>NC_135265.1:71094782-72389782 GCF_051311805.1 Agelaius phoeniceus
GTTTGAAGCTTTAGGTTCTGATTCAGTGACTTTTTCTTAGAAAAACTGATTCCCTGAAAGCAAATACGTCTCCTTCTTGGTTCCAAAATCTTCAAGCAATGATTAAGGAAATATATTGCTATACTGCCAATCCAGAAATTGAAGTGACATGTTAACATCATTAATGTTCTCATCCAATCCTGTAATGAATTTCAAGTAGCCTGACCAACAGGAGTCTGTTCAAGGATAGTACAAAGAGGCCACAGTGGCTGCTAATCAAGGAGGGGGAAAAATTTAAGGAAGGAAGTAGAAGGATGAATTTTTCACTTATGTTACACAGAGTAAAGCCATATTAGAGTCTGTTGTTATGTATTATAATAGGAAGGAGTAAATATTTGTCACCTTGTTGGATGTGTAAGCACTACCAAAGCCAAGCAATTTTCAGCTGAAGAGACTTCATTTGGGAAGGGTGGGGAAGGAAATGCTTTCTTCCATATCAGACTTGGAAATAAAACTATTTACCATTCATACGTTTCAGCTGAAGCTCCTTGCCCAGTTTGTAAACTTATATTGAGAGTTACTTTCCCTATTATAGTCTGTATTTTGCCCTTGTCTGGGCAAATAACACAAAACCCATTCATCTATGGGACAAACATGGTTACACTGGGGCAAGTAGGAGACTTGACACTCCTTGCATGCATCCTGAGTAGGCATCTAAAATAGCTTTAACAGTCCCCCACCACTACCTTCATTACAGGCTTGGGTTGGGTAGAACTGGCCACGTCAGAGAAGGAAGAGCTGTGGTTTAGTCTAGACACAGAATTTCCCCTTTCCCTTACCATGGTCCTGCTTCCAGCAAGGATCCTTTGGTCAGGAGATTAAAAAAAGCACATTGCTGTGAAAGAAAAAAAAACCTGCTCATTCAAAAAAGTACAATCTCAGGACAAAGCAGCTGCGGTACAGCCTGATGTTCAACAGATTGCCCGTCCTGAGGCTTTCTCTTATGCCTAAAAGGGTAGGACTAAACATCCCAGAACTGCCCTTAACACTGACCTGAAAAAGGAGATCTTTGTAACTAGTCTATTCCAAGGGCAAGCATCCATGTGTAACCAAACAAGCTCCACCTCAAGGGCTCCAGTTCTACTGAACTGCTCTCAGCTTCCAGCTCCTCTCAGGCCCCCACCTGTTCCTTGACCACTGTAACATCACCAGTGCCAAAGCAATTTGCACAGCCTGCATTCAGCTGAGGCACTAGAGCCATTCTTTCAGTACAGGCACTATCCTGGACTGATGGAAGAAAAGACCATACCTTGCAAAGGACTGCTGTGCTGACCCATCCCAAGCTGCCAGGTTTCATGTGCCACAGTGTCCTGCCAGCAAGCTGGTACAGAGCTCCATTAATTCTGCTGCCTGCTGTGTATTTATTAATATTTCCATAGTTTTAAAACTTTATTATTTATTTTGAGGCACAAAATTTAGCCACAAGATTTGGGTGAACATCATCATAGTTAAATCCTGACTACAGCAGGAAGACTTTTCTTTAAAAATACTACTCATTACTGCTGGATGAACTCTAAATATACACTCCATGTGCATTCAGAACCGGAGTTACAAAAAGATTAGTAAGTGCTTGTTTCTGAGCATGCCATGTCAGTGTGATTCATGAAACGTGATCATCATCTTCTTATACTAAAGGAACGACACAGCATTTCAGTATCCAAGGTGCCTTTGCAGTTCCTTCTCTCTTCTCAATTTTAACCACATGAGTTTAGTCCTTAATATGATAGTCCTTATAAGCTATAATCACTTCATCATTTTCCACAGCTACTTGAAAAACTTTAATTTTCTACTGTCTGTGAAAGCTAAACAGCCAACTACAGATCAGAACAGTTCAAGATTTAGGGGGTAATTGTATGATATGCATCTTTTTCAGCTTGCTCTGGCCTGCTTTCCCAGCGCCAGAAATATCAGCAGCTGGTGAAAGTCAGATCATCATGTACTTATTACTTCTGTGCTGACAAGAAATGGTCACAACATGAAGAAGCAAGAGAGATAATGAAACCCAGGACTCCCCACCATAGGTCTGTGTTGTCACAAGATCCATAGGATCTGCATTTTAATGCTGGCAATGTTAATATTTTTTTTCTGAATCTTCAGAATCCTCTCTTCCCCACCTTGGTGGCAAAACTCCCTTCTCCTCCATCCCACGTCAGCAGCGTTAGGAAGCATTAGCTGCTATCAACAGGGGATGAAATCTGCTTCCATTCCAACTCAGACACCACTGACCCTTCAGGTTTAGCATTCCTGCTGGTATCTAAGCTAGAATTAATAACAAGTTTTACTAGGTCAAAATGGAAATTGTGTGGGCTGAAAGATCATCTTATCCTCCGAGAACTTCCCATTTTTATTTCAAAACAAGGTGACACTTTTATAGTTACTTTTTGGTCCCAGGCTTACTAAATAGATAAGGATCCCACATATCATGTTTCTTTCTGCAGCTGCATGGCAATTTTTACTTTAATTTTTTTGGAAAGAGTTCACCTTCAAGCATCATAAAAATACTATTAGTTCCACTTTCTAGGCAAGGCATCCTCTTAAAGGACTTAAGCATGGAGTTTCAATAAAAAGCTTCAAAAGCGAGTAACAAATCACCTTCAGACAAATCAATTCCAAAAAGTTTGAAGTACAGATCCACCATAGCATCACCCGAGCATTTGTGGAGGGCACCTTGCTGTTTTCACACCCGAGCAGCGCAGCGATGCTCTGAAGTAACTACACACCGCTCGGAGCTCGGCGAGAGTTGCAGCGGGGTTGCAGCAGGGCTGCAGCAGGGTGGCAGCAGGGCTGCAGCAGAGTGGCAGCAGGGTGGCAGCAGGGTTGCAAGCAGGGTTGCAGCGGGGTTGCAGCCCCGGTGCTTCCCCCGTGTCCCAGTGCTGCCGGGAGCGGCTCCAGGTGCTGTATTGCTGAGCCACCTCGCGGCGCGCTCGCTGCATTGCAGCACCACCCGGCTCTGTGCAAACCCATCCATCCATCCATCCAAGCATCCCAGCATTCCCTCGGTAAGGAAAACATGAATTCTGCCGGCTGAGCTACACAAGACCACCAGGGTGCTGCTGTCAATCGCCCTTTTTTAAGCACTTGGTTATTCCAACCAACAGCTCCTTACAAAGCAACCTGTTTTGCAAGTCCTTAAAAGCCACATTCAGTCTGTACTCATGTGATCCCTCATGGATGAGACAATTAAAGCCCATAATACCAGCTGAAAAAATACTCAGCTATATGAAACTCCCCCCCAAAAAGAAGAACAAGAGCATGTTTTCTGAAGACTGACTGCAAAGTACTTTCACAGTACTTTGTGACAGTTTTCATACACATTCACACAACTGTTGCATACAAATGCAACAGTTTTCATACACTTTTTCATGCACCATCTTCAAAGCAAAGTCCTATAATCCGAGGTTTCCTCCAAAACTGTTAAATTTTTGGGCCAATGTAACTTAAGTGAATCAAAGAGAGAAATGAGTGTGGGTCTTCTGAAGCCTCAGATAAAAAGGAAAGCGTTTTTACTGCAGAGGATCCCTAGGCATGAATCCATACATATGAACTCTCCAAATTCCCTGCACACACAGGATAACTAACAAAGATACTGCCAGGGCAACACTGGTTTTACTGCAAGTCAGGTCTCATGTAACAAACCATTTCATTCAACAGTGACTTATTTCTACTTCTACACCCTAAGACAGTACCAAAACACACAGCTGGTTTTTATACAAAATGAGCATTGTGTGACCAGTGGTAATGTAATCTTCTTACCACTCCACTGCAACCATTACTTCAAGAAATCCTTCTTGGAATAATTACAGTTTTACATTGCTGCCCCTTCCAGCACCACTGAAAGAAAGTAGCTTTTAAGAGTTAAAAAACCTCCAAACAAACCACAACAAACCCAACACCTTGCACACTTAAAGAAATTTTAGATCCTTGTTTAGCACTACATACTCCCCATACTGTTCATCAATGGTCTCTGTAAACATACCTTTATATAAGGTATAAAGAAATATCAACATGCTAACTACAAAGTTATAAAAAAGTTAGTTCCAAGCCTCAAAACACAGGAAAACTCATCATACAAGACCCTGGCAGAACACAACACACCACACCACTTATAGACATATGAATAATATAGGCAATCTCAACACAATACAACAGTACCAAGAAACCATAGTCTTTCCATCAGCCCCAAAATTTTCAAAGCAATGGAGAGGATTTACAAGGCTTTAACCAGCTTTCTAGTCTTTTCATAGACATTAGGAAAATGCTAATAAGCAGCATTGTTGGGATATGGCACACCAGATACTTCACTGGAACACCCATAGTGCAATTGACAGAAGATAAAAATCATGATTTATTTACTTGCTGCCTTAATTGTTTCCCACTCTATCCTTTACTGAAGTCACAAAACCACAAATACTAATCTTCTTTCTAGTCCCTTAACAATCTTGAGAGAGATGGAATGAAGATAACCACAGCACAAATACAGAGGTGCTGTAACACAGGCTCCCGCCCATTTCCTACCACCATCTTCATTTTGCCTGCTTCCTTCCCTCGCTTACCAGAAAACTTCCTACACCTTATAAAGTTTCAGGTTTCCCCATTTCTGCAGCAAAAAGTAATGAGGGTTGGTACCAACAAGACAAGACACACTTGGAATTTGCAATACAAATTGGCTTGAAGCCCACAGCTGAAGAGAACAGCTTAATCAGCTCAATCTAAAAAAGTGATCTCTCAAGTGATGGCTTGAACACTGTTAAATGAACAGTTAAAAAGAAAAACTAGGGACAGGTCTTTGAGTGGGCTTGAGGGTAACCCTAGACACTGTTCAGTCTCAAAATATCCAGCCCTATCCCAATAGCTTCCAAAAACCTTTCAGACAATCTTGATTTACATTAGTGGAATTCTTCAAAATTTTCTCTGCACCATAATTTCACTTAGGTTACTAATTTGGAAAATTCAAATTATCCCACTATACATATATGAAACCTGGGATGAAAACACTCGGGATAAAAACCACCAAGGTATTTAACTACTTTGTGCTGTGTTTCAATAGGAGGAAAGCATCTCTATTATATTTGTGGATTCAGATTTTAACTACAATGTTAAAGAACTGCTTTTTCCTATGGCTGGAAAACACGTGTTTCTACATTTTCCATCTGGACTGTTCCCATTACCATCAACATCCTGAATCAATGCAGTTTTAAAAATATATTCCCCAAGCATTAACATTAACACATTCACTAACTGATGCATCATTTCCTTGCAGCAAATATATAGATCAATTTCCACACAACTAAAACTTTAAGAAAAACTTATTAACTTCCCCTTTTTTTTATCTTTTCTCAAGAGTTCTGCCATTGATGCAGAAATCATTGACATTTTACATCACCATAATCACTTGGCTTGAAAGACAATATCAGCTGCATTCCATGAAGCATCTCTACCAGCTTGCAATGATTTGGGAAAAAGACTGCAGCTGATAAGACAGTATTTTAACATTAATTAAAGTTAAATAACCTTGGTGCTAATAACATAGAATTTGTACAAACAGGAATGGATACACTTTAAGCAGTGAACAAGCTGAATGTTTGTTAAGATCCAAATTTTACAGAGGTGAAAATTTCATTACAATGATTAGTCAGCTTTGGATAGTAATGTTTGAGTTCCACCTGAATATGCTAACTTTTCCCACATAGGAAGAAAGCTTTAAGACCTATATGCTGACATTTAAGACAATAACCAAATAACCAAAGAATATTTTTTAAATGGCAATGCATGTTAATTTAAGTAAACACCCCATATCAGCATGGGATTCTACATTGACATTGTTCCTAAAATAATAAAAATTAATGAATGTCGATAGAACACATTTAGAAAAATGTCACCCTGGTTTTTTAAGATTTTCTAAGCCTTCTGATGTTGACATTCTTGTAGTGAGCTTTCTCACACACTTTCTGTAAATAACTCATTGTTTTGCATTCCTTGATGGAGGAGGAGAGTTGATGGACTGTTGGTTTGACCAGTGTCATTGGAGAGGTGGCACTGTCACCCTCCAATCCACTGTCACTTTTGGAAAACTATAAATGTTGGAGTCAGAAAATAAACTTCCCTTTTTTCCTTCACCTTGAGAACAGCAGTGTGAGCTTGTGTTCTTTCATGTCCTATAGTGACAGAAAAAAAATTATTAAAGTGTCAGAACATTAGGCTATTTCTATTTGCTAAACCAATACTATATCATTAGTATATTACCATTTTAAAGACAGTGCTCTGTTCTTCAGTTCACTACTGAAATAATGCACTGAAGTGTATTGAATGAGGCCTGTGACAAAACAAATAAGAAATATTCAATAACAAAAAAAAAAAATTTGAAACACTGCTACAGTGTACAGTGCCCAGATTAAAACTCTTTCACAGCCAGATTTTGAATCACCAAAAAATAGGATTATGTTTAAACATCTTCATGCAAAATACATCCACACTTCCCAAAAAGCAAGTCATAGGCAGGCATTGTAAAGGCTGCTTTCACACAAAGTGAGAAATTTGTTTTAAGACCAGTAACTTAGCACTATTGCTCAGGAAGAAAAGGCTCATACACACACAGGGTTTCTGCACACCAGTAAGTATGCAACGCAAAAATGCCTGTTAAACTTTTCTAAAACAGCTGATTCACATCTCAACTGCCTGCAACATCTCTAATCTATATTTAGAAAATATTCATCTCTCTTCAATAAAAGGAAATGCACCTCCCCTGTCTAGACATCCAATTTAAAAAGAGAGGATGCTTTTTGGATTTCAATTAAAGAACACATATGCCAGAAACTTCTTTTATCTAAAATTTTTGAAACTCACACAGTAGTTTACTCATGAAACTAAACCTGTAAGTACAAACCAACGATTTCTTTTCCTTTCAACAGCAACAGTAAGTTTAATGACCTGTTTCATGTAAAAACACAACATAACCCTGTAATGTAGGCTTCAGCTGTTCACTGTTACATAAATATTTATCCCAATAAATTTACTGTGTGTTGTTAACTATTTTATATACATTGTCTAAAATTCTTAATATTGCTCTAGAACTGAGATTTTTCCAAGAACCTTTTTGATGCAAAGTCATGGTTTCATGAAGAGCACTTCCAACTGGACATTTCTCTGCAATGCTAAAACAGGTCTGGATTTTAACACTCTGCTGGCAGCTGCTGGGGTTACCTCAAGGCTGACATGTTAATACCAGCATGCATTTGCACTTGGGTTGAGAAAATGAACTCTCAGCTTTGAAGGGTTAAATCAGGGAAAAAGGAGGCATTGCTTGCCAAGGGATTACCTGAAAAGTAGCATTTCCTATGGCTGTGCTTTTAACTCTGACTTCTCCAAATCTGCAGAGGGGTACAGCAACACAAGGCTAGCAGTTAACAGATAAAAGCTATTGTCATTGTCAGAATAATTTAGATTTTTTTTTTTTTTTTATTGAAATTAAAAACCAAGTCTGGAACTATCTTGAACTGTACAATCCCACAGCAATGAAACGTAGTTGATAATTGCATTCCCTAAATTAAGCAATCTCATCAAGACTATGAACTCTATGAACAAGTCACTAAACTCAGGGGAGCAGGGGAAAGCTACACATCTATTTGTGCATTAGTGGCTTGGGCTTCAGAAGTAAGAATATAACATACCACAACTGATGCTTCAAGTTTATGCTTCAGAAAAATAACATTAAGTATAGAACCAAAGTAATTTACTGACTTCTCCATCAAAGGGAAGATAATCCAGGAGCTCTAGATCATGTAGATCATGACATGATTTCAGATCAACTTTCATGGAAAATTTTATTATTATGGCTCTTAGAAGCTCATTTAAGGTTTTTTTATATCACTTACTTTTCATTTTAATGTACGTATCAAATTTATGCAAAGTTCAAGGAAAAGAAGAAACATTTTTTAATTACACTCTCCAAGTGTAATTTTCAAGAAGCCAGCTATATTAGCATACACATTATTTTCAACTGGAGCATATTAACACTGAAAAGTATTTTTATTCTACAGTAAGGAATACAGGAACCCAGAAACTAGTTTTCCCTTTAGCAGATTATCCAACTACAACTGACATATAAGTACTCAGCAAGGGAGCTGTGGTGCAGTCCCAAGTCAGTAAATTTAAGAAGCAAGTAATTCACCACATTTATTACAACAGTTTTGTCTTCATAAAATTGTTTTGCCAGTAAATCTGATAAAACAAAGCTCAAACTAGAGACAAGCTGTTTTATAAAATATGAATGGCAGGATACATTTTAGCAAAGTGAAATCTCCCCACAAGGGAGCTGTCAAAAAATGTAATTACTTTAAAAGCATCTTAAATGTTTCTAAAACTATATATGGCATGTAAACTAGCCATTTTATTATTAAGACCATACTTGGGTAAAGCTTTATGCAGTATCTGTTTCATTGCTGGTTACCAGACGAGTTCCTTTAAGACACAGCACAACAAACATGCTAAGGATTGTTAAAAATGGCAAATTTCAGGGGATCTTTGTGGTAAGAACGAAAAATACCACTCAAAGACTAACATAGTTCTGGCCACAGATATGGATCATACTGGAAGAGTTTTCCAAGGTCTTCTTTGCTGCTAAAAATAAAAGCCTATAAACCAGTTACAGCAAAAGAAAAAATAAAAAAACCACACACACCAACTGAAAAAAAACCTCAACTTGCAACCAACATCAATCACCTACATAGAATGGGAGATAGAATTATTCTGTTTTATCCAAATAATTCTGTTTATTTTTTAGTATTTATTTATACTAGCAGGAGTTTATATTCTCATGCATGTATCAGATATTATTCAAAAGTGCTTTTTAATACAGCCATTTTCATAGTCTAACTTCAGAAGCATTTTACTGTAAAAAAAACCAAAAAACAAAAAACAACAGAAAACCCCCAACAAAACAAAATGGTTTAGAAAATTCACTGAAAAACATCTGTCCAACAACTTCCTATATTTGATAGGAGCTAGATCAGGCAAGAATACCAAGCAGTTGCATTTTCTGACAAAGATAACTGCATAGCAAAAAAAGTTTTCTCTTAATTGAAGCTGCCTACAGCTTCCAACCATGCAGCAGTCTTTTAGCTTAAGTGGCTATTGTATTCATGCAGAAAACTCCTGATATTTTAAAAATTATAAAATTATCTCCCGATTCAGAGAAAGATTACCATTCATCATGGTGTCTCTCTAAAGCTACCATGATTATTACCTGGCTTAGAAACAGCTGGAGTCTTGAGCTAGTTAGGACTCTTCTGGAAAGCTTTTACAAGAAAAATTCCAGGTAAATCAAACTTTTCATGGGAATATACTAGGGAGAATTTTTACTAAGAAAAACATTGTGGTTTGCTGAGCACATGGGCTTTTGGGTGTTAGCCACTCCCAGACTTTGGGGGAGCATTTGTATATGGTCTTTACAGACAACCAGTAAACACAATATTTACTTGTTTAATGTGAGCAACTAGTGCAAGAAAAACAATTTGGATGATTAACTGAAAATTTGTTTCAGAGATCCATTTGTCAGAGATGAGGACAAAATTGCAAGTTTCACTGAGCAGACAAGAAGCAAATACATTACAATTTTAGATGGCCACAAAGGAAAAATAAAGGAAATATAAAGGAAAAATTTAAAAAAGAGAGAACTGATTCTTAGCAAGTTGATTACATTAGCTACAAAGTTGATTGCCCCACTCCAGCAGCCAGATGCTGACAAATTTCACTTTGCATACAAGTTATATCACAACACCAGCAAGATGTAAGCATAACAATAGAGAAGATGCTACCATCCACATCATTCTTTGTGGTTTAATCAAGGTTGATTCACTGTTATGCTCTGTTCCAACCCAAGCCCTAGTGCACATGTAATTAGAGATTAATGAGAAACTGTAAGAGATGTTGCTGTGATTTAAGGTGGGCACTTCTTAGGTGAACTTTCTCAGAGGAAGATGCTGTGACAGCAACTGAAGGCTAAATGGAGCAACTGCACTCAAGCAGGTCTGGGATCTTGTCTTTTCAGACTCCCAGCTAGAGATCTCAACTATCACCAAAAGAAGTATTTATTGCAGTACTCCTTCTCTAATATACAATTCCATACTCCTTCTGTACAGATATTCTCAAGTAATTTTACCTTTCTTTGGCATAGATCTGCGAACAAATTGACCTTGCCAACTTGCAAAAGCTCCCTCCTTCCTGATGACAGCCAACACAACCTACTTGAAGCCTCAATATTCCTTGCTGTCACAGGCTCTTCATTCCCATAGCTCACAGGAATTTCCCAGGCTTACAGAAGAAGCATTCCCACATGGACATGCTCCAAATCAAGGGAAGGTGCTGAACACACATTTTCAACACAACAGGCACAGTACAAACAGCAGTCTTAGATTTTCACACCCACTATTGTGCTAAGTTTTTATTTAAAAGCCTGTAAATGTAAGCATATGGAAGGTGATAACAGTGCTGAAGATCAAGGTCTATTAAACAAAATTGTTGCATATGAGAAAAAAAGCTTTTTTTTTTTTTAATCACACCACATTTGCCTGTTAAGAACAGAGAATAGTTGACTACTATAGGTTTACTCTAAGTGTTCTCACTTAAAGACCACAAATCTCTTCAAACACTTGAAAGATAAAACACCACTTCCACTGTTTTAACTTTAGACTACCTGTTACCACAGAAACTGCTACTCAGCTAGCAAGAGAAAATAGCTTTAAACAAGTCAGCAACCGTTTAGAGCAAAAGATATCTCCCATCTTGTGGGGCCTTGTGGCAGGAAAGGCGTTCCCCTGCAGAGAAGGGTAATAAATTAGGAAGATAAATGAAGATGCTCACAATGTCTAATTTTTCCCAGAATGAGTGAGTAAAAGAGAAAGTTGAAACTGTGACAGAATTCCAAAGACCAATTTATTACACAAAGATGCATGAACCAGGTGGTGCCACACAGTGGTATGATAACCACATTTCTTTATGTAGGTTGAATCCAGAGAGCTGCTCATGATGTTCACTACTCGTAGCAGTTCTGATGCTCAGAGGACTCATCCACTAGGAAAGGACAGAGTTTGTCCATTCCATAATTTGTCACATACACAGGCTAGAGAAGAGACAAAAGCATAGAAGAAAAAGGCTGGACACCTGATGCTTTAGGATTTCCAAAGGTAGCCTCTATCCCCCAACCATTTTTCATGCTAATTGGAACATTTCAACATGTGTAAACTGAAAATGGTGCACTCAATATGTCCTCAACTCAGTATAAAGTGTTTCCAGGTTGAAAACAGACCTCTGGGATAAAGCAAAATGAAAAAAAGATGTGAGAAACCAAATAATGCAGCATCACTCCATTTATCATCCCATTATAGTGAAAAATACACAACTTCTTAGAAACATCAGGGGACAAACACAAAAGAAGTCTTGCATACAAAAACAGTAAGAAAACATTAGACTGTAGAAGCCTTTTTCATTCTCTAAGTTTGTCTTCCTTTTAACACACACAAGTCAACTTTACTGTGAAACTACCAGCTGCTTTTTAGAAACCTTTATCGTTCAGCACTGTATTTTACAAAATGCCATCAATAACTCCTTTCAGGACATGATTCCAACACAAGAATTCAATATTATTTGAATGAAACCAAAACTTATTTCGCTTATCCTATGCAATGAGGTTCAAGACTTTCTATCATAACTAGTCAAAATAGTACTCAATTATGGTATGAAATTTAAATGAGAAAAAAAAATTCCAAATACAAGATATGAGCCAGTTTTTAAGTATTATTTATATTAATTCATTAGGGTCCTGTCCACTGCTTTGTCTAATTAAAAGCTTGCCATTTATATTCTCCAAAGCTTCCACAATAAATGAATTTATCAGCTACAGCCTGGGCTGTCTTGACCTATTCATATAATATTAATTGCAAGCAAAAATAATAGTAACCAATAAGACAACAGTAACCAGCATAGCAGGACTTTCATTCCCAAGCAAGGCTGGAAAAATAACAGTCAACAGTAGCAAGGCAACAAACACAGATTGTTCATCTGATGCCTGATCATACTCTAAATATCCACCATGTTTTATTCTTGAGCTGATATAAGACACATTTTGCACCTAGAAGTTAACTACAAGTTTCTCTATGAACACCTGCTAACAACTCACAAAAGAAAATCAGTCCACACAGCCAGCACTTCCATATGAGGTTAAATTAAATCTCTGGATACAGCTTGCTGTAATTTACAAGTCTTTACAATACACCCAATAAATTACATGCCTTCTCTATTTTAATACCATTTTAAACATTTTTAAATTATTTTATATTTTATCTTACTAAAATTATTTAAAATTCTTACTATCAAAGCAAATAAAAGCAAAGAACAAAGTCCTCAAATGCTCCTTTCCAATCTCTAGATTAGAGGTGTGAGCTGGTCTGATGAATGGTTGTGACTCAAATCAAATCTCAGGAAAGGTTCCCTACTGTGGGAGGCAAGGAACCTCACTAAGGGAAACAAATTGACTATTAATCTCCTATCACAGCTTTTACACAACAATATTTTTCTCTGTATTTATCAACATTCCCTTGTTCTGTTACACCAATCCTTTACTATAAAAAAACCAATACTTTCAAGTGGAATTAGGAGGTCTAATTTTTTAATGGGTGCTCCTTTCAAACAACAGAACAGATCTCAGAATGCTTCCATTTCTAAACTAATAATTATTCACACTAAAATATACCTTTGCAAGTCTTGAAGCTCCAGCTTCTTATTGAGACTGTGAGAGTCAAACCTAAAATCACTTTTAATTAACTTTTTAAAAAATGCTTCCTAGCACTGGCAACATTTTCCAGGACATTTTACAGATTTTCCATAGCAAGTTTCTCTGCTTTTAGCAATATTGCAAGATCAGGAAAACAATTACAATTTTCAGGTTTGTAAATAACAATCAGAAATTCAACAAGGTTCTTTTTTTCCTGCAGAGGAGTGAGGTAATTAATAATTCAGTAGCCCTGCTATTATATTTCTGATTTCATAGCCCTAGTAAACTGACCCATGAACTTTGGGTGTTGTACATTCCCAGTCTTGGTAATGTAACTTTCAACACTTCAGTCAATAGTCTTAGCTAAGGTAGTTCCTTAAATCAAAGCATTTTTATTTAACAAAGGTCTTCCAAAAAAGCAAAAAGAAGCTATGCATACTTTTTTTTAAAGATATGCACATTTGTATTAAAACCTTTACCCTAAACTATGACTCTCATTATAAATTATTAATTATAAATTATAAATATGCTCATTATAATAACTTAACCTCTCTCTTCTTACTTGACGAAAGGGTTATCCAACCACTTGAACCTACAGCCTGCCCCCATAAGACTGAACAGGTGGTCAAAGCCCTAATTTTGCTTTCCTTTGCTGTATATTTGGAAACCATTAAAACAAACTGTGAACAAAAATATCATTAAGAGTACCAGACACTCACCATTAAAAAACTGATTTTGAGTTAGCATAGCAATGCCACCAGGAGCCCTTCAAACTTGGCTAGCTTATCCCCAGATTTTGTTTGCCTCTATTGAGGAGTGAGAAATTACTATTTCCAAGGGAACAAAAAAAAAAAAAAAACCAAAACAAAACAAAAAAAACAAAAAAAAAACAAAAAAAAAAAAAAAAACAAAAAAAAAAAAAAAAAAAAAAACACCAAAGGGGAAAAAGATACTCTTCTGTGCCTGTAAAGATATTCTTAACAGCTCTGGTGTGAATATCCAGCTTTGAAGACTAATCTGCTGGAATAACTAGCTTGCTCTAACTCTTGCCTGCTGCTGGCTGTAGGACACTTAATTAGAGTGCAGTGTCAAGTTAAGATAAATTAATTGACCTGCACAAAGGACAAAACAAATCATTTACTGCCTTAATTCCTCCCCCTCAAACATGCATACCTTATCTCTCAGAAGAGTAAAAGAACAACAAGAATAAAATATTTCTAATTAATGGAAAACCTATGTGCTCCTTCTAACATTTTAGCCAAAGCAGACAGATTTTTAGTGGGGTTTTTTGTCTGCTGTAATTTTAATGCGGTTAAAATGAATATACATTGTTTAACACTTGTTTAATGTATAAACAAGTGTTTCCCTGTAACTAAAGCCCTTAGAAATTAGTTGCACTATCAGACTCAAGTTTGCAAAATTAAAGCAGGACATTATTTGAAAGGCTAGAAATCCCAAAAAACTGGAGGAAGCTGCTAGCTAGACATGTAGAATTTTACTGAAAACTTGCCACAACAGCAGCTTCTTCAGCAGGTGCACAGAGAATATTGACTTCATTTGAATTTATTCCACTTTAAAATTGAATAACAGTTCCTACAAGGCTGAAAGCAGCTCTAAATAGAAATTCTGGAAGAAAACTTAGCTTTCTAATCTATAAAACATAACTAGAGATAATCTTGCACTTAATGGCAGGAAGGTTTCCACTCTGAACACCTTTAAAAGGTGCAGAGAAAGGAAGCAAGCCATGAAAGAAGCCTCTGTTTATCTCATTTAAAACCACTGATGATTGCCTGATAGGTGGTACCTTCCCTTTCTGCTGTTTTTGGTTGTAGCCCAGCTCCCAAGCTGAAAATCCCATCTTCACTTCTCTCTTCCAAGAGAGTTAAAATTGCTTTAAGTAGAAAGGGTTCCAACTGCTGGTGCTTCAGCCATCTTAACTGAGTACAGGTTGACCCCAGCCACAGGAAAATATTACCATGCAGTAAATAAGGAAAGGACTATTAATTCACAATTATAAGAAGAATAAATAAAACCATATATGTATATATATGTATTTCAAAAAGAGTAATGTTCTCCTGGTTAGAGAAGTAATACCAAAAGAAGCACACAACCTATATGTTTAACCTATATTTAATAGTCAGTATGTTCCATAATGTGTAGGCATTGAAAATTAAATTATTTTCTAAAGGACTGAAGAGTATAGAAATACCATCAGACACCAACAAGAATAATTAACCGGCTTTAAAACCAAGGGCCTCTGGCACCCCTGATTTTAAGGAACAGATATTCCAATTTATCTCCCAAATAACCCCTGGGTGGATAAGGGAAAAGTAAGGTACAGACAGCACAGAAAACCTGTTGGCATTTATATTTGGAAGAAAGCATGTCCATTAACTGAGACACTGTTGCCCATAACAAGACTCCTAGTTCACCAAAACTATACATTTTTCTCAAATGGAAAAGCTTTGAATGAACAATATTTTAGTTCACTCAGGAACAATTCCAGCTCTAAGGGATTTCAAAGTAGTGCACAAAGACAAATTAAATGCTTTGTGCATGATGGGAAAGTATTTGAGCGAAAGAAGCCTTCAACACTTTCTGAAAAGCCACAGATTTTATCTTTACAGTTAATATAAATGTGGTTTTGCCCATCCTCAAGCGTTTAAATTATTCCTATAAACTGTGGCAAGCAAATTAATGTCACAAGCCTGCAACAAATGTACTTTGCTTTTACACTCCATTTTTATTATACTGCAGACCACCCTTTTTACAAGTGTACCACTATTACCAAAACCAAGCCCAAACAACCAAGTACCACTCATCTGACACACGTCTTCAGTGTATAAAAAAGGATGAGAGCTGATGTATTCAAAATACAGTTGCAAAAAGATTTGCGAATGCTTTTCCAAATTCCTGTGCCACATTACTCAGGCCCATCTGGACAAAGTTGGTCATTCTCTGAACTGCTTGCAAAATTGCTAAAGAGCCTGGAAAAAAAATATGTTGAGAAAATAACCCTAAAAATCAAATAAAAAAAATAAAAATCCCATTCTAAAAAAGCATCACAACAGCATTCACAAAAGTCTCCCACAGTGCACCTACTGTATTGTCTGATGGAATCTGGCATTTTTCTCTAGAGCCAGTCAATAACAGGAACTCAATCATAAATGTCCTGCTTTCCGGTGAGCACGGCAGCCTCAGCTGCCCAGCCTAATGAGCCAAGGGGCACACCAGTTTCAGCAGCAGCTGGAAGAAAAGTCCACCAGAGAAGGTTAAAAGTTTTTCAGTTGTTTTTCATAAAGGCAGAATTCTTTCTTTGTTAAGCAAAAAAAAAAAATTTCCACAAAACCTCAAACAACCCACACTCATGATTCTCTCCATATTGCAAAAAAAGGCAGAAAAGAGCAGGGAGAAAGAGCAGAGAAGAACAAAGAAATGCAAAAAATGGGCAAAGAAGGGAGAGAAACAAAGAGAAGAATGGAAGAAAAGAAAGGCAGAGAAGAGTGGAGATGACCTGATGTAAAAAAAGGGCAAAGAAAAGAATGAAGACAGAAGTTGTGAGAAGTTCAAAGATCTTTGAAGAAGTCAAGGAAGACCAGGGATGATCCTTACTGCAGATGCAGCTCTTCTGCTAAGAGCTCTGGTACTTAGAGCACCACATGCATATCTGGTGTAAGTTACCATGCTAACAGGAACATACTTAACTGTTGGAAACCGCTAGTTTTTAAACTGGAAAAAAACTGAAAACAGCTAGTTTGCCATTAGCCCAAAGCCATCACTACTTTTAAAAAAGGAAACCACTTGGTAATATTTTCTATCCTTATTCCTTTTTAATTCAACTAAGTTTTCACACAGTTCATTAAGTTTCATCCATTTACTGATGATCCATTTTGACAGGAATTCTGTAACATTCATGGGGATAATGGAATATTGTTGAAGGAGCAGTAACACACAGCTCATTCTATGTATACCATGTGTGTAAGAATCACTTAAGATCTGAATTAAGAAAGCCTTTATATGAAGCTCCCACCCCACAAAAAAAAAAAAAAAAGACTTGCTATAAATCTAAATAGCTAGAATTCTGACTCCTACTAAAAGTGAAAAATAATCAGTAACTTTAACATGTGCATAAGTTTTGGTATTAAAGATGTCATCTTAATTACAATTAAAGCACTGAGGTCATTTCCTATGAAAAAGCTGTTCAGGTTTATTAGTTCAGTGGAGAGTTTTCAATCTCAATCTTAAACTGAGAATCAAGATTTAGAGCAAAAGCATTTTCTGTGGTTACAGAAAGTCTAACTCACACTCAACATATTGCAGTCACTTGGTTCAACATAATAAATCTACAAGAAGTTTCTGAACAGTATCAAAACTGATTAGACACCTGTACACACACCTCATTTCACTTAGATTAGAAATGCCTGTAGCAGCCCAGAGCCCTCAAATATTTGTGTGGCTAAAATCTGTACCCATTTAAAACAAGATCATTTTTGACTGACACCTTTTTGATTAGCTTGAGTTCTCTATTTCACATTTGTCAGCTTGCAGTGATTGTCAAGAGGGGTTCAAATCCCCATTTCCATCTGCACAGAGTTACATTGAAATAAGCAATGGCCACTCCAAATGTCAATTTTAACCTAAAAAAGTTGGGGTTTTTTTGGTAACAAAGATGTCAGCTCAATGCTTCAACTGAAACTTGGACATATTTGTGGGCCCATACCTCACATTTCATTGAGATTGATCCCTGCAGGTTCACTCCATCCTCCCACTTGACATTGGCCCCAGAGCAACACAGCTCCATCCACTTCTGGCAGGGTGAGTTTCCAGACAGGGGCATTTGTCTTGTAGTGCTCTGGAGCAAAACATTGTACTTGCAACCCAAATAACAGCATACACTACAATCACATGGGAAACAGGTCCCAGAAGGTGCCATGCAAGGGAGAATGACCCTGTAGATCGCTGCCCCCAAACCGGGACTGTCTCGCTGAGCAAGGCTCTCCAAGGACGCTGAGCAAAAGCTATGATTTCTTTATTTACTCTTTCATCTTTTGAGTAAAGTGCATGGACCAAGATGCATTTCATACCTCCCACATTGGTGAGAGGATGAGAATGAAGACAGGCAAGCTGAGGGAGAAAGCCTTAGCTAGATTCAATATCCACCTTATGGAGGAAGAAGTGTACCTTAGTTGGAGACTGCCAGAAAAGAAGGTCCTCAAGTTTTGGAGACAGAGAAAAAGGAATTGCACTGTCCTCTTTTCAGCTCCTCATCCAATACTAGCACCAACTACAGTGGCCCCAGCACCCTCTATAGTCAAAGCACTCCTGGGTGCTTCAGGCCCTGCTTCTCATGTCGTTCTTCAACACTTTTTCCTCTCTCACAAGTGAAAAGAGTCGACAGTGATTAGAGGACTGAATCTGGCTACCACATCCCATAAGCAGCAGCCTACAAAGCATAAGGTACTTTGTAGATATCTTACTTTGCACAAAATATTTTGTCTTTTGATAATTATGTACAAGTTGCTTTAAATAGTTAATAAATGGCCACTCACTGTTTCTATTTATCTAGCACTCTAGGAGTCACTTCCAGATTTAATTACATCCATACTGGAGACTTCTGCTTTCCTCCATGTTTACAATATGTAAGAATCAGTGATTTTGCTTTCTCAGAATTCAAAGGTATCAAGAGAAGATACTCAGAAAAATATCCATTTATTACAATTGAAAAAAATCAAATATTTCCAACCTATTTATGGTCAAAACTGAAAAGGTTAGCACTAAGAACCCTACCACACAAGATGTCAGTCATTGTAGTAGAGCACAAAGACTGCATTTGACATAAGACTCCTACACAGAACTGAAGGAAGGTTATCACTGTAGCACATGTGGTATTTGTGGAGCCTTTATACTTGAACTGTGATAAACAACATCTGCATCATTTTTCAAATAGTTCAGAAATAGCAATAAGGAATTGTTTGTTAACAATTAAAAGAAATGCCACAAAGCTGTTATTGAGAAACTAAAAAGTTGTTTGAACAGCACAGGCAATTTCTTGATGGAAAGAATGCTGCTCCATTTTAAACTTCAATCAAAACAGAGCATCAGTCAGTCAGAGCATATAAAAGATTTTTAAAGGATGAATTTAAACACATGGGCTAGTTATTTGATAGAGACATACTTACCTGTCTCCACAGTGACAAGCTATATAGAACTTGAGGGGTTTGTTTTCAAACTAACAACCAGCGAGGAGTCCTTATACTGTCAAATACAAATTGCAACAAAACCCTAACTCACTTCAAACATAAAACTCCACTTTTGACACCAAAATCAGCATCCTGCAGTTAATTTCCTCTAAAAGACCAAAAATTACCTTTTGCTTCTCCACATACTTTACAGATTTCACGAGAACCACAGAAAGGGTCCTGAATTCTTCCTCGTTTCACTGCTCTGCTAACTCAGCTGCACCAGCCCTCACAAAGCTGTCCCCTGCCCTCTCTCCCAGACTGCCACCTTGACTTAGCCAACATCCAGAACCTACCTCTTTGACCAGCCTCTCATTTAACTAGATCCTTGGTGGGGTTTTAACCATCTACTTCAGCAGATGACTTCTGCATCAGTTTTATTTCAAAACTACCACTCCCCATTTCTCTTCTACATAACACTGATCTACTCCTAACAGCCTTCATTTAGATTACAGCACAGTTCTGCCTTCTGACCCAAACTACCAAGAACATCAAAAACCAGAAGAGATGCTCTTTGGTTTCAATTCTGTTTCCCAGTCTCATCACAGCTTAGTGAGGAAAAGAAATTCAGTCAAGCTTTAGCTCTGATAGTCCAGAAAATACTTCAGACCCACAAAGATGCTGAGTCTCACAGAAGAAAAAGGTTGTAAGGACTGGAACACAGAGAGAAAGCCTTTTCAGGAGTCTGACAACCAAGACCACAAACTCCCTATTTGTCTGCATGAACATACTTATGCAAGTGTTTATGAATACAGCCAAATCAGAGGCAAAATCTCTTGTCCCAAAAAAGACTTTGAGACCATGCTCCAAATCATTTGCTTCACCCTAAAGTGGTACAACGATTATGCACCACTGTAAAACATTCTCTGTCTTCCTCACACTGTTTTCTCTCATAGTTGGTTCACTTGGATTGACATGTTATGAAACAGAAAATCAATGTAGGAAGTTTTAGGACCCACTATAAAAGCAAGAGACAGAGAAGGCAAAATGGGACAGTCATAACAGGAAGCTTCTAGTAAACAGTGCTACCAAACTCACAATCATGGTGGTAGCAGAACCCTGAAGAAGATCCCCAATGTTCTGCAGGAACATTACATTGTGTTGCCAAATATAATCTGTGTTAACCATTTCTTTCTTCCCTGAAGCATCAGTTCAGATATCAGCAATTCAAGCTGATTTAGTGAAAAACTGTATTTAAAAAATAGAATACACAAAAGCAACGACTAAGCATTAATTCCTGCCAACAAACAACACACACATTCCAGCAGCTCCTTTTAGACAATCCAAATTATAAAATACTACTTTATTTGTTTTCTCCACTCCCAGTTTCCATGTCAGTTATCTATAAGCAAACCTTCCTCACTGAGAAACTGACAAGGAACAGAAAAGTAGCTCAGTTCACATGAGGAATCTAAAAATCCAGATGCCAGTGCTGTAAAACATTAAGCAATTGAACACCTAAGAAAACTGAAAATCATCCAAGCATATGTAAGAACACAAGGATTTCATCCTGCTCACAAGAATTTCCTTCTTTTAAAAAAAAAGAATGAATTTAAGTTTTCTCTCTTTGTCAAGACAACATAGCTTGAATCCTTATAACACGTATTTTCTACAATAACCACAGTGAATATACTCTTTGCCAAAAAACCAAAAAATTTTCTATTCTTCATCAGAGTCCAAGACTTTTTTAAAAAGGCTGCCACTATGCCAAAGTAATACATACCTTCTGCAACAACCTATTTTGTATCCAGATGAACAAGATACATATAAAAGTTACATAGGTAACATCCAGCAAATGACTTGAAATGTTCTTTCCAGAAGATAAGTACAATTTTCTGCTGGAACAGAAACCTTATCACTTCCTGAAACTACACTCAGATGTAATAGTCCCACAGCTCCTCATGGGTGGAACTATGTAAATCTCTGCACATCTGGAGATCTGTGCTAAATCATTAATAGAAAGAATCAAATCGTTGTTGGCTAACTTTGTGTCTTTTTTAAGCATGCAAAAAAGTCAAGTCTGTGAACAAACTGGCAACTTCACAAGTCTCAGAGTAGGACAGACAGAAATATCATTAATTGCTTTGCTCATTGCCCAGCACTACATCACTGCATAGCACTCCAGCTGTGACACAGTGGAACTCTGTCTAGAAAGACACATCCTTCACAACTTCATATCTGGAGAGAAGATTGCCCATTGAGGAGTTTTCCTCCCTTCCCACTCAACTGAAAAGCTGACATCAGCTGTGAAGTTAGCCATCAGTTTCTCTGAGAGCTTGAAAAGGGGGGGCAGGGAATTGGTGGCAGCTACAGCTGCTCGATGACAGTGCTTCTGGAAACAGGTTCCCTAATAACCAACACCGAACAGCACAGGAGCTGGGCAGCTAATTTCCATAAAAAGCAGATAAGGCCCAAATCAGAAAAGACACAGTGAGAAAAAAGAACTAAGGAAAAAGGGGGAGAAGGGTTATATACTGGAGGGACAACATTTCTTGCTGCTTAAAAACACAACGTTTCATGTGTGATAAAAAGTTCAGGTCTAGGCTTGACCAGAACTTTCCTGCAAGTACAGCCATGCATTTGCAGCATGTTGGGAAGTGCACTTCTCCGGGTATGGTCTTCAGCCAGACTGAGGTGTGCAGTCACTCTTTGAAAGCCTGCTTTCAAACCAAGGAATGAACAAAGCAAAGACAGTGACTCAAGGCAAGTGATTTCTTTCAAGGCACAAAAAAACATAAGGAGGCCTGAAAAACATAAGGACTGTTATGACCAGGTTTGTGTATATGGCATCCTCTCTTAAGGACTAGGAAAGGTTAGGGGCTTTACTGGATACAAAGTACCAAGAAAGTACTTGATTTTCCCCCTTATTAAAAAAGCCTTCCCCTTTGATATCTCCTTCACACAAAGGGCTCATCTTCCTTTCCAAGGCAGCCCAGCCAGACCCACTGCCTCCATCCTCCAGGCAGAAAAGTTTGCTGTGCCACTGCAGCACAGCCCTGCATGCAGGTGGGGAAGGGGAAGAGCAGTACAGTGCTGCTGCATCATCAGCCTTACAGGGAACAGGAGCATAACCTCCACTGAGTGTCTGTGCTGCAGCACGCTGCAAGGAAAAAAAAAAACAAGATAGAAAAATGGAGAGTACTCTCTGCTAATTTTCACACCAACATGAAATAAAGTTCAACAAATGGAGAACAGCCATTATGGGATTTTGGATCAGAAGCCTCCTGTCCCTGGCAGGAAAAGATGGGAAACGCTGCCCCAGTCCTGTTCCAAGCAGTGCTCTGCATGCAGATTTGGGATTTTTGCTTTTCCCTATGCCATTAGGCCCTCCCCATTGATGACAATGTTTTGCCTTGATTCTTCACACACACACAGTTTATTTCCCCATCACAAAGAAACCTGACAAAAGTTTCCATGCCCATCTCATGCTTCACTGCATTTAAGAGCTTTCAGTAAAGGAGGAAAGAGCATAGACCCGACTTTCTCCACTTCAAACTCCACTCTCAAGAGGTCTGGACACCCAACAAGGTCCTCTCACAGCTGTCTGGAACAGCAGCTCTTCTTGAAAGTGGTTGAGGAAGTGACACAAAGCACCTTCTGTCTATACAAAAGCTCCTTACTTACTAAAACACTCACTACAAAGCTCAGCCACCACTGTTCATGCTTTGTATGGGAATTCATAGGAAATAGCTTAAAAGTAGAATCCTAAAAACAGGCAGGTACAGCTGAGGTACCGAGAATAAGGATCAAATCAGGGTAACAAATCAATCAAGGAATCAAGTCAGAATTTAATGACACCAATCCAGAACTGCTGATGCAGAGCAGCATTATTTACCTAAAGCAGCTTGTCATGTTTCACCTTTAACCATTACTTCAGGAGTATCAAATTTATACACAGTGCACTGCAAACACCTAGACAAAGCAATCCACTTATTTCAACCTGTAAACAAGCTTTCCTGAAAAATACTTTTTTTGTTCATGAACAACACACAGTTCCATTCTTGCATGCTGCCACTGAGACGAGCCATCCTACCTTTAGCCTCCATTCCCACTGCCCATTCCATATATTCCTGCTGTTTTCCTCAGTGCACCTGTGTGGCCAGCCAAGGTCACCTACATCTGAAGGCCAAACAAAAAGCCCTGAAAGGTTTTCAGCTGGGGCAAGTTTTAGGAGTCCTCATCTTTTCCTAGGTCTTAGATCATTAGCAACCTTCAGCATTGAACACACATAATCTTCCATTTCCTGCCCTGGACATGGATGATGCAAAACCACCTCTCATGATCTGAGGATTTCATTTGGTTGGGCTTGACAGCAGCAATGCTGACAGACCATTGAAACAAACAAAACTAGAGGCAGGAGAACCAGAAGCCTTTACCTTTATAATTTCTCTTCCTCAGTCTCTAGTCCCCCCACCACCTCCCCAGCATTTCCACCGGATTACTCAGCCTTTTACCTCATAACTAACAAACCAAGTGTGACTAAATGTACTAACAAGATAGCAATGTTAGGAGTGCTAGTTCTGCAAGGCTGGTCTCCTTGCTAATTAAGCCATTGCTCCTACACAATCTCTTAAAAAACAAATAACTTCCAGCTAAATCCAGATCAGGTTCTTCACTACCTAAACTGTTTAAAGATGCAGCTATATACACAGGCATACTACAGTATCTGATATCATTTTGAAATCCATATCAAAACATTATCAATTGGACATAAATCTCATATGCATTTCTGAAATGTCAACAAGCTCAGGTAGAGGCCAGGGAGAAAGAAGTGTATCAGCACCACACCATGTCTGCTAGCCATGTTTCAACAGCAGTCCCAGTGAGGTTATAACTGGAGTTGAACACTGACTTGTTTGCTTTATAGATGCCAGGAGCCACACACAGAAAATTGCTCACTTCTGAAACAAATTACTCTCAGTTCAGTTTCTCCAGAGGTCAAGATAATTATGTCCTGGTGTATTATTGCATTCACCAGCACTACCTGGTAGAGGCAGTGTGCCAGCCCTCAGCTGCTTTAGAATGAGGCTTAGTGATAACCGTACGAGGAACAACAGCTTTTACAGTTCACTCCACAGAGGGTGTTTCTCCAAGCTGTCTGCAGAGTGACTATAGCCACCTAAGCTGTTCCAGATTCACCTTCTGCACAGTCACTCCTTTGTCCTCCCATCCCCACCTCACACACCAGACCCAAAGGGGAGCAACTGAAAGCCCTGCAAGGGGAACTGTCTTCCATCATCTGCTCTGCTAAAAGCATGAGACGCCCCAAGTACACCCAGCAAGAACAGGGGAAAGACTTTACTACTATACACAGTTTCCCTTGCTGGGGTCTCAAACAGAAGCATACCAGTTTTTCTTCACAATTTTGCTACACCTGGTATTTCCTCTAAGAGAGCAATGCTGCAGCTACACCTCCTAGACTGTCCTGCCAGCCCAGAAGCAAGGGCAGAGCACTAAAAAAGAGATCCATGTTTTTTCCAAGACTGACAACATCAGATAAAGTGGGGCAGCCCACTGTCACAGCCAAGCCAGTTTCTCCCTGCTTTTGTCCCAAACAAGGGCCACACTTGAAAAAATCAAAAATAATGAACATTTTCAACATATGGATTTTTATGACCAAAAACCTCAAAAGGAAAAAGAGTCAAAAGGTCTCTCTTCAAAAATTAATCCTGGAATTAACATGATTCATTCGAAAACTTACCAAGTGTTGTCTTGGAAAAATTATTATGCACAAACACCTGTAAGGAACCAGCTATTAATAGTACCAATGAAACTGTCACACAAAAACAAAGAAGTGCTACTTGTGGCCCTGTGATTAAGGCTGTGTCAGCAGTTTGGTTTTCATGACTTCAACACCCAGCTGTAAAAACGGCCTTCAGTAGAGGCAAGCTTATTGAGCCAGTATCCACAGGAGCACAGTTTCTGCTTCCACTGGATGAAACACAAGAGTTAACTATGTTTTAATACATGGTCTTCAAATAGTAAGATCCAGAATCTGCAAATTGTTTTGGGAAACAATCATGGCCAAACAGGACTACACCTTGAAAGACAGTTTGATAAATACTGCAAGACAGAAACTTGGTAGAGCACAAGAAACAGAGAAATAAGAATTTGTGATGTTCTGTTTTGGCATACATTCTTCAAGAATTAGAGGTATTCCAAAGAAACTGCCTGCTAATGCACATTTCATAGCTATAGATCTTCATAACTTGGACACCTTTTGCTTAAACACAGAACGGCATTAACAGATTTATGTTTCGAAAGGCACCACTTGAGATTCTTCAAGCAAGCAATCCATAACCAAATAAGCAATAATTAGCCCTGTGCAAGCACAAAATTAAAAGCCCCACTTATGCTGACACAAGACCCACATCTGACCCAAACAAGCAGGAAAAATGCAGTACTTCAAACACATCTTAGGGGATGTATTATTCAAGGTCCTGCAACAAAATAGCATCTTCTATTAAACAAAAAACAGAGTTAAACCCTAAACAGAATGTGACCACAACCCAAAAGAAACTTCTTCACAGTGTGTTTTGATGCTTCAGGCACCACCCTGAATTTTATTCCATTTTGCTGTTAAGTTTAAATTACAAAAAAGATTACAGATTAGCTTAGAAGGCTAACACCCTTGACTGCCTCAGTATGGAAAAGCAGTAATGTCTCTTAGTTGCAATAATAAAATAATTTAATTAAACACTGAATTTTAACAGTCTGATTCTCACACAAATACACACTATAAACTATGTTTCCTCCATAAGCATACAGACAAAGGCAATACAGTCCTGCTGTAAAGATAGAAACAAAGTAGTTTTTCATCCTGGCCTTTCCTACATTTTTTTCTCTTTATCCCACATTAAAACAAAGCCTCCTTATTGAGACAATCAGAAGAACACATGGAACTCAAACACTTGAAGGCAATACATCTGACAAATTGTGTAGATTCACAAATTTTCTCCTTCTTCCTCTTTCCCTCAATCCCAAACATATGAGAGGGAAAGCTGAACACATGCAGATGCAAATAATTAGCAAATACCACTCTCATAAGTTCAAATTATTTCTTAGTGAAAGCTATTGAAAAAAAAAAATTCTCCAAAACCACCAGCACTGAAACATCAAGAACTGATCTGGATGAAACAGGGGACATCTCATTCAGCTTACTGAATGGCTCACAAGATCACAGACCCTCACTAGGAATGTGGGATTTTACTTCCCTCAAAAGAATCACACTTAATTGGCTTTTGATCACAATTTCCATTTTCTTACCATCCAGGGCTATGAACTGGCCCTATCCTGCCCTTCAACACACAGAGACAATACAGCAGCTGCCAACATTTGTGAGTAAACACAGGGAGGTTTTACAAGGGGAAGATGGACAGTCACTTACACAGCCAAGTACCACAGTCTCCATGAACCAATAACCAACCCTCCAAAACTGTTTGGAAGCAAAACCACTCAATTTCTGCCTGGAAACTTGGTTTAACATCAAAGTCACAGTACACACATGAAAGCATCATAAAACATTACTGAGATCAGGCAAAGTGAAAAATGAAACACACTGGTCAATCCCTCAAAACACAAAGAGAATCAGAAACAGAGAGGCTGTGCAGTTGATGCTCAGGAGGCAAGCAGGGATTTGGAAGCACTGTTCCTCTTCAGATTAACTCCAAAGCAGCAACCTTACAGTATCTTGTAAAAGCACTCAGATCCATCTCTTCAGTTGCATATAAATACATTTACTGCACAATATGCTTTTTTTACTAGAAGACACAATTCCAGTAACCAAATTCTATCATCTTTGTTTATCCTGTGAAGTGCTTTGTATAAAATAAATGCTTCCTCATTGCAAAATGAGGTGCTACTCAGGACAATAAAAGTCTAAGTCCCATCAGGCAGCCACCCTAAGCACCTTTCACACTCAGCAGAGCAGACAGGGAAGCCAGGTGCTGTGAATTGTATGGGCTATAAGCCTAAGTAGGCACCTGCATTTGCTTAAAAAAGCCTGGGCTCTCACTCACTGAAACAGCTGCCTAGAAAACTGCTCAGGTGTTGAAACAGTTAAGCAAGAAGGTTCCCAGCTAAGATGACAAAATCCATCACCAGCAACAACTGCTTGTATAAAGAAAATGAATTGGATTCAACTAATTAGTGGAAGTTCACTGTCACATTTTGAAGTCACACCAAGTAATTCTGAGAAACTCAGCCTACATAACCAGTATTGAGTAAACTCTTTGTCCACCTGTGGTGATGGCTACACAGCTTGGTACTTGTTACACAGCTTCCACATCAGTTAATGTACTTCAAAGTCATGTGCACACTCTTATTTCCTGCTTTACACACCTTCATGTCTTCTAAAAATAACTTAAACCATCATTTTGCAGTTCTCCCAATTTATCAAAATGAAAACCATGGCATCATTAGGGAATTTCTGTAGTTTTGAATTTGCTTTCAATTTGCCAAGTCTGTGCGGCACCTGTCTTTAACTGATCAAGACAGAAGACAGATGTGAGATCCTTGAATATGATGAAAACCAAGAGTTTGCATGTGACAAAGCTGAATTGCACTCTAAAAGAAATTAGCAATCAGTATTTTCCCATTGGAGCTACTCTTCAATTTTAAGAATAATCTGATCTCTTCTAATGTTTAAACAAGTAAAGCTACAGGCAATGAAATTATTTGAAATTCTAGCCAGACTTCACAAATCAAAAACAGCAGCATAACAATGCATTTCTACAAAGATGGCTTCTATACATTATTAAATAGTGATCCAGCATAAATAGAGTGTGAAAACATAATGATAATATCTACCAAAGAAAATACAGCAAGTGTAATTTTGGAGACACAGTCAGTCCTAAGATTCTTATTTTATTCTTGAATAATGAAAACCTCTCAAATTAGTAAAAAATTCTCTTCTCACTGAAAAATGCAGAAAAAGGACTTAAACAATTACACTATATATTCAACTACAAAGTGCTGCAATAAGAACATAGAAACATTTAATGTATATCAGGTGACCACAAGAAATTAAACACATGAAGCAAAACCACACAGTTACAACTTTTTAGTCTCAGATCAGCTGCAAGTATGACTGTTTTCCCAATATGGACTAGTAAGGGCATAAAGCAAAGTTTAACTCTTAGTCTTTGTAACTTCCTTGCCTTCACATATCAGAATAATTCTCCAACTTTATTTTGCCTTCAAAAATAAATTTACATATTTTACTGAGCCTGCAGATCTACAACCACAGAGTCCTCACCGCCTTTTCAAAGACCAGCGAGATTCTGGAACAGCTTCCAGTATCATTTCAAACACTGAAGGGAACAAAGCCACTTTTTAGCCCAGAGGCTGTGAAGGTCTGCTCACAAAGCCCAGGCTTGGGCTTCAGCAGAGCAATGCTTGATCAGTAACAGTCAAATCAGCACCACAAAGAAGCTTCTCAGCTGCACCTTTTTAAGCATTCCCATGGAGCAGAGAGACCTCAAAGAGATACCTAAAAGATGTAAGAGCACAGTATTTTGCATGCAGGCTTGAAGAGTTCTGTATCCCTTTCATACTGTTTATCTTGTAGTATTTTAATAGTATTTCACTTCAGAGGCAAACAGCATGCTAAGTTTTGGCAGGAATACATTGACAGACTATTACTGTGTAATCATGGAAAGAATTACACTGACATCAAAACCACAATTATTTAGTTGTATGAAATCCAGACAGTATACCCAGAAATTTCAACTTTCAAAACCAAACGTGCTCCACAGTAATGTTTATGCTCTTAGAGAGGATATCAGTGCTAAAAAAAGCAGGGACAACAATCAGCAGCCAAAGACATGGTGTCTGTTTCTTATCCTTTCAACAGAGAAATATCAATTAAGAGGAATCTATGGGTCATCACCAGCATCACTGATAAAGCCACCCATTGCTAATGCATCTGAAGAGATTCTTCATGGACCAAGCAAATGCCAGGGAAAAAAATTAAAAAAATAACCACACTCCTGACAGCATGCCTGTAATTTGACAAATAGCAACCTAAACAGTCAGATATTGCTACCCAGTTCCAGAATAGCACCAGCAGAAGTTTACAGTAAGACTCAGAGTAACAGTCAGAAGGGACTGCAGCATATCAAACTAGAAACATAAAACTCAGGGAAAAAGGAAAAAAAAATTTAAAAAATGTAAAGGAGCAGTTAGAAGTATTTTCTTGACTTTGTGTTTTATTTTCTGCAAGACATATATACCAATCTATACACCTTGGGAAGGGCTTATCTCCATTCATAAAGTGGTAAATGTCTTCAAGGTACTTCTGGCACAAGGTACTATCCTAGACATCCTAGGATACAAATAAAAACTGTCAGTTTTCTAAACCGGGGGTTGGGTGGTTTAAGGCTTCCTCTGCATGGTGACATGCTACCTCAGACTGCCTCTGGATATACAGGAACAGTTACCATTTACCTGATGCATAATCAAAAGCCAAGAGACACCTCTTTAATAGCTGTGCAGGTGTCAGATATGCAGCAGAAACCAGGCATCTTCTAATTACAGCAAAAGCACTCACCTAGACACTTAACATGGTATCATTTTTTCCTTCTGCATTAGAATTCATCACACAGGCTGTAGGAATTCTCCTTTGAGAAGAATTTCTAAGCAGCAGTAAATTGGTCAAATGACAGCTGAAGCAAAGCCCTGCAGAAACGTTTCCTAAAATTTGACTACATCTTGCTATACTTAGTGGTTAGCCAGATTTTTCTAGAACAAGCATAATTTTTCCTGTTATTTCAAAGGTGTTCAAGCTTGGCAAAAGCAGCACAAGCTGGTTTATCTACTTGGATACCCCTTGCAAAATGCCAAGATCTATGGCATTCCACATCCAAGTCAAGCACCTCTTTGCAGCTGACATACCTGTTGGACCAGTGTGCTTAGCTGAGCATTACAATGAAGTAGCTGACAATATCACAGGTAAGTTTGACTGCACAATGCCAATGTACCATTATTCATCAAACTGGAGTTGGCTCAGGGTACACAGTATCTAATGCCTTCCATGGCACTTACCACTGAACTAACTGCAACCATATCAAAGTCAATGGATTTGTTTTTACACTTACTTTGCTTACTGTCAAATAACACTGAGTTACAAGGAACAATTTATATTTCCCATTAAAAAAAAAAGAAAATAATGAGACTCTAACAAGAAATACTCCTGAAGAAGGGAGCCTGCCTCGGTTGTACTGATTTGTGTGTATTCTTGACTAAAATTGTTACAACATTCAAGTTGCATATGAGGAAGTTCAGTTGCTTAACACATGTGAAAAGCACAGGTGACAAAAGATAAGCCAGTTCAGATCAATTTGTTTGGCAGGCTTTACAAAAGCTTCATTGTGGATTTAGGTTGTAAAGCCTGTGAACACACTCAAAAGGAACAAGCCATAAGGGCTTCCAGTAATAGAAACAGGAAACTTGAGAGAATTCCACTCTTTTACCTCACCTTCTATGGTTTTGCTTAAATGAAAGATTTGGATATAACTGCATCCTCCAGATCACAGACATACAACCCAAAGGAATTCCTTAGCTGAGGGTCTGAAAAAACAATCAGTGGATTCATATGAAAGAGGCAGGAGGTGACAAAAATATTAAAAAGAAAATCTTTTTATTTTGCTCACTTGGCTAAAAAGCAGCCAAAGTAGCAAGAAGAAATTTAGAGCAAGAGAGAACATACACCTGTGAAAGAGGAAGCTGGACATCAACCACACTGCCACCTTGCTCTTGTGCCGTCATCCACCCAGAGCTTCAAGGAAGCCGCGCTTTCCAAAATAAGCCTGAGCTGTGCCACAACAGTGTAGGAGAAACTGGGCTGACAAGCTTGTAAGAACAGACACTTAATCAGGACTCTACTCCAGACCCAGAAGTCTGAAGAAGTTGGGATAAGGTTGCTAGGAATTGCCAAGAGAAAGAAACTACTTCCTGCCTCCCAGACTGAATGAAAGCAGAGGCAAGTGCAAAGAGACCCAGCCTTGGTACTCCTCTAAGACAAGGTGTCTTGTCTTGAGCAACAGGAAGCACCACTAGGATGAACACCAGTATCACAACTGCACTGAAAAGCCGTTTATTCAACCTTTTATTTATTATTTATAGGGATCACAGTGGTAGCTTTTGATGTGTTTCTCACACAGGCCATCAGCAGGTTCAAGTACTCCATTTCTCCTTGCCCTTCTGCATAGCTATCTATTTTCTAAGAAACCGACTCCCTTGTGCAGAAAGCTCAACAGACAAAAGGATCTGAAAGAGATAATCAGAGGGGAAAAAAAAAAGACCAAAATTTAGTGGTAGAAGATCAAGTCACATAGAAAAGATTTTTACAAGAGTTCTCTATTCATATTGGATTGGCTGTAGGTACATGGGAAGAGGAGGCTTTAGCTCTTTAAAACTTTAGGAAATAAAGAACTACAGGTTCTGTCTATGCCAGCAGTCACCAGTCTTAATTAAATTTAAAAATTCCCAAACAGTTAAAGATTAAAGAAGCTGCATGCTGCTGGCAATAGGGTAATCTGTTCTCCTGGACTGTCAGTCCAGGCAGTAGTGTCAAATAGCCCCCTAACCACAGCATCAGATGTCATGAGAAATGTTGCCTGGAGGAAGTCATCTTCCCAAACCCTATTTGGTTACCATGTGTAGATCGGTTTCACACCCCAGCACCATTAACATGAACTTCAGCATTTTCTTTTTTCTGGAACACTTTCATTATTTTACCTATGTTCACAGCAGGTACCCATCACAGCATACAGTACCTTATGATTCACTTGTTGTTCTCAACGTTTTTCAATCCACATCCTGCATTACATCATGTTCAAACACAAGGAATCAGACTGCCTGCACTGGTCCTCGAATTGAAAGGCTGCTAGCTGAGCCAGGCTACCAGAACTTCCCTCTCCAGTATACAACTAAAGAACAGACTTCACTGGCAGTCACAAACACTGAGCAAAGCTGTGCAAAGGTGGAAAGAAAAAAAGGAAGTTAATCCATCAAGGCACACATGAACTAATCCCGTATCAGTTACACTTTTTATTGTGAATATCTCCTAGGTAACCTATGTTCAAATGCCATCACTAACTGCATTATTCTGAAAGGCAATGGAATACAGATGGGCTACCCCAGGCAGGCACAGAGAGCAACCAAGGTCCTGCACTCCCAGTCCTAGAAGAAGACAAAAGCCCTGCACATACTGGTGTAGAGTATAAACCATATGAAAGAGTAAAACATTGAACCATGTATTTATAGATGGCTATTACTGCAGAAGTTGAGTTAGTCTATCTAGTAGCCCTCCTCTTTCCAAAAGGGACTCAAGGCAATCAAAAGTCAGACATCTTTGTATAAATAGGGTCTCTGTTTTCAGAAAATATTCTAGTATTCAATTTCAGTATTTGTTATACTACTTTACTCAGTAAAATGCCTTTTCCTCAAGAGTTTTGGGTGACAATCAACAGCAGCACTCCTCATCTATATCCTGTAAAGGGAAAATACCTGGAATTATATTTTAGGAAAGCTTAGTTTCATGTCAGAGCCACTATTTATTTGCTGCAAATTATTTTCAACAAGCCCCTTATGCCATCTTGTCACAAACTGCAGGTGGTTCGACTTCCAATCCTGTGGAGTGGTCATAATATCACACAACCTTATATTGAAAGGGACTTCTGTGCAGTTCAACATCCCTGCTGAAGACAGGGTCAACAAGTGTAAGTTGCTTAGGGCCATGTCCAGTTTGGTTTGGGTTCCTCCAGGGACAGACACTCAACTTCTATAGTCAATTTCTTCTGTGCTTGACATCCTCATCATTTAAAACAAACCAATCCAATAAAAGCCACCCCAAAAACACATACCCTCCCACGTTTAAAAGAAGTTTCTTGCATTCAGGTTTGTGGCCAAATTCAGTGCTCCTACATCTCTGCATCCTCAGACTATAAGGATGTTCAATGCACGTGAAATCCTTGCTCAAGCCAACTCTTGGCTACTTAGAGACAGAAACTGAAATAGACTCCTTGGCTTCAAACAAGACAATATTTGTTTAAATGAACAGGCAGCAATACTAATATTTAGCTTTACTCAGAAACTAAGACTATTTGTCTTAATGAAATGGCAGCAATGCTAATATTTACCTTTAGCCAGTTTCAGCAAAGATTATCCTCCTATTTCAATGCGAAAAACCAATCCCTCCGATTTTATCCTTCTGGCAAACCAACATCCTGTCTCTGCTACAGCAGCCTATAATGTTTCTCTACCTGTGCTTTTCAAGTATACACACGTTCTCCAGTGACACAGATTCCCACCTCACAGTTTGATCACTATACTGAAAGAAGCTTTCATAAACATTGTTTAACTGTTTCCTCTGCAACTCTTCTCCAAGTAACATTTATTTTATTTTAGCCACAGAGTATCAAAGAGTTTTATAGGCTATGACCATGACCCTCTACCAGCTACTCATTTCAGGGTTTTCTTAATACTAAGCAATGACTCATGTTCTGTTATTACTGTACTTTGCCCCACTGAGCCTGTCTTGTTCAGTTTCACCTCAACAGCCAAATTTTTAAAAAACCCTACAACTTGATCTCAATTTACAACAGCAAATCTTGCTTTCTCAGTATCTTTTTCCCCCCCTCTTGATACAGTTAACCTTTCTCCAACTGTGAACTGTAACTGTGGCATGAAACTTGCAGTACACCTGTATAAGGGTTTGGTGTGTTAGAGGAATAGCAAAGGCTGTAAGCAACTGAACTTTCAATACAAAAGACAGAGTCAGACCCAACTCTTTAAGCTCCCTTCAGGCTTGGGTGAAAGTTCTGAGGTTGCTGCCTTAAGTTTTGCCAAATGGAAGCTGTATTTGACAGAACTGCAGGCAAAGGAGCGGAGGCTGGAGCTAGTATTGCTGCTGTAAGAACTCTCACAAGGCAGAGACACAACTGCTCCCTCCATGCTCCGTTTGCAATAGCCTCAGGGCATGTACTGACACTGAGCTCTAATGCATCGCTTCATACTAAACTGAGCTCTGAAGTGCCTGCTCACCCATCGTGGTCTACCTTGCTGCCTCTCCTAGGAAAGCACCAGATGCAGATAGATATTATTTACTGCTCAAAATCCAGGGCCCAAATGGGAAAAGTAGAAACATCAACATATAGCCACATAGTTAGGCTCAGAGAGATTATTTCTTGGTACTTTTCCAAGGAGTCAAATATCTGAATGCTCCTAAAAGTATCAGTATGAGAAAGACAATCAGACTGATTGCAGTGCAATCAGACATTCTGAATAGATATTTAAGTGCAATTTAACAGATATTTAGTCACGAGGTCTAGAAAACAACACTTTAAAAGTGTACTGCTTTAGTAGCTTCCTGGTATAAGCAACATGCCATGTTTGCAGAACTGTTAGTAATTACACTGTTAGTAATACTAGTATTTGATTCAAAACTTCCATTTTTACAGAGTAATTCTTCAAGTTACCAAGGTTTGAAAAGTCCAGTACATTTATTTTGCATTCTGAAAACACTCTTAGTGATATTCAAGCTGTTTGAGATTTTTTTTTTAAGCATTTTCACTTAAACACATACAAGAGGCCTGTTTAATTTAAAATACTTCTCTTTAAACAAAGAAAAAAGTGCTAAGCATTGGTCATAAGTAGTCTACCAGCAGACCAATACCTACATGACACTTCAGAAATGTTTCATCCATCTAACCACAGCAACTGCCTCACTCTGGAAGTTATTTTAGCAAAACAGTGAAATGTGGTTCGTTCCACTGCTGTGGTGTGAGAAAGATAAAAGAAATCTCAATACTGCAAAAGGAGTATATAACACCACTGCCTACGTGCTTAGAGTCTCTTATCAGCAATGCAAGTGCTGGAACGATACTGATTTCACCATAACTCGAAGGGCAAATGCAGAATTTGTAGAGGTTGATACATCTGCTTTGATTTAATAGAAACTAAGGTTCAGCCCTTGGAGCCAGAATGTCATTTAAGTCCTGATCATAGAATTATGAAATTTGCTCTCCTTTGTGGCTTCACCATGCATGCAGCAAACTCCTTTTATGTGGCCAGAGGTCAAACTCACCTTCTTATCAGTAACACATTCACCCTTGCAGATACCTGTTCTCTAAATGTCTTCTATCTAGAAGAAAAGCAAGTCACTAGAACTGATTTCATTAACAGGTGAAGTTAAGCTGGCAAATGCGCGTGCCTCCAGTCTCTTACTAAACAGAAGAACTTGTGCAGACAGCCCATCTTTCTCTGGCATGCTGTAAAGTCTCATGAACCCCATTAAAAGTCCCTTCATCAGAAGTTTCAGTTGTGCCATATCTCTATGTTATGTTTCAGTTAAAAGCTGCATCATCAGTCAGTTGCTCCATTATCAAAGTATAACTCTCTGAGCTCAACTCTTTCTCCATTCTAGAGAGAAAACCCCAACTTTTGTCAGTGGAAAAGGTGAACAATCCTCATGTTCCTGTCTACACAGAAGTTCTGAAAAATAATGAGTTATCTGATTCCAGCACTATGATCGAGCACACTTGCTGTGGCATCATCCCAACTCAGGAAGGGCTGTTACAGTTCAAGCAGCACCTCACCTGGCCCAAGAATACTCTAACAACAAAAACCCTACTCCACAATTGCCCAGAACTGTCATGGTCCACATCCAGCTCAATAATTATCTTTCACCCATCCTTATGTGCCAGGCCCTACAGGGCATTACTTCAGCAAACACTCTCAGACAGTGACCACACACAAACAAAAGCAGGTTCCTTATACAATACAACTATGGCAGCTTGCTTTTTGCTGTTGCAGAAAGGGCATAGTTTAAATAAGAGGAGTTTACCATCCAATTCTGTTCTATACCACCTTCAGTCTGAAGAGATCCAAGCCTTTATCTCCCACCTTGAAAGAGCACCAGTTAAAGGAAGAATTTGAAACAGGCCAATAATCTTTAGCACAGTTGATAAAATAATTGCCTGGGAGAGAAAAAGCCTGAGCTCTAGCTTCAACTTCATCATATTTGTACATTTTACACATGGTAACTAAGTTTAGAAACACATTGCACTCTTTCTTCAGATGCAAGTCTCCCTTTCTCACACAGGAAACAAAATCCAAGTCTCCTGTTTCTGGGTGAGCCTCTTCAAAGTATAGTGATGTTCTTTAAAACTCATCTAAGAAAATAGATGGACCAGGAATCCTGGCAGCAGATCTCAGAATTATGGAGAACTACACGGCCCCAAAAAAGGCCTTTCCTAGCTCTGGTTCTCCACATGTTGCAATGATAAATAATATGCCTGTCAAAAGTTAAGCTAAGAAGGAGGATCTGCTTTGGAAACAAAGTAACATACAGAACACAGCACTGAAAGAACCATGGTGTTGTAGCTACAGGCCTCTAACTTACTATCTTTGATGAAGGGAAACGTACTTCTGGCAACAACCTGGAAGACTTTTCACACAGCACCAAAGGAGTCCTTGGGAAAGCTCTGACTGTGCTCTTGCTAGAAATAAACATCAAGCAGAAGTGTTAGTACATAGAGATCAGTAGTTTTTCCTCTTCTCAGACATAGTTACATCTCCTTGTCAGACAGCCCCTTGGACGGTTCTCCCCAGCCTGCTATTAGCAGACAGCTGCTAACCCATGAGAAGAGCGTGACCAAAAAGTGTGGCAAGAACATACAGGACCAGGCATAATGAGGCAAAACACAAGCAGCAGGTGAATGTTCAAAGCACAGTGCAGGCTCCCTCAGACAGCAGATGAAAAGCTAGTCTCTGTATTTACTCCCTCACAAAGAACCCACTGGTTCTTCCACTATAAAATAAAAAGAGAGACAGCACTGACTGTCTCAGAGTAAAAGAGCAACATGTTTGTTTTGACATGTACTTTTTCACAGTGCTCATGGACTTCTCAACAATCCACACCAGCACCTCACAGTGGATCTGCAAACATACCAGGACAAGTCACAGTTGAAGGGGAAGAAGTTCTTCCATGTATGAAGCTGTCACTAACTAAATGCAAGCCATAAAGAAAAAATGCTGTTCCACTGGGATTCTAAAATGAGCCTTAATGGCTACTATACATTACTTACTGAACAAGTTATACCAATCACAGGAGATACACCCTCCAAGCAGAAGTCATTCAGTACCAGCATGTTCCTGGAGATAAGCAATGTGAAAGGAGAGCAAATTTTCCCAGGTAGTGCGAGGTATCTACATTGCAAATAAGATGTTCCTAAAATATGAGCAAGCATGTCCAGGACAACTTTTCATTTAGCACCCACTTGCCAGCAAAGACAAAGCAATGCAGATCTCTGTGTGCACAAACAGTCCAACCAACTATCCCAGCTGCCTACTGGAAGTGCAGCAGCACAAGCCACAAACTGCACACATCAACCCTCCTGCACACCTCACCAGGTTAAAACTCACCACCATCACATCTTTTTTCATCATGCAGCAGTTGCTCCAAGAGAGATTGTGATTTCTTTCTCTTTGAGATCTTTCTTTTTCCATGCCATCTTTCTCCTGCACCTTCTGCTCAAAGCACCAGGACGCTGAGAGCATCATTATCCCTATGAGTAATATAGCCAAAAAAATTGGAGACTGCAATGAACGTACACAAATACAAAACAGGTGGCCTGGGGAAACGCTTTTGTCTTCCACTGAGGTTTCAGGATAAAGCAGGTACTGACTGTACATGCGTGGCTGCCCAGTGTGTCACAGTGGCAAGTGACAAGCACCCCTCCTGAGTGACAAGCCTGATCAGGTCACAACCAACGCTGGCTGCCTCACACCTGCACTGGTACCTTCCCCACTGCAGACCTCAGGATGAAGAGTCCCAACACTGGCTCCTTGTACTGTCTTTCCTATATGCTGCTCCTTTTTCAGCGATGCTGGCTTCACACCTCATCCCTGCACAGGTTTAGCTGATTTCTCATGAATTCCTGGTACAAACTACTATAAGACAGTCCAGACACGAGACAAAAAAAGGCATTGCACACCATCTCGCTCACACCAGCAGAAGAACACTGCAGACCCCCGGGGCAGACAAGCCCTACCCACGAGGCGGTCTGTCCGCCTCTGACCCAGCCGGGGGCTGTCAGAGGGAGCTCCAGCCCGGCGCGGAACTGGCGGCGCCAGCGGGGAAGGGCAGCGGGCACCGGGCTGGGAAGGCACCCGCGGGGACGTGCCCCGGGGCCCGGGAGCGAAGGCGCCGGGCAGACCCACGCCGAGCCCTCCGCCGCCCCTCTCCCAACGCCTGGCCCCGGTCACGGCCGCCTGCGGGCGCCTCGGGGCGGCTCCTTCCCATCCCCTCTCCCTCTCCCTCCGCCGCCCTCCGGGAGGGCACGCGAACGAAGGGAGCCCCGCCGTTACCTGCCCGGTGATGCCGGTGATCAGAGCCACCTTCCTGCCGTTCATCTCCTCGCCGTCGTCTCCCGGTGCGGCGGCGGCGGCGCAGCCACACGCCTCCTCTGCCGCGGGCTGTGCCATCCTCCCGGCGGCGGGCGCGTCTCAGGTGCGGAGGTATCCCGGGGCGGAGGCGCGGCCGCCGGGGCGAGGCTCCCGGCGCTGGGGGCGGGCACAGAGGGGAGGATGCCTGCCGGCACCCGGGGTTACCTGCGCTGCCCCGGCCGCCGCCGCCGCGGCATTTCCGCGCTCCCGCCCCACCGCCCGCGCTCCCGCCCGCGCTCCCGCCCCGCCCGCGGCGGCCGCAGGTGCAGCCCCCCGCAGGCGCGCTCCCGCCGCACGGCCCGGGAGCGCGCCCCGTGCTCGGCACCGCTCCCGCCGCGCGGCCCGAGCCCGCAGCCAATCAGGAGCCCCGGCGCTCCCCGAAAGGGGCGGGAGATGCGCCGGGGCAGAAAGCTGGCGCGGTGATTGGCTGAGAGCGGGCGGGGAGGGGCGTGGCCGGAGGAGGAGGAGGAGAAGGAGATGGAGGAAGAAGAGGAGGAGGAGGAAGAAGAGGAGGGGGAGCGAGGCTGCCCGACTTCCTGACCGCGTGTCGGGCCGGAGGATGCGCCGGCGGTGCTGAGTGAGGCAGCGGGGCCGGGATCACAGCGCCCCCCGCGGCGCGGAGGAGTCACCGAGGCACCGCCGCGGGGGCCGCGCTGGAGGTGCCCAGCCTTCCCACTCTGGAAACGCTCGGTTATGAACGGACCAAAGGCGTCTGGAAAAAGGGATTTACAGCAAGTGTTTCTTCTTCTGATGAGGCACTGGACCAGCACGGCTTTTATCCAGGCAGCCGGTCGCTGTATGTATAAGGAAGAAGGTGCATGCCCGAGGTTTGCTGCTATTCCATGAAGGATTTCTCATCCATTCCCTCAATGCATGCTTGCATGATGAGGCTTCTGCGTATGCAGATGACCATCGTACTGCTAATTTTTCTATTATTGTGCTACATGACCAAAAATTTTCAATATCATTGAAAACCCATAGTACATTTTAAAAAAAGCAAAAAACAAAACAACAACAAACAAAACAAAACAAACAAACAAACAAACCCCCCCCCCTGAGTCTAGGAGCATAATGCCCTTCAAATGGAACTGTACTCTCAAATTGTGAATACTTTCTTGCATGCCGCTCCCCACTTTCTCGGTTTAAATTCCCTTCTTGCAGCCTCACGGTTTGTGATGCCATGGCGAATTTGTATTATGTCACAGTTACATAGTTGCAGGATGTCATCCCAGTTGTACCATTTCTGCCTCCTGTTTCTGAAGCCTCTTCTCAACAAGCACATGCAGTTTTATCAAGTTGGTAACATTGGCTACTACTTGTGCAAAATGACTTCATCCCACTAAGTGGGATTTTATGGATGTACAGTCTCGGATTCAGAGAGGAGGGGCACCACACATGAGCTCCACCCCCTCAGTTTTAAAATGACACAGGAAAATAAAAGGTTATCAAATTCTGAGAGTTTCAGGATTCTGTATACCAGAAATAAGGCACAAGCCTTTATTTGGAAATCTAGGATTTGAGATTAGAGGGAGTTAGGAGCAAGTTTCCTTTCTTTACTTATTTACATACATCATTCACTCTCCTGTTAGGTCTGAGCTGCATAGAAAAGTGTGTGAGCTACAGCCTTAAAAATTGTCCTTTATATGGCCAGAGAAGCTTGTCATTTCTGGCTTTCTTTGGCAGTCCATTCATTGGCTTACCTTTTTTCTTGTTCTGCTCAAAAAACTGGTGAGTCAAGCTGACAGTGTAAGTCCTGAAGATGTGATATAGGAGCCTCCATCCCTGGGGCCCACGTGTGCAGTTAAGAGCCTTTTTTTAGTTACTTTCTCCAAACAGCATTTTTCCTACCCCAGTTATCCAGTGTTCCACAAGAACTGTTTTTCACATATAGCATTTTCCTTGACTATTTTTCCCAAAAACACTGAAGGGGGAAGCTGGTTCACACATTTCATAAATTGCCTGATAAATCAAGTTGCATCAGTTGACCAAGGACCTTTAGCTTTGGTTTTACTCTCAGGTGACAGGCACCTCCTGCTCTTCCTCTGTTAGAGCAGTAGATCTCCTTCCTGCTGCACTCCTGAGTGATTCAGAACAGAAGAGTCTGAAATCTGTGTCACTTCTGTAAGGGGAGCATCCCAGCAAGGCTTTGCTGAGAACACTTTACCAGGGTTCATACTTGTATTTTTGGTCAATAGTAATACTAGAAACAGGCAAGTGAAACCAGACAGGGTGCAGCCCAGTTCAGGTTCCAGCTGACTGAAGCTAAAAAGAAAAAAAAAAGGGGGAAAAAAAAGCCAAAAAAGCCCCCTTTAACTTGTTTAAATTTCTGTCCCATTTATAAGTCTGGCAGTAGTAGTTACAGACACAGTTAACCAGCTACCATAATCCTGCTAGATCTGCCCCTGGCATGCACAGGCACATTCCAGGTTTTAATGCACAAAGACTGTTCTGTCACCAAAGTCTTCCAAAGTACATTTACAGAAGAGACTGAAGGCTCAATTGTGGCCCAGGTACTAGATTTTACCTAAGTTGCTCTGGTGTTGACAGCAATTTATGTCAGACTGCAGCTGAAAACTGGACCAGCAGCCCCCAGGGACTCCAGGATTAATATTCACTCTGAGTGCTAGGCTGCACTGATGTCTCCTTGCTGCCTCCAGCACCTGCACCATGGCATGTGCTACCTTATTTAGAGCTTTGTCTGCCCACCCTGTAATCACCTTCTCACACAGCCGTGTGGACCCCGCTCTGGCTCCTAAAACTGGCAAGGCCCCATGGAAAGAGGAGACAGCAGACTGATGCACATCTGCACCTCCAGCTCCCTTGGATCCCTGGAAGAGGAGATGCTTGTGTGAGCATGGGTGTCCAGTAAAGGTTTTATGCCCAGTGAGTAAATGGTCTGACAAAGTCTCAGGAGACACAAAGAACAGCATGTGCAGCATTACCTTTAAAGCTGCCACTCCAAGAACTGGGGGGAAAGAGATAGGACAGATGTGAAGAAATTTACTTGGTACTGGTGGAGAAAAACAGGTATCTCAGGGAAAGAAAGGTGGAGAGCAAAGCTAATTGAAATTGAGCTGGCTAAACTAGGAAATAATGTAAAATGAACAAAGAAGAAGCAGAGAGGGAAAACTGGAGAGGAAATAAATGTCATTGAGAGTAAGGAAGAAAGGGGTAGTAGGAGAAAAGGACTGAAGTGTGTTACATTGCAAAAAATATCACCTTAAATGTTAAGGAAAAGAGAAAAGGGAAGAGAACATCTATACACTGAAATCTTAATGCACTTCAATACCACATATATTGCAGTCCTGATGATATCAGTGTTTAAATGGGGATGTGACCACATTGCCTTTGAAATTTGGAAAGGTAACTATGTGTGGTTTAAGATGTCTTGTGAATCAGTTCAAGTTCTTGCAGGAAATAAGTAGCCTTACTTCAGAAGTAGAAATAGCTGCTTTAAAATGCTGTCTTTATTCACTGTAGGACAAAGGTATCCCTAATTTTATTATAATAATAGCATCAATTTGATTAAAATAATAGCATCATTCATGCCAGAGCTGTGGTAAAAGTTGACACGATATCACTGCATCCTATTCTGAACAGGAGTTAGAAGTTGTCATTGGACTGAGTGGAGCCCTCTTTCTCTGCATCAATCAGTGCAACAAAGGGGAAAACTGACTGTTTTTGTTTTTTCTGGGGTTCTTCTGAATGATCCTCACCCAATAGTTTAAGCAACTTGTGCATTATGGTGCTGTGAACTCCATTAAATCAGTGTCCATGGATCACAGAAGAAGGCTGACTCCAAAACATTTTACTTTGCTTATCTGCAGCTACCAAATGCTTTAGATCCTATATCCAGCTGTGAAGTCCATGGTGGCATCTAGGGATTGTTCACAGCCCCACCAGGACTGGTTGGGAAGTGCAGAAAAGGAGCCAGTGGAGGATGGGTCGCTCATCCAAGTGCACTGTCCTTTCTGAGGAGCTTTTGGGTTATACAGGCAGGCAAGCAAGGGAGGCCCAGGATAAGGTCTTTTTCTGCTTTGTTGTTTTAAAGTAATGCAGCAAATAGTTGTATTCAGGGACTCCACAGAGCTAGGCAGCTGTGGAAAACGTGTAAAAGGAGGGAAGGGTGAGTCCAGGGGAGACCCATCACAATGTGAAAGTGTAGATGTTGGAGTGAGAGGAGAGATCACCAGATCTCATGAGGAAATAAGAAGTGAAGAGTGGGCAGAGACAAGAGGATGAATGGAGGAAGAGTCTCAGAATTGTTTTTCTAACAGTTATCTTTAAGATTTGAGGGCATGTGGAGTGATCCACAGCTTCAGTGCTCTGACATGGTGACTTCTCAGGTGGAGCAGAAATATTAGGGTTCAAGGATGGTTCTGGAAAGTGAGCCTCAAGGCCAGGGCCTGGAGATAAGCAGCAGTTGGGAGCCTCCTTGCTTCTCAGGTGGTTCTTTTGTGCCTGACAAATCTTGCACTTCTTCCCAACAGGCTGAATTTCTTTCCAAGAATTCCAAGATTCCAATTCCAATTCCAATTTCTTTCCAAGAGGACCTTCTCAGTGGAAAATGAAGTTGAGTCATCAGTGCTTCAACTCTGCAGTACAGAGGGGGAAAATTCCTGGCGGTACTGACTCCCAGCTGGAGCTCTTTGTGTTCGGCATTTGTGGCCTGTGCCCAGCCCACAAAGTACTAACAGCCTCCTTTTTCTCTTCACAAAGGCTTGCCTGCTTACTTTTGAAGGGGTGGGTAAGTGGTCAGACTTGCTAAATTCTTGGCAAAGATTCATCCTTTGAAAGGCAGAGACCCAATTCCTGTTGGTGCTGTCATGATGTGACTTTTACAGCACTCTGCACAGCCTGGTGTTTCAAAGGCAGAGGCAGTGCCAGTGCCATGTTGCTCTCTCACATCAATCTCCAACACTACTGAGAAATTGTCGTACCCTGCAGTAAAACAGATGGAAGAGCAGGGTCCAGGCTGAGCTTGGTGCCATTGTTTATATCTGTCCTAAAAGTTTGTGCCTGGGAGACTCAAATCTGGAACAGCACCATGACCAGGCATGTGAGTTTCAGTTCCTCCTGTGCATGGTGCAAGAAAAGCATGGGTGTGAAGAAATGGAGATGCTGGCAGAGCTTTAGGCAGCATGGTGGGCTAGGTTTGGTAGCCTCAGGCACATGGGCAGGGCTGTGGTTAGCTGGACCTTGGCCCTTCTGCAGCATCTCTGGGCAGAAACTGATGATATCGGATTCTGGGCCATGAGCAGGGGTGGAGGAACCTGTTGGCAGGCAGGGGCAGCCAGGGCTGCAGATACCTTTGGGGCTCGGGTAGAGCAGCCAGGGATCCAAGCCAAGCCCTGACTCTAAAAGAAATACTGTTTTGTTTAAAAGGAACATGGCAGTGACAGTCTAGTACCTCCCTGCTTGTGGTCCCCAAGCAAGTCAGCCCTTGGTGCAATGTGTTCCTCAAGCACACGGAAATAATTAACAAATGTTCCTTTGTATCTCAGCCAGCACTGGAGGTACCTAATTATGGACATTGTTTCTGTAAGAAACACCAAATAAATGTCCCTTTTCATTCCCAGCAGAGAGTAAAGGGTCATGAATACAAAAAGCATCAGGCCCAGTGATGTGTTAGCATATGCAATTGTCCCTTGCAGCTTTGTGAACTGATGCTAACTGGACTGAAGCCACTGGAGTTAAAACACCTGAGAGAAGAAACAGGTTTGTAACTGGAAGGAAAAGGAGAATTCTCTGTGCATGACTGATTAGAAACACTTTTGCCCAACATGATTATTTCAGTATGTACTAGGAGTCATGAGACCTTTAAGGGTTGGCAGCCCTTTGAGAAGTCTAGTGATTTAAGTTCAGAAAACTATAAAAGTATAAAAGCATAATTTTTCTAGACTTGACAAGCAATTTGCGTATTTTAGAGAAGCTCACAAAGAGAGAAGCTGAATCCCAAATATCCAACTCCCTATGATGGTCTTCACATGCAGTGCTTCCAGCAGGATAGCAGTGATATGAAAATACACCATAGAGAATGAATGCTGTCAACATTTAATTGATAGGTTTGAAAAACCACCAGAAATCACTGGGCCTGATGAGAATGAGAAACATCAATATAAAAATGTGACTGATTAAAATCTTATTTGTTGGAGTTTGTTTCCTTTTCCTGAAGAGGGTATCAGAGAAGGAACTACAAGTTATATGATAAGCCTTGAAAGTCTGCCCAAAGAAAGAGACAAGAGCCACTACTGGAAGGCCAGGTTTTTCCCAAATGCCACAACTCATATACATACACAGACAAACCCATGTATCTCCATCCAATGCAATGATGTGTGCCAAGATTCATCTTTTTATTACAGACGTTTTCTTTATGGGGAGTAAGTTTCAACAATGCAGACTTTGTACTCCCATTGAAATTCTTTAGTCCACTCACTAATGTGAATGAGGACATCAGGGACTGCTGCTCTGGAAAGACATTAGAATACACTACAAGAATTCTCTTCTTTCTTAGACAAGTTCTTTCTTTTCTTGGCCTTCCCTAAATATAGTCTAATATACACCCAAATCCTTACATAAATCTTGTCCAAAAGACTTCTAATCAGAAAAGAAAACCACAACCCCTATTTCTCACACAATAAAAAAGACCACCTTGGGAAAAAAACAATGCACTCAAAGAGTGGTATGGTGTCTGTTAAGAGAGTTCCCATTAAGCAAATGTTAGCTATTCAATGAATTAACTGAAATGGGGTGGTAAGTCAGCATCTGTTCCTTGTCACTGAACTCAGGGCTATAGCAGAGAGCAAGGAAAGAAGTGGGTTATAAAAATTTTTAGCAGGAAAATGAAAAGAAATAACTGTCCTGTAGTCTGGATTATTTTTTTGGAAGGTGGGTCAAAATACCTGTGGTTCCTTTTCCAAATTGTCTCCCCACTCATAGAACACACGAGTAGAACCTAAGAGATACAAGATACGGACCAGAGAGGACTCTGCTTTTCTGGAACTGTGTTGTTTTGTAACAGCACATGTATTTGGCTAGATATATGCTATTCACACTTTTTATGTATCCTTTAGCATTTTATTTGTGGCTAAGTGTAAGGTAAGAATTAATGCTGTTGTTTTAACATGTGTATTTCAAGTGGGTAAAAGCTGTCTCACAGCCTTGTGTGCCTGGGACGAATTGTTCTGTGATTAGTTGTGACCAAACCCAGAAGAATTATACACAAAATTACTTCTTTATTACCCCATTAGAACGCATTAACTGTTTGCTAGGTGCTGACAGAGTCAGACCTTGGTAGCCCTTCTTTTGGTTTGTCACAAACTGTGCTGGCTCTGAACCAACAAACAGAACGCGCTGGAGCTGGTCAAAGAGGAACGTGGGTGCCAGTGATGTGGAAATGACAGAATTCACATTTCTTTGGTACTAAAAAGAGGCAACACTACAGTAAAAGTCAACAGGATTTCAGGAGGACAGATTTCAGTTATCCAGAGAGTCATTAGGTAACATTTCCTGGAAGGCTGATCTAAGGAAAAAAAGGGAATTTAGAAAAGAAATCATATACCATGAAAGAAATGATATTAAAGGTGCAACTGCAAACTTTCCAGGTGCAGGCAATGGTCAGGAAGCAGAGTAAGTGACCAACTTGGTTATATCCCTTTGATCCCTAACATGGGAGGAAATTATATAGGAAGTAGAAACTGAATCAGAGTACTAAAGATTATTTTCAACAGCACACAAGACCAACACCAGATAGGCCAGCGAGATGATAGTCCTGGCAACTATTGCTTGTGAAATCCTTCTGTCAGTGCATTAATAATAGGAAAAAACAGAGTTAACGAACTACTCAATGGAATAGTAATTATTAGCAAATGACTTTAAAGACAGATTATTTAATGTATTTTTGCTGAAATGTGACTGACAGTTAAGATCCATAGCAAAGGAATGGATCTATGCAAGGTGGTGTTTTCTTTAGAAGTCTAGAAGATGGAATAGGGGGATTTCTGTGAGGCTGAGTGGGAATGTAAATAAGTTAGATTAGAAATAAAAAATTATCTCCAATAAAATGGTCTGTGGGAAAAATCATATTAATTCAACAGGGACTAATTCAAAAGAGTGCATTTTGGTGAGGAGGTTGCAGAACTAATCAGTTTAAAAAAGGAACAGGATAAGGAACTGTGATGTATAAATAAGTACAAAAATTTTTAATGGAACCAACAAAAGCGTATTGTTACTGAAATGAGAAAACAGTACAGATACGGGTGTAATCTATAAGTAGGTGAAGTAATAATGATGCATGGTTAAATGTTAGGGTCTCAAATAGGGTCACTGTGTTTGTTGCAGGATGTTCAGAAGCTGGAGGACAGCCATAAAAATCCCCAAAGTCTAAAAAATTTGGAAGCAAAGTTTGGGAAAAAAAGTGGGGTCTTTTAGCATAGGAGTGAATGATACTGTTCAGGAAGGAAGGAAGGGCCAAGACAATCTTCAAATGCATAAGAAGGTGCTACAAAATTTAGGGAGTAATCTTTTTTCTGTCCTCTTTATGGATAGGGCAAAACACATAGTAGAATTTTAAGGTAAAGAATTTACAGCACTGGAAGAGATCGCATAGGCAGCTTGTGTCAGCTCCACAGACTAGATGAATATTTATCAGGAATGACCTGCAACAGTTGCCCTTGGCCTGGACAAGTGACATTCTACTTGATGCTTCAAGGATGCCTTCAGCCTTACAGTATTTTGATAGGAGTGGGATCTTGACCTCCACAGGGTCAATATCAAATAATCCCATTGAATTTCCACAAATCCTCAAGTGCCAGGCAGGCTCTCATAAATAGCACTAGCTAATCCTACAGCAGCCAGAGGTTTATTGTGCTCTCCTGCTCTGTGTGGACTCTTCAGGCTTACACAGGTAGCAGAGCTGCAACCAGAGACTGGGAGACTGAGTCCCATAGATTACTCTTGTCTCACACAGGTCATCACTTCCCTGTTGCTTGACATCATGCTGTTCTTTCAGCCATAAATTTGATAGCTGAACAAACACTTGTGACAACCCCAATTTGAGGGAGCAGCACGGGTGAGGCTGGGAGGAGAGGGCTATAGCCAGGCTGGCCGGGCAACAATTTCACCAATGAGGGATGCACTACTACAGCACCCAGAAACAATGAGCAGAGCAAGTCCCGTGATAGTAATCAGGGTTAGTCAAGTCTAGTTCACCAGGCAGGTCTGTAGCAATGAGGCAAAGCCAAGGACAAGTCAGAATATCCAGTCTGCAAGCCAGAGCCGGTGTCCAAATCAGTGAGGCACATGGCCAGGCACAGGGATCATGGGTGAGTGCCTTGGCTTGAACAGACCTCCCAAGCCAAGGGGACCAGACCCCTCCTTCCTCAGCTTTTTCTTACCCATTTCCTTCCCCAGCACAGTTCCAAGGTTCCAAGAAAGGGCACCAGATCTGAGCTGGCCTCAGGGACAGCTACCAAAAGGCTGGGTAGGGCAGTGCCTTTACAATACAGGCCAAAACATTTGCCCCAGCACCAAAGAAAGCAAATTCCCCACCACTCAGAATGACAGATCCATATCGCATTTTAAAGGATAGCCAGGCACTGATGAAAGAAAGAGACTACTGATAAGCCACAGTTCAAGGGGGAAAAAAACCCCAAAATATATTTTCAACTTCAGTGGCTAGTTTTAACCAGCTCATAATCTCAAGGCTGTTGCCATAAGAAATGAGGGTATGTTGTTTGGTTTGGTTTGGTGGTTTGCTTGTTTTATGTTTTGTTTTGATTTGTTTTGTTTTATTTTGCTTTGGTCTGGTTTGATTTTTTTTATAGGGCAGATTAGCAGTGACATTTCTGATACCCTAATTTCTGGCTTCTCTAGGCTCAAGAGACCAGATCTGCTAATGACAACACTCTTTCCAAAACATTTTCTGTGTTGTAGAATCCAGTGCTACACCCATAACCTCCCTGAGTGTAATTGAGGTGGTCACCACATTTTATTGCTGCAGCCCCTTTGCCCAGCAGCAAAGGACCACCAGACTCTAGAAGCAAAGGACCCCCATAGAATATGGCCCAAAATATTCAGTATTTTATTTGTGTTTTACATGATTATTGGAACAAAAAAGTTTTCTTGGTTAACTGAGGAAAGATTTGTTTGGCAGGACTCGAGCCATCATACTAAAGTGTTTGACTATAGCCCTGGTGACACAATTGGCCCATGTGTATGAGGAAGTGACAGCATCAACTGTGTCCCACCTCAGGCTCTACTAACAAATCTGACCATTTTGGAGACTATAATTACTTGATCATCTTTGTCAGATGCTTTCACTGACTCATGTGTTAGGGACTATGAGGTAGTGTCTCTGCCTTCTGGATCAAATTAGCCATTGGTGGGGCTGACCCAGATGGTTAATAGAAGCATCTGCTTAATTCTGGTGGTTAATCTTTGAATACCACCCTGTTCATCATCCAGCCTGTTCCCTTTTCCTTCCAGGGTGTTTCTGAAGAGCTGTCTCTTCTGGCCAGGCAAAGACCAATTGTTCAGGAATCCCTATGGCTTGGGTGGAAGGGTGTGCTTTTGCAGGCATGCTTTCCCTTCAAACCAAGCTATTAAACTCACTGAGTCAAAAAAGGAAAGGTATTTCAGCAGACCTCAAGAAAGTTCCTGTAACCACTTCAGGATGAGCACTGTTATGGCTTTGGGAAAACAAGAACTGTGGGACAGAAAGAAGGAAAAGGAAGAGATATACAGGAGAAAACTGATTAACAAGATGGAGCTTCTCTGTCACACATTCAGGGACTTCATCCAAAATTATAAAGGGTCTTTATTCTCCCTGGTGGCAACTGAACTAGCATTTATTTAAATGCAAACATGTATCAGCTTTGGTATTGGCTCTCTGCAGAATTGGGTGGGGCCTCCCAGGACAGAGCCTCAGGAGTGGCCTCAAACTTCTTTGGATAAATCTTGCTTTTTTCCATTCCCACCTCTGCTTTGAACACCTAGGGATGTTTCTGGTTGCCTGCTGGCAAAATGGCACTGGAAAGAAATTTGTTAAATTAGCACTTCTTGCTGCCAGAAAACTTTTTGACTGCAAGGTGGGAATGTGAGAAACCTCCCACTCTGCACATGGGGCACACATTCAGCTGCTATGCTCCACTGGAAAAAATCTGCTGTAATTTCAAACAGAAACCACAGAGGTCTGACAAAGCCTGTAGGAAACTCCTGAAACTTTTAACTAAATTGTTACTGTGTTTCTAAGTGGTTGGACTTTATGTGCTAGCCTGCATTACTTGTCCAGCAAAGTCCTTATCATGACATCCAACCAAACTTCCCATTGACTAGGATGAGATGGCCAGCAATGCACACTATAACAATGTAAAGGACAGGATCTACACAGAAAAGACTATTTAGATTTTTTGGTGATCTCCATTTTGCCAAACAGGATTTCACACCCGCATTTTTACCATGTTTTTCTTTCAGCAAATTTCTAGCAGGTGCAACCTTCACCCAGGGAAATGAAGATCTCATTTAAAAAATAGGAATCAAATTATTGGCTGTAAATAATGAGGTTATGTTTATCATCTTCTTCATTATAAGACAGCAAGGTGTCTTCCTTTAGGCTCCTTCTCCAAGTGTCTCAATCCTCAACACAGCTGGAGCAGCCAGGCTTGTTCTTTGGGTTCTGGTGGCTGTACATGCTTAGGGAAAGAATTGCAGGCCTGGAACTCTGTATCACACTTGCAGCAGCAAACACAGTGGTCCAGATTCATCACTTCCTGAGCTCCATGAGCTTTGGATCAGATTCTCTCTCAAGTTCATCAGAGGAGTAATCAACAAAAACTACAGTAACCAAAACACTGTTTGGCAGGCTGAACAAAAAGTAATAAATAACCACCTAATTTCATCAACCCTTGCATCAGTACAGTCATTTAAACATCGAGACTGTGAACCAGAAGGTTGGACACAAACTACTCCAGTCAATGGAAAGACATTCACTAAGCTAAATGGCTTTGTATCAAGGTTTTACTGGATAGAGCTGTAAAATATTTCCTCCAGAAGTTCTGCAGGCTATTTTAGTCTAACCACACTGTGGGGAAGGAAACTAGAAAACAATAGCTGGCCAGACCAGGAGAAAATACATAAATGTGGGAAATGGGAACACAGCAAGGTAAAATCTCATCGGTATATAGCTAAAGTATGATCAGTATGCTTAACTGTAGCTTGTAGACTGCTCTCCAGTGGCTGTTCAGTTGTACTGATTCATAACTCTGCATGGAAGTTCTGCAGGGTGTGTAGCATTTCTAAAACAAAAAATAAAAATTTAAAATTAATCCTAGATGAGATGTTGTTAAAATAGCAAATTAAAGCTGGAGTTCTAAAAAGATTCAAAGTATAAAGTATCAAGCATAAGGCATCCCATTTCTGTTAGAAGGAGAGTCTTTATTTTAAATCTCTTAATAAGAGCATTCAATTAGCCTGCCAAAAAGATGTTTGTACTTTTGAATCTGGATATCAACACGTAATATATATTTCTAGTTAAATTATTACGTAACATAATTTATTGTATTAATAAAACACAAAGGATTCAAATCAACTTGCACAATGTCTAAGTGTGAGTGATTCACTCTTTCAGTCTGTTGAGTTTGAATCTTGTTTTAACACCAGCCACATCTTTTTTTCAGCTAGAATTAAAATGGTTTATATTACTCTGTTAATTATGTGAGCCTTTAAAACTGTGGTTTGGAAAACATTACACATCTGAAGTATTTGTGCAAATTAAGGGATTAATGACAAAGAGCTGTTTTCTTTGTTTTTAAATGGAGTCCTTGAAAGGACTCTACATGCATGAGGTGGAGATGAATCAGGACTGGTGTGTCTGTGTGCATTCCCCTCCCTCCTCTTTCCCCAAGCCTTCTCCTCAGCAAGATACAGATCACCTTCTGAGCCTCGTGGGTGACAGCTGGCTGGCAGGTTACCTCCTCGCTCACCTGAGCATATCCTCCAAGCTAAAACCAGGTGCTAAAAAAGAACATATATGTATCAACACATGCACTCAATTTTGCAAATAAAAATAACAGCTTTGTCCCTCCTTATCTTTCAAAAAAAATCGCCTGCCTTACTGGAGGCCAAAACATAAACTGTGCTTTAGCCAAATAAAAGTTATTGAGCTCAACAGAGCAACTAAGTAAAATTTAATGGCCTGTGACTTAGAGGTTGCACCATGTGATCTAGTCCCTTTTGGTTTCCAATTCCACAACCCTAAATGGAATTTAAGCGGTGCTTTTTTTTCTTTAATTAGAACATTGGTGAGACTGGAGGGGCCTATCTAGCTTCAGCCACATGTAGGTGTGGATGGATGGCTGTATTTTCGTTGGGTAAAAGACTGCCCTTCTGCATTGTGTTTGGCTTCATTTTTGAGGTGGCTGGATATCCAGTCCAAATACAAATTGGCTCAGAATTAATTTCCACTTCCTATCCTTCCTTTTGCTTAAACAAATATAATCCAGGATTCAGCTTGCAGAATTCCTGGCTTTGTGGGCAGGGTTGCAGGGCCATTCAATAACCAAAGAGCAAAGTACATAAGGAGCATGCAAGATGTATCCAGAAATTCTTTGGTATAATAATCTGACTCAATACCTCCAGTCAAGAAAGTTAATAATTATTTCCAAGTAACTCTTGCCAGACAGCTGTGCAATTGCTTAATCGCTTATGTGCTGACTCAGGAGTGAGACCTGAGAGGTATTACAGAGAAGATCCCTACAGAGAAGAACATGAAATAGATCAAAGCAGATATTGAAATACACACTGTCATAGTTCCAAATGTATGGAAAGTGTCTTCCAGGTCAAACGGACTTAGAAGAAACCCTGAAAATAACAAACTTGGATTTTTAAGCAGCCATCAGAATTCAGCATCTTACCTTGGTCTAGTGAGCTCTTGAAAGCTTATTTCCAATTACTTTGTTCAAATTCTGAGAAGGACTTACTATGTGACAATCATTAAGCATATAACTTGACGATAAGGCAGAATTTGCCTGATAAAAAGCCTTCTCAGAAGTTAATGGGATACTTTATTTATGAGGCTGTTCATTCATGGCAGTTCCACCTACTTAGCAACAAGTAAGTGAAGAAAATATTTGAAGACTTGTTATCCACCACTTGTGCCAATACATCGTCTCTACAGGACACTCCACTTTGAAAACTTCTGTGTTAAAACTACTACCATAGCATATTCAGGATGACATAAGCAACGCCTAGTGCTTGCTTCAGTGTGGACTTCATTCTAAAATCAAGGCCAGATCATGTTTTAAAAATCTCCCCTAAAATTATCAGGACTCCCTTCAGGACCGAGCCCTGTGATTCAAACAGAGTATCGTGCTTTGCTCCTTGCCTTTTTTCAGGTGGAAATAAAGAGTAATTGGAAAACATCCAAGATCTACCAGAGAGATAAGGCAGCTGTAATTTTTGCTATTAAAGGCTCGCTAAAACTTTCAGTATTCTGAGTAATACTATGAAGTCATAGAGGAAAAGAACTGGAAGCCATGGCACAGTAAGGCTGAGGTTTGGGAAGCTTAGCAATTTCTACTATTTGCAAAAATTAGTAGACTGGATAGATGCTTACATCATGACTCTGATGCCTTAATTTTTAGCTTTCATAATATCAAGATTCTGTACTGCATTGGTATATAACTCTGAACTTCATACATAGTGTTAGCAAGTTCTCCTCATAGTTTAGTTAGACAAAACAACTCTTTTCCAGCCTGAGAACCAAGGACACCTTTGAAGCTTCAGACCCCAAAAATATAAACAACAGCAAATTGAGGAGAGTAATCTGGGAGGATGGGACTTCATAAGCTGAAGCTGTAATTGGACAATTAACCCCAATATGTAAATGTAAACTAATTAAAGTGTGAAAACTCGTGAACCATCATCCATCCTGGGGAAAACTCGTGAACCATCATCCATCCTGGGTGGAGCCATGGCTGTGCTCTTGTACTGCCCAAGGTGCATCCTTTGAAGGCCTTTTTAATATCTACTTTATTCCTTTAACACTGTCTAGACTCTGTTCTAGGTGGCCTCTCAAGGCATCACTGCAGCATACCAATTAGTGAGTTAGTTGGGTGCAAGACAGTTCAGTATCTTCTTTATTGCTAATATTGAGTAGCAGCAAGTATGAAATATTCATCCATTCCCTTATTTTCATCTCCAGACTACCTTTCCTTCCTTCGTGCACTGGTACCTCCTTCTGTGCCAGTAACTGGCACATCCCTCTTCCTGCATTCTCCCTCCCATGTCATGAATGAGGCACTTGCTTTGCTCGGCAGTCTGCCCGTGGGGTTGGATAGCTACTTTTGCAATTCCCCTTTCAAGTGACTACCAACCACTATTCTTTGTGAGAAAATCTGTCTTAACTGTATTGCTCTTATTGTTCATTAAATCCATCTTCCTCACCCACGGCAGGTACGACATTCCTGCCATGACTACCTCACCCCATATAGAGGATTTGCATCCTGGTCTGTGCTGTACTCTCCCTGCCACTCTGTCTCTGTCAGGAGAGAAGGGTTTTCTAATGTCCAGCTGGAATGCCCTTGCTGCTGTTTAAGCTCAGTGTTTCCCTTTCTAATTGCCATAGATGGAGGGAAGAGATTATTCCCTTCTCCCTTGCAACAACCTCAGTACTCATGTGCTAATAGTGTAAAGGAAACACTCCAGGCTTTCTTAACACTGAAGAGAGAGAAAGATTTCTCTTTGTATATTACAAATTTTACCTGCATTTCTGCAACTCATCACCATGTTCTCCTGCTTTGCAATAGCACAAATGTTGATTTTCACTTGGTTTATCATCCACAGGTGCTCTTCATCCCTTTTCTACAGAAAAGCATGTCATTTGCTCTTTATCCTGTATGTATCTATATGTCTGATGGACCCTGCATAATATCCTGTCTTTCACCTGACCCACTGAATATCATCCCATTTTTTCCAGACCATTTCTGGCATTTGCTGGAGTCATTTAGCCTCCCCAACAGCATGTATCCTCTGCCCCAGCCACCAGCCTGCTTCCACTTGAACACATACTTTTTAATCTTACAAACTACTTAGGAACATCTTGAATAACTCTGGTTCTGGGGCAGATCCCTGTCAAAACCCACTCAGTATGTCTTCCTAATTTTAATAGCCACTGAAAACTACTCTCCAAGTGTAATTTTCTACTAGTGAACCTTCTGTACTATGCTGCTTACCTTTACAGATCATTTTGTTGTCTCACAGATATGTGAGACAACTGTAATTGCAGTTTTACTCCAGAAGCACAACTTGTATTTATTTTCAAGAAACTGCCAACAATACCCAGTCTTTAAAGCCAACTGATAATATTTTAAATGTTTAAATGAATAGCAGTTTAATTTCAGTAGTTATTTGGCAAAGCTCTTGAGAGTCCTCAGAGGATCACTGAGGTTTGTGGGCTACTGGTCTCCAAGAAATGATACATCTGTAATTTGAAATATGGATAAGTAACATGTGACTAATGATTTCATTTTTAAGAGAGCTCAGAGGGTAAGCTAGGGAATTGATTTTCAAGATTACAACTGAGACTAAAAAAAAGCCAAAATAAAATACCTATATTCTGTTAAAAATCAAACTCACAATGTCGTTAAACATTAATAAATTTTACTCATAACATTTGCAAGAAATGTGTAGCAGTTTCCATATATGTTACAAAATATCTTCTGATATATGTGGTGAAACATATTTTATCCTTAATTTAAAAGCCGTATGTTGTTGTGCATAGCCCTTTCCATTCACTTTTGTGATTATTACTGAGACAATATATTCTATTTGAATCAGAATTTCATTACAGAACAATGTGTTAAACTAAAGCCTTCATAAGTACATTTCCCCCCTCACAATATGTGCTGCATATTAAGAAACATTTTCCAGCCATATCAGCCCTTACAACCTTCATTTACAGTTTTTAAAGGGTTAAAGTGAATGGTGTAGCAAACAGAATTAATACTGAAGATGCAAGCATGAAAAATGGGAGTAGTAATTTTTTTAGGAGTCAAAGCAAACTGCCTTGGAAAGAAGACTGGAAAATACCCCAGATGGTCCAGCTGGACTGAATAGGTGATCTGCATCTGAAGACTTCACTTCTGTGAAGCTGGAAAGCATCGAGATGTGACCAAGGTAGCTTAAAGCTTTACCCCAGACAGAAAGATTTTGTATAAGCATCTTTGAAATAGTGTAAATTAATTAGAAGCATATGTTCAATGTGTTTCAGTAAAATAGCTCCTTGTGAGGCCAGCAGCTGTAAAGTTAGTGGTCTTACAGCCCTAAATGACTTTTGGAAAAGGCAATAATTTACATACTTTTTAAAAAGCACTGCATACTTATTTAAAACATAAATAGATTTAGGCCTGAACAAATTCTTGTGTAAAGGTAGACAAGAACTTCAAGCTTCATTTTCTTTCCATTACAGCAAGAGGCTGACTGTGGAATATGTAACATTTTCTTTCAAGGGATTTGTAATAAAGGTTTGAACAGTTTTATGGAGGGAACATGAGTTGATTTCTATTCCTACAGCTCTCTTCCCAAGGCTCTAAGGAATAAACTGTAGCTCTTTAATGCAAAGTATTACCAGCTCCAACTTCCTTGGAATTGTGGTAGGTGGTGGGCATGAAATAGACAGGTTCTTTAGGAAGCCTGGTACCACTGAATGCTGGTGAAAATGCTGAAATCTACTTCTTTGAAGGGGCAGATGGGTTAGATTTCAAATAGAAGCTGGTTTGTCCTTACTAGTGGGAGGCTTCCAGAGGAAAAAGGTAATCCTTTGAAGGCTCCTGTTGTTTACTGTAAGAAACTGCCACCATGGTTCATTGCTCACAGAACTTTTCATTTCAGCCTCTGCTCTCTTCCTCTTCCCGCCTCACAAGTCTTGGGATTTATTTCTTTTTATGCCTTTAGTGCAAATGGAAATGTTATGGTTTAAATCTTGTTATTGTAAAATTTCCGGTAGAGAAACATTAGAGAATTGTTATTGAAGTTCAATTGAATTGCATTGAAATTGCAAAATAGACAGAATATGCTCTTTTTGCTCTTCAGGAGTCCTGATCTTTCTTTGCTCTCCTGCAGGTACTGCATCCATCAACCACCCCAGGGAAAGACAAGACTGCAAAGTGCAATTGCCAAGGAAGAACTTGCCGCACTCAGCAAATAGCAGACATAAGAGGTTTAGAGTTTCATTGCTGCCAACCTGTAGACACCTAGCTCTTGGAACTAGACCCACTACAAAGATATCTAAACTGTTTTCATGGCAGGACAAAAGATCTCTCTCCTCATACTTTGGTGTGACATCTGTACCTCGTTGTCTAAGGATGCAGTGTTCATAGGAGATACTGTTTGCAGGTACTGAAAGAAGTTCTTTCTCTCCAGAGGGAAGCATCCTTTTGTTGTGGCAACAACAAGTGACAGATTTATGCAGACCTCTCTGCTGTAGACAGTGGTTTGGCCAGTGCTGAAATTTAAGACAAGCAGGAGTTCAGTGGTTAAAGGAGGGATCAGATTGTCACTGGACAATTGGGTGACAATTGGGTTTCACCCATGGGGCAGCATGTACTGCATCCTAAGGTGTGATGGCAGCTGTGGATGTGTACATTATCTCATTGGGCAGTAGTGGATCAGATCCTGGGTTAGTCATACAGGTTCAGTCAAAAGCACCAAGAGACAGGGCCAAAGACGGAACTGGAGATAAGATACAACAGGGGTCTGAGAGGCCCATCCAGAAGACAAGCTGCCTACAGAAAAGGTCTGAGGTGCAGCCAGAGACATCCAGAGCTGATGGCACACCCATGAGTCTTCTCAGGCAGGGGTGCACAGACCTGAGCAGAAATGGGTCTCCTGTACAACAGGCAGAGGCGTGTACACAGGTCCCAGGTAGGAGCTGGTCAGGGCTGTTGGTACCCTGGCAAGGCTACAGAGCTAGGATATGGTTGGTGATTCCATGCTTTGCAAAAGCAGGGAAATGGCTGAATTCCAGCCATTACAATTCTCAGCTTGCAGAGTCACAGTGGACAGGATTCAACTTTCACATATACCCACTGCAGCTCACAGCTACCTAAATATGGACACCCTAAATACAGGGGCAGAACAAACTAATGGCCACAGTGGCAAACCTTTGGTGCTAGATGCCTTGGCAACCAAAGAAAAGGCAAGCTAAAGATATTGACATTACAGATTACTGAGACCTACTTTCCCATTCTGGAATAGAAATTGCTCTCCTTCCCATGTTTCTTCTCCAGTTTTATTCTGTTACCTTGTTTGAAATTGACCCGAGCTTCCAGAAATGTCCCTAAGTCTCAAAAGCAATATGAACATAGTTACTTCTAAAGTTCAAAATTGTTTCTAAAGCTCCTGATTTTCCTCCCCAGCTTCCTCTGTTTAAGTGTTTTCATGTTCTTCCTTTTTCTGCCACCATTCTGATTTCTTGTAAAGAAAGGGCATTTGCCAGGGTGAGCAGTAGTTTCCTCTTCATCTCTGGGAATGGTGAGTATCAAAGCTGGCTTAACGAAACTCTGACAAATCAGAATTTCCTTCTATCTCCCAAACAAGACATGATGCCAAAATCAATACATGGACAATACAGTACTTCTGAAAGAAGTCTTACTTTGGTATGTGACACAAAGGACTATATCTTTTAAAGTAGCAAAACACAGATAAGATTAATTTGCTCATTTCTTGGGAATTACCCTTTTACAGAAAATAAAAGTTCATGTTAAGGTTTGTGAGTGCTCTGGGAAAAAGTCAACACTCCCACCTACTGGTCTCATCTAAGAAAGTTTTATCCATTTTCCACTTTTTCTCTTTTTTTTTCTCTTTCCCCCCTCTTTTTTAACCTTTAACAATTTTTTTCTTGTTCCTTTTTTTATTTTTTGATTCTTTTCCTTTCTCTGTTTCTGTTTTCTCTTTTCTTTTCTGCATTTATTTTCCTCTTTTTCTTTCCCTTTTCAGATTAAAATTCCTGTTTTCCTTTGGAGAATCTACAGATTCACAGACATAGAAATAACCGTGCCAGCAAAGACACAGTGTTGGAAAAGATGCATCTTCAGAATGATAGATTTGTTCTTTTGCGACTCTTATGAGATAACTTGGGGTGCCTTGCTGCTGTGAGTGGAGCAGCTTAGATCCCATCACTGCATTCTCATAGAACAAGTAATAAGGCAGAACTGACAATGTCTTCAAAATATGAAAAATCACCTTATGGATCATTTTTTTCCAAATAACTCCATTGAACTGAAAGTCCTGCTTGTCACTCACTGCAAGTAAGGTAAACAGTGTATTTGGGAATTTTTAAAATTATTATTATGTGGTGACAGTTAGGATTCCCATGTTTCCTGGTTCACAATTCCACAGTGGCTCTCATTTGTTCCTGAAGGCCATTTACAGCTCATACCAGCACACCCTACCTGAGACAGAGTGCCAGTATGCTGACTGCATGCAATCTTATTTACTTAAATGACCACTTAATGGCCACCAGTGACTTTGTTCTCTTCTGTTCAAGTAGACACTTGAAAATGTAAAAATGGGCTATAAAGACTGAAGATCCCAGAACAGACAGAAATTATTTGCTCCAGTTCCCTTAAAATCATCTGTTTTGCTGGTGCAGTTGTCACAGCTGCAAGACAATGAGTAATTCTTACTAAAGAAACTCAGCTCAGCAAAAAATTTATTTTGCCAAGTAATCTTAACATAGGCTGGATATCTCCCACACACCTTCCTAGGTACTGTTCTTATTTTTTGCGTACAGTAATCCTGTATTTTGATTTTCTTCACTTTTTGTCTGAAAGCCAGTAAAAATAATGAGATACAAGAGGGAATCATAGTATTTTCCCTCCAAGAATTTCAATTACTTTCACTCTTTTATTTCCTCATTTTTGTAACCCTTTAAAGATTACAAATTATTGCTAGAAATGTGAGAGGAGAAGCAGGAACATAATTTGAAAAAGCCCTCCTAATCTTTTGTTTATAATTTAAAAGTAACTACTATAAATGGCTCTCTGTGATTATTTGTGTTCCCTTAGTGCCTATGGGCTCCAACCAGGAAGCACATGGGGATGGAATGAGTTGCCCAGACTTGTGCTGCGAGCACAGCCAAGCCAGCGAGCGAACCCACAGCTCAGACTCAGACTTACAGCCGGTCCTTTGGACTGTGCTGCTCCCCTCCCAGCCAAGAAGCACATTTCCAGAGGCCTTAATAGCCACTTGCCTGAAACCAGCCACACTCTGCTTAATGAACATGAACTCAGAGCACAGTGCTGCTGCCTAATAAACTATTTCATTTAGAATACTTAAGTGCCTGTGGAAGGTGGATTAATCACCAAAGAGCCAGATTTCCAAAGTTATTTAAGCATCTAAATGTACAAAAGACCATTGACTGGTGCTTTCAGAAGTGCCTCCCTGTTACAATCCCCTGGGATATCCATCCAGGAGGTTTAGGCAGCTTGGTGCTTTTCATCACCTGACTGGGGTTCTTATTGGGAAAGAAGGCCTCAAAAGCAAAAAGGAGGCCTCCATATATAAATATGGTTCTTAGTCAGTGTCAAAGGCTGGTGGGGCTTCTGCACACCTTCCCTTCTCCTTTACTTGGGGTTGTACTAACTGCTGTCTTCAACTCTGCTAGAATTGTGAAGATCCATATTTTGTCCAGGTTATGCTGTGTACAACTCACTATGTGTGGGCTTTTCTGATGTGCTTTGGAATTTTTCATGACCATTTTCTAACCTTTTTCTCATGGAACAGCACTGACTCATTGGATGGAGCAGGCAAGCTGCTTTGCTTGTGTCTCCTCCAAAGTCCTGGGTTTGTTTCCAATGTCCTGAATAAATACTACAAGCAGGATGTGACATCCATCCGTCCTAGCTTCCCACTGCTAGCTGTAGAACTGGACACATACATGCTGCAGGGAGTGCTCAGGAATGCACAGGCTCCCGCATTCATTGTCAAAATGCAAGTGCCTTTGGGGACAATGCTCATGCAGGTACAATGTCACAGCCTCACATGGACTTAGTCTTTCATTTCCACTTTTGCAAGAAAGGAGATATCAGCTCACCCTCATCTATGATGTGATAGCATGGCTTCTTCTTGCTGAAATGTTAGTTTTGTTCTATTAGGGCTCCAGTCTAAGTGGTCCAATGCAAGTGGCACTATGGTTCCACCAAAATTCTCTAACCTGCATTTACATTAAACAAACAAACAAACAAACAAACAGTAAAATAAGAGTGTTCAACCTTCTCAACATGCAGGAACTTTCCTCACCTCTGTTGGTGTCTAAGTATGCCAGTTTGGGTGAAGTGTGTGTAACTCTGCATCCTCACTGGGTGCCATGGGATACGTCTGCTGAGCCTGCCCAAGAGCAGAGAGGTTGCAGGAATAGCATGTGGGTTGCTCCAGCATGAAAGGTATCTAAAGGCAAAATATTTTGTTTAATTGGATAGTCTTCCAGCTGTATTAATAAAATATTGGTTAGCAATGTTTATATATACTAGATTTATCATGGTAAGGTTGATTCCAAACTTAGATTTATTGTGCAAGAAAATGAAGAGAAATCAGTCATGCTTTCAATCCAATTTCATTTCCTAGCACTTTTTCTTCTGAACCAGACAGGCCCCTGGAAATATACATTTCTTAACCAGAAATGTCCTTCAAACTAAGCCCTGATGCCAATTTGAGGCTCAGCTTCATCAACTAGTTTTTGATGCAGTGCAGAACTTCAGTATTACTGGCCCAATTGAAAGGGAATCCCTGGCCCTTTTCAAAAGAAAGAAGAAATGTTCTCTTGTTCAAAGAAGCACATTAAAAGCCCTAAGCATGGACTGTTGCAGTAAAGTTGGCCTCCCTACTCTTCTGCTGTGCAAGCTTTTAGCTCAGTACTTTGAAAAAGAAATATATATTGGGATGTGCGCATTCCACCACAAACCTTTCTCAGTGAAACCACAAGGTTTTTTGCGTTTAACTGCCAAAACCCAGGAAAAAATTTTACCGGTTCAAGGAAATCCAGACTTTACAGTACAAGCATGCACAGTTATGGGTCACAAAACAACTTTAACTTACGTATTCATTGACTTTTTGGAATAATTGATACAGTTGTGGTTCTAGATGAAATATACCAATTTTTAAAGACAGCATTTTTTATTTTCATATCTCTCTTGGTTGCAGTGAATCTAAATCACTATGTCTTTCCTTTTGGATTATAGGTATAATTACCACGGCTATCTGGAGGTGGAAAGTCAGTTGCCATTGAAATGCTAAGCAGCCTAGAGGGAAAAACCTCCACATTTAAAAATAAATTTCTTTATTTTAAATCTGTCAGTTCTAAACACAGCAACTTTCACTGCCTATATTCTTTAACAAATGTAAAATTAAATAAAAAGTACTAGAGACATTGAAGTTAATTGCTGGAACTGACACATATGAAATTGTTTAGTCTTGAATCTGACAAGGATGTACACCAGTTTTCGGTAAACAAACATGGTGGGTATTATTTCTAGACAGGATATGTCAAGTTTTATGCGTGAGGGCGTCTGCGACGGCTCATTCATCAACATGACGAAGGTGTAAAAGGTTTTAATGACCTCCTAAATCTCCTTCCCTGGCTGTCGTGGCCAGATGCCTTCCAAGGTCGGTCACCCAAGCAAGCAGGTCCACTTGCATTGTAAACAATCATAGATCAGACTGAATTATAATTGCTGGTGGACTCAGAGCACAGAGGCCTATATATATCACAGCACTTTCTTGTCAGGGCAGTACAGGTCAGCTGTGTTTGTTCATGGACATATTAGGCTTTGGTTTTCCTAAGCCTCTGCATCTTTGACAGTGGTCCTGCTTCCCCATTGTACTTGCTGTCTGGACAGGATGTTCTACCAGAGGAAGTGCTCCTTGTGGAAAAGGCGTCAATTAGTTGTCCAACTGACCCTTACTCCTACTACCTCCCTTGCAGGCACAAGATAGATTGATTTGTTTAGCTATGTGCTTACATTTGTTTTATAGCTTTTCCAAATGAGTAAAGCAGTAAGGCTTACGAGTTGCTGACTAAAGCAGGCAATAATGCAAATTTCCATTTCCACCGTATGTCATCGGCCATTTATGTTATATACAAGATAGTTTTTGAATGGAAGAAACATTAAAAAGGGCATGGCTGGTCAACTAGGTTAATTAATTGCTGTGTTGGCAGGCAGCTTTGTTTGAGAAAGCTGTGATGCTGTAATCATCTGAGACTTTCAAGGTTTTGCTGAGGAAATGGGTCATTGAAAAAATACAGGATTTTGCATAAATTTTCTGATAAATAAAAGAGGAGGGAGAAAATTCTTAGCAATCTAGTGTAAATATCAGCAATCAGGAATATGATACATTAAAATACATACATGTTTCGAATACATTTCCTCAGAATAATCTATTCCAATGCATAGGAAAGCAAACATTAGAATACCACAGGCAGTTTTTAAAAGAGCTCTTGGTCCCTGGGCAGAGTTCTGGCAAGCAAAGGAAAGCTCTGCTTGATCACACAGCATGTATTATGAGCTGCATTTGATTTTATGGCTTTCCAAAAAGCTGTCCAAAAAGAAGGTTGGTTTGTTGGTTGGTTGTTTTTTTGGGTTTTCCTCCCCGTTTTTTTGTACAAGGGGTCTAAACCATCCTAGCATGTGTTTTTCCTCACCCAAGGAGGTATTTGCCAAGAAGGTAAGCAGCTCCCAAAGTCAGTGACTAGAGTACAGAGCTCACTGGTTCAATTTGGAATAGTAGGGCTTTTGCTCACCTCTGTCTCTGTGCTCCTTATTTGTCCCCCTCTTTCTGAAATTTGCTTCCTCTTTTATTTCTTTATTACTGCAGCAGCTGAATTTGCTCTGTGCCATGGTACAGTTGCAATGTACAATGGCAATGCAAAATATCTTTTTCTGAGATGGCAGCCCTCAGATGACTCTTAAGCATTTAAGAAAATAGACAAGTGAAAACTTGATATGCAGGCAATGCTGTTTGAAACCGCACACCTACTGCAACCACCTGGAGAAGAAAGGTCCTTTGTGAGATAACCGAAACCCATAAAACCAAAGCAGGATCTTCCACCCAAGTGAGCCTCTGGGAAGGGATGTGATTAACTCCTCCCTACAAAATTCACCCATGCCTTTGACAGTATAAAGAGAGATTTCACCTGCTAAAGAAAATTCAGTCACAGCATCTTGGTCTTACAGAAGTTGTACATGGATCAGATCTTTCCCTCTGGTGTAACTTGAGTACAGTAAGGCAACCTCAAGCACCATTCATGGTATGTGTGGAAAAGCCAGGCACAAACTACCCCAAATAAGAAAAATTCTGCTTTCAGAAGGACTGCCAGCTGGAAATCTTTTGGAGGATAGGTCTTTGATGAGGCTTCCTTTACTCAGGTTTGGATTGTTTTCTTTAAGCAGAGTGCATTTTGCATTTAAGAACTTATAAAAAATATCAATGGGGATGAAATTATGAAAATAAAATGCAATTATTTGTTATTTGGTTTTATATCTCATGTTTCAGTTGAAATGTTGGCAATACTTAGGTTTATTAGGGAACCCCAAAAGGGACAAAACCACAGAGATTTTTATGTTAGGCTGTGAGGCTGTTCTTACCAGAGGCAGCAAAATGTGTTCAATTTTGCAACTACTCAGAAGACATGGCAAATCCTGCAACGGGCTCTGTCTACTGGGCATTTGCAACACCTCAGTGCCAGTTTCCTGAGGCAAATTTTGAAAAGCTGTAGTTTTTACTTGGTTCTTCTGCGTTTATGAGAAAAAATTATGACCAAAGCAACCTTTTTCCCAACATACAAACAAACAACAGAAAAAATAGGGTAACAGAGAGGCTGGATTTAAGCTTTTCTTCTGCACCAAAAATGTTGTCTTCATTAGCATGCACTGTGAAATAATTTCATTATATTTCTGTGTCACGGGTGGGTTGTTTGGCACTCTGTGATTGCTTTATTGCAAGCCTTTTACCTCAAGTCCTATTTAAAACATGTGGTTTCTGCACATTCTGGACTATCCAGTGGGAGTTTTTAACTTTACCAAAATTTAATTGAAAGTAAATAATTCTATTATTTTTGCATTGTTATAACCTGAACACTTTCATATGTCCTATGTAATTACACTAATTACTTAAAGGTGATGCAGGCTGCTTCACAAAGATTTATCATACCTTCAGAAATTAGGTCATTCTTGTGGTTTTTATTTTTAGTTAAGGTATGTTTGGCTCAACTTTTAAAGAGTAGCAGTTTTCAGGTAACTGGCCAAACAATGTAACAAGGTTCAATTTTAGGAGAGCAATCTGCCTCCCGACTCAGAAGATCAGGTTGGTTGGAGGACACCTAAATTCACTAGCTATTTCCCTCTATGGCTCATTTATGGTACAGAATTAAATAAGAAATATTTGGAAATCTGGATGATTTCTTAATACTCTTACCAGATTTAAATATGAACATCATTGTATATGGTCTCTAATTACAAAACCCTGATCCCCATAATAAGATAAAATTCTATTGTCAGATTGGAATGGATCCTCCCTGCTGTTAATGTCACTTTGGAAATTTCTACATGGTGACTTTACATTCTCAGACCCTCTTCAGAATCACCTGAAAGAGCTCACTTGTGCTATGGAGAGTGATAACATTTACAGAGAGTTCAAAACACCCTACACAAAATGTCATGGCTTAGGAATGGAAGTTGAGGCATGAAATTGAGCATAGCAAGGGAGCTCTCTCTTGGGGCTGGGAACTGAGGCATCCACTAAAATCAGTCATGAAGTAAAATTTAAGAAATAAAAAAAAAATCAATGGATCTTGCTTCAGCTAGGTGTACAGGCTGTACAAATCTGCAGGCTGTGTCTTCTGGATGCCTATGTGTTTGGCCTCTGAGTGTGCAGGCACAGGGAGCCAAGTACAGAATGCTAGTCTTCCTCTTCTGGATATGTCAGCCTTGGGTGCTACTGTTTTCTCGGTTGTCTTCTCTTGATATTAAATTCTTTGTGTTACTTTAAAAGCACAGGAAAAAGACAGTTTCCTAATGTCTTTCTCTGCACATATTTTGAAAACTAAGAAAACAGATCTGCCACCCAGTGCCTGCCAAGTTTGGTTCTGGAACTATTTGTTGAGTAGACAGGGCTCTATAAATACATTTTTTTCATAGCAAGAAATATAACAAATACACACTCTACACTGTCTACAGTTCTTTTCAACCACAAACACATATGTACTGCTCTCTGGAGGCTCAATAACAGCTATTGGACTCTGGACTCTTTCAAAAGCCTGGCACAGCACAGGCAGTCCTGTGTGTGCTCATATATGCGTGCACAAAAGCAACACATGAAAGTATCCCAACTTCTATTGATTGATTGCACTTGCATCATTATATACCTTTGCATTTCTGCCTAATTGCATTTTCTAGACTTGCTTTGTACCTGCTCTATCACAGCATCACAGAATCACAGAATGGTTGGGGTTGGAAGGAACTCTGGAGAGCATCCAGTCCAACCCGACTGCTAAAGCAGGTTCATGTAGATCAGGTTGCACAGGACCATGTCCAAGCAAGTTTTTAATATCTCCAGAGAAGGAATCTCCACAACCTCTCTAGGCAGCCTGTTCCAGTGTTCTGGGCTCAAGCAAATGGAGCAGGCAAAGTGCACAGTGCAGGGGCAAATGATGCCTAGGGTAGTAAAAAATAACTGAGTTACATTTCAGTATTCAGGACTTGTGTCCCATGTCTTATGAGGTAGTTTCCCAAAAATAGCTTGTGGAATTATGAACCATTACATGATACTGGAAAAAAAGTTATGTAGCTTCCTGTGATGCCAGCAAAACTGAAAGCATGTCATGAGTTTATACTTAGTAGCCATTAATAAAACCTGGGAATTTCCACTTTTCTTACTTCATGGCATATTTGTCTTTCTGAGTATCCCATGACTGTGTGCTAAACACCACCACTTGCTGAGGTGCACTTGGTGAAAGAGAGTTTGACCCCAGTCTACTGCTGCACAAAGGTGATGGCAAGCTTGGTGCATGATGTGTCAATGTGCAGAGTGCACCTGAAGGCTGTCCTTTCCTCGTTCATGGATGTAAAGGCCCTTTTCATCTTTCTTTCTTTCTAGTTGCAGCCTTCTGGTATGCTGTAGCAATTACTGGCATAGAAATTTGCAGGGGGTGGGGTTGGGGGTGGAATTACTCTAATGAATGGTCAATTGAAATTTCCTCCAGCCATTGGTCAGTATATTTAAGGAATTACTACAGTAATTATATTTTATGAGCATGAGTCATTTTTCTGTTTTTAAAAAAGTACTTCAATTTACCCATCTCTTTTAGTACATTTCCATTTGGTGTGGTTTGGCTGCATGGAGAAATGCAGCAGCTGGTTACTTGAAAATATTTAACAAAGCACCAGATTCCTCAGCTCTGGCATACCTGTGGACCACATATATGGACATAATTGCAAACATCTGTCTACCCACCCATGGAACAACTAAGAGGAGCCATTTAAGAAAAAGAAGGCTAAAAAAGTCAACTTTGAGGGTGAGAAACTGCAGAGCTACCTGTTTGTATGTTTATTTATTCATAATATATTACCAGCTAATGGTCTTCAGAGGCCATTTCCACAGGAGGGATGTCACAATGCAATATATTTCAGTACCACAATATATACTCATTAAACCAAGCAATGGTAGGTTATGAAAAAAGCATGAAAATTTTAAGAACCTTCCTGTCAGTTAAGGGAGGACTTTCTGTAGTGATGTGAAACAACAAAGAGGAAAATGGGAAATGCACCTTGGAGCTAGTTGTATGATGAGCAATTGAGCTCAGATTTTGTGACCCGTATAAATTACTTTAGCAGTCCAAACTGAGACTTTGAATCCAAACTAACCTTCTCACCTGCAATGAACTGTAGACTAAGGAGCACTGATGTGTCCATGCTAGTCCTGGTTTTATCTGAACCTCAGTCCAAGCTCATCCTGACCCAGGCATCCTGAATTCGTGGTTGCCTTCAAATTAAACAGTTGGAAGAGTCACCTCAGTGTATTGTCTAAAAACTGGTTGTTTTTATGATCTGTTTTCAGATCTGGAAATGAATCTTTCACAATAGCTTGAATGATCAGAACTAACATCCTTGCCTAAAACCCTTCAAGCTTTGGGTTGCTTAGAAACTAGACCCACAATAAAACTTGCTGATATGTATTATACTCACATCAGTTATACTCACTGGCTGTCCCACTCGAAGCATCTCTCTCCTTTAATCCACATTTGCCCCTCCACTACACATTTAAAAAGCAGAATGGTGGATTGTTGAAATCCTCAGACATGGTAGACATGACAGAGCCCTCTCCACAGTTCCTTGAGCTGTAAGAATGGTATATGTGAAAGTGATAAAATCCTGGGCAGCTGTTCTGCTTATACAGGAGCAAGGAGAAATGTGCTATTTCTTGTAGAATTTCATCTCCTGTGTTTATAAATGGGGTTCAGATGGGTAGCTTAGAATAGCTCCAAGATCACTTTTAATATCATCTGTATTATGTATTAGGATACACAGTGAGCCCAGGGCACAGTCTGTAGCTGGAGCAAAAGTGATTTGCAAAAATCTTCCTCCTTGCCAAGTTAATTTTGTATATACACTGCATAGATATTTTGTACAAGATAAGAAGATACAGTTCATATCTCTTTCTTTCAGTGGGAGAATGTTCCTTGTACAGCAGTGCTGCCCTGTGAATCCAACAAGAGCTCTTGCAAATGCACCTGAGGCAATTTAAGACCCTGCAATGCCTAGCTGACCACACAGCCCCACTGTAAGGGACTCCTGCCCTGCCAAGGAGGCAGGAGAGTGGAGCACCCCAGCAAGGTTATTCAAACTTCTTCAAACTGAGACTTCACCCATATGCAAATATTTTACAACTAAAACTAAATTTTGCTCAGTTTCCTACATATGCAACCAATCCACGGTGAATTGCTAAACTAAAGACTAAGTTTTTCCTGCCCATTTAGTTTTTCACTCTCTTGTTGTTAGGCTCCAGGTTCTCCTGAAAGAAAAGGGACATCTGTCTGAAGAAATTTACCCTGGAAAGAAAAGAGGTTGAGCACATGGCTTTCCCTGCTATGTCTCAAGGCTCTGTGAAAACCCACACAGGTGAAAAAAGATCTGTCAGGGCAGTGTTATGAGAAGCAGAACATGCATTTGCAGCCCAAACAAAAGTAAAATTGAGGATGTGATGTGGTATGGTATTCTCTTGAACTGATAATTTCTGGCTGGTCAAGGTCTGAATGCTTTGAAAGGACTTCATTTGCCATTTGGATGTACCTCATGTTGATTTACAATTGAACTGATACTGTAACATTATTAGTCACTGTACTACAACTCCAGAGATGCATAATACGTAAAATCTGCACCATTTTAAAAGGCAAGCTGGAAATCAGCTCTAAGCATTTATTTTGTGGTGGAAATTCTAGGTTTTTTGCCAAGCCAAAATTCTGTCTCTGTCATAAATGCTACACATAAGTACTGTGTAATGGGAACAAGGTGTCAGATAGAGGCTTGCAGGTTCTACTTAGTTCTTAACCTTTTTTTTACTATGTCTTGACATATAGCACCACAGTTGGGCTACTATTAAGCTGACTAAAATGCTGTTTTTCAAACAGATGAAGTGAGACCTACATCTATATCAGACAGAGGCATGAGATCCAAGGAAGGGCATGAAACCCAGGTACAGGTCATTACTGATCTGGTGATTTCCAGTTTCTTTGTAGAATTGAGCTTCCACAATTCTAATTTCTGTTTATATAGAATGACAGGACAACCTTCACTGTCTCACTTATGGATAACTATTGCTAGAACAATTCCAGAGAACAATAATTATTCCTCTGGAAAGATCCTGAAGTATCTAGCAAGGATTGTGTCCTAAGTGGACTGAACTTGGGATTCTTCTCCCACTATGCATTGGTTTAGTTATTTCAGATATTTGTAACAAAAGAAGCATTGGGATAATTGGTCAGTAATTTGATGTCAACCATTATTTAATTGTAAGTGACCATTTCATTAATTGATAGATATGGAACAGAGTCAGTACAATTAACTGTAGACTCTAACATCCACCTATTGTGTGAAGGCAGGGGGTTTGTGCCAATTCTCCCAGCATGTGTTGCACTTTGGAAACTAAACTAAAGTCACAGCATGAGAACATAACTGGGCATGAAAAACCTGTATTCAGGGATTTCAGTGCAGATGTGGAGTGAAGAAAGCATCTTGCCACAGAGAACAATAAAATGCTTTCACAGAACAATTTACTCAGTGGGTGAAGGATAATCCTGTGGGACCAGTCAGCACATGACATGGATTCAATTCCCTGCTCTTTGAGACTGTATAAATGGGCTGGACCCAGAGTTTTAATTGTTCTTGACATTTATCAGTAAAATTTCTTCATTTTATTTGCTAAGGAGTATTTTCTTTTTCTCGTTGGCATGTGGGTAAGAATTGTGAAGACTTTGAAGTCCTCTGATGCCATTTCCAGAATCACAAGGTACTCTCTGTTTCAGAGCTTTCTTACCTTTCTATTCAGCAGGATTACTAGATAGCACTGCTATAAAATTGGTATGAACACCAGATCCAATGAAAGTAACACTATCAGTTCCTTCTTTTTGTGTCTAAGAGTTCAAGTCATGAATGAAAAAAGACAGATCAGAAGGAGTTGTCTCATGTTTAACCTATTCACTGAGTCTGATTCTGACCTCTTTATAATTCTTGAGTAAAGGATGGCCCTAATGAGGAGTGACCAGTGTCCCTGCTGAGCTGATCTCACAAAAGTCAACAGTGAGCAGATCAATTTGTGTTAAGTGCTGTTGAGGGTGCTGCTGGCTATTCCCCTCTTCACCATCTCTCATGATGATGGGAGACAAATCAGAATCTGTTAGAAACCATGGCAAAAGTTATTTTCTTTTCACCATTCTCTGTTCATCCCCTCAGTACTAAGGGGTTGGGAGGATAAGACCAATCAGTTAAAAGTTCCCTCAACAGGTAGGTGGCCAAGAGGAATAGCAGCAACCACATCACTTGTAAGAAGCAGCACCCAAGAGATACATCAGCAGCAGAAGTTTGTGGACACATCTCCACAAGTCCTGCCTCTTTGCAGTGTTGGTCTTTGGGCTGAATTTTGGGTTGGTGGTGAAAGAGGCCCTCCAATGCCTTGGGAAAGATGCTGGTCCTGGGAGTGGTCAGATTTCTCATAAGTGTGACCTGTTCCTTGGCTGTCTAAGAGCAGCCTCCCAGAAGGAATGATCCTGATGAATTATGCTACATCAGCTGGGTTTGTAATTTGTTACTAGCCTAGTACACTTTTCTGAATAAGGGCTGGACACATCTCCCCATAATTTTTCCTCTCTTCTGTTTGGAGGCTTTATTCCATACTTGAATTCATTCATCTGCTAGTGCCACTATTTATCCACATAGAAGCGCCAGATAACAAATCCTACTAAATCATGAAAAGAAACAAGCAAATTCTCAGGTAATGTAGAGCAAAGTGGATCCACTGGCTTCAAAAGAATTGTTGATGATGTTGATGTATGATGAATTGTATGATGTTCTAGCCTGAACTGTTTTGGATGGAGTCAGGATGGAGAAAATCCTTACAGGCAACTGAGTCCAGACTCTGCTGCTTCTCTTTCACAGTCTCACCAATTTACCAAGCAGTCTGAATGTACAGATAGGTGGGGAGTTTTTCTCCTTCTGTTGTTTCAGTGTCTGACTGTCCTGGTTATTAGAAACCTTATTTACAGACTAAATTGTTGGATGTTGTGTCCATGTTATCTCCACAGTCTCTTGTGGCTGGTCTCTTTATCCTCATTAGTTTTCCACTAACTGACGCAGATAAAGAATATATAATTGATCGTCATACTTGAGTTACTAGGTTGAATAAATCAATGTCATTAAGGTGATGTGTCCTCTAAGCAGCAGAGCCACACTGTAACACCACTAGCTGAAGCCCTAGAAGAAATAAAGTTGCATTTGGCCCTGACAATTTATTCCAGTAGCCTGGCCTGAGCATGCTATTGATGTGACTGCACAGCTTTCAGTTCTCAAAGTAGATCACTCTAGTGACCTACTTTGCAGCAATTTTTGTTTGTATCCACAATCATCCTTTTGAAATAGGTACCCTAGCTTTTTGTCTATTTTCAAAATCCTGTTCCTGACTAAATGCCTTTTTTCTTGAACACAAGTAATTAGAATCATATATTGCATTTCATGAAGCCTTGACATTGTCTTACAACTGCTATACAAATATTTCACCTGCTACATCCTAAAAACACAATTGCATGCAACTTGGGGATCATCATCATTCTACATTTTAATGTACAGGTACACATCCCTCTTCTCCTTTGTTTCCAACAGAAATTACTGTTATTCATCCTGAAGGGCTGGATTTTGCAGTGCTATTCACTTTCATTCCATTTCTATTACTTCTGTCCTCATGCTCATCCAGCTTTCTCTGCATGGTATTCTAGTCCTCCTCTGAATTGACAGTGCCTTCCAACTTTGTGTCATCAACATATTTCATAAGCCCACTGCTACATTTTGAGCCAAAACCACTCCTTGAGGAACTCAAGTAATAGCCTATCTCCAGCTCAATACTTTCTCTCTTGACACAGAGTGCTGTCATCTCTTTAACCAGTTTTTGAGCCATCTTACATTTTCTCTCCTAATCCCCCTTTTCCTTACCTATGCAGACGCTTTCTCACATGGCACCAAACCAACTGTTTTACTGAATTCAGAACACTGTATTTCCTTTGTCTAGGAGAAGCAGTCATCCTGAAGAAAGCTATTATGTTAGTCTGGCATGACCAGACTATGACCAAACCAGACTAAAAATGGTGTTTTCCATTTTCTGACTTATCTTTCTTCTTTTCTACAAAATCTGTTCTACAGATTTGCATATGGTTGAAAAATAAATGACTCGATCACCAAATTAGCTTCTCCTCAAGTTATTTCATTTTGACATTTGGGTATGGTGTTCTTTAGTCATGTCCTCTGTCTCAAGTGCCCCAGAGGGGGGATTTGTAAGGATTTGATGATTTCTTGTGCTGCTTCCCCAAAATTTCTGGAATGGAGAGTAACCTGTCCCCTCCAAAGCAAGTTTGATGTGGCACTTTGAGTTCTATTTCCAGCACCATAAGACTAATTCCCTATGGGCATAGTGTGTCTCTCTCCATTGTCAGTGTCATTGTGCACAAAGGAAAACAAAAGGCACCGTGTGTCAGTTTTAGGAAACATCATTATTAATCTCCACCCTGGCCTAGTGCATGGCTGTTCCCATGCTTCTTTTGCACTCAATTCATGGTTACATGGACAATTATTTTTTCTTTTTTTTTTTTTTTTTAGTTTCCTCTGAAAGATCTAACAAAGCTTGACTTTTGGCAATTTTTGTACCTAATTTCTGAACTTTGACCTCTTAAGATGCTGCATTCTCTGCTGATTAGACTTCTCATTCTTTTTAGGCTCTCTGTCATTATTCACATAATTTTTTTAAGGTAGATTTTTATTTAGTTCCTTCCTACATGACCCCCTCCTACTTTTACTTATGAAACAAGTTCCAGGTATTTTTTGGAATTCTGACTCAATGCAATCTCAGTTTTTTTGTTGCTTTTCAGCCTCTATCAAGAAGTGAATGACTCCTTCCTAAGGTAATAAATCTTCACATATTTCATGAACCAGTCATTATCACTCCCAGCCTTATTTTGTTTCCAACTTCTTTTGATCAGTGCAGAGCTTGGAATACCTTTGGTCCAGACAAGTCTCTGTTCTGTGCTTGCAGAATAGGGGACTCCAGAGACACAGAACAATGCTGCAGGCAGTAAAAACCACAATAATAACCTTATTAAGACTTTTTGTCCTGAGGTATACATATTTGTATTTAGAGGAAGAGTGCATCTTAATGCAAGGCTAAAAGTCTCCTATCAAGTTTATATCTAAATCACATTAACAGAACCAAAATATGGCAGCGTGTCTTAGCAATTCATTGTACCAATGAAAGGAAATGAGTCCTCCTCTATCAAAGCTCACAAAACAAAAAAAAGTGTTTTTTCTTAGCAGTAGGATGTTGGTCAGGGGAGACTGAAGATGTGCTTTGAGCAAAGTACTGGGTAAGAAAATACCATTTTTACCGAGCTCTGTTTGAGAAAAATACCATACTTTAAAAATACTGAATATTTACATGTACTTAAGCTACTGATAGAGATACCCAAACCCCGTTTTTAGCTTCTGCTATATCTATTTAGCTGAAAAGTGAAAAACTGATTGAAAGAGTTATTTCTTCTGCTTGTCTGGCTGCTACTCAGACGTTGATACAAAGGTATTGGACAGCACCAAGCATGAAAGCTCCTGAGTTAACATTAACAATGGCCCCTATTATGAAAGATAACTATTGATACCAATATGAATACTTGAATTTAATCTTTGCTGGTTGCATCTAGACCTAATCTTAATTAGAGCAATGGTGAAGGTCTGAACTGTTCTCTATCTGAAGACAAATAGCATAGGCTAGCACACAGAATGCCTAGAGGTGTGTGCTATTTTAAAAGGAAATGTTTAAGTAGAAATGTCTCAGGTGGAACACTGAGTCTTGCCATGGAGTGCAGCCCTGGACCAGCAGGAGTGAGGCACAGGCAAACAACCCTTAGCAGCTGCTGTCAGGATGGGGCAGAATTGCATTTCTGATGTTTGTAAGAATGCATGGGCTGCACTCCTTGGGCTGTACAACAGAGAGGAAGGAGGAATACAGTCTTGCTTCCTTCCAGGCATGCTGTCAGCTGACCTGTTTGAGTCTTTTCCAAGGACTACACTCAAGGGAATGGCAGGAGACATCCTGCCTCCCTGAGGCATCACAACTGAAGTGGTTCACATACACAGCATGAAGCACAAGATTCAGGGCAAGGTTGTGCATAAAATGAGAGGTCTCAACCCCAAAGAATATCCCCTAATTTGTACATTTGTTTAAATCGTTGTTTCTTATCACATACCACGTCTTTGGGAAGATCATTATGAGTCATTAGAATATGTGTTCCAGACTCTTATCAATAACTGCATTATAGCACCCCATGTCATCATGGCCGTGTTATTTCACACAATTCCCATTAGTTAGGCAAAGCATTTTCTTATCTAAGAAGATACCAGACAGTCTCTACTAAAACCAGATACTACAGGGCAATGCTTTTTTCAGGCAATTTTTTAAGAACAAGAATAGCAGTTCAGCCCTTAAACATCCAGTAAACCAATGTTTCCATACCCCTATGGCTTTTTGTCTCCTGAGTTTGAGATTGTTTTCCTTCCTTAAATGTGGAAAGAGAACCAGTACAGAAAATACAGTAAGTTTGCTGTGTCCTATTATATAGACACCAAGTTTTTATTTGCACCCACAGTATGCAAAAATATGTTGCAGCTCTGACACTGGCAGCCACATAAATTTCAGAGAGGCTCCTGCTCTGACTCACTCTGTAGAGAAGTGTGCTACAGTGAATGCAATGGGTTTTCTCTCTTTTTTCTCCTTTCTGCCAGACAAGACAGAAGCCAAAATCAAGGTACTCCAAATTTTTATGTATATACCCACCCCCCACTGAAATTCATGGGAGAAGTTTGAGTGACTCCCTGGTTAGATAGAAATTAGGAGTACTTTTAATCATGCTTTTAACTGAAGCGTGTTATTTCAGATTTATGGCAAGAAAGGGTAGATGGTGCTCTCAGGCAAGCTCTTACAAATATGCAATCCAGCTACTTTGCCTGGATCCTGGAAGAATGATTTGGACTCAGGAAGCTGGTTATGTGGTAAAGGAAAACATCAGGTTCTGCAGTGTTTGAAGCTGTCTGCATGTCTCCAGCCAACCTGCATGTCACACATGTGTTTTCTGGCTGTGGGAAGCCAGTGCTGAGCTGCCACGCAGTACCTGTGGCACAGAGCACTGCAGTGGCAGGTGCTTCCTATAAAAGCAAAAACATCGCAGTGCTGTTACCTCACCCAAATGATGTCTGAGAGCAGGGCAGAGGAGCCTGACCACTATTCATCTATCTGTATTTCTGATTTTATTCCTCTAAGTTTTTATTCACTTCTAAGTCTGATGGCTTCAAAACAATGCCAGCCATGATTCTTTTAAATTTTAGGAAACATGCCATAAAAAAGCAATGACTGCCAAATATTTTTAATTTGTTAGGGATCGTCCTTAATCCATGCTGTGAGCAGAAGCACAGTTGTTTCCATTCAGAATTCGACACTGGCTGAACTGGAGCATGTGCTCATATGTCATATAATGCTAAACCCCAAGCCTTCTCCCAAGTGCCTCTGAAACTTGAAAGGTTTAAACATTCATTTTTTTTCTCACCTAAGGAGTGGAATAAATTGTACATCTCATCTGGCTTTGATTTCAGGCAGAGTTAGTAGAATCTCTAGCATTGTAGTGGGGAATTGGCTGGAAACATCCCTGTTGGAGTCAGGGACACTGCCCTCCTGGAGACTGGTTTGCCACAGCACAGACACTCTGGGCAGCTGATGCAAAACACTATTTGAAATATGGAAACATCCAGCATTTTTGCTCTGTGGCCAAGATAATCCCTCAATTCTGCCACTCCACTGGGCCCACCCCATGGAACTGATGTGAGAGTTTAGCTCAAGTCATGGTGCAAGTCAGACAAGGCCAAATTCTCATCTGGGCTTTACCCACGTAACTCCATAGGGCAGCACAGCTGAACAGGTGTAACTCAGAAAAAAATAAGAAACTAGCCTTTAGCCAGCACTGCAAATTCAAGGCTTCATTTTATTCCCATGTTTTCTTTTTGTAGTCCCATTTTTCAATGACTGTAGTTCTGGTCAGATTTAGCCACCATGCACAGAGCTCATTGTGGCATGGGAACTGCAGTTTGGACCTCATGTACTCCTGGAACTTACGGCTGACCAAAAATATCCTCAGGGACAACTTTGTAAATGCTCAGTATTCAGCTCAGGTGCCAGAGTCTTACAAAGTGCTAGTTATAAATCTTGTGGAAAATGTGACAGTGCAGTGAAATGTCTGAACTGGAGCAGTTCTTTTCTGGAAGTTGGATTTTCAGTGTGCCGTGTGCTGCTCTATTTTCAAATCCTTATTTTAGGAGCATGGATTTTTATCAGAAAGTTGCTAAGTAATTACCAGGGGAGTTTTTTTGGTTTGTTGCATTTTGGTTTGGTTTTTGTTGCTTAAAAAAAAAAAAAATGTAACCCCCATCCCATCTAAATTATTACCTTAGAGAGGAAAAGCATCAAATTAGTTTCCTTCATACGACATGTCAAGTGGACAGCATCTTGCAAGCCAAAGACATAAACACTAACTCACCCACATAATCTTATTACTGACTAAAATAAAACCATATGATGTTTCTGTATCAGTGCCTGAAAAAATCAGTTCACTAGATTCTGGCACTATAAAGTGTCCCTAACACTTTTGTTCATACACATAAAAAGGCTGATGAAAAATGGTGATAGTTATTTTCAAGGAATAGAGGAATAGCTGGAAAGCAGTTCCACCAGAAGAGAAGTTACCTCAGCTGTTTGCCATTACTGCCATCAGTGTTAACTCAGAAAATGTTAAAATTGTAGTGTATACAATAAACTAAATTTTATAGGTCTTAGTCTATAGAAAGTGAAGTAAATGAAAGGATTCAGATTAAGTTCAATGGATTTTGGAGCTGTCTCTGTGCTTCACATCAAACATTACAGATACAGGTTCAAATGCTCTGACACTCTGTATTTCTCACGAAACTTAGAAATGGTGCTACCTAGTTCCAGGAATAACGGTATAGTCAATGTTGCATATATCCAGAAGACAAATGCTTCCAGCTGTTTAAAACAAAGGCATTGTTTAGCTATACTTACAATTTTTTACAAGAAGAATGGCAGCAGAAATAGATGAATTCTGGCTACAGCACTGTTTTAAAAAACTACTGGTATTTAGCACCGTTATATTTTGACAGACCAAAATACAAGTTACCTACAAAACCTGCTATCCCATTAGCACAACTGAAAATAAAATGCCATGATTTATGAAATATCTTGTCATCCAGGGATCTTGAAAAATTTTACAAATAAGAATGACATTGAAGTATTCTCCCTTATTACCTCCACTCCACAGAGTGAAAGTGAGATACTTAACCCTGTTGAGCAACTTGCCATGTTTGACAAGCAGAGCCAGAAATGGGGTCTGTAATGGTATTTCCTTATTGTCTTTTTCTTACATGGTATTTCCTATCTCTTTTCACAGAATCTGTTACTACAGATGACATCTACTATAGCTAGAAATATAGTTGGTTGTGCACAACACCTTAAAATTACCAGAAAAGTCCATGAGACTGACAGCTTTGATATAAAAGCCTTCATTGTTCCAGCTTAGGAAAAGAAATGTAGCTGTCAGGTTATATATCTTGTGGGTGAGGCACTTTAGAGCAGCATCACAAACAACTGCAGGGCAATGGGACAAAGCCAGGCCAAGATTTCAAGCTGCATTGTCTGGCGCCTGAGGAAGGGGTTGGGATAAGCTCAGTCTGTTACACATGGGCCCATAGATATGGAAGTTGAGCAGCCCTGCTCTGATGCTCAAGTGGCTGCAGAAGCTGTTTTATGTCCCCACAGCACTGAGGGGTCTCCTCAGCTCTGCCTTTGGCAAACCAGGTGCTCTCCTTCCTCAGCTCTCTGGTGCTCCCAAAGCAACACCAGACTCGCACACACACATGCCCTTTGTTTGACCATCTTCCCAGGAGCATGAAGGCAGCAACAGGAAGCCAATATGTATTGAGTCCATGCACTACAGAAAATTGTCTCTTTTCAAAGCTTCTCTAGGACTTCTAGTTCTCTGAACCTAAGACCTATCAGGTCAAGTCTTTTTTAGCCATGACCAGATACTACCCACTGGCTCCTGTGATTAATGGAGCCATCCCTTGATGGCTGTTTAGTAGAAAGGATGAGAGATGTCCTGCTCTTGTCCCCCACAGGCACATGTGGCCATTGCACAAAGTGGCAAATTCATATTTTTAAAGTCAAGGTCTAGTCACAGTTTTACATACTGGCTCATCAAATGCCTGCAGGTGATTTTTAGAGAATAATTTTGGTTGCAGCATGTGGATTGGCTTGCCATTTGCAGTTGGGGAAATGCTGGTGTGATCTGCACGCTCTGCTTCACACTGGCTCTGATGACTTCTGTGTGTGTCTGCTTTACCTACTCATTCTGAGACATCACTGGCCTCCACTTGAAATGAGACAAAACTGTCAGACAGAGTTTTCAAAATGAAAATAAGATGTCCAAAAATTCAGGAGAATTTATAAGCTATAAAATAAACCAAATCTGGACATTTTCTGAGCCAAAAGGATACAAGACAGGTCCTATCGACAAGACAATTATTTAGAATTTTCATTCATAATAAAATGTTCAGTTACCACAGCCAAAAGAAAACCACACAATTTTTTCACTGCAATTATTTTAAATACAGCGTGTCATTTTTTCTCTCTTGGTGCCTGATCTTTGGCACCAAGATAGAATTGTACTTGAAATGGAGCAGTAAAACACAATTAGCCTTTTTATTTAGCAAAGGCAGTTTCAAATCCATTCAGCTCTAATAAAAAATTGTGGAGTTCTTGAATTGATAATAAATCACAGATTAAGATGCCTAACAGAAACAAATTTAGTTCTATATTTTTACAAGAAACACTTGATATTGTAGACTCTCTGCCTGTTCTTTTTTCTCCTCCTTACCCCTTCACTCCCTCAGAAAATTTGATTTATGCCACCATGGTCAAAATTTCATTGCCTTCCATTTAACCCAGTGGAAATAAAACCTGTCTCGAAAAATCTGGAATATGTGAAAAAATCAAAGTTTGCTTTTTGATCCTTTACTTTAGCATACTGGGCAGAAACTCATTTTCTTTTCTCTCAGAAGCAACTACCTTGATTTTTAAATTTATTTTTAAAATTTCTTTCAGCAACAAGGAATGGAAGATTAAAGAAACGGGATATGGTTTATAAAATTTTTTTCCATGGGCGTGCCCTTTATGACAGAATGTGTCCCTGAAACACCTTGGCTCAAATGTAGTGGCTGTGGGTGTGGTGATTATTTCCTGGCACAAGGAGGGATTTCAGGAAAGCACTGACTCTGCCTTCTCCACCCAGGCAGGTTCCTGACCTCTACTTACAAGTGACAAGAGCCCCCATGTGCATAAATCCTACAGAATCCTTTAGGCAAAACCACTCACAGTGTTTGCATTGAGGGACTGTTCTCTTGAAAATATAAATGTATGCATAGCGTGCCTGAGGGTACCCACTTTTGAATTATAGAGTGCCTTGTGAGCAGTCGTGGCATTTGGTTTGAAGACACTCCCCCCTGCCTCCCTCCCCACTTCCCACTTCTTATTTTAAATTCAGCTTTTCAAAAGCTTGTTACCAAAAATATTCTGATAGATCTGTGGTGGTGCTGACTAGCAAGAGCTTTGCAATAGAGAGTGAAAGATCACTTTATAGACTCCAGCTCCTTCCTGGAATGGCTACTTTTTTCCTTTCACTTCCCCCCCCCCTCTTTTGGCAGATATATTAAAAAGGAAAAAAAAAAAAAAAAAAGAAAAAGAGTGTATGGGTTTATTGCTCCATGGGGCTGTTAGATGGGTAGCCACAGAGATCAAAGTGCTCTCTCTGCTGAACAGGTGTGGCATGGAAAGTGCCAATTTTCTCCTTTCTAAGCCCTGCGCTGAGGGAATATATTTTTTGGACAAGACTTTACACAACCAAACCTGGAGAGAGCATGAACTAAAATAAGTTTCACTGAATAGGAGGAATGGACACAGGAGCTGTGTATCCAGATCAGCTTAGATAGGTGGTCTGACAGAGTATTTAAGTAACACTAAGGTAATTCTCGCCCCGTTCCTTTCAACACATCCAGCTTCCCCCAGAATTTTTACAATGCAACTTTGATGGTAGTAAGTAGATCATTAGAGAAACTATTTACAAGAGCAAAAGAGATTATTTACAAGAGTGTGTAGGGACAGAACTCTGGAGGAATGGCTTCAAACTGAAAGAGACTATGTTTAAGTTAGTTAGATATTGGGAAAAAAAATTCTCCACTGTGAGGGTGAAGCACTGGAACAGGCTGCCCAGAAAAGCTGTGGATGCCCCATCCTTGGAAGTGTTAAGGTCAAGTTGGATGGTGCTCTGAGCAATCTGGTCTAGTGGAAGGTGTCCCTATCCACAGCAGGGGATTTGGAACCAGATGATCTTTAGGCTCCCTTCAAACCCAAATTCTTATGATTTCATGATTCTGTGGTCATTGGGCTACTGATCTGATCTCTGTGTATGGTTAGACCAGAAGATCTGTTTGCCTCATACACAGACCTCTTGTTTTCTTTTACTAGAGAAGAAGGACAAGACACTAACTGTGGCCAATGCCAAAAAGCAAAACACTGTATCTGTTCAACATATGACCCCTCCCTTTTCTTTGTAGAAGAAGACTAAAGCATTCTGATTAATCCTGTCAAGGAGACTGATAGTGAAGAGGAGCCAAGGAGCAATAGGAGCAAGAACTGGAAAAGGACAGGCCATATTTTAGGCACAAACCATAACAAAACTGCCCAGGGGCTGAAGTTTCTTGGGTCAGTCTACCAGTAGCAAGTCACACATGGTTTAACCAGCAGCAGTGGAGCTCTTGCTGAGAGCTTTGAAGTGTCAGGAGGATCTTGTGAAACATCTTCACCAAGCAGAACAGGGCTTAGGTCAGTGCAGGGGCTTCATCAAGGGACAAAACAGTCAGCCAGCAAGTCTGGTCTCTGGAAGCCTTGAAGTTTAAATGGGCTTGGGTAGATCCCTGCCTTTGTTTAGGCAAGTCCAGGAAGAGCAACATCCTGGAAAGATCAGGCCAGAGGCAGTTTGGTTTAAGAAAAGGAGGTAAGGGGAAAAACAAAGACAAGAATGAGGTGCTGAAATGGGCTGTGACCTCCAAAGCATGCTATCTTTAAATAATCTTGGCTGGAACCCAGGATTCCTGATCATTCCTCTGCTTGTCAGCAAATATCTGTGAAGCCCGCATGAAAAATCTGTTTGATTCTCCTTGGATACAGATCTGCAGCACCATCCCTGCCATACGTCACTGTAACTCACAGCCCTGTCACAGTGATTCTATTCACTACTACCACAGCTTGCCATTTCCACAGCTTAGGCATGGGGAAATCTATCCAACACACCACCATCAAAAAGGATGTTACTGACGTTTGAAATGAAGTTCTCAGAAGCAAGGAAATTTCTGTGCAGCCTACACTCACACCCTCACTCACGTGAACGGATTATGATTGGGCCTTTAACCGCACTGAACTCAATGATCTTGGAGGTCTTTTTCAGCCCTTAATGATTCTTTGATTCTTTAGCATAACACCCCTATCTTATTCACAAACTGAAGTTTCCATTTCTGCACAGGGAGTATTTATTTGGGGGTATTTGTTACCCTTTGCAAAGAATGAGAGAGGAATTTAGTGAGAGAAAAAATTCTCCATGTGAGTGCCTCTTGTAAGACAGCATCTTAATTGATGTACATGTGTGATGTCTGACAAAGACAGTTAGAAATAATTTAATGTGTTGTATCACAAAGTCTCTTTATAAGAGAACATGGATGAGGAAGGCAGGTTTTCTGAAACAGTGCATCAGAGACAGCTGGTTACACAAAACCTGAGCTCTGAGCTCCTTCCTTAAAAGGAATTGGGAATTCATGTCAAGCAATCATTTTTCCAATTTTCATCTTGGTCTCCCAAATATTTTAGAAAATGTGCATATTTTTGTTAGGCATTTTAGCATAGCTAGGAAGTTGTCTTGGCTTTTTTTCCCCCATCACTTCTGGATTTTTTTCTGTTATGGAGTGTAAACAGAATGCACCCCACGTAGCACCTAGGCACACACTCAACTCCAAGCTTCAGTGGAGTTACTCATATGTTCACGGCTAATGATACTTACATTACCTGGGTTTGTCCTCCTGGCAAAGAAGCCCAGTGGAGAAGGGCTGAGAACTCTACTGAAAGCCAGCAGGAGTTGGACATCTGAGTCCCCAGACTCGCTCTTAAACTCTTTTAAAAAGCCCTGCAATTCTGGGCTGAGGCCCAAGAGAGAATTTTCAATTCCGTGTGAGCACACTATGATTCAGTGCTCAGATCTGATGTTATTAAGTGAATGAGGAAGCTGTGACATTTATTTGCCATGACTTACTAAAAGAGAAGAAAATCCCCCTGTGTGCAAGTGCTTTGAGTATTCACTTGGCTGTAAAGCTGCTGTTCATTACCAGTATATCTGTGTTTGTTGCATGGGTACTCCATTTACACCCAGACTGCACATACAGGGTCTAACCATCGCTTGTTCTCTGTTCTTTGCACAGCATTGTGTCCACAAAGAATGCATGTATTTCAGATCATGGAGAATAATACTAACTAGAGAAGAATTAAATGGAAGGAATACCAAGGGGAGACATAGGAAACTAGATTGAGTCCCTCTCCCATGTCTCAGCTTCTTGATTTGATAAAAGGAGACCAATGATGCCAATTGCCTCTGAGTACTTATGAAAAAACTGGAACAATATATCTAGGTTCACATGACAGCTGCATGTAAATTGAAATGAACTTTTAGGCATATATGATTTGGGTAAATCTGAATCTGTTTTCAAAAGGCCTTTGGAAGGTACCTGTCTGTACCATGTCATTAACAGATTGTCATCTGCTGCATTCATTAACAGATTGTCATCTGCCACATACCAGCCTTTTGTCCAAAAAGATCTGGCCATTATACCTATTCCAAAGAAACTGCAAGATTTGGGAGAAATGGTGGGAAAAGTGTATTTTTTGTTAAGTTTTGGTTTTGCTTGATGCATGCTCAAACTTTCCTAAAATAGTTACTCTTGGAAAGAGAACAACTCTGGAAAAAGTTCAGCCAAGAAGGCTAAAGTTTATGAAAATAATAAATAACTGAAACTGGGCCTTTAGAATGGAAATGTTTAGATGAACTTAATATTAGTCCTTTTACATATTGGTGCTTCACTGTTTTTTTGAGTCAGAAATACAGAGTGCAGGATATGAGTGGGAGAAAATCACTGGGTTGATTTTGCTTTCTTTTTTTTTTTTCCTACTGGTGTACTTTTAATGAAAACAGGAAGAAAATAGAATATGACATGTACATTATGTGATAGTGATACAGTTCTCTTAGACCAATGACACATCCTTCAGCTACCAATGAATCATGCTTGATGAGTAAAGTGAATTGCAACTGAAAGTGGAAAAGTTTTGTAAAATTTATGCCAAGTGTTCACATCATGCTTTAGTAGATTACTACATAGTAAGCCCACAGTCAGGTGCCTTCTGCTGTAGTGCAAAGAGGGAGATGAAAAGAAAGAATGAAATCATGCAAGTATTTTAATTTTCTGAAGTTTGTAGAATGATGCTATTGACAACATATGCAGCAGTAAAATTTGGAGAAGAGTTGGGGATAATAGATGAAATTAGAGCTCATAAAATTTTTGAGATATCATTTGATATGTTGCAGCAAAATCTTAAAATATGTTTTTTCTTACTTGTGATGCAGTAAGCAGCTTACTTGCTGCTTGAAATACCTGTTTGTACAGCTTTGATGGTTACTCCATTTTCATGGAAATGCTCAGGTGCTTAAACACTTAACCCCTAAAACTAACACAGACCTTACAAAATAGCCTTCCAAAAGCATTTGAAGCATACATATTATGGTGCAGAAAACTCATGTGAGATTCTTTCTCCTATGAATTTTCTACTGACAAATATGTTCACAAAAATTAATTGGAGAGCAAATAGAAAAGGAATAGTATTTATCCTGTTTTCCTGAGTTTTAGTGATGTGAATGCCTAAGCCTGTTATTTGGAGCCTTTGCCTTCTCTCTGGCAGTGCTGTTTGATGTTCCACATTTCAGCACGAATAACCTCCCCAACAGGAAAGACTTTGCGGTTCATTATAGGTAAAAATGGCTGACCTCTGGGTTCCCCCATGTCTGTATTACTGCCTTGAACTGAATGAAGTGGGGTCAAAACCTGAAGGGCTGCACATATTTTTTGCTTTGTAGCTAGGGGCCAACCTCTCTGTTGCTCCTCATGCTGGGATGGAGGAGAGGAGAAGCCTGCATGACACTCCACACAAGCTCAGGAGCTGCCTGGGCAGAGCAGAATATAAAATGAAATCTCAGTCACTGATAAACACTGTCTCACCTCCAGAGACACAAGAGATGTATGGAATAAGGTTATGACAGTCACCAATCTTTCAGCTCAGGGCACAATCCTATGAATGTAGCTCACATTGCTCATTCATGAGATTTGAAAACAATTATCACCCGTCTCTACAGAAACCACATATTTCTCAGGGGTCACCTCTTTGGTTTCTCTAGTGGTAATATTCATAGAAATTAACACCTTTTGTGAATCAATTTTGTCACCTCTGGCAATGGAGCTGAATGAATGAACTCATCTGGCCTTCCCCCAGTGGCTATCAACCTGCACCCTGATCTTCTTTCTGCTCCTTTAGCATGAATTTCAGCAAAAACCAATCTGACTTGCAAAATGTGCTGCCAAAATCTGCTCTTACCATTAGCATTGTCAGAGGTATAAACCAAGAATAACCTGCCAGACACATCTGAAGGCCTTTGAACCTGGGGCCAAAATGGCAGAGTCAGAGGTCTGGCAGAATGCATGCACCCATGTGTAAGCAGGGAGTGGACTGCAAGCCCTGGCAGAAATCAGGAGTGCTCCCAGACTCCAAGAGCCATAAATGATGGATGAATTAACTGGCATGAGGGTCCAATTAATATGCCCCATTACTGGACAGATTTTTCTAGCTCCACTCGCAGAGGTCTGGATTTTCTAAACAGACTTCTGGCAAAAATTTTCAGTATTTAAGATACATTTAATCTGAAACAGAGATAACTGTTTCTATCAATTGCTGAATTAGTTTCTATTAGTTACTTATCTGACAGTGCAGTTCATGTCTTATATGCACTTCAGATGAATGTATGAAGCACTCAGGTAGCTCTTCCTTCCTCAGCAAGGAGGAGATGGAATCAAAGAAAGCAGCTGCTAAAGCACTGAAAGTAGCAGGGTGCTGGGAAGCGAATAAACCTTCAAGAGAGAGAAAGGAAAAGAAAAATAATTAAGAGAAATCAGAAAGTACGATTAGGAAATTTCAATGTAGTAAACTAAGTTAGTGAGGCTAGGAGAGGGGAAAATTTGAATCCAGGTCCAGTACTGGCATACATTCATCTAATGCTTCTGTTGCCGGACATTGCAAAAGAAAACTGTAATTTTTTAAAAAGCTTCTTAAGTGATGTGCATGCACATTCCAATGACTTTTATTCAGAGCTGAATGTTTGAATTTCCCCCAAAGGAACTGAAAACCCTGCTGGAAGTACTGTGCTATCGGGACAGGGCAAGCAGCTCATGTGGTGATGTAATGCTCCATAGATACAGTTGGTAAGAAGGAGGAGTAGCAGAAACACTATTTGGGGGTGGGGGGGTGTCCTTCTGAATTTCATAGAAATTCTTCTTTCACCCAAATAATACTAGCTAGTCCAAACTTGGGATTCTGACTTAGGCAATCAGAAATTAAATGTTGAAATAAATATACATAGATACAGAACCAGCATATATTTTTTTCCCATTTACCATTTCTTCCATTTTGGGTAGACAAAGATGTCTATGAAAACATCACTTCTAATCTAATTTTAAAGCACAGTAAGTTCATGGACAGAATAAAAATACAAACTATTTCTCTGATAAAAGTTTTGAAAAATTATGTTGCAAGCTTTCTCCACATAGTAGCACACTGTGCAGGGCACAGAAATTTCCGTCAAAAAGTTTTATTGTTGTTGTAAAACTGGACACATGAATATGTCACCTAGTGATTCCAACTTTTGTCCAGATTAATTTGCTTGTGAAAGTCTGTTGCTTGTGTACGATGCCTATAGTTTGCAAATCACTGAATTTATAAGCACTTTTATGCCTGAACTGACCCTTTGTGGTTGTGCACATACTGGCCATGGGGAAGGAAGCTACCAGCTACCAGCTCTTACAAACAAATAGCAATATGCTCTTTTCCCTACTGCCTTTGAGACTTTTCTTCCAAGAGATATAGCTCAGCAGAGAATTGTTTTCCCATTAACTTTTCTGCATTTAGAAAACATAAATAAATACAGATCACATTAACACACAGTTCTACTAGATCCATTACAAAGCCTGGAATTCTCTCTAAGACAAGCACCGATTCTTTATTTCAGATTACTGTAAATCATGACTGGCCCATTTTTACTTTTGACTAAGGGGATGTGGTCCTGGAGATGACCTTTGACTGGACAGGGTCAGATGTTTACATTGACTTCTGCTGCCATTGGCTCTGTTTGGAGCAAGAACCAACACTGCTGCCAGCTTCTGTGGAGCATGCATTCTTTCATGCTTCCATGGTCCTCAAAAGCTGCTGTTCCCACTGCCAAGAGGTGAGGCCATGCAAAAGGGTATCATCTCAAATGATGAAAGTGCAACAAGTAACTTTCAGAGAAGTGGCAATAAAACAGATAAACAAGGTTCAACCCAACCATGCAAACATTTGACTTTCACCTCTGTCTAATTTTCAGCTTCCGTAAGTCCCACATATTCTGCCAACATTGCTTAGTGCTCAAGCTCTCTGGAAGTAACTACACAATTTTAGTTTTCTTCTCTATGGACATATTTTGTTTACTATAGTATAGTTTGTTATATATATTTAGTTTGCTATAGTATGCATGCAAATCCAAAATAACTTCCTAAAATCACCTCTGTAGTCAGAGGCAGAGGTCTTAATCTTAATCTGGACTCTAATCCTTAGAGTCCAAGTACTGTAAGACTGGGTAGACAGTTCTTCATATTCACTGTGTGATAAGGTCTCTAAGGATTGTTCTGTGTTCATGAATGTCACGAGCAGAGACAGCATGGAAAAGAGACTGAGTGTGTCTGAACTCTGAATTCCAATATGGATTGTGATAATGACAAAAACATAGGAGGTCTTTTTATTAATGCATGGATTAAGCAGAATGAGTGCTTCTGAGTGTAAGGTCTCCATGTTTACCCCAAAAGAGTGACTTATCACAGATACACCAAGTGGAACACTGACCTTGTTCTGATTTGGGGGGTTTATTGAGGTTTTTTGTTGTTGCTTGATTGGTTGGTTTTGTTTTTCATTTGTCTGATAATCACCAAATTAAATCAGTTTCAGAAAGTTACTTACAGTTTGTCTTACAAGCTCTCAGGGTCTGGAGACTATGTTTCATAGTGAGCGAGTTCCAGGATATTTAATATCTTACGTCAAATAGTCAAGGGCCTTTTGAACCCAACAACTATTTGTGTATTTCAAGCCATCTCTGAGTTTGCATCCTGGGATTGCAGAGACCTGGCTCAAGGCTTTTCTGAAACTAAGTAAAACTCAGCTGTTCAAGCCTCAGGACTCAGCAGCCTCTGGGCTGCTCCTTCCATTGGAAAAGGAGAAAAGTAGGATTGAGAAGGGCAGTCCTGGGAGACAGTTGTGTGGTAATGGGCTTGCCTTTCTTCCTTCCACCATGGGGGAGATTGGAGTTTCCCAGCACCACATAAACCCAGCCTGTCTCACATCTATAAGCCTCACTGTCCAAAGCCCTGGCATGAACAAACCACTGGAAACAGATGTTTTACTGCCTTGGCAGGGCACTGCACTAGGCAGCTGCCACCTTTGCCGATTCCTGAGGCTGGTACTGGGAATGTTAGATTTTTTGGTGAAACTTACTTCCCAACACTTCATTTTCACATGCAGAGACAAGATACCCAATATCTTAGAAGGTAAATCTCTTTCTGTTTGCTTTCTCAGTGCTTTTGAAGGTGCCATGTGCAAACAAGGCATCCAGTTGCAGACTATCACTTACCAAGGTCTTCTGCACTGGGACCAAACACAAAAAAATGGGCCTAAAGTGAAAGCTCACAGTCAAAAAAAAATGGGGTTCTGTGCAAAAAACAATATATAATTTTCAACAGAGCAAATAGTTTCCACTTGTTCAGTCTCTGCGGTACTAATGGCCATTAGGGACCCGGTATCATTTCTCAGACATGTATGAGTGGATAGATCCAGTGCCCTAAAAGAATTCCAGTTAATGGCTCCAAGGTCATTACCTTGTGTTCTTCCTACCTAAGCTCTCCAGCGATTTTAGTTGGCTATATTACCCTTTGCTTCCCCTGCTAAAAACAATCTTGCTGGTAGTGCTGCTTTTCCTCAGTAGAAGTAGCCACATTTCAATGACGGGTGACGTGAGCTCTGCAAATCCAGAGCCAAATTCCACGGCAACGCCAGAGCATGTATTTATGACAGCAGCAGATTTGTGCCTGGTCGCACTGTGACTATAGGAGGCTGACAGGTGATAAAATTGTCAGGGGTGAAAAGCATTATAAGGTTTTGTTGATGTAGCTATGGTAGGCAAGTCCTATCACAAACCTGTCTAAGGGTCTCATCTAAATCTTTCAAAATACCAGGTATTGACACAAATGTAGTTCAGAATCCATCCATAAGTTATCTGCCTTTCATCCTTCATTCAGTCCCTTCTTCCCTCCAAAAAAACTGATAGTTAATTATTTTTAAAGCACTGCTTGCTTTACTAAAAGCTATGGAAAATTTATCATCAATGGTATACTACAAAAACTAGTATTTCATTTGGAGATGAAAGGGCTATACCTGCAGCATTATCAGTCCTGGCTTAGAGCTAGAGTACTGTAAAATGGGCCCTCAAAAGTATGTGCGTGTGTGAAATTAGCCAAGTGGAAAAGGAATTTTTGACATGTAAACAAGTATTTGTCTCCTGCAGTCTTGAGCACAGACCCATTATCTTATCGTTCATTAGCAGCCTATTGAATTCACATAATCAGTAATAGTTTCTGGAAGCTGTTTGGCAAGCAGAGATGGAAATTACTAACTCACACAGCTGGGTAAGAAAAAATGGCAAATACACACGTTGTGCTTGCTCTCTTCCCCCCCTCTTCCTTGGACACTGTAGATTTATTGCCTCGCAGTATTCACAGATGATGTTTTCATAGTCACTAATGAGGTCCCAGCAGTTTTTTAACAATAACAGGACATTACTACTCCTAAGATATATGATGTGTTTTCCCCATTTTTCTCTATTTTGGTTGAATACTCAGAAGTGTGCTAGCTTAAAAATCTCCTGGTTTATTATTATTATGATTGATAGTCCAGTCATGTGACATAAACAACTGCTGAGGTGTAACTTTTCAATTGCTAATTTGTATAAAAATGTAAAATATAATATTTTAACATGCTGGTCATGGTTTTGTATGTCATTTTAAAAATGAAAAAATGCTTGTTTAGTAGTTTTCATTTCCACAAGTGGAAAGGCAACACAGCAAAGATCAATTTCCAATTGTGTTGTGCATTCATTTTTCCTATCTGCAAGAATCTGGCATCAGCCCATCATATTTGACAGAGATACACAAAGTAAGATGAAAATATTTACTGGAAATAGTTAAAATTCATTTGTTTGGAGACCTATGGTCCTTCTATGCTTATTCAGAAAAAAACCCAATTCATTCAGATACTGATTCAGGAAAGGACATAAATATTTGTTTTATTTTATGCAGATGTTTTAGTTATACTAACCTTTAGACAAGTCTGAGCATTTTCATTTTCATGAATTTGAACTGGAATGCATAACTTTCCTACAATAAAAAAGTAGGTTTCATTTAGAATAGCTGGTAGTGTGCTGCTTTCTAATGTTAAATATAAAAGTTGCTGTCATTAAAAATCATAATACTTGGAGTCTGTTAAAGATGAAGTCACGTTTAACATGTGAGTATCTAATGAGCTACGTGTACACCTAAGCAAAGTCGAGTTTAGGAGATCAGCCTCTCATCCACCTAGTTCTCTGAAGTATAAATTTTGTTGTCTTCCTTGCCTGTGATTTGAAATCTTTGCTCTAAAGTGGGAACCTAAAGAGCCTTCTGCTAGACAGACACTTGCAGCAAGCACCATTCATAATTCCAAAACTGTCCAAGGGCCCAGCTACTCCAATGTCTACATGCCTAGTGACTTCATGGATGTGACACTATACACACACACCTGCAGTTAACCTTGGGCCTAGCCTTTCACAGGTTTGGGACCAAAGAAGATGTTTGGTGAGAATGAGTAAAGCTGTGGTCAGGAAAATTCCTGGCGCTGCTATTTTCACAATTAGCTCATGTACAATTAGCTCCATAACACCTCCCAGGCCCCTTAGGTCTGCACACAGACCTGCTGGGCACTTCAGAGAGTACCTGAAACAGAGGATGAAGTCCACACACACTGAAATCAACAGGAGCTTTGCCAAACCATTTTTTTTCTTTTCTTTTCTTTTTTTTTTTTTTTTTTAATCTTAGTAATTCTCCTTAGTCTACCTTCCTCTCCTCTTCTCTGTTCCCTGTGAAGATGATTTGGCAGGCAAGGCAGTAGGCCAAATGGATGAAAGAGATTGTGGGATAGAGGGTAAATTCCCATAACCTGGGAAGAAAACAAAGATTTTATTTGGTCTAATTTCTGTCCCTTTTGGTGCAAACTAGATTTTGCCAGGAATTTTACTTATTTCAAAATACTCAGTTATACAATTTTGTTCCTGAGAGATACAGGGATGAGGAGCCACAGCTCTGGTTTTGCAAACTTTGATCCTGAGTCTGTAAGGAGATCCTCATGGCCAGGCATTTTGTTCTTGTTGCAGTTGGATTAGATGACAGTTAGTTGGATTTTAATGCTGCGATTTGTAAGCAAGAAGTCTTCAGTCCTGTGCTCTTTTTCAACCAGTTGCCAGATTCAGTCAACAAATGGTTCCAATTTTGCCCCACCTCAAATTCTTATGACGTAAATTTTAATGGAAAACTGTCACTTTGAAAACCCAAAAACTCTGTCAAGGAGCTTAACATTTCATTAACAGATATATTTGCAGCCATTATCAGCAACTTGCTCCTGGCAACAACCCAGGGCACTCTCCTAGATACAGTGGGAAGTCTGCCCTTTGTAGCTGTTAAAGCTGTAATATTTTCCTTGAAAGTTACTTGTAACAGTCTTATCCTCAAGCCCCTAGTATCTCCCCCTCTCTTTGAACTGCTTAGAACATTTCTAGTCACTGAAAAAGAGCCAGTCCTTTAGAGCAAATAAGTGAAAAGAGCAGAGATGGGGGAGGAAAACCATAGAAACCTGAGGGAAAATAATTTTCCTTTTGTTTGGAATCAAAATGTCTCTATCAAAGTTCTTCTCTTTCCCCTAGATATTACATTCCCACAGCTCTTAATTATCTCACCTGACTGACAGTGTTCAAACACACACCAGGTTTCCATTCCCATTTTGGAATAATTTTCCTTTTCCATGAGGCTCTGCTACAAAGGGGAAGAGAAGCATTTTTAGCATTTGCTGATGCTCAAAATTAAGAAAATACTAAGTTTTTTCATGAGTGGCAGAGCTAGTGAAGCCTTGTCTCCTACAGAATTGTCTTTGTTCTTCTGCCTATCACCCCAAAAATGTGCTCAACTTCCTATGAAGCACTATAGGAGATAAACAGCATTTACTGTAGCTAGTTCATGTTAATGCATGGACTGACTGACCAGCTCTCTGCAACCAAAGAAAATGCACAAAGGGTGAATAGCAAATGTTTGCCCTGCTGTATTGTGAGGGGTGGGAGCAGAGGGAGTGTTCTTCTTCATCCAGCTACCAGTTTCCTTGAGGTTTGTGAGCTTCCTACCCCACTTCTACACAGTCTAGGAAATGTGCGTGGCTTCAAAACAAGCTGACAATTGGTAAAAACTGGCAAATACCATGATTACAAAATCTTAATCATTGTACACATCGAGAAAAAAATGGGAGTACAGTTCTAAATGCTTCAGGTGGCTCTGTCCTTCACAGAAAGTTGAGTTATCCTGTTGCCAGGAGAGGCAGAGACTTTTGGTTCCTGCTGAAGTCCCAACTTCGAGGTGGAGAGGAGATGCTGCTGCTGACTCCATCCAAAGCTGCTTCCCCCACAGGCCCCAGGGCTTCCTCTTGTTATGAGATTGCTAGAGGCAAATGGTGGCATGCTGAAGTTTCAAACACAAAGTGGTAGCATGGAGTCATTCCACATAGCACCTGACTTGTAGTGCAGAACAAAGACCAGGAAAAGCAGTGCAATGCAAAAATGTGAATTCATTTCCCTGCCCCTTATTTATATTTGCCATGAAAGAAAAATGCTTTTTCTTGTAAAGAAAGCTCCAAATCTTTTCTCTCGGGGAAGTGTTTTGAGGGGCTGCTTTGGGAGGCAGAGTGAATTATGGTAGGCTGGTCATTTGCAGAAGTTCTTGTAAGGGAAGTGTAAGAGCCCGAGGTAAATGTCTTGTCGGAAATAAGTCATTCTAGACCAAGGTGTCTGGGAAGTCTTTGCCACAGAAGGATTCTGTGATGGGCAGAATCTGCCCAGATAAGACCTGGAGGAAAGATGCTTGCATCACTATTTGCATTTTAAATATGAAGGGTGTATGGGGGTGTTTGTCTTCCCCTACATGCTCTGGCAAAGCTATTCCAGGATGTCTCTGTTTCTGGGTCCTGCCTCCCCTTGCTGGTGCTTTGTGAATTACAGGAGCAGAGATGAGACCTGTGTGCATGGCCACAGGATGGGACACAGTCCTTCCTTGAAAAGCCCTGCTGCTGCACAGCCTGGTGCACTGGCTGCCTTCTGTGTTTCCCCTGTCTCATTTCCATTGTGCACAGACAGAGGTTGCCATCCCATTTTAAAGAGAATGCTTTGTTTCCCATCACAGCCTACTAAGGAACAGCTGCCACAGCCTGATAGTGGGAAGGATGTGTGATGGATGTGGAGATTCATCCTGTCCCCATGTTTTCCTTCATTCTCTTCTATCTCCAGTGCTTATCAGCCTTGGCCAGAGGCAGGGGGTGATGACAGCCCCAGGTTTGCAGCAGTATCTGTATGCTTTTACCTATACCCCATGTTCAGCTGCTGCTATTGATTTCTCCACTCAGTCACAAATGCTGCCTGCTCCAAAATCTGTCACTGACTTCTGAGGAAATTCCTCTTGCCTGGAGATGTGTCAGCCAGGAAAGTGGCATATCTCTGGACAGAAGTAATATTTCAACAGAAGTCATTCAGTCTTTTCCCTAAGAGCAAAGCAATTATAGTTTTCAGGTAAGTATCTAAAAACGTGTTTCCCTGGGATAGATGTCCATGCCTGTTTCTGGCAGAGGACTCAGCCAGCCCCCATGGATGCCCATCGTTCTTGGCAGAGTCCATGGGGAACCCCAGTGAGAAGAACCCAGTGATGGACTGGGACACAGCTTTGGTGGAGAGAGCTTCTTGATGGACTCTGTGCAAGCAAGTGTCCCCCATCAGCCCCACCTCCCCTGTGGGGAAACTGAAGCCAAGAAGTAAAGGCTGGATGTTCACAGTGTATTTTAAACTTAAATGCCCTGATTTGATCTCAGCACATCCCATTGACTGTGATTGGTAGTATGAGACCTCTCAAATGTCAGATCCCTTATTTAGGGCCCTAAATTTAGAACTTGAACTCCCAGCAAGATGAGAAATATTAACCATTGGTTGTTATTGCTTTGTGCACAGCAAAAGTGTACAGTTGTGTTGCTGCTCGTCTTTCAGCCTATTTGTCCTTTTTTTGTCCTTTTGGGCAAACTTAATCCTGTCAGAACATTTTTTATCCTGAATTAGTAACACAAGATGACTATAATACAGTTTCTGCTGTTAGCTACCATCTCTGCTGTCAGACAACAAGGTGCTATAGAAAGTATAATAAACGAAACTTCATTTTACATTTCAGAGCCATGTTTTGTCCTCAGAGTGCAACATCATTCTGCTGAAAGCTAGGAAATCTGCTTTGATTTTAGAGCTGCAGGACAGGCACAGTCTTAGACTGAAAGTTTCTCCAAACTATTCCTGTTCTATTACAGGGTCAATCTGTCTCCAAAGCTCTTTCTTTTGTTTTAACTGGAACAGAGGAGAAAAGATTAATAAGATTAAAATAGAAGAATAATTTTCTCAGGTCATTTACTTCCTCTCTTCAGTTTTCTGTAATGATGGAGAGCAAGGCAGTTAACTTATTCTTACTATGAGTACTCAGTACAATATAGTATTACCCAAGGAAAAATCTTTCATTTCAACTAGTCAATTATTTTCTAGTTATGTCTGGTTTAAAAGAAAAGGCGACACAGATTTGGCTCGGTTTGAAGAATTGAAGGTGAATTGACAATTTGCAGGTTTGGACACCCTCTGGCCTCCCACACACAAATTCATAAATACAGGGATAATATGATAAATATGCTCACTGATCATTTGAAATTTCAGATAATTTAAAACTGGTAGACCTCTGCTTGGAGACTTCCTTTCCTCAGCTGATTCAATATGTGCTGTTACCTAAAGTCCAAATCAGCCTCACACAAAGCCACTGAAAGCTTTATGTGCTCTGAGAGCACATCACACCTAATTGCAGTAGGACATGGTTTCCTCGCCCTAACGAGAGATCACAGAGAGTTACAAATAATAGTTCAATTGCTCAACATATTTTGAATGGATTAGAAAAATTAACAAATTCTATCTTATTTCTGGCTTCTTTTATGTAATGTAATTCTTTCAAAAGAATACTAGATGTTCCAGTTTAGTCATCCTTCCTCTTTTCAGGGAACAAATATACACGTTTTTGTTGCTCAAGTCCTTCACACTAGCCTTCCAAAAAATAGTTGGAAACAGGACAGCTTTTGTCTTAACTGTATTACCTTCGTCCTCACTGAAATACTCAGTTCTAGATTTACCTTCTGAAGAGAAAAGTTTTGACAGCTGGGGGGACAATTTTAAGAAAATGGAATTAAGTGGGGAAGATGTCAGACTACCTTTCCAGAGCAAGCAGGAGTCTGTCAGGGACTGCAGCATCACTCACAGTGATATCAGCTTTTCATTGCCGTCATCCGTGTTTCTGGCCAGGGTGGCTGGTGTCTGTGTGTGGTTACACCCAGCAGCAATGACCCAACAGCAGGAGGGAACACCTTTTGTCTTCTTTTTTTTTTTCTCCTTCTTTTAAACCTGACCTTCCTCCATTGGAGTGACCGCTTCAGGCTCCTGCTTCTGGTTGGAAGGGTGGGGTGAGTGGCTTCCTCTTCCTCCTCCCTTCCCGTCCCGTCCCATCCCTTCCCCGCTCCCAGTTCTGCTGTACAGATCACTTGGCTGGGAGAGGCAGAGGGGAAGGGTGTTTCTAATGCCAAGTGCTTGGAAAGGACTGTGAGTATAGTTTGCATGATTCCTGTTTCAGGCAGAAGTAAAGCTCAAGGCAGGGAAGAACGAAAGGAAAAATCCCCAATCTCCAGGGAGATGCTGATGCTGCAAACAAGGCCAATGAATGGCAAGTACACCTATGTATCCTGAAAAATCTAAGAAGCAGTGGGGTTCTCACCAGCAGCCCTGAGGTGAAATCCAGAGCCAATTTTGCAGTTAGAGGGCTGCCAAATCCTTTCCAGACTCACAGCTACACTGTCTTCACCACATTTCAAACTAGACAGAACCATTTCCCTCAGAACTCACAGTCAAAAAGGAATCAGAGCTGAGATGCAAGCACTGGGGTCTACACTGTGTAGTGTGAAGTATTTTGAGGGCAAAGGGTGGTAAAAGAGCACCCTCACTAGGAGAAGACAGAAGAGAACCCTCATTTTTTCATCAAATGTAAATGAAGGTAGGGGACTCAGCTGACCACGTTTTCTGGTGCACTGAATGCTGTGCAGCAATAGAAAACCCAGCTGAATCTCACTCTCACCCTCCCTGGGTAGCAGAGGTGCTGACTTTCCTACACAGTCAAATAAAAACAGTTTTGTTTAAGACCTAAATTGCAGTTCTCCACTCATTTTCAGGTCAGCCTTTTGCAGTCTGATGCAATCGTGGCAAAACTTACTGGCTGCTTCAGTCAAAAGCAGGCTGCTATGAATCTCCAAATCAAAAATACAACGTTCTTGAACAAGTACTACCCGTTCACTTCCAAGAACACCACCAAATCCTAGGCACCATGAGGGATGATATGATCACCTCTGACATGAGGAATGAGGAGTGGTTACCAGAGGCTACTCAGATATTTCTAAATTGCCCACATGGCATGATTCTCCCTTCAGGTTCCTTTTGAGAACACTACCAGGCATCAAAAAAAGTGGTCCTTGTCCTGCCTCTGCTCCTGGATGCTGGCAGAAGATGGTGCCAAGGGGAAATCTGCTCTCACAGTGAAGCCAGCACAGCCTGCTCTCTTTCAGAATATGATGGAAAATGTATTTCTTTGTTCAGCATTTTTACTGAGTGTAAAAGTGTAAAACCCTTGATGGTTTGCCATCTGGATGGAAACTGCTCCCCGTTCAGGAGAAGACAGGTAAAACTCAGAGCATGTGTGTTCTGAATTTGATGTGGAAAATATTCAGTCTCTTGGGTGATTACTGCCATATTTATGTGCAATAAGGATAAATAATATCCAAAGAACAATAATAACCTGACAAGCATCACCAGTGATGTTTTGAAACCAAAGTGAGTCAACAGCTCTCTGAAAGAGGAGGGTGAAAATGCACCACATGTTAGGTGCAAAGCGACTTTGGAAATGCATGTCTCCAGTAGGGAAAAAAAAAAAAAGGAAAAAAAGAGGGCAGAAAAAAAGGGTATGTGTTTGCAGGGGGCAGAACAGCAAGGTGGTGTGGAGGACATTGTGGGAGGACGGCAAGGAAAATGGGAGGATGTAAAAAAGAGCAAAGGACCTTTGTGAGCTTTCTGGCAGATTTTGGAGCAGGTGGAATGCAGAATGTTTACACAGTTCATATTTCAATATACTAAGAAAACATAGGGAGTCAGGCTCTAAGCTGCTATTAAGCTCCCCTCCCCTCCTGCCCCAACCACTTCTTTAAAATCTGCCTTCAGATCTCGAATGGAAATGCTCTCTGCTGGGCTGGTGGCGCTGGGGCAGCGACTGTGCCACCAGCTGAGAAAACAAATTTGAGAAAGAGAGTGTGCGCTCAGGTTAACAAGCCTTGGGTGAGCGAGGTGTCCCCCCCTGCCCCGCTTTCCCTGTTCTCACCTCCTATTCCCCAAAGCCCCTGCAAACAGCACACTTTGGTAGGAGAAGCCGTGAGGCACTGAATGGCTTCAGAGCAGCAAGCTTGGAGGAGAGGGGAGATTTACAATGTTCCAGTTTTGACTTTTTGCATAATGAAAACCAGAGGTCTAATAAAATACAGCAGCAGTGACACTGCAGTGGGAGGGGAAAAAAGGAAAACAAACTTTTGGGATAAAATAAACATTGTGTGCTCCAGTAAGGAGTCTATCTCCATTTCCATCTATCAATACAGGCATAGACATATTCTCCTTTACTAATTCAAATTAAGAAGATTAAAACCAGGTAAATTGAACACAAGATAGGCAGAAACATTTCCTGTTAGCAAATCAGTCCTCAGCAAACTAACCAGAAAGGAACATGGCCACAGGACTACGTGAGTGGCACAAAGCTGGTTTTTCATACTTATTTGCACTCAACCGTGTTCTGATCCTGGTTATTCAGAAAGGGGCCGGTTTCTGGAAAAGTTCTTGATTCAATCAGAATTATATTGGCCAGGGGGTTATTGCAGTTACACTTTTACTAGATTTTAGGGAGAAATTTCTTCTCGAGATTGGAGCAGAAGAAATTATAGAGCACATGTGACTTCCTCAGTGAGCTGGTTTACATCCTGTGGGATAAAAATAACATTGTACAATATTTTCTATCATTGATATACGTACTGCTTTTCATCTTAAAGCAATGTGGAAACATTATGATCAGGATATATTGGCCAGTTAGAGGAGCTGGAAGACCTGTGCAGCACAAGAGCAGCATGCACCCTTCAGAGCTCTTGATAAGTACATTTAATTCTGCTATGATGCAAAATTTCTCCATGGTCTCGAGTGTGGGGAAAAACCGAGCATTGAAGGAAAGGGGTCATGAGCTGCAGCCTCTGCCCCTTTCAGCTGATACTGAAGTTCAGTTTCTGAATTTAATTCACAGGTTTGTTTCATTCTCAATTCTGGGATCCTGGGAAAATCATTTGACTTCTTTAACTTCTCCAATTACTCATCCATAAACCAGATAGTTTTATTTGATCTGGGAAGCTCAAGTAGAATTTCTACTTGAAATTTTTACAGGAAAAGTAATATAAAGAGAAAACAACTGCCAGAACAGCAGTAGCATCAAGTCATACTTACAAATCACAGAGGGCTTCTTTGATGTGTGTTTGGTAATTCTATGCTATTTTCCTGGATTTTGAGATGACACATTCTTTGACCATATGCCATATAGTTAGTGATATATTCACTAATAAAGTCACAGTCTCCTGAAGACAGTGAAATACAGCAGTGGAAATTCAATAGCTGTGTCCTGCATCCTGTTCAAGACTGTGAGCAGGGAGGCTGACTGACTTGCTCTCTCCTGCTCTTAGATCATGTTTGGCTAATGCAAACTCAGCTGAAGAGCTCAAGTGCTGACTTTGGGTGTCCTAATACACCTCTCAAATTTGGGAGCAAGGCTTGCCATCCATGAATTTGTCATAGCTTCATGACTTCTGGCCAGTACATTGAATAAGACATACTGTGCTCTGCCTAATTCGGAACATACTTTGGAAAAGAAGCAAGTGCTTAATGGGCAGAGTCTGAACTCCTCTGGCCAAAAAAACAGATTTCCCTGATTTTTTCTCTCTCCTCTCCCTTCCTTCCTCTAGGAATTTAGTATAAGATATCATCTGTGGACAAGAGGCAGTAAAACTCCTAGGGAACACACAGCCGGGGAGTCAAAACCCAAACCTGTGTTATTCCATATCGTTCTTCATTCAGTGCCCAAATAACAAAATGAGCCGATGTCTCCTTGTCCTGAGCTCTCTGTGTGGGTCTTCCTTCCTGTCAGGGACGCCCTGTCACCCCAGGTAAGGCACAGCTGGGAGTCTGTACCTGCGGGCTCTGTTAAGGGACTGTGAAAGCGGCCAAGTGAGCACCTCCAATCCAACAGCACCCTCCACTGCCTGCTCGGGGTAGAGAGAAGCCTGCCCGGCTAATTCCCTCTGACAAGATGATAAAGCCCAGCCAGCGGAAATCATTCTAATTACCACAGATTATCCAGCTGTTTGAAGAACACAAATTAATCTAGATGATGGTAAGTAAGTGATTGGAGCGCTGCCATTCCTTTGAAATAAAAAAAAAAATTATAAAAGGGAATGGCATTTCAAAAAATGCAACCCACTTTTGGAGTAAAATTAAAGATGAAACTTTAATTAGTCTACTGTGTATATTCTACTATGATATCATTCCAAAGAATGTAAAATTCTTTATGGTCAGGATTTTTCCCTTATACTGTTATTTGACGATACTTTTTCAATCTTAAGGAAATACAAGTCAGATGTGCTTTCTCACAGTAAACCTCAGCCATTTTAAGTTAGAGTGGCTTATAGCCAGAGAGCTATACACATTTATGAGTCACAGCTCCTTTCAGTCAAAAATGCAGGACACTAAACATACCAACAACTACTATTTCTAGGCTGGGAGGCCTTTCTGGAACAACAGTGGCAGGAATATTTGATGAAAAAAGTACTGTAAAAATAGATTCGGTTTTTGGGGTTTTTTATCTCCTCACATACTTTCCCCCTCCTCCCCCTTTATTTCTTTCCATTTCATGTATGTTTCTTCTCCTTAAAAGTCTCATGAATGAGTCAGTATGCCATTAGCATTTCCCGGTGTAATAAGTAGAACAGAATTGTCACTGTGAGAGAGCCACCTTGTAAGCAGGGAATGAGGTGCATGTACCAAAAAATGTTTGCAAATGGGAGGAGAGGGCAAGAGAGTGACAGACAACCAGCATACCTAGAATAAGAGGGAAACGATGGAGATTATTAATATAGTGAGGAAAAAGCAGGTCCCTCCCCCAGCTGTGTGTAACATCTCTTATCTCCTCCTGTCAGACCTGCAAGCTCTCCTTTTGGTTGTGATTTCTGCTGCACTACAGCCATACACTCCAATTCCTGTGCTGTGCATGCTGCAAACTCACAAGTACCTCAGCAGCTTCTCAGTTCTCATTGCCAACGAGTGGGAGCATAACACAGATATTACAGACAGGCCTCAAATCCTCAGAAATTTCCTGACTTCCAGCAGAGAGCATCAGTTCCCAGCAACGCAGACTTTTCTCACTGGGGAGCTTCCCAGTTGCAGCAGCAGGGAAATACAGGCAAAAGTCTCTGTACTGCCCCATATGGACAATGAGTGCAGAGCCTAAAGTAAAGAAGGTCTTCCTGACTGACTAGTTTGTTGTTTGGCCTTTTTTTTTTCATATTAGCATCGCTGGAGCTGGTGACAAGAGCTTGAAGAGGTAAAAGCAGGGATTTAAGTGGCAGTTGAGGCAAAAAGAGGTATCTAGTGGGCAGAAAGAAAAGGAGGAGGAAAATGAAGTAACATTAGTAAGGTTCATCCCTAGGGTTTGGGATATCTGTACTAACCCTTCCCAGAAGCAGAGAGCAGTGAGCCTCTTTGGGGTGTGGATGCTTTGCTTGATGGCCCTTGTCTCCTGTGTCATACCAGCAGCTCCTGACTGATGAGCCATTGCTTTGCTTGCAGACCTTGGGAAGGGCTCTGGAAGCAGCTTCAGCTCTGCAAAGCAGGGTAAGAAGTGAGGTGTGTGATAGCTCAGGTGTGTGGCAGGGTAGCAGCTCTGTGACAGCCTTCCAGGACAAGCCCTGCTGCAGGTGCAGCAAATGCATGAAGGAAACATGCAGGACATGCAGCTGTGTCTGTTGCCAGTCTTCAGGGACAGTGAGTGAGGTCTGGGTCGAGGACAGGAGCAGGATAAGTGCTCTCTAAGGGTGCAGAAGGACACCTGACAGCAGGGGTGTGCAGCTGTGGTGGCAGGGCCAAGAATCACTGTGCCTCCCCCACTTGCTTTCACGAGGCCGTGCTTGACCTGTGCCACAGCCAGTGGTAAACTGGAGAATGCTGCCTTGGCATTGGAGCTGCTTTAAGGACTGGTGGCTCTTCACCTGCAGCAATGCATAGCTTGGTATGGCTGCTTTGTACCAGTGCCATCTGAAGAGAAAGGGACTCTTGTTCATGCCTCTATGGAGACAGAGTCAGGTTACTACTGATACCAAAGAGAAATAAGACATCTCTGAGAAGGAGGAATAAGACATTACCAAAACACACTGTTTGCTCTTTATTTAAATGTCAGGACTGCTGCCTAAGTGTCTATCATATGCTCTATTTGTAAGTAACACTGGAATTATCAAAATTATCCCATGGAAAGTAGGAAATACAGTTCCCCATGGCTTCTTTCAAAAATGTCGGGGAAAAAAAATGTCCTATTTAATATTCCAGAAGCTTTTCACATAAACATAAGTTGTTCATCTAAAACGTACTTCCTGCTGCACAGAAAGCAAAATACATAACTGAGAAAACCCTAGGCTCAGCCTGAATTTTTGAAATGCTATTGTGCAAGGTTTTTGGCAAGACTAACCAGCTCAGATTGCCCACATTTAAGAATGAGTTTATTCAGACTGGGACAGTTGTGGAAGACTTAAGGGTCAGGGTAAGAAAAACCTATCTTTCCAGATAAGGTCAAAAGAGTCTGTCTTGTCTAGTTTGGAAGAAAAAAGAAGGTTGAAATGTGTTCACTTCTTATAAACACACCAAGGCAATAGACACCAGGACAGCCGACAAGCTATTTAAGCTGAAGATGTTGTCAGGAGAACAAATAGCAATAGACTGGCCCTGAATGCATTTCCACTGGAAATTATGACATATTTTCTAGCAGAAAGGGCAGAAAATTTCTGGTAAATCAGTAGCAGCAGTTGAAATGTGAAACTGGAACTGTTTATGGGAAGGATTTTATGACAAGATTGCCTGCATTGACTGCATCAAAGCTGACTCCTAAGGAGGTCCTTCCCAAACCAGGCTTCTCAGGTGGCTGGTGATTTGGACACCTTCCTTACTGAGCTCTCACACAGGTCTGATGGAAGGTCAGTTTCCAGAAAGTGAGGAGCCTTTCAGAGTGTTTTGCCTGGGACAACCTTATAGAGATACCCAAAAAGTGAACTCCATAGCTTGACCTATTTTTTTCTCTTCTCTAGAGCTATTCTTTTCATCACACACTCAGGATCAACATTCTTAGATATTGGCTTGAAAGGGGAGCACCTGACATGCTGGTAGGTAGATGGTAACTTGTAATAGCAATGAGTTCTGATGCTCCTGCCCTAAGGCCAATTTAAATGGAGTAATAAAGCATTCCATCGACTTGAGGAATCTGGGAAAAGTCCTTGAACTGGAGGAGGCAAGAGGAGATATTCCAGAACTATATAACAGGTCACAGCAGCCTGTATTAAATCCATGCTTCCTCTGGTCTGCAATGCCCAAAGCCTATGAGAAGACAGCAAGTTACCTGCATATTTACAGTCACTTGAGTGTGTAAATCAAACACATCGATTTACACACTCAACACATCAAACACTGTGATTACTACACAGGTTATTACAAAAAGTACCGCAGGCAATCTTGACAGCAGAAATTCTGTGTTCCACTAGGATCTGCTTTCCTATAGTAAATAATTATTTTCTGTTTTTAAAGTAGATTTTAAACAGTTCTATTGTAAAACTGTATACATACAGAACTGCCTCCAAGCCTCCTCATTCTTCTTGTTTTTCCATGATTCTTAACACTCTTCTATCAATAATTTGAATTAGAAAATGATGGGATCAGTATCTGGGGAAGACTGAAGAAAGGTAAGCTGTGAGTTCTGGCTTGGGAAGGAAGTGTCTGTATCATGAGACTACTCTTTGTAGCAATGAAAGAAGGCAGGCAGAATTTTTGACTAACTTTTCCTGGCATTTAGACATTTTGCTCATGTAGACTAGGTTTATGCAAACCCACACACATATACAGTATCTGAACAGATGGGTCAACATGAGAAAAAAAATGACTGCTACACATGTCCTTGATAACTTATGATGAAACCCATACGAAAACCAGAAAGAAGCAGCACATTTCTAGGAGCTGGGATTGGCATTGCAGAAAGATCACTATTTATTACTCCAGTTATAAAGTAAAACTGAGGGCATTCATAGTTGTGGAAGAAATGTCAGCGAAACATCAGCTGACTGTAGTTCTCATTCCTCTATCAGCAAATTCACCCTGCTGCACACCCTGCAACGTGACATTCCTTCTAATTTATGCTCAAATCAGAGCTCTTAACAACAGTAGCAGCCCAGGAGGGTAACTGAAAAAAAAAAAAAAGAGAAAAGGAAGATTATAGAAAGGAAGTTTACCTCTTTCAGACAGCTTTTCAGACATTGCAGGTCCTGCTTGTTTTATGTCTCTGCTGAGGTCAGCTTGCATGGACTAGCATCAAGCGCTGTTTACTGAATGCCAGAACTAGATGAAAAACTCCAATCCTGGACTTTCCACACATTGAATTAATGGCATCTCAGAGGCCCATTTCAGGGGCCATCCCTTGATAGGAACATGCTTTATTTTCTTGCTGAAGACAAGAATTTTGACATAGTTTTCGGATCATCACACAATGTTAAATTTTCTGCCCAAAGCGGACATATCAAAATACAATATACAAAGTGAGGTATCTATGTGTGAATCAATTAATATCTCAGCTGTTTGCAAGAACTGTATCCATCTGAACAATACTGGTCAGCTCCTTATATTGAAGAGTCCTTTACTTTAAAGAAAGAAGATTCCCCCCATGCAAAAATTCATCTTTAAAGTGGTTGCAGAATTTATTCAGCCAGGAAAGTAACAGGTGAGGGTTGCCTATTAACTACAGGCAGTCTGGTGGCTGCAAGACACTGGAGACTTTTGGTAGGTTAAAAGGTTCTGCAGGCAACTGTTATAGATGTGTTTTTAACCATCATTGTGCAATTGATTTGCTCACAAAGAGGCACATATACAAAAACACCATTAAATTTCTGTTATCACTTAGCAGCTTGACAAAGAAAGTATATAAGTATTACAACCATTTTGAGGAATGTATTTTCTCTTCTAATATTGCTTTCGAAATTAAATTACGATCCAATCTAAAATCAACAAGGATATGATAATTAAATAAAAACATTTGCACTACTTTGAAAACCTTCTAGGCTGGTGATATTTCTAGGGAAATTGTTTAGATGGTTTTTATAACTTCCAGAAAAGCAAACATCTGTCTATCAAGTAATAGCTGCATTGTTTCACGAAGTTTCTCTCCTACAGGTGGTCACTGTGGATCTGCCTTGTGGAAACACTTCATCTCCTTTTGTTGATCCCATGCTGTCTCTTTAAAAACTAAAAGTGAATCCAAGTAAAAGACTGGGGTCGATTTTTGTTTTCCATGTGCAGGAAGAACAATTCCAAAATAAATTACAATCAGAATACCAAAAAAAACCCTGAAAACAAAGCAACCAATCCCCAAAATGTATGGAACATGTGTAAAGGAGCCACAGTTTAAACTGGTCATATTGAAGGCCTTCCTCTGTGGTCTATTTACTGAGCACATATCATTGATACATGTTGCTTTCCTGAGACAAGTAGATTTGGCCCATCTACCTAAGTCAAGACCAGTGATTTTGAGTTAATTGGTTTTTTAAATGTTGTGTTGTAATTCTGAGCCCCTTGGGGTATCCCTACATGCTACCTATTTGCAGTATCAGTCCTGCTCCAGTGAAGATTGTTCAATCAGGTGAATTTTTAAAATGCAGCTCATCTGCCTTTTTTTCATGTCTGTTCATTATGTTTCAAAGGCAAGATGAAGTGTCCCATCTTTCCAAAGGATGCCAGGTGATCAGACATGCCCATGGGGCCATTGATTAAACAGTCTTACCTGAAACCCTATGTAAGCCAATGGATCTGAAGAGCTCATGTTTGTTTTAGAGTTGTCCTTTCCAGCTCCCCATCTACCAGGTACCTCCTCACCTGCCAAAATAACACAGACATTCAGCAGCACAATAAATTCTCACTTTTCAGTCTTGAGGAATATTTCATGCGTTCATAATTCACTCAGAAAAATGTAACAAAAGAAAAGTTTGCTACCAGGAAAAAAAAAATCAGATCACTGTAAAATGTAAACTATGTCTGAAGATTTTCACACAGAGAGATTGGATTTGCTCAGCTGAATGTCAGCTTTGTTTAAGATAGCTGAAAATCCATTTTCATGTAAAAAAAAAATTGTCTGGCAAGTTTCTGCTAAAACTGACTTCTAGTTCCCTCAAAATGGTGGTTCAAACCAGATCAAGACACAAAACTGGGCAGTCAGCAACCCAGGCTGTGCTCCAGATACAGCTCTTTTTGGTGCTTTTGCCCAGCAGTGGACTTTTCTCTTCTTTAGGCTCAGCACATCTCAGAGTTAACAGAAGGTGAGATCATGTTCCCTGTTGTTTACAGGCCCAATGTTAGACATCAACTCCATTTCTTCACATTTCACTGATTGCCTTCCTTGGTTATGGCTCCAATAAGATTTAGAGGAAACACAGGTTCAAAAGCCTGTTATTATAAAAAGGGGCATTTTGATTTCAGCTTACCTCCAGGTGTGGATATGTGGAATTAAAGCACCCGTGCCTTCCTAGAGTGCAAGACCCAAGGCCATCTTTCTTTTATGATGATGGCTTTTCTTCCTTCACTTTAACTGAGGATACTGACACAACAATGGTCATAATCCTCAGTTTGTGCAAAGAAGCATAAGCTCTTTCCAATCTCTCCTGAGGAAAATGTGAGATCACACAGTTTTACCTTTTTATTTCAAAGTTATTTATTTCTTTCTTCTCTCTATGGCCTTTTATTACCCTTTTAGCTGGCCACATATAGACAAGATGATGTGGCAAAATTCTCAATACTTAAAAGTGCTGTGGAAAAGACTTAAAGCCGGCTTGGTGACCAAGGGCACAGCCTCTCAACTGAAGACCAGGTTCAGAGGCAGTGCTGGCACAGGGGTTTGCACTGACCTCTTTAGAGCTAGGCTCACTTTCTGCATTTGACCCAAACTTTTTGTCTAGGAAGTCAAACAATGTGCAAAAAAACAGTGGTTATGAAACCGCACAGTTATTACAGCCACTGAGAACTCAGTTTGTAACACATTGTAGTTGTAACAAAAAAAAAAGTCTTAATCTTTCACTAAATTACTTCACTTGTTTGACAGCTGATTCCTATTAAGCTTTTGTATGGATCATACCAGTAATCTTGATAAACCTCTGATAAGGTGTCCAGATGTCCTAGGTTTGCCAGTTTCTAATTAGCAGTCCTGGAGTCCTGTCAATTAAAGTTGGTGTTTTGTGCCCAGGGCCATAAAGTGAAAAGTTCTTTGCATCTGATGTCAATTCTTCAAAGAAGGACCCCCTCCTTACCATTGGATATTGAGTCCCAGTTGGAGAGACTGCAAATTTGATCAGCCTAACAGAAATCACAGGCAAGCCTGGAAACAATATTCTCTTGTGTATGTCCTAAGAAAGTGCCATTCTTCCTCCACGCTTCAACTTTGCCTATGGACAGATGTGCCCCAACCTTACTTGGGAGAGACAGGGATTCACCTCAAGATGACACACTAAAAAGTGGAACCATGTAAGTTTAAAGTCCCAGACCAAATAGTTACCATTTAAAAGCTTAAATGAGAAGGGCAAGTTGGCTACAACACTTCAGACATGTGCGGGGCAGGGGGAATTACATATGACAATGGTGGCAGTGAATTCAAGCAGTCCTTTCTTTTCTCTAAATACCCTTAGATCCTGTAAACCCCTCATCCTTTTCTCCCATAGCTCTAAAGGATAATATAAAGGAACAAGCTCAGTTGCTGAAATGAAGGGAAATCTAAATCTTGCCATAGTGTTTAAAATTTAGAGTTTAACTTAAGAGGTTGAGGTTTCTCAGTTTCTGTAATAAGACAGGCAGAAAGCAGTAGATACAAGCTTTTTCATGATGCACAAGATTGTTACACTTCTGTTTTAGTGGCATCACTTCCTTATCCTCTACTGCCTTTAGTTTTTATCTACCATTACATATGTATTCACATTGGAGTTCCTAACCACAGTGCCATGAGAGTCTTCAGAAAATAAAAAAAACAGATGTAGAATCCTAAAAATATCTAGTTAGGCACTGCTTTTTATCCATTTTCATAAGGAGAGAGCTTTTGCTGACAACCCCCCTGTGTTTCCCATGTTGGGGAAGGTGCAGCCCTGTGAACCTGCCAGGCTGGCTCCACTGCCACCTTCTCCACCCTCTATCCATTCTCCCCACAGCTCCAGAAGAAAAGCAGAGACATTACAGAGCACAGAGTCATCAGAATTGTCACAGATTATCAAGCTCAGCTCACAAAAGATTTCTCAACAAAGGATTTAACAAGAGCACTAAATTGTCATGATGAGAGGTAAATTCGGGTCCAAGGAAAGATGTGCTCAGAGCCTGGGTGCCCTGTGAGAGGAGACGAGCAGAGCTGCAGTGACATCCCACAGGCATCATCTTCTGCCAGGAGCACAGGCACAGCACTGATACAGACACCCTCAGCTCAGGGCTCTTGTGTGACTCCTCGGCAGACCTGGCTTGTTCCTGCTTAGTTTCAGCAAAAACTTGCCCAGCCAACTCTGCAGAGGAGAGCATTCAATAGGAAATGTAGCTTGCCAGGAAAGTTAGCTGGTCTTGTGAAATCTCAGAAGGAAAATGAGGAACCCCATTTGTCAGAGTTATAAACTGATAAAATTGGAACCTTGCCTGTAAAATAATATTAATGGTAAATAAAATGCAGCTTTTTACCAAGCAGGCAAGCTAAGCAAAACATAAAACAATAACAGTAAAACTTCTGAATGTCTGTCTCATTGCTGGCTCTATGAAGCCTGTTGATGTGGGAAGCAGAAGCCTTGCTTTGTAGAGATGCAATTTTTCTCTCAGTGTCAACTAGACTATATTCTGTCCTTCATGTACATGTTATGCTGTGCAAGGACCTCACTGAGCAGTTTCCATTCGGGCTGCTGCTGCTGCTTGGTATCAAGCTTGCCACAAGTTATGCATTCTTTTTTTCTTTAAGTACAGTGAACTACAGTAGTTCAGACCACAAAAGACTATTGTTGAATGTGTTAGAAAAAGAAAGATTTATAAGCTGTACCCTTTTTTTTTCTTTCAACAGATAAAACACGAACATGAAAATTATAGCAAAAGCTCCTAAAGTCTGATAATTAAAATGAAAGGTTAGTCCCCATGGCAAGAAGTACTAAGGTCTGCAAGATGTCCTACAAATTGAAACTGACTGTGAAACTTGAAAACAATAGGGGTATAAATTAGCTGTATGTGATCATCCCCTTTTTTTTACCCAAGGTATATTCTTTTCTTGTTGCTTTTGCATACATTGTGTTTACAGTGTGAATGAGCCACATATTCCTGGTGTTTACCATGCAGTATTTCACATTGGGAAGGTGGCAATTAATGTTCAGCACCTGATTTGACTTATGACAAGTGCAACTGCTTATCTTGGGGCAAAACAGAAAGCACTTATATACCACACATTTCTCCCAAAAATACAATATCCACTGAAGAGGAGTTAAAAACCTTCCTTAATGCCGTGCCATAAAAAAAATTAAGCAATGACAAGACTAAAACTCATATTTCATGATTTGTTCAGTGAACTAACTCATTTTGATGCACGAATTAGGTTGCACAAAATACAAGCGCCTGTGAAAATTCCTTGTCATTCCTGATTTCAATGACATGTGAAATAAAATTTTTCTAGTCTTTTCCAAAGACATAATTTGTAATTTTAACAAAATTATAAGGACCAGCCCAGCCCCTGGATAGATTTACTTTTATTATGTTCTTGACTCTCAATAAAACAACAGACAAGATTCTCTCATGGTATGCTAGCATTTTTTCATCAGACCCTCGATGAAGTCAGGGATTACAGAGTAACAGGAGTTACTGAGAAAAGCTAAACAAAATCCAAGCAGGATCAACATCCCTTTAGCAGCACTCATGAGTATCTGAGCTTGGATTCAGTTGTATTTGTGAAGATTCTTGTTGATTTTTATCTTGGTTGATTGCCCACCCTGGCATCTGCAGTCTCCAGCATAGCATGGACACACACCTACCAGGACAGTCCAATGCCTTGGCAGAGATTTCCACCACTGGCAGCTGTAGCTCAAGCCCTGGTCAAGGTCAAAAAGGAAGGGTGACCACTGGCATGCACACAAATCCAGCCTCCACCATAGGAGTTGGAAGTCAGGGGTTCAGAGAGCTCCCAAGCCCTCCCTGCAGCACTGAAGCCACAGGGCTGCTGCTGGTAAGGACGGCAGCATGTCAGCAGAGCTCTGTGGAAGTCTGGCACAGTCCCAGGTGATGTTCTGCCTGGTTTTGAGCAAGCTTGTGAGCCCCTCCCTTCCACTACAATTACTCTGCCACAGAAGATTTCACCATGAACAAACATTTTGGCGCTGGGCCGTGCAGGATCATGACCTCTAAGCCGGGAGCACTGGGCAGCAAAGCCCTCCCACCTATTATCACCTTTGACTCACCCAACCCATTTCCAAGGAGATTTTCCCTGAAAAGCACACTTAACACACTGATACATGCACACAGCAGTGCCTCATGAATCCCTCTCTGCTAACATCACTGCTCTGCAAGGCCAGTGGGGTGCACTGAGAGCTGCAGTCACACAGCTCCTGCAGAAGCACGCGTCCCACCCCTGAGGGGATCAGACACCCCAGCTAACATCCTTAACTTCCCCTCACCCAGATCTTGTAGCCCTTCCTCTTCCCCCTCCCCCATGTTTTATTTTTTTAACTGACACTTTTCCTTAAATACCTGGGGCTCCTTCTTTCGTCTGCCTTCCCTCAGGAATGCTACCATCTCCATCTCCTTTATGAACTACTGGACCTTGGCATCCCTCCAGCACTACAGAGTTAAGAAAGACATTTTCTATTCAGCAGCTCTGACTCCATCACATATGTCTCTGTAGAGTAGGTCAGAAGGCAAAGCCTGCAGAGTGCAATAATATTTGTACTGCTGTCTAATCCTAGAGGGAAATTGGTAGGAGGGAAGCAGAACCAGTTAAGAGAATGCCAAGTACTCCAAACCACAGGGCTCTGCAATAAAAAGGGGAACAAAGAGAGATGGCTCTAACAATACCCACAGTGTTTCTTACTCTAAATATATTTTTACTCTCCTTTTTGTCATCATAAGAAATGCCCCCCATAGGCTTTTGTTAGCTTTTCCTCTTCCATCGGTAAAGTTGCTCACCTGGTTAAATAAAAAGCTGTTAGTAAAACAGTTCAAATATAGAGCAGATGCATAAGCATGCCTTGAAAAATGATTGCTGGAGACATAAAATCTGATTTTTTTCCTCCCCCATAGTTCTTTTTTTCTTCCGCTGGTGGAAACGTACCTCTATCAGAAATGTCCCTGTTTTCTCTTGGACTGGTGGTTCTGCTTCAGGCTTGAATTACAGCATATATGAAAGATGGAAGAAGGGTTAACCTTTCCAGCACCCCGAGTGGGGAGACATAAAACAGCTCACTTATCTATTAGAAATACTTCTGTTGACAAATTTTACTATTTTAAAGGTTGAAAGCAGAGGAATGAAATACTGTCTGTAGCTTCCTGTTCCTGAATATGAAACATTAAAAAAAAGAAAAATTCTTCCTAATTCTTTACAGTATCATCTCTAAGTCACAAAGATCCTGAGTTAAAACTATCACTTTAATTGTGTTGGTTTGTTGATTTACAAGAAGAAAATTGCGCAAGAAAGAAATAAGACAATCTCCCCAGTGAGAAATTTCTGTAATCACTGTGAAAAGACATGCAATAAAATTTTAGGATGTAGTCTCCTAGTAATAATACATGACCTTGCCTGGTTTTTTCCCACTACCCTTCCTTGGAAAAAGCAGTCAGAAATTATTAAATGACATGTCTTCATTCTACTCATATCCTCTACAGAATTATTCTTTCAGATGATTTCAGTAAATCTTCTCCATCTAGAAAGAGCAGAGAAAGGTAGTTACCTTTCTTCCCTTAAAACCACTGTGTGGTTTCCCACTTTCACTGGTTTTGATGAAGTGAAACACCCCAGGCTCAGCTCAGCTGCCCAAACATCTGACATTGGAGACAGCACTGAGCATTCCCCTCAGCCTCCTTCTGCTGGAAATCTCAGCCACACTACAGAGCTCTGTTGCATAAACTCTCTAATCCACTCAGCAGGATCAAAATCACTTGTGAGAGAATTCTGGTCCAGAACTCTTGAAAATAGATCCTGTCATCCCAGCTACTGCTAGTTTCAGAATCACAAAAAACATTCAAGGACAGCCTTGGCTGCAGATCTCTTTTGCTTTACAGACGAAATGGCCCATACACTTGTATACTCCATCTCTGCCATTAACAATGACAGGAGGGACAGTGTTGGGTCACTTTTTGGGTCTTTGTTCAATGTACATGGCATTATGGAACAGGACAAGAGGTCAATTTTCATGGTGGATATCCAGAAAATTTGCTGCAGAACGGGTAAGAATCATTAAAGTATTTATTTGGAGAACCAGCTCCAAATGACCACTTTTTTCTGAGATGTGGAGACATCGAAAATATTTTCCCCTTCACATTTTATTCACTTCAAGGATGTTTTGAGGCACACAAAGTAAGAGCAGGAGAAGAATATTATAGATATAAAATATCTTTTCCCCTTTCCTTCCCACTTCATGTTCAATAAGATTCCTGATCTCAGAGTTTGTCAGGAATATGCCACCATTCCCAGCCTGTCATTAAAATGTTTGCTGTTCTGCAGAGAAAAAGCACCAAGTCATGAGCAGCATGAGGGGTAAGATTAGGCAAAAGAAAGTGGGGGAGAAAAGTGTCACAATCTCTTAATTAAGAAATGAGAGATGAAAGAATTATCATCTCCTTACTGAGGAAAGCTGGATATGCTGATCTGAGACTGCATTACAGTAGTACCAAGCTGTATAGTCCATGAGGATGCAATGTGGAAAGAAACAATTTGGTCTGAAGATAATATATAGAAATAGAGCCGTGGTGAAATGCATTAAAATTTTTTTGAGGCTGGAACTGAAAAGCAATCACATCATAAAAGAAATTAAACATTTGCAACTAATTTTTTTCCTTTTTCAAATGAATCCACGAAAACTAGATGCAAACTTTCCTCTCCTGCCAGTTCTGTGAAAGTTTGGCTTCCAAATAAAAGAAAAAAAGGAACAAAACAGAATAAATATAATTTTTATGAAAGATGTGGATCAGAATGCCATGTTTTACCACCCATCTGTAATGCTATAAGCATACAGGTGTAGGTTCATTTCTTACAAATCCCTGTTCTACTCTCATTGGTGATGGCACTTTTCAAGATACAAGATACAAGCCTGAAGATGGAGCTGAAATCTTTCTATTGTTTGAAAATAAATCAAACTGGGAAACATATAACTTCATGGAGAACAGAGAAAAAAGAAGATTTGCCTTTGGTTAAGCACAGAATTGTACCTGTCCTACAGCAAGGTTTGTTGCATCCATACTCTCAGTATTGTCAGCAGCATCCATACTCTCTAGAATTGTCCTTTGTTTTTGTTTGCTGACAATTTGAGCTGAGAGCTTTGACTACATACCAGGGGAAAACCAACAATTCGAAGCTGTCTTAGAATTGTTCAGATATCCCACAACAAAAGGAAAAGCCTGGTGTTCCTCACGAGCTGAATGGAGAAGGCTGCTCCCTTCTGGCTCCTTGACCTGGAGCAGGAAAGCCCTGCTGCAGGTGCCTTCCTGAAACAGTGCTGCACACAACTCACAGGATGCCAGCAGAGCCAAAATAACATGCAGGATTTATCACAAAGCAGAAATATATGTGAAGGTGGGAGGAAAATGTGGCAGTGCTGTAACCCAGGTAAAAGCCAGAGCTCTGTCCATCTATTCTGCCTCGCATTGCACTGGGCTTTGAAGGCTGCAGTCTGCTCTGTCATGACTACAGAGAGAATTTCCACTTGATTTTGGCCTGGTTCCAGACAAGATGAAAGAGACTAATTATTGACAGGTTTTGCAATACTTTTTACATTCAACAACACATCTGTGACACAAGTCACCTAGGTCTTCTCAACTGATTTGATTCTCATGATGTTCTGATTAAAATTTAAGAAGACCTGGTAGATACATGTGGCTAGATTTTTCAAAGATGCTCTGTTTCTCAGAAAGAGACAGCTTGCTCATAAAGCTAGAATAAACACAGGAGCAATAGCAGGCAGGAGCAGAGAGCCAGAAATTACAGCGCACAGCAATCAAACACAGCATGGAATGAAGTGATGAAGTTTTCAGATGTGTTAGGGTGGCTTTAAAGTCCTCACTATTTTTAGTGACCTGCTAGAACACCCCTATCACCACATAGGACAGAACACTTTTTTCTTCTAAGAATAAACTTGTTTTCTACAGGTCCTGGGGAGATATTTTCCAGTGCTGCAACATGAGGGGTTGGGTGATATACCAGATCTGCAATAGGATGCCAAGTAATACTACTTTGCTGAGTCACTTCACAGGGTCACACAAGAGCATTCTGCACTGCTAATTGTTGTGATCTCATTAGTTCTTCCCCTTCACAAACATCTCATTCACCCACTAAAAAATGTATACAGAGTCTAGTCATTATCCTATTTCAGCTGCCTGGATTTTAAGCTCTGCTCTGTTCGAAGCTGTTCTGTGATGGGATCAAGCATAAAACAAATCTGCTCCTGATTCTTCCTGTCAACAAATGAAATAAAGACTATAAACTATCCTCTTCCTAATCTACTATTTCAGCATATTAGCTAACATAAACCTGTTCCAGTGACCCATGTAATAGCCACACCGACATTTTATGCGTGGTTTCTCAGTTCCATATGTACATGATTAAAAACTACAAGGTATTTCTTTATGCAATTCTATTAATGGCTTGGGGGTTTTTTTCCTTAGTTTTTAGGATAACGTGCTTTGAGTTTGAAGGGCAGCTTGCATTCTGGCATCAGAAGCTGCTGCAATATACATTTCAGTTTCCTCCAGTCAGTCAGAGCAAGAAAATTGATGGCCTGTTCTCTGGGACTGTGCTCCTCCTTGGCTGCTGTCTCCCACGCTGCTGGTGTATATCTGCTGTTTTCACTGGAAAAGAATGCAGGACATTCAAGCAATTCCAAGCAGCATCCTTGATGTCTGGACTTCATGGGAATGTTTCACACCACAGTTATTGCTAACTGCTAACTTTCATAGCCCGGACTGGTTCCTTTGGCAGCTCCCTCTGTTTTGCTCTCTGGGCAGACACAAGCCAAAGCAGCCTTTGCTGCAAACACGAGGTGCATCTATCATGCTGCTGCCAACAGGGAGACCCAGCTGATGGCATCCTGCTATGTGGGAAAAAAAAAGAGGGAAAGAAAAGGAAATAGAGAACATTTTTGAAAAAATAAAGTCCATCTTTGCTGTAATCTCCAGGAAAGGCTTTCAGCTCATTCCAAGGAATAGCTTGGAGTTTCAGCACCTTAGTGCAGTTAACAGGTATTTCAGCAAATGTGTATGCATGTAAAGGAAGAGAAGTAAGGAGACAGCAGTTGTCTAAGAAATTCTGGCCCTCTTCATGATCTTCTCTGTGTTATCAGAACACATTTTAAAGCAGTTGCTCTCTGAAGAATGACTGGAAAGGCTTGGAGGAGGCAGGGGGGCCATAAATGTACCCTGCCACCTCTACCACTTGCACATCATTTCTGTGGCTAGTGCTGTCTGCTGTTAGGAGGTCAAAAGTCAGGTTGGGTTAACCATTCTTTATGGTCTTAAAGCTGGCAGCACATCAAAATATCTTTAACACTGCCTTGACATTGCAAGAATGAAGAGGGGGCATGGGAAGAGAGGGTTTATATTTGAAGCTGTTCCTGTAGTTGATTTGATTGATACCAGAGAGATAATACAAAGTTTGGATGCAGACTGAGTTTCTCAGAGTTCATGGGTCTTCAGATGGAGAGCTGGGTTCAGCTCCTCAAATTAGGGGCTAAAAAAAGTTCAGATGCCGATCTGGTTTGCAATTTTCGTGTAGACTGTGAAAAATTAGGGCTTTGGACTGAGTTCACATACTGCACAGAAAATAAACTATTGTTTATGGGATAATGAAAAAACCAAGATAATTATTATTAGGAAGCTGGGTCTACGTTCCATTCAAAAAATCTGAAAATCCCACAGGGTGTGGTGAGAAGAAAAACAGAGCAAGACAGGAGTCTTTCAGCAGATTATTCAACAGGCTTTTAGTGATGTTTTTCCTTTCACTTGGAGTGCCTCTATATAGTGAGATAGTTGCAAAATGTCCTAGAAAAATCTGCTAAGCACCAAGCCTTTCCTCAAAACATCTCAAACCCAACAGCAGCTCTCAGGGAGGGGAGCCTCCCTCCCCTGGCAGGGCCACTGCAGCCACAGGCCAGTTGCTTGCATTCTTCCCAGCAAGATTTTGAGAGCTGTCATCCTGATCTCCCTCTGCAGTCACTGGAGGGAGAGGTGCACATTTCCAGAAGGCAAGACCGATACTCAGCTCTGACGCAGAGCAGTTCGGCACACAGCACTGAATTCAAAGGGTGTTTGGGTTATCTGCATTCCTCAGGAACTCAATAAAGACACCCAAATCAAATGCCATTGTTCTTCTGTAAACACTGAATGGATTAGGCATCTTTGTCAGCCATGAATTGGTGTAAACCCAAAGAATATAAAGCTATAAGGAAACTGCAGATATGAGAAGGGACAAAAAAAAAAAAGAAAAAAGAAAGAACTGGGTTCAGTCCAGTTCAGATCTTTCCTGCTAGTATAATCATCATCTCACTGACAGAGAAGAAAAACACAAAGGCATTAATGGCTTGTTTGAGGCCACACAGGAAGCCTGAGAGAGGACTGAAAACTGAAACCATATCTTTAGGATCCAAATCCTTAACCACAAGGCCATCCTCCTTTTCATAGCTGTCTGTCTAAGGGAAGAGAAATAGAGTAATTCTGAATCCCAGGGGCCAATAAATTATGTTACCATGACATGTCGAATCAGTGCTTTGTGCTGGCTTATGTTTTTTGCTTGCAATTACCTTAACAGGGATCACTGAGCTGCATTTATTGGAGGACCACTACATAACTCAGTGGAGATAATATGTCTTACCATTTCAGTCGACCTATAAATGAGCTCAGTGCTCTCTAAATCTATTGTCCAGTGAGTAATGGCCCATGTTGCAAAACGCCTCCACAATTTATCATCATCTGCAATATATTTTAAATCGACTTCTGACAACAAAGGCTGCTGCAGATGAGGCTGAATGACACAGTTGGCTAGAGGAAGCTTGGACATACTGCTTGTATGTCTCTCTGGCAATAGTTCCTCATGTTTCTTATCACTCCTAGTGCTTTCAAAGATTGCGAAGGAGCGGAGAAAATAATGAGTTTTCAGCAATTTTTTTTTAAAACACAACAATCTTAGGATCAAAGATGAGGTGAGACAAGGCCAGTAGGGAGGGGTAATGCCTTTTTTTAGGTGCATAAAATAAAAACATATGGCCTAATAAAAGATACTAGCTCTGGCCTGCAGTCTGGCTGGAGGTCAGTACCAGAATGCTGCTCTGGTGTGGTGCACAGCCTGCACTACCTGGCGTTGCAGTCATGCACAGACCACTTCTTCACAGCCCTCAGAAGAGCAGGAAGCCCTACACACTCATTTCAACATGCAAATCAAGAGGTGGAATTTCATCAGCCTGTGGAGACCCTGGGGGGCACTAGCTGCAACATCAGCCCACACTGGAAACCAAGTATGTCAGCATGGCTCAAGAAATGATATATCTTCTTCCACATCCAACTGTGTTATTAGAGGTTTTGTTGTCCCCCAGTTAGAGAAGAGACACGTTTGATGAGATCCTATCCATGTGCCCTTTCCTATTAGCTCATGCCCTTGAGTAATTCACAGGCATTTTAGGACCTTCTAAAAACTGCAGAGCTGCTGTGACCAAATTTCATGCAAATACCTGTGACTGTTGGAGGCCATATTGGAGGGCTGGCTGATAGCTTACAACTGTGTCTGCTTACCAGTGAGAGAGACTAAACAATTTAAACATAAACTACCTCTTCTATGTTTGAAGTTCTAGGACGAACCACATGAAATGCAATGAGAGAGATGGTGTCAAACTTTACAGGCAGGAAGCAACTTACAGTCATTTGAGAATTAAATAGCTGACCTGTACATCTTCTGAGGCATGCAGGGGCTGTACTCTACTTTTGTAGCCTTCACCCCTCCAGACTTATGCCTGTTTCAGGCTCAGGCCTCAAAGCTGCTCAAGAAGGACTTGGCCAGATGCAGAGATTATTTGCAAAGCATCCTGGAAATATGCAGTTTTGTGAAAGTTGTGCCTGGCAGCTACTTCCACACTTCCCCACCAATGGAAAACAAACCCGAGTGCCAGAGGCTGTTCAGTAAAAGTTCACTAATAAACTTTGAACTGTGTGTTATAGGTATCCTTGTTAGCCAGTGTGTGTTATGTTTGGCTGTGGAAGTACCTCAGCTTTCATTTTATGCAAATGAACCAGTCAGAGACATCTGACAAAATCTTGGATGGCCTGGCAGCATGGCTTTCTGGACTCTGTTGCACATGAATATATGCCCAAATTAAAGTCATCAGAGTTTGGTTTCTCTGCTGACATACATTTCACAGAAATGGAAGGTCTACCTATATAGGCTCACAGCAATGAGACACACTGACACCTGCTCTGGTTCCAGAATAAGAACTTTTAGTATTGAAAAGAAGCCACCTCACTGCCAGACTGCTGCAAGTTTAACACCATATTTCCCGTTAACTGTGGCATATTGAGGAAAGCCTTATAAATCTGAAGAAATCTATAAAGGGACGGTGCCTTAAATAGTTGTAAAATTTACATCAACTTTAAAAAACTTAATCCAGATGTTTGTGACTGGATTAATTACTTGTAAGTGTTCAGGTAGTGCAAGTCAACAATTTCTTGCTTGAAAGTTGTTCACAAGGGAGCTACTTTCTCCATGCACCATTTCTGCTGTGTAATTCATCACTTAGGCCCCATAATCATGTTTCTGATTCCTTGCTGAGTAACTAAACACATTCAGTCCTGTAGATATATTTAAACAGGAACATAGGGAAGAAACAAGTGAAAAAACTAGTGAACAGACAAAAATCCTTTTTCAAACATACCAACACCCTAAAGTAAAAGAGTCATGGCCCAAACAATTATGCAAATGGATTCTTTGTGCAATCATTGAAATTTGTGTCATCAATTAACCACAAGTTTGGTGGAGTTAGACAAGAACAGAAAAAATTTAGTTACAAATGCCACTCTTACTAAAACCAAAGGTGTCAAACCTGTTCTACTTCAGCAGAGCATGGTCAGTATAGACATCTCTAGGCAAAGAGAGAGAAGGAAATAATCACCCTTCTCCTGTGTAGTTCTCTCTCCCATTAGAGTGAGGCAGGTTTTGTTACATTGATTGAAAGGTGTACTTGGGAAAGGTACTGCTTAGGTCTCGTTTCACTATAAAAAGTCCCTGGCATAAGGCTAGCTATAACTCTTCTAAACTATCCATTTTGAATGACTGTCATTAGGAAAGAATTTAGTAGCTTTGCATTTCATATAAGGTAATAGTTTCTAGAGGATTTAGGGGCAGAAAATAATGACTTTAAATGGTCTCAGGAGAAGTCTGGATGACGCACATCATTCAAAGCACCTGAGAGAGTCTGTCTTTTACCACCAAGTTTAAAAGCATCTATTAAAGCATCTATTACTTACCTCTTGTTCCTGTCTAAGCCAGTTCCTCTAACACAGATAGCCTGTACTGCCCTACAACTGCCCTCTCAGCTACAGCTCATACCAATCCTACCCAAGTTACCAGGAAAGGTAACTTGGAGAGGTAGGAGCTGAAAAGCAATGCAGTGGACACTCCTGTAAATGCCCTGGGGCCATTCTGAAATAAAGCCAATTTTTATGGTACTACTTCTTCAGCTGATGCTTTACAAATCAACATCTGGTGCGGTGATCAGAGGGAGCACTCTCAGAAGATTTGAAGCCAGTCCTTGTGATGAAGTGAATCACGATGGATCCATCCGCTGACAGTTACCACAGCCTTCCAACTTTCCATAGTCTCCTGTTGAGGAGAAAAAGTATTTCATGCTGTGTGCTGCTAATGGAAGTGCTGCACAGTTTTATTGCATGCTACTGTTGAGCTTTCATGGAAATATTGCAGCAGCACCCAATTCCCTGCATGTGTGGGCACGTGTGATGTTCTTGGAATCTTTGGAAATAATATGTATATGAAAATTCTTGGTAATAAAATGTTATCAACCCACAGAGAGTCAAATTTTCCAGGCAAGTTCAGTTCTTTCTTTCGAGTAAGAAGGAAAGGCAGGCAGAGGAAGCAGACAGGTTTGAAGGGCCAAGTATTGTAGCATTCAATTCCAGTAAGTTTGCATGGGTTGAAAGCGAGGGCAATATTTGTCATAAGGATGGTAATGCTTTAATCATCTCACAGCTCTGGCCACAATGAAACCAGTGGGACACATTGAGGAACTTTCTTCACTTCTTATTGCTTAAATTCTTTTTAGTGCAAAAAGCTCATGATAAGACAGCAGAGTTTTAGTATTTCCAGGATAGCTCTCTAGTCAAAACCACTTAATCTTAGTTGTACTTGGAAGATTGATAAAAATAAGGAAGAAAATAACTGGGTTTGGAAGTGCTAACATGTTATTTTACTAGTTTTCAAATACTTTAACTAACATAGCTGGACTCCAAGAGCACTCCAGCACAGGCCACAAAACCAAAATAGGATACACACAATTTCTAGGCAGAGACAGATAAATAAATCTTTCTATAGTACACACTAGAATTTGGATGAAAAAAGCATCTCTTTCTTACTCCACTGTGAGAGTCATAACCAGAATATGTGTTCTCTGTTCTCATTCTTTTTCTGATTCAGACATCTAAATTCTCATATAATGTGGAGAAGCTGCAAGAGGACAAGACAAGGAAAGGCAAACTGGAATTAAATGCAGCATTCCTCAAGAAAGAATGTCTGTTCTGAATCAGGTAAAGATACGATATAGTCTTTGTTCTTCTTGACTCCCTGATGAGTAACCATGGTCCACACTGTAGGACATAGATTACTATTCAAAAGACCACTTTCTGTTTGCCAACAATTCCAAATATGCACATTCATTTTTAGGTCAGCCCAAACTCTTTTTCACCAGTTGGCCAGAACACCAAACCCTCCAAACCTCAAATTATTTATAATTTCCTTGTCTCCAACACTGAATCCTGCCAGAGTGAGCAATACATCTCTTGGGATTACACTGTTGCCTTCATCCATGATCACTTCATATACTGATCTTCATGCATGCTTTATAGAACAGAGTTCAGGACAACAACTTATAGGAGAAATAAATTTCAGGTTCTACCAAATTATTATAAAAGAAAACTTGGAGATGTAAAATCAAGGTATTTACTGGACCCAAGGATATTCAAAATGACAAGAATCACTTTAAATATGGCTGTTTCCTCTATTGGGTCTTTATTAGGCTGCATCATCAAGATGGATCAAAAGAAATGAACAATGAAGTGTGCACAGAGGGTGGTAAGGGAGCTCTTCCCTGATGATAATAGCTGTGTTTGATCTGCCTACAAAGAAGACTTTTAAATAGAAGGAAGATGTGTAGATGAACAGAAGAGGTGCAGAGGACAAGAACAGGCAGTTGCAGATAGAAGAATGCTTTTTTAATGTTTTTGTTCTTATTCTTGGCCACAGACCTCTGAGGTGATTTAAGAAGGGTGTAGAGCTCCAGGAGGAAATATGCTCTTGTAAAAGGGATAGTACAGTTATGGTTGAACAAGTAGTTTTGTATCCTTGGAGACATTCTACTTTATTACCCATGACTGAATTTTTCTTTATCTTATTCTGAAACTCAGAATGAATTTTTCTTTATCTTATTCTGAAACTCAGAATGCGCTTTAGAAATCTCATTCAACCCAGTTTTGATTTTCCTCTTCTTGCTCCAAAATGTTCAGTCTGCTGCCTGTTTTGGGTCAGATTTTAACAAAGCACAGAAGCACATAGTACAGCTGATATGGAAAAAAAAGCCTTTTAAATTAATTTAGCCACATGCATAGATGACTGAAAAAAATATACAGATTAAAAAATTATTGCAAAAAAAAAAGTCAAGAACCCCCCAGAACAAAAGAGAGGCAGTGTTTAATATAAATAACTGTACTTCAGGGAAAAGACTGCACTTACAAAGGTGTTGCAGGAGAGAGATTTGCACACTGATGCTGCCTGCCTGAAGCTCTCCATCAGGAGGTGAGCAGTCCACCTCCACCTCCAGAGGGGATTCTTTTCCAAGGTGTCCCTCAGTTCCCTCCTTGAGAACTGTTTTCCATTGCTGTCCTGTACAAGAGAGCAGCAACACTCCAAATTCGTAACAGAGGACTTTTCACGCTTCTGGGTGTCTCCCCATAATTGCTCTCATTCTGCACTGTTCTCAGGGTTACTGGACCATCCTTGTGCAAGTTTTCAACCAGATGGTTGCCCTCAAATATGGTTACTAAACAGCACATTAAAGAGCTCACAACAGAATATGTACTGCACATATAAACATAACATGAAGAATGGCTAGGGATGCAGACAGAAGGAATAGTACTGCAACTGAAGGGGATGTCCCACTTCAAAACCTCACTTCTTCTCCCTTCATTTCAAGGGATGAGAAACAACCTTACATATCGAGACAGAATGTTAATCTTTATGTGAAGTATTTATTCTTAATTTAAAGTTCAAACTTCTAGACCATAGCCAACTCTCATTAATTTTTATTTGTAACAAAATTCATATATGACAAAGTAAATTTAAAAAAAAAATTAAAGCTATGAAGATCTGGATAATTACAGCTGAGTCTTACTGACACCATAAATCATGAAAAACCCTAGAAATACTTGTAACTATGTCACTCTAAATTTCCCTTTGGGTATTCTGTGCATTATTGCACACACTCTCTCTATAAATGCAGATTTAAAAACCCCATGAGTTTCAAATGGCACTTTATTAGGGAGCATTTAAATCATTTCTGAGAGTAAGATCAATATAAGCATGCAGAATTTTTATTAGTAGCACAAAAGAGGAGTCCAGCTGTTCCTATGGAGCAAGCGTGTGTGAACCAGGCTTCACAGCAATTTCTGCTGTGCCAGCCACGGTGTTAAATGTTGGCCAAGAGGGACCTTTGCAGAATGGAGCAAACTGAGTATGCAGCACAGCTGAGGAAACACTGCCTCACATTTTGCATTTCTTATTAGAGTGACCTAGTCCCTGAATCACCCAAACAAGCCTGTCAGAGCTCTTGATCTCACAGCAGCAGGCACTGTGCAAAGCACAATGTAAGTTCCTCAGGCTCTGAGAACATGAGAGAAAGAAGGTGGGAGTAGGAGGTGTCAAGTCTAAAGTATTTGTCCATCAGAGAAACGCATCTCTGTTCTGGGAAGCAAAGAGTTTGGCCACTGCAACCAAATCACAGCTTGGCACATTATCTGTTTTAACCAAATGCATAAACACTGGATTAGGCTGGATTTTGCAGTCAGACTCATGAGCTCACTCTTAACCACCAGGAATATGCCTCCTAATTTGGGAATCACTATTGCAGTGGCAGTACCTAAGGCATCACAGGGTATCCCCTGGAGCTACTAGATTTTACCAGTTATGAATTTAGCTACCCCTGGAGCCATTTTTATTTCCAGCAAGGCATTCTTCTTTCAATGAAATATATGCCTTTTTAAACACATGAGGAACATTTACCAGAATAATTGATCTTTTACTCTGAATGTTAAAAAAAATAAAAAAGTCAGACAGAAAAAACTAGGTCTGCCCTAGTTGGGCCCTGATGGCAATTCCAGAGAGAAATGTTTTAATTGCCAAAGAAAGTCCCTTTTGCCAAAAATCATGTCTTTATGGAGCTTGTCAGAAGTTTTCGGTTTCAGTCCAAAAAACTGCCGTAGTGAAATCCAATCACTGATGACAGCAAGATTAAAAGTGCACAGACTGGCTGCCTAAATGGCAGTTAATAATAGAACAAAAATGTGGATTTTACAGTTGATTCATAGCAAAATTTTTCATAGGACATAGATTTTAATACCAAATGCCCATCATTTTATCCCTCAGCATTTCTTGAATACATGGAAAATGTTGGACTGGAATACAGAAAAACAGAAGAATTACTTAGAGTACATTTTCTTTTCTCTAGTGATAATTGAACAGTTAATAAAATTAGTTTGAAGTGGATACTATTGGAAATACAAAAATGTTTGAATACTTCCCAGTCCAGAGCTCTGACCTTGAGTCCATACCTTTTCTAAGGCTTCTCTGCACTTTAGAAGGTTAAAGAGCACTGTTTGGATGGACAAAGCAGTGGTTTTACCACAGAAGTACTAAAAATTAAGAACCAGAATGAAAAGTAGTGTAATTGTACATTTTGACCCCGTTATGTCCACATTTATTAAGCATTCTACTTTTAGTGAAACATTACCAGAGAACATTGGAAAGCTTTTCCCCTTGATGACTTGGATTGTAATATGATGGAGAACAGAATTAGGAACCATTGAGTGCAGAACAGCAAGGCAGCCACTAAACCCAGGAATATTAGAAAAGACTTACAGCTGTGCATCTTCAAAACCAAACACTTCCCCACAACCAAAAGCTCCTTTTCCTCAAGAGATTTTTGACAGGTAACACTGATTAGTGTTGCAAATAACTGCACGGGTTGATGAATGCTCTATATAAATGTATAAGGTCCTTCAGGCTCCATTAAGAAGAATCTCAGCAGTTACAGAGAGTAAAAAAAAAATACAAAGTAGCTCCATTCGAGTCCATTGGACTGGAGTCATAGCATAGAAAGCTACAGTGTGCTACACTCTGGGGACACAAAAAGGTTTGGGCTCTGGATTATAAATTACTAAAGAAATCAAGGACATCTACTCTCCTTGAAGTCTAAAAGAATCTATTCTTTAAAGCCATGTAGATATGAAAAATAATTTTAAAGTTCCTCCAAGGGAGATTAAAAGGTACCAAACAACAGCAAACCCTTTACAATACTTTAACCTTATTAATTAACTAATTATGTAACCTTATTAATTAATTCTTGTTCAGCAGCTGAGCATTTTCAACCCAACAGGTGATTTCTCTCTGTTTTTATTGCTGTGATAATTATGACTGCAAAAAGAAAAAAGACAGGGGTTGTTATTTTTATATTTAAATGAGAAAAACATCATCACAGAGACTTCATGTTCTGCAATACCTCAAAAATTGAGGTGATTTTAAATAAATAATTTACATGAAATAGCAATATTTTAAAACAAGATTGAAGAAGAAAAACCCCAAACATTTGCAACATCCAGTAATTTCAATTTAGGTGTGCTATCAAACCCTTATTTTTAGATTCATCTGGTTGAAACTAGCACCATACACTTTCAGTGAGGGACTTTGGGTTTTCCTTTGCTCTTCTACATACTTTAATTATTTTCATGGTGGTAATACACTTTCCACCTCAGTGCAAACCCTGGAGAATAATGATTTTGCTTAGGAGTGCCATAATGCCATTCCACCATGCCATTTAAGTCATGGTTGCTGTTGTTTCTTGTTATTTTATATTAAAATTCTCAAAATAATCGGGCCAATCAGAAACCTTGTTGTTCAGGATTGTTCAGTCTAATAATACTAGGTAAATAATAGCTGTTGAGATTTCTTCTTTTTCTAGACCTGTCAAACTCATCACTTGATTGTCCTTGGGACAAAGGACTTGATTGTCCCTGGGACAAAATGTCAAATACATTGCTAATATTCCTTAGTTTTGGGGAAAGTGATTTAGAAAGTCAGAAGTTGCAAAGTGCTCCAGATATTTTGCTGTAGTAAAAGACCAGGTAATAATAATTCTCAACAGAACTTGCTTCCAGCCATCCTGCAAATGAAGAAATTTCTATTAATCTCCTTGCTACAATATCATGGAAGAACAATGTGACTCATGAGAGCCACCATGCACAAACAGTACTGCTCTTCTGCCTCTCTTTTAGAATGTTGGTAGCTCAAATATACTATGTTTCTCATTGAAAACACTTTCCTTCTTCCATACTCCAGTGTCCATCCCTCAAGAGTTTATATTAGAAATGAAGACCAAATTGTAACTTTCGGGTTTACAATCAAGTAAAAGACCTGTCAACATAGTATTTTAAGCATTTTCCAGAGACTGATCTGGTTAAACCCAAATGTGTAGGGCAATGCAAAAGATATTATTGCCTTGATTCAGTAAGGAATTTATTTGTTTTCTTACAGCTACATGGCTGGCTGCCATGATTAGATGCCCTTATCTTAGACATTATTAGGTGATGAGCATCATGCAACTTGTCGCTTTCAAAACTATTCAGAGATATTTAAGTAAAACTTCTTTTTTATACATCAGAACTGCCCTAAAATTACCCGTGCACACAGGAAAAAAACTGTCCCTGTAAATGTTTATTTGGAAATACATCTCTTCTCCTGTCCTTTAATCCTACCTCCTTACCTTAAGGGGTGAAATTTTCTTGGAGATCTGAATCCCACTTTAGCCAACACAAGTTTTGATACTTACCTTGGTGGAGCAAAAATTTCACCCCTAAAGAGTTAGAAAAGGAACTAAAGAAGAATTAAATTATTAAAATATTATAGTAAAATCAAATAGGCTAATGTACCAAGATACTTGTATTGTACAAAGGTAACATATTAAGCAGAAAGATAATTCAGTGCATAGTACTTTACACTACTAATCAAGAGAAGAACCACTATTGGACAATAAATGCAAATTTGACTTAAATAGAAAAAAAAAAACAACCAAAAAACCCAAACATTAAATTCAATTGAGTGCCCTTTTATCCATTGAGGAAAGGACTCATCAATATGTTACTTATTTCACTCTGGGCTATTCCTTGGCCTCTCAGGTCTTTTTAACACAGGATTCATCTTTACATTTGCACTCATACATAAGACAGAAAAAATTCATAGGGATCTTACTGAATCCTATTACCTTAATTTTTCACTCATTCAATATTTTCATTCAATTCTCTTGTCCACTGCTTAAAATCTATATTATGGTTTTCCTTCCTGCATTTTTGAAGATGAAAGTAATTGAACAGGTGACACTCTTTTATTCCTCTCTCTTTGTTGGAGCCTTTGGGAAACCATAGCTGCAAATTTAGTTATTTCCCTATCTAGGAAAATTCTCAGACTGCTTCTAAAAGGACTTAGAAGCAAGTATTATGAAAATGGGGTTTCACTTGCAGAATCAGTAATGTATATTTCAGTTGCACAATTAGTAATGTGCTATAGACTAAATTTTGCCAAACCCCATTTTGTTAAAAAACATATTTCTTTTTCAAATTAGCAGAGAAAGCTCCTGAAAGAGAGACCTCTTTGCTAGTGCTTAAAAAACATCTTGTCAGTTTTCAGACTGCTGTACTAAATGGCAATTAGAAAGATGAATCAGTCTCTCTTTGTTCAGTGATTGATCCTTTGTAGACACATAACATTTAGCTGTTTGCAATATTTTCAGGGGACTCATCAAGATAAAGAGAGATGACTGTTTATAAAAGGCTCACTTTCTGTAATACAGCTCTAGAGGATACACAATTCCACTAAAGGAACATGGTACTAGGAACAATGGGCATTTCAGGAGGGAATGCATCAGTCTCCACTTATCCTCCATGACAGTGGAAACATTCTCAGAGATACACAAACATACCTGCCACATCATTCTGTCAAGACAAAAAAAGTCTTCTTTTCTAAGGACATAAATCCAGCTCCTTCCAGTCAAGCACGAATCATGCAGTTCATCACAAGATGTTTCCTCTAGAGGGGCCAGCACATCGCTTTTTTCAGCAGACTCCACCACAGACAGGTCTTTTTCTAACAGCAGTGATCTCAAAACCTCAGGAGTGTAACTACACACACTTTCAGTCTTACTACATGAGTTCCTTCAGCTGAGGAACAGGTGGTTACTCTGCTGAGTTATTTTTAAGATGTGACCTACCCCTTGGAATTCCAGGCACTTCAAATGATGGTTGTACTAATGCACAAGAGTGGGTTGACACCTTGATGAAGGCTTTTCAGCATGAAGAATACAAACACCAGAGCCACAGGAGTACTTCATATAGGAAGTAAGTGCCTGCCTCAGATAAGCCAGCTCTTTTGCCACACTCCTCTGACTGCATTGATAAGCTTTCCACTATGAATGGATTTTAGATATTAGCTCACATTTACACAGCTACATGCAGAAACCTGAAGCTGTGCTCTTTTCATGGAGCTGAATCCCACATGCAGTTTCCATCCTAAGACAACCAAGCACCCTGTTAGCTGTGCCCTGCAGTGACTGAATCCCTCTCTTGCCTCCTCACACAGCCCAGGTCCTCAGCACATCCTTCCTATGCCTTTCCAGGAAAGGGCTGGCATCAAGCCTAAGGTTTATCAAACCCAAGATAACCCAACCCCTTGCTGGGCAAGTGTCACATCCAAGCCTGGAGGACTCTTGGAGCACTGCAGCATTAGATACATTTGCAGCATCATTGCACAAGGGTGAGGATGATGACCTGCAGGCAGTCTGGTTGCAAGCCAGCCTTTCCTCCCTCCTGCAAAAACTTGAAAAATCTCTAAGGCCCTGAGCATTACTTCAGTAGGTTCTCAAAATGACCCACTACTCAGTAAACATGTTTCCACCTCTTTCCCTGTGGTCCCAACACCTGACCACTGAGGAAAGTCAGTTCTCTGTAATACTGGAGCTAGATCCTCCCACTCATCACCACTCTATCCAAGCACAAGATATTTCAGGAGTCCTTTTGAGATGTCTTTCCATTTGGGCACTCTTACTATCATTTAGCATAAGAGAACTGTGAGACAAGTCAGCACAGCCTCGAGAGCAGACCCTGGGCTGCATGGTAAATGGCATCATGATGCCAAAAGAAAGCAGATGACTGCTAAGTCTCAGTAGCCCTAAAATCCAGTGTGTAACAGCTTAAAGGATTGATCCTGCTGCATATCCCAAACTTGACAATGAGCAAGGGCTTGCTATCATGACAGTGATGTAGCCCACATGGAGTAATGGATCTGAATTCACCTGGTTCATATATCATTGGTTTTGGTGCAATATACATTGATACAGCTTGCTCTGTCACATCACTCATCACACCCTGAATACATTGGTTGCTAATGCATTTTTTGGTTTCAGCTGTTTCACTGCATAATATGACCTTGTGAGACATTTTTAAATTTTTTTTTAATATATGAACCATATTTTTCAATTTCTGCTTTCAGTCTCCAGACAAAGAATGGTTATTCTGTAATATAATAAGAGCTATTTACTGGTATTGGAACCACAGACTTACTGTAAGTTTCACAGCTTTCAAAATGCAATGTAAATCTTCCCTTTTTTGTTTCAGCCCATAATAATTTATTGCCATAATCACATCAACACTGTCTCACTGTTTCAAAAATATTTTTTTTTAAAGTTGGTTGAAAAGCAGACTGTGAAATACTTGTTTTCAAATTTAAATTTTAATAAATTGCTATATAACAGAGCATCCAGAAACTAGTTATTAAAAAGCAACTGAAGTCTGACTGGCAGTTTAATTTTCTTTTTTATTCATCTCTTTATGTTCTTTCTTCTGACTCAGGTTTCCTCAACACACATACACAAATACATATTGGTATTGACTGCTGAAGATCAAAATTCTGTCTCTGTAATGTTTGGAAATTAAAAAATCACAGACAGAAGCAACTGAAGAGAAAAAACAAATCCCACACCTCAAAGAAACCCAAGAAACCCCAGATCTCAAAACCCAAATCCTTCAATTCCTAAGCACACAAGAGGTGTGCTTATTGTTTGGGCATGTTGGCCCATAGTTAGGACTAAATAACTAACTTTATTTGCAGTTCATACCTGGAGCTTGACCCAAAGCTCTTTAATATCCATGTGTTCATTCCCACTGACACTCTCAACAGGATTTGAATCAAAGCTTTGCTGTGCTTCTCAGGCTAATCTTGTGCAAGCCCTGCCAGCTCCATCTGTCTTCAAACCTCTGCAGATTAATCCACCCTTTTCAGCTCCGTACATATCACTGAGGAACCTGACTCCCCCGAATCAAATCTGCTTTGCAACTTGAAATCCTCATCTGGGTTCGTAATTTGGTGTGACTGACACATCCCCAATCTGGTGATTTTCTGTAGGCCTCAACATTGTTTCCTATGCCACTTGTTTACGAGGGACAGAGGGTTAAGGAACCCTCTTCAAACCACTAAAATTACACAACACACCCACCCCAAAGTCCCTGCAGTAAGCAAGAAGTGATATCCAGAGATGCATACTGGCATAAGAAGCCCTCCTGTCTGTCACAAATTACTGCCCTTCAATTATGGTGTAGGAGGTGGGCTGGTACTTCTCAAATTTGTTCAACAGAGAAGTCACCACTTATCATGGAATTATTTAGCAATTTGGAAAAAAAAAAAAAAGCCAGATGTAACACTGAACCAATATGACAGAGAAATTAACACCAAATGGCATTCAACAGAATTTATTTTATTTTAAATTTACCCGGCCTTATTGTTGAGGTAGTGGATTTTGCTCACTTTATGTGACAGGATCAGAGTAAATAAGTGGATTTTTATTTGTTTTACACTGCAAAGGGATTGTTGTTCACATACTTCTCAGTCCAACTTCATTTTTCTTTTGCACAAGAAAATCCTAAAACTGGGGTGTCCAGAAATGAGTCAGGTCTCTTAAAACAGGCTTACTGGAAGAAAATATGTCAAGTTGGTTGCTGATACATTTTTGAGTTTCTTTTCCTCGAATCTTTTATTTCAGCTTCTTTTATCTTCTTCCTTCTTATCTTACTCTTTAGCCTCCAGAGCTTCCATCCTCTCAGCTGAAGCAAATGTTAAGCCAATTGTTTGAGTGACTGCATGCTAAGGAAGGAGAAAGTGTCTAGGGAAGGCTGGTAAAAGGGAGAAGGGATGCTAGCAGTGGGAGGGAAAAGAGAGGGTAACATTTAGATGTGCTTCTAAAGAATTCTATTTATTCTCTCTAAAATTAATCTATTACTTTTTTTTTTTTTTAAGATCCACTTTTAACTAGTTCCAGCCAGTCAGATGTTGTTCACTTTATGTGTCTTGTTCTGCTTAGGCCATGTACATAGAAGAGCACATCTGCATTTTTCACACTTGTATTTTCAAGAAATGTCTTTGTTCGGTCTCTAAATTTCTATATTCTGTTGGTGGCACAAATCTTACAGTTTGCCACTGCACAATCAGAAAAGTTTTCAGCTCCCTTTCAGCTTTGCACTGTAGAATATAAAGTCCATTTATGATCCTTGATTTTTTCCATCACCTAACTCCTTGGCGAGCACTCCACATTTTCTTGAAAGCTATTTCCTTTCTTAAGTAGTCAACCTAAATTTAGTAAAAGCTGGGATGGTGATGACCTTTACTCCTATTTATCCACAATTAGGTAATTCCACAGCCACTCAGGGTTCCTTCATCAAGTTATTTGTCTTTGTGTCACTGTGTTACACACTAGGAATGAACTGATGCCTGCCTGGCTAGCCAGATCTCATTTGGAAGGACAGACCTATCAGACCTTTTAACATCAACATTATTCAATCCTGAGTCACACAAGCTGGTTATCAGGAAGAAGTCTTACAACATTTTAACCTCATAACATATGAACACAGTCTGATTTTGAGGTGATACAACATTTTTCCCACCCAACTCATTCCTCAGCTTATAAAACCAGACCCCAGAAAGTGGCACTGCAGTGCTCAATCAAAAGGCAGAAAGATTTTGCTGTAACTATTGCTATAATTACATCATAGTAGACACACCAAGTGCAGGGTAGGGGAATAAAAGAAAACAACAACAACAACAACAACAAAAAGAAAACAAAACAAAACAAAAAAAAAAGAAAACAAAACAAAACAAAAAAAAAGACATCAAAATAGGAGCAAGTTCACTCTTTTATAATGTATATGGATTTCTTACGTAATTCCTCTCCTTTCTGTAAGCAATGGGAATTTTTACCACAATCCTTTATTTTCCCGATTTTGAGGCTTATGGGAACAAGAACATTTTTAAGACATCACCTTTCCTTCTCTCTGTCTGACAGACTTACCTGCTGTTTTGTGCTGGTGGCAAAACCCAGTCATCTCCATAGGGCAGTTGGAGGCAGAGACATGTATTTTAAAGCCTCAGCCCTATCCTGACCTGAATTCCTAAACCTCAGTGGCTTCACTTCAACCCACACATAGCCTGACACATAACTCATGCTAGTATTGTGTATCTATTGCTGTAGGACCTACACAAAGGAGTTTTTCTTCCTCAGACCTGAGACTCCTGTTTGGCATCTCCCCTGAGGCAGCATCACCAGGATGGCAGCAGAAAAAGTCACTAATGAAGAACTAGCTCAAAAGAAGGGAAAACCACAAGGAAGCACATAGACACACACATGAAACATCCATCCCATCCCAGGACAGGATGGGCAGAGACACTGCAGACTCAGCCCTTCCTGAAGAGAAAGGTCACCAGTGAAAGCTGAAAGGGGAAAAAGATGAAGAAATATAAAGGGGCCTTTATTTCCTGAAATGGGCTCTTTTGTCCCCATAGAACTCCATCTTTCAATATGTGCAGGCTTAAAACCTTTTGACTCTGATGCAGATTTGTCCAAGAGGACTTCAGGACTGAACTCCTCAGTCTGAGGGAAGTCATCTAAGGGGGAACTTGTAAACTACACTCAGATGAAGACACACAGGTATGATGAACATGCACATATTACCCCAACATTATGGATTACAGTTACTAACTTTACATCTTGTAGGACTGTTGTATTCTACACCTGTGATTTTCTGTGCTTTGGTAATACAAGGTGGCTGAAATTCACCAATTATTTGACTGGTAATTCTCAAGTATTTCTACCATCACTAAAGATGATAGTCTTGGCAAGTTGTTTAGAGAAAGAAATAAATATTTGAACATGATGGCATTTCTAGGATTTTTCACTCCAATATCATACAGGACATATCAAATGGCATGGCAGACAATAGTTGTGGGATTTATATAAAGGAACCTGTAACCAATGGATCTTGGTGCCTAGGAAGACCACAGAAACATATAAGAGCCTTATCCTGTGAGGAACACAGAAAAGAGCTCCCATTTAGATTTTATGGCTTAAAATGCAGCAACAGAGCAGTAGTCATATTTGTTGTAGTGATGTTTTAGGGGAGTTGCTATGTTTTCTCTTCAGCTGAGAAAGAGCTTTTAGTCCACCTACGCACACATACACACAATCCTTCCCTTTTGGGAAGGAATCCAGGTTCTGAATTAATTCAAATGTAAGTTTTATTTATCCTGCAGGACATGTAAGCAGTAAAATAAGTTACACTTATGCTTCGTTTCCAAAGCCAAATAAAGCCAGGGAAGCCTTTAACTCCTATCAGCAGTCTTTGCTCTTCTTTCCCCTGATTTTCTGGCCAACAGGGGCTATCCTCAATAAGGCCTTCAGGGACTCTGGTCTTCACCAGAGTCTCTGACACGTAGAACCACAGAATCAGGATGTAGCAAGTAAAACAGGTGGAAAATTGTACCCACCATAGTGATATGTGATAACAGAATGATGGCTTCAGAAAAAAAAAAAAAAAAAGGTGGGGGAGGATTATTTCTACAGTGGAAGATGACTGGCTGATGAAAATGTAAAGTCTTAGAGAGAAGCCAAGGTGAGAAAACCCCTAAACACTGAGACTTTCTTCTGTCACAGTCATATTTACAAGCAACAGTTATGTGTCCACACTGACCACTCAGAGGGTCAAATATTTAAGGCTGAGTAACTTTCATTTGGCTGGGGCAGAGGTACTAGCAGTTCAACAGCAGCTGCTGCTGCCCGGTGCCCTGTTGCATTTACCCCAGGAAAACTGGGAATGCCGCTCTCCCAAGACCCCAGCAGCCAAAGCTGGACACAGAGCTGGGCAGGGGAACCACAGGCCCCTCAAACCCACTTGTCCCAAACACTGCTTGGCTCCCCCTTCCCCTCAGCTGCTGTTTGAAGGGCTCCAGCTCCCCAGGAGGCCCTGAGACCCCTTATGTTAGGTCAGGACAAAAGCCAAAATAAAACAACCTCTGATTGCCAGCTGAGAACAAGGCCTGACTGCAGGAGGAATGGAAATAATTCCTTATAAAGTGGTGTCTCTAATAGGGGGGTTGCTGAGAAATAACACTTCTGGGTGTATTTTTATTTGATTCCTGGAGCTGGGCTCCCTCTGGGAGCTATAACTATTGCCCCCACACTTGGAGCATCCAACTTTGAATCTCTTACTAGTGTAAAGCTCACTGTAAGTCATTTAAGCACAGCAGATTTCTTGAGAGTTCTACACTGCCTCATGCACTTGTTTAAACTGCATTTCCAAAAGCAGTCAATACCCAAGCCTTCATGCAATCCCACCTTACTAAAGTCCCTCCAACCTTATGAACCTTAGGAAGAGAAACATTCACACAATACTTCCACATGCTATTGCTGAGTAGAATTGAGAAACATGGGGAGATGGAGGACAAAATCCAGAGACAGGACAGTGGAGGCAAGTTTCACCACGTAAGAGCATGAAATAGCAATGTCACTCAAAAAGAAATGTTGATGGTGCCTACCTCATGAGAAGGATCCAAACTGAAGGGCCAAGAAAAGTTTAGGCACCTCTAGCACCCAGGAGAAAGGAGCAGGGCTGAAGACTGATCCTATTCCATCCCAGATCCTGCTATCCAGGGACAGGGATTGCCCTGCTTGTCAGGGGGCAGGAGGAAGAGGCAATGAACTTTGTTTGAAAGGGCCATGCTGTTCCCACACACTGGATTGAGAGCACTGGTTCTTAATATACTGTTCTGGACTTCATTTCTGCCAAAACCTGAGCTTTTCACAGATGGCTTTCAGGCACTTAGGTAGCCTTTTGGATCTATCATTACAAGGTTTGCCAAAGATTGCATAGGAAGGCTACAGCAGTCCAAGGTCTTGAACCTTGGGTCTCATGTAGTCCATATGGAGGTGATAATCACCATGTCTTTATTCCTCTCCAACAGGTTCTTTTTAAGAATTACCATCATTAAAAGAGAGAAGAGTTATGTCCCATTATAAAGTACATGACCAACCATACAGCCCAAATTTAATGCATAGCACCACTTGCATCAGCCTGCCAGCAAGCTTGTGTGACAAAGAATTATTCACAAGATGGCAACGGGCCCGAGCTGGCAAATGCCTTTGAAATCAGAAGCTGTAATTACACATGCCTTGGTTTGGGATAATTAGCTAAATATGGGTCTCTTCTTGGAGAGAGGTACTCTCCAGCCAACAGTGTGTTTGACTTAAACAACTACAGAATACAGTACAGCCCAGGAAAATAATGGTCTCTCCCTCTTCCCGGGTCGAGCTTTTCCAGCGTCGTCCCTCATCCTGAACCTCCCAGCAGGACAGCAGGATGCCTGTCTGACTCCATACACACATTGCCATCCTGTGGCCAAGTCCTGCCAGCACATGTCACTGTCGGCAGGAGGCAAAAGAAACTCCTGGGAGGCCAAGGCTGCAGCTTCTAGAAAAGGAAGGTGCCACATGGCACAAGAAACTCAACTCTTTACTGTAGTCACAGGCTTGAGATAGAAAAAGCAAATCCAGCCACCTTTTTTTAACCTTGTAGTTCAAGGCACAGTTGGATTTATGATTCAGGGGACTATTGAAAAACAGCTGAATGACCACAGAAACTCAATCATTTAGGCTGGAAAAGCCCTCCAAGATCCTTGAGTCCAATGACAGATCACCACCCTGTGAATGAGACAGCACTAAGTGCCACGTCCAGTCATTTCTTGGACACCAAGGATGGTGACTCCACCACCTCCTTGGGGAGCCCATTTTGATGCTTAAGAAGCCTTTGCATGAAGGAATTCTTCCTGATGTCCAGCCTGAACCTCCCTTGGCACAGCTTGAATCTCTGTCCTCTCATCCTGTCACTAGCTGGCTGGGAGAAGAGACCAGCCCCTCCATGCTACAACCTTCCTTCAAGTAGCTATAGACCACAACAACAACAACAACAACAACAACAACAACAACAACAACAACAATAATAACAATAATGTTGAGATGCAGGTAATGAGAATAGGAGCTTGAGGGAGAGGGAACATCAGGCTCCAAGACCTTCAGCAAAAACAGAAGTAGACAATGCTGAATTGAGCCCACATGGAGCATCAGGGAATAAAAACCAACCAGGAAATGTAAACACAAAGGAAAAGCCTCAACATGACAGATGACCCAAAAACCTCTGGAAATGTGACCACCCCCTCCACCAAGAAGCAGTTGGAAGGAGGGCATTACTTGATTAGGGTGAGTGATAGGAGAAAGAAAGCAGAAGCTGGGTGGGAGCCTGAGGGTCGCTGGTCCTTTTCAGAAAGTTACCCTGGGTGCTGCATCCAGCCTGCCATGGCCAGGGCAGGGGAGACGTCCAATTTTAGTAAGGCTGTGTTTTGGTTGTCTAATTCTTTTGGCCTGCATGAAGGAGGCAATATTCCCCTTGCAACTGCTTAGGAAGGCAAAAGGAAAATGTTGATTAGCACTTAGCAGAGGAAGTGGCTTATTTGGCTTGATTATAATCATGGGAACTTTGTTGCCTCTGCTCCAGTGACCACATTGGTAGCATTAACTGGAAATCTAAGTAACTGGTAAGGAAACTGCTGAACCGAGCTTAGTCTGATCCTGCTTGTGTAATTTGCCTTGATAGGACATACGAGGAACATCAACTTACTTTATACATCATGCCCTTGGTGGCTTTTCCCTGAAAAAAAGCCATTTTACAGCTCCTTATTGGGTCAAAATGTGCCTCTCTTTCCCCTGGGTGGCTGCTTGGACAGTGATAAGGTTTCAGCAGGGTTGTCTGAGAGCAAAATGTGGTCCTGGGATGTGCTATCTCCACTAAATATCCTGAACTAGACAATTTTATCTAGAGAGACATTTCTGGGCAAGAGATTGGGCTGTGTGTCTGTGTGTGTGTTTAAAAAAAGTTTACAGTGCTATTGACATTCATTTCAGTGCAGGATCCCACAGGCCAGGAGAAAATTATGAAATGGTATTTTCATAACTGACATATTTTATGGTTGTATTATTAAAAGCTGGAATGCCAAAATGAGAATTTTCTGTTAAATTAACAGCTCCAGTCAATGTACCTATCAATTTAAAGCATTCACCTCAGCATGGGCTGGAAATCCTTCAGCATGGGCAGCTGGAGCTTTTCCAGGATCGTGCCAGCATAGAGCAGCCCAAGGACTGGCTCAGGTCATGCTTTACACTTCTTTTCAGTGGTGCATTTTGGTGGAGAATACCAAAGCTCATTAAAGCACCATGTGGGAAAATGATTTTTTTTTTTGGAAGATGCAAATAAAAAAGAATAATTAAAAGGTAACAGAATACTGGTCCACTTAGTGCTGAAACAGACACCCTGGGCTTAGGAGCACCAAATAAAATTACCCTGAAAAATATCCACATAATCCTCCCTTCTTCTCTTTCTTCTTAGATAAGAGTGGGGCAGAATATTCCAGGGATTTAAGGCATCATTTGTTTACATGGCCATATTTTAATCATCCTCAAGAAGCTGAGGTTACACAACCCCAGCGTTCAAACAATCCCCTACCTTGCTGTTTATAGGAAGTAAGTCCTGATATTCATAACGTCCCTGGGCTGCTCCAAGGGGACAGGAGAAGAGGACTGGGGAGGAGGAGGAGGAGGAGGAGGGAGGAAGAGAGGAGGGAAAGGTCAGCTCTCTTTTTAAGCATTTCTGAGCTTGCTGGCAGCTTTCAGCGTGTGGGTGGTAGGTGTATCGGCTGACATGGGGAAGTGTAAGCGTGAAGCTGGCCACCCAAGACCTCAGGGTCACTGCTGACACTCCAGATCTCCGAGCTGGGGAAGGCACCTGCTCCCTTGCCAAAACAAACCATCTCCTGCTATGGGCATACTTGAAAAGACCTGCTTTTGTCAGCCCGGGGGGAAGAGGGAAAGGGAGGGGGAGAAGGGGGAGGAATTAGAGGGATGTGGGGGCTTTTGGTTTTACTTAAACAGTCTCAAATATCCAGTTTACAATGCAGCGATGTTCTTCAGAATTTATTAAAGGGTGGGGGGGTTGGGGGGGAGAAAGGAGCTGAGGAGACTTGACTCCAGATCTGGTGAGCATTAATATGCATCGTGCTAGAATTTCATGAGGCAAGCGAGTTTTGTAGCCCTTGCTCTGGTGGTCCTCTGCTGACAGGATTTCAAGCCGCTATTTGTTATCTTTAGGCCTGATAAGTACATCTGGTTTTGATTCAGGTGGTCGCGAGCTTGTCTCAGAGTTGAAAAGGGTGCTTTGCTCAAATTGAATTTTCTCACAAATTTCAAACTGGGATGAGAACCAGAAGAAGCTGGGCCCTGTCACACAAAACTCCCGTTTTGCTTGCTTGGCCCTTGGGCTCGTAAAAACCTGGCACAAATCAGTTTCACCTGTTTGGCTAAGTGAGTACATGCTAAAAGTAATAAAGCTATTAGTGCAATCAGATATTTCTCTGCATGTGTTCTGATGTAAAAAGAAAAAAAAAGGAAAAAAAAAAGAGAAAGAAAGTGGGGAGGTGAACTCTTCTCAACCCTGCTTGTCACATATCTCCTGTGTCCCTGTAAATTAGTTGCAGAGAGGCTCCTGCCTGTTCTCCACACCTTTCTGCCTGGGCATAGCACAGGCTGGCAAGAAGACCTGGCTGCAAAGAGCTGTTCAACTCCATCACCCTCCCTAGAAAAGCATTTGAAGTCACTGTCTGAGGGAAAGAGAACCAGACTATTTTTGTTCTTTTCATACTTTCCATCGCTCTTTGTAGCAATACCAGGCTTGCCCACTTCCAGGCAGCATGCCCCAGCTGGCTCTTCAGCACCTGGGCATCCTGAGTCCTCCTGCCCCTCCTGTCACTTCCAGGAGGAAGAGAGGACTTGGGTGATTAGCTCCTGGGATGTGTTTGAAACAACACACACTTCTGACACCATTTCCCAGTGCAGTGCCTCATCATGTCCTCACAGCCAGTGTCTTTTGTGACTTATAGGAAAGACTCTGGCAAACCTCAAGAAGAAAAAATTTCAGAGGCTTCTGGCCCCTCACACAGACCAGTGACATCTTAAATTAACCACACTCTGGCAACACATTTTACTACCCATAAATTTGTGGCATTCCAGTGCTGTCTCCTGTTCACCTGAGATGCTCTGTAAAACACTCTGGGAGCCTGCTGAGCAGAAGACACCATAAAACCACACTCTGTGACTCTTCAGCTCGCCTTTGTCTGTGGTCCACTTGAGGAACCTTAGGAGAAAGCATGGAGCACTTTTTTTTGTTCTAGTATCTATTTTTCAGGTCCCCTTTTTCCATTTTCATTGTACTTTGCTTTGCGGATCATTTTTCCTTGCAATGGCATCTCTTATGTCTCATTTTATAAGAAATTTCTCCTGCCATGAAGATTAACAAATTACATTTGTGACTCATATTTGTCATGCCATCTAAATGTAGATAGCCTTACCTTAACAAAATTAATCAATTGTCTTTGTATAAAATAATAATCCTCACACAGATATCATTAAATTGCATCAAAGCAACTGCCCAACCTAGGTCTGAAAAAATGAATAAAAGAATGATACTGTTGGCATTTCTCATAAGTATTTCTCCATATTTTCCAAAACTATAATGATATAAAAATAGAAAACATCTGTATATTTTCTTGCAAAGAAGGGTGTCTTACTTGAGGAAAAAAACTGCTGAATTTCCCTTAGAATGTTTTATATGTTAGCATGTTGAAAAAAAAGCTGAATGTTCCCTCTCCTAAATCTATGACACGAGAGAACTGTCTGCTTTCTGATATGAAAGGTCAAGAAAATATTAATTGCTATGACTACCTACTTCCTCCAATATTCAATAGCTAATTTTTAACACAATAATTCACGTATTCTTTGGGGCTCCCAAAAGAGACACCCAATTTGCAGGCTCCATCTGTGTACTCTGGGTCTGAGAGGAATTCACTTTTGAAGTGCTGTGCAATGTAGATATCACACCTTGCTATTCTGACTGCTCCTGTGGAGTGAGCATTTTCCACTGTTCCCAGCTGCATGAGTGACCTCCCAACAAAAGATGCTGGCATGAACACTGGCCATAAATCAGAGGAGCTCAATGCTAGAGCCAAAATCTTTCTGTCCATCCAAACCAATTATTTTGGGAACTATTTCTCTAAGTGTCACATTCTCAGGCAAGTCAAGGGAGACAGAAAGCCATGGAGAATTCGTGTTGCTTCTTCAGTCACTTCTAGGCCCCTTGGGTGCTTTAGAGCATCTGAAGAACCTCTTCTCATGGTCTGCATGGATTTATGGGGTTCCCTACAACAGCTTTTGACAAATGGAGACTCTGACATCTTTGTGGGATCCTCAGCCTCCTAAGTGCAATTTCCTATGGATGGGAGTAAGGCATGGGCTCCCATCTGTAGGATGGCAAGAATCATGACAGCATTCTTTGTGACTGATAGTACAAAACTGATTGCTGATCTCCACACTTGCTGCTCTGAACACCTCCCAGTTGTTCCTCAGACTTCCAGTCCAACTTTCCAAAGTCTAAGCAAATGCAGCTTCTTATCTTTCACCCACTTCTGACATCCTGCCTTGCCTTTGCACCCGACCTATCGAGATTCTCCTCATTCTTGCGGTGTTTCTCTAGGCTGAGAATCACAGAAAAGAATGGGAAAAATCAAAAAAGAAAACAGTCCTAATTTCTACTGGTGGGATGCTCCCCTCCACCCACACTGGGCCTGTTTAGGTGGCTGTGCACACAGCAAGGCCCCTTCTAAGCTGACAAAGTTCACTCAGGGTAGCAAAGCCAACTCACCACAAGGTCACCGTCAAATTAGCATCATCAGTGTTTCTTGGCCCCTCTGCATGATCTTTAGGGAATAGTCAGAGCAAAGAAAAAATCATCCAGTTTGGTGATTTTTGCCTTCCAAGTCATGGGTACAAGTGTCCCTGGCTGAAGAGCAGCAGGGGGAAGATCAGAGCATCGGTCACCATGGGCAGGCTGAGGAGACAAGGAAAGGATAAAGCCCTGCAAGCAAGTCCGTGCCCCTACACTGTGGGATCTGGGGAGCAGAGTAACATTAGGAGGTTCATTCAGCCTTTGTGCTGCAGCTTGCACAACTCCAACATCCACAGTTTGTCACCACCTTCTCTCATTCTAATGCTCAATCAGTTTAGAACAATTTTTCCTAACTCCTTTCTGTTTTCTCAGCTAACTTATAAGAAGGCAGAATTCATTTAAAAACCAAAATCTCAGTAATTCACTGTTTTTTCAGTAAGCTGTTTTACAGTGATGTATGCTTTTCCTCTCTACCTTTCTCATTTTTCTTTCCACCAAATATTTTCCAACAGCCACAGTCTAAAAACAAAGGCAAAATATTTAAAGTACCAAGGAAAAATCCCCAGCTCAACTTATTTAAACTGATTGAAATAGATCACATCCACAGATAGGACCTATAAGCAGTAAGAACATAAAAACTTCAGCAGAAACACATTTTAAAACCAAAGAATTGTGCAAAACAGGTTGGAATCAAGTCTTTTTTTAGAGCTTCTGTTTTCTAGGTTTTCTCTCTACCAAATATTGTGCTGTTATCTATTGCTCTTTATATATCACACAAGGTTTTGTGTGTAATTCTGTAAATTTTGAATATATATATTATTTTATATATATTACTTTTTATTTTGTACACATTTTTTGTTCAATAAAATCAAAACAGGAAAAGAAAAAGATCTGGTTTAATACATCAGAAAGATAATGGAAATGGCAGGATACATGATAAGTCCATAAAGAGTGAAAAATATATTTGCTTATTCTATGGAGGAATCCGTGTCAGTAGTATTACACAGATGGTTTTTGAGTAGTTTTAATTCCACAAAGTGGAAAAAATTTCCTTTTTTTAGAAAAATTCCTTCTCTTGTCCCCCCCAAGAAATCCACAGAATTTAAACCTCCACAGTGATTTTACTCCATTTTTAAAATAGAACTTTAAGTGTAAACACAAACATAATTATTTTTGAAATAGGATTGGTGTTCAAGGGATTTATAATATTTAAAAGTTGTGAAGTAAATCAGAAGTGAGTTTTGAGAAGAAATTACCTATTTTTACAGCACTAGATAGCTAGAAAGTCAGATTATGTTTGTTTACCATACATCTCTTTCTGTAGAAAAATGGCAATGAATAATTTTATATTTTTAAGTTAGACAACACCGCTACAACAAAAAGCACTTATTCAAAAGTCAGCAAATTTTAAGGTATAACAGAGAAGGAAAAGGTGGAAGGAAACAAATTTTAGAATGCATTTTGTTTGGTTTCTTCAAGAATGGTGCAATCTTGTGGTCTGAGAAATTTCACGATCTTTCAGGTGATTAATTTCCTATTTCATTTTTTTAGACCTCAAATAACCACCGACTGTGATTCAGTATGTATTTTGTTTATGGAATATGGTAGAAAATATCATCCTATCACTTCTATAGACTTTTATTAGTATAGATCCCTTTTTCATCCAAACCAGCTGATCTTCACAAATGTTTGATTTTTGCCATTGACCTGGATAAGATGCCCAGCCAATTAGCAACCTTGGTCCCCTGGTTTTGTGCTCAGAAACAGCTAGCTTTGCTGGAGAGCTATGTGGAAAAATGGTTCAGACTATTCAGGTATTCAACTGATCCATATGAATGCACTAAATCAGAAATGTTTGTCTGAGATACTGAGCTATTGATCACCATTTCTCATAAAGGGGAGCAGCTCTATCAACCTGAGAAGGATAGGTGAGAGTGAAACCAGAGTATCCCATGCTGTCCTATGTTCTTTGTGAAAGGCATGGAAAAGATGCACTACAGATACACAAATTTTATCCAGTTCCTAAACTGACCCCTGCTTTAGTCCATTCTTGCTGTTGCTTTGACTTAAAAAATATATATTTGTGTATTTTTCTCCCTACCCTGTCCTTTGCATGCCCTCTATACTAGCTGTGCTGAAGTATTCCCTGAAAGCACCAACCAAAACCAGGCTTCCTCTTTGAGGACTCCCAGCTTACCTAGAGTAAGCTCCTGGGTATTGGTAAGAGAATTTTTTCCACACTTGGGAATGTGCATCATTCAGAGAAACCATCAAGGAACACCTGCAAATTTACCCTGTAAGCTACATCTGAAGGTTTCACTGGTCAGCCTTGGGACTCTAATTCATGTAGGGCTGGCATGCCTGATGCAAATGAGAAGAAAATAATCTCAGAATGTTTCTGTCATCCTATGTGCTGGGGGGGTTTGTCTTTGCACAAGCAAACCTCTCTCTTGGTGCAACTTCTAGAAGGGCACTGAAAGGCAAAGTAGGATTGATGAGGGTTTACCTTAAAATACCATGCTGTAAAGTGTTCAGCAGCTGCTCAGCAGCTCCTCCATCTGCCAGGCAGAGGGTGAATGGAGGATTCAGCCTCTCCCAGTCTGAAAGCCCCATCTCCACTTTGTGAATCAGGGCACAAGAAAGTTTATAAATCCCAGATTTAAAGCCAGACAGAACACCACTGCCATTGTAGCCTGACCTTGTATGTATGTCACAGGACAACCTTACTCAACAGTACTACTACAGTGAAACAACTACTCTTTTTCATTATCCCTAGGACACTCCTCCCTCCCCTCCAGAAGTAAGTTAAGCACATTGAAAAGGCTGGTGTTCTCACAAGTCCTTACACTGAGTGCACAGAGTAAAGTGCAGTACAGGATGGAGAGAGTTATAGATGGAAAAGTTTCTTAACATTCATGTGTTCAAACAAAAAATATCTGCTGATGCTTTTTTTTATGGCACTCAGCTCTTTACACTGTCATTTTTGCAATCTCAAAGTGCTACAAAAATCAAGCATTGAGAGACCAATAGTGAAAATAGTCTGTGACATATACACTTCAAAGCAATAAAGAGCCCCTTGAAATTAGTGGCCTGAGTATGCCCAGAGACAAAGCAACTGAGGGTTTAAAGTTGAAAACTTAGGTCCTAAGAAAGTTTGGTAGATTTTAGATCCAAACCAGTTCCAACCAGATTCCAACTAACCAGTTGACAAAAACCTGACTGTTATCTGGGGGCAGCCAGAAGAGGAGTAGTGGAATAGTTTAATTTGTGCCCTATAAACCTGTCTGGGTATTTCTGGCACAATTGCTAAATTAAATTTATACTAAAATGAAACACTTCACCATTTAGCTTTCTGTCTGCCTGGCAGGTTTTGCACAATAAACCCAGTTGGAGAAAATTGGCCCATTTAAAGTGGTCATTGGATATGGCATTTCTGCACCATCAAGAAAATGGCTGCACATTTTTTTAATTGTTTCCCTTGCATATAATTTTTAAGCAGTCTTGTAAAAATGTTTTCCTTGTTTCACTCTCCACTGAATTAAGAATGCAGATGAATAGCTGCCAGTTGGCTTATGTGATAGTCATTCCAGCAGGCAGCAGTGAGAAAGTATGAAGTGGTTTTTGGAAGAGCTACCTTTTTTTTGCAAAATGTACTAGACTTTGCATAGCTTGAAAGAGATGCCTCTTATTCCCTGCAGACCACTTCCTCCAGTTTGGGAAGAAGAATTTCCTAACTTATGAGCATAAAGGATAAACAATGCAACATCTTGCATGTACTGCTTGTGATCTGCTCTGCAAGTAAACAAAATTTTGCTATTCTGTTGAAATTTAAGTGACTTAAGTTCTCCAAAAACCTTAGCTGTGCAGTAAGACAGAAGTCTCTTGTTGCTGCAGGCATGTATGGTATTCAATCCTCTCCCCATCCCCTCCAAACTCTGCCTACCACACCAGCACACACTTGCTCACACATATCCATTAAGAAAATGATGATTGCCATGTCTCTGCTTGGTTGGAGTACTTTCTTAGGGGACTGGAGGGAGTCACAGTTTCCTGGAAGACTTCATCATGCTGACACACACAAAAAGGTATGAGATGTATGGAAAGTAAGAACAACCAAAACACTTTGTGCTGCCAGTTTATCAGATAAAATCTGCACGAAAAGGTACCAGTGCTTCTGTTCTGTCACTGAAAGAGAAAGAAGGGAATTAAATTCCCACTGGAGCTGCACTCCCTGCTGATGTCTCCAGAGCTGTAGAACGTGAACAGAAAAGGAGACAGCTATTTTATTGTGTTTTATGAAAACTAAATAGCTTTCAAAATGCAAAGTTTAAAAAAAAAAAGTTTTGTTAGATGAAAGAGAAAAATTAAAAAAAAAAAAAGGATGACCAGAAGTGAGTGGAAGCAGGACAGTGACACAGTGTGACTGAAAGGCACTGCCTTTAGAAGGGGGGGGTTACAGGAGCCCCCTGCCCTGCTCCACCCACCCCCCTGCCTGTGGGGCACAGAAGCTCCCTGGGGCCCCCAGGACCACCAAACAATTGCTGGCTTGTTGCAGGGAATGGCTGCTGAGGCTGCCAGGCCCAGCTGGATCAACACTCCCCACTCCCAGACTGGGCCTGGGGAGCTCCTCCACAGGGTAACACCAGGCAAACCTACAGGAAACATGAATAAATGAAGGGTTTTAGCAAAAAAAAAAAAAAAAAAAAAAAAGCCTCACAACTAGCTTTCCTCCACTGTGGTGCTCACTCAATGCTTTCAGCTCTCAGCCAGCCCAAAAGACACGCACACCTTGGGACCAAATCTCAACCCTGACCCCAGCAGAAAAGCAGGGCCCTCAAACTCATTTTTAGAAGACACTACCACATAGGAATGTCTCCCTGCTCTGCCCAGCTCCTTCCCCAGTGAAGTGGAGGGATTGTTGGGCAGCACACCAGGGTGAGCACAGAGGACATCTCTGTCCCAGGGCTCTGCCTGCAGCACATCAGGGCTTTGCTCAGGAGCTCCCAGCCTGCGAAGCAGGAACTATCAATTTCATCCACATTTCATGAACCTCCACATGGCAGTTGCAAGAGGTTCCACAGAAATACCAGGGAAACCTGGAAAAGACATCTTTTTATAACAATCTTCTCTTGCTTCTGCTTTTGAGGATTAGGTTTCTTTCAGTGTGCTCTGGACTGTGTCATCTGGCAAAAGCTGGCTTTATCTAGATCTAATTGTTTTCTCAATTAAGCCCAGAGAGAGAGATTTTGCCTCTTGTATTACCAGGCTCATTTTAAGAAGATAATTTAGTGGCTTAATTTAGTGACATTAAAATTAAATTTTAACTTCAGTTTTTGCCCCCATGCTGAGTCGTGTAATGAATAAGTTGCCTCCTGGGAGGAGTAAATTTCCCTCCTGTTTTTCCTTCGTGGAAAAGACACTAGGGAAAAGGGAAGTAAGACGTGAGTTGAAAAAAAATTAATCTTTTCATCTTTTGACTCTAATTCATAGAATTAAGACTAGGCTAAGAAAAATACAGGGTAATCTTGACACCCCAGCATGTAATCAAGTGCAAGATCTTCCTGCTACCACCAGGCTTCTAGTGCCCAAAGAAAGCGGTGAGGAATAAAACTAGTGGTGAAGATATCTCTTATCAGTTTGGGAAACACAGCAGCCTGGAACTCTTCTAGGGTTAAATTAGGTAGACTGAGGCATAGGCAGCACACTCCCCTCTCCTGGCTTCACCTTTGAAGCTGGTGGGGCTGAGAAGGTCCAAGTGGAGAGGCAGATCTGCTTGCTCCCTGTCACACCAATGGCCTCCAAACACAGAAGAGTAACATCAGTTAGCTGCCTTAGGCTATTCAGCTTTACCTCTTTCTTCTTTAGGTCCTGTCACCCGCTCTCCTTGCACACTCTCCTCCCTCCCTTTCAGTGCTCTCAGAATTGCCAGCTTCCCAGCAAGCCTCCACACAGCAGCCAGCAGAGGAGTCCAGCCCCCAGTATCCCTACCACTACAGAGTAATCCCATGGGCAACTGGGCATCCTGGCACAAATTCTGCTCCTCCAGACAGGCCTGGTCAGTAGTCATTTGAAGTTAATAATTTCACTTTGCACAACGTTCTGGAAGTTTCCCGTCTCAAGATGCTGCTAAGCATCCAAATCTTATGTAAATCTCTGCTGTGGTGGATGGGTTTTAATGTTTCTGAAAATCAGAGTCCGGGTGAGGCAGGCAGAGGTCTGGGGGAGCAAGCCAAGAGAGCAGCAGAGCCATCTGCTTTTCACAGAGTGTTTTAAAGGGACTTATCCTGTTATAAGTTACTTTTCTGGATCTAATTTAGAGCCCATTCCTTGTGCTTTTCACAGAAAAATCTGTTGACAGCAGCTGAAGTCAATATGAAATTTGTTTCACAAGAATGTTAGGAACATTGAATAGGGCCTTTTGTTCCCATATTAATTTTTATTTTTCAAGACATAGAGTGATACTTTATAAACAAATGACAATTCATCTTTCGAAAAAGCTGGTGAAGGATTGAAGTTCCAAAAAAATTTGTTGAAACCTCTTAAAAATGGCAATTACCTTAGTAAAACTAACACCTGAAATTAAGTAATGTGTGCCTATTAGCACTGCTATCAAAGGATTAGTAAACATGCAAGAGACAATTATTCTATGAAGCACACATTGTTCTCCAAGTTTTTAAATAGAAAATTGGAGCAATGATGATAGATTGGGCAATGATATTTTTTTAAAAAACAATTCAGAAAGTTTAAATTGTTCACTTCTTTCCTATTCCTAGCTGAATATTTACATATATTTTTAAAATAATAAGACTACTCTGAATGCCTGCCTTACAGAACTACTAGCAATTTTGTCTTCCTAAAACGCTTTGCCTTTAAAATATGTGACTTATCACATACCCATTTATTCCTCACTCTCAGTCATACACAAATGTTCCTTTTCACACCTCATGTCTCCCACAAGCAACCCCTCACTTGTAACTCAGACATTGATATAGAGAACAACAGAGCAATGACAAAGCAGGTTTTTCTTGATGTCAAGAGTAAAAAGCATTATAAAAATTTCATCTGAGGAATATAATAAATTTGGTCATTTTTATGTTCTAATATTTTAGACATAAAGGCAATTAATATATTCACATTTAAACATAAACCTTATGTTTAAATGTGAATATCTGAGTACTAAGTGAGATTTTTAGTATTTTCTAGTTGCATAATTCAAAAATGAAATCTTTCAGGACCAAATCTATTTTTTTTTACTCAGATGAAAAGGTAGCTGCCTGAAGAATAATCTTTAATACTTTCCTTCATATTTCTGCTTCTCATCCTTATCCAGTCCTACTTAAGACCAATTGTACTTTTTTCCTAGGCATGCTTCCAGAAATGATACCCATAAACACAAAAGTTACGCTTTAAAATTGAGAGTCTGATGCTCTTTGCTAATTTAAGGCTTCACTGCATAGTCTGAGCCCTTTTCATGTTGAGTGCTGCGCAGAAAAAAAGCAGGCAAAAATTTCATCTCCGGTGTGAGTCTTCAAAGGAGTCCCAAAATGATTCTGTCCCTTAAGTGCGGCTGTCAAATCAGTAGTGGTGGGTTGAGAGGTGCAGTGAGGCCTCTGAAATGCTTTTCAAATATTTTTACAAGAAATGGAGAGATTATGTCCTTGAGAATTCCATGTGCCTTGTGGAGGGCTCATAAATAAACAGCTTTCAGGATAATGTTTCACACTTCAGCAAACTCAAGAAAGGAGAATATGTTACTCCAATGATTTCTAAGGAAAAGTGTTCCTCACAGAGTCCTTTAAAATACAGCAGTGCTTTCTGTCAAGTTTTGCCTCCATATGACTGTGTTTCCTTTGTTGTGGATTAATTATCTATATTTTTTGGTCTCTTCAGCCACTGTAGACACATATGTACCTATGATTTTATTACTGAGTTTTCAGTGCTTGCTGGTTTCACCCCCAATCTTCTCCCAAAGTATTTCTTGAAACTCTCAACACTTCTTTTCTGGTTTTTGCTTGGTTTGGGGATTTTTTGGCTTTTTGGGTTTGTGTTTTTTTAAACATTTACTGTTTCTCTCAAGTTTGAATTTGCAGCTCCATCAGTGGCAAAATATGCACCATAGTCACAGATCACGCACATATCTGTTCCCACTGGGTATGAACAAGAATATTCCAATGAAATAGGTACCTTCTCATTAACTTACAGTTTAAGCAGCATTTACAGGGAGCACCACAGAAAATCCCTACCACAGAATCTGCTGATTGCCTGCTTAGGTTTTGTCCCAACTATTTGATTTATCCAGTAACAAGATAAAAAGGGTTTAAGTCTCACCTTGCTCTATAATTTGAGAAACTTCTGTGCTGGGCATGATGATCTCTTTCAGTGCAGTGAGGGCTCTTCTTAGGGCTCTCAGCTATGACTTCTGACTGATTTCTCTCAACTTTATCAGACTCTAAATCAGGTTGAAGTTATGAGTCCTGCTTTTCTTTGTTGCATACTGCTGCTCCTAAGTAGGATTTCTTGACAGCTTCTCAGCTCCTCATTCAGGCTGCCTGTGAAACACACAAAAGCATGCAGTAGGGATCAGCTGGCCTCTCTTTTCCCTTAAGATGAAAATTAGCAAAAAATATGAACATTTCCGACTGAAACCAAATGCTTCATCTATAAAGAGAAAAGTCCACAACAAATAATTGTGACAACATGTGACAATATGCTGTTTTGTCTTAGTCTTTCTCTTCTGCTGCTTCCAGTTTTACCTCCTGGAATTTAAAACCTATTCAAACTATGCTGTCCTATTCCTGTGCCCATGTCATAGGGTGATAAATGCATATAACAAGCAGCTGCTTACTTCTTTACCTTAGGGTATAAATTTTCGATTCATACCTATGTTAGTGCAGATATAACAATCCTAATTAACATGGAACCATAAAGCTATTTGGTTTTTCTGATCATTGGTAAAAACACAGTATTTCTTTCATAATTTTCACCTTATCTCGAAAATAATTTTTTTTCACCCTGTTAAGATAAAAATTTATTGTGAAACAAATATTTTATTCAAGGCATTTTGTTTCATGGATTGCCTTGTGCCAATTGAAATTTAATTTCAGTAAAATGTATCTTGAAATAGTTTTATTTTTAAAAGAAAAATGGTGCTGTTTTAATTCAAGAGTGCCGACTCAGTGTTGTAAAGTTCATTTATATTCTATAGAGGGTTTTGGATTTTTCCCAGTCAAGATCCTTCACCAATATTAGGAAACAGCCCAAACACCAAGGATGTGGAAGTTGAACACAGAAGTACTTTAAGTTGTGGTCAAACCATCCTGCAAGATTTTTTGCACTAGTCCTGCCTCTATAATTTTTAGTGCTGGTGAGTTGAAAGAGAAATATTGGAAGAAAGAAAAAAATGGTTTGAATTGAAGAACAAAATTACAAAACCACTGGCATCTTAGAGGGACAGAGCAGGGCATTACAGGGATGACACTAATGACAGTGAATTTTAAAAGAGAAATGGTGATTTTAGTAACCTGTCAGCTTGCCTGGCTGTTTTCTAAATGACAGCTATATCCATAGGTCATTTTGCAGAGCTGATAAGATCGCTTGCAAGCACCAAGCCTGCAGCAAAATTTGGAAAACCTTCCTGAAGCTCTGTTTCTGCCTTAACCTGCAGGCACGGCACATGGGAAGGAGCAGGCACTGGGGACTGTGCGGTGGCAGATGTGGCTGTCGTTTGTCCCAAGGCCCGGAGAAGGCCTGCTGGAGCTGCGGTGGCCTCGGCTGGCTGGCTGACCTCCCCCTGACTCGGGGCAGGCAGAAACAGAAAGATTTTGTGCTCCGGCGGAGCTGGGCCTTCCCGTGACCCAGGCGAAACCCTCCAGCCGCTTTCCCACAACGCCGCACCGAAGCCTGGCTGCAGCTCTCCGTTTATTTTTTCAGGTGAGTAGAGGCTGTATCAAGTACTGGTTTCTCAGTTGCTTTTAATTAGGCTTCTGGAAGCCGCTCTTTCATCTCAGGCGAAGCCTGCGTCACTTCGCTCCAGCTATTTTCGGTCCTAAAGCCGCGGGTTCGCTTTCATGCGGCTAATTGAAGGCACACGGGAAAGCAGAAAAGGGCTAATCCCAATGATTGGAGATATTTTATGGTTAGGGTGAAACCACACGTTTTTTAGCTGCAGAGAACCACTCTCTAAATTTTAACCTCCCAACTGCTACCCCAAGGGCAAGGAGGTGGCTCCCAGGAGACACTGGCTGTAATGACACAAGATCCCCACCGGGTCCCCCACACTGTGAGGGGAGGTTCAGCAGGTGATGGAGACCTGATGTGCCATAATAGACTGTCTTTGATTTTAGACTCCTGCCCCTCTGGTCATCTCCTCATCTCCCAGGTACGCTGTTGAAGTCCAAAAAATTGCCAACTAAACTTCCAAGGCACAGAGTAGATCAAGGCATGTGACTGCCATTAACATTGGCTGGATTCCTACAATGGGAGTGAGTTTGAAAATGAAGCAATAAAAGGCATTTCATGGTCTCACAGGGGAAATTCATAATTACTGTCTAGGATTGTCCACTACAATGGCTGTGCCTGGGCATACATCTCACTGTCCTGCTCAAATCTGCTGCATGACAACATCACCTTAAGGTGGCAGAAGGACATCAGGACTCCATAGCTGCTCTGTGTTGTGGTGTGTTGCAGCATGTGTTGCTGTCTGTGTTGTGTGCTGCTGGTATTCCCCCACTCCTGTCTGCCTGCCTGCTCCCTCAGGCACACACCTGCATCCCTACTGCAGCTGCCAGGGACTGCTCTGCTGCTGAAATGCTGCATGTAGCCCACCTAATGGACAGCTATCAGAACAAGGTGTCTTACAATCTCTGTGTTTCTCAACACATGAAGAAATCACTGTAATGACAGCTTTGGAGCCATGCTTATAGACACATACACTTTAGAGGCAACTGGGTGAGCACTGGAGCAAATAGAATAAAAATGCCTGTACTGGTAAGTGATTTTATCTGCCATGAACGCAGCCCATGGTGTGATATCCCTGAAATACCTTCTCAGCCAAACCACTGTTTGCAGTAAAGGTCTTTGACCCCATGATAAAGTCATTCCTTTTCTCAGTAGTGCCACTGAAGTGTGTGAGAGTCAGGTATTTCTCATGTAATATCAGTGTCTGACACTTAACACCTTATTGAATTTTGAGGCAGATAACCCAGAGCAATCCTCTTGTATTGATTTTTGAACACATACACCCTGTATATATATGTGTGTGTGTATATATTGTGTGTATATATATACATTTATATACATTTACACACACACACACACATACACACACACCAGTTTGCAATCATCTGTTTTCCTGAATGTGTAGCAGTATGTTTGTGCAGCAGTTGAATGAATAGCACAATCAGAGTTAAGAGCAGAAATCCTTTCACCCCAAAATATGGCAGTGCAATTGTTAGACCCACAAAAGGTTGAAGAAACAACCCTTTTCTGCCCTGGCTGTTCCATAGGCCTTTGATAGCTTTTTGTCTTTCATATTCTTGAATTTTCTTTTCCTGACTGGTCAGTTCAGTGCTCAACACATCAAGCATGTGAGCAGCAGTGAAGAAACTTGATGAACAAGAGAGAGCAAGAATACCACTGGTATGCTGGGCTGTCCAAAGGGCTCCAGGTCTGGCCACTTTTCTTTTTCTGGCAGTTCAGAAACCTGTAGGGATTCTTTTAATAAGAAAAAAAAAAGTTTATGTGCTTTGCACCTTGATCAAGTTATCCAGATGAATGTACAAAGCCTTGCTGCTTGTTTAATTTATCTGTGCACTCCCCACATATCATAGAACAGCTCTTCCCCCCCAGAATATGGGTGTAACCTCTTGACTCATGGTGCTGTGTGCCAGTATCTGGTGGAAATACAGTTTTCTGCTCAGACATTGGTGCTGGGAATACCCATGGAGTGATGGCTGTGCTCTGGGCTGATGTAACCAGCACAACCCCAAAGGATGCAAATGGGTGGATGGTGCAGGGCAGAAAGACAGCAAGGAGGCAGAGGGGTCAGAGTAATAGATGGCAGCAAAAACAGTGCTCTACTTTTGGTTTTTTCTTTCTTCTTCTGAACTAGAGTTTGGGTAAAAAAATGCATTTCTGGGGGAAAAAAAATAATGTGCTTATGGGAAGATTTTAAATTTATGAAGGAGTTTGCCCTGATAATGTTATAAAGCAATAAGTTTGGGAAGCCAAACTTCTCTGTTTGAAGGCTGAAGTGACACCATGACTTTTCACTCTGAAATGACGTTTTTCACTTCACAGGCAATCTACAGCTTCTAAAGCATTTTAAAGGGATTAAGTAATTTGAAGCAGAAAATAAATAATTCCTGTCTTACATTTCAAGAAAATCTGAAAAATTCTGCTTTGGTTTTAACCAAATGTTTTTCCTCTGATAATTCTGTTCAGCAACTGAACTGAAAACCCACTATTCATTCAGTCCCTACACAGGTAATTGCAGTTTGAAAATGTGAAAGGTTACATAAATTATGCTCAGCAGTCCTTCTACTTAATTATTTGCTGGCTATTTTCTCATAGCTTCAAAGCACAAGTGGCTCTCTAAGCAAGATTTGAACGATGTGAAGGTACAGAGCTAGCTTACAGTGGTTATGGCTTCATATTTTGCATATGGAGCCATTATTCCAACTAATAGATCACCACCGAGAGAAGCCATTTAAAATATCTTTATGGCCTGTATCCTGACAGGGAAGGAGTTGTAAAAAGGTCATAAACTGTGCCAAGAACCATAAAAAGAAGTTGGTGTTCTGCATTACAAGAAATGCAAGATAAGGTACTTGCACGTTCCAGGCATGGTGGGTGGGTGGGCAGGGGGCCTAACAATATCCAGATGGAGCAGGGACTGCAGGAAGGCTCTGCAGGGCCGACCCTTCTCATCTGCCACTTCTTACCCACGTCACTACCTCCTCTCCCCTGGGTTTCAGCCTTTGCCTTGTGTAGCCTGCAGGCTCTTAGCCCTGCTGGGCTCTCTGCCTCGTGTCCCTCGACATCCTCCTCTGGTGCCCGTGCCTCTCCTCTGCCATGCCCAAGCAGCCAGAAGGTTGAACCCTCCAGGGCCCTGCTCCTCTGGCTGTGCTGTGCTGCAGAAGACATCAAAATCTCAGTCAGCCTTGTCAGAGGAGGTTCCTGCTGTTCAGGGATTCCTTCAGGGTTGGGATATGGGAAGAGGAAGATAAATGGATCATCTGGATCTGCAGGAGTTTCCAGTGTCCATCTTGTCCCCTGACAGCAGTGGGGTCAGGGATTCAGCAACTCTGTCTAAATCTTTTGCCCACATCCTCTCCCACTTTCCCCAGGGAGCTTTTTGTGAAGAGTGTGGTGGCTGGGAGCTGGATGGGGCTTATCTGCTGTCCACAGATTTCCAGGCAGGACACATTTATGTCCCTGCAGGATTTAGCTCTTATGCATGCTGTCTAGTGCATTCCTGCTTTGAATCTTGCCCTCTCTCCTTCAAACAGAATCTCAGTTTTGAGATTCTGAGCTGACTAATATTTGGATGTTTTGAGAAAGCATCAATGCCCTTAAAATTAATTTTTATTTCCCTGAAGGAATATTCTTTTTCCTGTCTTCTTAACTAAATCTATGAAAAAAAAATTAAACCTGCAAAGAAAAAGTTCCTCATTTATGCTATGCCTGTTTTATTTTATGCTGTTTTATATATATATATATGTGTGTGTGTGTGTGTGTGTGTGTGTGTGTGAATGATATCTCTAGATCAACCATATGCAGAGTTCATAGTCCCAGCTTCCTTTGAGGTATCACAACTGTTGAAAAGACTATTAGTGCAAATAAGGAACAGGCTGTAACAACCAAATGCTTGGGTACTAATTCAGTCCTTGGCAAAAGTCTCCCATTGCCTTCACTGGGAATTTCCATACATGAGAACAGAGTGGATGCTATATTCCAGTTTTCATAACCTTTGTACATGCTCATGGTCACTTCTGGAGATGCTTAGTCACACTGGGATGACTGTGATGAGGGACTGCCCACCTATCTTGCTGTTGGTGGCACAGTCCACTGCCAAGGAAAACCCACAAAGACCTTTAACTCAGAAAGAACGCTTCCATGGCTGGGGACACTCGGGGCTTCCCTGAGAAATTTGGTCCTCTATAGATAGCTACAGCAGAGCTCTGATTATAACTGTGTTTGCGTAACTCCTGCAACTAAAATTCACTGAATCCAAAGTTGTCAGCATTACGCTGGCACATTACATGTTAACCCTCTGCTGCAAACAGAGACTCACAAACCCACTGGTGCTAAATAATCACTCCCTTTCTGTCTCTTCCCTTGCACCACTCCTTACCAGACTCAGTAGAGATGCTTAGCCAGCACTGAACTCTGCAGGAGAGCAGGAGCCCCAATATCAACATTTGTTTCTGACAGACCTCAGCCAATGCACCTCTCTTTTTCCATCGGGAGGGAAAAACATACTTTACTGCTTCTGGTTCTGCTCCCTGCTATGCTGCCTTATGAGCTCTTTGTCTGGCCTGTATATTATGTAGCTATCATCCTTAGGTAATGGCTCTAATGAAACCAGGGTCAGACTAAGCTAATCCAGGGATTTAGGTTCATTATGGTACAGGATCGCCTGGAGCCTCTCCTTTCACTTGCAGCAGAGATGGCCAAAAAATTCCCTCACTCCAGAAAAGGTGGGCATCATAGCCAGAACAACAGCCTTTCTCCAAATGCACACCAAGCATTGCCAACTTCACTTGTGAAGTGGATCTTGGCCAATCCAACTCGATTGGTGCCTACAGAAAACACAGCCAGGGAAGGTGATGCCCCTTCACCAATTTCCCCCAGGGGCTGAAAGGTTAAAGCACTCACTGAGGAGACCTGGGAGACCCTGGTTCAGATCTTTCCTCTGTCTGCAGTAATTTGAACCTGCATAAATAGCCAGTGTGCCAGAAGGAGTGTGAGTGATAGTGTCACAGGCCACACACAAAGCCTCCCCTTGGGATGAATGATACTGATCTCCGTATTCCCACAAAAATGCTCTGACCTCTAGATTTCACCTTCTCCAGTCTGGTGAAGAGTTATTACCAACAAAGCAAAACAACTTAACTGGTGGGAAAGTCTGGGCCTGGGACACGGTGTACAGCCTGCTCATGACTTAAATACACCTTCATGGGAGGTACATTCAGATCCCCTCAAGCAGAAGCAAGAATTAAGCTGAGATTTGACACACCCCAGAGTACTCCTCAGTGATGATATCTGTACCTCCAGACCATGGCTGAGACAGTCATCACAATTTCTTTTGTCAAGGATGCCCATAGAAGCCACGTAACAAATGTCCTGGCTCACCAGCCATTGACTGCCCAACAAGCAGGCAGGTACCATCACCCTTACAGCTGTAAGAAAATCCTGGCTTAGGTAGCTGTGGTCACACCTGCAAATCTCAAACAGGAGGAACATGCTTTTCTAGACTGCATGAAATGTATATTTTACTGCCCTGAATGCTATGGCAAAGAAATCTTTTGGAGGATCCTTTGGGTGTACCAAGACCACAAAAGGAAACACAATTTCTGGAAGGTCCTGTTATAAGAAAGGAAGAAGTAGAAAGGTGGAGCCATTCACATTTCTGATCCTCTTCAAATTTTCCTCTTTTGTGTGTGTGATCCTAGAGATACTGTTACCACAGTCTGAGTCTTCTGTAGATGCCTATGCCCAGGGATATCCATTTTGTGTGAGCATTCAGCACCTGCTGGTGAGGGGCAGATCTAAATAAAGCCATAATCCTTCCTGATTAGGAGGAAAACCCTGTAGTTCAGGAGTGTTTGTCCATAATTTTATGAATGAATGCAAAATAACAAACAAATTCCCACATAAAAAAGGTAACCTGAATGAACTTCAACAAACTGAAATCCAAAGGTCTGGGTTTTACTTGGAATTTTTCTCCTAAAGATTTTTGCTCCTTTTGTGTTCGCTGTTCCTGGTAAGCAAGGTAGCTCTCAGCAAAGAGAAAAGGTTCATGGTTTCCCTGAGCTAATTATCAGCTGTGAGTTCCAACCTCAGAATCCTTAATTTTCTTCTAATTTAGCTACAATACCTTCAGAGCAAGACTGCACTAGCAAGTGCAGTCATTCTTTACCCTTCATCTACTTAGGCACCCTCTAAAGAACCAAACTTAGGCCAAACTCCAAGGAGCATGGTCCCAGAGACTGCAGTCAGTGAAAAAAATTGATCAAGCAAACATTGAGAACAATCTCCAGGACCAATCGATCAAGTCAGATATCACAGTTGTATCAGGGACTACATTTGCCAGATGGAAGCACATTCCTTGTAGCAAGATGTAGGAGCAAGCAAAGGGTCTCATTCCTGGCTTCATACCAGCACATGATCCTTGAAGAGAGTGCCTGTGGTAAATATATAGGTAAAACAGCACCCTAATGTTGCTGAGGCAGTTCAGAGTCCTGGAAATTAGATTGTGGATGAGCAGCAAACAGGGTGTTAAACTTCTTGGTCATGGAGAGTTAATCTAATGTCTCTTTCCATTCCTGACAATATTCTTGAGACTTCATGCACGTCCAGAAGAATGACCTATGGTCGTAACCTATGGAACCTCTTCTGGTTCCTACGTCACCAACAGAATTTCCACATTCAGTCAAAAAGATCAAGCTGCTCCTTCAGTTATCTTTGGAATTGGAGGATGTAACAGAAAACAGAGTGCAGAACTTGATTTTCAGAATTGGTTCTATTAGTTGTGTCTCTGAAAACAGCAAGAGCTTACTTTGATTTTTTTAGATCTAAAGGTGAAGCTAAAGCAAATTAACTTCCTATTTGTTCATCAATACACTTAATTCCACATTTATTTCAGCTTTCAGTGTACAAAGCCATGTTTTACTTTTCAGAGTATAATTGTGCTGTCCAAATCCTTAGAAACATGCCTTTTCTTTTACTGTCACCCTAGTGCATTAAGTAACAGTTTTCAGGCAGAGAGCATGCCATAAAATATAGCATTCTGTTCTGCTAAATATTTTGGTGATTATCTCAGATCTAAAAGCAGCTTTGGCTTCAAGCTTTGGTTATAGACTGCTCTCTATTGCCTCTGTGTTGTAGAAACAACATTTGCACTGTTCCCTTGATAAATAGTAGTTTCTGTAGTTTTGTCCCACTGCATTTTAACCTTTTGCAGGTTACAGAGTTAGGAGAAATTACTGAGAAAGGAACATTTCTTAAGAGCTTCTTATGTGACAGACTTGGAAAATAACCCTTCACGTGTTGCCAAGATTGGAAAGTAAAGAGAGAAAGGGCATGTTTTGGGCAAGCTCCTTCAGCGGGATGGGAATATTTTGTGGTAAACTGTCATTTTAATCTGAGGTATTTTAGGCCAGACAGCTACAGCTGCTGTCAAAGAGAAAAGCTCCTCATTTCTGCTGGTCTTGCAATTTTGGAAAACATGTATTTTCTGCTGCCAGTAAAGCCAAGGGTTCTTCCAGAGGGCACTGCTGATCCAGAGGGCAAAGCTATATATAATGTTTTTTGGTATGTCATGATATGTTGGTCCTAAGGGAACCCAAGCATCCAGGAAAGATTGAAGTTAGAAACGTGGGTGGAAGCTTTGCAGCCCACAGATATTTGTAAGTCCAAACGACATCCTGAGGAAGTGAGTCTGGAAAGGGGCTTTCTCATGCTGTTCTCTTTCCCAGCTATTAACAGCATTATGTACTTCACAGTACCATTCATGCACCAGAAATGCAATCACTTATCAGAGATGAAGGCTATTTAATCTAGTAAGGAATTCAGCCTTTGGATTAATGCACAGCATGCTGCTGATACTCCCTCTCCAAACATAATTTATTGCTATCATAAATGGTGAAATTGGACAAGACAGATTGAGACTTGCAGGGTAACTCCTGCCAGATGGGTTTGGGGTTTGTGTAGCCACCCACACTGAAAAGAGCATCCTTGGCCCCTCAGATGTTTTAGGTACAGTTGGAGCAGTCAAAACCGAAAAGAAATAGTCTGTTTGCAAGAGGTACTTAGAATGAGATATGCAAATGTGTAAGGAATATGCTTTTGTGGTGTCCTGTGCGTGCCGTTTATGCACTTATCATCACAGTTTTGACCCAAGCCTATGCTTCTAGAAATTGGGCTGCCCAAAATACATGTTAATAAGCTGGCTGGAGCAGCAGTCATTTGGCTGTTTGGTTGAAATTTCTTTGGGACTCTCTTCCTTTAGTCAACCCCAGTCTGTCCAAATGACAACATCTCTGTCATTGTTCCAGATTTCCTACAAGTGGGACCATTTACAGTTTTTGTATGTTAGTGTCTCATGTCTCTGCCCACCAGGGAGATGAATTAATTGTTGAAAGCAAGAAAATGAGGGAAAAGGTAAAAATAGCATCGGCAGCAGAATGAGTGGTGAAACACACTCATACACTTTTTTAAAGTCACTGTGTTGAGAGGGGTCTGCAGCTATGCAGTTCCAGTCTGCAGAGGAGTGGACCTGTGAGACTATGAGACTATGAGGAAAACATGGCTAGCACACATTCTACCTGGAAGACTTGGAATTATTTCAGATTAAAAGATTCAGAGCCAGTAAACCTGGGGGCAGGTTAGCATAAAAGGGTTGGGTCTGAGCACCTCACCAACAACTGTGGTTAGGTACTCAGACATCTACAAAGCTGAGTCTTTTTGGAGCCTAGATTACACCTGTCCTGATTCACTGCTGACAGCCTCATTAGAAAGGGTAAGGACTTCAGAAAACTGGAAAATAAACTATCCCTCCTCCATCTTAGAGACCTCCAAAACTGAGATGAAACCTCTTGGAAGGGCAGATGTATATAATGCTCTGTGAGTTTTATTAAGTTTTTTTCAGTGCTTATATTTTTCTCAGCAGGGTTGTATCTTCAAAGAAAGGATCATCAACTATCTGCAAATGACTTAGTAACCTGTAAAAAAATAGCACTTCAGAAACTCTTGCAGTAATAGCACAGATTTTCTGATATCATAAAGAGAAACTCTGTATCAGAACAGCATCTTGTCATTACAGATGCTTTGTGACAAGTAGCTCACTCAGCTGCTACAGATTTCAAAATGTTCTGACCATAAATTGTGTATCTTTTAAAAGGTTATTCAGCTGGTGCATTACCCTTTACATTCCTTTAGCTGCACTATTCTCCTTATTGTGGTCATTCTCCATCCTCCTGTTATCCTATGGTAGCATCTGCTGGTGGGAAAGTCTCTACTACAGTAAATGATTCTCAAATACCAAGCAACCACTGAGCAACATCTAGAGTCAAGTTTAGCAAGCTACTTTAAAAAATAGTTCTACTAAATGCTTTTAGGTAGTGTAGATTTCAAACAAAAAAATTAGTTCAGATCATACAAATAAACAACAGGGTAGGAAGGTCAGTATGTTCCAGCAGAGGAACAGAATTTATTTCTCCAGCCTCAGAGTTACAATAATATTCAGGGTTCAAAAGATTTTTCTTATCAAATATGAAGACTCTCCTCTCTACAAAGCAGGATAGGCCTTTCTTTTTTTTTTTTTTTTTTTTTTTTTTTCCTTTAAATAACGTACAGGAGCATGGCTAGAGACCTGGGAAGAAAGGAGAGTGGCATGTTAGTGCTGGAGCTGGGTGGTCAGGAAATTTTTATTGGGACACACTATTTTCTATTTCTTACAAATGTGCCATTCTAGAAGGTGATGCTCACAGAAACAACTTTGTGGATATAAGTGTGTCAGTATGAAATCCAGATTTCTTGCATTTAAAATTCAGAGATATGTATGACTTTAGACATGAAGGGCTGTGTTCAGGTTAGGTACAATTGCAATCATGAAAACACCAAACTGTGTAAAAATGGAGGTACCATGAATCTTCCTTCAGCAGACCTCATGCCAAGGAGTCCACTAAGGAACAAACCTGGAGGAGAAGTGATTTCTGGTCATTATGCAAACTTCTCCATCAGGGATGGTGTGGCTCAGCTGCAGACCAATTTCTCCAACTTGTCTTTGCTCAGGCTTTTCTGGCAGCCAAACTGATGTGATATCAAAGGGCTCTTTCACACATCAGCACCTGCAGCTCTGAATGCAGTGGGGATTATTTCTTTTCTTCCCCCATGGATCAGACCTTCAGTGCCTCTGGTGCATCCCAAAGTCCCCCAAAGTGGGGATTATTTCCCACTGCCTCCTACAAGCTTTAGACGAGGTGGAAAAAGGAGGAAAGCATTTTTCTATGTTACAGAAATGACAAAGGGAGCAGCTCTCACACGTGCCCAAGGGCTCCTATTGTAAAGACTGATGTGGTGCTATCTCCCAGCCACAGGTGTGGGTGGGTCTTTAGCAGAGAGGTGAGGCAGGGGGAACTCAACAAACTCATCTGACTTCCTTTAGTTCAAACATTTCTTGTCAGGACTTACTGAGGGAAAAATAAGTATTAAAAGAGCAAAAGCAGGAAAGGGCCATTTGGCTTATCTTGTTCACTTCCTGAAATCCAAACAAACTTTCAAAAAAATCCATATCACACCCTATCCATTCACCCTGTTTCCCTCCACTGAGGATGGGAGAGTCTAGACAAATCTGGGCTTTGGAAAACCTTTTTTGGAACTTTTTGGAAAATAGGTTCCAAATATTTTTTTAAAGGCTGCAAACATGTTGAAAAACACTTGCTGGGGGGTTGAGGGAGGCTTTTTTGGATTATTTGTTTGTTTTCAGTCCGAGCACCATTGCCAAGAGCACAGGAGAGAGAGCCTGGGAGGTCTGAGCAGACAAGTGATTACTCACACAAGGCAGTCTAAGTGACTTCCCTGGGACACCATTTGCCAGCAGTGACTCAGACAGTATCACCAAAAGTCAGGAGCCAGCCCCAGTTGTTTGTGGTAGCTCTGCTGGCTCTTCCATGTCAGGTGCTTTGGAAGGTAACTCTCATTCCAAGTTCAGGAGCGTGGTATTCCAGTGTTTACCCACCTGGCTGTGCCTCGTGGCTTCTCATTTACTGTGAAGTTCATATGTGTGGCTTCACTTTGTGGCAGGAGATGTCTGGTCCCTGGGCTGAGAAGCACTGCCTGGAAGCCAGGTCTGCAAGCATACACACAGGTACTTCATTTTAAATTAGATGCCTCAAAGCCTGTGTGAACCTGGGATTTACTCTCTGGTGACCCAGGGTGCATTTCAATTAGTGGATGGCAGTTTCTAGACCAGTGAAAGTCCAATTCTTTACAATTCAGATTAAACAACAACATCAACAACATGAAAAAAAAAATAAAAAGGAAATAAAACAAGGAGCCATGTCAGAGTTATCCACAGCAATATTGGAGAGGTGAAGCTCCTCAGAGTGTATGCCAAGCTTCTCTCCCTGCTCACTCCTCTGGCCCTCTGCTGTGGTTGCCAGCTAATAAATTTTCCTGTTCTTGAATCCCGCCCTTCACTTATATTCTGTTCTTTCTCATGTCCTGAGGGAAGAAATGCTCCAGAATGAGCCTGTCTTGTTGGGTCTCCTGGAACACTTGTGGCTGCTAACTTTATGCCATAAAATAGAAGCAATCAGGGGAGTCCCTTCAGTGCATGGAGATTTAATTGACAGTTCATGTAGGTAAGTGATGAAAGCTGGGAGCCTTCATCACAGATCTGACTTGTTAATGTCTTAAGCCTTTCTTGCAAGAACCAGGCAATGATCATGTTCAATCCTAGCTTTAGTTTAGATGCTTTATCTAATCAGTCTTTTTTGGTTAAACACAACAGAAATGAATAGAAGGATTTCAGAACACTATTACTCATTGTAAAAACTTTTTAGTTTTATTTTAAATGCTTGCAAATCCTGATGCTGTAGGACATTTTTTGACCAGCTCCATAAGGTAATTAACAACTTGAGAAAAACTGTCAGAAAAAACGCATGAGGCAATATATCTGGGAGACCACCAGGATTTAAGGGAAAGCATCACCAAAAGGCAATATGAAGGAAGTTTTGAGCAGTTTCCAGTTAATATGAAAATCAGCAATCAAAATGCCACAGTGGGAGACCCTGAAGTAGCCCAACTCCTTCTTTTACATTATTTAGCCAAGGCAAGATGGTTTTGTGGAAAAGTTAGCTTACATGTTCCCCTGAAATACAGGCTGGGCTTTGGGAAAGTGTGGGAAATGCATGTAAATGTTTTTCACACACCAGCATATTTTACATTTAGAAGTGGAAGAAGAGAGAGTGAAACCACAGTGGGTGAATAGATTTTGCTGGATCTGTGCTTCTCAGATATCCAAAACCAAGACATCCTGGGGAGCTTGCAAGGAATCTCTTTCTCCAAAGAAACAAGGCCTAATATCTAGTTTGGCCATACAAAGTAACAAGTTTGGCTAATTGCCCAAAAGTTTTGATTAAACTGTTAATAAATTAAGCCTAAAGAGCAGCCAAAAATCACATCTTGCTGCTGAAATTCATATTTGATTGAAAAATCCTGTGGTTTGAAAGAGAAAGGAATTTTGTGCCAATTTAATGTTGTTCTTTGGATTGATACTTAATTGTGCCTTCAGGTGAGAGTTTTCTGTCACCTGCCCCTCACTAGGGCAGAGTGGAAGAGGGCACAGACCTCCCTGCCCTCCCCCCAGCCCCTCACCTGGCTCATGCCCTGCCACTTTTTTCATTAGCAAGCTACAACCCCGAGTGGACCATGCCTCATTTCAGACAGAGAAGGACAAATCCAAGGCTCTCAGCCAGTTTCTAGGGATTAACAGGCATAAATAGCCCTGGAAATGCCTGAAGCTCAACTGACTCCTAAAAAGGAACGAAAAAATGCAATCAAAGTCCCAACCCACCCTGTAAATTGCAGCACTAGCACAGAACTTAAAGTTTCAAATTTGTGGTCCTCATGTTTAAAAAGAGGTCTTCCACTGAGCAAAAAATATAGGAGATGTTTTTCACATCTTGTAATATATTCTTGACAGGAACAGAGATAGGATTATAGAAGAGAGCAGTCCAATACAAACTGTGGTCTCCAAAAAACCAAATCCCCAAACCTTGCACTGTGGGCCTTTCCTCTTTCCTGGCCAAAAATCCCTTTAGATGGATTAGCTTCTGAATGCCCTTCATCTGGTAACAGAGATTTGGTCAGGTAGAGCTCACGGAATACCACAGAGACAGAGGTGCCTTTTGACAGTTTAAGAAAGAGAGGGCTGGGGGAAAAGGGAAAAACCCAGTTTTTGCAAGCTGGCAGAGGCAACCTGCCCCCTTCTGTGACCACCACTTTTCACTCTGAGCCAATCCTCTTGCACAAATATGACCATCCAAAAAAAGGTCAGGCTGGCAGAGCTTTAACGTTGGGACAAAGGGACACACTGGCGTTATGTTTTGCTGTTTTCTTTGGTTTCTTTGTTGAGAGGGTGGGTTATTTTGTTCCTCCTAGTCTGAGCTCCAGTGATTCATCCATCTCCAAATGTTGACATTTTAACCTGATACAAATCCCCCTGCCTAGCTTTCTGTCTTTTCCATTTTCAGTTCAGATTTCCCTTGTGGACTTGCAGTTCACTCTCAGATCATTAATATCCTTTGTTGGCAAATCCCTCTCTATGTACAGAGCAGGAGCATTTGCTGCCAACTGATCTTCCTTCACCTTTTACTTCCAATGAGGAATGTAACCTCAGCTGCCTTTCAACATTTCCGGCTTCTATTTTTCTACCTATCGTTCCTAGTTGCATAATGGCCACTTTACCTCAGTTATCAAGGTTCTTTATTGCTGCTCACTCATTGCTGATGCTTGTCTGTAACCTCACTTTTCTAGAGGGTTTGCAGACAGGAGGCAAGACAGACTCAGGATGCTGAGCACAGGCTTTTCTGAGGATCCAGGATGTGGCACAAGCCAAGAAAGCTCCCCCTCCTTCTGAAGAATTACGGACGGCGGGAAAAAGGAAAAAAAATGAAGCAGCAAGCAACTCTCAAGACCAATTTAAGCAGAATGAATAGGTCTTTGTTCTCTAGGGCAGGGTTTGCATTTATATTTGCTGTGTTAGCCACGGTTGTGATTTAATTGCACATCTTAATGACTTTTGGTGTTTCCCTTAAAGACCCAGAAGCTGGAATCAAGGGACTCCATAAGGCCCTTTGCATTCATTCAGAGCAGAAGGTAAACCTTACTTTTACAACAAAGAGGAAGAAAATTCTCCCCAAAAGGCTCCAAAACCCAAAGGAAAATAAAAGGAAATTGACATTTGTTGTTTTTAAGAAGTCTCAGGATCTTTAGGCCACTCTCAGGATTTTAGAAGGCGTGATGCTTTGATGCTCAAAATTGACAATGCTGCCTTTATATTGAGTGTGCCACCATGCACAAATTTGCTCAAGAAATTAGTAGTAAAGACTCGTTCCATATGCTACACCAGCCCTTTCAACTTGTTCCTTGTTCTCTTGATGCAAGTGGCAGCAAGGAGAAAAAAGCACTGCCCATCTCACCTTTGCTGCCTTTGGCAACTTTGCTAGTCAGACTTGCATGACCTCTCACCATGTACAAGAGAGCTGGTATAAGCACATGCTGTATGGTGTGAGATGTTTTAGCATTTAAATGGGAAGACACAACACAGGGCTGGGGTTCACAGGAGAATGAGGCCAGTGGAAGATCTCTCACCGTCCCTGGGTGAGATCCTTCTCTGCACCAGTGCAGCCAAAGGCCCTGATCCTGTTGAATCAAATCACCAGAAATGCTGCTGTAATTTCAGTGGTGATCACTGGGGCAGGAAGCAGGGTGTAAGTGGATCACCTACATCCTCCACCTTCTGCATCTAGTTTGGCACATTTGTATCTGTCTTCATCCTTTTGCTGTCCTTTTCCCATTAATCTTCAACCAGATTTACCCCGACCCACTGGGATGCTGGGAAAAAGGCTCACATTCACCTTTTTCAGGGGAACTGGTCTCATTCCCTGTCCATGCCACAGATTTATGCTGGTCTCTGCCAGCTTGAGCTGGATTGGCAGTGACCTACTCCCCAAGATCAGGTTCTGCTTGGAAAAGGATGGGAAATGTTCACATTAGTGGTGAAGCAGCAGACCTGGGAGGCAGGGGTGTGTGACAGTGTGGATGTGTTGTGGTCAGCATCAGGGAATGTAGCTTGTTGAGACAGGACTGGAGAGGAGATGTGTGACCAAATCTGCAAGAGGAGTGGACTCAGGTCAAGAACTTTGCATGTCTGCTCTCCTGCTGCCTTTGGCTTGTTTGGAAGACCAGAATGAATGACAGCAGATTAATTTGGTCTCAGTTCTTTTATGATCTTACTTCTAAAAAATTCTGCTAAATCCTCAGGGCAAATATGATACTAGCGGGGTTCTTTGCTCATACCCCTGTCAGCATTATGTGCTAAAGTCAGATGACTTTAGCTGACACTGAAGTCACAGTTCCTAGTTGGCTATGTTGCATTACAGTGCCTACAGAATAAAAATGGAAAACCAGCATGCACATAAAAAAGAGACCTATGAGAACATATTCTATATTCTGTGGTGAGAGACACAAAGAGGCAACCCTACATTTTGTAAAGAGAAGGAAGAGTGAGGGCTTGGACAGTCAGTCTAGAAGTTCATAGGTGAGAAGGCATTTGCTAGCACGGATTTGTTCAGTCTGGCAAGTATAAAGCAAGAACCAATGGCTAGAAAGTGAACAAAATCAGACAAGAAGATTTTTTTTTTTTTTTAATGTGCCATAGTGCAAGAAGAAATTGATTGTGGGAGGTCTTATGTCATTGAAGATCAGATGAATCCGTCACAAAGATCTCTGACCATGTAATTTCTGGTTCTAATGAATGAATAATCATTCTGCTTCCATATGAATAAAAAAATGGTAACATTATGGAACTTGGGACCTCTATTCGTGCTTTTTCAAGACAGAAACAGGACTTCTGTGCACAGGCCAAAGAAGAAATGAGTATTTTAGTACACAGAGAACTAATCCTAGTAGTTGCCTAATTCTCTCACACCCCATTGAAGGCAGCAGAGAAGTACCCATAGTCTCACTTGATGTGTTCAGCTTCTTAGGAAGGATTTCTTTCAGGATTTCTTTCTCAACACACAAATCAAATCCTATGTAAATTTCTATTTATAGCAGAAGTGTGCAAGTTTCTTTATGTTTCTCTACTCCTGTCAGCTGATTTACAGGCAAATCCTAAACCACACCAATTTTCTGTTTGTGTTCTGCAGGCAACCTGAAGCAGTGCTATTGCCAAAGGGAGAATGATGTGAAATGGCAGCAAGGAAGGAGCACTCCCAGCTGCGCTGTGCATTTGCCCACAGCCCCCCAGCCAGCCTCACATGGTGCAAACTCTCCAACCTTTTTCTGACACCCTACCTCAGGCACTTCCCTGCGTCCTTCTGCTTGGTGTGCCAAGGGCAGGCTAAGGATGGGGAGAGGCTAAAAGCTATGTTTAGTGCAGTTTTCCCCTGCAAATAAATAGCGGTTTATTACTCAGAGGTGTTTTAAAGGTCACCCGCCTCCGCACGCATTGGTTGGCACGGTGGTCCCTAAGTGGGATTCGGGAGTGCCACTGCGCCGCATGACGCAGCCAGCAGTTCGGCGTGTAACTCTCCGTCCCAAAGCATCCCCTGCGGAGACGGGGCAGGGGCCACTGTCGCAGCTCCCGAACAGCAATGCTGGCCTCTGGTGGCCGCGCTGGCCCTTCGCAGCGCGGTGTCACCAGCCCCGAGCTCCCGGCCCTGGGCAGGGCTGCCTGGAACAGGCGCCAGATCCACTCAGCATCCCTTGAAATGCTCCCGTGATGGGGACATCGCCTTCCCACTGGTACCAGCTCCCCCCCGGTGGTACTGGGGGCTGACTGGCTGACTGACTGACTGACCGACCGACAGCTTTGGCCCCAGCCCAGGAAGGTGTCCACGATCAGGACACAACTTGCTGCTGTTGCAGTAGTCGCTATTGCTTTTTGCTCTGACCACAAATGTTAGACTAAGTCTAACATTTCAGGCCATCTGAATAGTTCTGGGACAGCACTTTCACTGGGGCAAAGATGAAAAAAATCAACAAACTCCTACTATTAGAAAGCTTCTTCCAGTCCATGGAACATGGGCATCAGCAGGGATTAAGAGCAGAGTAGAAGAAAGCTCCTTGCAATGGATATTTCTTAAGTCTGCACGAGTGAACCATAACAAAAAAATAAAGCTAAAAGCAAAATGAAGAAACTTAGCAAATGTCAGAGCCAGTTAAATATCTCCTTTCAGCAATCTGGTGGTTTGGCTTCCCCAGTGTTATCCATGACATGAGCTTTGTCAATGAGGGATTAAAAACCCATTATGGACTGCCTGACAAAGCAGAGGGGTACAAGCAGCAGGTGACACAGCAATGCAGCAGGAATGCTCAATTGACATAATGGGGCCACCACAGTTTTACGAGGCAAGACCCTGCCATCTGTCTCTAAATTATCCCCAACCCCTGAGACCACACAGACTGAAATGAGGTGAAGACATTCAAGGTTCAGAGCAGGGGTGTCTCAGTACCCTCTCCATGAAAGTATTCCTGTTATGGGAGGACCGAGGTCATCCTGAAAGTTGTTTGCCCTGATCTGTTTACAGCGGTCAGATGTCACACCTACGTAAGTCACAGAGATGGACAAGGATCAGAGCTCTTGGAAAAGTGGCTGGGCACCTAAAGCAAAGAGAGATTGTGCATGTAGATCAGCTGGTGAGGAGTGGACAGCTCTGGAAAAGAATAACTTTCACCCTCCCTTCCTCATCTCTGCCACAGACACAGCTCTGTGTCCCCAAGAGGGGACAGTATGTTGAGCTCTGGGGACAGCCTGATGTCTGTGGTGGCAGTGCAGGTGTTCACTGTGCAGTCACAGAAGATGGGCACAAGCTGGAAGCCTGGCGGTGGACACAGCCCACCCAGCACAGGAGAGGTGCTGCTGGGGCTGGTGGCCCTGCTGTTGCACCCAGAAGAGCCTGCACTCCAAGTACAAGATGGCTCTGCTCCTGGATGGATTCCCACTTGCATGGAAGAGATGTGAGTCACCAGATGAAGTGATTTCCCCCGCCCACTTCTTTTTGGATGAGGAGGCTTCAAGAGAGGAATTTTGAAATATCCAGTCCCTTTTCCAAAAGCTTTCATTAAAACAGCCCATAAAGTTTCTCTGGAAAGTTTAGGAGGCCTTTAAAGAAAAAAAAAATTAAAATTAAAATTCAGTTTTATTGAATGAATGGGCAGCACTGAAAATATTCAGAAAATTAAAATTAATTTGAAAATAATTAAAAATAAGAGAAGCTTAGTGTATGTTTCCAAGTTCTGGGTAATATTAAAATAGCATTAAAAAACTGCAAAGGAAATTTACTGTGAGCAGGTGTTTGAAATAATTGGGGGAGAAAAAGGGTTGACTATTAATTAATGAAGAATTATGAATGTCCCTTGTTGGATTTTTTTCCTGTAGTCAACATATTTTTAACCACATGAACTTAGGGAACACATTTTTAAAGTGTGGAGCTGCTTTACAGACACACATAGGGAGCTGAGCCCCATTTATTTTATTTTTGCCAGCGGCATGCATTTAGCAGGAGCTGTTGAGAGGACCAAGGTACAAGAGCAAAGTCTTCCTCATCAGTTTTAAAGCACAGATGTTAATATTTTCTGAACAAAAACTCCTATATCAGGGTCAAAGGCACTGAAAACTAAAACACAGCAATGGGTTTCAAGAAAGGCACATGAAGAGCAAAGGTGTAAGGCCTGGTCATGCACAGGAGCTCACCCTGGGTTGTCACCCTGAAAGACTTTCAGACACCTACTGAACTCCCCAGGGTCCATTGTGGACAGATGCCACAGCACAGGTTTTGTCTGGGCTCACCAGCCAGCCTGGGCTCCTGTTGAAATGGCTGGGGCTCTTGGAGCTGCCTTGGGCAGCTGTAAAGGGGCAGCAGCTGCATGCCCTGTGCTTGGCTACTGTAAAATTGTTCTCTTGTTGAGTCCTTCAGCCCCCAAGCACTGCCAGCCAGATGGTGATGGCTTTGTTCCACATCACCCAGCTCTCTGGGGAATAAATGCAATCCTTTGGTTGATTTAACTCACAGCTTCATCAGGAGGATGTACACTTAAATCTTATACCTGGAAACCTCAGGTTTATCAAATACAGGCTGGTGTTAAATGAGAACCTTCCAGTGTAAGAAGCCAAAGTTGTTTCTCAAGTATGGTGCATGTCTCAAGTGCTGCAACCAGAGCTGTGGGTAAACCAGCCAGAAAAATTTCTGCTTACTGAATACAAGCCAGTGTTCATCCGAGGTTGCTTTCTGATTTCTTACCCTGTAACCTTTTCTCGGTTTTTACTCTCGCTCTTTATTTTTTCACTAGCTAGCCCACTTGAAGTTTGATTTAACTCTGCAGGAAACAATAATTCTGATTCCAGACTGTTTTGGTAGTCAATGAACTCCTAGATGGAGTAAGGTTAAAGTGCAGCTCCCAGACGGCAACACTGAATAGGCCAGTGGTGCAAGTGTGACAAATTAGGGAGAAAAGTACACCAGGTCTCTGGAGTGACCAAACACCAGAAATTTCAGTAATTTCTAATTTCCTCCTTAGTAACCTGGTCTTAAGGACTTCCAGCAAGACTGCAGTCAAGAGCACCTCAAGTCCCAGTTACTTGCAGGGAGCGCTGAGATTTTCTTACAAGGAGTGAGTACAAACTGTGAGCCTGAGTCAACTTTTGACGTAGGCACATTTGTTTCAATGGAAATTACTTTTCTCTTCATGTATCTAGAGGCAGCAGTTGGGAAAAAGGCCATACTTCTTTCTGTCACTAATATAAATGACAGGCACATTAAATACAGCGAACAAAAACCCTGGAGTAAACAAAATCAGCATTTATTCCTTATTCATCTTTTTACAAGATTCTTCGTGGTTTTCACAAAAGAACACATACCAGAGATACATGAGTTAATCTACAAAACCAGATATGCAAACCAAAGTGATAAGGTACATGAAAATCTGCATGCTTCATGATTTAGTGACCACATGCCTGTCCTCTAAATTCAAGGGAAGTTACTGTGGGGTACACAAACTTTAGTTCTGCCACACCAAAATGAGATCACCAACTCTACAGACGCAGCTACAGAACATATATACAAAGCACCATCTCTACCAGTCTTCATCTAAGTTTGAAACAGGTAGTTAGTTGTTCAGCTACCAAGCCTTCATGGAAGGTGAAACAGTCTAGCATTCCTAAACAGATTCATGCAGTGTTTAGTTTTATTCACAGGAGACACAAGAACAAGTATGTATCAGTGATAAAAGTAGTATATGAAGATGCATCATCCTCCTGGAAGGAGTTTGGAGCAACAGTGTTCATTCATCCATTCATCACTACTCTTGGTGCAAAACTACATCTGTTACCACATATCAGAAGTCATCAAAAGCTAAGACCTGCCCTGCTCACTGGATCCAGAGGAATGGAATCCAATGTTTCCAGGTTTCCATTAGTGGAGAAGAGCTGACAAACACCTTCATTTCTCACAGCTCCTGGTGGGGGCCATTTTGCTGAAAGAGGCTGTCAGTGATTTATAGTGTCAGCATTAAACTGAAAATGCTAAAATAACTTGACTTTTACTGCAGCAATTTAACCACTGCAGAAGAACTGTTTCTTGATTGAGATTCCTTCACTGTTAAAAAGATTAGGATTCCTTTCATTTTTACTGATCAGGACTGGTGCAAAGTAGATACTTTTGGCAGGAAGGCGGAGTGGTTAAACTGGGCTCTTCTACTACTCACATCACAAAAGGTGGATCTAGCACTTCCCTCATTTATTTCTGTGAGCTACTCTGTCATTCCTGGTTAGAACCAAGAATTTAGCTTGGCTTTAACTTTATTCAGTTCCTGACATTAGAGGTAATATAAAAACAAAATTAAAAAGCAGCTGCCCTTGTAATCTCCAGACTGGATTATCCAGGTTTCCAACTGCTTATGCTGTGAGGGTACCCAGAGGAGTGACTAGCTGCAGGTGTATACAAACATGGACATGATAGCATGGAGATCTTTCTGCAGAGGTTTTTACCCATTTCATAATCTTCAGGATGTACAACACATAAAAGCAGTTGAAAAACCACTGGTGTCCCATCTTGTGCCAAGTATATTTGCTTCTAATCTTGATGTCAGTCTTAGACTACTCCAGTAAATCTGGCATCCAGTACACCTGCTGCATCTATAGGAGTGGGAATGAGAGTGTCCTGATTCTTATGAGTGCCAGGTGATACTTGTCATGTTCCCAGGATTTTATTTTTTAATTTTTACATGTCAGGAAGAATGCACAAGACAAGCACTGCATCTAGGCACTTCATTCCTCCCACTGCAACTGATGTTTCTATACCACTGTTGAGGTACCTGCAGTCATCCCTGTCTGTCCATGAAAATACAGTGAAATGGAATAAAAGCAGCTAGAACAGTGCCTTTTCACACCTGCTCACAAGCACAGAAATTCACAGTTTCCAAATGCAATCACATAAGCCAATATGTAGCAAAAATTATAAGCAGACTCACACAGATATAGGTGACTTATTAGACCCTAGTAGCCTTAGTATTATTATGACCTAGTAGAAAATAAATGATGATGTGTCAAAACAATGATTTAACACAGCAGGACTTAGCTATTAGTCATTAAAGAGCATACTTAAATCATAAAATCATAGAATCATAGAATAGTTTGAGTTGGACTGGACCTTTAAAGGTCATCTAGTCCAACCTTCCTGCAATGAGAAATGAGGTCTCCCACTTGATCAGGTTGTTTACAGGCCAGTCCAACTCTCCCTAGAATGTTTCCAGAGGTAGGGCAAAGTAAAACAGAATGCAAAACAAACTTGCATATATGAGCACACACACAAAACAGCATGCTGCTCAACGTGAAATGAGACACAATTAGGAAGCCACTGAAGAGAATCTGTCTCAAGCTATTATTTACTAAAATTACAACAGCCAGGAAAGATCCCAGAATCACAGAATTACATAATTTTTAGAGTTGAAAGGGACTTCTGGAGATCGTCCAGTCCAACCCCCTTGCCAAGGCAGGGTCACCTAAAGCAGATGACACAGGAACACATCAAGGGGGGTTTGGAACATCTCCAGAGAGGGAGAGTCCATGATCTCCCTGGGCAGCCTGTTCCAGTACTCTGCCACCCTCAGTGTAAAGAAGCTCTTTATCATGTTGAGGTGGATACAAGACACAAAGGAACACCTCTGGAGACGTTTTTCTCAGGCACATTGCTATACACAGCAGTGATGATTACACAGCAGTATAATTTTTTACCCTTGGTGACAGTAAGGCCCTAGGTAAGGCACCTCCTTTTTGACTTGGTGCTGCAGATCCAGCACCACTGGAGCAAAAAGCAGAAGTGCACTTGGGATTCTTTCCTCCTCCACTGGACATCTGCAGGCCCACTTGGGGTTGACCCTGGGCACCAAATGGCATCTTCAGTCACTGCAGAGACTTGCTTAGTCCAACCTCCTCTGACTGGCCCTCCCTCAAATTCAGCCCCTACTGCAGGAGCTGTTCTAAGAATGAAACAGTGGGACAATTTACAGACAAGACTCCAGAGTGGGACCACCATTATCCATGTTATGAAGAATGGAAGATAAATGCCTTGTGTTAGCCCACTGCCCAGTAGCACAAGCCAAAGGCTGCTGAGGTGTCCCCTCCTCAACTCATGCCTAAATTGTAAAAGGAGGGGAAATATGTCCACTCTTCTATCCTCCCGTGCATTCCTATTTCTGACTGTACAAATGAACTTGGGGGATGTGCTCAACAGAGGCCACATTTTCCTACAGCTCCTGGAGGATTTGTGGTTCATTCAGTGCAACACACTCTAACACTGGGCTGATCTTCATGGCACTAAGCTCTTAATTACTACTCAGATGGATATGTCAACAAATAATAAATCCTCTTAATTCAACTGAGTAACAAAGCAGAAAAGACTGTAGTCACACTATTATTTCAGTATAGTTAATAAGATTCTAAATTACATGCAATTTATCCATGTAAAATCTACCAAAGGAAAAACAAAACCCTGATCCAATTCTACAATGGCACTAAAGTGCATAATGAGATCCTGTAATGCCAAAACAGTTTGCTGCATTTTTAGTCTGATCATTGAGTTGTGTGCTGTACAAGAAGCTACAATATCTTGAAGACAATCAGAACAGGAGTGGGAACTCCAACCCTAACAGAAAGGCAACTTTTCTATTCATTTTGACCAGACAAATATAAATGGTGACTAAAAACAAGCAGCCCAGCTTCTACCTAGAAGTCATATGCTCATTTTCCTGCTTTGAGACCACTCAGTCTTTTCCCAAAGAAACTTCCATTTCTGCTTGGCAAAGTTTACTTTGGTAAAGACTACAAATGAGGATTTGAAGGTGGCAGTGCTCTATATGATATAAAAACTATATGGTGTGTCAGTGTGTGATAGCAGTATTTGCAACCTCTGGTGCAACACATCAGTATTTCTAAGATGTCACAGTTTTAAGAAGCCCAGTTCATTTACAGGAGCAGTCTTAAGGGATGTCCTACAATAATTTTAAAACATTGGATCAAACTGGCTGTAGAGAGTGTGATGGCCATGATGTCCCATTAATGGGCCCCTTTTTATTTCAAAATTAATGCCATCCAGAAAGGACAAAGGTGTGAGAAGCAATTCATTGCGTGGTGATGAGTAATATTGTTTTGTCTTTATGTTGATCCCTTTTTTAAAAAGACAGAACTTAAATATATAAACATATGAAATGCATAGATAAATATATAGAGATAGCTGTGTTAATATGTGGTTTGATCAGAACTGGATTAAGCAAAGACAAGGTAAAGACACCACAACAGCATGATTAAATAAAATACTCATTACAATTTGCATTTCAGTAGTTCTGAAACCAAGCAGTAAGAAAGCCATATACAGCAGAAAGCCTCATTATTTTAAGTTCAGAGCCTTGGCAACTTAGATTCACTTAATGATGAGCCATAATCAAAAAATTTCAGGTGAAGAATTCAACTGTTCTGACTCCTTTTTTTTTTTAACCTAGTTAAGAATCAGAAAGGCTTGGGAGCAAGATAAGAAAACTAGAAATACAGAGGATTTTTACTTGAGCCTGTACTCAGAGGTTATAATGAGCAAAGCACTGACTGCCCTCTTTGCCAGTGGTCCTAATCAGTTAAATTAGCATTAAACAGATTAGCTGATATAAAATCACTCTCTGTTAAAATAACTCTGAATTATATTTGCATTTTGGAGAACAGGGTCTGCACGGGTGCAAGTGAACAGTGCCTTGTTCTCTTTCTTGTTTAATTAATCCAAGTGTATTTACAGTGAGCAGTAATTCATCAGGCCAAAAAATCCTGAAATGTACTGTACCACAGTCACAGCAAATTCACCTGTACACAAGGAAAGCCTCATTTCTCCCTTCCACTGGTGTTACATTAACATGGCTTTAACATGGGCTGAGCTAATCCTTAACTCATTTTAGTGTGATAGGAAAAACAAACTTCAAATCTTCTGCTGAAGGCAGCTTTCAATTTGCTGCAATTTTTTTGGGTTTTGGGTTGTTTTTGTTTTTTTTTAATTATTTGACTCTAGTGTCAAATGAACCTTGGCTAGAGATGTAACATAGTGACATTGCCTTCTGGGCTCAGATGAGAAACACTTAATTTTACATGATAATTTAAACTTTAAGGAGCCTTTCATAAGTAAATGAGGACATAAGACTAGATAGAGAAAAGTTCATTATGAAACCAAGCTAATGTAGCACTTGCAGGATTGAGAACAGGCTGCTTCAGAAGAAACACGTTCCTGCAACACAGAGAAATACTTTCCTTCTTTTAACAGCTGAATAGAGAAGAAGCAGCTCCACAATGCTGGGACTTGTCCTGCAACTAAAGTGCTGTTGGTCCATTTAGTAGAAGTCTCAGTCATGGCAGGGGGTTAAAGCACCAAGACCACTGATATTTTCAAATCTCTTAGCAGCAGTAACCACACAGCAGCTTTTCTGCAAAATAAACAAAACGTGAATCCAGTTAATTCAGCAATATATTTTTTTCATTTGGTTAAGTGTTCTGGGATGACCACATCATGGTTTCTTTGTGCAAAAAAGCAGCACTGAAGCCTCTTGCTTACAAAGGATTCTCGCAGCCACCTTTTCTGTGAAATGTTTTATACAATATTAAAAAGACAAGGCTTCTTTGTTAAGTGGAGAATTGATCCTGGAGGTATCTCTTTAAATGCAGCTACTCTGCTTTTTTTACCTCTCTTGTCATACAGATCATGGTATGCAAAGGCATGCTGCGAACCTCTCCATTTATTTGTGTTACCACTGCAAGCATTTATAATGCCAGGTTTAAATCAACTGGCACTTGACTGCATTATTTTGGGTTAAATGTGGTAAGCATACTACTTGCCTGATAAAAATAGCTAAAGGGATTCTTTGAAAATAAAGCACAGCTATGACTTTAGATCCACTCATTAAGTAAACTCAAATAAACTCCAAAAAGAAAAACACACTCAAAGGAAATAACACTGCAAAAGCCAAAACCAGATTTTCCTGCAAGTTAGATCATGGGTAGGTTACTATGTTACAAAGCTATTAAAAGTTTATTTAAAAATAATTTTGACTGCTGTTGGACAGTCAATTTATCTTAAAGTTGAATTTGGTTGTAACAGAAAATTGTGTAATGCAGTGCTTCCTGCATTACAGAGGGAGAATTTTCACCATTTTGTTGTTGTGTTTGTTGCTGCAAGTTAGTGGCTTGAAATGGGAAACCCAGATACAAGCACTAATCTTGCGACAGGGCTGGAAAACCTGTTTAGAAATCTGCTGTGTAGAAGCACACAGGTGAGTGGACCAAAGCTTCATGGAATCTGTCTCAGCACCAGTGAAGTGAGGGTGAATACTGAGGATCACAAAGAGGCATAAATTCCCACTGGATTTCTTCTCCAGAAGCTGATGTTCAGATATTACCATATCAGGAAGTTGCATGGCTTCAGAGAGCAAGTGGGATGTGATATTGGTACCTTAGTCCTTATTGGCTTCCACTGTATGCACTGAGAGGCATCTTCATGTCTTTGAAATAGCTCATGTAAAGATCATTACCTTCTGTGTTATTCCACTACACTGTATAAAATCTGCTCTAATCTTACTTAGAACAAAAATTTCAACCTCTCACAATACTCTGTTTTCGACATGTTCCTGGAAAAAACTTGTTGCAAAAAAAGCCAGTATATCACTTGTCCTACCAAGCAGATGATGGATGATGGCACCATTAAAAACTCGCCTGTTGGCAAGTGGTGAAAGGTGGACTACTTTTATTTTGGCATCCTGTTACTCATGGCGCACTACTAAAAGGAAGTGGTTTTATAGTGTATGTGTGTGTTCTCAGCCTAATTCACATCTTGAACCTCCACTGAGTTTTGCCCAGAGATGGCCTCCAGAACCTTTGAGCAGTTCCCCTGGTCCCTGAACAGAGCCACCAATTTTTGTGGTAATTGGTGAAAGTGGTGGTGGGAATTGGAGTATTGGTTTATGGAGACTGCAGCGCCTGAGGCAGCGCGATTTCAAAGTGGCCAAGTGAGTCAAAGACCAGGGACAGAAAAAGAGAGCAGACTTGAGTCTGCCTCATCCCCCGGGGAGGCAACCAAGCCAGGCTGAGAACCACTAATGAACTGTTTGTTAATGAAAGGGCAAAGACAAGGAGCCAGGGAGAAAGGACAGAGAGATGCTCTGTCAGACTCGTTTGGGTTGCTGAAGGGGGAGGTAAGTGCCCTGTTAGAACTGGGTCCTCAGACGTGTGGAGCAGCTTCTTTTAGGGGTCACCTTGCTTTGATTTTGCTGCAGTTAGTCAAGCTGCCCTGAGGGTCTGGCCCGTGCCTCTGCTAAAAAGTTTTTATTTTTCATATTTCTACCCTTTTTTAAATTGTACTTATAACCACAGCATGAAAACCTGAAAGCTTTCAGCACTGAAAAATTATTGGGTGAAATCCCTGCCCCATGAGAGCCAGTGGGAGCATAACCATTCCCTCTAAAATGGCCAGGGTTTGCAGCACATATGGCTCCATAACCATTAATTATTTTGCACGTTGCTGTTACTTGGTATAAGTAATAGAAACAGTTTACATTTTGAATGCTTTCCAGACAGCAGCAGGGATGGTGGTGGTGAATACAGTTTGGACCGTGCACTTTGTACTACCCAAGGTTTTCAGCTGTCCACTGATCCCTTCCACAGGGGCTACAGATTTTACATTTGAAGGAACATTTGGGACCTGAAACAAACCTTCTGTTTGGCAGCTCTTTCAGAGAGGTTATTTAGCCAGGGGTGCTTGAGACACACAGTCACCTTTAGCCTTTCTCTAAGGGGAAAAAAAAGAAAAGACACCGTTATTGGAGCACTAATTGAAGATCAATCACATCTTACTTCTGCTTAAGGTAATGGCAGAAGAGCACTGCAACATCAGCATGTTTAGTGAAGTTATTTTGCAAAGCACAAGTATGACCAAAAAAATATTGGGGGAGAAGATGCAAAGGACAACATGAGCTGTAAAGTTTGCATTAGGGTAGGGTTTCCTGAGAAAAAAAGATGGTGATAGGAAGGACAGCAGTTTGTGTTCTTGCAGCATTTGGAAAAGACTGTCTGTTCCCCAGATTGCAGAAATCAGAGCCTCACTGGAGCCCAACTAAAGGAGTCAAATTATATCCTACAAAAACCTCTGAAGATAACCATGACAAACTGTCCTATTTTTACTGTGCACACTAACTTACAAATCTTCTAATAATCTCATGGGCATTCCTGTTCTGGGAAATTACAACAAAAACTAAATTTAAGTGAAAATTAGAGGAATTTATTTGATTTTTTTTTACATCCTGTTTTATAGTAACTCTAGTTATCCTTAGTCTATAATGGGAACATCTTGCTAGGACAGAGCTGACAAGATGCTGAGATGCTGTTCAGTCCATCCCACTGCCTTACCAGTAGGGCTACCTCTGCTTGATTAGCATCATAATTTTTTTATTTTAATAACATTATTTTGTTAATTTAAAATATCATCTATTAATTCTTAATGATGGCTGTATATGAAAATGCATCTTGACATATACATCCTAGGCAATACAGCAGTCATTTTATTTAACACAGAAGTGCTTTGCCTGCAAAGAAAGAAGTGAATATTGCACTTTAACTGCTGTAAAAATTCTGAAAACTGCTTAAAATTATCCCCTTGTGAACCACTGAACTACGGAGTGAACTCACTTAGAAACAGCCAACAGAGGTGTCACCAACAGCGTGAATCTCCAAAAATTACTGACACAGGAATAACCAAAGTGATTTAAAATCTTGTTGCTCCTCCAACTCAGCCCAACTGAATTGTTTGCTTGAGCAAACAACTTCTTCTCTGTTGGCCACTAAACTGGCTACCACTGAAGGGCAAGAAGGTGTTTAAGTACCAAGGTATGCACCAGGTGAAGTTCCAAGCTCTGTTGGGAAAGGTATCTCTTTGGAAGAGGTAGGATGAAACAGCAGTCAGGGGATCTTCAGGAGAGCCTGAAAGGGTTTTCAAAGTAGGAACAAGAATCATCCCTAGCTGGAAAATTCTTTTCATATGGTAATTCAGTGCTCATTTTGTAAATACTTTCATTTTGATAAGAAATTGATCCACTCAGCAACACACAGCATTGCAGGATCTTTTATTTCCTCCCAGACATGCAAGAACTCATAAGCAAACCGTGAGCATGCAAATTCTAACAGCTAAAAAAAAAGCAAAGGGACACACATGGCTCACAGTGGCAAGAAATTAATCAGCAACAAAGACTCAAATGAAGTTAAGAAAAATGTCAAAGCAAAATAATGTGGCAGCACAAGAAGGCAACAGTAGATGCACAAGGATATTTAAATGTAGGGACCTGGAGTCTGCAGTGGAGCCTGTGGTCTGTTAACCATGGGTGTTTTAAGGCAGCAGTTGCACTTAATCTCCAGCTAGAGGAAAACCAGAATGCTATTAAGAGTTTTTCCCAGAATCTTACAATTCAGCAATTATCTGCTACAGGTCATGTGTTCTGCCATCTTGCAACACTGTCATTTCAGAACAGTATGACAGACAGCAGATTAATTAAGTTTTGTTTCAGAGCAAAAATGTATTCAGGTAATTTCAGAGCATTTGATGGATACAAGGAACAACATCAATGAAGTGTCATTATAATACTGTATGTGGGCATAAAAAACTTATAAATCATATTAGTTCTGCAGTGGAGCAGCACAAGTGATACAAATGTGTCATGATGGCATGAAATACACATTTCAAAGATACAGGATTATATACCATTTTTCCTTGATGAGAAGCTTTGATATGAAATCTTTGGCTTCATCAGAAACATCTCGAAATTCCTCATCTTCAAAATCCCAGTTACAGGCCAGGATGTTGTTGAGGGTCTCATTGTCATCATCACCCAAAAAAGGAGACAATCCAGTGAGGCTGAAGTAAAAAGGAATATGTTCAGTCCTCCTGTCTTTCCCTCTTCCTGTACATGGTCTCCAATGTGCCAGCTAAGATTGTTCTGTCACTCTGGCCTAACTTACAAAATACTACTCTCTAAGGTCTCCAGACCATTCCCACTTTCTCATCTATTTACATGTTTAATCACCCCTCTCCTCTAAGACACCAAGCATTATTGTCTTTCATGGCATTACTGTCTTTCATATTTTCTAGACCTCTGACCAGTCTTGTACTAACCACTGGGAATTTACCAAGCTGCTTACATTATTCTGGAAGTGTGATGCCCAAACACTCCTGAGATATGTGCAAAAAAACAAAGACAAAAAGTTCATGGCAATTGGAAAAGAGAAGAGATTTCTCAATATGGAACTTGGAAAGAAGTCAAAATTTCCTATTTTGGGTACACAGTTTTTCACTCTTCCAGTATAACAACAAACTTGGATGACTGACACAGTTCAACTCAGAAACAGCTTCCAAACAGATACTGAATCCTACTTACAGCATATAAGCAATGACTCCTAAACTCCACATGTCTGTAGGAAAAGAGACAAACTCATAATTCACAACTTCAGGAGCAAGAAATTCTGGAGTCCCAAAGTTAACTCGAAGCTTTTCCCTGGGTTTATATCTAGGAAATGGAAACATTAACAAAGGACATCAATTACAGTTCTTATTAAAGCTGCATCATCAATTGTCTAGCACTTAGAGGAATTCCAGAAGCATACAGAAAATTCAGTAGGAAAACAAGCACAGACAGAGGCTCAAACTAAAAAGAAATATACCCACATATAGAACAAAAAGTATTTTCAAGCTTTGTATCATACTAGGACAAAATGCAATTGCTACAAAAAGGAAGAAATTTGTAATTTGAGGACTTCTTAGAGCAGGTCTTACCATCCTTTTGGGATTTCTCCATATCATAGGCATGAAATTTTTAACCAGTAAATCCTTCACTGAGATTATAGCACCTAATTAAACTAGAAAGGGATATAGCATGGGATATATTGTAAGACCCCTCAATGGTATCTTACACTCTCTTTTTAAGAATCTCTTAATACTGGAAGCAAGAGACTAGAAAAGACTAGAAAAGGTTTTGTCCATTTTACCTGTTCCAAGATACTTATTTATATGCATTCTTAGTGAAAATCAACCCTCTTTCAACCATCTATCTGAAAAGAAGGTTTCAGGACAAATCTTTTTCATTCAGCTCCAAACATTCCGTATTATAAGATATCCCTGGTTAAGAAAAACAAATTTGTCCTAAGAACACTAGAAGACCATTATGTATCAAATGCATCATTGCAGGGATGCAATACTCTTTTCATTGTTTCCTAATTCATTTATGGTTAGTGAGAACACATGCATGTACCTTCTTGCCAATCCAAAATCAATAATTTTTATTTGATTTGCCTCTCGGTTCACACATAGGATATTCTCAGGCTGCCAAGAGAAACAAAAAAAGAAAAAAAAAAAACTTGAATGAGAAACAAATATGAAAAATTGGGCTTTTAGTAAACTATAGGGAGAAAAACACTAATAACAGTGCAAATATCTCATAAGCACCTTCTGCTTTCCTCCTTGTTCAGATCTCTCTGCATGGATACCCCTCTTGCTGTCCCACAGCAATCAGAGTCATGCATTTTGTGCCTTCCAACTGCTTTTTCTACTCTACAGCTTTTCACTTTGACATAAGGCAGCAGTTCAGATAAAGAACTCATTAGGGGGAGGGGGACAGGGAACACAGACTTCCAAGAAGGGGTTTCAGGATGCTTTCACTGAGACTTTACAGACCTTAATAAGCTCACACTGATTTTTTTTTTTAATTACATTTTTTGGGCTTTGAAATTTGTCTTGTAGCTTTACATTTCTGAGTGCTCAAATGTTCTGTCAGATTGAACATTAATATATTAAGCCGCTCACATCAACTTTATGTTTTTTTCAGGTGTTTTAGCAAAAAATAGGATTCATAGGTTAAATCTCTCTGGGTTTTCATAGGGCCAAATGTTACTCTTCACTTTCCTGGAAGAATCAATTAACTTCCAAGAATTACTCCAAATTCTTACAGAAGGAACTGAGAAAAGGATTTGGCCAATTGTCTTTGAAATGTAAATACCTAAAGCACAGTCCCATATTCACTGCCAGCACTTTTATAGCTACTCTGTCTTGTTGCTCAGTGAGTCCTCTTTGAAACAAAACAGCCCTCAACACTTAAAACATTAGTTAACCTTTGTCACCATTACTAATTCATTTTACATGTAGGACTTTTAAAAACCATCTGTCCATAGTTTCTGAGGTCCTGGATGATTATGGTCAAGACGATTTTCTTTCAATTTCAAGCTTTCTTTCCCAAACTCATTTGTTACTGACAGCAATCTATGAACAAGCAAAACAGAAGGGAGAAGCCGTAGCTGGCGAGCACATGAAAAGAGGTCTTTGGGATTAATTTCTTGGATTGTATATTTATCTTTTTGTCAGCAGTTTGACCTCATATTAAAACTGTGCCATCTCAAGATCATAATTAATGTGTCCCAAAGAACTGTGTGAACTTCTGTTTGACAGGTTTCTAGGTAACTGGATGTTTATAGAGAAAGAGAAAAGTAAGTCTGGTCATCGATCGGCTACAGAAGCAGGTCCCAACAAGCATCTGCTCATTTCCTTAACCACTGCAATAATATGTATGCTAACAACATTAAAGATGTACTATATTAACTCAGCTATTACAAGCCAAAACCAGCAGCTGTTATAAAAATCTCACCAAAGAGAAAACCATCTTGTGCACTCCTTGTTTCTTTTTATTGTATTGTAAAGCTCAGGGATCACTAGTAAGCTTTCTAGCCAGTCATAAAACTAAAGACATCATCCCATTTTATTCCTGCACTAAACAGAGGTAAGAAACAAGTCCATTATTTAATAAAAAATGGGGCTAAGGGAAAAAGACCCAGCTCAAGTGTACACTTTAATGAAAAATAATAACAAATGTTTTCTAAGGGGTGCCACTTGACCATTTGCAGTTGACCAGAGTGAGAATGTGCAAGTACACAGTAGAGTACTTGTACATGTACATGTGCATGGTAGAGGATCTGCCACCTTTCTCTGGGCTTTCAGCTACACTAGACATATTTGTTACATTAACCACTGACTATTTTTATTCCTTTCATTTCAGAAAGTACTCTTTAATGTACTTTCCCTTAATCTGGCTATCTATTGATGCCTTTTCATGACAACAGCAGTTGAGTGTAGTCTTCAGAAAATTGCGTGGGCTTACATTGATCCTCAATGACCCTTGAATTTAGTTCTACTCACTCATGCCTTTCTGCATAGTAAAAAACAGGGACAATTGCCACCCCACAGCTGATGTGTAAAACATGCATCTTGTGCAGTTGAATTAAATAATATTTGTACAGTATCTTGGGACCTAAGTATTGAAATTAAAAATAGCAATGTATTTGTAGTCAACTGCTGGCTTTCTATGAAATCACTCTGTGGAAAATTTAGGCACTATGAAGCTTGATGACATATGACCACAATTTTCATCTAATTTACTTAGTCCTGTAGTAATTTAACCGATCTCAATGTGGTTAAAGTAAATATGCATTGAAATAAGGAAAGCAGAATAAGGCTCTTTGTTGTTTCTGCCACAGGAATCTGCTAAGCTTTATGGCCTACCATTAAGAATGGAATTTCCACATCTGTCATTGCACAAAACATATATCTCAAAACTCTACCTTGAGATCCAAATGAAGAATGTACATTTGGTGCATGTACTGAATTCCCTTGCAGATCTGTTTTATGAACGAGATTGTATCCATCTCTGTCAAATTGTAGTTTTCATCAATAATTCGGTCAAATAACTCTCCTCCTTCCACGCTGAGGAGAAAAAGACAATAAAGCAGTGACCAAGTTCAAATCCCATCCCATACAGTAAGACTAATGCAGAAAATACACTATTGACTATTTTTATCATTCACAGTCAAGTTCAGTAAGATGAGCTTGTACTTTAATCTGAACTTTCTGAAATCTGAGTTCTGATGCATACTGGCCTGAATGTCTTCAAGGCCTAAGAGTCCAGTCTCTCATCCATTGAAAACCATGAACATCTTGAAATTTAATATTATGCTGTCTTGAGTTCTCATCTTGGACCAGTGAAATTAATGACGTTCCATGGAAAACCAAGACAACATGATGGAGAATCTGCATTTAAATCTGTGGTCTCTTCCCTCTGAGTTTAAGAGGGACATGATCTAAAAGGTCAATCTCAAACTATCTAAAGTCAACAAAATTTACTTAATTTATCTTCATATTTCAGTATGCCTCTAGCTTATCTGTTCATAGGTGCACACATACTTTCTTTTGTGATATGTTAATCATATAGACCAAATTCAGAGTAAAACCTGAGAATGTCTAGAATAGTCAAATTCACCTAACTTTGAACCCTTCTGCCACACATTTCAATGTTTTAGTTTTGGCCTTTTTGGCTTCCTTAAGACAACATCTGCTTAACCTGAGCTTAAGGCAGGTATTTTGTGCCTAATTAGCCTGATAACCCAGCATAAAAAGCAGGTTTATCCTTTCAGGCACCCAATATAAGGATTAGGCACAACACCCACATCTGGCTCCTCTTTGGTGCAAGATGTCTTCTTGTTTGCCTCCCAGAATAGGAAATATTCTAAGAGGTTTGTTTCTTGGCTGACACAAATTAAAGTATTAAATTAAAGATAAGATATGTAACACAGCTCTATCTGCAATTGAAGCAGTTGCTTTACAGCACCAGGAGTGTGGCAGACTGCTGGAAAAAATGCAAAAATGGCTGCATGGGAAAATTTTTCTCTTAAAATCCCTTTCTTTCCTGTTGTTCATGAGAACATATATGTGTTTTCTGCCTGTAAGAAGCTCTATTTCTCATTTCAGGAGAAAGCAAGAAGGAAATTGACAATTCTAGCAAAAGTAGTAAACACAGAAAGGAAAAGACACTTACTATTCCATTACGAGTACAATATCATTTTTAGATTCAAAGGCATCATATAGCTGGATGAGGTTGACATGATTCAGCTGGTTCATGACATTGATTTCATTTTTTACTTCATCCTGTAAAGAGCCATGAATATTGCTTCAGATACTTTTTTCCTGAGAAGGCTACATTTGAAGCAAATCTACGTTATCTTCACGTTTTCTCTTGTGGCAACCAAACTCAGGGCTCCTGCAGCAGTAGATGTCAAAGCTATAGGAACTAACAGGCTGAACTCAGAGCTTGATTGGGGTGTTTATTAAGGTATTTAGTTACCTAAGGTATTTACTGGAAAAGAAAGAGAAGAGCCCACATGGACAAGAGGCAGGCTCCCAGGGATGTAAAGGAAAAAAAGAAGCAGAAGAGGATTTTGTTCAAACAGCTGTAGGTGTACAAAATCAGGCTGAGAGGAGTCCAGAACAGTCCTCAAAACCTAACTTTACAGTCAGAGGACTGGTACCTCCATTCAGCCCAACTATTTTAGGCACGCTGAATGATGATGTCAGTCTCTCTCCATTCACCATAAAGGGACTCTTAGAGATCAGCTTGGTCACAGCTATACCTTAGCAACCTCAGTTACCTGAGACAAATCCCACTCTTGAATGCCTTTGATGACACCCATGCCACACAAAGGATGTCATGCATGTCTTTCCAGTGAAATCCAGTCCCAGATGGCCGAGAGATTTTCAAAACAGCCCAGACTAATTCCTCTCATCTGTATTTGTGTTGATGTCAGGTGCCCAGATCATGTCTGCTATCAGCATCGCCCCCACTGACATCAAGTCATTATAACAAAGGCTACAGTGTGCTTGGGAGGGAGTACACTATGTCACAGGCCTGACAAATATTTTTACCATTAAAGAAAACACTAAGAAAATTAGCAACAGAAAGGAAAAAAAAAATATAATATTTAAAAGAAACAGAAAACACCCCAAAAATAGAACTTTGATGAGTTATTGGAAGTTTTGGAGGAGAAGGGAACTATAACTGGAATTAATGGTGTTGCAGCAGATCCTATGAGTGTGATGGCTCGTGAGACACTTGGTCATGGCCTGCTGTGTGGCTGAAGAACAGTGTGTGATCCATTGGGGAACAAAAGACTAATATCATTCTCCACCAACCTTCTGTTTTGGACCTTGTGCTTTTATAATTTTGGCTGCCAGCTTGAGACCTGTTGCTTTCTCTTCACATTTGTGCACTTGCCCAAAACGCCCTCTAGAAAAAAGAAGAAACAAACATCATCCAGTGGTACAGGTGTCAACTCCGAGTGTAAACTTCACTATAAACAACCATAAATTATCCTCTCCCTACTGGCTTTCATTTCAACTGCTCTGTTGCTGCTCTTTTGTTGTGTAGATTGTACTTGCTACTACTCATTTAGGCATATCAGCATCACACAGTGTTCTATCTGGTACTACCCCATTTGTATGATTCACTATACTTACCTCATAATGACCAATCCCAGGAAAAGTCAAGGATATACTGTAAGAGTAATGGCTCACTTCTATGCATCATCTGCCCCTCTCCATCGCATCATTCTCCTCCTTGGGAGGGTTGTGTTTTCTTGATGATACAAAGCCTTATCCAAGAATATGCTGCCATGAAAATTACAATATCCCATTCTCCTAAACAATGACAGCACAAGGGGTAAGTAACTCCATGGCCTGTCAGATCAGCCTGCTAATCAATCTGAAAATAAGAATGTGTTTTCAGGGATGAGACTCACTGAGAGGAAGAAGACTACAATATGTGTCTAAATACTGCTGGCTGTAATTTGAGGTAAAGTATTTCAGCATCCTAGGAGCCCTGTCATAAAGCCTGATGGCATCTGGCTGGCCTAGAACAATGCCAAACACAGGCCAGATCTGCTGGTGCCAAATAGCAGGCCAAAATTCACTCTCACTATAAAACCAGTCTCCTCTTTTCGTCCCTCTACAAAGCACTTTAAGAGCTTAGACTTTCATGACTTCAGCTCTAGTGGGGCATGTTGCCTCCGTTCACCTCCTAGGGTGCTTGGCTGTAAATTTGTGCCTTGCTTTCCAAGTTGATTTACTACACCTGACTTACCCTCCCAGAATTTCATCCTCGTTGACATTATAGTAATTGCTGATCCCCACCCTTTTGGCTGAGACAATCCGGTGATCAAATGGTGCTGGTGGAGTAGGAATATCATCTAAAAAAGACAAAACCAACAGAGACCATATGAGCAGTCACATGCGGTGCTTGTCTATCCCATATTTTAGTTCCTCTTTTCCCCAGATAAGTTCATTTAAGAACTGAATACACTTACTGTAAGCTTTATAGAGAGGTCTTTCTCTGTTATTGAACAAGGGTTTTATTCCATAAGCTTTGGCTAAGAAATGAGGTGGTTGTTGGGAGCTACACTACCGAGACAAGGACTTCTTTTTTTAAATTATCATCTTTCATACAACAGTTGGGAGAGGCAAAGTGAAGACCACTAGGCTATACCAATGTAGCTTCATATCCACAAGGGGCCTCTGCAATTCAGCCTAATCTCTGATTTTTTAAAATATTATTTCCTCCTCAGGGGCTGTTAATAGATGAGTATGCAGAGTATGCACTGTAACTCTCTGGTGGAATAGGAAGAGAAACAACTGTCCTGCAGGCCCAGCTAAGAGAGGCTATTTCCTAGCTTCTGGTGTTGACAGTGACTCCCCTTCTCAACTGACTGACAAAACTTGTCCTTCTCCACAGTGTGGTCATCACCTTTAAAGATTACATTTAGAGCTTGTGTACATGAGGGAGTTTCACCATGGTGGACAGCACTTGGGGTTTCCAGTATGCCTCAGGACACAAGGAAACTCTCATATGCTGCTTTGAAGAATTTCTGCCCTTAAAAAAAGATGGCAGATAAAAGGTAAAGAGGGGCACAGAGGAGGGATGGTTCCCAACATTGCACTGCAGCAGCTATGGAGTTTTGGCAGGTCTCGAGTGTTACTTTCTGGACCTCCACATGCTGGACCTTTCTGCCATCCTGGTCAAAATCCCTGCTGGAGACCAGCCCTCCATGCCTAATTTGGACTTTTTGCAGGCAGTTGTGACTTCAATTTCATACCCAAGTTGTTTTTCATTTGATTGATACTCCTGAGAGTGACCTTTGGCTGACCAAGGTGACAAATACTTCTTCAACCATTTGGGAGGGCTACAGCCCCAGTGTTTCAATATGAGCTTTCTGGTTTGGAATGCCAGCTCCTTTTTGTGTGAGGCTTGTTGAGCAATTTTAAAACCATTCATTACTCCAGTGAAAATGATCAAAAACACAAACAAGAAACCCCACAACAGCATGTAGCTGGCAGGAACACTTTGGTCATTAATGTGGCAGTAGATTGTCCTTATTCACAGTGAATGTCCATTTTTCCAGGACACCAGCTGTGTACCTAGATTTTTTCTTGACAGTGTTAATAACTTACATGGTCAGGAAGTTAGTTCATGGTCAAGGAATTGTGAAAAGCTGGGGCTTCTGGAAGTTTGCCACCTACTTGGGATTCTGCAGAGTTTGAATTGCACTACTGTAAGTATGGGTCTTTGCATGTTGCTGAGACCCAAAAATGTCAAGAAAACCTCTAACCTAAGGCAAAATTTGACTCTAACACAAACTCCATCAGCACCAGCATGTAAGTGACAGAAGAAAATGTATTTCTGAAAGCTCAGCTAAAAACATTACCAAACTTTGGGAAAGGAAATATTCTTTTAAAGATGCCAGACTACTTTTCAAAACTATGTTTAAGTTTTTGCCTTCAAGATGTTCCCCATGACAGACCCTATTTTTCTTTTCCCGCAAACCAGAGATGTTTCCCTGTTCAAGAACAATTTCCTATTGCAGATCAAAGATGTTCCAACAGAGACACTATAACCTTAATGTCATCCATGAAAATCTCCCAGAGCTCACAACAGTTTATGGATTTAAAAGTTTTACTGTGTTATCTCCTGTTTTCTGCTACAAAAACCTAGCACAAACCTGTAATAAATGTTTCCCTCCTACACTCTCCCCCCTTTACCAAAGCAGATAAATTCATCTTGAGTCTTGTGTGTATGCACATGCACACTCATATATTTCCAAGTCTTTCAGGCCACCTCCTCACATGCCATAATCTCATTTACAGGAATAGCCACTGAAATTATCAAGATGGAGGTCTGATATTAGAAATCTCTGCCTCACCATGGTGAGCACTGCTTCAAAGTTTGGTGCATGAGCACCATTTATCTGATTGTTAAACAGCATCATTCAGGCTTACACACAAAAGTCTGTATTTCTTTACTTTGTAGCCTGCAGTTGTTCTCACTTCAGATCACAGTGGTATGAATATGAGCAAGCTGGTTTTTCAGGCTATGTCCACAGCATTGCAGATTCCCTGTTAACACACATTCTCAACACTTCCTCAGGCTGACCAAGTTTGCCACACCTGATATAATTTCTCCCTCCACTCTACACTTAGGGATTTTAGCTCTTTTGTTAAAAGAAGAGGGAGAGAGGATAGTGTTAGTGGAGCAGTTGTGGCAGAAGCAAATTAATTTTGAATAATTTCTGACAGAGCAGAAGCCTCTAATATGAAAGCAAGCAGAATCGTGTTACTTCTCATCAGCTTAAGATGCAGCCCATGAAAAACTGTTTCCCATCAGAGCTACCATGCACATCTTTTTCCCCTACTAATTAGAATCACAAAATCCTTCTCTTCTACAGATCTCTGTTCATCACTGTAATACCAGGGGAATCAAATGCATTGTCTTTAAGATACTTCCTTTAAGAGCTTTTTATAGTTTTACATATGCCATCAGCACTTTCTGCAACTACTCTGCTCTTTTTGTTGTCATCTTTGACAAGACCTTCATCATGCACTTGATGCTCACTTCTACTACTATGCTCAAACTGGCAGGTCTACCCAGGGATTGAACTAGAATTTCCTGTACCTTTTTCGCAGCGTTTACACCTGCAAGGACAAAACATGGTATTAGTGCAGAGTACATTTAAAGCAGAGCAACTTTAGAAACATAGGTGAAAAATGCCTACACAGATATTGCATTCAAGTAACATTAAGCTATTTTGTTTCATGGTGTAAAATTAACTGGTTTAATATTCATGTTGAGAAATAAAAATGGCCCTTAAATTAATCGTGACAGCAAAACATTTCTCAGTTACTGAAAACCTCACCTGAGGTCTTCTAAACTTGACATTAGGCTATCAATCTTGCCTTTAAAGGAAGAGGAGAGCACTGAATTTCCCCTTTGTTCATACAGGTTCCTGAGGCCTTAAACTTGTTTATCCCTGAAAGGCTATATATTAAATCCAGCAAAGATAGAATTGCAGTACACAAATTTATTAGGTCAATTGCCTAGGCAAATTTTTATTATTATTATTTTAATAGTTTTTATTAATTTATTTTATTTAAACATTTTTATGTTGTCATTTAAATTACTACCTTTGCAGTAAGTTAATTCCCAGTTGGCAGATGGCCTAATATATTTTGCTGATGTTATATGACATTGCAGTATATAAACATAACCAAGGGAGAATTCTTCTCAGAGATAAAGAATAGCATAATGTAATTCCAGTGTTCCTAATATATTTCCCAAGCAAACAACTACAGCACACTGCTAATACTGTGTGTGGTGGATTGTTTGCCTGGCTTTTTTAAGAGTATAATTTCACTCAGATCACAGACATAAAAAAATTTTTCACTTTTGCATTAGGCTAAATTTTCACCAATATTTGTATTAATCAGCCACTTTGACATGAAACTTGAACTACACATTTTTCTGAAGCAAAGGTCTCTTCAGAATGTGTAGTTTCGGTTTCAGACCTTACCTTCCCTCTGATACCTCTTCATCATAACTTTGTTCTGCCTCATCTTCCTTTTGGGAAGGAGCTGGTGGTTCCTCAGCACCTTTTTCACTCTTATCAGCATTTTCCTTTCCTTCACTCTCTTTCTCCTCTTGTTGTTCCTCAAGTGCATCTTCAGGCACCTGATGTTCCTTCTTCTCCTCAGCTGCTGGGGACTCACTCTCTGTCTCCTGCACAGTTAGTTTTTGACAAGCATCATCAACAGCATCTTCTTCCTGCTGCTTTTCTGGAGTGAAGGATTCCTGAAAAGAGTTTCTCCTATATTCGTAATGGCTTCCTAAAGACAAATTATCTTGTTTCTCCTCTGACTCTTCAGTATGAAACTTGGGAGGATCCACTTCAAGCACAAGGGAACTTTCCCTCTTGGCATTTTCCTTGTTGAGCTTATCAACTTCTTCTTCCTGAGAGCAGGATTGACTCTGTTGGATGTCCCCATCTATAACAGATTACAAAGTAATATGTCAGTGGTTTTCTGATAGTCAGTAACAGTATTAAAGTAGGGCTGCACACTTAGCATAACTTCTCTTGAATTTTGAGCTAGGTTTTTGTTTTCCTCTCCCACCTTCAAGGTCAGTACAAGTGTCTCCTAAGCAAGAGAAGACTACTTATTTAAAACTGGGATTTCATGGGTCCCAAATGCTTTCTTTGAGACACAGCACTAGAAAATGTTTCTCTCACTCGAAGTTACTATCAGCCAAGCCAAGGTTAATAAATTCCTCATGCAAAGCTACTTATTGAGCAGTTGGATACCCTGTGCTCACTCATGCTGATGAACACATGCATAACCCAAGCAACTCCAGTGGAGTTGCTCAGGAAAGTAATGGCTATTTCTGTGTTATTTCTTAGGAACTAGAAGCTGATCAGAGAAAAAAAATAGTGTAACCTGTTGAATCTGGTGGCTTCCTTTCTTTTGTTTCTGTTTCATTGAAATGTGACTTTTCTTTGATGACCTGTGAAAAAGGCAATTGACATATTAGTCAATTTATACAGTGCACATGTTGTATTGGTCCTCATGAAATCGCAGCCTGATTTTTTTTTTTTATCAAATGCAAATACTCTGTGTTCTAACTCACACATTTCCTATAAATGATAGTCCTTATTTTAATCCCTACAAGCTGATTGAATTAATACCAGTGCAAAGCAAGAGATATTATCTTGGTTGTAATCAGCATCAGTGTTGCCATAAAAACAGCCTAGAAAAAATTAGGACTGAACCTCAGAGACTAAACCAAAGAAGCATCCAGGAATCGGCTGCTGCCCTGCCCTAGCTTTTGCTGTTAAAAAACTAGGTTAAATCAAATCTCAGAAAATTTAATATTCTAGGAAAGTGTTCCGTAACAATCTTACTGGCACTTATCAAAAAGTTTCTTGCTGTTTAATCAACATTTAGTAATGACTTCTTTAATGATGCAATGATTTATTAAGGGCTGACTGAGACAGTAACCAGGAATTGGAGCGTACAAGCTGTAACTTCAGCTTTGTGTCCTTCATTTACTTATATTTTACAATGTTGCAGTGACATCTAGAGGTGCTTCATACCAATCCAGGTCCTCATAAAACCTCTGCAATTCCTGTTACCTTTGTGGATATTAACTCCTGTTTCTATGCTATGTGCTCCATGTGTTTTTGTCCTGGCCACTCCTAGCCTTGCCAGAAGGTGACCACAGTACATGGTAGCTGCTGTTGCTCGGTGCTCCTTTTTTTACCTTCTTCCTCTCACACTGCTATGAAACTGCCACCATTATTACTATTATTAGATCCACATGGTGTGAAAAATGCTTTCACCTCAAAATATTTTCCAGAGGGGCTACCAGCTAAAGCAGTATTGTACATATCCCAACAAAATATACAAGTTCAGGCACTTAATTTTGAGTGTCCACCATGTGATCAGTCCCACAGCCCTGGGCACCAACCACTCATGTTACTAAACATTTGTTCTGGTAGGTCCTCCACATTTTTTAATGCTTTATTTTTTTATTTTAATTTCATCAGGCTATATAGAAAATAGGCATGAAATCAAAGCAATGTGTATCCACTATAAACAGAGTTCAAGGGAAAGGAAATTCCATGAGAAGCCAAAAGAGTTGAGACAAACTGGATGTAACTGCATGGAGGGATTTCAACAGGGCTTGTTCAGAAAATCTTGATCCACTAGGGACAAGGAAAATGTAGTACGAGCGTAAGACCTGAGACTGACAATTATTTTGGATGCAGTTTGTCCCAGGAAGTTGCAGGCCATAAAATGAGAAAGGCCACAATACAACAAGGTAAATACCTTTGAAATATAAATCGGAGCCTTGTTCCCACAGAACTTAAATATAATGTAATGTTGCCAGATGGAACACAGGGAATCAACCAATGCCCTAAAAAGCACTAAAAAGAAATAAAATAGGGAAAAGCCGCAGACTTATTTATTCTGCACTGTGTTGGCAATTAGTAATGCACTCGCATTCCTGTAAGTATGTCAGCCTCTCCGTGCCACTGAGAACATCAGCTCTGATCAAACACAGTCAGCTGAGCAAATAACCAGAGAAATGGCCTCCAAGCTCTTTGAAGCATGAGGCCAGATTTCACTTCTGCATTCAGAATTAATTGCAGACACACAGCACTTCCAACTAAATATTGCTGTAGTTTGCAGGTGTGAAATACAGAAGCCAGCTTTTGAAAATCCGTCAAGTGGAAGGAACACTGGACAGTGCTGAATACCTGAGACTGCCAGGGCATTACATAAATTACTACTGTGTTTATTCAAGCACCATTTTTGATCTCCAACATTTCAAAAGCATATGAGGACTTCATACTAATTTAAATGAAAAAAAAATTACAAATGAAATATTTACTCATATCTGTCAGAATCAATTTGCAATAAATATGGGGGCAAGAGTGCTCTAGAGTAAGAAATACTGATATAAGGACTAGATATTGAAATAACTGTAAATACATGAGCAGTCTATACATGAACAACCCAGTTTTCTCCACATTTTGTTGTTTGCAGAAGCATGTGACTTCAACTTGTCAAATCTTGACCTGGCAATAAAAACAAGACCTTTTGCCCATTATTTCTTCCCTCTAAAGGGTGGGGGCTCACCAAGTTCTTTGGAGCTGCCAGAAGTCAATGTATCCTTCCTATCCCAGCCACAGGCTGTACAAAGACCTCCTTGTGGTTTCTCAGGGGCGTGTGTGACGTCCAGCCCCAGGCAGCTGAGCAGCTGCTCTGAGAGCCCACAATTCCCAAAAGCCATCACACTCTTTGAAAATCTCATCTGAAAGGTTTGGTGGCTTGTTAAAGACATCTATCCCACCTAATTACTCTTCATACCACCCCTCTTCCCTCAGTCTGTTAGAACTTTCTTAAGGGTCTTTATAACTTAATCCCTAATAATATTGTATTTATTTATGCATTATTCGTTGCAAACTTATGTTACATGATTTTTTTTCAGTCTGTAATTTCTAAAATTACAGTAATCAATATTTCTTAGTAGAAAACATTTTTCCCTTTCTTTAATGACTTGAATATGTAAAATCAGGTAAATGGCACTACAGTAATTTTTCCAAGTCATACAAGCCAAAAGCTTCAAGAAAAGCTTTGTGAAGTACACTTTTTTTTTTTGGGAATAAGCTTTTATTTCACAAAAGCTTAAACATCAAAGATAATGTTGTGACCCTGTAAAGTATACCACAGCAAAAATGTGTCTGTATCTACATAATTTTGTATTGTGTCTTCAAAAATATGTTTTCTAGACTTAAACATATTATTTCATAGAGTAGTGCCAGACCCTAAGTAAGAGAGACAGCATAAAAGCTCAGGTGATGATACAGAAAGCCCAGGTGAGATAGTCCAGAGGCTTAAATTTCAGTACAGACCAATGGGTAAAAAAAAACCAAAACATTTGGAAATTATTTAAATTGACTTTAGAAACCTGCAGAAATCAAGAAAAAGCAATAATATATATAAATATAATATATTCTAATTGAAATTTCAAATGCAGCAAGAAATTAATGTCTTTTATAGACATCTGACTCCTTTTTAATGAGCCCTACATGGTTAAATTCCTTCTTTATACTGCTGCAGTCCTACCTTTGGAATGTTTTTTTAGCTAACTTTCAGATTTTTTTATTCACCTAATAAAACTCTTTGATTCTTTTTTTCCTATTGCAAAAATTTTTGTAATGAATGGCCTCATGAAGGAACCCCAACCATTCAATTAGAGGTCCTTTATCACCCCACCACATTTCATTTTATACCAAGACATTATCCTCAGCTTCCATCTCCCAATAGCAAGACACAAACCTTTGCATGACCCTAACCACATTTTAACTGTGTCACTTTCTTATATTATTGATAGTTTGCAGAGCTGTATTATGGCAAGATAACCTGATTTGGTGTAAGATCTGATCACCATTCATTTATAAAATTATTAAGTTACTTGAGGTTTGCAATTAATGAGTTTCCCTAACAGCCAGAACTCAGCCATGGGTTTGCCTCTAAAGGTGCTTCCAGTATCTCTGAGGGTGCTCCCAGCATCTCCTCAGCAGTTCCCAGGAGAGTGCAGAACACAACACAGAGACCTTGGAACAACCATGTGCATGGTGATGCCTCCTGTGCCATCCATCAAAGCTGGAATCCATCCCCACCTGCCCTTTCATGTTCCTCTTCAATACACAGACCTTTCTCCCCCCCCCCCAGCAGTGTAAAATAGTCAGTGAAAACAGTCAGTTTTGAAACAAACTTATAAATGCTAAAAACCACACACATGGGAATTCTGCTTTCATTGGCAGGTGGTGCATCTGCTTGCATGTAATTTTATTTTTGGTACACTATAACAACTGCTGGCACCTTCAGGCAAAGATTTTGACTCTTGCATGATTTTTATAGAGCTCCTTGAACTAAATAATGAAACTATTCTTTCATAAAATTCAAACTCAATCTACAAGCATCTTTAATCACACACAAAAATAAGCTCTGAACCATGATTCCTTCAATATGAAATACAAGAGAAGTTTTATGTGGCCTCCTGCTTTGAAAATACATAGGTAATGAGGCAACAACCTTTGCATGAAAAAATCCCTCAGAACAACAAATTTATAAATGCTAAAAACCACAGACATGGGAATTCTGCTTTTATTGGCAGGTGGTGCATCTGTTTCCATATCATTCTTTTTTTGGTTCACTATAACAACTGCTGCTACCTTCAGGCAAAGATTTTGACTCCTTTATGATTTTTATAGAGCTCCTTGAACTAGATAAAGAAATCCTTCTTCTATGAAATCTAAACTCACTCTACAAGCATCTTCTAAACACACACAAAAATAAGCTCTGAACCATGAGAATCATGATTCCCCCAGTACAAAATAAAGAGAAGTTTTCTGCAATCAGCTGCTTTGAAAATACATAACTAATGAGGTAACAACCTCTGCAGGAAAAAATCCCTCAGAACAACATCATCCTAGAGAGGGAAGAAGCTGAAAATCAGTGAAGACAAAGCGTTGTCCATTCCCCACTAAAGTTTGCTGGGGAAACTTCCCACCCACTGTGCTGGAGAAGCTGTGGCTATCCTGTTTCAAATGGATGCTTACTCATTCCAGGCCATTCTTCTCAAAAGAGGGGATCTTACACTGAGGACTAGAAAAGGCTTTCATGCAACCAGACTCCCAACAGAGCCCGTGGCCTCAGTGTAGATGCACCAGGTTGCACAAACAGTGACTGGTTGATTCTAAATGTCTTTACTTTTTTCTTGAGTTCTGACACTTAACAGAGTCATTTTCAGGCCTAAGAAGGCCTTTGGAGGTAGATTGATGACTCCAATTGACTGGTTTACTTTTAATGTCTCTGGAATGCATGGAGGCCTGTAATAATCACCGACAAATCTGAGGCTACCATGACACCCACTAGGACCAGAGCACTCAGCATTACCTGGCTTTGACACATGTCCTTTCACTGCATTTGGGAAATCAAATCAACCAGTCACTGCTGGTTTGGAGCTTTTCATCTGAACAAATAAGGGGCAACAACAGGCAAGCACAAGCACTGGAGAATTCAGCTGCTTTTCTTACCAACACATTGGACAGCCTCATATCTATCCCTACTCTATACTGCTCAATTTCCTCACCTGTGTAATGACTGAGATGTGTGCCTCAAATGCACCTGTGCCATAAGCCTAAAAGTCTTCCATGCGCTACTCTTCACATTTTTACTGTTACTATTAAATAGGACACCTTCCTAAGTGGATTCCACTATTGACACAGAAGAAAAAAAATCCACCTTGAAAGCAAAATCACTGGCAGATCTTTTTAACTGTGGGGATAAACTACCCACTTGTCAAACTACTCAGACAATTTTTTTTTATTACAGTAAGTAGCCTCACTATAAAGAGAGTATTTCTCGATTTAACTAACCCAGCTGATCTAAGCAGGCATTGGTATGGATGGCAAACACCTTCAGACTTCATGAGCTGCTTAGGATGCTAAGCTTTTCTCCAAAATCACACAGTTGGGAGATTTCTATCCAAAGGGTTATAATCTTAAGAAATCATCTCCTACAACTTTGATGACTCACTTTGAATTGGACTCCAGAAATGCAGATTTCCTAAAAATTCATTTAACAAGAAGGGAGTTTGGGTTGTGGGGAAAGACCTGATTGGATCTTTTTTAATTTTCCCTTTATAGACAGACCATGTTTCTGTGGTACCTCACCATGCAGAAGCCCACTATTGGAATGGGGTGGGGCTCATTCCAGGCTCTGCTGGGGCTGCTGTCCATCCACCCATCTCTACTATTTCTCACTGCTGCATGTGTATGCAAAACCCAGGGTGCTGCCAGGATGGCACCAAATTAGTTGGGTTTCAGAGCAGTAACCCTTGTAATTAAAACTCAGTGTGATGGAGACCCCACATTTAGTTGAAATGGCACTCTCCTACCAGAGGAAATAGTCAGGCATGGTACCCCTACACCTTCTGATAGGGGCTGAGAGGAGCCATTACCAGAAAACCAATTAAATGTCTTGGATATCTGATGACAATGGGTGAATTTTAGATGGCTGCAGTGGACAAAGACTTCCTGCCTGAGGAAATCCCTCCTACCACTGTCTCACCTCTTTAAGGAACTTTCTGCTTTTCTGCTTTTCTGCTTTCTGCTTTTCTTTCCAGGACTTCTCTGTGATGAGCTGCCTTGCTTTGCTTCCCTGCACTTATCAGTTACCTCTTTATTTTCATCATGTGGTCTCCCTAGTTTTGCAAAGGAATTGTAATGGATTCCTACAATGGTCACTCTAACACATAGTGATTTAGAAATTAGCTGTGTCTACTTTGATTTCACACATTTTCAGAGTTGTAGAGACAGCAAAATCCCAACTGTGTTCAGGGAGGGATCCTATGCAGGGAACATTGTACAGCAGACAGCAAGTTCTGAGGGTAAATGGAAACAGAGTTAAACAGCATTATGAATTGAAAAGGCATGGAACAACTCCTGTGGCTGTCAGCAAGGGAGAGAACAGGGCAAAACAAGATGAAAACATTGTCCTAAGAAAACATACCAGTTTTATGACTGGTACACAGACAGGGAGAATTTTAACTCTGATATACTGCAGTTCACTCAAAAGCTGAAATTCTTCTACCAAGAACATATTTAAGTAAGGGCATCAGTCCTGAGGGAAAGAAGAGCATTCCCAAGTATAATGGCACCAGTGGGTGCTGACCAGTTGCATTGCCCAAGCAACAGACAACCCATCTGTTGAGATTCTGCAGAAATCCCTACCCTTGAAACCACTAGCTCAGCAGAAACTCTTGCAAATAGAGGTTAAAAAAAAAAAAAAAAAAAAAAAAAAAAAAAAAAAAAAAAGAAAGAAAGAAAAAGAAACATTTCCCACCTATTTGGCTGAAAGATGAAAAATACACAGAACATGGCCATTTTGGAGAGAATTTAAATAATACATAAGAGACCTGTTAGCATTTGTAGGCAAAATGAAGGAATCAGAGCAGTTATAGACTGAGGCTGAATAGATCTTAAAACACATGTGGCAAACAGCAGTTTCATTATGGGCTCCTACTAAGGCAGCCAGTGACCTGCAATTGCAGTGTGATACCTGCACAGGAGGTACAGAGGGTTCAAGCAGAAAATACAGCTCCCACTACTGGCATGTCTTTAGTGTGGGAAACAGCCCCAAACTGCTAAAAGTTGTTATTCCTACAGCAAAGACTGTAGAAATGTCAGGAAACCAAAGATACAGTCACCTGCAGGCAACTGCAGGAAGTTCAACACTACTTTATGATGGCAACAAAATGGACTTTCTGACTCTCCAGATGAATATTTGCAGGTTAATAGTATAGAATCTCTAAAGTCTTTAATTTGGAGGAAATAAATGAAGTATTACTTTACCCTCTTTCTTTATAAGTGGAAGAAGTAGGACTGAAAATGGAGTTATAGACAGGAACATTTTGCAACAGGATTATCACAGACTACTTAAAAAGGTGAATTTGAGGAAAACCTCAAGGCTTTTAAAGACACTAACTGTAGACTGCTGATTTCCCTGAGCAGCAATAGTGACAAAATAACTCGTAATTACTTGTGACAAGTAATACACACTACTCCTCTCAGCCATGTGGTGATAAGGTCACGCTGCCCGCGGTGGAAAACGGCTGGGAGACATTTGGCAGCATCGACAAAGCATGAAGTGTCTCCAAGCTACACCATATTACAACTTCAACCCAAACCAGAAATAAACTCAGCTCCTGTATGAGGCAGTGGAGGTATTTCAGGATGGCAATAAAAGGCAGGAAAGCAGAAATTTGTTTCAGAAGAGAGCAATCCCTACATTTTTCAAGAGCACAAAATGTGCCTGTGGAGCCTGTGATTAGCAAACTGTTACAGCTGCTGCTGATGCTGGGAGAGCAATTACACACCCCAGCTGCTTATACCCCTTCTTTATCTCTCTCTCATTCCCTCTCTTCCCTCTCTGTTCTGCCTCTTTCACAGCTCTCTTCATAATATGGTTCTGCAAAAGAGGCAGTTAGGAAAAATTGAAAAAACAGTACTACATTAAGCAAAGAGCAGCACCTCTCTAGAGAAGGAAGGATGGAAAGGCAGGTGAGCAGCAGGTCAACACCATACACTGCCTTATCCAGTTTTGCCCATGGCTACCTACTGCACCACCTCCTAGTAATTCATTCATAAATTATGGTTGGATTATTTTGCAGAACCAGGCTGGGGATAGACAAACATTTTGCGGACAGCTCAGCTATTAGAACCAAGAGATGGCATTTACCCATAGCTGCAGCAGGGTGGATGGCAAATAGGAACATCATCCAAAATATCTGATCACCTCCAGTAGTGCATAGAAGTGGGTTCTGTCCTTCTGAGCTAACTGCAGTGAACGGATGCCTTGTTCATGGCTATACAGAAACAGAATAGGATTGTGCATGTCTAATGGGATTGAAGGATTACTCAGTGTTGCCACAAAAATTCCATCTATGATACAAGAGATGATGTTCTTGCTGCCTGGCAGCTTGCACTTCTACAGGGCCAGCACTGTTTAAAACTATCATTGTGTAGGACTAGAGAACAAAGATCCTGTTGAGAGAAGCAAGGATAGGTATCTCCACATTTGGGTAAATGGGTTCATTGCTATGTCACCAGATATTAGTGGTGCATTTCAGGTGTAAAACTCTGCAAGGGTGAAATCCCCTCTTTTTTTTTTCTTTTGTTTTTTTTTATTACTTTGCTTTTCTTTTATCTTTAATCACAACTATATAAAACAGATAGATTAATAGATAAATATGTAGATCTAATTCAAATATGGAGGCACAAGCAACCAATGTCGCAGTGCCTCATGGACCAGTATTTTGACGAACTTGCTCAGAGATCCTGTTCCTTCCCTCTCACCCAGAGGAGAGTCTGTTTGCCCTAAATGCTGGTACACACTGTCTCCTACTAAGCTGACAGCTAAGCTCAGCAGTCTCTGCTGAGGGTTATCATTCCATGTTCTGTTACTCCTAATGCAGAACTGACTTCAAGTCTGTTTTTACTTAAACCTAAGATGACTAAGTGTTTACCAAAGCCAGCTGTTGTTCATAGGATAGCTTGGTAATTTTATGATGGCCCTTTTCTAATAAATCACAGAGAGAGGAGGTAATGACAAGCTAACATATGTATGCTATCTCATAAAACAAACAAAATATAAACAACATAATAATATCATCAGCATGATTCCAGACATGCTCATGCTGCCTTTCCTAAGCCCACATGCTAGGGAAGTTCCTACCAAGTCCACTCAACATCGCCAAGAGTCTGCCTAAACGAAAATGAATCAGTGAGGGAATTACAAATGTAGCTGCTGTTGGAAAAAAGACAGAGACTCCACTTGCTCCTCTCTTTATTGGGTCCTTGTCAGTAGGCTACCTGTGTTTCCATCATGTTCAAGGCCCCTTGTCTCTAATTCCAGGTATTTTATAGCCCTGAACTCTCCATGGGGGGCACCTGCATCTCTGCCATCCTGTCTCCCCTCTGACCAGTCAGGAGCACAAGCTCCTCATATTCTGCTATGCCCACTGGCTCCCACAAACTCACTAGCAAAGCCTGCAAGGTCCTCTCCTTTCTCCAGCCCCGTGTTTCTACTGCAGAGAGCCTTGCACCTACTCCAGTCTCCAGGAGGTGCCAGTTCATTAACATGCCAGGGCGGATTCAGTTTACATTTATAAATAGTTTAGATGAGTATGTGCTTTCACTGAGATAAGTAGGTCTCTACCACAAACTGCAGTGACAGCAGCATTACAGAGATGACCTGTGGGTCTCACTCCAATGGGGATTTTACAACAGATGTTTTCATTGATGTTTTGAAAAGTAAAAGAAGCCCTTAATTCAGATAATCAAAATAAATAATCTTTTCTTATCAAAGTAATTGTGTAAAACAAGAAAACTTCTCTTCTGTCGAAACTCCTTTTTTTAAATTAGTCCAGCCTGATGTTCAAGAAGGACCTGTAATGACGATTTTTGTTATCAGTCTTCTCTGGCAAGGAAGCTATTTTTCTCTTCAGTTAATGATGCTCTTGGAAGCAAGTTTGCACAATTTATATCCTTACATAGTGACAGATCAGTCAGTTCAGCTGACTGAGCTTTACAAGTTGCTCCTCTGCTGCTACTCAGCATTGACTGATATTTTTATAGTTTCCTTTGAAGGCTCAAATTCTTCTTGTCTATCTATGAAGTGAGGTTGCCTTAGGGTAACCAAGCTGAAAAGCACAGGGTTTCCTGACCAGGTCATTCTGAGTAATATATTGGCTGCAGTGCTTCTCTTCTTCAAGATATGCTGTTTCCAGTAACACCTTCACACGATGTTTTTCCTGCTCAAAAACTTTAGAAAAACAAACTCAAGAACCAGTCTTTAAATTAATCAGAGAGTAAAGCCTGCATGTGACTTTTTGGGAGAAAAAAAATTAAGCAAAATGGAACAAAATATGAAAAGCAACCTTTTTGGTTCACTGTGTTTAATTAAATATCAACATACTTTGTCAGAAGAAATTCCGTAATTTTCTTACCCAAAAAAGAATATTCAAAATACCTTACAAAAACTTATTAGAGTCAAGAGAGTCCTTCAAGAGATTTTGGTGTCTTTTCATCTGAACTTTAAAGAACATGATGAAACTCTCATTATGGTAACAGAGGCATTTTTTACCCAGGGAAGTTTACACAAGCCACAGCTCCAGTTACCGTAACCCTACCTCATATCCCAGTTTAGAAGTCCCCTAGTCCTCACCAATGGAGAGAAATACCAGATAGGAAGAGCACACTTAAGATGTTCCTTGAAATAAAGAACAAACATATGTACATGCCCTGACCCAAGGAGGCTTTTTACCAGTTCCACTAATCTCTAGACCCTGGTGCTCATATCATGACTGCTGCAACTTGATTCCCCCAGATAATTATAAATCCAGAAAAGATCATTGTAAAATTCATGGCCAGGACCCAAGACTCCTAAAGTCTGTCAATCTTTTTTATGTTCTTTGTTGTTATGTTTTACAGCTGTGAAGGAAAAATTAGGAAAAAAATGAATGTCTGTATAACAAGTAGATTTTTTAATATTTTTTCCACATAATTTGCTCAGCTTGTACTTTTTGCTTTTAGAGCACATTGGTTGTTCTTTCTTAAATGTCAACAAAATGAAAAAGCTGAGCACGTAGCAGAACATATCCGTAGCTTGCAATGATTCCTGCCAAGATGAAACACAAACCTGGGCTCACCTTTTCATTTTTCTTCTTGAGCAGATCACCAGCTGTTGTCTCCGAGAAAATGTGCATCCTAAAGGGATGTCCAGCTCCTGCCTTGCAAACTTTACGTTTTTTAACATGATGTTTTACACTTGAATTATGAATTATTAATGTTTTCACCTTTTCTACCAGAGGTCCTACAAGTTTCTGTAGTCCAGAAACACTTTGTTCAAGTCCATCTAGCCTTTTAACCTGCTGCTCAGCTTTCTTGTTTATATCAGAAAGAGATTTTTTCATTTTAAGGCAAAGTCTCTTCATTTCATTATTTCTCATTTTTTTGTTTCTTTCCGTCCTTGATCCAGGTTCAGATGTTTCTGCCTTTACTATCTCCATGTCTTTTTCAATGCAACAGATTTCTTGAGAAAAACTGTTAAGCTTCTTAAGGACACTGTCTTGCAGAGTCAACAGTTTATCAATTTTCTCTTCAAGGGAGGCAAACTTCACATCCATGATGTTGAAACTTTCAGATGTGCTGACATCACTTCTCTCAACATGAAGAATTTGAGGAGGTTCCATTCCATTACCTGGCCCTTGGTTTTGCAAAGTGTTTGGATCAAATCTTTTGGCCAAGTTGTTGACCATAGACGTAGAAGAGCTCTGCCTGCTGGATGTGGTCATTTTGCTGGCTTGGGTATGGGAAGGAAATGCTCTGATGATCAGCTGCTTGAGGACAATATCAGTTGCAAAGGCTTTCCATCCAGGCTGCTCAGATATACAGCCAAGTTTGGCAACTCCAGCTCAACTAATTTATAAACTACTCTCATGTATTTGACTAAAACAGAGAGAAGAGACACCCAAATTATTTAGCAGAAAAAAGCCTTTCATCCATTCTTTTCTTTACATATATATTTAACTATCTATTTCAAAATGAAGTGAATATAGAGATGCATATCCTAAATGCACTCAGTTCAGTGCATTCAGCATATCCTAAATGCACTCAGTCCAGTGACATCAGCCCTAGCAAGGACCAAACTATTTGCACTCCAATGGCATTTGACAGCAAAAAGGCTACGCGATATGTGAGAAGTCATTAAGGGTAGTGAAACTTTGGCAGTGGTGTTGTTGCTTTTCAAAAGCCTAGTATGTAATGTGATCCCTGCTCTGAAGAGAATAAGGGTCCTTACAGGGAGCTTAAATCTGGCTGCTTGAAATTGCTGTTTTAAGGTAAACTTTTCAGATGAAAATTTTGATTCCTTGAAAAGCATGTTACGCCAGGCAGGAAGTCAATAGAGTGGTTAAAAAACAAATACATTAAAGAAAATATAACAAGAAGGAGATGCTGGAATGCAAATATTTTGAAAAAAAAATAGAGCCCTATCCTATGTCTCAGCTACCACATAGCCACTATATGCACAATTAGTTCCATAGCTAATATCTTCATTTAGTTCTGTACTTATCAAGACTGTTCTAATTTGTCACAAATTAAGAGGCTTATGTTTTACTATGATCTGGTCATCCAAATACAAAAATAGAACATTTGATAGAGACTCAGCTCTTTTCTTTGTTTTCCTGACAGTAAATGTCTCATGATCAGTGATTAATATTCCTAGCTCAAATAGTACATTTAAGTTTTGCTTTTGCAAAAAAACTTTGTTTCTTTCAGAAAGACAACACTGAACAAAAAAGAAAGTTCATTACTGGGAACAGGTTTCCCCTAAGGGTAGGTCAGAATTGTTGAACATCTTTCATGTTGGTTAGAAAAATAAAAACAGAATTTAAAAGACAGTATAAACCCAGAATTTCTCAAGTCAGCTATACTCCACAGGAGCAAGAAGTAAATCAGTATGGATCAGCTTGATGGAGACAGGCTGCCTGTGAAACAAAGAAATAGCTACCTTGGACAAATGACTGTCATAGATTGACCACACATAGGTCAGTCTGCACTGTGCCACATCTTTTATAGAAATAAATGCATGAAGTTGGCCAGCTGGTTGAAAAACAGCCAGAGTGTTGCTCTGCTCAAAGGATCAAGAGCAGAGCAACAGTCTGGCTGAGATCAAGAGGATCTTTTGTGATCCCTGTGAACTATTTCTTTTGCCAACCTCAGTTTCTCCATCCTTTAAACAGGGAGCATGAGGGATAATTAGGTAAGGGATATAGTGACTTCTGAATACCTAACACACTAGATAGTCTTTCAAAATTGCATGGTCTTCTCTTCAATTTTAGGTGGTAAACATGTCTTTTAGAGTCAATCACAGCTGCAATTTCCAAAAGCTTCCAAAGGCATTCTCCCATAACCATTTGTGACTCAACATTTAGTCAGTGTTGATAAGGATAAGCTAATTCAGGAGCTTGTTCTCTGGTTACTGCAGGTTCATAAGCACATTTGTCACCTTCTGGGATCAGCATGTTACTGCAAGTGAAAGTGAACTGTGTTCATGCATGACCCTAAAATATGGACTGAAATCTCTTCTTTAAATAACAGACATTACCAAGAGGTGGCCATCATGTGTTACTTTGCACAGCATATTCAACTGAGAAGGTTAACTATTTTTAAAATAGGAAACAGGATTAAAAAAAACTAAAAGAGTTTAAAGATCTCTATTTCATGAAAAGAATAATAATACAGGACAGCAGTTAAAAAAAGAGGAAGTAATAACAAAACAAAGAACATCACATCAGTACCAGCAAAGTAGTTATGTTTGAAGCCCTTTTTCTTACTCTGTTCATCTCTGCTAAAAACATGAACTAAACTGTCCTGACTGTTTCATATCTGCAGAAGTGCCTGCTGGACACAAACTTTCAGAATAAGCACTTGCATGATGGTTAACTGACCAGGTTTGAAAAGCCATTCATCTTGAATGAAACATCCTGCAGGAGTTCACGGTCAGCTTCCCCCTGTCCCCTGCCCTCCCTGCACACACACAAAAAAAAGGTTAAAGGTTTATTAGACCTTGCCACCCATTCAGCAAAGATTCCTGGTCTGGGGAATTTCATAGGCAAAGACTGTCAGGCACAAGGATCCTATTCAAAAGGAACACATTGTTAAAGCAAGAAATTATTAAAAGGAAAAAGAAAAGGACATACAGATAACAATGGTAAAATCATGTGTTACATTACTGTGCACAGCCACATATGTTAAACATTAAAATCTCTCCTAACTGTTGCCCAGGGAAATAGTATGTGAAATACCTCAAACCAGTACTATAAACACTAATAAAAATTTTAAGCTCTGTGAGGTAAGATCCTATTATCAAGTATCATCTATAAAGTCCTACTGATTTAATATCTTACCATGACATACACTGAAAGGGTAGAAAGCAAACTATAAAAAAATGCTTAATTAAAAGCTCATCAGTATGTTAGCACTTCTGTCAGAAGCTGAAGAGAAGTGGAAGAGAGAACTCCTATGTAGAGGCTTGAAAATAGGAATAAATGAAAGAAAACTAACATCAGCTTGCTTTCTAGGCTCAGAAAGCTCTTGTTCAGAAAGCTCCTTCAGAGCTGGCAATCTGTGATCCCTGCTTCTTGGACTGTAAACTGCAAATAACTTTACTCATCCACATGCTTTTCAAGAGTCCAGTAAGAATTAATTACTTAAGGCAAATTATTCTGTAAAAAATAGTGTGATTTAAAGTATTTGAATATTTCCTTCTTAGTGCTGTAAATTATTACTGCTACATTATGAAATTCAATAATACTATATGCAAATAATTTGAGCCATTTATAATAAATATCTGAATTTAGTTTTCCTAGTAACTAAGATAATCTATTAGAACCTGTACCTATCATTAATGCACAAAATAAGCCCATATAATAGCATTCTTATTTTTATCTCACAAGTTTTAGTGATGACTGATTACTGGATTTACACAGCACCAAAGATGCTTAAAAGTCTGTTCAAAATTAAGAGTATGAGCTGCAGGAATATTTACTTTTCTGTAATTGAAAAATTTTCTGTGAATTGAAAACAAAGAAATACAACTGATTGAAATACATTAGAAAGAAAGCAATTCCACTAGTTTTAAAGATGACATGATTCCCCATGTTCCAAATATTGCATAATACTACAATTCAGAATATTAATACTAGGTCGCTTCACCACGGCAGTGACAATGTCAGCTCAAAGGCTGACACTGAACCCTGGGAATTTCTGCATACAGGTGTAACAAACACCTGCAAATCAAATGAGAAAATGTATGGTTTTATTTTAATAAATCTGCCATACAGATTAATTTCCTCTATACAATTGCTGCCCTGTTGATGATGAATTCTTTTGAGTGGCTTTTACATAAAAGAAAATTAACCTGCAGTTCTCTTTTACTTCAATGTCAGTTGGAAAAGGCCTTAAAGCAGCATATACAATTTTCCAAGTGTCATGGTACTGAAAATTTGGAAGAAATATCAATGAAGTACCAATGGATACATTGCTGCTACTGTGACTTTCACATTTTTAACATGTCTGTGTACACGATACAATGAGCCTGTAAGAGATGCCATAAAACTCTGTACCTTACATAGACATAGTTAAAGAGGGTATAGGTGAAGATTCGACAGACCACAGAAGTAAATTTTTCCTTCTGATTTCTCTCCTGAACTCAAATTTCAGCCAATGTTTTTTTCTCTGCACACACAAATGTGGAAAGCTGGCTAGCATTAGGAAATTATCCCAGCATCAAAGCTCTATGAGCTGTCTGCTTCTGAACAGTGATCCTCTAATTCAGAGATGCCTAGACCAAGCTTTTAGCACATTCTGCCCCAGAGCCTGTAAAAGGCAGGAGTGTAGTCACATTTCTCTTCACAGAGAAAAGCAAGGCACAATTCATCCCAAGAATATTTCTGGGTTTCACATTCTCTGAACCTCAGAGAAAGAAAAAACAATTCTTATCTCATTTACTGTGCCTGTGTTTGTGCCAAAGTAGAATGCAATATGGAGATTGTTTACCCAAAGTGATGATGTTTTGTTTCCTTGGCCTATCAGGGCCCAGTGTCTGTGTGTGTCAGGACTGCCGGCTGACAGTCACGAGATGCTGTGCAGTTGTGTGCAGTTAAGTGCTTAGCAGATTCAGTTTAGATGTAATGTAATATACTGTAATATAGTATAAAATAATATAGTATAATAAAGTAAATTAATTAGCCTTCTAACAAGATGGAGTTAGATACATCATTCCTCCTTTGTCAGGGGCAAAAATATCCACTATACAGAAGGACCTCATTTCCACGGTGTTTAGATCTCAGACTCATAGGCATTGGAGAATAAAACATTTGAAAAAAAATCATAGCCCAAAAAAAATGTCATATTTGTGGTTCTTTTAATTTCACATGACAACTTATCAGTCCAAAGAAAGCTTGCTTTCTGCCTAACAAAGTTGTTCACTAAGTTTTGATCAATTCTTGGTCCTCCGATCAGACAGCTGAGCTGTTATCTACCCTGCCTTGCCTTATCTTGTCCTACTGGACCCATGTTGCCAGGAGTTACCCTCTCCCTCCATGCTTTTTTAGACTGAGTCTTCTCAATTTAGTTCAGTTCAGTTCTTCATTTTTCTTAATAATTAAAGGTCCAGACAGTGCACCTCATAAATTTATGTCTGCTGGCATCAAACATTATAAACAAAAACACAAGTGGAAATGTTTTACTTGTAGACTCTGATTCCAACTTTTTTGGGCTGTAAGCCATGTATCAGGGTATGGCATATTTTGTGGAAGACTGCTACAACTGAACTTCATCTGGAGAGCACCGTATGCCTTCAAAAATCTTGACTTGTTCTGAACAAGGTATCTCCAAAATCCCCATGTCCAGTTTAATATTTTATTGCAATGGAGGATGGGGTGTTCTTCCCTCAAAAATAACATGGGGCCACCTGCCATGCATGAGTTTGCAGCATGTGTGTGATGCATGCTCCACGTTCCAGCCATTCCTCACTCATGTTCTCCTCACATTTCTGTGTCTGTGTCCTGGCAAGGATTGGGTTTACACAGAGAATATATTAAGGGGAGTGGGATGTGGGTATGTGAACAATTAACTCTGACTAACTTTCTGAGTTTTCCAAAAATACTATCTAAATTTCCCTTGGTGCAACTGAAGTTGATTTCTTCCTGTGCCATCCATGCGTGACTTGAATAATCTCTTCTCCAATCTTTTGCAAATACATTTAAAGTATTTGAAGTTTATTATTACATCTCCTTCCCAGTGTTCTCTCAAATATATACTTATATTGCACACAAAAACATATTAATGTTTCCTAGAAGTGATCGGTATTGAGAAAATTCAAGAAAAATTGTTCTTGAATACTTTTCTGGAGAAGTTGCCTTCCTAGATGAAAAGAAATCAAAGATATTCTGTGTTTCTGGATTTTTAATAAATTCATTTGTGAAATTTGTACAAGTTAACATGTTATGCTGTATCTCCCAGAAAACAATGTAAGATTTTGCTTTCCTTAGAAGATATTAATCTTCTTCTATTTTTAAAAAAATGCTTAAATCTTTAAAATAAAATCTCAGGACAGAGAAAAGAAAAACTTCATAAACATACAGCAGGATATTCCTCAGGACCCTACATAAAAAAAAAAAAGATTATACATTGTTTTATATTTCAATGAGTTAAAATAAGACCCTTGTAAGATTATCTACAATTATCTTACTTTTCTGCTGATTTTTCATTGATTTTTATTCTTTTAAATGTCTAGTTCATGCCTATATATCCCCTGCCCTACATATCTGGAATTTCCATATTTTTCTTCCTTCCTTAAAATTAATTATCTTCTGCCATCCTGACCACTGTTTCATCTTCAGCATTTATCCTATGGTTGACCTGAATTCATTTGATGAAAACCCATTCATAAATTAATCAATGTCAGTGAATATTCGTTATCCTACTTTTATGAAGTTCTAGTTCAAATTAACTATTCTAATGATCTATCTTCTACAAATTTTAAAAGCAAATACCAAACATAACCAATTAACCACTCCTTTTTCTGAAACTCTGATCAACAGAAATGCAAACTTTGTTCTCAGATTTTCCCCAGCAATGCATCTTTTGTGGCTGGACTGGCTACAGCATATAGTAGAGGAGTTCCAATAGTATCTTTTATATCTGAATCACCAATTGTGTTTTACAGATAAATCATATATTTGTATTTTTCCCTATTGTGATAGTAGTCATAAACTGTAGACATCTCTAGCAAAAAAGTCTGTCTCCTTTAATTATTTGCAAACAAGGTGTTTTGAAGAAGACCCTTATATCATGCACAGAATATTTGTGTAGAAGTCTCAGTAAGATCCATATCTCAATAAGTCTCAAAGAAGGAACAACTTGAGACTTTGGGGAACAGGAAAGCCACTGTCCCAAACACTCAAATATTTCTATGTGCTAGTCACAAAGCTGAGAATGCCTGTACACAGTAATGCATGTGAGGGCCAAAGCACGTCTGCTCTTTCTCTAGTGCACAAAAACATCTCCCTGAGAAACAGTATAAACTTACAGCTGCCCAGCTCTGAAACAGATTAGAAATCAAGCATGAAAGCTATGAACCAGATTCAGAAAGTCATGCTGTTTACTGAAAGTTCACAGATGCCCCTGATGGTAGAACAGAAAAATCATTCTCTTCCCTCTGCCCCCATTTCTCCCACCCTTCCCAATCAAAAAAGAACTATCAAGGATAGATGAGGAAATTTATCCAAAAGGATGTATTTCTGCAATCAGCAGTCATGTTGGACTCCTTCACCATGGGGGCTGAAATAACTGCATGCCTAAGATTAAGTGACATACTGTATCATAAGTGATATACCTTTATGGCTCCTCTGGGGCCTGCCCAAAACACTTGTCTGCAGCTCTGCTCAGGGTCAGAAAAGGAAACAGCTTCATACAGTGCAGCAGCATACAGCAAGAAAAGTCTGGCACTGAACTTCATGAGGTAGGACTAGGGAATTTACTGCTCCACAGGGCTCTCTGCATGCAACTACTCTACGACCTGTTAATTAATTATGAATTCTGACTTCCTGTACTGTAATGACTCTGGTAACTAAGTACCCTGGAAAATCCTAGGGATAAATGATGAGAGCAAGCCTCTGAAACAAACTACAGAGAGATCCCAATACAGTTCAGCGATCAATCTGCAGATGTCTGGTACTGGTCTTTCAGATACACTACTACCTTCAAATTTTGAGCCTCTCTGTAAGCATTTATGTGACCATCTTTTGCAGAAAAATAAATATTAATTGACCTGTATATCCTTCTGTAGAAAATATCTTTGAAGATTAAAATGATAACAGGAGGCACAATGCATGTTCTTGGGGTGAAATCTCTTGTACCCTGTAACTCTGAAGATCTCCTTCATGTGGAAAAGCATTTTTACAGGAAACATAGTGCAACTGCAAGTTGCATGGTGCAGCATGCAACATTTATCCAGGTGAAGAACAACTAACTCATACATAGCATCCCAGTGTTAATAGGTTTCTTTGGATGAATAAGAACTGCACAGCAGACAAAAAATGCCACCAAAATCAGCATCTGTCTGCTTAGCAGCAAAAGTTCAAAGCACTTCACCATCAAAGTGCACAGTGTTCTTTCACTGAGGCTTGGTATCCACTATCATCTCCTGCTGTCAAGATATCACATCAAGAGTCTCACCTTTGCTTAGCTGTCCCCAATTAACTACACTAAAAACAAAACAAACCTCAAAACCCAGAGTTTCTTAAGGCTGAAAAATACTGTGTGATAAATTACCCATTAATAGCCTAAAACTCTATTTCCAGGAAGCCTGTTTAAAGGAAAATTCCTGACTTTCTGAGGCTAAAGCAGAGGTGTCATAACTCTGAAACAGAGCAATGAAAGAAGTACTGTCTCCAGGTGCAGCAGGAGCTATACCTCATTTCATCTGCTGGGTAGACTGGTTAAAATCTTTGGTTTCAGTCCAAAACTTTCTGGCAGCTAGCATCCTGTATTAAAATTTATAAACTACAAAAGCCCTTTTCTTACAAAAAAGTTAATTCAGGATGGATAGGCTGAAAAGACTTGAAAGGGACAGTCATCAGAAGTGGTTATATGGAAAATTGGATGTAAGTAACACCTTCTGCTTCATCAGAACATAGTAAAAATACAGTGAATGCAATTTCAGTGAGAAAGGGAAACTGTACCGATTAGAAGACCTTTAAAAGAGCTGCAGAGAAGAGTCCCATGTGTGCCTCAGGATGTCACTCTGCGGTCAGCTGGCTTCACAAGCTAACCCTTACAATGCAGAGGCAATCATCTTCTGATTCCCTCAGAATTAACCCATGTTCTCTGCTATAAGAACACTCCGAAAGATAACACCACCAGCCTAGTGAAGATCCCAGAGTGGCAAAGAGGGGAACGTAGTGCTCTTCTGGTGAATGACTACTGATACATTTACACTCGTTGTGGTTTGTTCCCTGCTGCTGCCTTCTCCTATGAGACCAGCCATGGCAGTGCAGAAGTGAGAAGGAAATTTTATGGATTTTTGCTTGTTTGTTTCTTTAACATAACACTAAACGCTACCCACAACTACTATTAGCCCAATTCTGTATCATACACTTACTGCACCAAAAAACAGGAATTCACTCACTGTAAGCAAGCCAGGGCACTGGTTATTTATCCAAGCAGACTGCTGAAGCAAACATTTTTTTACCAGTGGGATTGCAACCAGATTTGGAATTAAACAGACTTTAACTAAGTAAACCAGCATAAAAAGCTGCATGCAGAAAATGCCTTGAATCATCTCTTGAAAATCTAGCATCAGAAAAAGTGAAATAAATGGTACATTCATATAAGGCATGGATGTCAGAATCCAGGACTGTGCAGAATAAAAAAGAAAAAGCACCATAAGATGCATATAGTGGTGACCAGTGTTTTCAGGGAAGGGGCAAATTGAACTTATTTTATCTCTAGGGTTGGCTAATTCTGGTCAATGTTGATATTTTAACAGATTTAAGCTGACCCTGGCAAGTTTCCATAGCATTACTTTATGCTTTAGGGGTGAAGAATTTATAGGAAGGGTGTTACCTAAAATTTAACTTCTGATCTATACTAAAAGGCCCTAAAATCCAGAAAGCTAAGTATTAAACTATTTCTCCCCTTTGATCTATTTGTTTTATATCAATACAAATTGCCCATTTTATTCAATTTCATGACAGACTGAATGGACATGAGGTAAATAAAGGTCACAGAAATCTTTTTCCTAGTCTTTCTGTCCTGCCCAGGGTGCACATGCTAATATCATTTTTCACTAGTGGATATTTTCAGCAACAGAAATGCCTTTTAGCTACATGTCTTCTTTTTTAGCTACTTTCACCCCTAAATTATTCATTCCAAAATGAAACATGGCAGGTTCCCAGCCTTACAGCTGAACTTTGAAAGCCATCAAAATCATCACTTATTTTTGTCTCCTTTAAACCCCACATATTTTAACTAAATGATCATTCCAGATGCCTGGCCACCTGGCTGCAAAGATTAGCCACATTCAGTGCCCAACCAAAGACAGTAAATTAAGAATATCAGCAGCTGTTACAGAGACCCTGTGTGTCACTTCTTCAATTTTGCATTTTGTGGTGAGTTCTAAAAGGTTCTCTGGTGCTGGTAGGACACTGATATACAAAACAAGCTGAGATTCACCAAATATCTTCTATAATAAAGCTTTTTGATTTTAATTAGTCAGGTTTTGTTCAGCTTGAAAACTTCCAAAGAAGAATATCAGTCTTGGCCTTATTGTTCTGAGAAATTTCTAATTAAATTATTTCCAAGAAAAAAATTTAGGAGATGTTTTGTGTGTACTAAATATACTTTTATGATCATTTACACAAAATCTTGGGAGAGGACTCTCGCTGCCAAGTGTTTGCCTTTGCAAATGGAGGAGGACTTTCCTGGCAGATGTAGGGAGTTTGAGCAGGATTTACCTTGCAGATGCTTCTTTCACATTCAAGAACCCACAACAGCCCTAGCAAATGCATCCCTGAACACTGATATTTTTTCTTCCCATGCTTTCACTTCTGTCTGTGACACCCTTCAGGCATTCTAGGGTAAGTAAAGAACCTGTTTAAATTGAGAAGAGTGAGTGTTACAAGGAAGGATGCACTAAATAAGAAGAAACAAAAGTTATGAAAGTCAAGCTGTTGTAAACAGGCTTCTGTTTACCATCCAGGAAGGTCCCAAAAAAAGTAGTATGCATACAGATGTTAAGACAGTCCCTAAGAATTGGGGGAGAAACTCTGAGGCTGCACATTTGCCATTTTTCAACTTCAAGTGCTTTTCTTGGGAAGGAGTGTTCCCCAAGGCAGGCCAGAAATAAAATAACAGCTGTGTCATTCAGGAAAGAAGAGCTAAGGTTTTAATTTGTGGTGATGCTGCAGGAAAACTGCTTTCAAAGGTCAGTTTGGACATCTGATGAGCACAGTGACCCAAAGCAAACAGAGCTGGATTGCAGTGCCCACAACTGAAGCGCTATTTCCCCACCTTAACATACAGGTTAAGTAAAATCATGTAAGAATTAAAGTGCTTGGCCTTTGGGCCAACTAGCTAAGCAAAAACAGCACTTCCTTTTGCCAGCTGTTGCTTTTCCCAGACAGAAGTTTCTTTTCACAGAAATTTTATCAACATGTAACACTGGATAAGTCTGCAGTTTGAGTAAATAATAAAGTATACCAGTGCTACAGAAGTTGGCTAATTAAACAGAAGATGGAATTACTCATTTATTAATGTTCCTGAATATTAATGTGTTTCAGCCTTTGAATACTGAGGAAATATTTGTTTTTTCTTTTTAGGAAAAAAAATATTTTATTAGTTCTATGCTACCTGATGAGAAGCCTCATCTTCCTACCACATTGTATCACTTCCACACTTGCAGTCCTACCTCTTAAATCCCTGATTTCATGCAACTATCAGAGTTTAGTCTTTTTTCTTCCAGAATGTCCGATGCAGTCTTTCATTAGACTTTCAAGAGCTCAGTAGTCAGATTATTAAGCTAGAGTCCAAACCGAAAGCCTTGTGTTAACAGAATGGCTTAAGTTAGATCACAAGTGCTGAGGGCCAGATATTTTCTCTCAGTGAGTTCAGAAGAACCAAACCAATGAACTCACTCTGTCTACCGAAGCTCAGCAGTTGTATCACTCCTTTGCCAAAATGCACACATTGTGCTTTCCTGTTGACACCTGCTCCAAATTAAAACTCTGTTACAGTGCACACCTGCAGGCCACCAAAGTGGAGGCTTTAAGCCTTTGCTTGGTCCTTGCTGTGGGATTTAGAATTAGTTTTATGAGGACAATTTTAAGCTACAGACACCAGAACTGAAGTATGAACCATTTAGGAGGGCCCATCTATGCAGGTGGTCACAACAGGTGCGAGGTAACCTTTGCCGACAGTAGCCATGTTTCAGTGTTTCACCATCTGATGTCAGCAGGTGCATCCAGAAGCATTTCTGACTGCTCTTTGAAAAGCCTTTGGGGAGAAGCTGTGCTTGCTGTTCATACTTACTTGCATGAACTTCTGAATTCTAAAGCCTTCTGGAGTGTTCAGGTGGAAACAACCGTGATAGGAGTGGGAACCCTTCAGAAGCTGAAGAAAAGAGCATTCTGAACAACCCATGCAGGACACCAGCCATATGCACTGGTAAACAGGCCTGGCTTCTCAGTGAAGCAGATGGTCAGAGCAGTGCTCTCCTAGAAACTTCTCCAGCAAAAGGAAAGACAAGTGAGGAGTTTGTACCCTTATTTTTCGCCATTTGCTCCTGTAGTTGGCCCAATCACTATCTGGATTTCTTATGCTGTCTGAGAACACAAAAGGGGGTGATGATGTTTAGACAGCGTGGTTTTCTTGCACCCATAATTTCCCCATTGCTGCATGAGAGGGGCTATAGGCTCCCTAATTTTGAATTGTTAAAATGCAAAGAAACAGCAGCCAGAAAAGTTAGGGCTCTTGCTGCATTGCACAATTCACCATGGTGAACATCCTATGTTATGTAGGAGTACAATAGTTGATAAACCTCACAAATAGGTAACTCTGACTTGAAAATACAGCAGGAGTAAGAAACATCATACCTATGCAACACAAGAAAACTAACATTTCCTAGGAGCCAGACCTATTGCATTTACTGAAGTGTTTTCAGGCTAATTTGTTACATATTTTTGTATTGAAAAAAAGGAAACATAATATTGCTTAGAATAGGTTTGTTGTATTTATGTTAATGAAAGATAAGATCTGGATTGCTGAGTGTCTAGTGACTGCTTCTGGGACAGGGAAACACGAGAAGAGCACTCATATTATGAAACAAACTCTCCTCTTACCTCAAAGTCACTTTCCTCTCTTCTCCTGACTGTCCTCATCTGTTCCCTGCTTCTATTTACAGAACTCCATTAACGTTACACACTCTAATTTGATCACAAGTTTTTGGGTTCCATACAGAAACCCCCTGGCCAATTTCCATGGCCTCTACACCATGGAAGGGCAGACTGAAAGATAAAAATGGTCCTTTCTCATTTCATGCAACTGATGAAAGCCTATGTTATGGGCCTTTTTACCTGTTAAACTCTGTAATATTTTTGGGATCACAGATACAAGTAGGATCCTCTTTCTCTCTCCTATTTGAAGGGAAAGCAGAGACAGATAAAGCCTCTGTGGCTTTCTTCTTTTCTTCAACACAATAGCCAGCTATTACACGGGTTAAAGCCGAGTATAAACACAAGGAAAATGAAGTTACAGAACCTCTAAACCCCATAATATAACTCTAGTCATCTAAAAGATGTTTAGCCTATGTTTAGCATTTTGTATAGTCAAGGCAGAGAAAAAGTGAGCAATGTCTAAGGACAGTTCAACCCCAGATTATGATGGAGGACAAACGGAAAATGTCGTAGGTGGTATTGCTCTCCTTCCTGACTAAAGGAGGAGACCCGCTACTGTTTCAAGGACTAGGGGCAGAGAAGACTAATCTCCTCTTTTGTCCTCACTTCCACAAAGCTTAGAAAAATGTCTGTCATCACAGGAACTTGAATCATGGCTTTCAGCATTGTTTAAGTTTTGTCTCTCCCTATCTTGGGCAAGAGCCAGCCTTATAACCTTCCTTCTACTGCACTGTTGTGTTAGTCTGTAATGAGAGAGCACAAAGAAACAGAACAGTTTAATTTCATTCTGAGTTCTCATCTCAGAACATCAAATAGTGGGGGTTTGATTTTGTGAGAAGATGGGGCAGATGGTATTTTTATTGTGACTTCTATCATGTAACTCATGAATGTTGCTTGGAAAAATGTTATCGGTGGGAATCATGGATTAACTCTTGTCCTAAAGGTAGGAAATACATGAGAACTGATCAGAAACCAAACATTAATTCATCACTCTGCCTACACAATAAAGAGCAGCACTGCAAAAGGGATTGTTCTTCTCAAAATACCTGATTTTCACTCTTTGGAAAGGCAATTTTTACAAGCTGGAAAAAATCCACAGTCTTTGGAAAGGTGGGGCAATTTCACAGAGCAATCTCACTTCACAGTTAGACTATGTTGTTCATTTTTTTATTAGTGTGCTTAGCTGGTTTAATGGTTTCATAAAATAGTTTGTTCTTCTCTCAGTTGCTCTTTCTCCCCCTCTTTTTATTAATAAATACATGGTTTCTAACTAATCCTTATGCCTTCACCTCAGTACTCACTGAAGAGTCATACATCCCCCTTTTAGAAGTACCATAGCTCTAGAAAATCATGATTTTTGTGACAAGATGAATAGGGACTGACTGACTGCTATTTCTCCCAGTGCAAGAGGATGCAGACACTCAAAACAAGTACTGCACATCAGTTTCAAATCAGAAACAACAGATTCTCACACTAATTACTTGTGGAGGACCTTACTGATGCAGGATATTGATGAGGTGGTGGAATAAGGGCAGATAAAAAGGAATTGAACAAAATTATGGAGGACAGTTGCATTAGGGGCAATAGCAAAGATTAACTTCTGGCCATGGTCTGATGTCTGACTGAAGCTTGGAAGGTCTCCCCAGGTAAGAATTTCATCTTATGTTCCCCAGTTTTAGATACTGCTACTAGTCACCTGCAGCTGGGATGCTAGCCAACCTCTAACTCAAAAATACTCACATGAAAACCCCTGCTTTATTGCTTGTAAGACTTTCTTTCTGCCACTAGAACATAGTGCTTGCACCTGGAAACATTTGGAAGCCTTGCCATGACCTCACTCACCTTTCTGCCTCTGGGATTCAATTTTGTGACTGCTACATTTGTTTTTACCTAAATTTTTCATCTGACACTATGGAAAATGAACTGTGATTACCCAGAGCACAAGCCTCTATTCCCTGACCAATTTATATGATCCAACATGAGAATTAAAAATAGTTGTCACTGGAGCTAAGCAAAGAGTTTTGAAACAAAACACTGGAATGTGTTGGAAAATGATGGCTCATGAAAACAGAAGACTGATCAACACATGATGTGCTAAGTAAAATTAAATAGGGAAGAAGGCAGAGGAATACTTGGAACCCTGCTGGAATGAAGCATGTCTATTTTTCATTTCAGTGCAGTTTTTCTTTTGCAGCCTTCTCTTCAAGGGTGTGAAATTATTACAATGAAATTCAAAACCTTATGAAATGAGCCAGATTATAAATTTCTTTGAAAACTAATTTCAGTCAGCTTGCTTAGTCAAAAGGCTTTTTCTGTCTTCTAGAGACTCACTGACTGAACTGAAATGTACTTACTGTGAAATAGACTCAACTAAACTTGACATAAAGAGATAATTTTACACGAACCTGAAGGAAGTTAATTTTGGTTTTAGATGCTGCTAATCTGAATACAGCGTACAAAGACAGAGCCTGAAGCTCTGACAACAGGTAGAAGTGCTGGGATCAGCACTGATTTTTTTAATATTTCCTCTTCATTTTCTCCTTTTAACCTCCATCACTATTTCCTGCTATTTTCCTTAAAAGATGGCATTTCTTATCAAGTTTCATCCACAGTATCTACAAAGCAAAACAAAATTCTTCAATTCTTTGGTTCTGCTGTACTTGCTGGTTTGAGTTTACTTTCAGTGGTAAACATGCCACAATGGGGAACATCACCATATATCAAGTAGCTGTAATCAGACAGATCAGGTACCAGTAGTTTTCCTAATAGAGCCCCAGTGTCAGAGATCAAGCATGAAGGCTCAGATGTCTGCATTGCCACCACCCAGAATCAAGTGTCAGGGATCAGGACTGTAACTGCCAGGAATGAAGAGTCACGTGTGGCAGAGCAGAGAGCAGATCCCACCCCAGACCTCAGTGGGGAGGCTGTGTCTCCAAAGCTTCACCACTGGGAGTTGAGGACTAATGCAGCAAAGGCAAGGGAGATTAAATGTTTGTCCTCCGAGGGGAACCCAATGCTTCTTTGCCAAGCGTTGATTCGTTCATGCAGGTGTGTCTCTGGGCAGGCAGCACCTGCAATTCTGTGTGTACAGTTAGTCTTTTCAGTCACTGCTCTTTGTTTGCTCAATACTTGTATGTTTTCTTAAGGAATACACCCTGAATGCATGTACTGACAGGGGAACATCCCTAACTAGCACAGCAGTGCACCTGAAGGGAGCTGAAGAGGCACAATTTCTTGAAAAGGTCCATTTTCAATCTCAAGGACCTGTCAGTGCCCTCTACTCCTCTTGAACATATTATCAGTATGCCCAGTGCTGTAGGACTTAGCCAAAACTGTAGTAGAACATGAAATAAAAAAGAAAAATAGGAAGGAAAAAAACCTTGGATTTTTAAAAAAATAAAATATTTCCTCTCATTTTTATTATGTTTCAGGTTCAGATTTTTGAGATCAAGGGAAAATAACAGGGAACTAAAGTCAGTCAGTACTTCCTTTCATCTCCCTAAGAAAGTTGTGTAATATCTTTCTGACTCAGTTTCTCCTTTTTTTTCAAACAAGGATAATAATACAGAAATGTCTTTCAGAGGATTCATAACATGTTGAGTGCTTTGAGATTGGAAGGAAGCATCCAGCCATGAAAATGCACAGACTGTTACTCTGAAAGTTCTCCACAGGAGGAACTTTAACTGTCATGGACATAATTAGAGCTGGAGTGGAGTGGATAAGCATCACACCAACAGAAAGAATAATTATGCTTCTTTTAAGAAATGATAGTTAAAGTAAGCAACCTCTTTTAACCTTTCCATTTCCTGAAGAAGTGCTCACATGTTTGCCTACTACTGCGGACGCAAAGCAATAAGACAAAGAGACATGATTCTTTGAAATTTCAAGACATGATTCTAACTTGAATATCAAGGGCCAGTCAGCCATCTGCACCTCTCAAACACATCATCACTGTGTTCATGTTGCTGTTTAGAAGTATTTTGTGCAAACCTGTTGAATCCTGTAACCTGGGTGTTTGGACATGACAGAACATCCACCAGCAGCATGCTCCATGCCTCTCACTAACTCCATGCACAGCAACCCTGAGGTTCTCAAAGTATGCAGAAACATTCAAAGAATCATTGACTTAATCCATGTCTTAATACTAAATATATGAAGATTAAGTAGGGGGATCCTAGTAGGTTCTAAACCCGCATAATTTCAGCGCACTAACACATGTTCACCTGCTTGAACACACTAATCCAAATCAAGAAAAAAATTCACTGGGTAGGGGCACTGAGGGAGCATGCAAGAAACAATTTACATGAACCTTGAATACCCTACTCCATTGCGAGGTACAACATGTGATTTACTCCACTGTGATTTACATGTCCCAAACAGAGACTTAGAGGTGTGTTTTAATATGAGCAAACAATGCAATTTGTTCCTTGGGGTCTCAGAATTCATTAGAAATTGCAGAGACAGAGTTAAACCTGGTAGCAAAGTAAAAGTTTCAGATATTTCATTAGTTCTGCAGTCCCTCCCATGGCGCTGTAAGGTAGTCTGCCTAAGTTCAGGACAGACTATTTGAGTACAATTATTTTAAAATTTAGTTTGGTTTTTTAAGTACTTAGCAAAAGAATCTGAGGCAACAATGTACAAAGAAGAAAGAAAGGTAGAATGAAAAATAAAATTTAAAAAAAATTAATCTATTCCCTCTTTCCTCTCTCCCCACCTCCCCTCCCCAAACTAAGGGTAAATATAATTGTGATATGAAACCCTGCAAATGCCTTCACATTGCAAAGAGCTTCAGTGGCTTGCATCCCAGCTTTCCTTTATCCAAGGTGGGATAGACACAAGTTTCTAAGGAACACATCAGAAATTCTGTTTAGAGTGATATCGTTCATTCCTTATCTGGAAGCACAAATCTTATTTCTGCCCTGCTTCATCTTGAGCTGGGAAGTAACATTGGCGCATGCAAACACCTTTACCTTTTTTTTTCTTAAGCTAATACACAAAGCCACAGATCTGTAGATTTTAAGATAGGATGGGCAGCTTATAATTTTGGATTCTAATTAGTTTGCATTAGTTCCTAAAGATTATCTTGTGATTCTCAAGAATCATTCTGAAAACAATTCATTGTCAAGATGCCTACCACTGCTGAACCAAAAGAGGAGACAACCATTGTCCTCAGGAAGCACTTCTGGAAAGTACTGGCACAAGTAGGTTCATGGAGAATATCCAAAAGTATGGTTTGAAGCTATGACACCTTTTCATAGTGCTCAGTATTAAGTCCTGGGCATATGAGCCATCTGTAAATCCCATCTATTATTAGCAGGGATAAAGAAATATGACTGGAACCATTTAAGGAACAGAAACAATTGAGGAGAGGTGGACTCATTATAGTTAACATTCATAGCACTGAACACCACAATTAGAAAGTCTCATAAGGCCACGGGATTCATCACCATCTGCAGGTACTTCAGTTCCCAATTTGCTTTGATGTAAATGACTTATAAGCCAGAAGAGCAGAGCCAGCTACGGCCATTGCACCACCACATTTCATGGCATAGGTCTGAACCTTTGTCACTACAACACCTGCTGTTCTGCTGACAACTACAGTCTTCTAACTTTTCAAGCTGCTGTGACACATCAGCATCTCTTCAGCAGTCCATGGTCTCTCAGAAAGGCATGAAACCTGATATGTGTTCCACTGCCCAGAGATTACCAGTGAAACATTACAGGGAGAGCAGCACATGCCTGCCACAGCAGAACTGTCCATGCTTATGTTTATCACCAATTCTTCATCTCAACTCCAATCTGAGCATTGCTTTTTTGCTGGCCTGGACAATAAGATGAATGGACTATTTTTATACATGTTTACTCCACAGCTATGAGAAATGTGCACTCCAGTTCTAGGCATTTACAGGGCTCACAAGGAGCAGGCTAAAGGGAGATTCCCAGGAAGCTAGGAAACACCTTGCCAGCATGACACCCAACCTCCTTCCCTACAGGATTAAAATATTCCCAGGTACAAGCATAGTTGCCCCCTTGCAGCCCAGAGAAAGGAGTGCAGAAATGTTGTCAACACGCCCTTTTCTTTTACAATGACAACAGGATCTTTCGCTGTCAGTCACTGGGGTTGTGGCAAAGGTACAGCAAACCTCTGTAAAGGAAATACAACAGCATCCAACTGATCTGTTTGGGAAGGATTTAGAAAAGACCTAGCTCAAGCACAGTTTGTAGTAGAATATTTTGTGCTCTCTTTCAGTGAGCTGCTCTGCTGTGTTGTTTAATTGCTCAGTTTGTTTTCCAAATTCTAGCCTATCTGGAGGAAGACAAGGAACCCAAACAACATCTCAAATACCATTTCAGAGGTCCAAAGAAAGTCCATGAGTATGAAAGATCCATAATAATCAGCAAAACTTAGGTCAGAAAATCAGCAAACAAGACTGTGCAAATTCTGAAACCTGCTCTTCAGGCCTGTTTGTGTTTTATTCTGTTTATATAGAAATTCCCAGGAAAAAGCAATTCCCGGTATAACCATATTGGCAGCTCAGAATATGTCCACTCAAGTAATGCACATGTGGATTTACATTCACTGCAGCTGTCTTAGGCCTGCTGATTTCTGATCCCTTGCATGTCTAGTACAGAGCACATTTACTTGGCATACATACAAAGTGCAAAAGAATGGAAATCATCTGTGAAAGGCAAGTGATTCCAGTGTCATATTAACTCTAAAAATTTCTTCCCCACCCCTGTAAAAACACAAATTACCTGACATCTTGACTGTTCTTTGTAGAATTCAGCTCCATTTTCATCCCTGAATATAGCTGTCTATTTTCTACAGGGAAAGGTCAGTAATGCTGAGAAGTGGAAGTAAAGAATTCAGATTATTCTGTGCTGCCCATAGTACAGAAGCCAGTGTGGGCAAAGACAAATATTCCTCTATTAAAATTGCTATGAGGGACTCTAAAGCAAAAAGGTATATTCTGCCTGGAAGAATATGGAAATATTTTCCCTTCACTCTCAATGGCACATTGCAGCATCATCAATTCCAAAAATCTATTCCTTCATACTATTTGTGGGGTCTAGGCTATCCAGATGAGTAAACCTTTGCAGAATCAACTCAGCACAGACCACTGAAGAAACCACCTTATGCAAAATGGAAAAAGTCCTCAATGAACAACATATGTAAATACATGGAAAAGACAGAAAGAAAGATGTAGAAGAAGCTTTAAAGAAATTATGTACATTGAGAAGACTATTAAAAAATCAAGATTTCTGAGGGAAAGAAGAAGAGAACTGATCTTATGCCATTATACCAGGAGACACCTAATCAAGCAAAGCTTCATAGCTCATATACAATATGGCTCCAGTAGGACCATTGTCAACTCTTGTCAACCCAAAAAGTAAAAAGATTCTAAAACAAGAAAGAGCAGAAAGAAGAAAGATCCAAGGTTATTTTTTTTTAAAAAAAAGCAACAACAGAAACACAGCACAAAAGATGATAAATCAGAATGTATTATGCTTCATCACCTAAACCCTCTGAAGAATGACTTTCTGACAAAATTGGGTATTAGCTCTGTTCTTCTTCCAGAAGAGAGTTTTCACCACTGGAGGTCACTGTGAACTGTAGTTGCTCTTTATCAGCCTCTCAAAAGAAAAAAAATACTGCAGGCAAGTTATCTAGAATGCAGGACCTGAGGAGAGACAGAAATGGAAGAACACTTGTAGAGTATTTTAAAAACACCCATAGCTAATTGGTGAGGACTTGTCCTTGCTGGACACAAACTTAGTCTTGTTTCAACTCATTCCAAGCAGAGCAACTGGCAGAGTGCTGAGAGTTTAGACATGAGCCTGCCTACACACAAGAGCCTCATTTTGCATGTCAGCTTTTCTCTCTTACTGGCCTTGCAGACACTCCCTGAGCACTGGCAAGCTAATAAAAGCTATGGTGATGAGCACACAATGGGAGACCTATTACTGCAACTCATGAAAATCCCAGGGTTTCTTTAGAAAACAAGGGTAGGATTACCTGCATTAGGATTAGGACCCGTTAAAAAAGACAAAGGTTTGGCAAGAGCTCCTAATAAAAACAAAAGCCTCTAGGTTTGAAGGTTTACATCCTATGTAATCCATAAATTACAGCTCATCTGAATGTAATTTTCTTCTCTCACTTCATTGCATTCAGAGAACCATTACTGGGAACAATCTTTCAAACAACCTTCCTAGGCCACCACACTCAAAATCAGATAGCAGGGCATACATACTGTATTCATTGCTGATTTTAAACTGATGCTCGGACAGTGGAGGGATGTTTGTCTGAGTTCCTGTCTCCCATACTGTAGGAGTCCTACTGATATGAATATCAGAGGAACAGCCAATGCTCACAAAACAGTGGTGGTGGGTCACTTTTGGGGGAAATAAGTGTGAAAGCACTGGAAAAGAATAAAGATAAATGAGCTCAGCTAATTCCCAATGTATTACAAAAAAAATCAGCAGCTTCATAAACTAAAGAATTTACATTTCAAGTGCACATCTGAAATTCCTACTTGACCACAATTTTGACAATCAATTAGTGACAGCTGGGAAAGTTTTATCTGAAATACACCATTTTATACACTGAAGTTTGTTTTTTTTATATGGAAGGGGAATCATCCCAATGGAGGTTTCTGTATTTTCTGGTCAGTGAAACACAGCAGACCAATTCTTGGCTTATGTCAACCAGAATAACACCAAAGGAGTTTGGCCTTGTTTCACCCAAATTGAGAACTTCTGTAAAAGACAAGTAATATAAGTGTCTGAGAAATTGAAAATAAATTGAAAAGTGACAAGCTTTTCTTCACTCCTCTGATTTATCTTTTACTTTTCTCTTTATTCTTATGCACTTTAACCCATTTCAAGGAATCAGCAATTGAAGGCTTATCAACACAATCCATGGTACAGCAAAATCCTAACAAAGACCAAACCCCATGGAATGAAGATTGTAAAAATCCTCTGATATGATTAAAGCATCACCTTGTCAAGCACGGGCTAGCTACAAAAACAAGTTCACTGAACAATAATGTTACTGCTTTGTTGTGCCATTCTTTTTTCATTTACCTTTACACACAGAATATGAGCTCATTAAAATGCAACCTTTCACTGGATGTATGCTCACACAACCTCAATGTACATGAATACGTGATGCCAAACAACACTGATTTAACAAAGCATTTCAGCACATGCCTAACTTCAAGTATGTGAAGAGACTCACTGTAAATAATGTGTAATCTGAGACCACCCACTTGGTGAAGCATCTCTGGCTATATCCTTTAGCATATCATTTTGGCTTACTGGGAGGTAGAAAATCCCATCTTTCCTCTGGAACAAACAGTACTAGCTTATTTGCAATTATAATTGACAAACAGAGAGCAGGACATTAAATGTCTTACGTAGTTCAGAAAGCTATGCTTTAATTTCAGTTAGTTCTTTCTAATACTGGAGGAATCTTTTAAGATACATGAAGTACCACAAAGACCAAACAAAGGATGCTTTTAAAAGTCGAGGGAAAAAAACCCAAGGACAGATACTAAACAATGGATAAACAGATGCTCCAAAGCAATGATTTTTGTAGGGTTTTTTTTTTGCAGAAAACATTTTTTTGGCATAACCTTCAGTGCTTCCTTTGACAAATTAATTCTCATTCCAAATTCATGCTGATAAAAGTTGTTTGTAACACTATAGAATCACATTTCTCTTCTTCCTGACTTCCCTGGTATTGACAGGTCTTTATAAATTATTATGATTTCTAAGGTAAAAGATAAAATGCAGTTTCTAAAGTCAATGTTATTGAAAGATAATGCCAAGGGGTGGTTAATTTTGAGAGTCTATTTTTTTCTTTGGTGTCTGCTGAACATTTTGGGAAATTCATAGCTCCAGACACTGCATACATTAAGAGTATGATTCCAGATGCAGGATGATCATGGGAACTATAGGAGCATTGGCAGACATGGAAATAGAACTTAAATCATTATTACCAACCCATATTCCTTCAATTATGCATTCCAATGATTTTGGAACTCAGAGACAGCTAAGAAGCCAATACTCTCTACTGCAGTCACATGATGATGAAATGGAGATGACTGGATAATTCCTGGGGGAAAAAAGAATCTCCCACATACTTGGCAAATGCTAGCTGACAACATGAAGGCTTTCATACAATGTGTCTCAGAGAATACAGCTCCAGATATAAGAAACAGGTGTGATAAACAAGACATTTATTTTATTGCAAGGGGGTCCCACTGCAGTAGCAGAATGACTTGGGCCACAGTCTGGAAGTGAGAGTCTGACTTTCAGCCCTGCCTCTGTAACAGATCTGTTGGGTGACCTTGGATGCTTATTTCCATCCTTCTAAGCCCCTGCTTCTCCACTCAGTTTCATAACAGCCTGTCTGCTTAGACTGTCGTGCTTCTGATGTGACAACTGTCACTCACAGTGTCCATAAATAATCTCTGATACATTTAAACTTTGTGTTGTCGGGGACATAAGGAGCAAATTCTCATCCTGAGCTGGCTTCTGAAATATCTAACCATCCATGAAGTTACTGCTAACAAAGCAGGGGGACCTTGTAAAGCACAGTGTGAGCCAGGAACAGTGCATGCCACAAGCTTTCCTTACAAGTCCCATGTTGGCCCTCACACACTTTGAATCAATCTGTTGGCAGTCGGCGGCAGATAGAATTCCAAGCTAAAAATTTTCATGCCTATTCTCTGGAGTAGCTGCCTGATGAAAAAATCATAGTGCAATTTTTATGCAGCCTTTAGTGCACAAGGTGTTCTCCTTAAGTAAGAGAAGTGATGCATATGCTGTGTTTAACAAGCCAAATAATTTACAATGGCAGGAGAGGCAGTAGTTGCATGCGGAATCAGTAAAAGGAAGAGAAAACCCATTCAAAACCTGCCAATTTAAGTTTTTGGATAAATTCATGCCTTTCTATGTTTCTCTATCTTAACAGACAGTGAATTATTCTACAACTAAAAATGAAGTGCACACACAAGGGAGATTAAAGATACAGATCTTGGCTGCAGTGCTGGAAATATGCATTTTAGGGGCTAGAATATTGTCTTGAAAAAAAGGACAGCTTAAAGGATTAGAAGTTACTAAAATAAAAAATAAATTAATCATTTTAGTCAATTTTTCCTATTCATTTGTCCTAATCTTCTGAATTTTGTTCATTCTTCCATTTTAGCAATGCCATATGAAATTATGTTTAGATCCCCAAGCTCTTTAAAAACTCTCACCATCAAGTTACATTTCTATTCTTATAGAATAGGTTTCTTATGAAACCGTTATAAAACCCTGCTAAGATATGAGTTGGAAGAAATACAGAGGGTAGGTATAAATAGGAGAATATGGGATTCCTCTATTATGGTCTAAAACATGCAAGACCAAGAGGCTTTAGGCAATTGCTCCAGATTTAGAATTACCAAACATGGGTCTACTACGAGTTTCAGAAAGACAGCAGAACATGTTTGATTTGATATAAGCAGTAATTCCTTCAGTGAACATGTCTTTTAAAATGTAGTTATGATAATAAGGGCTATGGCAACATCAAAGGTCAAGAGAAAATCAACCCACAACTTGTCTCCCTGCAAAATAGTTAACTTTAAAGGCTAAGATTTTTCTCTATCATCTTCAACTATAGTCCCTATTTAAGATACCAAGTAAACTACACAGAGTCATAACTAGGTGGGATCATAATTGAAATTAAACCTATCTGCCCACATATCTGCTTTATCACTATTTAGTGAATATCTGCTCTATGACTGTTTAGTGATAAAGCATGGTGTCAGGGAGATCTCACATACCAGAATGTCTGTTTAGTTAGCCTTGAAGACAGGGAACGATGGAAAAATACTATTTTTATTGTCAATAACAAAATAATCTACGTGTATTATAACCACATCCCATGCATGTTCTTTAGCATGAAGTCATATTTTAAAGCCTCATTTTCATTTCTCTCAAGAATTTAATTTGTAAATGGCAAATAAGTACTTAAAAGTACCTGCCTATATAATACTAGAAAAAATCCTGCCTTACATAGTGTACAATACATGTTTTCAATATAAGCAATTTCTTTAACTTGGGAGAGTTAAAAAAACATTTTCAGCAAACACAGAAGGACCAAACACCAGGAATTACATCAGGTTGTCCATATAAGTGGAAAAATAAAGATACTGAACCCTTTAAAATGCTCCTTACATGTGAGGTTTCCATTCAAGGTAACAGAAATGTGCCCCTCCCAAGCAAGGGCCCTTGTTTGGAATTCTCATGCCACATTCAGTGCTGGAAAGTCACTTTTACTGCACCGTGACTTCTGCTGCATGTGTCCACAAGACATTGCACAAGGATGCCAGAAGAGAAAGGTCACAGGGACAGGCTGAATGTCTCTCCCAATCTACTCTCCGTGTAGATTACAAATTGGTTGGGTAGGTAATCTGTAACATGACACCTCTGAATGATTGTGGCCAAAAGAATTATTTGCTAAGCTGTGCAGCCAGGGTCAAAAAGAAGTTTTCAAGGGAAGATAGACAAGATGCAACATCTTTTACACAGAAATAAATATATATGCTTTGCTGTATTGAAACTGATCTTTCAGATGTTTTAACAGTCATGTATTCCAAAGGTTCAAATAAGACTTTAACCATGATATTCATTGGATCTAAATAAAAATCAAGCAGAATTAACAGGGAGAGGATGAAGTGAATTGTACGTAAATGAACACCAGAAAAATAAAGATATCTAGAAGATGCCATAGATTTTTGAAATGTTAGATCCTGGACCAAATGATGTATAGGAGCTTTGCAAAGTAATCAGCACTCACAAAATGGCTGGGATCCAGGAGTCCGAGGGTTCAGAGGCATGCCTCCCCTCAGATCTCAGCATATAGCCACGTAAAGAGGACACTGGACACTAGACAGAGAGTCAGCAATTTCATTTCCACATTGTAGATGTCTCTGCACAGATGTCACTGACTGAGAGCATGACCTTAGCACAGTCCTCATCCATGTCTGTACCTGTTTCTCATTTCACTTCTTCCTTATCCAGCTGTTCAGACAACGAATTCTGTGGAGTAGATCCAACCTGTACTAAGCCTCACACAGTCCCAGTTAGGGACTCTGCTTGCTCATAATAACACACTTTGGCAATTATTACCAAAGGCCCTTCACAACCTGCTGAACAAACACAGGGTCACCAACGCTCCAGCTACCTCCCACTGGCACTACTGTTCCGCTTTAGTATCACACACGGAAACAAAATGGATTTGCTGCTAGTTACTTGCTATAACTCTAAACCTTTTTTCTCAATTAGCACTTCTTTGGGGAAGGAGTATCATGATCAAAGGGTAGAACTGTTCCCTTAAAGTCTCTTAGGAATCCAAACTCATATTTTCACCAGAACTGCAGAAAAATGAGCAAGACCCATAGAGTTCTCTTGATCCAATTCCCATTTTTCCTCATTTTTGAGTTCAAGGAAGAACCATTCTCAAATACGAATGCTGGTGAAGATCACCAGGCTTTCTCATCACAGAAAAACCTTCCAAACTACAGTCCAAAACCTCCACAGGTCTGAGAGCCACGGGACACATAGCAGCATGCACAGCGACACGGGAGCTCGAGGAACTGCTTTCTTGCAGCTGACAACAATGCTTCTTCAGAAAGGAAGAGGGAAGGATGAGTCTGGAATGGACATGCCATGGGGTCCTGAGATGACAACACAACAATCTTGGTTTCAGGCAGCTGTTGCCTCATTTGCTCCCAAAGATAAGGATTCCAATTACCCAGGAATCCCTGCATAAACACAGCCCTACTGCCAGTTCCTGGAGAGGACGCTTGCCCTGCCCTTGAAATACTTGTGAGTCCATGCCACCTTTCTATGTATGAGGACTTAGGAGACAGCCTGGGAAACTTGCACTTTATGAAGGAACTTTCAACTCAAAAGAACAAATGCAACATACACCGAGCAATAAAAAAAAAGGTGGTGGGGGGGGGGAAGTCTGACAGATATTGCCACTCTGAATTTCAAAAGTGAGTTAATTATGTGCAAGAAAACTGGCAAAGAGCTCTGACTTATGCAAAATTCAGGAAAAAACACTTTAGTGCTAATAAGGACTAGAAAACAATCTCTGGTAGTGTTAATACAGGATATTTTAAAATCTGTTTTCTTTACAGCGCAATGGATACAATTGTCTTGTTACCATGTATTTTGTTGGCCTTAAATCTTAAAAACTGAAAAACAGATCGACAGTAGCAAAACAGTAGAAGTGTAATACAAATGGAAGGAAATTAACAAGAACGACATTGGAATGAAATTAATTTCTTTTTAATTTCAAATTACAATTCACTCAAGAGAAAATGCAAATTTTAATGAGCTAGGCATAAAGAAAAGAGTGGATCCTTTTCAAGCCCAGGTGCAAATGCAGGAACAGTTTCAGACAAAATGCAAACTATGAACAACAGATTTGATTTTTTTATTTGCCAGGTGATTTCTTTGTGAATCATATTAATCTTGCGTGCTGATATATGTAGCAATATTTCAATTATTCTCCTTATCACTATTGTGTGAGGTCCTTACACTATGTGTGAAAAATTCTGCTATAAATTCATACAATAGGTCATGACTCTTTTGGCTGATAGCACTAGAAGAACATACAAGTGTAAGGTTGCAGACTTTTCAGACCTCAAACCTTTGTCATGAAAACACTTTTGAGATTCTGCAAGTGGCTGTCTTCAAGGAAAAAAAAAATGTCATTTGTAGCAAACTAATTAAAATCCTGAGCATTTTGGCAATCTACATCCTTGGGAATACTTTAGGAAGAAAGCGTCATCCTTTTAGCCTTCCTAAACTCATCTATTTCTTTTAAGTAATGTTTCCTGTTAGGAATTCTAAAACCTCTCAAGTTACCACATGATGGGTATCCCTGCATTACTTTCTGGGAAACCACAGCAAACACGCATACTATCTTTGCAACGTGATGTAATAACAAGTGATGCCAATTCTTTGGGGATATAACGCTACATTCAATTGACCACAACAGGAAAATAAGGGGCTTACTAGGGATCTCTGCATCCCACAGCAAGAAGGGCTGGCAACCTTGCTCCCACCATGGCCACGGACGGTAACCTTGAGGCACTCCCTTGTGCTGCACCCAGTAGAGGTCACTAGAGGATGTTTTAATGGCAAGACAAAGCCCTCCGAATGCAAGGGAAGAAGAGATGCACCTTCCTGAAAAGCACATCATCTGCCTAGGATTTGCTGCCAGCCAGACCTAGACACTGCCAGTATGAAAGAGAGAAATAAATGCCGCTCCAGGAAAAAACAAATAGGTTTAACTAGTTACATCCGAACACAAGCAGCATTCATCCAGTTAAACAATACTGAGACTGAGCAGTGAAATGTATCTAATTTATTAAAAGTATATCTACTACCTGTGCATTTCCAGGTGCAGGGATCCCTTTCTTTCTTCCACAGCTTAACACAGTCCACAATGTGTGCCAGAGATATGAAGCCAAAAGGCAGAAATTATCTACAATCCAGGCAGCATTTCTTTGCAGGATTAGATCCATCCCTTTAATTTTAATCATCTGATTAACTTGGTTCTCCTGCTCTAGCAGATGCAATTTGGCAGGCACCCTCAAAACCCTCCCCAGCTCTCTAAGTACCACCTAGCTAGACAAGGTTCGGACACGCCGCAGGATCCCATCTCACACTTCAACGCATTCCCTGAACCTATAAGGAAAAGAAGTGATGGATCACTGACAAGCATGAAACAGGTGCAGGGATCTACACGGGATGTGTATTGCACTTGAAGGCAATTACTCTGACATTCCAGAACTTCTCCAATGAAAGCAAACTCTTAGCACAATCCATTTGCAGTTAACATTTCAGGCAATTGAGAATCTTTTTTTTTCCCTTTTAATAGGCAAAAAATGGAAAAAAAAATTCAAGGCAATAACCTAACACATGTCACAGTGCATGTGCATAGAAAGGTCAGTTTGAAATGCCATAGTTTTACTTTCTTCAGTGCCTTCTGTTCCTGTGCTTGCAGTGTATTTCCATTGCTTCCATATCCAAACCAACACTGTACAGAAAGGGAGTCCTAGCTGTCTGCCCTTTCATATCCATTTGCTCACCTGTGGACTGTCAATTCCTTGATCCGAAGGATGGAAGGTGCCAAGTTATTTCAACAACATGGATGTGAAACCCTCAATATTATCATAAAAGTATCTTCTTTCCCCTAAAATTCCCAGAAGCAGATAAACTTTTTTAGTTGAACTTTCCCAAGCAATTCAAGATGATGAAAACTCTGAATGGAAAATATTTGCTTGAGCAGACTAAACCTAGGAAATTTCTAAACAACTAAAAACAAGATATTAAAACTGGAAGTGGTAAGTAACTTTAACCAAAAAAAGTCCTGCTACCAGGCCCATTGTAAGCCCAGAGATATTTATTTCTAGAGATTAAAAAATTAAAATCTGAGGAACAAAGCATTTTGTAGCTTATTGTCTAATAAATAAGGATATAAGGATATATATAAGGATTGTGCAGAACCATTACATAAGGTCTCAGGTCTATAGTTATGGAAGTAATCCTTATATATAATGATTATACTTATTCCGTGCAATTCCTGCCCATAATTGCAGTGCACTAAGTCATTGAAGAAGTAAGAAGAAACGGTGTCATTTCTTCTCTGCTTGAGTATTTACTGATCAGAGGTGAATAAGCAAAATATATAAACACCAGAAATCTCAAGTGCTAAAAATTCACAAATCATTTGTCACGATTACAAATATCATGACATCATTTGGAAAAAAAAGTAATGAGATTTAAAAAATTAAATGACTGTTGCCCTTTCCTTAGTCAGCTTCTGACTTCTGTGACTCCATAGCGGTCTCAAGCCACTTTTGAGTTTGTACATAGCTGTTATGCTGGGAAGGGTCAGTGTAGTGATAGACGCTTTTTCAGTCAGGAAATGTTGATATTCCCTTCTTTCTTTCTAAGAAAGACAGGAAAATATTCTCACAAGCATGGGAGCTGGGAGCATTAGGTAAAACACAGCTACCTGAAGTCACAGAATCACACACACATTGCCACATGACAGGAGAGCGTCATGAACTTGGGACATGAAGAGGGCACCACAAAAAGGATATTCCATAAAGCTGCGCCAGGCTGAGCTTGGCAGCGCGGTATCTCATGACAGCATTCCAAGCAAGCTGAAAAGGTGCTTGGAAAAACAAAGTAGACTCAAACTTGGCTGAAGGCCACTTCCAATTTCCTGACCATACCAAGGCAAGCTTTAGACATAGTGCTTCAATTTCAAGGCTAAAGAAAGCCTTGAGGGTTTAAGAAGTTTTACTCCAAATGTACTGAGTCCCTTACAGGGTTTTGTTAAAAAGCCATTCTTGACTAACACTGTAAAATCAGAAATAGGTTTCTGTCAAAATATATAGCTCGATATCTTGAACAGTGTTAGAGGAGAGCTATTTGGAGTTCATTGTGTGACAGTGATCATTTTTTCTCTGTACAAAATATTGCCATGACTCTGGCCTCCCCTGGAAAAAGGAACTTGTAAAAGTATCCTTACCACCACAGTCATTTCCAGCACAGAACCTGCAAGGAAAGTAACTGCTAGATAAATGGTGATGGTGGTGGAGAAGGAAGTGACAGAAGGCTCAAAGGATACAGGGAATTAGAGGACAATTAGTTATCCCCAGGCCTAGTTTAACTGAACATCAAATACCAAGAGCATCCAACAGCTCTAGCTACACTAAATATTTATAAATTAGTCCTAAACTGTTTACAGAATATCAGCAAAAGGATAGCTTTGCATGGAAAATGCTGTAAAATTATCTTCTTCAGGGTCAGTGACTTGTGTTTAAACCCCAGCTCCATGATTCATGAGTGCAACTTGGTTGTTTCACAATAGCGATGTTCAGAACTATAGAAGCTCCCAGGCTCCTCTTCACCCAGTTAACTCACCCACACTTGATAATAATTTCATGGCCACTTTTTGCAGATAACAAGTCAAGATCAAACAATTTGAATTGCATTCTGACATCAATTACGCAAGTAAGGACCAGAGGGAAGAGACAGCAGGTTTGTGACCAACAGCACACAGCTTTGGCTGGGTCATCAAAAGCAGCCCAGGTGTAAAACATGGAGCTCATTGGGATCTAATGCAGCTGGGTCAATTCTGTGGCAGTTTCACAATCAAGTTATATTTGCATAAGCTGGTGCTGTTGTCAAAAGGAATTACTTCTCACACCTGCCTGTTCCTACCCTGCGCCTTGGACCAGCACCTTCAGATATCTCCTTGTGTCTGTTCAGTGCAATGGGTCAAGGACAGGTCTGGATTTTTAGTCTTCTTTTAATTTGGTCCTCACACATGAAAACAAAATGTCTCTTACTTGGTAATGTCTAACCTGAAGCAAAACTTCACAAAGTTCACTGAAGACAGAACCTAGCCAAGATGCAAAGACATGTGCTGCCAACAGTACACATGGGGGACAGGAGGGCATTCTGAACAAAGCACAAGTAAAACACGTAGGGAGCAGTTTTGTCACGAGCTGTTTTGCCATCCTGTCCAAGAGGGAAGTGGTCGATGGAGAGCTGGAGTGGCAAAGGGTGCCATCTAGGGGGCACAGACAGCAGAACTGCTCGACAGCACCAACCGCTCATCATGGATGGTCAACGATTGAGGGGTTTGCTTTCCATTGAAGTCTTCTAATAGCTATGAAATTATTATTATTATTATTATTATTACTACTATTATTACTACTACTACATTGTGTTTGGGATTGAGCTTTTTTTACAAAAACATCCTGTACCAAAAGACAAAAATTGTGTTTGTTTCTTTTATTTAAAAAAAAAAATTTAGATGAATAGTTGTTTTGAGGAAGTGGATAATTTTCTTCTTTATTTATAATTCAGTAGTTTCAGACAGAATTCTTTTCTCCAGCAAGTGCAGGCTTGACCACGGTCCTCTATTCAGTCTCTTGAGTTACAACACACTCCCATTTAAGTGAATGGATGTGTTGTCATTGCTTTCACCTTCACCCACAGAAATTACATTCACAAGGACATACATTTGGGCAAGGTTTACCATGTTTCCTGCCAACACACTCTTCTTTCCATCCTTTCCTAGTCAATATAATAAAACTGCTCCTCAGGCCAGCAGACTACACTAAGACCTTTTAAGGCAAGGTCTTGGTTTTCCTTTTATCAATATTAACAGACAGGGCCCAGTTTTTGATCCCATTGAGAAATTCCCAAAAAAAAAAAGAAAAACAACAACCAAACAAAAAAAACCCAACAAACCAAAAAAAAAACCCCAAAAACCAAACAAAAAAAACCCAAAACAAACAAACAAACAAGCTGTGTGACAGCAAAGTTTTAAAAGCCTAGGAGAAATATAAGTAATGTTTATGTATCTGGAAGGCTCACTCTGGTGAGGTATATTACCAGAGTTCAATTAGATTGTCTTTCACCTTTGAAGTCTTGTTCCCAGGAGACTGACAAGCTAAAATGGGAATACAGAGCTATTTCTCCAGCTTGCAACTAGCCACCAGCTGTTCATCTTCTAAATGTATTCTTTCTCCTCTACTGCACCACCAAAAAACCTCCCTACCCTTTCTTACAGCACTCTTAGCAAAGGGCCAGTTCCAACCATCAGACTAAAGAAGCAAACATCAAGAAAATGAATTAAGAGACTCTGCAGCACAAACTAGCAAAAAAATCCCACCACCTTCAGTTACTATCTGCAATTCAGCATCAAACTAAGATGCATTAATACAGGCAAAGCAGCTCTCAGTCCTTTTGCTGATCTTTTGGATCACTGGAAGAGCTACAGGGCAGAAACAGCAGTTTTTGCTGTCTCACTTGTGCAACTTATTTTCACATTGGAAGTATACTCTCTTAAAAGAGCCAATAACATCTTCCAAACCTCAAACACCCAATTGTAGGGGTTTTTTTTAGTTCTCATTTTCACTGTAAAGCTAAATGAAACTCTCTAAAATAAACACATCCTACTTATATATGATTTGTTTGTTTCATTATAAAGTTCTCTTTCTATGACTACAAAGTAAAAAATTGCAATACCTTCCTCAAGACTGGAATAATTTTGAACAAAAGTGACTCAACAGATTAAGGAGTTTCAAAAATTCAATTTCTTGATTTGATAATACAAATGGAAACACCATGAAATTTACTTTACACCAATGCTCCAGGGTATCATCTGAACACAAAAATATTCAGAACATTCGAAAAACTGCTCTGTCATTTTAGCACAATCAGCATACAAACAGCCAAAGTACAAATTTTTCAAGTATTTTTACAAACTGGTATGCAAAATTAATCTCTCATTCTCCTACTGCAAGTGGATTTTCTCAGTTCTTATCTAAATGATGTGTCAGTAAAAATACTGCTTCCTTTAGATTCTTGCATAGAAAAAACCCATAATACAAGGAAATGTACTGTTATTTCTAAACATATTTTGGCTGATCACTGAGCCATTTTCCTACCAGAGACCCCATACCATGATGCCTAACACCATTCTTACTGGAGACAGGTGAAGAACAGAGCCTCACTGATAACACTCAGCCCTGCAAGTGTGGCAAGCAGCACGCAACCACGCTCTGCTCACCAGGTAGCAGGGAGCAAAGCACAAAGCTGCCTCAGTTCCTCTGGGGAATCTGCTCTTTGCATGGGATTCATTCAGTCCCCACTAACTCCAGAGATGTTAGATAGGACAGATGCTTTCAAAACATGAATCCAACAAAATGCATGTTTACCTTCTGATTTTGAAGGACGGTAGAACCACACAACCCTTTTACAATTTCTGAATATTAAGTCCAGTGGTAATTAAACCCAACATGCAACAACACATGCTTGCTTCTATAAACACAAAAGATTAAAAGATGCTAACCAGTCTGTAAGAACTAAAGATCACAGCTGCCTGTCCCAAATACTGTTAGGGCCACAGAAGGACTTTGCCACAAGATAAGCACAGAATGGAGCAACAGTGTGGTGCTAACTCCAGACCGGGTGGAGGCAAGATCTGGTTAGCACACACTTGGTAATTCATCCAGACAAAAATTCCCAGTGTGGCAAACTGTGTAAAGAAGTAACTGCTTGTATGTATATCACCAGTCAAAGATCACCCCAAGTTATGGGACGGATGGCATCTGCCACCACCAAAGCCCTGCCCCAAATAGTTAAGCCACTGTGACAAGACTTGAAATAAGATAATGGGCGTTATCTCAGACTGAGGAGGAGGTTAACAAAGCCGGAGGAGAAGAATCTATCACTGAAAATGGACACAAAGAATGCAGAATTTAAGGGCCATGAGGAAAGCTTACTCAGCAACTGTGCTGAAATCAGCTCTGACTTGGTAAAAATTCATTCCAGCAGGGGGAGATTGAAACCACCCACAACTCAAGAAACCCACCGACCCATAAGACTCAGCATGTGCACTAATTAGCATTAGAAGTGAGACAATCATTTAACCAATAGAATAAGACAACTGTGTAGCCAATGAACATTAATTCCTTTCTCTGCTAATATATATAAATAGTGAAAAGTTTTGAATGACCTCAGGACCCCCACCACTGAGAAGCCATGGGTGAAAAAGGACCACTGGGATGTCATTTGATCCACAGATGGTGACTAGCTTCTACTTAGCCTCTCTCTCCCGCTCCTCTTTTCCATTCCTATTTCCCTACCTCAAATTCATTGTTAACTAAAATCCATACTATTAACTTTGGCATGTGGTCTCATTTGCACCTTAATTTGGGCAGAGGCATCTCTCAATAATCAGATCTTAATGCAGTCAGTCTCTCAAAGCTGCAATACATTTCACAGATGATAATGAAAAATTCAAGTTTACTGGAAAATAACACAAAGTGAACTCCTTAACTAGCTGAAAAAAGAAAGAGGCAGTGGTTTTGGGAAAACAAAATTAATTGTGCAGTTAGTTAGTTACCTTTTTCTCTTCTGTTCCAGGATCTGATTCACTGAATTTTTCTTCCTGAAAGCTTCTAGTCATCTTCATTTTCTCCACACTCTGAAAAAAGGCTGTTTTTTCTAGTCTGCTTGTGCTGAATCGTGTATTTATTTCTTCCAGCCTGTTAATCTTAAGTAGCTTCATACTATGTCCAGTTAATTTACTGTCTGTTCTCCTCTCCACCTTAGATTCATAAACCAGTGAACACTCGTAACTTCTGATTTCTCCTCTTTCTCGGCTGTACAAAAGAAAGACAAATAAGAGGTCTTAGTGTTATTCATGCATTTTTGCTTAGAAAATTACCATGTTGCAACACTTTATATTTCAGCTCTCTCTCCTTATACTTGCTGAACCAAAACTCAGAGTATACAGCACTGCCTGTTCACAGAGACTGTTCTACACTGAACACCAGATAATTGAAGAAGGCTACAAGACCAATATAATTGAATTTGTTCATAGTAACTATTTAGCTCAATGAAATCAACACCTGCTGCTGTTGCTGCACACCTTGCTTATGGAGCACTCCTCACTTTTAGCCATCTCAGTGGTTCCCTGCTGCTCAACATGCTCTCTTTTCTGTTGCAGTTCCAGCAAGTTGATATGCAAGGACCCTGCTTATCAGGGGTCCAGAAGTCCATTAAGTCCAGAAAGATTTTAGAAACTAAACAAAGTAGTACAGGCCTGAACACAGGCCTTTTCTCTCTCTTCCCACCATCCTCTACCACAAAAATAGGTAGTTGCAAAATGGTGGCAATTTCTGGCCCTCTGTTGAAGGCTGCAGAGGAGCACAGTCCTCAGCTGGTTTCTTCTCCTCTGCAGGCCCTTGTGATGTGCCTGGCAAGTACAGGATGTAGGATCACTGAGGCTTGTCTAACAGTAGGATTGGTTGGAAGGCCACTGCAAGTCAAGCCTTCTTCTCTCTAGAAGGCTTTTATTCCACAGCAAGGTCATGGGTTCCCACCTCAAGCAAGCACTTGGTTACACTTGGAATATATGTCCTTCTGAACAACTAATTTTTTTAAAAGAGTACTCTAAAATTTCACTTAGCATCTCTTTATACACCCAGGAAATAGAGGACCAAAACATTTCTATTGCTGTTTTTGCAGCCCTTCCTTCATTGTACTGGAAACCCAGCTACAAAAGAACAGTGCTAATGCCTTAGCTCTAGAAAGCTGAATCTGTTAAATCTCATTACACAGCTCATAGTTCAACTTAACTTGCATAAACACCATAAATTATATGGTGTAATTAAGAACTTATACACAACCTTACAGTCACTGGCAGCAGAGAGAAACAGCTTTTAGAGTACAATCAAAGACCCAATTAAATCAGCTATTTTTATCCAAGCACCTTCCAAAAGAAAATGTTCCTCAGTGTTTTGACTCCACATCTGTGCACATGCAGCAGATCAAATGTGTACCTATACCAAGTAGCTGCTCTGCCCACAGTTAGCCCTCCAAGCTTCCCAGATGTGAAAGATGCCACGTGCTATCCCATGTGACACGAGAGATGGTTGGATAGTGGTGACATTTAAAGATGATGGACAGCAAAGAACCACATAAGCTTGTAGTTTTCAAATGAGCCTTCCAGAGAGATTCCTGCTACCATGTTGTTGTAGACTGTGCTGTTAATATGGGAGATGCAGGCACACCATAATGGGCCTGTAAGGCATTTGTCATCTGAAGAAGTCATGCATCCAGCATGTAAAAATATCCAATCTGCTGCATCTAGCGTTTCTCACCAACTTTCACAGCTCTGACATCCCTCCCTTTCTATTGCCATCAGCTGAAGGAACACACTAGGAGATTTTCTTCACCCATTTGTCAAAAGCAGGTTTGTGGATTTCTGAGAATTGCAGATGAAATACCCAACAGCTCAGTCTGACCTTCGAGCCATTATTCCATGGATCATCTGATCCACTCCATGGCAAGGGATGATAAGATGTAATCAAAAGCTGTCAGAAAAAAACAGGACATGTTTCCAGATGCCCTTCTGCTACCTCCATGTCTACAGCTACTCAAATCCCACAGTGATTGAGTGACCTGGCTGTGAAGACCTTGTGGCCTGACAGGACTTCAACCAAGGAAAGCTGATTCAGGCTCTCCATAGCTCTCCAAAGAGCACATCATCCTCTAAGCTTTGATCACCAAATGTGGCCATCTATCTTATGAAAATGACATGTCCTAATTAAAGGAAGTTTCTTCAAGCTGACCAGTGAGTTAGTTATCTGGGAAAATATTAATGGGATGGCAAGCTCAAGTGTCTTACTGGGCTCTGTTACCAAGCAGAGACTAGGATTGAGTCCAAACATGATTGTGCTCTCCACCATTATTATCTTAATACATCCCTGAAACAAAAAGATGAACAATAGAATGTGAAATTTGTTTGCAAGTGCCTCCTCCAAAGTCCTAGAGAAGAAATCTCACCCTGGTCATGTGCCACTGAGCAATGGGAAACTATGACCTTCACATGGCGTGAAGTTCCATTTTCCCCCAGAGGAGGGTGAAAACCCTTCCCCAGTCATCTACATTTCCCAGCTCTGGCCTGGGAGATACTTTCTTCTACTTTCTGGGTCATCTTTGGCAAGCCAATCGCTCATTCCAAGCAAAATATCTTGCTTCATGAATCACATCTTCACTTGCACACTCAGAGACCACACATGCCATAAAAGCACTGCTTAGCTGAAAGCACAGGCAGTGCATACCTACGGTCTTGCTGCTTTTTCTACCCTATAGCAGCAAATCAATATATTTGCGCTATAAAAATATAAACAATATAGTAATTGTTTCTAAATCTGATCAGGAATAGAAATGGGCAGGCAAATAGGTATAAGCTGGAAAGTGGAACCCACAAACATCTCATTTCACTTTCAACATCTGCATTTAGATTGTAATCCCTTCAGTAAGAACTAGGTTTACATGATGGGCTGTAAGGCACTTTGCTTCAAACTCAGTCCTTTGGTCTCCATCATCAGTTCAAATAATTTTTTTTTTTTTTTTTCTGACCTGCTGGCCACTTTCTAACTAGCCATTTTCAAATTTTAAGCCTGGGGGTACTGTTAGCCAGTAGCCAGACTTGTTTACCTCCTAATACAGCTGACATTAGATTGACCTGAATTTTACAAGCTGGGAACTATTATGTCACCGTGTATAATTAAACCTAAACATATACTTTAAGAAAGAAAACAAGATGTAATGTGGAAAGAATTACCAATGGGTCAAGTTCGGGTCGTAAATTAGGATGCGAATGGTACAGCTTACTGTGCCCATCTTTGAAATACAACCTGCCCTACATTCTGCGGAATACAAGAGTTCGGGTTTGAATCTAATTTTTAAAAAATTAGTAGTTTATTGATTTTTTTTTCACAGAGAATGACGTTTTCACATACTTCAATGAGAAACCAGGTGGATCCCAAGTCCAGAGAGCTCAGCGATGTTGCCCAGCAGCTGAGGGACAGCAAAGCCCGGCTGCTGGGGCGGGGAGCAGGCCCGGGCGGACTACAGCTCCCGAAGGGCTGCGGGCGGCTTCGCTTCCTGCCCGGGCCGCGGGAGCCCATGGAGCCGACGGAGGGCGCCGAGGAGGAGCGGGTGGTCCAGTGCCCCGTGTGCCTGCGGGAGCTGCCGGGCGCCGACATCAACGCGCACCTGGACCGCTGCCTGCAGGCCGGCGGCGCCGAGGCCGAGCCCCCCAGCAAGCGGCCGCGCCTCGCCGCCGCCCCGCCGGGCAGCCAGGCCGAGGGGCAGCCGGAGGAGGCCCGCCCGCCCGCCGCGTCCCCCGTCTTCTCCCTCTTCCACAAGGGCCGCGGCGGCGGGAAGAGCGGCGCGGGGCGGGACGAGGCCGTCGTGCCGGCGGGCCATGGATGCGCGGCCGCGCTGTGCGGGGAGAGCCTGGCGCAGAAGCTGGAGGGGAAGCCCCTGGCCGAGCGGCTGCGGCCGGACACGCTGGGGGACTACGTGGGGCAGGAGCGGGTGCTGGGAGCAGAGACCCTGCTGCGGTCCCTGCTGGAGTCCCACGAAATCCCCTCGCTCATCCTCTGGGGGCCGCCGGGCTGCGGGAAGGTGAGTGCGGGCGGCCCCCTCGCAGCGTGCGGGGTCGGGCCGCTGCTGCTTTACGTGGCTCTTGAGGCCGCTGTACCTAAAACATGCTCATTTTCGGACTCTCTCTTTTCTTCGCTCTTCTGTCTTCTTGGTTTCTTCTGTAGGTTCCTTACGTTGGCTGATGTCCATTAGTTTTCACTTAAGATTACAAAAAAACACAACCTGCCTCGTGAATAAAATAGAATTGGTCTGCCCCCATCAGCCCCGCTCCATGCAATTTGCTCTTTGGTTACACAAGGCCTCTCTTGCTTTCAGATAATTCAGATCTCATAACTCCAAAGTCCATACCTACAACATAAGCCGTGGTTTAGTTAATGGCTGAGAAGCTGAAAAACAGCCGCAACACAGAATCTCTAAATACGTCTAGGAAACCAGCAGGTTAATACAGCACAGTTTGTGAGTACTAGGTTTGTTTTAGCCTATGAATTCTTGCTCCTAAGAGAAGGCAGCACTGGTGTGGAAGGCAGATAACTTCTGGCTATGTACTCATCCACCTTCAACCACTTTTAGGCTGGTGGGTCTTGCAGGATCTGACCACTGCATCTTCATGTTCTGCCTCCTTTAGCATACCAGGGGCCATCATGAACCCCCAGAGACCGTCTAGCACAGCAGTGAAGGGATTCACAGTTGTTGTGAGGGAAGGACCAAAGGAATGCCTCAGGTGTGATTGAGCAGTGTTTACGATCTCGCCTTAATTTTGTCCTGTTCTTCCATGTATTTCAGATTTGTTGTGTGGCAGGGCAAACAAAATACAGTTTTCTCTGTCAGTCTAATGTGTTCACAACATTAAGTTTCATGTATTATATATTTCTATAATATGGTGTGTTGGTTGTGTGAGAGTGTGTTTGAGAAATCTGGGATAGGGGAAGCAATTAATGCTTAGCAGAGAAGGACAGAGCAGCAGCTTGCTCTTGTCAGCATACTTAATTGAAAAAAAAAAAGTCTTGCTATGTGATGTTTGAATAATAATGGTAGTCAATCACAGTAAATAAGGAGCAGGTGTTGGAATGAGATGAATACCATTAGCAATGATGCAGCAGGTTTCTTAGGCTAGATAACATACACCTCAAAAGAACCAACTAGTGAAATTCAATAATTGCCACTTCCTTTAAAATAACAAAGTAATAGCAGAAAGTAAGAGCTTAGAATAGATGGGGTGAAGAAGGGCTGTTTCTGAAATCTGATTAAAGGGGAGGTGGATTGACTGAAGTAAGATGGCCAGAGAGAGAAGTGGAATTCAGTTCTTTAATAAATAGGAATTCTTTCTGAATAACACATTCAGGGGCTTGCTTCTATATTTTTCATGGTCTCCTGCCTTTTGTTTCTTGTTATCTCTGTTAACAGCATGTGCTTGCTCTTTCTTGAAGCCCTCTTTGCTCAGGAAAAAAAGCTGTACAAGTACAGTGGTAGCAAAGCAAAGGCTGCAGAACAGCCTCTGCAAACTGGCACTGGCTTCAGTGGCCTTTGAGTTGTGATCTGATGAATGCACCTGGCTTTGACCATGGAAGTGCTTTTTCATGAGCTTATGACAGCTTAACAGTTGTGTTCCAGGTCTCCTTTAGGAACCTTGTGTGGTACTGAAAGTGTCTTTAAGTAAAGGGTGATCTGTTTTATGCCTGTGATGTCACAGCTTTTGTTCTCCTTTTATACGGCGCATCGTCCTCACCCATATTTTTATGCATAATTGTATTTAGTAAGCTTGCTTTTCACAGAGTTTAAATTCTGTTGTTCGTCAGTTGTCTGGCTTGCATCATTTCTGTGCCTTTTGACCCTTCAAAGAACAGTTCCACAACTCCTCTGTTACATTTTTACTCACTGAGTAAAAATATTATCGAGTAACTCTTCTGCTTTCTAGGTTATTCCTTCTCAGCAGAGTTTTGAGTCTATCTGCTTTCAGCTGGCTCCTGATGAAACACCCATTATTGGCTGAACCAGAAATTCCTTCTGCAAAAAGTTGAACTTTGCCCCTTCACCCACATTTATCAATATTTCTAGGATGGTGCTAGCGTAGAGTTTTATCTCAGGCCTTCTTCCCCATAAATCATAATGTCTCTTTGAGTTAAATAGCTAAAAGTTCTGTTCTTTTCTTGGATATGTCCGTATAAAATTCCTCTCCTGACAGATTTAACATGCAAGCAAAGTAGTCGACCTGAAGATGAAAAAGGAGATCTGTTCTTGCCTGCCTATCCCACTCACTTACTATTTGAGTTGTATGTATATAATGTGTCTAAGAAGACATTCCATGAAAAAGCAATATTGGGCTTGAAAACATGAAAGATCCTGTAGAGGAGAGGTAAGCTCACTGCCTCAGAACCTGGTTGGACTGATCAGCAAAAACTGCTTCCATTAAGTACAGTGCTTTTCAGCAGTAACAAGGCCATATGCTAAGCTCTGCCCATCAAAGAGCTAAAATAGCAGCATAATTAGATATGTTGGTCTAAATTCAGAAGTGCTGTGTAAGGTGGTCATACATTTCTTAAACCTCTACAGGCTCTTGCTACCCATGGAATCTGGTTGTTGCAGCCCATCTATGCCTTCTTCCATTTCTACAGCCAAATGCCATGGTAACTGATACTTTTGAAAAGGGTAGAGCAGGACTAAGTAAAAAAAAATAACTGAACATGCAGTAAATCATCAGGGCCAAATTTCAAATCAATTTATGTATTATTTTTCAGTCTGGATGTTTATGAAAAATTGTAGTTAAACAAACTTTTTCTAAGCAGGAAGAAAATAATCTTGCTTGTTAAAGTGCTATAAATGTAATATTTCTTATTGTAGGTCAAGAGTATTTTTGGAGAATTTTTATCATGAGAACAATAAAGCTAGGTGCTAGAGTAAAAACATGTGTGCTATGTAACTGCTCTGCCCAAGTCAATTTTGGCCTCAGCTTCACTTGAATATTGAAGGAAACATCCTCAAAATTGAAAAGACAAATTGGGGTATTTCCGTTGCGATCCTCTTTTCTTTTGAGTTTCCATCTGTACTGAGTCCTCTTACTTTAAGGGAACATGATCTTTGTACCTTGAATCTGTCATCCTAATTATGTAGGAAGCCAAGGTGCTCTGATGAAAAGACTTTGACTTTTTGTTTGCCCTTTTGTCACTCTAAAGTGTTGAACACAAGAGCCAGTTTTCTTCTTTTAAGAAGTTGATCAGACTCAGGCCAGAAGAAACAGTGCTTCAAAGAGATGCCGTAGTTATTAACTTAGGAACAGTTAGCTTGTTCATACTGACTATGCAAATTTTTAAAGGCCTGTATAAATCCGAGTGTAATGTGAGTAAGCTGTGCTGTAATTTATGGCACCTTAATACAGGGATTTAGATTTTTGCATGTCTGCCATTGGGGCACCAATTTTAGTAAAGAGTTAGCGGGGGGACACAGCGTAACTTGAGCACCGAATAATTTTGCTGCCACAGATGAAGTTTAAGCCTTATAAACCTGAACATTCCGTATTTAAGTATAGTAAACATTCCCTCTTATGGCTGCTGTGTAACAAGAAAAAAATAGGTAGCAAGTGGCATGAACCCACTCCTTACAGAAGATAAGACAAAGAGTGTTCATGCATGATTTTTTGAGGTTCATGTGTGCACTCCAATAATAAGATAAATTATGCAATGTTGGTATAAGTGCAAAACATTAAAAACCCCAGTAAGTGGTCTTTGAAGTTTCTATCAGATCTTCTCTGACATTACATTTTATTTCTAGGACTCCCTGTATTTTTTTTTTCTTTCTTTGCATTCAATAAATGACCTATTGAAACACAGACAGAAAGTCCAACACCTGTTTTGGTGCCCACGTATTTATCATCACTTCTCAGTGCTTCCTATTTTGCTGATTCAAGTGGTTACCTAATGGGCTGTTTGATTGCTTGAGTGTATTTTGTCTTCTCTTACTCATACAGCTTGGGACCTGATTTGAACAATTTGAACTAATGAGTTCTTTCGATTGATTACCATGAAATTTTAAACTAAAAATGCGTCATGTCTTTTACAGTAGTGTAAGCTGAAAGTCCAGGACAACTCTGGAAAATGGGTTAGTCCTTGCAGTTACCTGTGTTTGCAACACTTCCTTTGCAGGGAGCAGTGTGCTTGGTTTTGCTTATGCCAATCTAAATCAGGAATAACTTGGGGTGGCTCTCTAGGAAGAGAACGCTGGAAGAGAAAATACCATTGTATCCATACAGCAGTTGGAATTCAAGTACACAATTCAGAATAGAGCAAATGGAGATACAGCTCCATTTCAACAAACATTATGCAATGACCTTGCATCTGTTTATGCTTGGTTGGGCTTGGATTCTGGAAGTGCTGTAAAGCACATACTGTGTCTCTTGTTCAGTGACACTTACTCCTCCAGTAGTATCTCAGTGGGCTATTTGGGGTTTGAGGAACCAAACAAGATGGGTAAGAATAGCATCTGCCCTTATATAAACACCAACTGCTGCTACTTTTGATTGTGTTTATCTCTATAGACAGTGTCCCCAGGCCATGTTCACCTGCTGTGCTGCCAATTTCCTTTAGACACGGCCTGGCTTATCTCCTGTGACGCAGTGTGGCACAGAGAACATCCACAGAGCTACATCCCAGAGAGCTGCTGCCCTGTGTGGCATCCAAGGATGCTGTTGGTGTCTCCCTCAAGGCAGTGAAACAGAGCACGGCCTTTCATGATTGCTTGGCAGCCACAGTGTGGCCCTGCTGCCAGCAAAGGGAGGGTTGAAGGTGAGGGGACACCATTGATGGCAACACCATGTAAACAAAGATTTGGAAATCCTGGTCAGAATAAAGGAAGAGCAAAAAATAGCTGCAAAGTCACGGTCAAACAGCAGCAAAGAAAATCAGGATGCTAGTTCAGCACTCTGATAACATAGCTTAGACCCTACAAGTCTGTAGGTGTAACTAGCCTGTTGTGTTTTGCACTAGGCTTATCAGTCTCTTGTCATCCCTGCCACAAACATAGTTTACATTGTGATTTGCTCTGGAACAAGCCAGCAAAGTCACTTGTTGGGGAAACCTACATGCCAGCTAGATTATTCCTGCTCAGGAATAATCCATGCTGTGCTGCACTTGTGCCAGTCTGTGCCAGATCTGCTTTGGTCACCTAAACGTGGCCTGGCAGAGCCTACAGCCTTCCAGGCTTCCTGGGAGAACTGTGTAGGACCTTAGGTTTCACAGTATTCTTGATATGGTCTAATCCTGTGTTCTAATCCCTTCCCAGGTTTTTCCAATTCCACTTCCTGAAGTGAGTTTGGCAGTACCACTCTTCATTCTTGTAAGGAACTTTGGTGAGCTAATTTGAAGAGCATAGTTTAATGGCCTGGTGCAGAACTGCAAAAATCAATAAGATCATCGTACTTGTGAGCAGGTAGCATTGAACATCAGCATCAATAAGACTGGCTTAACTTGTACGGGCTTTTAACTGTTTCTTCCAGCCGTGGATGTGAGAGAGCTTTGACTACTGGCGGTGCAGAGAGGAGGGAAATAGGTCATACCTAAAGAGTATTGCCCAGTCAGGGAAACTTCTGGATGTTACAGTAAATTCTTGTCTCCTAGCACAAACACCCAGCTTACCAAACAGCAAATCTGATGGACTTTTCTGCTCTGACAGTGGGAGGTGCGTGGAGCCAAGCATGCTTTGTGGGTTGCTTTTGTTTCATCTGTAACTTGTATCAAAGCCTAGAAAAATGAGTAGCATAGTTGCTGTGAGTCAGCTTGCTTGTTTGGGTTTTTTTTTTTGTTTGGTTGGTTGGTTTCTGGCTGTTTGTAAATCTGAGACGGTTTCAGCCACCGGGAAAGGATATTCTCATTTGGGCTGACACAAAGCAATAGGTACAGGATGGTGAAGGAGAATTTCAGTAGTTAAGTGTTTGTTCTGTGTGCAATGGGTCTGGAAATAAATGACCATGGGCTGAAGTTAAGTGTTAATCATTGGTGAATAATGGTTCGAAAGTTTCTTGGTGAATATGTTTCTGTTTCAGAACAGCTTTTTATGATGTCACTGCTTTAGCTTGTCTAAACAAGTAGGTCAGTAAAGTCTCACAATATTCAGCGTAAGAGTTGAGATAATAGGTATGAGTTTGAATAGTTTGGCATCATAGTAGAAGAGAACTAAGAATGGTTTCTAGAAGGGGCAAGGAGCTATCAGCTCCTTGTAAGGTGTTATTTTTAGTGAAGTTAGCAAAAGGTCAGTTTGCAGGATCACTGGATCACTCCTATTCTTAATTTGTGGGAAACAATATTCCTGCTCCTGCCCATAAAGAAAAAAACATGAACTAAATAAGAAACACCTGTATAATAAAAGGAGCACATTACCAACTTGTTTGAATTTTCCTTTTGTGCCTGTTATGCAGGTTCTGATTCAGGGGTACTCACAGTAAATTGCAACATCAGTGTCCCTATTTTAAGAGATTTGTTTTCCAGTATAAGAATCAAACATCAAAATTTATTTTAGATTATGAAGGATAATCAGTGTATTTTCTTCTGCCTTATTCCATATCAGATTTCTAAGTTTCTTCTTGTCCCTTAAATACATTGCCCATGGGGGAAAACTAGGAAATTAGCATATGAGTTATAGGTGTTTTGTGCTAGTGCCTTCATACTTAAGCTACTTTGCTTACATGAATTCTCTACTAGGTTTTGGGTTCCTTTAGGTTGTAACCTGAAGTAACAAAGAGGGAGAAAACTGTAGCTTGTTACTGACTTTTGCTTGAGATGGTAGGACAAAAAGCAGCATAAAAATCCTGAACTCATGGGAAGTCTTTCAGAGGATCAGGGAAAGTTTTACATCTGTGTGATAGGCAGTTTGACTTGCTGAATGATTGATTGTGCAGAACAGAAGGAAGAGGTTGTGAACATGCCTGTCCTTGTCAAGCATTGCATTTGAAAGGCAATGTATGTTATTCTTATTGCAACCTTTGATGACCCACAAGTTGGCAGAGGGAGAAAGGTATCTGCTGGCTGAGATTCGTGCAGCAGATTTCAAGTAGATTCTTGGTCTAACAGTAACTTTCAAACAAATCTCTTCGATTTTTTTCCCCTAAATTAGGGTAAAAATGTGGACTCCTGTGCATGTGTATAAAACAAAGTCTTTACTGCTTTTTTTGTAAATAACAAAACTCTCTGAGTGACAGCCAGGGTACAATGTGAGCTACCAGTTCAGGTGAACCTACAAGAAGAAGAGCTGCTTTATTTTTTTTTCTTTGTCCTCTCACCACTGCCACTTTTAGAGAAGGAAAAGGTACATTGTCTTTTTTCATCCTCAAATTTGATGTATTGGATCTTTGTGTGCTTTCAGAGATTTTTAAGGCATGGATATATCCTCTGAAGTTACATCCTGATTTAAGGCCCTTTTGTAAGGAAACATGAATTTTGGTTTTAATTTGATAACTCAGTTTCAAAGATATTTTTCTTTTGGTTTTGATGGGGTGGGGGTGGAATTTGCTTGTTTGTTTATTTTCTCAGATCTTGCTAATATCTGTAGGCTTTGCTGCAAACACTTTCCAAGTGTTTTTCCAGTCTTGTCTTCTGCAATGATACAGCTTGGGGATGGGCTGGTGGATTGAGCTCCAGGAAGCGAGGAAGGATCTGACATGGGATGCGAGTCTTGTGTCAGGACCTGAAATGACACTGCTTCTGAAGGCAATCAGGAAGCCCTTATTAAAACTGAAGCAAGAATAAATAACAATATATCCTTCTCCTTAGCCTCCCATTTTCTAACTTGGGCTGGTTGCGGTTTCAGGGACAAGGAAATCCATTAAATGGACAGAGCAGGGTACTGCAACACTGTTGGTAGCCAAGTGGTAGGTGCTTGTTTCTGCAGCCTCCCTGCAAGAGGATCAGGTTGACACCACCTGCTGCTTTAACCTCAGCACTTAGAATATCTTCTGAGGTGGTTTTGTTGGCACCTGTCCCTGTCCTCATCTCCTGAGACTCTCCTGTCTTCGGTCTCCTTTGGATCCTTCTCTAATAGAACAGTGAGCTTGATGGAAGAATCACCTGTTTCTCTAGCAGTACTTTCAAATAGAGATACACTCTCTTTGGGGCATACACCTGTGTTAACTAAGGTTGTGAAGGAAAGTCTCAAAACCATGTCTGTGATATGTTCTGGTGTAATCAATCTACCCAGGAGATTGGTGGAGGTTATATCTGTGCTTTGGTAGGCTAAATGAAATTATAAATAAATTTGAATTTGAAGGGGTTGTTCATAAGGACAGAAAAACAACATAGCTGCTTACTAAAAACAGCCAGTTTGTTCAGTCAGCTACCTTTTGCTTCTCTGGGTCAGCATTTGATTACTGTTAACTATTTAGATTTAAGAGTTACATTTTTTGAAGTACACATGTCAATTTCTAATGCTAATGTTCTCATGCTTTTGTAGAAATTGCAGTCTGATTAATTTCATTTTTATGTGTATTTGAAATATAAAAGGGTTTAGTTAATAACATTGTAGCTTTTTATTTCTCACATGCAGTTGCACTGTAAGCTCTTAGGCAGGTGTCTTGGGGTAGTCCAGCTCTTTATCCATTAACATGCTCCACAAAATAACTGCAAAGGGAATTGCAGTCAGCCCGTCTTCTGTGACAGAAATGTATTTGGCAGAGGGTTCTTCCGTGACAAAGGAGACAGCTGTCAGTGCTGTCCTTTTCAGTACTGAGGCTCAGTGGGTCTGGTATGGAAAAGTGCAGGCATTGGAAATGCAGCAGAGGATTTGGCAGCTACCTCTAGCAGGAAGTTTTTAAGTTTTCTGTGCCCTAGAATAACGTGAGCTAAAAGCTTAATGTTAACTCTGTAAACTGTCAACACTGTCCCTATGTCCAAAATATATAGCTTTGTTCTTTACATATTTCCTTTAAATTGGTACTTTCTGTGTCTGAACTGATTTTTACGAAGCTTTCTCCTATTGCTGTTTCAGACTACACTGGCACACATCATAGCCAACAGCAGCAAAAAGAATGGCATGAGGTTTGTTACACTGTCAGCCACAAGTGCCAAGACAAATGATGTTCGAGATGTCATCAGCCAAGCCCAGAATGAAAAAAGACTCTTCAAGAGAAAAACTATCCTCTTTATTGATGAGATCCATCGTTTCAATAAATCTCAGCAGGTATTGTACTACACTGCTTTTTTAAAAGAGCCTTGGTCAGCACTTCTGTAAAATCTCCCACTTTGCCTTAAGGTAATACCTTCCTCTGGGCTTTTGATTTCAATGTTAATACTTGTAGTAGATGAATTTGGCAGAAACATAAAAATTAAATTCCTTAGCTTACTTCCAACCAACATTTAATTATTGCAATTCAAGGATTTAAATAAAAGACTGAGTTATATATATATGCCAGTCTTTATATGATACTTTTATGAAATTTTATTTTCAGCAAAGTCATGTTAGTAGTGTTTGCTGCACACATCTTCATTTTAGACTCCATCTGGGGGGTAGCATTCTGTATTACCTTTACAAAGGTCTGGAGTGTGAATGTGCCAAAGGTGGGTATTTTAATGTTGTCCTCTCTTCTGTGTAAGAAAAAAATAAGTCATGGCATGGTACTTCAGGATAACACTGCAGCCATCACTTGGGCTTTTTTTCTTTTTTCTTTCCTAGGTATAAGGTTTTTTTCAGTTGTGCCATGGAAAGCTTGAATTCTGTACTACAGGTTACAGTTTTTAAATTGAACTGTTCTGTAATCTTCCTGTAGTTTACTGCATACAGAATTAAGCAGGGAATTGTAGCCCTAAAGGTTGATTCAAAGCGTATTTAGGAGTAGTGTCACTATTTGTTATCCTTGATAAGGCAATTTCATGATTTCTTGTGTTGCCATGCAATAAACCAAAGTCACACAAACCCAGCAGAAATTTGTAGATTTCTTTACCGTATTTCTTTTCAGGTGGCAGGGTCATTTTCAGTGGAGTCATTTATTATTTCCATATCTGTGCACATTAACTGCCTTGTCAATGTGGTTATTTGTCATATCAACAGGGAACCCAAAGTCTCACAAGATGCAAAAAAAAAAGGTAGCCTACTCACATGGGGTGTTTCAGGTTGTCATTGATCGAGATCAGCTTTTTCTGCTTCCCTCCCATGCTCAGGACACTTTCCTTCCTCACGTCGAGTGTGGGACGGTGACCCTGATAGGAGCGACCACAGAAAACCCTTCCTTCCAAGTCAACGCCGCTCTCCTGAGCCGGTGCCGGGTGATCGTCCTGGAGAAGCTCTCGGCTGAAGCGATGGAGGCAATTCTGATGAGGGCTGTCAGGTTCTTAGGGCTCCAGGTTTTGGGCCAGGGCGACCAGCACGGCACCCCTGCAACTGGCAGCAGCAGCAAGAGCTCGGAGTGAGTACTTTATGGGCTGCGGGGTGTTAACGTGCACAACCCGAGGAGCTGACTGCCTGCCAGGGAGAGAATGAAGCAGTTGGGGGTGGGAAGAGAAACCCTAGCCACTTCTGATAGTAAAGAAAAGAAGTGGCAGCATATGGCAGGGGCGGGGGTGACAGGAGAGAGAGAATTCAAAGCATTGGCTCTCTCCATCCAAAACATAATCTCACCGTCTGGATTAGGACAGAATTTTATACTTGGATCCGTAACTCCTGACTCACCCTCTCAGGATATTTAAATCTGTTGTGCTGCTGAGGATTTGCTGTGGAAGCCTGTATCTGGGTCTTTATCATGTCTCAATGTGTGTTACTTCTCGCTACTGATTGTAAAAGCATTATGTTACCGTTAAGTGCTGGATGGGCTATCCCCTCTTAATTTGGAAGTGCCTGCCAGAAGTTTGTTGTTTTCCGAGAATATGTTTTTAATGAGATCAGGGAGCATGATGCTGCTTCTGTTCTTTGGTTGTAGGATAAGTCCTGTGCTGTGTTTTAGGATATCCAATGACGAGAGGAGACTGTTGCTGTGAGACATTAATAGATTGTTTTAAGAGAGACTTTGTTTTTCTCTGCTCCTTGATGTCCAGACAGATAGATTCATATTAAACACTTTAGAAAGTTTTAGAAAAAGAACATCCAGATTTGTCTACAAGAGATGTTATCTGCCTTCTGAAACAAGAGGCTGGCAAATAAGAGTAATGCGTGGTACTGTGGTACTCACGTGCAAGCTATTACACTTCCTTCGTGTTGGTTCTTGGCTGCACTCCTGGTAATTTACAGTGCATTGGCATGGTGGTGATTGACAGACTGTATGAAATAAATGAGAGGGAATCCACTTGAACTTTGTCACAGAATGTAAGCACAAAGAATTGCCAACCTGAATGCTGAGGTCAGGACAGGTAAGGAAAGGTATTCCTTTTTTATTTTTAGGTTACCCGCCTCATGGTTTACTCATTTGTAGCTTTTATGTGTTGTAGTAATGTGAATTTTAGAAGAGAAGGCAGTACTGCATGTCAGCATTAATGTAGTGGCACAGCTGTGGTTGTGGCTACACCCTTACTGGGGTTCAGAGGCTTTCCTTTCTATACAGGATTAAAGTACAAGGCATAGTTTCAGCTGCAGTTGTTTGGGTTTGGATTTCGCTGGACTCTCCATGTCTAACCTTCCAATAGCAATGGATGATTTAAACAGCACGGTGCTTCATCAAACTGAAAGAAGTCTGGCAGGCAGACATCAGACTAACAGTTTCAGAAATCTCTCCCTGGGGAGAGAGGGCCACACTCCAAGGCAGTCATGGGAGCCGAGCCTTTAAAAATAAAAATGGGGGTTTGAATTGAGGAGGTTTTGTTGCAGTTGTGTCTTTCTTATCTTTCATTATGCAATCTGGTGCTGAGCTACAATTCCTACACTCTGTTGCTGATAAGTTCAGATTTTTATAAGCCATTCACCCTCCCATGGTTCTGGTTTGGATTTCTCATTGATTCCTGCTTCTTGCTTCAGTGTCTGTACCATTTCTGCTTCTTCATTTCCTCTCCACTGCTCTGCAGGAGCAGCTGTCTCAGCTTTTTACACCCTTTCCTCTATGGAACAGGACTGTCATTAGATGCAGGCAGGTAACTGTTCATGGTGTCCTGAAGAATAAATGGAAATCCCCAATTACAATTCATTTGGTTGTTAATGGTGCTCGCCTTTATACCAGAGTGAGAAAAGGAGCTGTAAGGCAGTGCGTCCCCAAACCGTGGGGTCAACCCACTTTGAAAATGCTTCAGAGATCTAGCAGGAAGGCACAAGAGATGTGTACATTGAATTTTGGGTTTCATTTCCCATGTTAGTCTCCCTTTCCAAGCCACAGCAGTGTAGTATGAAGTACTGCATGTGCTACTTGGCCTCAGTTAATCAGATGGTTTTAGTATCACATCAGTTGTCTGACACGATGACTTACCTAGGAGATTTTGAAGGAGAGGATGATTCTTTGTAGTCTCTCCTATTACCTTGAGGAATAAGGTGAGGGTGAATCTTCCTTAGTCTTTACAGGCATCTTCTGTGCTTGGCAAGGATGCAGCCATCCCCAAGCGATCCAATGGATTTCATCATCTGTGCTCCACAAGGAAAGTGTGCTCTACCCGAAACTGTTTCCCTAGATTTTCTTTGTGGATTTTTCTTACCTTGCTTCCACCATTGGTGCAGGTTTCTGATAAGGTTAGATCACCTGGATTCTCTTTCACTCCACTGTGGCCTTTTCTTGCTCTAAAGCTAGAGCAACTAGCAGTGAGTTTTACTTCTTGGATATCTTTCTGTTTGTTGTGTCATCATGGCTCACAAAGGTTCTTTGACAGTTTTTATGTTAATTACTGGATTTATTTAGGATAATATGTGCTTTTTGTTATATTTGCATCAGCATTACTGCCATCAAACTGTGCCTCTGAAGTCTTGAGTAAATCTGAAGACTGTACTTTACTGAAGTCTTTACAATCTGAAGACTGTACTGAAGTATAGTCTTCAGTATACTGAAGATGAAGAAATGAGAAAGGAAGAAACATACTCATGATGAAGGAAAGTAAGAAGTCAATGTTAAAGATGTTTTTTATTGCTGCAACTGCTTGTGCTTTCTGCAGTTTATGCTGTGTCAGTAGCAGCATCAGCTGTTCCAGGTGTGCACTGATACATTACCCTTGTACTGTGTCAGGTGGAAGAAACCATATTCTTCTCGTGGCTTTTTATTTTTGCCATTCAAGTGCTGCCCTCAGAATGGTATCTCTAATTGAAGTCAGACAGTAAACTGGATGGTTGATTAATGTGTCTGAAGCTAGATAGCACAGAAGGCACACAGCTGAGGGAAATGGAAGGAACCCCAGGTTCCTGTTGGCAAGCCCAGACATCATGCAGTTCAGCTTGCTACTGGCTGTATTACAAAGTTCTGGCGTGTTTTGAATTCACTGGTTCGTAAATCACAGCACTGACGGTGGAATTCCTTTGGATCTTTGGTGTTCAATACTTTCTTGAAAATTATTCCTTAGTTGGAATATCCATTCAATTTCCTTGCAGGAAATGAGTTGCTGAGGTGAGAGGCAATACTGGGAGACAGTGCTGTAAGGCAGTGAGCAGTGCATATCACACTGCAGTAGTTCAGTTGAAGAACTGTTTGCCTGTAAAAGTGTTGCAATCTGCCAAGGAGTGAACATAGTGAGAATAATTGCACTGAGAAAGTAAGAAAGTACTGATTGGTAGGGAAAGAAGCAGTGAGTGCTTTATCTTGTGTTTTGCTCAGTAATTTTTTTAATCTTTGATCACACAGATTCTAGTTGCTTGGGATTCCTTATATTTACTCCCTGATACTGCTTATGCTCTCTTGTCATTGGCTCAAGTGCAGTGGTGCTGTGTGGGTTTAATGGGTTGTTCATCAGACATTTCATGTTGGTTCTTGGCACAAACTGTCTCAAGGGAATGGCGATAAAGAGGACCTGGGAAAGGATTTATTATCCTGTAGTGGTAGTTTTCCATTCCTTGAGCTAGTATATCACCTTCAGCCCAGTGAGTGATGGATCCCAGCACGTCCCTTTTGGCTTGTTTATGTTTTGGTCTCCGTATCATTGGTTACAAGGTACCAATATTGACCCTTGGCATCCAGTGGGTGTTAGGTGTTAATTTTGGAAGTTGAATAAAATATGGGATTGCCCATCTGCAAGCGTATCAGGAGCTTGGAAAGAAGTCAGAAAGCATGGCAGTTATTCTGCCTTGTGGTTCTGATGGATGCAGAAGTTGGAAAAACTGGAGGGAGTAGGGCACTTGAGCTTCTGAAGACAGGATGGGCTTAAAAATGTAAAACACAACAGTGGTTTTTGGAAGCCGAGGTATTGAAATAATTGCCATCCTGATTTTGAAATTAGACTCCTGCCTAGTGAAGTTAAATCATCAGAAAATGGAATTTAAGGTCCTAATTGCTCAGAAAAAAAATCTCAATTCAATTATTCTGAGTATAACATTTTTTATTTTGAAATACTGAATGTGTATGGAGCTGAGATTATGCAACAAGAAAGCATTGTGTTATTTCTAATCAGTGATTCTCATCAATGTGCTGTGCAAACAGTTTGTATGTGGAAGTTTTCTCCATTTATTCTTGTTCTGTATCACATCCTGCATGTCATGCTATTGTAGGCATGGACTGGATCAGCCAATACATAATGCATCATTTGGATTGGAATTGCCATTACCCTTAGGTTACAACTGAATTTTAGCATGGAAATGAACAAGGCCATTGCTTGTAACCAGCTTTTTCATACTTTCTTGTTGCAGTGCGATTTCCTGTTTCACCTATCCCAACCCCCTCAGGTGTGCCAACCTTCCCCCTCCCCCTTTTGCCCTCCTGCCTAAGAGCTGTCCATCAATCTTAACATTCCAGCAGGGCATCGTGTGGTTGGCAGATGCTCCTCTGGTCCGGGCTCATTGGCCTGTCCTAGCGTCTATCTCCCTTGGGCCTTCCCCTCCTCACACCTGGTTGGCCCTCACCTGTCCCTCCCCTCCCCCTGAGTAGGGGGCTTAAAAGGACACGAGACCATGTGGCAGTGGTCGGTCGGTGAGCTGTTACCACATTCAGAGGTCTACCATGATGCAATAAAGCTCTACGATAGAACCCGCTTCTTTTCACTGCCGCTTGAACCTTTTCCACCAGAGGTAAACTGAGTTCCTACTTTGCCTGGATTTGTTCCGAGTGCCCAGCTGCAGCACCCAGCCAGCCAAAGGTATCTCTGCAGTGAAAACACCACAGCTGCTGCCTTTGGTGCAGCAGTAAGGGTCAGAAGAAGCCAGGCACCCCACACCCGGAAACATCAGGACTAATATTCAATACTTTCTTGTGTATATTTGTTTCACTTTCTGTAATATAAATTGCTTACGTTGAGTCAACAGGGCAGTTAGAGTCCTGTAGTGAAACAAGAGACAGGAATACAACCCAGCTTTAAATTAGCAGATAAATTGCAAAAGTGCTCTGAGGCCTCAACTTTTTTTGGAAAAGACTGCACTTAGCTTCTTCCAAGGTAGTACCTGCCTTTTAGTGCTCTCAATGCTTCCCCTTTCTTGGAGTCACTGTCTGCAGCTGTGGTATCGTGTGAGGAGGCCTCAAGCACAGGATGTGTTTCTTTGCAAGCAGTAGGCAAAGAGCTCAGTCCTTGAAGGTGAAACCTTCTCTCAAGTAAGCCCTGCTGGTGTGTGAGAAGTGTTTGCTCATCATGTTGTATATTTGAAGTTGTTTCTGTTGAAGGAGGTCTTAGCAGCAGGATGTCTGTGTGTGGTGCCTGCTGGTTTTTTAAAAAGAGCTTTTGCTTTCTTTGCTGGCTTTTTTAATTTAATGCTTATGAAAGATCTGTAGTGCTGAGGGATGAATGTTGCTTCCTGATTTTCAAGGAATTTGATGCTTGAGATAATTGACTACATCTCTGTGCAGATGCATTGTTCTGCTTCCTTGTTCAATGATGGTGTTTGAAACACCCTGGCAAAAGTGCCACTCTGTGTGTGTTAATATCTTTTATTAGATTCATCAAATACATGAGAAATAAGGACATGGAAAAAAGTCATGATGAGATGCATGTGATGCATCTATTTTGCCAGGATGTGATGTCTACTCTCTGCAGTGTGGGATTTGCCCCTAGAAGACATTTGTCAGCTTTCACTTGCAGTGGTAGATTAAGATTGCAGCTCTACTAATTCTTCCTTTTTATGTGTGGCCATGAAAGGACTCAAATATTAACTGCTAAAATTTTTTCAGAACCTGCAGATTTTTTCTTTTGTGTGACAAGTGCAAAGTGGGTTTGCAAGGAGGATGAGATGGCAAGTAAAGAAAATCAGTGGACACATCTGTCAGTGAATCCTGATGCTGCCTTTTTCTACACCACTGGTAGTAATAGTAACACATCTTTTGGTAAATGAAGTGCAGGGCTGTTGTGAATCCTTAATTATTTGACACACAAGAGCTTCATAAGAAATGGCCTCTCACACCAAGCCCTATGTGCTAATCCTTACTGATACCTGTCACTCTTGATTTACAGTGCAGCTACTAGAAGTGGCTCAGTTAGGGCCCTTAATGTCATGTTTTAATTCCATTAGCTGCTGTCTCCAAATCAGATCAGTTATGCCCTCTGCCTGGCAACACCTTAGATGTTACCTTTTCTACATAACTGAGGTTTGAGGGTTAATTCCCCCAACAGGGTGCCTGGGAAACATGCAGAGGTGAACTGGTTTGGATGTGTCCCAACAGTGAGGACTGCAGCCTAGCAGATGAAAACCTGGAGACAAAGCTTGTGGACTTTGTTATTCTCACAGATTTTTCATGGACTCATTAGAAGATCACAGGAGCTCCTGCTGCTGCATTTCCCATCTTCATAGAATCACTGAATATTCTGAGCTGGAAGGGACCCACAAGGATCATCAAGTCCAACTCTTAAGTGAATGGCCCATACAGGGACCAAACCCTTGATGTTATCAACACCATGCTCCAGTCAACTGAGCTAATCTCAGTGACTTGTTAATTTAGATTGTGATTTCACTAGAATTTGGCCTTTTTCATGTTTGTATAGTTCTGGCATACTTAGAGCAGTAGGTGGCAAGAAGAGTGATGGACATGTATTGGGATGCAGCTTCATTCTAGTAAGATTTTTTTGTACCCCAGTGAATAAGTTGTAATACCAAAAAAGTAGGATGCATGTGTTTTACATTGTAAACAATCTTTCCAATTGTTGTTTTCTAAAGAACAACTGATAGCACCTCTTGCTGTTGTTAGTAGTTCAAAACGTTATGCTAATGACTTTATAACTCACTATATTCTCTCACCTGCATTTGGATAGCTTGTTGCCTTTTCACTGTTCTTCCACCAAGGAATTTGAAGTGCTCCCAGTGAAATGCTGATGGAGTAAAACTTTGTAAAGTTCAGCTGGCTGTATCAGAATTGGACTGTGGTGAAAACCTGACCCTATTTTTGTTGAATTTATTGAGGTGAGGCAAAATTAGGGAGTTAAATAGACGAGAGCTCCTGCCCTACATTTTTCATGCACAATTGTATATAGCAGGCACTGGAGCAGGAGGAAGAGGGTGGGCCCCTAGTTCTGCAGGACAAGTTAAGACAGTTCTTAAACCCAGCTGTGCATCAAGAAACTTTGTAAAGAAACATCATGTCCAGCACAACAGGCAGGGAGAGGAGTGTGATGGGGGCTAAGGGTGTGTGGTTATTCTGTTGCAGATTCCCGGTGCACATAGAGGAGAAAGCTCTGAACACACTTGCCTATCTTTGCGATGGGGATGCCAGGACTGGGCTGAATGGACTCCAGTTGGCAGTTCAGGCCAGAGTAGCAGCGGGAAGGAACGCTCCTTTGAACACCTCTGCCAAAGGTGGTGCTGCACATGGCATTCTGGTAACAGAAGAGCATGTAAAGGAGGGGCTCCAGCGGTCTCACATCCTGTATGACCGAGCAGGTGAGTAACAGATGCAGTTTCTGAGATGCAATGTTCTCCAAATGTGATAGCTTCTCTAATTTCTCTTTCTTCTCCCTTTTTTGTACCAGCTGCTCTACTGAAACAGTGGTTGTACTGAAGTATGTCCCAAAAGTTACTTTTCCTCTACAGTGCAGTTCAGCTTGAAATTCCTTCTCAAGCAGGAAGTGTAGATTAGCTGAAAGACCCATTTGCTGTCCTGAGAACAGTTAGTTGCATGGTGAAATTATTTGTTATTTAAGGTCTATGAGGGAGGTTGGATATCTTCCATTGCACTTTTACTCCTTTGAAAGTCTTGGAAGTGCTCACATCCACAGCAATATGTTATGTGAAAACCTGAGCAGTTTGCTTTATTTTTAGAGTTGCTTTTTAAGGTAATGAATTCTGTAGCTTGCTTAGGGCAGGCCACATAAATCGCATTGCACTTAATACTTCCTAGAGTGATAACCACTCTTGCTAAATTTGTGACTTGGCAATCTTAGGCATCACAGTAGTTGGCCACTAAACCATTTTATGTTAGAGGGTTAAAGATCAGTGCATGTCAGATTAGGTGAATCCCCTTGAATGAATATGCTGGTTCTTCAGCAACACTTGAATGACTGTGCAGAATAGTATGAAATGATTATGCCAAGCAGTATTTGGAGAACTAATTTATTTTCTTTTTTTTTTTTTTTTTGGGCCGCTGTTTCTGATATCTGCATTAACTGCCAGTGTTCAAAATCTGTGATGAGAGCTTTCTTGAGGCTGGTTATAACATATGCCCGCTTGTAGCCCTTCTTGCTACAAAGAAATAATGATGACTCACTGTCAGGAGAAAGGCAGCTGGGCAGATACTGATCTAATGGCAGCTGAGAAGTCGAGGGCTGGCAGGGGGAGGGAGAAGAAACAATTTTATGGGGTCTGTGGCAGGAAGAGGTCATGATTAGAAGGAAGTGGAAAATCTGACTGGTTCGCTGGTACAAGTCTCTTGCACAGTGTAGGGTCCCTTGTGTGTTTGCTGTCGCCTTGTGGCCGGTGTCACACAGAACTCTTGGCTGTGTCACCTTCTTGCTCTGGTAGAGATGGCACAGAGTGCCTCTTCCTGAGGCTTGCATCAAGTCTGGGTAGAGTGTGTCAGGCCCTTCTCTGTTTCAGTAATCTTTGTTGTGGTTTATTGTGGGGTTTTTGGTTAGAGATTTTCAGAATGGTGAAAGCAGTGAAGACTGTTTTTCTGGGTTGTATAAATGCCAGAAAGCCTGACACAGATATTGTCACAGTAGCAGGTTGCCCAAGTACATGTCTTTTCAGAATTTCTTCTGTGGAATGGTCTATGTTGACCACTGACTGTTGACTGCAGATTTACCACTTTTATCCATAGTAGAGGTAGCTGTCTGTCCTAAATACAAAGGACTTTCAGATGGTGGCTACTGCATAAATTTTATATTTTTTTTGGTAGCATGTTTTAGCTAACACATTTTGAATCACAGCTGTGGTGATGGGATCTACAGTCCTCTAAAATAAAATGCTTCAGTCTTTTAAAGTGGAGGGTCTAATCATGATAGCAACAACATACATGTGTTGCATGTTCATGTAGAAAACACAAAATAGTTTATTAGTGTTCAAAGTGTAAATATGGACTTTTTATTTTACATTCTTTTTTGTTAACCTTCTGCAGAATTTGCCAAATACATGTAATTCGGCATTCTCTTCTGTATTTTCATCAAGTAATCTAGGAAAGAAATCATTCCTAATGCAGTTGTTAGGCTGTTGTTCTAATCTATGTGCAGACATGTAAAGAAAAGGTCTTTGTGCAGATAGTTTATGCATTTTAGCTGGAAGGACAAAGAAACAACTTTAATCAAATTTCACTGCCAGCAGCTGCCTGAAGCCCTTGCAGTTGGAGAGGAAACAAAAACTGTTAGTCATATTTTAGCTTCTAATTGCAGTTGTTAAAATTTTGATCCTTTTAGAAAAGTGATCTAGCTACCAAATTCATTGAAGTTTACCAGCAGATGGGCAGTGACTAGATCTTTTAAATAGAGTTGTACTGTTGCCCCTTCCTTTTACAAATTGTATCACTTTGCTAGCACTGATTTAATAAGATAAATCTAATTTCACTGCCTGTGTGGTGACATAACTTCATGTATGGTAAAGACTGGGAATGTGTTATGCTGAAGTTAATTTATTCTGCAGTCTGGAACACAGTTTTTCCTTTACCTTCTCAGGAGGAGAAAAGAGAAGGCATCTCACTCTCCTGGGTTTGCTATCAGGGCAGAGCTTAGAGCCATGTGGACAGGAATAAGTTGCTATTCCATACCGTGCATATCATTGCTGGGGTAGGGGAGGGGCTTATTTGGAGTTGGATTCCCAACTGATGTTAAATCACCACACTCGCACCATAATGGTTTTTTCCAGCTCAGTTTTTTTTCTGCTGGATCAGAATGAGAAGTCTTCTCATCCATGCTGTTGGTCTACTCTTACTTCCAGGGCTTTCTTCTTTCCTTTATCAGTGAGCAGTTTGATGTTTACCTTTGCCTAAGATAGAATATAATTTGAGATGGGGACTGATTTTAGTTTTGCCCACTGCTTTGTGAACAGAAATTGTTTAAGAAGCTCAAATATTAATTATGGTCAGTGAACAAGACTTTTTCCTATATCTTCTACCAATATGACTTGAGTTAAATCAGCATCTTAAACTAGCATGAAAACTCCTCATGAGCACATAAAGCAATCTGTGTGCATATGTCAACAAGATTTATATATCTGTATATGTCAGACACTAGAAAAGCCCTCTCTTCCACAAAGCCTCTTGTGCAGTGTCTTGTTTCAGAGAGGTATTTGCCTTTGTGGGAACTGCACAGAGAAAATTTATTTTGATTCCAAAAATTCTTCATAGTTTTGATTTCAAGAGGCATCTGAGATACAGCAGAGATAGATAAACTGGTATGTGTCTGTCTCTCAACTGAATTGATAAGGCCCATACCTATATGTTAGCTAACCTGCATGAGAAGGCTAATAAATAAAAGTCTACTAAAAGTTCTAGGTTTCTTTAAGCTGCTTTTGGTATCTCAGGCTATCTGTAAACTGTATTTTTAGACAGTTTAGAAATGTAATTTTAGACATTTTAGAAATGAAAGATCTCTCTCCAATGCACATCACTGTATTTTGTCTTTAATTGATAGTGCAATATGACTATACTGAAGTATTGTCATTGTAGCTCTGTCACTAACGAACTTTGTAAGGAAGGAAATAAAAAGCAAAAACTAATGCCCTTCTCAGCCTGAAGTCTGAAGTTCCCTGCAGGTTTATATATCTAGACCAAACCTATCTGCTGGATTCCTTCTGCCTCTCCAGCTGATATCCTCACATATGACACTTTACAGTAGCCCAAACAGCACATAAAAGCCTCCAGCAGAAAACTCTGGATGAGTGCAACCTCTGGAGATATTTAAAGGCCATCTTCCTTACTTTTAAGAGACCAAGAGACGCCTCTTGCAAGAGGATGATGCGAGTTCAGCTGCTCGGGGTTACTGCTCCTGACTCAAGTGTTTTGGTGGAGCACGGACGTGCTGTTTGTGTTGGCTCCAGTGAGGGCTGCATACCAGGGCTCTTTGTGTGGAGTCCTAGCAAAAATAGCTGTCTGACTGCCTGTGCTCACCAGCAGCCTGTTGAATTCCCCACAGAATCACACTCCAGCAGGAGCAGAGATGGGGGCAATGGACCTGGGAGGTGGAGATCTTGCTGGCTACAAAAGGAACAACTACAGCAGCGTGGTGATTTTGGTTCCCAAACTCACTCAGGCAGCCCTTTTATTTTTCAGGGCCTACAAGTCACTGGTGTGTTCTGATTTGGCCGTCAGGCTGTAAATCCTTTTAGCCTTAGGAAGAAGAGGAATATTAACAGATGGCTGTGCATGCAGCTAGTTGCCTTTAAAACACATACTTAGCTGTGAGCCAAGGAATGCCAGGCACTTGAAAAAATAAAAAAGGCAGATAACATGGAAAGTTTAACAATATTGCAGCAAAAGACTCTTACAAGTTTGATTAAAAGACATGCATAAGAATCAAAACCAGTTGAACAGAGGAAAATTGTAAGCAGGAAGGGTCTCATTCAGTGTTTGTAATACTGACTCCCTATTTTTAAGTGTAGCCCTAGAAGATCTGTGGAATAGCTCTGTTTCTCCTTGGAGTCCAAATCTAATCATAAATTAAGCTTAAATATTTAAAAAAAAATTCCTTGTATTTCTTTCAGTCTTCCCACTTTTTACTTAGAAGCCTGGCATTTCAAGTGTTGCAATAGGGCAAGTGTCCACACACTTGAACTCAGCATTTCTTAGGGGTTTGGCAGGGTTGTGCACTGCAATTCTGTTTTTTCTAAATTGTATGATGTTCCATCATTGTATATCCATGGCATTTCCTTTTTTCTCACCCCTATACAGCACATCAAACTCGTGTTTTACTGCGCACTTCATTTTCAAGTTTTAGATTATATGAAATGTTGTTTTTCTAAAATATCACTACTGTATTACTGTATCCAGTGCTATCTTGTGTCTCTGGATTTCTCTGATTCTTGTGTGGTCTTCTCAGAGCTCTGTGTGTGTCCAAAAGCAATGATCAGTTATTTGTATGTGCTTGTACTTTTTGGCAATTACAAACTATTTATGTAGAGTTTTCTTCCTAACTGCTTAAGAAATCTGGGGTTATCTTTTTTTTTTTTTTTCTTTTGAAGGGAAGGCAGTTAGCTTACAAAACCCAAATTGTTTGCCTAGCAATATTAAAAAAAAAAACAAACAACTTCCTTTTCATCAGTAGTTGCTCTGATTTGCTTATGTAGTTAGGGAATGATTCACATGGGAAACTATGAAGGCCCTGAAAACAATAATGAATGCTGTAACCACATATCCCTAAAAAGAGCTTGAAAAAGCAGCTTATGTTTACAGATGTAATCTAGTAAAATATATTCTGTTCCCTTAAATGCATTTCAGTTAATTTCCTCCTAACAGCTTTGTGTATTGCTTCTCCCCCATCCATGAACAGGAGAAGAACATTACAACTGCATCTCTGCCCTGCACAAGTCTATGAGAGGCTCTGATGAAAATGCTTCCCTTTACTGGCTTGCTCGAATGCTTGAGGGCGGTGAGGATCCACTCTATGTGGCAAGGAGGCTGGTGAGGTTTGCAAGTGAAGATATAGGTCAGTATTTGCAGTATTTCACATGGGAAAATCATGTTGAATGAAGATCTGCCAGGCTTCTCTGGTTTCTAAAAGTTGGCTTCTGAAAAACAAATGCAAAATATGCAGAATAGGTACAAAATACTGAAATGCTGCACGTGGCATAAAAACTTTGTATATGCAGGCAGAGACCTACATGAGGTGTCATTGTGATGATTACCTATTTCAGGAAAGACAAATGTTTTTGAGGTCAGGGTTGGTGTGTATTAATATGGATTCTTTTAAGCCCTGCTGATTGTAGGTCACCGGTAAGCTTGTGCCACAGAGAGTGTGTATTTCAGGGATGTCTGATTTTCTGATAAGTTTTCTAATAAGTTCTGGCACATGAATACCTACCCTGACCTGCATTCCTTAGGTTTGATAGCTATAAGGCATCTTTATTTACTTATCCAAAGTAGCAGATCCAGGAACACTTTTAGCACATATGTGCTAGGTGAAGAGTTAGGAGGCCTGGAAAGCTATGTCTGTATATTTCCCCATTTCTTTATTAACTTCAAAAGGTAGGAGAATCATTTGTGGTCAACTACTGCTCAGGCTACCACTGTGTGGCAGTAGATTCAGTCTAAATCGTACACACAGCTCACACAGGTTAGACTTCTTTTTTCCTTTTTCTTTTTTTTCCTTTTTTTCTTTTTTTTTTTTTTTTTTTTTTTTTTTTTGTGGGAGGAGGAAAGCTTGTAGATGGAGGGAGTGTATCTTATGTATGATTTGGTATTGTACCAGGAATTCCAATACCTGAGAAAGCAGCTCTGAAATGTGCATGGATACCTTACAGGAAAGGGAAAAAAGAGTTTTTTTTTAAAAAAAAGACATTAAGTGAAGTAAATTGACTTTAACCTGCTTTTATCTGATTCCTTTCTGTAGGACTGGCAGATCCTCTGGCTTTAACACAAGCAGTTGCTGCTTATCAAGGCTGTCACTTCATTGGAATGCCTGAGTGTGAGGTAAATGCTTCATTAATTCACTGATTTGAAAGTTCTGCAATCTGTAAAACCTATCTGTAACTATAAAAAGAAGTAGATTGCAAGGACAGGGCAGACTTAGTTACTTGTTCATTCTGCATGTCCCTTCTTTGACAAGAGAACATTGTAGTTCTTAAAATAGATGCTGTAGTTTAAAAAGAAGTCACTGCATGAACATATATAATTTTTCTGGTTTTTTATGATAGATAAAGTAGCTATTATTTTCTAGTAGTGAAAACCATGGAGCTATGGTACTGTTAAATAATTCATATTGTTTTAAGTATTCATATTATAGTAGCAGGCAGAGGTCGGTTTAAAAACAATCCCTGCCATGCTGTACAACCAACCTGAATAGCAGGCCTTTTCCCAAAGAGCTTAAAAGAAGTCATTTAACATTTCCCTCTGCTTGTTTGCAGGTGATTCTAGCACAGTGTGTAGTGTACTTTGCCAGAGCCCCAAAGTCTATAGAGGTGTACAGGGCATATGGCAATGTCAAGGAATGCCTGAGGATGCACACAGGACCACTGCCCCCTGTTCCCCTGCACCTGAGAAATGCCCCAACAAGGCTCATGAAGAACTTGGGCTATGGAAAAGGCTACAAATACAACCCCATGTACAAGGAACCTGTGGAGCAGGACTATCTGCCAGAAGAGTTGAAAGGAACAGACTTCTTCAAGGAACGAAAAACATGACTGCTGTGCTCAGAATGGGTTTTGATTTTATGACTCATACATTTCCACTGGGATCAAAATTCCCCTTACAGTGTCAGCTGCCTGTTACCCTGGTTGAAAGGATTAAGCCACCAAGCCTTCCAGATACTTTTTTATCCTTCTGCTTTTATTGCTGTTGTTCAGAAGGTATTTTACAAAGGATTACAGTTAGGCAGTGTAGACATGCAAAAATAAGCTTTATCCTATATAGTGCTGTCACTGGTTTAAATGAAATTAAGGAAAAAACAAGAGACTTGTGTTGCTGGCTCTTGCTGTGAGACAAGAAATATTACTGTGCTGCTTTTTAAAATCAGTGTCTATTTCAGATTTTGAGAACATTATTTTCCAGAAAAATAGTAAATTGTACCCCCTCAGCTAAAGTACTGTACAAAATATAATTACAGAGTAATTTTTGCTGTTATGATCTTTCAGAGACCAATTTTGTATGACAGTTATTGAACCAATAAAGCTGTTACAAATACTGTCTATGCATTTGTTTAAATAGTCCTATGACAGCAGTGTGGTTTTCAAAGTTTGATCTCCCTTTAATTTTATTATCCCTTCTTTCCAGAGCAAGTTTCATTCATTTTGTAAGCAGAATAGTCATGAAAATGACCACTGGAGTGATACTGAGCTCTTTGCACCTCTCTCCAGCTGTGATATGACCCAGCCACCTGCAGGTCAGCTGTCTGGACCACATCAGTTACAGGTGAGTATTTCTTGACAGCAGAGGTACTTGTGCTGTGTGGGGTTTAGATCAGAGGGATTGCCACAGCCACGTGTCTGGAGCTCATTCAGAGCAATGTTCACAAGCCAGGAGGTCTGTGGGCTGAGAATGCAGTGCCAAGTCCAGAAGCCAACTTTATTCTGCTTATTGCTCTTAATTCTCAAGACAGATTGCTGTCCCTTGGCCTTATCAAAAGTTTTGGATATACAGCCTCCAAAACTTTGTGATTTGTATTGGAGATGAATTTTTTTGTGAGACTCCCTTCATACGAAGTTCTGCATGATGTAGGAGTGAAGCCAAAGATCCTGATGTAATTGAAATGTTTCAGAAATGGACCCTTTTGCATGACTGTGTATTGTCAGAGGGTTTCACTCATATTCTTTAAACATTTCTATGTTCTCCTACCTTAAATAAGTAGTTTCTGAATGGGCAAAATGTTGCTCTAAAGACAAGCAAGTATTTCAACAAGCTTTATTTATGTACATTTGCATGCTTTTCTTTTTAACACAATTCACTTTGTTGTTGTTTGGTTGGAACTTGCTTGTTGCATAAATTAAGGGGGCAATTAATTAGATTCATATTTTTATCCTAATGGTCCTCTGGAATGCCTTTGGAGGAATAAAGCAAGGTGTGGTCATTTCCAATGCTGAACCAGCATGTGCTCACCTTCAGAGGGCAGCACAGGTTGGCAAAGGGTTCAGACGTGGTGCTTCATTCCTCAGCCTCCAATGGAGGCAGAAATAGTGCTCCTCAGGTCAGATCCATCAGACAGTGCTGTTTAATTGGCTACCAAACGACTGGTAACAAGAAGTTAATGTTGCAAAGCCATCGTGTCACATGGCTGCTCTTCAAGCCAAGGATTATTTGCCTTTTCCCTTCCTCCCGTGGTAATTAGCAGCACTGGAGAGTGGCTGCTTCCTGCTCTCTCCCTGCTGCTGATGTGCATCTCTTTTATATCCCCTCATGGAGGGTAATCTCCTCTCTTTGAAGAACTCCATACTCCATTAGAAAGTCCATCAGGACCAGATGTACTCAGAGGTGGACATCTCCCATCCCTCCAAAACAGACCCAAGGCAAAAACATCCATTTCCTCTCTCAGCAATTTATGCAGTCTCCACACAGGATTGGCAATGCTGCTTTCAACAAGCAGAAGCCAATCTAGTGAAACTGCAAATCTAGTGAAACCTCTTCAAAAGCACAGGATGAAAGAATGAAATCAAAAAATCATGGAGTACATTTTCTTTTGTGTTTTCTGGGTTTTGACTACCTGAAGTTTACCCTGAGAAGCTTGCTGAAGGGCAGAAATGGTTATGAATTGCATGCTGGTATAGTGGTGTACTTATTTACTCTTCAGAGTGTAGAGTTTAAGGAAATACCAAACATTGCAGTATCACTAGAAAATTTGGATTCCATCAGGTAATGCTTGCTTCTGCTGTGAGGAACACCCATCAAAATCCATCATGCCATGGTCTCTTTTTCTCTTACATAAGTTGTGCCACTAAGAAATAATGTAGATCATGAGAAAGGCCATGCCATAGCTATTCCATGTTGGGGAATTCAGTACTCTGAGAAACAAATTGTACTGATGTAAGTTGTTTCTTCCAGTAGTAACATGCTCATGTGAGAGATATGGATAACCACAACAGAAATATCAATTAAATAATTCCCCAAATTAGTTCCATTGCAAGATTCTTTTAGAAAATTACCCAATGAATATTGTTTCCATCATTTAGCTTGTTTGACTCTCGCAGATAAAAATTTGGATGATACAGCTGGCAAGGAGTTGTTTTATACTAAATATTTATATGAAATCATTACTTGAATTTTATTTTTCTTGTCCTGTTTTCTCTGCACAAAAAGTTGAAACCCTCAGTTTAACCTCTGGGCTGTATTTTTTCCCTTTTCTGCGAGCATTTTCTCTCATGTTGAGAGAAAAGCACTTGACCAAAATGACTGCATACCATTTTCCATGAAATTACTTATACGTGTTTATACAAACTGGTTTTTTGAATTCCCATCTATCCTGAAGATACATTTTCTGGCTGCTGTGATGAGTTCATTATCTGAATTGCCAGCAGCTACCCTGCATCTTTAGCATGTTTCCAGACAGCCTGTGCTCTCCAGGATTTTGGCTGTGGTTTTTGTCTTTTATTGTACTAAGTAGTCTGGGATTTCGTAGGCCTCTTAATGAATGTGGCTAATAGCCTGCATTTAGATGGTACCACAAGATAATGTGACAGAACTAGCAGTTCACTACAGTAAAAAAAAACAAACAAACAAACAAAAAAAAAAACTCAAAAAAAATTAACAAAAAAAGAAGGAAACCCAAAGCAAAAGTGAGGTTCTGATTTCAATTGTACCTTTTTATCTCAATAGGTGCAAGAGAACTGGACTGGTTTTATTTCTGTAATAAACCATAGTAAATCAACTCAACCATCCATCTCCAAGACTTGATCATGTTTATGAACTTTACAAGGATTTTGGTCATATGTAGACGTGTACATACATTTAACAGCAAAAGTATAGTTACACATGCTCTGAGTTAACTCAGGCAGAGATAACTGTCTCTTCCTTATCTGCATTATGGTATGCACTTCCTAGGATGAGCAATTTAAACTATATGAATCAGACAAAAAGCAGACAATTGGTGGTGGGTGGTGGTGGTTTTTCTGTTTAAATGACAAAACCAAAGGGCTTTCCTAGGAAGTCTGTTAGCAGAAGTTCAAAGTCTGGGTTACTCATCACAGCACAGTGAACAAATATTTCTCAGAGTTTTGTCTTGTTATATAACGGCTAGTCTGCTTGGGGGAGGCCAAAATGGAGGGGGAAATACAACTACTGTAATCCTCTATTTCACTGGAAGAAACTCACATGTTGTCTACTCAAACCAGCAGCCTGTTGCATATGGGACAGGAACGTACTCAACGTGCTCAAGAATTTAGCAATTCCCTCCTACGAAGTTTAACTGCTGTCAGGCTGACTTTTTAATGTTGCATTCCTAAGGGTAATATAAACCAAAGATTTTGCAAGCAGAATTTTTTTTATGTGGTGCTTGTGAATTTATGACTGCTGCTTTGCTAAGACTAAAGCTAAGTTCCTGATTTTATATTGAGACTTCTGATGTTTCAATCTCTCATCTTGTATCTCTTTAACTTATTAAAATTACATTTTCTACCATTCTACTCACTTAAAATATCTTCTCAAAATTACCCTGCTTTGAACTTAGTGAGGCCTGTGTTCATTCCGTACTTCTACTAACAAAATCCTTCTCAAGAGGATAGTTGAAGCAGCTTATTATTATTTAGAAATGTGAATACAAATAGCATGCTGGTTTTCTCTGTTGCAGTCAGCCCTTGTCAGTCATTTGTTCTGACAAGAGCACAGGACAAAAAAACCATGGAGTATTAAGGAAAAATACAACTATCTTATTGTGAGACATAAATTATGGGAGGGGAATATTGGCCGGTAGGGTTGCTGGGTTTTTTGAAATGGTTCAGTGTGAAGCTGATTTTATTGAGATTCTTATTGCTGAAATTTTGTTTTGTGCACCCTGTCTGTAGAAAACCAGACTTGTTTTAATGTAATTGAGTTACAGTTCAGTTACTGAATGCTGATACCAACACAATAAATACAGACAGACATCAATCTCCTCATAAAGCTGATTTGTACTATTATGCAAGGTTTTATCTTTCTTCTGATTTCCTGGTAATTGCTGCCCTAAAAGTCTTCAGTCATGTATCTTGCACACCTTGACTGAGTTTGTGCAAATAAAGATAAGGATGTAATTAAAATGGAGTTTTTGAGCCTTGCTTTGGCAAACCCCGTCTACAGCAGCAACAGCTTTTTTTGCTAAAATGCTGAAACAAAGCCCAGAAACTCAGAACCAACACAACATCAAAGTGTTCCAAATTCTTGCATGGGTTTTGTGCTAGTATTTTTTGTTTGCAAGGCATTGGGTTTTCAAAGCAGTGGGTGCAGAGAGTATTGCATTCACAACTGCAGGCTGCAATACACACTCTCCTCTGCAAACCTACCAGAGCCTTTGCAACCAGGTATTGCAGACCAAGATCTTGTGCCATTTCATAAAACCATGACTCTCCCTGTTCCCCGTGGGGGTGAGCAGCTCAGCTTACACTTCCAGGGGAAGCTGCTGGTTCATGCAATCATCTCTTCTATTGAGTAATTTGGTTTTCAATATTTTCACCTAATCTGAACTTCAGACAGCCGGTCACACCAGCTGTGCCAGTGGTTTTCTGTGGCTCTACTCATCACACAGTTATTTTGGTACTCTGAAATACTAAATCGCATGCAAAAAAATTGCCATTTTGAACAAAAGTTTAGGTTAAAGACTTTTATTTGTTGCTTAAAGACAAGATTAAAATACAGTTTGCAATTACATAAAAACTATTGTGCCCCATTCAGAGCTGAGGTTGTCCAGGTAAATGTTACAGTACCCAAGATACAAGCAAATAACCTCCAAAAAACACGGAACATGACAGTATGAAATTGGCTACCAAGAATACAGTAACAGAGGTTTCTGCATAAAGAGGTGGTGGAAGTCAGCTCAGTAAATGTAGAATCCTTGTACATAAAGAGAAACATCAGATATTTCTTGCAGATCCTCCTCTGGGAAGCTGAAGGATCTTTTGGGAATGACAGAGGTACTGGCCGGAATCTGATGTCATATTGGCAGTTTCTGAACTTTCAAAAAGGCACCTAAAACCTCTAATCCCTGAAACATTTTAATATTTAATTTAAATTTTAAAAATCCTCTTTAACCACATCACCTAAAGTCTTACTCATTTTTTCATTCTCATTCAAAAGCTGTATTGCAGTTTTTCTGGCTACTAGCTTCAAGGGGTTACTTTTGTTTAAATAGCTTAATCCATTCTCTATTAATAGACGTCTCTAAACAAATGTTATCTGACCTTCTATTTCATGACAGAACTGGGTATACCCAGCTGTTTGAGACATGCCTTTTGGTGCCTAGAATGATTTTATTACAGTATTTTTGTAAAGCAAGATTTTAGGGAAGGGATAGCTCTGCAAGAACAACCTAGTATTTATGCATAAGGAGTGACTGGATTATTAAGGAGTGACTGGTTATCACAATGGGGAGCTGTGCGCTTCTTCCAAGAAAATTTGTTTCTACTCCAAGATTTTCCTTGTTCAATTAAAGATTATGTCAATCTCCAGAAAGAAAAATAAATTACTCCTCATTTTCTCTGAGGCTGTTTAAATGGAAAGGCAGAATCTCAGTCAAATTACTAGGAACTCACAACAGGAGGATTAACTTGTTCAGGAACAAAACTTTCATTAACAACAGCGGGAACTGCTGCAAATGCTAAGTTTTCTTTTATGGGGAAGCATATCTGCCCAAGAAAAGTATGCTTTGTGTTGGGTTGTGGCGAATAAAGAAAAGGAAAGGGTGGTCAGCGTTGAAATCCTCTTCTATGGCCATGCAGAGCATAGCAATGCCAGCAGTGGCAGCTGCAGCTTCCGTGCCTTCCTCATTCACTTCCACAAAAGCCTTGTGGACAACTGCAGAGAGGAAGAGGTCACGTGCCCCCGACATTCCCGACAGGTCAGCCTTGCCACTGTCAAATACATCCAGCAAGCCCATAGCAGCTAAATCTGATTTAAGGTCATAGCTTTCCTCCAGCTTAAACTTTGGCAAACGCACGTGAACATCAGCGGAATACAGATGCTCCGGGCGTGTCCATTCCTGGAGCTTCTCTAAGGTAAGCTGCTTTTCCATCTAGAATTAAAAGGACAGAGAGTATTACTTATCACCAGTGCAGTATTTCAGTTTCAGTAACATTTATGAGGCTTTATTTATAGAACATTATACGAGGGTAAAGCAGCTATGCAAAAATGAACATATGCATATCTTTGATAGCCAAACAGGGATTAAGCAAATACTATTCAAATTAGGTGAAGTCAGTGCAGTTTTTACTTTACAAAGTAAGGCAGACATTTGCTTCTTGCTGCAGTGTACAGAAGGGAAAATCATGCACTGATAGCAAGCCAATCTTCTTACTGTTTCATCTAACTAAATGGAATTACCTAATTAAAAACAAGTAACAAAAATCATAATCAGAAAGCTCAAAGAAACTGGTCATTTAATGAAAAACAGTCTCACTACTTCATGGTTAAAAAAAGGAAGTCTTTCAAAGCTACTGAAAGACAGCCATTAAAAACAAACAAACGAGGCAAGGTAATTCTCACAGTTAACTCTGTTTTCAGTCTCCACCATGGTTCATTCAGTTCAGCAGAGGACACATGAACACAAGCTACAAAATTAGAACACAACCTCTCTTCCTGATGCAGTACATCCATTTATTCTTTATTGCTGTACTAGTAGAGAGTTGTCTAAAAATACACCAGATAGATCTGGTGCCCTGAGAACATGGGTTCACTAAGGCTTTCATTTTGAATGGGCAAATTTAAAAATATTGAACAACTGCATTGGCTTAGATGGGTCACCTTCTGCAGTCCAGTGGAGTCCTCTTCAGTGTCATCAGGTAACAGGATGATCATACTGAGTTCTCTTCCATCATAAGGCAGCTCTAAAACACGGATCTTCTCTTCAGGGATGTATCCAAAATTAAATTTTTTTTTCTGATACATCATTTTTACTGTCCTTCTTTCATTCTGGATGGATAAAAGGCATAACAGTTGAGGAAATACTCATTTAAACAACCAATAGAAGACAAGTAAGTTAAAATTGCATTTATGTAAACACTTATCCTCCTTTATAAAACTTTCTTCAAACTTCTGACTGCCTGTTTAATAACAATTTCTTCTGAAGAAATAATGAGTTCGTATTATATTGGTTCTCCTCTGGCTTCTATAGCACAGTCCTCACAGAAACTGAAACAGTTTCTTCAGACTGTTGTACAAAAATTTTAAGCCAACAAAGATCAACTCTGTTTAGCATAAAGCACATGAACTGCATACAGTAACTTGCAAAGCTGTTAACATAAGCAGAATATAGAACAAGAAGATGGGGCTTAATCAAAATGTCCTGTCATTTTAAGACTGCTTACCTATCATCACAGACACAGTTCGTAGCTGCTGATCTGCTGCAGACAGAAAGCCTGCTAGATCCTAAACCACAGGTGAGAATTGTCTCTAACACTGTTCTTGAGAGACAACAAATAGCTTGCTGCATATGGAAAAATACTACAATCCATAAAAAATAATTATAATATTAATAAATTACTTTGTATTTTTAAAATATTTCATTTGCAAGCAATGCTTCACATTACCACCTATATTATTAGACCTTTTCATTAGATATGTCCTATCAGGATGTATCTGTATTACCTTATTTAATCGAAATGGTGCATCAGTGGTGTCAGCTTCTTGAAATTTCTCTGCCCAGTTTGCTTTGAAATAAATAGCATTCACCAGTACCAGCTTGGTCATGCTATCAACTGAGCCTTCAGCCAGCAGATCGGGGATTTTGCCTTCAGAAGCAGCAGAAAAAAGGGTCACAACAGAATCATGGAGTAAGTTGATGGCATATAAAATATACATTGAGAAACTGATGCCATAGAAATACTACAAATATAAAACCAATCCTGTAAAAATGTGTATTTCAGTACCTGTCTCACTACTTCACCATACTTTTTCTTAACACACACTACTATAGCTTTTGATATACAGTGATTTGATGAAAACGTAATATTGTTAGTCTAAACTGTCACATGCAACTCATCTACTCCTCATACAAGAGCTACAGAATGCCCACATTAAGGAATACTGAATTTAGAAATACATATACAATATATATATGGATCAAGACAGACTAAGACAAATTCTCCAACTCATGTGTACATCTCCATGTTTAGCCATCTCTCCTGCATTCATGGCCTGAACACAAAAACAGAATGGAAAACTCTCAGGACTTATGGAACTGTTTAAATGTCTTGCTTAGGTAATTCCTGGTTCTGTCCATGCATCAAATAAGTGTCCCAGGGCAGAATTAAACTGTTTGAAAGACACCAGAGAATAAAGCTCATTCCTTCTCCCAGTACATCAAACCCTGCCAGTTATTAGCAAAAAATTAATTTACCTTCTGTTTTCTCCTCAACCCACTGGTTAATTTCTTTCCTGGCTTTATCACAAGCCTGAAGAAAATCAACTGTAGCCAAGTCAGCTCCATATAATTTCCGTGTATTAGTCAGGAAATCCTAGATTTTGGAACGATAAGAATAGCTTTCACTGCATGCAGATTAGAAAACATTAGGTAGATAAACAGATTAGGTAGATAAGGTGTACTCAGATTGTCACCGACTCTGAGGTGGGCTTCTAACAGTGTGTTGCTTGGGGGAATTCTGAAGTTAACAGGTTTTTTCCCCACTATTAGAACAAGCCTCACAGTACAGCAGCCATGTCTAGAGCTGATAAGCACCATGTGGTGCTTACTACAGGTGTTGCAATATTTACCTATCATTGTCCTGAAACAGGCTCAAGCACAACTGGGATAAAACAAAACTTTCCAAAACAGCTGAAGAGGGACAAAAATATCACACAAAGTCGTAATTCACTGGCAAAGAGGCATGTTGTTAAAACATATTGGAGATCTCCTCCCAAATAAATAGTGTTTTCAAAAAGATGGAAGTTATGTGGTACTGCTACGATGAAAATCCTTAAAAGCTGATTGCAACAGGAACAGAACTGGCTGCAACCTAAAAAGCTGGTTGCAACAGAGTGGGATGTCATGATAGTTACTGTAAACTAAGAATATAGACCAGTGATTCTTCTCTTGAGGACAAGAACAGCAGAAGTGAACAGGAACAGAAAAGGGTTTACTGTGTTACACCCTTCAGGTGAGAGGCACAGAGGCTCACAGCTATGGAAATGCACACAGCAAGTATTAAGCACTTTTGTCAACTTTCCAGAAAAATTTAGAAATAGGCTTGGAAATAGTTCTACTTCATAAATACTCAAGTAGCTGCACTTTCCCAGCAGATCCCAGCGCATGCCATCCTGATGTGCATCAGGATCACACGCCATCCTGATGTGTACCGGCAGAAAGCTGTAGGACTTCTCTCCAAAGAGCCGACTGGCCAGCCGTAAGAGATAGGGAGCATTGCTTCTGTTTATGTCCGCTGTCAGAGCCTGGAATCCTGAATGAACATCTTCAACTTTGTCAAGGTGAAGCGTCTGAAATAAAAAGAAACGAACTAACAGCTATTAATACTGTCTTAAAAGAGCATACTGTCAATCTGTAGGGTAGGCCTGATGCAGCAGGGTAGGATCCAGTAGGTAGGCTGAAGAAAGAGAAAATAAAAGCTGGAAGCTGTGAAGAGACTCCTGTAAATCTCAAACAATGAGTCAAACTGTCCCTCGGTGCTGCACTGCCAATGTCAGCCACTTGTATTGTGATCCTGGTTTATACACAGTCACAGCTCAAGCTCTTGATCACAACCCCAAGTCCTGCCTGCATTTCTGTGGGCCTCTCCTCTGTAGGCTCAAGAACTTGTTCCCAGGTGAGGAATCAAAAAGAGAGATGATGCCATGGAGACTCTTCTGCTTTCTTGGTTGGCCCAAGGGGATGTGGAGTTGTATATTTTCACAATATACAATCATCACTACCACAGGTGAGGTATTAAGAAAACTTAGAGCAATTATCTTTTATAATTTTATGAAAATATAATTCCATAAATATATATACACTTCATATATACTTTATATATATATAAAAGTAAGTATTAGGTTTAAGATCAAATGTATTACTGCAATATCTCTTTATCAGTACCTTCTCTTCCAGAGGCAAGCTGGCTGGCCAGGGCTTAAAGATATGACAGCAGAAGCTGCCAGACCTCATGGACAGGGATGGCTACACCAAAGCAGGGACATTCATATTCAAACTTAAACCATGCGTTTCCCAGTGGGGAAGACTGCTGTGAAGGAGTGATTGGATTCAAAGAAAAGCCTTCTCTTTCTCTCACTGAGTTTTTGGTCAGGCTTTGCCAACCACCTCAGCACAAGCTGTGCTGTACAGGTGCATGGCTGAGCAAGAACAACACAGGCAATACAATAGAATTATGATCCCGGAAACAAATTTTTTTGTCCCTGCAAACAGCTCTTGACAATTGCTAATCACTCCCTCTTTAATTAGCACTGTGTTCATAAGTGAAGTATTGTGGTACAGAAACATGCCCTGTCGAGGATGACTGGGTTGAAAGACATTTATTTTCCCCCCAAGTTCCTTTTGCATGATTTGTGCCGTCAGTAGGTTTATCCTAGGTGGGGCTGTCAGTCTGATTACATGAAATATGTTCAAAGTCTGTTTGAACAAGTAGTGGGGAAGTAATTCTATTGAGTAAGCCCAGCAATACTCAACAGAATAAAACAGTCCCTCCTAAAGTCCAGAATACAAAGGTGAAATTATTCATAGGCAAATGCACGAGGATGACTGCAATGAGGAGACTCCCACACCTTTTTGCAGGCATTAGCCTTACGAGGGTGCAAAAATAACAGTGACTGAGTCCCTTTCATGACAGAGGTTTCAGGGGAAACTGGCATACGCCTATGTGCACCATTTTTACAATTTATAAGGTTTTTTTAAACTATCCTACCTACCCTAAAGCTATGGTAAGGGTAACCATGCAGACTTAGCTCCTTCAAGATATCTGAGTGCCTGTTAAGTAAGAGATTGGCACTTAGGTAGCATCACCATGTATCATCATAGCTTTAGATATAAAATTATAAATGCTACTGTGTTTTTTACAAAAACACACAGAACTATTGAAATTGAACATATCATTGGTGATCTTGGGTTATGAAGTAATAGTCTGTCAAAATGTCTCATGAAAACTCATAGAGCCTTGCTGCTGGAAATTATGATCAATTTAAAAGGAGACTGACTAATGTAATTAGTCTCCTCTGTCAAGAATTAACTACTGAAATTAAATAACAACAAGGGCAGTAGAAAATATAGACAGAGGGCTCTGGAGCAGGGTAGGCAGAGAGTAACTAGCTGCAGAGTCTGAGGAAAACTGAGTGTGCATGACAGAAATCTTGTCCTGAACAAAAACACCCTCAGTTCATCTTCCCTCCTCTAAAACACAACCCTTTTTAATGTAAATAAAATAAAAAATTAATGACCATTTTATTTTAACTAACCTTCAACACCTGGGCTTCTGTATTACCTTTGGCCCCCAAAAGGACCATGGCCAGAGCAGCAGAGATACTGACAGGAGAAAAGAAGACATTTCCCGTTGGGTTGGCCTCACTAAACCTTCTGAGCAGATCAAGTGCAAATCTACTGTTGGCAGTGGACAGGTTCTCCATGGTTTTAGCTGAAAAATAAAACAGTTGATAAGGACCCTGGGAAACATTCTTCAAACACCTTGTCTAACCTTGTGTGACTCACAGAGTAAAGACTGGAATCAACTGGATGCAGCTGCTTACAGAAACAGCAAGAATATCGTCATCAGTGCACCTTATTCTTAAAAAAAATCAGTCACACTGAAAAATGTGCTTGGGGAGAAAAATGTGAAAGGGGATTTTTTTCCATGCTAATTGTTTGCTCCAACCTTCCTTAACATACTAACTTTATAGACATTATTTTCTAAAAATTCCTTTTCTGCAGACCTGAAATTGGAAGTGTATGTGCTGGTAGGGTTGCAAACGCCCCTCAGCCTCACTGACCCAGCACAGGCCAGGGCTCTTCCTCCTGCAGCATTCCCTCTGCTCCTCTACAACGCACAGAGGACATTCAAAGTATCTGCTCAGGAACGTGCAGACACCTCTCAGTAACCCGCCTGCCTTCATGCCACAAATCCATGTCCCTGAGCGGTGTCAACCCTGCCAAAGGCTTCCGTGCCCGCTGACTTTCAGCAGTGGAGAGCAGAGCACCGCTGTACCCCGCCCGCGCTGCCAGGAGCACGGAGCTGCCTGCCCGCCGCACCCAGGACCGCCGGGGCTGGGCGGCCCTCAAGGCTCGGGCAGGGAGCCGGGGTCCCGGGGGCTGCAGGTGACCCCCCGACCGGCGGGGGGGACCCGAGCGAAGCGCAGAACAGGCGAAGCGGCAGGGCTGGCACTGAGCAGCGATGCGGTTTTGGGAGATGCTCGGGAGCAGGCTGAAAGGCGCAAGGGCCGGGTCAGGTACCAAACCCCACCCCAGGGCCAGCGGCGGCACCGCTGGAAGCTGCTCCAGCTTCCTGCCCGCCCAGCTCACAGTCCGGCTGCTCTGTGCTCGCTTGCAGCCGCAGTCCCCGGTTTGTTTCTTTCTCTCCTCCGGACGCAACTGCGTGGAGGAGTTTACACCAAAATTTGGATGTTTCCTGCACAGTCTTTCTACAGCAATTGCAAATCATCACTATCGGCTTCCTCCGTGCCAGACAGATAAACATTGTCTGGCAGGCACCTTTACGACGTACTTACCGAGATGTAGGCTAAAGACAGACCACCAACACCCCTAAAAATACGCAACCCCAAAAGCCCCAAGGCGTACTTTCACTTTCGCTTACCCACACCTCACTGCGCAAGCCTTTCCCCAAACCAGCTGTCCGACAGTGCCCACCCCCGCTGCCCGAGAAGCGCCCCCCGCCCCGCGCAGACCCCGCCCGCCGAGGCGGACAGGAAAAATTTCCCCTGCTCGTCCCGCAGGATGAGCCGGGGGCAGGAGCGGAGGCAGCCCCGCGGAGCCCCAGCGCAGCCCAGGGCCGCCTACCTGCCGGGCAGCGCGGAGCGGGCTGCGATGGGACGGGACGGGATGGATGGGAAGGAGCCGAGCGGCGCAGTGACACCGCAGCGGGGACACCGCGGTGTCACCCGCGGGGACGGGGCGGGGCGGGGCGGCAGGTGTTACCCCGCGGCCGCTCCCGTCCGGGTGTCCCCGATCTTCCGGCGGAGAGAAGAGGGAGCTTCGGGAGAGGGATTAACCAACAACCCCCAACCTGCCCCAGCGGTAAGAGATCCAGGTGTTTTAGACCCATGGGGCAAGCGCACCCCTGCAGCCCAGAGAGGCTCCTCTCTGCCTTACTACCCAGTGTCTCCATTTACACTCATCTTTTATAAAGTTCTTTTGCTTTTTTTTTTTTTTTTTTCATTTGAAAGAAAGTAACTGCATTGGGGAAGTTTCCGTGGTTTCTCACGATCTCCATTCCCCATCAGTCCTCGGGAAATCCCCAGCTATACTGCCCATATTGGCTTCAGGTGCACAGCCCTTCAACTGCAGTGTATGGCATGTATACCTGTGACAAAAGTGTTGGGTCTCATCCCTCTCCCCAGCACATAATGATTTTGTTTGCTTCACCTGAGACAGCTGGCTTACTGTGCACTGAATAAAGATCTAGCACCTTTTGGATAATGTCCACCAGGCCTTGGCATCAACCTATGCAAAAAACCAAGAGGAAGTATTGCAGTGCTGGCCAGAAAAAAAATTGTTATCTAGGGAGCCCCTTGGTATCCTTTGAAATACCTTGAAATCCTTTCAAGGCCAACCAATAATTCATGGTGAGCCAAGTAAGCACCTTGGGTTCACTATCGAGAAAAATTTTCTGTTTTAGCAAAGAACTCCAAACAAGCTACATAGAAGCGGGTATTACAAGAAATAATTTTCAGAAAATTGGTTTAAAAATGCACTGTTAATAGTAGCAAAAAGAAACAGATCTCTACAGCACTTAGAGTTCTTTCAGTATTTCAAAAACAGGAAGTGCAAAAAACATCCCTGTCTCAGAAATGCTGTTTCAGCTGTGTCCTTGGTATTCCACAGTTAGACTACATTCTTGTTAAAGGACTAGAACCAGGTGAAAAACTCAAGATCTCCTGTGGTGATGGTTCTCACCATAAACTCCCTCTAAGGACATCTGCTGCAAAATTGTTCTTTACTAAGTGGTGGTCCAGTTGTTAGCCAAAACCACACATCTACACAAGAAGCTCAGCTAGAACCTGGAACAGGCTGCCAAAAACTCCTTTCAGCTCCAGGCAATGTCTCAAGGTACTAAATTGATGAGTCTGGAACGTAAAAGAGGAGGGCAGCTACAAATGTGCTCCAGCCTTGTCACAAGCAAAAGTAACTTCACTGCCATTAGCTCTCACTGCCTGACTCTGCCTGCTGGACACCAAAAGTGAAGTCAAGCACAGAAGAAGCACTCACAAAGCAAGTGGGATGGTTCTTGTGTCAGCAAGAACCTGGAGACCTCTGCACACAGGCACAGGAGGGGCTGGACATGGCAGGTGCTCTGTTTGTCTAAGCAGCTCACTCTTTCCTGCCAAAACCGAGATAAAGAGCACAAAAGAAGATCAGGCACAGCTGAAAGAGACAATTAATGCAAAAAGGAGTCGCACTGTTCCAGGGAAATATAGATTTATTCTGTGAGGGCACCTATGCAGCCAAGACATCGCCTCCTTAGGGACAGCAAAATCTGCCACAGAACAAAATGCTGCAAGTTTTGTTGTGCCGGATGAAGAAGAGGAAGGGATGATCAGCAGTGAATTCTGGAACTATCATTGCACAGCAATTCATGACCATTGCTGTGGCAGCAGCTGCTTCAGTGCCTTCTTCATTGACTTCCACAAAGGATTTGTGAATCACTTCAGAGAGCACCAGCTCATTACCAGGTGAGATTCCTGAAAAGTCAGCCTTCCCTGACTCAAATGCATCAGGCATTCCCATGCTTCTTAAAATAGGTTTCAGATCATAATCTTCTTCCAGTTTAAATCTGGGTAAAGACACCCTCATGTGTGCAGACTTCATCATTTCAGGGCTGATCCAACCCATCAGCTTCTCATATGTAAGTTCTCTTTCCAGCTGAAGAAAAATGCCAAATTTACTTAATTACAATGAGAATTGAGATCATATTACATAGCCAAAGTACTGATTTCTGTGTGTTTATTCAGATAGCACATAACATGCATCTTTCTTTTTCTGTGGATTAACCATGAAGACTGTGGGGGTTTTAATTTTTGATACTGGAATAAAAGTCACGCAAAACCTTAGTAATAAATTCCTGGACGAGATTGCCAAAGAGCCCAAACTGGTATCCTACCCTCCCCACAAAAGAGATCCTGCCCTTTCCTCTGAGCCTCTTTCCAGCCAGTGAGCCACACACCACCTCCCAGCTGCTCAGCACACAACACCTACAGGACAAGCCCCAGCACTTCCAAAGAGCCCACCCAAAATCCCCTCTCCCCATTCCATCATCACCATACTGTGCCTTCCCCACAACCACAGCTGACCTCTGCCCCTGAGCAGGGCCAGCTCTGCTTCCAGAGCCTCTGCCTAAGGCAGCAGCACACGGCCTGAGCAGCACTGTCCGTGCTGCAGGGGCTGTCCCTTTGGGGACAGGGAGGAGAGGGACATTTCTGCTGGCCTTGAGCACCAGAGACACAATTGCTCTGGAACTCAACTGCAGGTCTCTGTGCAATATCAGACTTTCTTCCCTGGAACGATTCAGGCTGTCTTTGCACTCAGCTCAACTACTTACTCTCTCCAAGCCTGTGGAGCCATCCTGGATTGCATCAGGGAGCAGGATGATCATGCTCAGTTCATTACCCACATAGGGCAGCTCCAGGATTTTGGTCTGGAAGTCCCCAATGTAGGTCATGTTAAAATTTGCCTCCCTGAACATCATCTGCACAGGTCTGGTCTCGTTCTAGAAATCAAGAGATGCCAACAGTTAGTGCTGAGCTTCTCTGCTGGTCTCGCACTACAAAGCAGGCAGCAAGTTACTCAGGGCATTTTAGGATTTGACCAAAGCGAACTGATCACACACCACTGATCTACAGCAGTCCTATTCACTGCAGCCCTACCACTGCCTTTTGGAAAGCATGAGGTAAAACCTGGCCAGGAGCAGCAGCAATGCACAATATTCCACCACAACTCAAAAGTTGAGATTATTCATCTGCCCTGTATCTTGCGGTGTTGCAACTTGAAACCTGGTTGTAAGCTTGCACAGCTGTAGGGAATAGAAACTGCAACAGTGTCTTTGGATACTCCTGCCAGCTTTTTCAACACATTCCAATAGGGAGTGACCAAGGTGGCAGGAGCCTAGTCATTCCAGCAGTCTCTGAAATGCTGTTGAAGGTAGTCTTGGGGTAAGCAGCAACATTCCCTCATTTAGAAGTTATATCAGCACTTTCAAATACTCCTGGATTTATTTCACCACTGCAGGGAGGGACAGTTTCCAGGCAGGCATGAGATCTTCAATTTTCCTCAATGGTTGCTTCAAGCAGGTGACTTAAGGAAGGCACATTACCAGGTCTTGTTCATGACTCCTGGAGGCCAACCCATGGCTGCAAATAATCCTGAGGGGCAGCCACAGCCTGCCCATGCCAGAGGCCAAGTCCTCCTCAGGAGCAGTTCTAAAAATGAGACTGCAGAGCAGGTCTTCAGAGGACATTTGCTTTCCATTTCATATGGATTGGCTCAGGGGCAGGAATGCAGCAAGGAAGCTCTGACTGAAGAAGACTTAAATTCACAAACTTTCACACCTCTCTTTGTGCTACATCAGAAGTTCTAGTAATGATGTGAAAGTTAAGAGAAAGTCAGCAAAGAGAGACTTCAAATGAAAGGGAGGGGGAATAAGGAATCTCACACAGCCTATCCAAGGGAACCCTGATTGAAAGATCTAATTTCTTCTTAAAGGTGGTCATTTCAGACAACATCCACCTAACTGTCTATTGTCAGCATTTTAGCACATCATACCTTATTAATTTGGAATGGCCTTTCTCTGGTACTCTGTTTGTTGAACTGCTCTTCCCAGTTGCCTTTGAAATAGATGGCATTCACCAACACAAGCCTGGTCAGGGAATCAAGAGTCCCCTCTACCAACAGGTTCTGAATTTTACCTTTAAGGCACAAAGAAAAAACACACATTAATTAAGAGGTTGACATGAATCTAATTACTATCCAAGATAGTATCTGGTCTGCGGTTAATAAACAATAGAGAAGAGAATCATGTACCAGACACAGCAACAGCTCAGCATTTGAGTTGTTTAAATTCACAATCCTCTATCCTGAACTAGGTGTTTACCCAGACAATGGCTCCCATTAAACACTACTGGGCCCTTGGAAAAGCACTCACCTTCAGTTCTTTCCTCCACCCAGCCATTGATTTGTTTCCTGGAATCCTCCCAAGCATGCAGGAAGTCCATCTGTTCCAGGCCAGCATGGTAGGATTTCTGACTGGACTCTATAAATGACTAACAGGGACATTCACAACAGATTTTCAGGAAGAGATTCACTCTCATTCAGACACAGGTGATTCTTGCATCACCTAAGGAAATCTGGCAGCTTTCCTTCCCCAGCTTCATACAGAGCCATTAGGGTGACATGTTCCTACTAGGATTTATTCCGCTTCTTTCAACAAAGAATCAATATTGTTATGGCTTATGCACAGTACTCCAAACTTCTACACTTCATAGACAAGGATGGTGGCCGGGGGGGGGGGGAATTCTTGTTTTTATTTTGTGCTTTATGGACATGACATTTAGTTTTATAAATTCCTTTAAGAGACTTCTGCTAAGGGACACACCAACTATTTGTCCCACAGCCAAATAAATGAATGGATCACAGAACCCTCAAGTGTAGACACTGATGGACTTTACCCTGCTTTGCCATATTCAGATCCCATGTTATTTAAAGGAGATTCTCCACCAAGTTCAGACACCAGGCTCTGGTAGAATCCATTGCACTCCTGGCTCTCAGGCCTCAGTTGTTGGAAAGTAAACTCCAAAGCCTGCCTTGATCTCCAGAGGATAGACGTAGCAAGTACATTATCCTAAGAATCATCACAAATTTAATGGCTACTCACTGCAAGAAACTCAAAGGTCTTTTCTCCATAGAGCCGGTTCGCAGTTCTCAGGATGTATTTGGTGTTTGGATCATTAATTTCAGAGAGAAGGGACTGATACCCATTGTGAGCATCCTGGGCATTCTTCAGAGAAAGCACCTGCACAAAGACAACATCTGCAGTGCTGGTACAACTCATAAATTGGGGAGCAGCAGAGTCAGCAGTCCTGATTTTCCTTCCCTCAAGGCAAGCGCTACAGGATCACAGAATGGCTCAATCTGGAAGGGACCTGTGGGGACAATCTGCTCCAAAGCCCTGCCCAAGCAGGGATACCTAGAGCTGGTAGCTCAGACTGTGTCCATGTATTTTGACTATCTGCAACTACAGGAACAACTCAGGGTTTTGAGAAATTTTCATGAAGTACATGGAAAAAAGATCAGAGTTTATACTTCACTCCCACATTGAAAGGAAGCAAACATCCAAACCAAAATGATTGATTCTGCACACAATAGTGTCACATCCTACATAAAACACAAGCCAAGAGATATTTGCTACCTGAGCACACTTTTAGAAAGGAATAAATCAAATTGCAGTTACCAGTTTGAAATACAGGCACAGGGATTTTTAATATAGTTTTATATGCCTGGCTCCTTTTTCAGAACATGATAATAAGCCCAAGCAAGCAAGGAAAAGAAAATAATTTATGTAGCCACCTATTGATCAAAAAAAAAACCAATTCCAGGAACCTTCTAATTATATATTAAGGAAGATCACCCTCAAAAACCTGCACACACTAAATCCAGAAAATTCTTCATTTCATACTGAACAAAGCTCACACTGAAAAACCACAGAAAACAGGTTCTGTTTACACACACACTCCAGAGGAAGAGCTCTGCTCTCTCACGCCACAGTGACAATCACAGTTTAGCACAAGTGCATATCACAGACTGAGGACACAACTCTTCCTCATATGATCCCATCAAATGCAATCCAATAACTTTATTGTGACCTACCTTACGAATTTGGGCTTCAGTGCTACCTCTTGCACCCAGCAAAACCATAGACAAAGCAGAAGAAATACTAAATGGTGAAAAGAACACATTCTGCCCACTGTTCTTCTCACACAGCTTTCTTAACAGGTCCACAGCAAAAGTGCTGTTTGCTGCACAGAGGCTTTCCATGCTTCCCAGCCTGGGACATAAAACACAGAACGAGAACGATTCAAATTTATTTGAATACAAAACAGTTATTTGTTATTTGTATACCTTCTACACTTCCCAGCATAAGCTAGGCAGCAAATGCTGGAAAATTATCAGCTCACTGAAAACTGATTTGGTGCCACAAGCACCTGAGATTCCATACTACACATTTGAATTATTTTACCAGTTTACTCTCTGCTTCTAAATTTCAATCCCATGCCTACACAGGGTGACATCTTTTGTGGTGATCAGGCACAACAGCTTTTTGGTCAGGACATACAGAAGGCAGTTTCTCTAGACTTCACAAAGCAAATAATTTCCCTTCATTGGACCACCAGAGGCAAAGTTAGAACAGCAGAATTACCAACTCTTACCTTCTCTAAGTCTACAGACCTTCAGTGGTAGCTGCAGCTTGCTCCTGTGTATGCACGCTGGGTTTTAAACCTGCCCGCCAGGCTAGGAGAAGCCAGCAGAAGGACTTTGCTTAAAAGCAAGAGAACAAGCAAGAATTTCATTGTCATTAAAACAATCTTTTACCGAAAAATAGGAAAAAAAACCTCCACAAACAAATCGAAAAAAGCACAATAAGACATCCCAAACAAAGTCCCCTACCATACTAATCAAATATAAATCACATTATAATAGGATATTTGCTCTGCACATTACCAACAACTTTACTTATCGCTCCAAGTTAATGCGACTACATATAAAAGAAAACTTCGTTGCATTATAACTGGAAATTGGAAGGATTTGTGCCGGCAAACCCATGTTAAAACTCTTCTGACTGACACACTCCGCACCCCCACACATTTCACTCACACAGCAGCTCTCCCCACACTTCTTGAAGCAGAACTGGCAGATTTGCTGCTTCCTTTTATACCCAAATGTGGGCAGAAGTTTGCATCAGAATTTGGGGATTTCCTGCACTGTCCTCCCACAGAAATTCCTGATATCGATGCCAGCTCTCTCAGGCAAACACACAATCGGCACGGCAGCTCTGCAAAGGTCTTTTAGCAAGCTCTGTGCTAAAGAAAACACCGGCACCTCCCGAGCCAACATCTAAAGCAACGGCCCAGTGGTGCCTTCGCTTCCCTTTGCTTCCACCGCCCGTGCGCGCCCCGCACCCAAACCCCCTCACAGCCCGCACCCCTCGCTGCCCGAGCAGCGCTGCGGTTTCGGGAGCCGAGGAAACAGTTCCGCCTTTCACCGCGATACCGCCCCATTCCCGCAGGATGCCCCGCGGGCGGGGACAGCGCGGAGCTGCCCCGGGCCCCTCCCGCCCCGCGCAGCCCCAGCGCGGCCGAGGCCGCTTGGCCGCGCCCCTGCCCGGCCGGCGACAACCGCGGAGAGGAGACAGCGCCCGCCGGGCCGGGCCAGCGACACCCAACCCCGCCGGGCCCTGCCAGAAGGCTCTTCCTCCTGCCCGACACATACGGGTATGATTTAGATCTGAAAAGGGAGACATAGAACCATGCAGTGCTTATACTTCTTTTATTATTCCAGGAACGGGACCCACAAAATACATCCCAATATAAGGAAAGCTGTTACATCTCTGTCTTTGGTATTATACAGGTAAACTATGGTGTTTAAGAAAATATTAATAGGATAAACATATAACAGTAGCCAAAAAAAAAATTTGAAATTAACTTTCTCCTTCAAATATTCCATAGGCGGCAGCTGCCCTTTTATTTCATTCTTTGATAAATGACCAGAACCAGGGGACAGGCAATAAACCCAAGTGTCCTGGAGTGGGGAATAAAGGTACTCGCCCCACAAATACCTCCCAGGTACATCTCTTATAACAGCATACTTTCATTCCCATTCATGCCTAAGTGCGGCTCCAGTTGTTAGCTAAAAGCCCCCATCTATGAAGGATGTTCTGCAATACCTGGAACAGGCTGCCAAAAACTCCTTTCAGCTCCAGGCAATGTATCAAGGCACTCAATGGAGGAGACTGGAAGGTAAAAGTGGAGGGCAGCTCCAAATGTGCTCCAGCCTTGTCACAAGCAGAAGTAACAATCCCATGGGCTCTCACTGCCTGACTCTGCCTGCTGGACACCAAAAGTGAAGTCAAGCACAGAAGAAGCACTCACAAAGCAAGTGGGATGGTTCTTGTGTCAGCAAGAACCTGGAGACCTCTGCACACAGGCACAGGAGGGGTTGGACATGGCAGCTGCTCTGTTTGTCTAAGCAGATCTGTTATTCCTGCCAAGCCTAAGATCAAGACTACAGAAGAAGTTCAGGCACAGCTGAAAGAGACAATTAGTGCAGAATGAGTCACCTTGTTCTAGGGAAATATGAATTTATTGCCTGAAGGCACCTATGCAGCCAAGCCATCTCCTCCTTAGGGACAGCAAAATCTGCCACAGAACAAAATGCTGCAAGTTTTGTTGTGCCGGATGAAGAAGAGAAAGGGATGATCAGCAGTGAATTGTGGAACTATCATTGCACAGCACTTCATCAACAGCCCAGTGGCAGCAGCTGCTTCAGTGCCTTCTTCATTGACTTCCACAAAGGATTTGTGAATCACTTCAGAGAGCACCAGCTCATTACCAGGTGAGATTCCTGAAAAGTCAGCCTTCCCTGACTCAAATGCATCAGGCATTCCCATGCTGCTCAGAAGCGGTTTCAGATCATAATTTTCTTCCAGTTTAAATCGGGGTAAATACACCCTCACTTTTGTAGATTTCATCATTTCAGGGCTGATCCAACCCATCAGCTTCTCATATGTAAGTTCTCTTTCCAGCTGAAGAAAAATGCCAAATTTACTTAATTACAATGAGAATTGAGATCATATTACATAGCCAAAGTACTGATTTCTGTTTGCTTATTCACGTGGCACATAATATGCATGGGGTTTTTCCTTTTGTTATGCATGAAGACTGTGGGTTTTTCTTTTCATTTTTATTTGGGGAATAAATAACTCAAGAAGCCTTGGTAATAAATTCCTGGACGAGATTGCCAAAGAGCCCAAACTGGTATCCTACGCTCAGCACAAAAGAGATCCTGCCCTTTCCTCTGAGCCTCTTTCCAGCCAGTGAGCCACACACCACCTCCCAGCTGCTCAGCACACAACACCTACAGGACAAGCCCCAGCACTTCCAAAGAGCCCACCCAAAATCCCCTCTCCCCATTCCATCATCACCATACTGTGCCTTCCCCACAACCACAGCTGACCTCTGCCCCTGAGCAGGGCCAGCTCTGCTTCCAGAGCCTCTGCCTAAGGCAGCAGCACACGGCCTGAGCAGCACTGTCCGTGCTGCAGGGGCTGTCCCTTTGGGGACAGGGAGGAGAGGGACATTTCTGCTGGCCTTGAGCACCAGAGACACAATTGCTCTGGAACTCAACTGCAGGTCTCTGTGCAATATCAGACTTTCTTCCCTGGAACGATTCAGGCTGTCTTTGCACTCAGCTCAACTACTTACTCTCTCCAAGCCTGTGGAGCCATCCTGGATTGCATCAGGGAGCAGGATGATCATGCTCAGTTCATTACCCACATAGGGCAGCTCCAGGATTTTGGTCTGGAAGTCCCCAATGTAGGTCATGTTAAAATTTGCCTCCCTGAACATCATCTGCACAGGTCTGGTCTCGTTCTAGAAATCAAGAGATGCCAACAGTTAGTGCTGAGCTTCTCTGCTGGTCTCGCACTACAAAGCAGGCAGCAAGTTACTCAGGGCATTTTAGGATTTGACCAAAGCGAACTGATCACACACCACTGATCTACAGCAGTCCTATTCACTGCAGCCCTACCACTGCCTTTTGGAAAGCATGAGGTAAAACCTGGCCAGGAGCAGCAGCAATGCACAATATTCCACCACAACTCAAAAGTTGAGATTATTCATCTGCCCTGTATCTTGCGGTGTTGCAACTTGAAACCTGGTTGTAAGTTTGCACAGCTGTAGGGAATAGAAACTGCAACAGTGTCTTTGGATACTCCTGCCAGCTTTTTCAACACATTCCAATAGGGAGTGACCAAGGTGGCAGGAGCCTAGTCATTCCAACAGTCTCTGAAATGCTGTTGGAGGTAGTCTTGGGGTAAGCAGCAACATTCCCTCATTTAGAAGTTATATCAGCACTTTCAAATACTCCTGGATTTATTTCACCACTGCAGGGAGGGACAGTTTCCAGGCAGGCATGAGATCTTCAATTTTCCTCAATGGTTGCTTCAAGCAGGTGACTTAAGGAAGGCACATTACCAGGTCTTGTTCATGGCTCCTGGAGGCCAGCCCAGGGCTGCAAAGAATCCTGAGGGGCAGCCACAGCCTGCCCATGCCAGAGGCCAAGTCCTCCTCAGGAGCAGTTCTAAAAACGAGACTGCAGAGCAGGTCTTCAGAGGACATTTGCTTTCCATTTCATATGGATTGGCTCAGGGGCAGGAATGCAGCAAGGAAGCTCTGACTGAAGAAGACTTAAATTCACAAACTTTCACACCTGTCTTTGTGCTATATCAGAAGTTCTAGTAATGATGTGAAAGTTCAGAGAAAGTCAGCAAAGAGAGACTTCAAATGAAAGGGAGGGGGATCAAGGAATCTCACACAGCCTATCCAAGGGAACCCTGATTGAAAGATCTAATTTCTTCCTTAAGGTGGTCATTTCAGACAACATCCACCTAACTGTCTATTGTCAGCATTTTAGCACATCATACCTTATTAATTTGGAATGGCCTTTCTCTGGTACTCTGTTTGTTGAACTGCTCTTCCCAGTTGCCTTTGAAATAGATGGCATTCACCAACACAAGCCTGGTCAGGGAATCAAGAGTCCCCTCTGCCAACAGGTTCTGAATTTTACCTTTAAGGCACAAAGAAAAAACACACATTAATTAAGAGGTTGACATGGATCTAATTACTATCCAAGATAGTATCTGGTCTGCGGTTAATAAACAATAGAGAAGAGAATCATGTACCAGGCACAGCAACAGCTCAGCATTTGAGTTGTTTGAATTCACAATCCTCTATCCTGAACTAGGTGTTTACCCAGACAATGGCTCCCATTAAACACTACTGGGCCCTTGGAAAAGCACTCACCTTCAGTTCTTTCCTCTACCCAGCCATTGATTTGTTTCCTGGAATCCTCCCAAGCATGCAGGAAGTCCATCTGTTCCAGGCCAGCATGGTAGGATTTCTGACTGGACTCTATAAATGACTAACAGGGACATTCACAACAGATTTTCAGCAAGAGATTCACTCTCATTCAGACACAGATGATTCTTGCATTCCCCAAGGAAATCTGCTAGCTTTTCTTCCTCAGCTTCATATAGAACCATTAATGTTCAGGCTGACATGTTTCTACTAGGAATTATACCACTTCTTTGAACTGGGTATTTATTTTTATGGCTTATGCACTATACTACAAACATCTACAGTTCATTGACAATAATGAGAGAGTTTTTTTCTTGTATTCATTTTGTGCTTCATTGGCACAACGTATGATTTAATATATTTTCTTTGTAAGACTTGTGCTAAGAGATACATCAACCATTTGTCCCACAGCCAAATAGATGAATGGATCACAGAACCCTCAAGAGAAAAGCCTGATGGATTTTACCCTGCTTAGCATCACTTGTCCAGTTACAACACAAATTATTTAAAAAGGAGATTCTCCACCAGGTTTACATACCAGGCTCTGGCAGAATCCATTGCACTCCTGACTCTCAGCACAGAAACATTGGAAATCAAACCCCAAAGCCTGCCTTGACCTCCAGAGGATAGACGTAGCAAGTACATTATCCTAAGAATCATCACAAATTTAATGGCTACTCACTGCAAGAAACTCAAAGGTCTTTTCTCCATAGAGCCGGTTCGCAGTTCTCAGGATGTATTTGGTGTTTGGATCATTAATTTCAGAGAGAAGGGACTGATACCCATTGTGAGCATCCTGGGCATTCTTCAGAGAAAGCACCTGCACAAAGACAACATCCACAGCAGTGTCATTAACTTCTCTAAACACACTTGCTTCAGCATGATCATTTTTATATTAAAATTACATTTAAGTTACATTTAAGTTAAACGCTGTGATTTGAAGCCATCACACCTCCCATCTGGAGCTTATCAAGGAAGGCATATCTGATGTACCCAGCAAGGTATTGCACAGCTCATAAATTGGGGAGCAGCAGAGTCAGCAGTCCTGATTTTCCTTCCCTCAAGGCAAGCGCTACAGGATCATAGAATGGCTTGGGTGGGAAGGGACCTGTGGGGACAATCTGCTCCAAAGCCTTGCCCAAGCAGGGACACCTAGATCTGGTAGCTCAGACTGTCTCCAGAAGGATTTTGAGTATCTGCAACTATAGCAACAACACAGATTTCTGAGAATTTTTTATAAAGTACATGGAAACATGATATGAGTTTACACTCCCCTCCTACTTTGCAATGGAAGCAAACCAAAAGGACTGATCCTGCACTTTATATTGTCACTTTCTACATAACACAGAAGTCAAGAGATATCTGCTACCTGAACAAATTTTTAAAAAGGAATAAATGAAGTTGCAGTTACCAGTCTGAAATGTAGACTGTGGGACTTTAAAAATATTTTATTGTGCCTGGCTTCATTTTCAGAACGTGTATCATATCATAATAAGCCCAAGCAAGCAAGGAAAAGAAAAAAATTTCTGTAGTCCCCTATTGACCAATAAAAACAATTCCAAGTACATCCTAATTACATTGTAAAGAACATCAGTCTCAAAAATGACAGAAAAACTCGCCGATATTGAATCCAGAAACCTCTTCATTACCTACTGAACAAAGCTCACACTGAAAAACCAAAGAAAACAGGTTCTGTTTACACACACACTCCAGAGGAAGAGCTCTGCTCTCTCACGCCACAGTGACAATCACAGTTTAGCACAAGTGCATGTCACAGACTGAGGACACATCTCTTCCTCATATGATCCCATCAAATGCAATCCAATAACTTTACTGTGACCTACCTTACGAATTTGGGCTTCAGTGCTACCTCTTGCACCCAGCAAAACCATAGACAATGCAGAAGAAATACTAAATGGTGAAAAGAACACATTCTGCCCACTGTTCTTCTCACACAGCTTTCTTAACAGGTCCACAGCAAAAGTGCTGTTTGCTGCACAGAGGCTTTCCATGCTTCCCAGCCTGGGACATAAAACACAGAACGAGAACGATTCAAATTTATTTGAATACAAAACAGTTATTTGTTATTTGTATACCTTCTACACTTCCCAGCATAAGCTAGGCAGCAAAGGCTGGAAAATTATCAGCTCACTGAAAACTGATTTGGTGCCACAAGCACCTGAGATCCCATACTACACCTTTGAGTTATTTTACTAATTTAGAGGCTACTTCAAATTTCAATCCCATACCTACACAGTGTGACTTCTTTTGAGGTGATCAGGCACAACAGCATTTTCTGCAGGACTTCCTGTAAGAAGTTCCTCTTGACTTCACAAAGCAAATAATTTCCCTTCATTGGACCACCAGAGGCAAAGTTAGAACAGCAGAATTACCAACTCTTACCTTCTCTAAGTCTACAGACCTTCAGTGGTAGCTGCAGCTTGCTCCTGTGTATGCACGCTGGGTTTTAAACCTGCCCGCCAGGCTAGGAGAAGCCAGCAGAAGGACTTTGCCTAAAAGCAAGAGAACAAGCAAGAATTTCATTGTCATTAAAACAATCTTTTGCCAAAAAATAGGAAAAAAAAACCTCCACAAACAAATCGAAAAAAATAAGAATATTAAGAATATTATAAAAAAATAAAAATATTCTTTCACAATAAGAAATCCCAAACAAACTAAAATCCCCAACCATACTAAGCAAATATAAATCACATTATAATAGGATATTTGCTCCGCACATTACCAACAACTTTACTTATCGCTCCAAGTTAATGCGACTACATATAAAAGAAAACTTCGTTGCATTATAACTGGAAATTGGAAGGATTTGTGCCGGCAAACCCATGTTAAAACTCTTCTGACTGACACACTCCGCACCCCCACACATTTCACTCACACAGCAGCTCTCCCCACACTTCTTGAAGCAGAACTAGCAGATTTGCTGCTTCCTTTTATACCCAAATGTGGGCAGAAGTTTGCATCAGAATTTGGGGATTTCCTGCACTGTCCTCCCACAGAAATTCCTGATATCGATGCCAGCTCTCTCAGGCAAACACACAATCGGCACGGCAGCTCTGCAAAGGTCTTTTAGCAAGCTCTGTGCTAAAGAAAACACCGGCACCTCCCGAGCCAACATCTAAAGCAACGGCCCAGTGGTGCCTTCGCTTCCCTTTGCTTCCACCGCCCGTGCGCGCCCCGCACCCAAACCCCCTCACAGCCCGCACCCCTCGCTGCCCGAGCAGCGCTGCGGTTTCGGGAGCCGAGGAAACAGTTCCGCCTTTCACCGCGATACCGCCCCATTCCCGCAGGATGCCCCGCGGGCGGGGACAGCGCGGAGCTGCCCCGGGCCCCTCCCGCCCCGCGCAGCCCCAGCGCGGCCGAGGCCGCTTGGCCGCGCCCCTGCCCGGCCGGCGACAACCGCGGAGAGGAGACAGCGCCCGCCGGGCCGGGCCAGCGACACCCAACCCCGCCGGGCCCTGCCAGAAGGCTCTTCCTCCTGCCCGACACATACGGGTATGATTTAGATCTGAAAAGGGAGACATAGAACCATGCAGTGCTTATACTTCTTTTATTATTCCAGGAACGGGACCCACAAAATACATCCCAATATAAGGAAAGCTGTTACATCTCTGTCTTTGGTATTATACAGGTAAACTATGGTGTTTAAGAAAATATTAATAGGATAAACATATAACAGTAGCCAAAAAAAAAATTTGAAATTAACTTTCTCCTTCAAATATTCCATAGGCGGCAGCTGCCCTTTTATTTCATTCTTTGATAAATGACCAGAACCAGGGGACAGGCAATAAACCCAAGTGTCCTGGAGTGGGGAATAAAGGTACTCGCCCCACAAATACCTCCCAGGTACATCTCTTATAACAGCATACTTTCATTCCCATTCATGCCTAAGTGCGGCTCCAGTTGTTAGCTAAAAGCCCCCATCTATGAAGGATGTTCTGCAATACCTGGAACAGGCTGCCAAAAACTCCTTTCAGCTCCAGGCAATGTATCAAGGCACTCAATGGAGGAGACTGGAAGGTAAAAGTGGAGGGCAGCTCCAAATGTGCTCCAGCCTTGTCACAAGCAGAAGTAACAATCCCATGGGCTCTCACTGCCTGACTCTGCCTGCTGGACACCAAAAGTGAAGTCAAGCACAGAAGAAGCACTCACAAAGCAAGTGGGATGGTTCTTGTGTCAGCAAGAACCTGGAGACCTCTGCACACAGGCACAGGAGGGGTTGGACATGGCAGCTGCTCTGTTTGTCTAAGCAGATCTGTTATTCCTGCCAAGCCTAAGATCAAGACTACAGAAGAAGTTCAGGCACAGCTGAAAGAGACAATTAGTGCAGAATGAGTCACCTTGTTCTAGGGAAATATGAATTTATTGCCTGAAGGCACCTATGCAGCCAAGCCATCTCCTCCTTAGGGACAGCAAAATCTGCCACAGAACAAAATGCTGCAAGTTTTGTTGTGCCGGATGAAGAAGAGAAAGGGATGATCAGCAATGAATTCTGCAGTGGACATAACAGCGGAACACCCACATATTACCATTGCTGTGGCAGCTGCTGCTTCAGTGCCTTCTTCATTGACTTCCACAAAGGATTTGTGAATCACTTCAGAGAGCACCTGCTCATTACCAGGTGAGATTCCTGAAAAGTCAGCCTTCCCTGACTCAAATGCATCAGGCATTCCCATGCTGCTCAGAAGCGGTTTCAGATCATAATTTTCTTCCAGTTTAAATCGGGGTAAATACACCCTCACTTTTGTAGATTTCATCATTTCAGGGCTGATCCAACCCATCAGCTTCTCATATGTAAGTTCTCTTTCCAGCTGAAGAAAAATGCCAAATTTACTTAATTACAATGAGAATTGAGATCATATTACATAGCCAAAGTACTGATTTCTGTTTGCTTATTCACGTGGCACATAATATGCATGGGGTTTTTCCTTTTGTTATGCATGAAGACTGTGGGTTTTTCTTTTCATTTTTATTTGGGGAATAAATAACTCAAGAAGCCTTGGTAATAAATTCCTGGACGAGATTGCCAAAGAGCCCAAACTGGTATCCTACGCTCAGCACAAAAGAGATCCTGCCCTTTCCTCTGAGCCTCTTTCCAGCCAGTGAGCCACACACCACCTCCCAGCTGCTCAGCACACAACACCTACAGGACAAGCCCCAGCACTTCCAAAGAGCCCACCCAAAATCCCCTCTCCCCATTCCATCATCACCATACTGTGCCTTCCCCACAACCACAGCTGACCTCTGCCCCTGAGCAGGGCCAGCTCTGCTTCCAGAGCCTCTGCCTAAGGCAGCAGCACACGGCCTGAGCAGCACTGTCCGTGCTGCAGGGGCTGTCCCTTTGGGGACAGGGAGGAGAGGGACATTTCTGCTGGCCTTGAGCACCAGAGACACAATTGCTCTGGAACTCAACTGCAGGTCTCTGTGCAATATCAGACTTTCTTCCCTGGAACGATTCAGGCTGTCTTTGCACTCAGCTCAACTACTTACTCTCTCCAAGCCTGTGGAGCCATCCTGGATTGCATCAGGGAGCAGGATGATCATGCTCAGTTCATTACCCACATAGGGCAGCTCCAGGATTTTGGTCTGGAAGTCCCCAATGTAGGTCATGTTAAAATTTGCCTCCCTGAACATCATCTGCACAGGTCTGGTCTCGTTCTAGAAATCAAGAGATGCCAACAGTTAGTGCTGAGCTTCTCTGCTGGTCTCGCACTACAAAGCAGGCAGCAAGTTACTCAGGGCATTTTAGGATTTGACCAAAGCGAACTGATCACACACCACTGATCTACAGCAGTCCTATTCACTGCAGCCCTACCACTGCCTTTTGGAAAGCATGAGGTAAAACCTGGCCAGGAGCAGCAGCAATGCACAATATTCCACCACAACTCAAAAGTTGAGATTATTCATCTGCCCTGTATCTTGCGGTGTTGCAACTTGAAACCTGGTTGTAAGTTTGCACAGCTGTAGGGAATAGAAACTGCAACAGTGTCTTTGGATACTCCTGCCAGCTTTTTCAACACATTCCAATAGGGAGTGACCAAGGTGGCAGGAGCCTAGTCATTCCAACAGTCTCTGAAATGCTGTTGGAGGTAGTCTTGGGGTAAGCAGCAACATTCCCTCATTTAGAAGTTATATCAGCACTTTCAAATACTCCTGGATTTATTTCACCACTGCAGGGAGGGACAGTTTCCAGGCAGGCATGAGATCTTCAATTTTCCTCAATGGTTGCTTCAAGCAGGTGACTTAAGGAAGGCACATTACCAGGTCTTGTTCATGGCTCCTGGAGGCCAGCCCAGGGCTGCAAAGAATCCTGAGGGGCAGCCACAGCCTGCCCATGCCAGAGGCCAAGTCCTCCTCAGGAGCAGTTCTAAAAACGAGACTGCAGAGCAGGTCTTCAGAGGACATTTGCTTTCCATTTCATATGGATTGGCTCAGGGGCAGGAATGCAGCAAGGAAGCTCTGACTGAAGAAGACTTAAATTCACAAACTTTCACACCTGTCTTTGTGCTATATCAGAAGTTCTAGTAATGATGTGAAAGTTCAGAGAAAGTCAGCAAAGAGAGACTTCAAATGAAAGGGAGGGGGATCAAGGAATCTCACACAGCCTATCCAAGGGAACCCTGATTGAAAGATCTAATTTCTTCCTTAAGGTGGTCATTTCAGACAACATCCACCTAACTGTCTATTGTCAGCATTTTAGCACATCATACCTTATTAATTTGGAATGGCCTTTCTCTGGTACTCTGTTTGTTGAACTGCTCTTCCCAGTTGCCTTTGAAATAGATGGCATTCACCAACACAAGCCTGGTCAGGGAATCAAGAGTCCCCTCTGCCAACAGGTTCTGAATTTTACCTTTAAGGCACAAAGAAAAAACACACATTAATTAAGAGGTTGACATGGATCTAATTACTATCCAAGATAGTATCTGGTCTGCGGTTAATAAACAATAGAGAAGAGAATCATGTACCAGGCACAGCAACAGCTCAGCATTTGAGTTGTTTGAATTCACAATCCTATATCCTGAACTAGGTGTTTACCCAGACAATGGCTCCCATTAAACACTACTGGGCCCTTGGAAAAGCACTCACCTTCAGTTCTTTCCTCTACCCAGCCATTGATTTGTTTCCTGGAATCCTCCCAAGCATGCAGGAAGTCCATCTGTTCCAGGCCAGCATGGTAGGATTTCTGACTGGACTCTATAAATGACTAACAGGGACATTCACAACAGATTTTCAGCAAGAGATTCACTCTCATTCAGACACAGATGATTCTTGCATTCCCCAAGGAAATCTGCTAGCTTTTCTTCCTCAGCTTCATATAGAACCATTAATGTTCAGGCTGACATGTTTCTACTAGGAATTATACCACTTCTTTGAACTGGGTATTTATTTTTATGGCTTATGCACTATACTACAAACATCTACAGTTCATTGACAATAATGAGAGAGTTTTTTTCTTGTATTCATTTTGTGCTTCATTGGCACAACGTATGATTTAATATATTTTCTTTGTAAGACTTGTGCTAAGAGATACATCAACCATTTGTCCCACAGCCAAATAGATGAATGGATCACAGAACCCTCAAGAGAAAAGCCTGATGGATTTTACCCTGCTTAGCATCACTTGTCCAGTTACAACACAAATTATTTAAAAAGGAGATTCTCCACCAGGTTTACATACCAGGCTCTGGCAGAATCCATTGCACTCCTGACTCTCAGCACAGAAACATTGGAAATCAAACCCCAAAGCCTGCCTTGACCTCCAGAGGATAGACGTAGCAAGTACATTATCCTAAGAATCATCACAAATTTAATGGCTACTCACTGCAAGAAACTCAAAGGTCTTTTCTCCATAGAGCCGGTTCGCAGTTCTCAGGATGTATTTGGTGTTTGGATCATTAATTTCAGAGAGAAGGGACTGATACCCATTGTGAGCATCCTGGGCATTCTTCAGAGAAAGCACCTGCACAAAGACAACATCCACAGCAGTGTCATTAACTTCTCTAAACACACTTGCTTCAGCATGATCATTTTTATATTAAAATTACATTTAAGTTACATTTAAGTTAAACGCTGTGATTTGAAGCCATCACACCTCCCATCTGGAGCTTATCAAGGAAGGCATATCTGATGTACCCAGCAAGGTATTGCACAGCTCATAAATTGGGGAGCAGCAGAGTCAGCAGTCCTGATTTTCCTTCCCTCAAGGCAAGCGCTACAGGATCATAGAATGGCTTGGGTGGGAAGGGACCTGTGGGGACAATCTGCTCCAAAGCCTTGCCCAAGCAGGGACACCTAGATCTGGTAGCTCAGACTGTCTCCAGAAGGATTTTGAGTATCTGCAACTATAGCAACAACACAGATTTCTGAGAATTTTTTATAAAGTACATGGAAACATGATATGAGTTTACACTCCCCTCCTACTTTGCAATGGAAGCAAACCAAAAGGACTGATCCTGCACTTTATATTGTCACTTTCTACATAACACAGAAGTCAAGAGATATCTGCTACCTGAACAAATTTTTAAAAAGGAATAAATGAAGTTGCAGTTACCAGTCTGAAATGTAGACTGTGGGACTTTAAAAATATTTTATTGTGCCTGGCTTCATTTTCAGAACGTGTATCATATCATAATAAGCCCAAGCAAGCAAGGAAAAGAAAAAAATTTCTGTAGTCCCCTATTGACCAATAAAAACAATTCCAAGTACATCCTAATTACATTGTAAAGAACATCAGTCTCAAAAATGACAGAAAAACTCGCCGATATTGAATCCAGAAACCTCTTCATTACCTACTGAACAAAGCTCACACTGAAAAACCAAAGAAAACAGGTTCTGTTTACACACACACTCCAGAGGAAGAGCTCTGCTCTCTCACGCCACAGTGACAATCACAGTTTAGCACAAGTGCATGTCACAGACTGAGGACACATCTCTTCCTCATATGATCCCATCAAATGCAATCCAATAACTTTACTGTGACCTACCTTACGAATTTGGGCTTCAGTGCTACCTCTTGCACCCAGCAAAACCATAGACAATGCAGAAGAAATACTAAATGGTGAAAAGAACACATTCTGCCCACTGTTCTTCTCACACAGCTTTCTTAACAGGTCCACAGCAAAAGTGCTGTTTGCTGCACAGAGGCTTTCCATGCTTCCCAGCCTGGGACATAAAACACAGAACGAGAACGATTCAAATTTATTTGAATACAAAACAGTTATTTGTTATTTGTATACCTTCTACACTTCCCAGCATAAGCTAGGCAGCAAAGGCTGGAAAATTATCAGCTCACTGAAAACTGATTTGGTGCCACAAGCACCTGAGATCCCATACTACACCTTTGAGTTATTTTACTAATTTAGAGGCTACTTCAAATTTCAATCCCATACCTACACAGTGTGACTTCTTTTGAGGTGATCAGGCACAACAGCATTTTCTGCAGGACTTCCTGTAAGAAGTTCCTCTTGACTTCACAAAGCAAATAATTTCCCTTCATTGGACCACCAGAGGCAAAGTTAGAACAGCAGAATTACCAACTCTTACCTTCTCTAAGTCTACAGACCTTCAGTGGTAGCTGCAGCTTGCTCCTGTGTATGCACGCTGGGTTTTAAACCTGCCCGCCAGGCTAGGAGAAGCCAGCAGAAGGACTTTGCCTAAAAGCAAGAGAACAAGCAAGAATTTCATTGTCATTAAAACAATCTTTTGCCAAAAAATAGGAAAAAAAAACCTCCACAAACAAATCGAAAAAAATAAGAATATTAAGAATATTATAAAAAAATAAAAATATTCTTTCACAATAAGAAATCCCAAACAAACTAAAATCCCCAACCATACTAAGCAAATATAAATCACATTATAATAGGATATTTGCTCCGCACATTACCAACAACTTTACTTATCGCTCCAAGTTAATGCGACTACATATAAAAGAAAACTTCGTTGCATTATAACTGGAAATTGGAAGGATTTGTGCCGGCAAACCCATGTTAAAACTCTTCTGACTGACACACTCCGCACCCCCACACATTTCACTCACACAGCAGCTCTCCCCACACTTCTTGAAGCAGAACTAGCAGATTTGCTGCTTCCTTTTATACCCAAATGTGGGCAGAAGTTTGCATCAGAATTTGGGGATTTCCTGCACTGTCCTCCCACAGAAATTCCTGATATCGATGCCAGCTCTCTCAGGCAAACACACAATCGGCACGGCAGCTCTGCAAAGGTCTTTTAGCAAGCTCTGTGCTAAAGAAAACACCGGCACCTCCCGAGCCAACATCTAAAGCAACGGCCCAGTGGTGCCTTCGCTTCCCTTTGCTTCCACCGCCCGTGCGCGCCCCGCACCCAAACCCCCTCACAGCCCGCACCCCTCGCTGCCCGAGCAGCGCTGCGGTTTCGGGAGCCGAGGAAACAGTTCCGCCTTTCACCGCGATACCGCCCCATTCCCGCAGGATGCCCCGCGGGCGGGGACAGCGCGGAGCTGCCCCGGGCCCCTCCCGCCCCGCGCAGCCCCAGCGCGGCCGAGGCCGCTTGGCCGCGCCCCTGCCCGGCCGGCGACAACCGCGGAGAGGAGACAGCGCCCGCCGGGCCGGGCCAGCGACACCCAACCCCGCCGGGCCCTGCCAGAAGGCTCTTCCTCCTGCCCGACACATACGGGTATGATTTAGATCTGAAAAGGGAGACATAGAACCATGCAGTGCTGATACTTCTTTTATTATTCCAGGAACGGGACCCACAAAATACATCCCAATATAAGGAAAGCTGTTACATCTCTGTCTTTGGTATTATACAGGTAAACTATGGTGTTTAAGAAAATATTAATAGGATAAACATATAACAGTAGCCAAAAAAAAAATTTGAAATTAACTTTCTCCTTCAAATATTCCATAGGCGGCAGCTGCCCTTTTATTTCATTCTTTGATAAATGACCAGAACCAGGGGACAGGCAATAAACCCAAGTGTCCTGGAGTGGGGAATAAAGGTACTCGCCCCACAAATACCTCCCAGGTACATCTCTTATAACAGCATACTTTCATTCCCATTCATGCCTAAGTGTGGCTCCAGTTGTTAGCTAAAAGCCCCCATCTATGAAGGATGTTCTGCAATACCTGGAACAGGCTGCCAAAAACTCCTTTCAGCTCCAGGCAATGTATCAAGGCACTCAATGGAGGAGACTGGAAGGTAAAAGTGGAGGGCAGCTCCAAATGTGCTCCAGCCTTGTCACAAGCAGAAGTAACAATCCCACGGGCTCTCACTGCCTGACTCTGCCTGCTGGACACCAAAAGTGAAGTCAAGCACAGAAGAAGCACTCACAAAGCAAGTGGGATGGTTCTTGTGTCAGCAAGAACCTGGAGACCTCTGCACACAGGCACAGGAGGGGTTGGACATGGCAGCTGCTCTGTTTGTCTAAGCAGATCTGTTATTCCTGCCAAGCCTAAGATCAAGACTACAGAAGAAGTTCAGGCACAGCTGAAAGAGACAATTAGTGCAGAATGAGTCACCTTGTTCTAGGGAAATATGAATTTATTGCCTGAAGGCACCTATGCAGCCAAGCCATCTCCTCCTTAGGGACAGCAAAATCTGCCACAGAACAAAATGCTGCAAGTTTTGTTGTGCCGGATGAAGAAGAGGAAGGGATGATCAGCAATGAATTCTGCAGTGGACATAACAGCGGAACACCCACATATTACCATTGCTGTGGCAGCAGCTGCTTCAGTGCCTTCTTCATTGACTTCCACAAAGGATTTGTGAATCACTTCAGAGAGCACCTGCTCATTACTAGGTGAGATTCCTGAAAAGTCAGCCTTCCCTGACTCAAATGCATCAGGCATTCCCATGCTGCTCAGAACCGGTTTCAGATCATAATTTTCTTCCAGTTTAAATCGGGGTAAATACACCATCACCTCTGTATAGTCCATCATTTTAGGATTGATCCAACCCATCAGCTTCTCATATGTAAGTTCTCTTTCCAGCTGAAGAAAAATGCCAAATTTACTTAATTACAATGAGAATTGAGATCATATTACATAGCCAAAGTACTGATTTCTGTTTGCTTATTCACATAGCACATAATATGCATGGGGTTTTTCCCTTTGTTATGCATGAAGACTGTGGGTTTTTCTTTTCATTTTTATTTGGAGAATAAATGATTCAAGAAGCCTTGGTAATAAATTCCTGGACGAGATTGCCGAAGAGCCCAAACTGGTATCCTACGCTCAGCACAAAAGAGATCCTGCCCTTTCCTCTGAGCCTCTTTCCAGCCAGTGAGCCACACACCACCTCCCAGCTGCTCAGCACACAACACCTACAGGACAAGCCCCAGCACTTCCAAAGAGCCCACCCAAAATCCCCTCTCCCCATTCCATCATCACCATACTGTGCCTTCCCCACAACCACAGCTGACCTCTGCCCCTGAGCAGGGCCAGCTCTGCTTCCAGAGCCTCTGCCTAAGGCAGCAGCACACGGCCTGAGCAGCACTGTCCGTGCTGCAGGGGCTGTCCCTTTGGGGACAGGGAGGAGAGGGACATTTCTGCTGGCCTTGAGCACCAGAGACACAATTGCTCTGGAACTCAACTGCAGGTCTCTGTGCAATATCAGACTTTCTTCCCTGGAACGATTCAGGCTGTCTTTGCACTCAGCTCAACTACTTACTCTCTCCAAGCCTGTGGAGCCATCCTGGATTGCATCAGGGAGCAGGATGATCATGCTCAGTTCATTACCCACATAGGGCAGCTCCAGGATTTTGGTCTGGAAGTCCCCAATGTAGGTCATGTTAAAATTTGCCTCCCTGAACATCATCTGCACAGGTCTGGTCTCGTTCTAGAAATCAAGAGATGCCAACAGTTAGTGCTGAGCTTCTCTGCTGGTCTCGCACTACAAAGCAGGCAGCAAGTTACTCAGGGCATTTTAGGATTTGACCAAAGGGAACTGATCACATACCACAGAATGCAGCCCTACCACTGCCTTTTGGAAAGCATGAGGTACAAACAGTGCATCATATTACACCACAACTCAAAAGCAGATTATTAATCAGCCCTATATCCTTTTGGTGTTGCATCTTGATAGCTGGTTCTAAGCTTGCACAGCTGCACGGAATAGAAACTGCAACAGTGTCTTTAGATACTCCTGCCAGCTTTTTCAACACATTCCAATAGGGAGTGACCAAGGTGGCAGGAGCCTAGTCATTCCAACAGTCTCTGAAATGCTGTTGGAGGTAGTCTTGGGGTAAGCAGCAACATTCCCTTATTTAGAAGTTATATCAGCACTTTCAAATACTCCTGGATTTATTTCACCACTGCAGGGAGGGACAGTTTCCAGGCAGGCATGAGATCTTCAATTTTCCTCAATGGTTGCTTCAAGCAGGTGACTTAAGGAAGGCACATTACCAGGTCTTGTTCATGGCTCCTGGAGGCCAGCCCAGGGCTGCAAAGAATCCTAAGGCGCAGCCACGGCCTGCCCATGCCAGAGGCCAAGTCCTCCTCAGGAGCAGTTCTAAAAACGAGACTGCAGAGCAGGTCTTCAGAGGACATTTGTTTTCCATTTCATATGGATTGGCTCAGGGGCAGGAATGCAGCAAGGAAGCTCTGACTGAAGAAGACTTAAATTCACAAACTTTCACACCTGTCTTTGTGCTATATCAGAAGTTCTAGTAATGATGTGAAAGTTCAGAGAAAGTCAGCAAAGAGAGACTTCAAATGAAAGGGAGGGGAAATAAGGAATCTCACACAGCCTATCCAAGGGAACCCTGATTGAAAGATCTAATTTCTTCCTTAGGGTGGTCATTTCAGACAACATCCACCTAACTGTCTATTGTGAGCATTTTAGCACATCATACCTTATTAATTTGGAATGGCCTTTCTCTGGTACTCTGTTTGTTGAACTGCTCTTCCCACTTGCCTTTGAAATAGATGGCATTCACCAACACAAGCCTGGTCAGGGAATCAAGAGTCCCCTCTGCCAACAGGTTCTGAATTTTACCTTTAAGGCACAAAGAAAAAACACACATTAATTAAGAGGTTGACATGGATCTAATTACTATCCAAGATAGTATCTGGTCTGCGGTTAATAAACAATAGAGAAGAGAATCATGTACCAGGCACAGCAACAGCTCAGCATTTGAGTTGTTTGAATTCACAATCCTCTATCCTGAACTAGGTGTTTACCCAGACAATGGCTCCCATTAAACACTACTGGGCCCTTGGAAAAGCACTCACCTTCAGTTCTTTCCTCCACCCAGCCATTGATTTGTTTCCTGGAATCCTCCCAAGCATGCAGGAAGTCCATCTGTTCCAGGCCAGCATGGTAGGATTTCTGACTGGACTCTATAAATGACTAACAGGGACATTCACAACAGATTTTCAGGAAGAGATTCACTCTCCTTCAGACACAGGTGATTCTTGCACCACCTAAGGAAATCTGGCAGCTTTCCTTCCCCAGCTTCATACAGAGCCATTAGGGTGACATGTTCCTACTAGGATTTATTCCGCTTCTTTCAGCAAAGAATCAATATTGTTATGGCTTATGCACAGTACTCCAAACTTCTACACTTCATAGACAAGGATGGTGGCCGGGGGGGGGGGGAATTCTTGTTTTTATTTTGTGCTTTATGGACATGACATTTAGTTTTATAAATTCCTTTAAGAGACTTCTGCTAAGGGACACACCAACTATTTGTCCCACAGCCAAATAAATGAATGGATCACAGAACCCTCAAGTGTAGACACTGATGGACTTTACCCTGCTTTGCCATATTCAGATCCCATGTTATTTAAAGGAGATTCTCCACCAAGTTCAGACACCAGGCTCTGGCAGAATCCATTGCACTCCTGGCTCTCAGGCCTCAGTTGTTGGAAAGTAAAGTCCAAAGCCTGCCTTGATCTCCAGAGGATAGACGTAGCAAGTACATTATCCTAAGAATCATCACAAATTTAATGGCTACTCACTGCAAGAAACTCAAAGGTCTTTTCTCCATAGAGCCGGTTCACAGTTCTCAGGATGTATTTGGTGTTTGGATCATTAATTTCAGAGAGAAGGGACTGATACCCATTGTGAGCATCCTGGGCATTCTTCAGAGAAAGCACCTGCACAAAGACAACATCTGCAGTGCTGGTACAACTCATAAATTGGGGAGCAGCAGAGTCAGCAGTCCTGATTTTCCTTCCCTCAAGGTAAGCGCTACAGGATCACAGAATGGCTCAGTCTGGAAGGGACCTGTGGGGACAATCTGCTACAAAGCCCTGCCCAAGCAGGGATACCTAGAGCTGGTAGCTCAGACTGTGTCCATGTATTTTGACTATCTGCAACTACAGGAACAACTCAGGGTTTTGAGAAATTTTCATGAAGTACATGGAAAAAAGATCAGAGTTTATACTTCACTCCCACATTGAAAGGAAGCAAACATCCAAACCAAAATGATTGATTCTGCACTCAATAGTGTCACATCCTACATAAAACACAAGCCAAGAGATATTTGCTACCTGAGCACACTTTTAAAAAGGAATAAATCAAATTGCAGTTACCAGTCTGAAATACAGGCACAGGGATTTATAATATAGTTTTATATGCCTGGCTCCTTTTTCAGAACATGTATCATATGATAATAAGCCCAAGCAAGCAAGGAAAAGAAAATAATTTATGTAGCCACCTATTGATCAAAAAAAAAACCAATTCCAGGAACCTTCTAATTATATATTAAGGAAGATCACCCTCAAAAACCTTCACACACTAAATCCAGAAAATTCTTCATTTCATACTGAACAAAGCTCACACTGAAAAACCAAAGAAAACAGGTTCTGTTTACACACACACTCCAGAGGAAGAGCTCTGCTCTCTCATGCCACAGTGACAATCACAGTTTAGCACAAGTGCATGTCACAGACTGAGGACACATCTCTTCTTCATATGATCCCATCAAATGCAATCCAATAACTTTATTGTGACCTACCTTACGAATTTGGGCTTCAGTGCTACCTCTTGCACCCAGCAAAACCATAGACAAAGCAGAAGAAATACTAAATGGTGAAAAGAACACATTCTGCCCACTGTTCTTCTCACACAGCTTTCTTAACAGGTCCACAGCAAAAGTGCTGTTTGCTGCACAGAGGCTTTCCATGCTTCACAGCCTGGGACATAAAACACAGAACGAGAATGATTCAAATTTATTTGAATACAAAACAGTTATTTGTTATTTGTATACCTTCTACACTTCCCAGCATAAGCTAGGCAGCAAAGGCTGGAAAATTATCAGCTCACTGAAAACTGATTTGGTGCCACAAGCACCTGAGATCCCATACTACACCTTTGAGTTATTTTACTAATTTAGAGGCTACTTCAAATTTCAATCCCATACCTACACAGTGTGACTTCTTTTGAGGTGATCAGGCACAACAGCTTTTTGGTCAGGACTTCCTGAAAGAAGTTCCTCTTGACTTCACAAAGCAAATAATTTCCCTTCATTGGACCACCAGAGGCAAAGTTAGAACAGCAGAATTACCAACTCTTACCTTCTCTAAGTCTACAGACCTTCAGTGGTAGCTGCAGCTTGCTCCTGTGTATGCACGCTGGGTTTTAAACCTGCCCACCAGGCTAGGAGAAGCCAGCAGAAGGACTTTGCCTAAAAGCAAGAGAACAAGCAAGAATTTCATTGTCATTAAAACAATCTTTTGCCAAAAAATAAGAAAAAAAACCTCCACAAACAAATCGAAAAAAATAAGAACATTAAGAATATTATAAAAAATTAAAAATATTCTTTCACAATAAGAAATCCCAAACAAACTAAAGTCCCCATCCATACTAAGCAAATATAAATCACATCATAATAGGATATTTGCTCTGCACATTACCAACAACTTTACTTATCGCTCCAAGTAATGCGACTACATATAAAAGAAAAATTCGTTGCATTATAACTGGAAATTGGAAGGATTTGTGCCGGCAAACCCATGTTAAAACTCTTCTGACTGACACACTCCGCACCCCCACACATTTCACTCACACAGCAGCTCTCCCCACACTTCTTGAAGCAGAACTAGCAGATTTGCTGCTTCCTTTTATACCCAAATGTGGGCAGAAGTTTGCATCAGAATTTGGGGATTTCCTGCACTACCCTCCCACAGAAATTCCTGATATCGATGCCAGCTCTCTCAGGCAAACACACAATCGGCACGGCAGCTCTGCAAAGGTCTTTTAGCAAGCTCTGTGCTAAAGAAAACACCGGCACCTCCCGAGCCAACATCTAAAGCAACGGCCCAGTGGTGCCTTCGCTTCCCTTTGCTTCCACCGCCCGTGCGCGCCCCGCACCCAAACCCCCTCACAGCCCGCACCCCTCGCTGCCCGAGCAGCGCTGCGGTTTCGGGAGCCGAGGAAACAGTTCCGCCTTTCACCGCGATACCGCCCCATTCCCGCAGGATGCCCCGCGGGCGGGGACAGCGCGGAGCTGCCCCGGGCCCCTCCCGCCCCGCGCAGCCCCAGCGCGGCCGAGGCCGCTTGGCCGCGCCCCTGCCCGGCCGGCGACAACCGCGGAGAGGAGACAGCGCCCGCCGGGCCGGGCCAGCGACACCCAACCCCGCCGGGCCCTGCCAGAAGGCTCTTCCTCCTGCCACAGCCCGACACGTACGGGTATGATTTAGATCTGAAAAAGGAGACATAGAACCATGCAGTGCTGATACTTCTTTTATTATTCCAGGAACGGGACCCACAAAATACATCCCAATATAAGGAAAGCTGTTACATCTCTGTCTTTGGTATTATACAGGTAAACTATGGTGTTTAAGAAAATATTAATAGGATAAACATATAACAGTAGCCAAAAAAAAAAAAAAATTTGAAATTAAGACTTTCTCCTTCAAATATTCCATAGGCAGCAGCTGCCCTTTTATTTCATTCTTTGATAAATGACCAGAACCAGGGGACAGGCAATAAACCCAAGTGTCCTGGAGTGAGGAATAAAGGTACTCGCCCCACAAATACCTCCCAGGTTCATCTCTTATAACAGCATACTTTCATTCCCATTCATGCCTAAGTGCGGCTCCAGTTGTTAGCTAAAAGCCCCCATCTATGTAGGATGTTCTGCAATACCTGGAACAGGCTGCCAAAAACTCCTTTCAGCTCCAGGCAATGTATCAAGGCACTCAGTGGAGGAGACTGGAAGGTAAAAGTGGAGGGCAGCTCCAAATGTGCTCCAGCCTTGTCACAAGCAGAAGTAACAATCCCACGGGCTCTCACTGCCTGACTCTGCCTGCTGGACACCAAAAGTGAAGTCAAGCACAGAAGAAGCACTCACAGAGCAAGTGGGATGGCTCTTGTGTCAGCAAGAACCTGGAGACCTCTGCACACAGGCACAGGAGGGGTTGGACATGGCAGCTGCTCTGTTTGTCTAAGCAGATCTGTTATTCCTGCCAAGCCTAAGATCAAGACTACAGAAGAAGTTCAGGCACAGCTGAAAGAGACAATTAATGCAAAAAGGAGTCGTGCTGTTCCAGGGAAATATGAATTTATTGCCTGAAGGCACCTATGCAGCCAAGACATCTCCTCCTTAGGGACAGCAAAATCTGCCACAGAACAAAATGCTGCAAGTTTTGTTGTGCCGGATGAAGAAGAGGAAGGGATGATCAGCAGTGAATTCCGGAACTATCATTGCACAACGCATCATCATCACTGCAGCTGTGGCAGCAGCTGCTTCAGTGCCTTCTTCATTGACTTCCACAAAGGATTTGTGAACCACTTCAGAGAGCACCAGCTCGTTCCCAGATGAGATTCCTGAGAAGTCTGCCTTCCCCAAATCAAATGCATCAGGCATTCCCATGCTGCTCAGAAGGGGTTTCAGATCATAATTTTCTTCCAGTTTAAATCGGGGTAAAGATACCCTCACTTTTGTAGAGTCCATCATTTCAGGATTGATCCAATCTATTAGCTTCTCATATGTAAGTTCTCTTTCCAGCTGAAGAAAAATTTCAGATTTACTTAATTACAATGAGAATTGAATCAGAGTTATACTTGCAAATGAACTGATTATGGGATTTGTTTATATTGTATAAGATGCATCTTTTTTTACCTGGTCAGTGTTTCTCAAGCCAAAACTGCAAGTTTTACCTCTCACTAGAGCATACTGCCCCTGCCAAGATCATTATCTACTGTTTTTTCTAATAGCTATAATTGGGATCAATCTCCTCCATGTAATGTTAGCTTCTACAGAACATGTTAAATTGTCCATGGATTTTTTTTTTTAATTTTTTCTTATGGGACAGAAAGGCACAGAACAGTTAACAAGGACCCAAATAATCTAAACCCAGTTCTTCTATCACTTTACCAAAGGTACATCCTACAGGTCAGTCAGCAGCATTATGAAAACTGTGTGTTCACAAAGGCCCTTTGCAGTCAGTCTTAGAGAACTTTATTCATAAACTCGTGGTCCAGAGTTCCAAAGAGATCAAACTGGTATCCTACCCTCAGCACAAAAGAGATCCTGCCCTTTCCTCTGAGCCTCTTTCCAGCCAGTGAGCCACACACCACCTCCCAGCTGCTCAGCACATAACACAACAATTGTCCTGTAGGACAAGCCCCAGCACTTCCAAAGAGCCCACCCAAAATCCCCTCTCCCCATTCCATCATCACCATACTGTGCCTTCCCCACAACCACAGCTGACCTCTGCCCCTGAGCAGGGCCAGCTCTGCTTCCAGAGCCTCTGCCTAAGGGAGCAGCACACGGCCTGAGCAGCACTGTCCGTGCTGCAGGGGCTGTCCCTTTGGGGACAGGGAGGAGAGGGACATTTCTGCTGGCCTTGAGCACCAGAGACACAATTGCTCTGGAACTCAACTGCAGGTCCCTGTGCAATATCAGACTTTCTTCCCTGGAACGATTCAGGCTGTCTTTGCACTCAGCTCAACTACTTACTCTCTCCAAGCCTGTGGAGCCATCCTGGATTGCATCAGGGAGCAGGATGATCATGCTCAGTTCATTACCCACATAGGGCAGCTCCAGGATTTTGGTCTGGAAGTCCCCAATGTAGGTCATGTTAAAATTTGCCTCCTTGAACATCATCTGCACAGGTCTGGTCTCGTTCTAGAAATCAAGAGATGCCAACAGTTAGTGCTGAGCTTCTCTGCTGGTCTCACACTACAAAGTTGGCAGCAAGTTACTCAGGGCATTTTAGGATTTGACCAAAGGGAACTGATTACACACCACAGAGCACAGACACCACACCGTCCTTTGTTAATAACTAAAAATCCTGAGATTTCCTTTTTAATTATTAACGTAAAAATGTTTGGGAATATTCATTTAAGGTAAATTCATGTTCTCACTCTTTTGTTAACTTAAGAACTAGTGCCAAGCACTAAAGTGAGCTAGTAATAAGCAGGGGCATTGTTCTTTGCAATAAATGAATAAGTTATTTCAGTGTATGTATTGTTAGTCCATGTGGTTCTGTGTGGCTATAACAAAGACTTAAAATATTTTAAAATGTATACACTAAAACTACCAAGAAAGAGTATTATTATGAATTCTTAAAAGTCATGAGGATAGTAATAATGGGAGAGATTCTATTCTCATTTTCATTTTCTGCTATCTTATTCTATTTCCACATGGAGCATCAGCTACTATTGTTTACATTATTTTCCTTCTTCTCAGTTTCACTGCTTTCTCTCTTCCCTTCATGAGATTTTCAAATAAGTAGCTTTTTGTAATTAAACTGATGCCCATTGGAATAATGCCCAGAAAGAATATGGCAGAAATTATTTTGCAACAGCAGTGACACATGAAAGGATCGACAAGCAAAAGGAAAGCCACAACGCAATAGAAAATCATCCAGTGACTCATAAGAAGTGCAAGAGTCAGAGAAATAATTTCATAAGATGTTGGAAATGTTCCTGGGATGTCAAAGTAACTCTTTGTTACTGAACAGCATGTAAAATAACTAGCTTAATGTTTCAGCTTACACCTTGCATTTCCAAACGTTCACGGAGGACAAGGTGTCAGGAACCAAACCTGTCTCTGAAGCTCTTGTACAGAGTATGGGGTGAACAGTAACACTCCCTTATCTAAAAGTGCTAGTAGCACTTAAAAGCCTTCCTGGATTTATTTCACCATTGCAGGGAGGGACAGTTTCCAGGCAGGCATGAGGGCTTCAATTTTCCTCAATGGTTGCTTCAAGCAGGTGAGTTAAGGAAGGCACATTACCAGGTCTTGTTCATGACTTCTGGAGGCCAACCCAGGGCTGCAAAGAATCCTGAGGGGCAGCCACGGCCTGCCCATGCCAGAGGCCAAGTCCTCCTCAGGAGCACTGATCTACTTCTAAAAACAAGGCTGCAGAGAACACAGGTCTTCAGAGGAAATTTGTTTTCCATTTACTTTGGATTGGCTCAGGGGCAGAAAAGTTGCAGGGAAGTTCTGACTGAAGAAGACTTAAATTCAAAGCTTTCACACCTGTCTTTGTGCTACATGAAAGGTTCTATTAATGATGTGAAAGTTCAGAGAAAGTCAGCAAAGATGGTATTCATATGAAAGGGAGGGGACAGAACGAATCTCATACATCCCACCCAAGGCAACCCTGACTGAAAGATTTAATTTCTTCTTAAAGGTGGTCATTTCAGGCTACTTCAGATTAACAGGGTATTGTCAGCATTTTAGCACATCATACCTTATTAATTTGGAATGGCCTTTCTCTGGTACTCTGTTTGTTGAACTGCTCTTCCCACTTGCCTTTGAAATAGATGGCATTCACCAACACAAGCCTGGTCAGGGAATCCAGAATCCCCTCTGCCAACAGGTTCTGAATTTTACCTTTAAGGCACAAAGAAAAAACACACATTAATTAAGAGGTTGACATGGATCTAATTACTATCCAAGATAGTATCTGGTCTGTGATTAATAAACAATAGAGAAGAGAATTATGTACCAGACACAGCAACAGCTCAGCATTTGAGTTGTTTAAATTCACAATCCTCTATCCTGAACTAGGTGTTTACCCAGACAATGGCTCCCATTAAACACAACTGGGCCCTTGGAAAAGCACTCACCTTCAGTTCTTTCCTCCACCCAGCCATTGATTTGTTTCCTGGAATCCTCCCAAGCATGCAGGAAGTCCATCTGTTCCAGGCCAGCATGGTAGGATTTCTGACTGGACTCTATAAATGACTAACAGGGACATTCACAACAGATTTTCAGGAAGAGATTCACTCTCCTTCAGACACAGGTGATTCTTGCACCACCTAAGGAAATCTGGCAGCTTTCCTTCCCCAGCTTCATACAGAGCCATTAGGGTGACATGTTCCTACTAGGATTTATTCCGCTTCTTTCAGCAAAGAATCAATATTGTTATGGCTTATGCACAGTACTCCAAACTTCTACACTTCATAGACAAGGATGGTGGCCGGGGGGGGGGGGAATTCTTGTTTTTATTTTGTGCTTTATGGACATGACATTTAGTTTTATAAATTCCTTTAAGAGACTTCTGCTAAGGGACACACCAACTATTTGTCCCACAGCCAAATAAATGAATGGATCACAGAACCCTCAAGTGTAGACACTGATGGACTTTACCCTGCTTTGCCATATTCAGATCCCATGTTATTTAAAGGAGATTCTCCACCAAGTTCAGACACCAGGCTCTGGCAGAATCCATTGCACTCCTGGCTCTCAGGCCTCAGTTGTTGGAAAGTAAAGTCCAAAGCCTGCCTTGATCTCCAGAGGATAGACGTAGCAAGTACATTATCCTAAGAATCATCACAAATTTAATGGCTACTCACTGCAAGAAACTCAAAGGTCTTTTCTCCATAGAGCCGGTTCACAGTTCTCAGGATGTATTTGGTGTTTGGATCATTAATTTCAGAGAGAAGGGACTGATACCCATTGTGAGCATCCTGGGCATTCTTCAGAGAAAGCACCTGCACAAAGACAACATCTGCAGTGCTGGTACAACTCATAAATTGGGGAGCAGCAGAGTCAGCAGTCCTGATTTTCCTTCCCTCAAGGTAAGCGCTACAGGATCACAGAATGGCTCAGTCTGGAAGGGACCTGTGGGGACAATCTGCTACAAAGCCCTGCCCAAGCAGGAACATCTACTGCCCATAGTCCAGGACTGTGTCCAGATGCATTTTGAGTATTTCCAACAATGGCAACAAAAGTTTTTGAGAAACTTTTCTTAACAGTAAATATTTTTTAAAAATACAGGTTTTTACTCATCTCTCACTTTGCAAAGGAGCCCAATAACAGAACCAGGACTGATTCTGCACTTAACTTTTTCAGCTCATATGTAAAACACATGACAAGTACTATCTGCTACCTAAGCAAGTTTAAATCAAAAAAGTGTAAACCATGCTTACAGTTTGACATTCAGTCACTGTGGATTTTATTTTTATGTGTTTGGCTATGTTTTGAGAACATATGTTGTCTGATATTAAGCCCAAGTGAAGAAGCAGAGCAAAATATTTTATGGAGCTGGAAATTGATCAAGCTAAATTAAAAAAAAAAAAAGAAAAAGGAAAACACATACCTCTCAATTACATATTAAGGATGATGTGTCTCAAAAAAACCACAAAATCACCACACAAAACCAGGAAACTCTTATTTCATAATGAAAGAATGTCCCCTTTCAAAATAAATGAAAATTGATTGTCGTTATACAAACACCAGAGGAAGAGCTCTGCTCTCTCACGCCACAGTGACAATCACAGTTTAGACAAATGCATGTCACAGACTGAGGACACATCTCTTCCTCATATGATCCCATCAAATGCAATCCACCAAGTTTATTTTCACCTACCTTGCTTATTTGGGCTTCAGTGCTACCTCTTGCACCCAGCAAAACCATAGACAAAGCAGAAGAAATACTAAATGGTGAAAAGAACACATTCTGCCCACTTTTCATCTCACACAGCTTTCTTAACAGGTCCACAGCAAAAGTGCTGTTTGCTGCACAGAGGCTTTCCATGCTTCCAAGCCTGGGACATAAAACACAGAACGAGAATGATTCAAATTTATTTGAATACAAAACAGTTATTTCTACCTTCTACACTTCCCAGCATAAGCTAGGCAGCAAAGGCTGGAAAATTATCAGCTCACTGAAAACTGATTTGGTGCCACAAGCACCTGAGATCCCATACTACACCTTTGAGTTATTTTACTAATTTAGAGGCTACTTCAAATTTCAATCCCATACCTACACAGTGTGACTTCTTTTGAGGTGATCAGGCACAACAGCTTTTTGGTCAGGACTTCCTGAAAGAAGTTTCTCTTGACTTCACATAGAAAATAATTTCCATTTATTAGACTACTAGAGGCAAAGTTAGACATCAGAACAGCAGAATTACCAATTCTTACCTTCTCTAATTCTACAGACCTTCAGTGGTAGCTGCAGCTTGCTTCTACGTGGGTACACTGGGTTTTAAACCTGCCAGCCAGACTTGGAGAAGTCAGCAGAATGACTTGGCCTGCTAGATAAAAGAAGGAAAGAAAAAAATTTACATCACCAGCATGACAGGTAACTGCAATTTCCTGCTATATTACAAAGAAAAAAAAAATCAAAGTTCATTTTAGTTCCATTTTATTGCCTGCAACATGGCAACGCACACAATCATAAACTGTCATACGCTGTATTCATCTGCTATAGGCAGTGAATCTGAGATTAAACACCACACCTATTAAATGAGCAATAGGTACTAGAACACTGAGTTAACCACAGGTAAGTATCATAAATCATCATAAGATAAATGCTGATAGGTTTTACTATCTCTTTTCTTTTTCTCATTAGGCAGGGCCTAGTGTTGACATGTTGCTACCAAATACAAAACCACCACCTAATTCATACTACTGATTCATTATCTTAGAGAGTTGAAAAGAGCAAGTTTCCACATGCATGCTTTTCAAACCAAGAAAATTCCTTGCTAGCAGCTTTACTATAAACAGTAGCAATTTAATCCTATTTCTCTTCTCCCGTAACTTGAAAAGAGTACAACCAAAAAACAAGCATGCTTGGATGGAAACAATCCTCCAATTGTGTCTGAATGAGTAATTTATGCAGTGCACAGAATAAAGAAAAGACACATAGCATTCACATTGGTTACAATGTAGACCAGAATTTTCCTACTATCCCAGTATCTGCAGATGGCTAGCAATACGGTTTTTTTAACCTCCGGGTCAAAGCACACAGGAATAGTGACACCAACAGGCAGAAATTTACATTTAAATTTCTGTTTTCTAGAAAGTGTCTGTAGGACTTCCACAACAGGCAAGAATTTACAGACAAAAGGATGCAACTGACACTATTTGCCTGTCTGAAATTCAGGGGCATTTAAATAATAATTAATATTCATAAGTATAATAAAAATATTCAACAGCTGTGACACAAGGCTAGGAGTTACATCTGCACAGTCAACTATGCCTCCTCTGCAGCTCAGGAGTAGCAACATAACTACAGACACCCTTCTCATCAGACACAATGCACAATTTGGAATCCACAGTTTCAGAGACAATACACAATGACCACACTTTAAGGAACAAAAAATGTCATGATACAAGTACATATTTGTCAGTCAATTGTAAACTGCTGCAAAGCCCTCAGTGGTCAAAGGGTTTGCTGACAGCAACTCATTCCTTACTCTGCTCTCTCTGCAGGTCAGCAATGAGACACTTCTGCAGAGGTTTTGTGTTCCTACCACTGAATTTCAAGTGTATATTCTCAGCAGCCAACAGCTATGCTTCAGGACAGTCTTTATGGACTGAAAGGCTGTATGTAAATCAATTAGTAGACAACCACTGCAGGGCCTCACTATGGGGAAACCACAGCAGGCTGCAGCTCTCCTCCAGCTCGCAACCCAAGAAACCCAAGAGACACTTCCCACAAAAACTGCGACATCAGTGTCCGGCAAACAAGGACACTTCCCCACGGTGAGTCAGCTACATCAGAGGAGTCTCAAGCTGACTCTTTCAACTCCAGAGGGAACTCGGGGCAGTGAGCACCAGGCCATGTCCATCTCCACGGATAAAGCCCTGTCTGTGGCACAGACACCCTTTTTTCCCATGCACTGAACCAAAGCAGGCTTCCTTACGGGAAAAAGCTTCATTTAGGATTTGGAGAGTTGGGAGCGATGTTAAAACACTTGCAGGGCAAGAGCGCGGACAGCTCCTAGTGATGGGCCTTGGCATCGCAGCTCTCCCTGGGACACAGGGAATGACACGGTCCCGCTGCTGTCGGGCTCCTGACCCCTGCGCCTCTGCATGGGCGGGGAAGGGCAGGGAGGAACCTGACACTGTTCCAGCAAGCTGAGGCACAAAACGCCAAAGGTTTGGCCCTCCCTGGAGCGAAGAGTTCCTCTTCCGCCCCCGCCCCGGGCTTGACCCGCGGGAGACGCCTCAACCCCGCAGTGCTCCCGGCGCTCCCACACGAAGAGCTCCAGCCGCACCGCCGCGGCTCCAGCTGGCAAGAAGCAGCTGCGTTTAGGGAATGTCACGAAAGAGGGAAGAAAAAGAAACAAAACAGAAAACGCAATAAAAGCAACGCCATTCAGCTCTACTTCCTAAAAAACCCGCCAAACAAGAAAACCCTAAAAAACACAGGCACAGGCTTCCCCGTAGAAAACCTTCAAGACAACGCAGCAGCAACGCGGCCGCCGCACTCACCCCGCCGGCCGCCGCCTTCCCTGTTCCCGGAAGCGCAGCCGAGCAGAGGGAAAGGATAGGAGCCCGGCCCCTCCCGGGATCTAGCCAGAGGCTGAGGCGCTTCACCCTTGGCCGCCGGGAACGGGAGGCGCCGCAGCCCCTCCCGGTAAAATGGCGGCCCCCCCGCCTCAGGGAGTCCCAGCAGCCGCCTCTCCCCTCCCGTTTGAGCTCCGCCGGCCACGGCCCGTGTTTGTCCACCTCTGCCTCCCTCTCGTGGCAGAGCTGACAGAAAGCACCCCCGGTCCGTGAGGCGCTATTAATTCCTTATTTCTAGCTAGGATTGCTTTGAGCCAAATCGAGCTGTTGCTGTAGCCAGACACCGTACGGGCTTAACCCTTCCTCGCATTCCTGAGGGTTTGAGGGAGGCAAATAGCCCTAAGAAAGCTGTATTTTTTTTTTTTAATTTTATTAAAAGGAATCTGTGGAGCAACATGAGGGTTATTGGGGGCTTATGTAGACTTGCAGCTGAAATGTGGAAGGAAAGCAAGGGGATGTCCACAGGGTGAAGGTTGGGAGGATCTGCCTCCAGTATTAACTCTAGGGCTAAAAAGCAGGAGCTGGGTCTGATTGCTGCAGGCTGGGGGTACATACTAGGACCACATCAGGATAAGTGGCCCTCATAATTAGGCAAAATATATTTGTGCACAGTGCTGTGAGTGGGAGAGATAGAAATGCCATGGTGATATAAAGTGATAAGGGCAGAGCTACGCATGATGGCCTGATCCAAATGATAGCTAGGATTGCTCTGTGGGTGCAAGGCATTGCACACTCCCCATGGCACTGCCATGGTTGTCCCTTCAGCTTAGGAAGGAGTCATTGGAGAAGCTGTCCCTCAGGCACCAGAGTGTGTGGTCTAATGAGGAAGGGGTTCAAGTCCTGCTCCCCTGGTAACAGAAAGCCTCAGGTTTGGGGTTTGCCTCTGTGCTAGCAAGCAAGCATCTCCTGCTCTGCAGGACTCACTGACTAGGGTGAGCAAAACCTTCCAAAGAAGAGGATGGTTTGTGATTTGTTGTGTCTGATAAAGAAGATAAAAGGGTGGTCTGCTTTGAAAGTCATTGTTGGGACTCTTGATCTCATCATCAAGACACCTGTGGCAGCTGCTGCCTCCGTACCTTCTTCATTGACCTCCACAAAAGCTTTGTGAATAACCTGTGAGATGAAAAGATCCTTCTTCACTGACATCCCTGTGAAATCAGCCTGACCCGGGTCAAAAGCATTTCGTATCCCCATGCTGCTCAGAGGGGATTTAAGGTCATAGTTTTCTTCCAGCTTCAACTTGGGCAGGTATAGATCCACTTCAGCCTTCATCATATTGTCTGATTTGGTCCATTCAGACAGTTTCTCATATGTCAGCTCTCTTTCCACCTGCAATGAGTTGAGGAAGAAAGCAATTGGAATGTGAAGGACAAAGACATGCACAGACCAGTGTCTTATTGCTCATCAAGAACATGTAAAGCAAGACCCAGCTACCAGCAGTGACTACAGATGGAACATGCATCATATTTACAGGGCATGATCTGACAAAGTGCTGAGTGACTTATATTCCTGTTTATTTTTTTAAAGGTGGGGAGGTGTAGGCCTGAAGCCTCAGAGTAGTTTATCATTTTTTTCCCTGGTGTGAAGAACATTGCTTTTTTTGCAGTGTATTACTTATAACAATAATAATAGGTGCTTGATGTGTGTGTATATGGATAAATTTTTTCTTAGTAGTGATAAATAAATGGGATGCATGGGAACTAAGGTACAAATAAAAGTATTTGCTCTGCTCTGTTTAGAATCTGAAAATGATCCTGGCGTAGTCATGAGTTGTTGTGGGCACCTTCTGGGTCAGGGTAGTCAGCACTTAGTTTGAGAAACTCCACCCCAAACCATCCATCAGCTGGAAATCCAGACTGAAAATGACATAAAAATTCATTAATACAGCCCTCAGGAGAAGATAACTCTAGGGCATGGTGATTCAGAGATGATCCTTGCTTTCCCTATGCTATACTGGTGATAGTAAAGAGGATACAAAATAGTCTAAAACTGTTATGTGGACATAGGTTTTAGATGCACTACGTTTGCAAAGTTACCGCATGTCCTGAATCCTAAGCTGAAAATCATGGTGTTACAGTTTCTGAAACAAAGTACAAGTACATCAGAAATGTTCTACTGTGATTTTGAAGCTTGTTCTTCCTCACTGTTTTCATTTGTTTCTGTTGCTGTTTCATAGCGTATGTGATGCAACAGTAGGTCAGCTTTACCAGCTCCAGGCCAGTAGTGTTATCATTGATGTCATCAGGAAGGAGAAGGAACATGCTGAGTTCATTTTCCACATATGGCAGCTCAATGATTCTGAATTTCATGGTGGTTTCATGGAGTATGAAAAATTTATCTTTCAAAAACATCATGTGTACAGGTTTAGTCTTGGTCTGGAAAAAATTCAGACATAAAAATTACCTTACACATTAAAAGGATGATAAAATTTACTTGCTTCATTGAACTGAAAACAAGTACAAGATTCAGCAGCATCTGGATACCAGGACCCTCTTCTTTTGACAGAATCACATACACCCTCTTTTCAAAGTCTTCGAGATCTTTATAAAAATTAGTATAAACACACAAGCTAAATACCTATTAACTGAATCCCATGTAATGTATTTCTAAATTTAAAATAAAGATTAAGCTTTGATAATCAAGCATCTCTCTTTGCAGGCCTTGCTATTCACCCTGTGAATTAAACCCTTTCTGGCACCAATATATTTGGTTTGCATGGTAGTGAGGAAGCTGCAGGGATGGCGTCTGTGAGGAGACCTCAGAAGATGCCTCTGTCAGGCAGAGCCAGTTTCAGCTGGCTCCAGGACAGACCTGCTACTGTCCAAATCTGAGCCAGTCAGTGACATTGATAGTGCCTCTGTGATTACATGTTTATGAAAGAGTAAAAACTGCTGCACAAAAGGAACTGGGACAGCTGAGTGAGATGATGTGGGAGAAACTGCCCTGAAGATGCCTAGGTCAGTGGGGAAGGTGCTCCAGGCCCTGGAGCTGAGATTCCCTTGCAGCCCATGGTGAAAACAATGGTGGTGCAAATATCCACCCTGCAACCCCTGGAGATCCCATGCTGGAGCAAGCTCCTGGCAGGACCTGTCATGCTGTGGAGAGCAGCCTTTTTCTGGCATCACCTGTGACCCTGCAGTGGACTCACACTGGAGCAGTTCTTGCAAAACTGCAGACAATGGAAAGGACCCGCATTGAATGTGAAGGACTTTGAATAGATAGGACCTGGTGGGGGTATAGAATGTAAGAAAATAAAGAGAGTGCAGAAGGTAGTCTCACATCTGAGGAGTTGCAGCTGTACTAATCACCAAAGATTAGGAACAGGCCTGCCCTTAATAGGCCACAGTTGTGTCCAATGAGAAGAAGAGTGCCACAAAAGAGTGGGTTAGGTGGGTGAGGAGAGAGTTGGAGTTTGTTGGCTGTGCTGTGAAGAAGAAGGACTCAGTGCTGTGAGGAGCTGTCCGTGAGCAATCACTGAGAAGGTATAGGACTTTTGCAATAAGATAAAAACAGGACCCCACACTTGAGCAGAGGAAAAGTGTGAGGAGGAAGGAGCTGTAGAAACAACGTGCAATGAGCTGACTACGACATTAGCCCATTCCCAGTCCCCTGCACTGCTTTGGGGTACAGGTGAGTTGTAAGTGAGGTTGAGCCTGGGAGGAAGGGTGGGTGGGGGGGAGGCACTTTATGCTTGGTTTACTTTGCTAACTTACTTTGAGAATTGGCAGTAAATTAATTTATTGAAGTTGAACCTGTTCCTGCCTGTGATGGCAATTGGTAAATTCTCTCCCTGTTCTTTCCCTGACCCATGTGTGACCTTTTCATCCTATTTTTCTCCCCCTATCCTGTTGACAAGGGGCAGTGATAGGGAGGCTCAGTGGCCACCTGGTGGGTGGCCAGGGTCACCCACCACAGCCCTCTGCTGTGACAGATCCTAAAACTGCACACGTAGTGTAGTAGGTTTTGAGTACACAGTCACATCAATTGCTTCACACTGCCTGGCATACAAAAGGTATTTGCACCCTTAATCTATGTCAAACAAAATGTTTGTTTCCATTGACAAATAGTTTTGCTTGCTTTTGACACAGTCGAAAAATATGCGTGCCGTCAGCTACTGGGAATTGTCAGTGCATGATCATTTAAAAACTGTTAGCTCAATGAATAGATCTTTGGAATAGATCACCCTCACACACTCAGCTAAAATGACAAACCCCATGAAAATTCCCTGTGAGGTTTGGTGCAACACCCAGGGTACGTGTGGGAAGAACAGCTGGATTAGATCACATAATCTCAGGGTCCCGAGAGCAGAAGTGAGCCCTAGGTGTGTAAACATTGCTCTCCAAAGCAACCTGGCCCCATTTGGAAATGGTACTTAGAGAAATTTCTTCTTGTCCTTAAGCTACTTTTCTTAACTTACTTTGCTTAGCTTACCTTTTTTAAAAAATTAACTTTAACTGTTCCTAAGTATTTTGATACTGAGGAGTTATAAATAAAAAAATCCAGATTTCATGGATATGCATAAACAAGAGAATGCTGAGTTCTTTTCACAGTTGGTATTCTCCCTGAGTTTATAGCACTTTGTCAGCAATAAGTAGTGTGGCAGTGGGATATGAAATACAGGTGAAGTATTTTCTCCTCAGTAATAGACATATTGACATAGGACAACAGGCATATTGACAAGGAATTTACCTTGCTTATTCTGAAGGGCATCTCAGAAGTATTTTTCTCCAGAAATTTCTTCTCCCACTTTCCTTTGAAATAAATGGCATTTACTAAGACCAACACAGTGCGAGAATGGAGTGATCCTGCAGGCAGCAGACTCTGTATTTTCCCTTCAAAATCAGAGAAAGAGACAGTTATTCCAGGGTGACTGCGCAACTTGCCAATTTTAATTGTTCCTTGTCTGTGCCTACCTCTCTTTCAAAAGTGTTTGCATTTTGGGAGGCTTTTTTAATATGTATTTATCTTGTACATATGGTAAAAATGACCTTTTGAAGTATCTCTGTATCCTTTGTCCAGAGAAGTTGTGGATGCCTCATCCCTGGAAATGTTCACGGCCAGGTTGGATTGGACTTTGAGCAACCTAGTCTAGTGGAAGATGTCCCTGTCCATGGCAGGGGGCTTGGAATGAGATGATCCTTAAGGTCCCTACCAACCTAAACCATTCTATGAATTCTCTGTGTTTTTTTAAAAAAAAAATATTTATTGGAATTTTGGTAGTAAATGGCATTGGAAAGTGGGTAAAGCAGAATAGCCTGGATGTTCTGTGAAGTTGGTTGCAAGCAGCTGAAGAATGCAGAAGTAAAACCCTCACTAATCGTTGTGTGTATGTACCTGTGCAGGCCTTTGAACAGCAATGATTCAGAGGGGGCTACAGCATAAAGAATTGAGGGAACGACCTTGTAAGGAGTAGCACTTAGGCTGGAGAGAGGCATACTTCAGACTATTTAGCTGTACTTTACTCATCACCTCCCTGCCGAGTTTCCACCTTTTATGGATTCTTGCCTGCAAGAGCAATTAATATGGAAATGCAAAATATTTGAAAGTTAGACAAGAAAAAAAAGCCATCAGAGTGATACTTACTCTCAGTTTTATTTTCTACCCATGAATTGATCTGTGCTCTGACTTGTTCTGCAGCTCTCTTAAAGTTTACAGCTTGTGGCTTTGCATTGTAATAGCTTGTGATGAGTTGTAAAAACTTCTGAAAAATAGGATTAAAGAATGTGTGGTTATTTAGTTAAACTTGAGTTATAAAAATATTAGTTACAATCAGTTTAACAAATTATACATTCTGCTAATACATAATTTAAGAAAACTTGGTTTACATGCAGTAACCTTTATAATAAGACCTGATACATTCTATTCTAAATATTAAGTAGGGATTGATCAAACTTCAGTCTCAAGGAGACTGATACTTCAAATTTTTGTGTTTGAAATCAAAGGTGGAAATTTTTAGTTTTGAAATATCCATGAAACCTTTACATTTTTTAAATTTCTCAAAATGACATTTTGATATAATTTAAATACTTTTTTTTTCCTGATTTACAAAGTAGTGTTCAGTACAAGATGGAAGAATAGTCTAATATAAAGTTAAACAAAGGCTTTTAGTTTGCTTCAAAGGTGAGGAACCTGCCAAAAATTTATGAGGACAATAAAAGGAATGTTCTGGTAGAATAAAGTCATGGCAGAAAAGCAGAATTAACGTTTCCATTGCTGTCTGCTGTGAAATCATTCATGGAGATTCCCAGCAGGAAATTCCCTTGATTCTCTGTAAAGCAAATGTACATGAGATTATGGAGAAAATGAGCAATACGCATTCAGAAAGACAAATTGCTGATTACTCAGGAAACCAAACAAACTCCAAAATCAAAGAACAGTAATCTCATTAAAAACCCCCTTCCAGAGACCTGGAAGATGATTACTACGACATCAGTCTTGAAAAGATTTCAGAGATACAGATGATTACAAACTCATGAGTCGGTGTGGGGCAAATGAATAGAATGGGAATATTAGGTATATGGGTTAACATGACTTATTGGAGAAGTGTCAACAACATTTTGTTATAGGAAAATATCTCAAATCTGCTGGAGCTTTCTGAGGGCATTAGGAAGTATGTGGGTAAAAGGTCTGAGCCATTACAGTCTTTTTGGGTTACCAAAATGCATTTTGTAGGACTTGTCAGCAAAGGCTGAGCATCCATTGGACTACAGAGATATGTCTCATTTGTTTAAAAGACTAGAAACCAAGAGGAGGAGGAAAATACATTCACAATGAAGGGTTATTACTGCTGGAGTACCACAGCAGTATGTGTATTGGCATCTTTGCTACAGTATTTTTTCTATAAAACCAAAGTTTAGATGTTTACATTAAAATATATATATTAACATATTTATCGGTGATCTGGTAAAGTGCTAAAATATAGGAAGTCAATTGTTACGGTTTAGGAATGAGTTATTGAAGCTGTAATGGAGAGGTGCATGAAAAAAAAAAACCTACCTAATCATGGCCAAAAATGCAAATAAAAATTTTGGAAATATGAAGGAAAGAGTAGGCAACAAAAGAGAAATTTCTATAGTGGCACTTTATAATACTATGGTGTGTCCACTGTCTGAGCTTGCAATGCAGCTGTGGCCTCTCCAGTCTCAGAAATGCTACAGTATAAAAAATACAGACACAGGAGATGAGGGTGACCAGAGAAGTGGAGAAATGTCCTTCAGAACAGAGATGAGCCAACAGGCAGCAAGCTCAGAAAGCACAGGGGCTTCCTGCAGTGTATAGCTCAGCTGTGGAAATCCTGGTGCTGGGGGCTGAAGTAGATTCAGAAAACAAATGTGCAAAGTCCTGAAACAACAGCTCATCAGGGTCACTGGAGTAGACATGCCCTCTGGCTCAAGAAGTCCCTGAGCTGCAGGTCAGTTGGTGGCCACAGCAGATTCTGGAGAAGAATCACTACAGAGTTTTCTCATGCACTTGCCAAACTATTGCCCACTGCTGAAAACAGATGGACCTCTTGCCTATCCAAACTCTCTCCTGCCCTCTATGGCTGTCATCATATTCTCACTCACACCCCAGTGCTATCATTTGGAAGTTTTTTATCATCTCTATTGATAATCACTCTTCATGTCAGCATATTCCCACATAAAGATGTTCAACTCACAGGCAGTAATGGGTAGGTCTTTTCTTCATACAGTCGGTTGGCACTCTTCAGCAAGTAAGTGCTTTTGCGTTTGTTGATGTCACACAGGAGCTTTTTGAAGCCAGAGTGGATGTTTTCTGCTCCCTCGTGCTCAGGATCCTTGGAAAGAGACACAATTAATATGGAGGGGTTTTATTTTTTTTGTCTGATACACCTGCTTTATTTAAATTGTTCATGTTTTTTTAATTAAAAAGGAGTTTCAGGGAATGAAACTTTTTTGAGAATGTTATATGTTTGCAGCACTGTGTATAACTAGATAAATGGGATTCTACATGTAGGGTAGAATGATTTATTTCTGCAGTGCTTTGTAGGCATTTGGGGGCATCATATGATGGTGCACCAAGGAAGCTGAATCTCCTCATCTTTGTCATTTTCAAGCCTGATTTTCAGTTTCACAAGACCTTTCAGTTTCACAGTGATCCATCAATGCATCCTGGCAGCCTTTGAGAAGGTGTTTTACCCTCACAGAAACTAATGTCAGGGCACGGACTTGCCAATATTCAAATTTTCCTGTTTCACGTGGATGTTTTCTGTTGCTATTTGGATTTTGGAGAGAGCTTGTTTTGGATGTCAGTGTTGATGGTTTTAGGGAGGATGAGGTTGCTGGCCAGCTGTTTCCAGCTGTTGCTTTGCAAATGGAGGAATGAGCTGCTACCTGCCAGCTGCTCCCCACCAGCTGCCTGGATGCATTGTCCTCCCCCGTGTCCTGTACAGTGCCCTGCACATGAGACACCAAGAGTCTCTGCCACTGACTCAGGGTGACTCACCTGTCATTCTTTGCTGTGATCTTTTCCCACTCATGCTGAGATGTGGGCTGCCAGGAAGGACACCTGGGAAAGAATTTGGTAGCCAGAGGACACAGGATAGCAGAGGCTGTTTTTTTTTCAATGGGATGGGACCAGAACAAAGAGGCAATAGGGGAAAATATCTGAAGGAAAAGATTGGATAGACTTTGGTACAATTTATGAAGTCAGTGAGTTGCTAAAATGAATGTGAGTGCAGTGATTCATCTTGAAGAACCATCTCACACCATGAAGGGAGAGAATGATATAATCCCCTTGCCCTTTTATTTGAAGTTAATCTAATTTAATTTTTTTTCAGCTCTCTTTTAGTTTCTATGCTGAAAAAAACATGGCTTGATTGAGTTTAATACTTTTCATTGATTAGGGAGTTAACTTGTTGAAAAAGATCTGGGCCATTTGTCCTGCTGGCAAGCCTCTGGGGAGCTGATGAGCAAGGATGAGTCAACACATGCTACCTTAAAGGGGAATTTTGTCTGCCTGATGTGTCTGTGCATACAAAAGGAGGAGGGGACTTTATTGGGTAGGGCTGGAGACAGGCGAGAAGGCAGTGGTTGATTATCACTACAGAAAAAATATCCCAACCATCCCAAAGGGGATAAGAAATGAAATTGTCCGAAGCATATTAGGACCAATGATTTTTTGATCTTTCCACAGCCCAGCTAAAACCAAGTGATACAGTATTATGGGCAATCAAAGTGCTGTTAGTGTTTCAGTTCTGCTTTTGAAAGACTGAATTAATAAACTTTACAGCCATATTTCTTCCTTGTTCACTTTTTTTCTATATAGTTCTTACTGAACCGAGACAGTAGATAATAGACTGAAAACAAGCAGATGTTAAAAGCCTAAAAGCAGTGGTTGCATTGGACTTATCCCGTTCTCAGAGATTTTTATATCAGAATCTTTTGTTGTAATAAATACCATCTTTCTTTTCTTTGGTCTTGCAGGAGAAGGCCTTGTTGTCTCAGCTGATCCTTCTTCTCTTGCAGTCGGCTTAAAATGAAGAACCTGTGATGATGATGATAAATGTTCATAAAGACAGCTTGTTTGTTTGAGATTAATATGCCCAAGAGTTGTAAATATCTTAGTTTTCTATGGTAATCCACCAGCCGTACCCAATGATAGCCTGTTGAAGTTATTGAGGACAATTATATGTTATTGAGGACATTGATTAAATCTCTGTAACTGTATCATTACTAGATAGATTTTGGCTACATGGACTGCTTAATAATAGATCAGTATTTTGACTGGAACAGGCTCCCCAAGAAGGTGGCCACAGCACCAGACCTGGCAGAGTTCAATAAGCTTTTGGACAACACTCCCAGGCACATGGTGTGACTCCTGTGCAGCGCCATGAGTTGGACTCAATGATCCTCATGGGTGCCTTACAACTCAGTATATTCTATGGCTCTCTGATATTTCCAGTACTCACATATCTGCATTATTTGTTGAAGCATTATTATTTTTATGGACTAACTATGCTATGTCACAAATAAAGATTTCTGCCTCTCCTGTGCAGCCAAACACATGTCCAGGAGAGCTTGCTTTACTGTGTGCAGTATGAGAAAGCAGATATACTCCTGCCAGAACCAGCTGAGATCTAGAAGCAGTGATATCTTGCTCAAGAGATTGTCTCTAGATTTCCTTTCTCTAGGATATCATAGTCCCATATTAATTTTTTTAATAAAGGTGTGTCCTCATTACTTTTTGGGCATTATGTTATTTTAATTATTCTGTTCATAAGGCAGTTAAAATGGAACAGGGAACTCCAAGCAAGACCAAGAATAGCCTCTAAATGTTGATAACTGCTCCTTGGCAGATCACTTGTAATGCTCTGTGAACTGTAAGTGTAAGCTAAATGTAGAGTTGGTGAAGAGCAGAGATCATGGAAATAAAGTGGAAGTGAGCTTCCATAATGTTGGTACAGAAAATATCCCTACTCATGCTGTCAGCATTGCAGATCACTGTCCTCCCATGTTGTTCCTTGCTGTTCTGCATAGGTAGAATAACAGTGCAATTTATGTAGGAACCCCCTGAAGGTGGTACATGGCTAATTTCAGAGCTTACCTCAGCCATCTGGCTTGCAGTGTCACCTTTTGCACCCAAGTGGACCATGGCAAGAGCAGTTGCAATACTCCAAGGAGAAAAGAAAATGTTTTGGCCTTTGGAAGTTTCATTCAGCTTTTTGTAAAGGTCCAGAGTGAAGCTGTTGGTTGACACTGAGAGAGATTCCATTGGTACACCTGAGACAAACAAGTATCAGAGAGGGGTTGGTGACCACTCCTTCATTTCTTTTTAAAAATACAAAGCTGCCAGTGGGAGATTGCCTGCACCTCTCAAAAATAGTCTGAAGGTATCCCTGGGTAAAATACTGCACAGAGACCAAGTACAGTCAGCTAGCAGGTTCTTTCTAAGACCTGTACTATTTTTTCCTTCCTCATCACTTGCAGTGTCCTTGCCAGGTTTGTTTGGTTTTCATCAGCTGAGTTCAATTTTAGCTAGAAATGTTATCAGAGTTTAGACTTGCTTCAAAAACTTATTTGCTCTTTCCCTTATTTTTATAGAGCTATTATTTGATTCTGAGAGACTGAAACAGAATAATTTCTCACCATGCTACTTTAGGCTTTTTTCTATTTGTTTAAACTTCCTGTACAGTTATTTTCTGCTGAAAAAAGTTGAATTCAGGTGATTCACTACATCCAGATATATCCTGAAGGCTACTAGAGAGATACAGATTATTATATGTTCTTAGTGTAGATAAACCCATATTTAGATGCTGTGTCTGGATTTGATAATTTATGTTTTTCAAGAAAATTCTTTTATCTTACATACAACCCCAAATCGTTCCTCTTTTAACCAACAACAAATTTTCTCTGGTTTCCTGCTGGTTTATCCAGCATATTTTCCATCCCTCTTCTTCTTTTCTTAGGTATGTTTTTTCAGGACAGAACCAAAGAAAATAAATAACCACAACCCCAGGATTAAATTGATTTTTCATACATGGTTCTGGAATAAACCTGTGCATCCTATTAGCATTTTTTGGTCCATATAATACTTTGATAAATATTAGGACAAACTCAGACATTTCTATTGTCTTCATCAGAATAAAGACTAATAAAACATTTGGTAAAGTCAGCGTAAGATGGCATCAAGTATAATTTACAACAGCAACTGGGCATTTAAATCCATCTTCACCCACAATTTGTGTGGTTGAATCAAAAACTGCGGTCCTCAAAGGAGGCTGATCCCATGAAGTGTCCAAGATGCCTGGAGCCTCTGAGGTCCTCAAGTTCTGTTTTCAAAGCTTCCTAGAGCTCTGCAACAGCTTTGAAGCATTCCCAGGCGTGCTTCAGAGGTGAATACTATGCAGCCTACTTGCACCTAAGCATTTTTAGGTCCTTCAAATCGCATATCCTACTGCTGTTCATGGAGATGCTGATGGTCTCTGGTGATTGAGGCAGCCTTTCTACAGGTCAGGAAACTTTCTGCCCTCCCAGGCTCTGAAGGTTTTGCCCAGCCCTGGTTTGCATTCTGTTCACTGTGCCTCAACAGAGAGCTTTCCTAAGGGCTACACTTCATAGTAAAAAAAAAAATGCTCCCTTCCTCTGAATGACTTTTGTGCCATCATTTAACAACTCCATTCCAAAGAATTTTAAGTGAGTTTTTAAGACTTTCAATTAAAGCTAGTTATTTTGATAGGAATATCTAATTACCTGAAATCCTGAGAGAAAAGAGTTAAGATCTGTCTTCAGTCAGGGTCTGTGGCAGTCTGTGGGGCAATGAGTCCTTTTGGAAATGTAGAAATATTTGCACCTCCCTTTTCTATCTACATCCTCTTCTGGTATTAAATGTGCATGTTCCCTCATTTATTCCTAGTTCTCCTCTCTATCACCTGCTTTCAGAACTTAAGAGACCTCTTCAATTCAAGGTCCCTGCTAGAGCATGTATGTCCTGGAACATGAAGGCCAGTATTCCAGTTCCCTACAGGTGTCCTCCACAACCTTGGAGTTGGCCTGCAAAAAAAATAGGAATTGCAGAAAATAATTCAACCACACTGCATTGCCAACAGATGCGGTGAAATGATTTTACAGCTTCCTTTTCTCTATACTCTACCAGCTGGGGAAATAAACAGTAGTTGATCTCAAAGCTATGGCTAAAAGGGAATATTGAAATAGACTGTTAATCTCATTGATCCTCTGGTTAAATTTGAGGCATCTAAATACTTGTAGACCTCAGGCCACATAAAGCCCTTATTTTGTACAAGGATATTTTGCGCTTTTGCTTTTTTTTTTAAAGAAAACACATCACAAAGGAAGTTCAGAAGGTATTTACACAGTCACCTAAAATAGGTGATGAAATAAGTGTGAGTTCTGGGCTCATTTGAACTGGTAGATGTTGTTTTGAAAGACTTGTGGTCCTAGCAAAGTCAGCGAAGGTGCTTTAGATACCTACAGGCCCTGCATTGTACTGAGCTCATTATCCCTCTCTGGTGGACTTAGTGATTATGAATCATCCACCAAAAGCTGAAAAGCTACTTGGAAGCTCTGCTTGTAACGATTTCTTTTACTGAAACTGCCATATAAGAGCAGTAAGCAAAAACGGGAGAATGTGTAAAAGTGGATATCAGCAAAGGTGTAACGTAAGATGTAATCAAATGTTTTACGTTAAACCAGTGTAATTCTGATCTTAATCTTTGTAACTCAGATTAAATTGTGTTGATAAATTTCATTTGCGATTGTGATCTGTCTTTTCTGCTACATTCAACCTTAGTAAAGAATGGCCCCTGCCCACCAGTATGGCACATGCAGAGTAAAGAAATTACCTACGTGCTGACAACCTATATGGAAAAAGCATCAGTATGAAGTTCATCTTTTGAACAAGGATTATATTTTAGTGCTTCTATACACTTAAAATCTGACTACTGTATATGCTATGCGAGGTTTCAAGAGAGATACGTGTGCCTTGCTTTCTTCATACCTTTTGTTTTTAAGTGCAGTTTTTGTGCCTTGCATGTTCATCTTATTTTCTTGCTTCAGAAACATATTAGGCAATGTTGTATTGGCTTATGAGCTTAAGAAAAGTTCTGCTGTGTATCTTAATATGCTGTTGTTTGTTTTCTAGATAAATTCATAGAAGAAAAACTCCCAAGCAGTTAGTGGTACTACAAGGTCCGAAGATTGGCCAAAAATGCAGGAAGATGAAGAAAGGGTTCCCAAACTGTGTAGACACTCTTTGTGGTATATACCAGCTGCTGCAAGATCCTGTTTGGTAAGAGACATTGAAGTTACAGAAGGAAACACATTAGCCAAGTAAGAGCTCTTGGTTTTGCAGTGCCAGATGTAAACAGTGAGAACAAGTTGTGAATTGATGCAGAGAGAATGGTAAAAAAAAAGGTTTCACTGCATCACAATGCCTGACCTATTGACTTCAAGTGAATTGACCTTTGATAAATGGTTATAAAAAAGTTTTCGATAAAACTAGTCATTTTCCCCTGACATACTGATTAACAAATTTGGTCTTTAATGAAGCCATCTTTCATTCCTATCTGGCTCAGCAGGAAGGTTGTATCTTTCTGCCTGATTAACTACCATATTCCTATATCTGTACTTTGTAAATTATCCACTCTGAGTGGGCCTTTTGGGCATTTGTTGAAGTTGAGTTCTCTTGCAGTTATTGCTAATAATAAGCAGCAGAATTTAAAATCAGTGTTAGACTAAGTCTAATTATGGATTTTTGGTCTGCAAAAAAACCTATTCAGCTATATTGCTTGGGAAGAAAATGAGACCAAGTGTCACATTTGTTACAATAGAACTGCAAAGACAGGACTCTAAATAACACCTGAAAAGCGGGGTTCTTGTGCCTCTTTCTGTTGAAAAAATAAAACCTTTAAAATATGGATGCATTTGCATTGCGGTTAGAGTGGGGGTTTATATGTCCTTGTCTTGTATACTAACAGTACACCAACACTGTGAATTTTCTTGGCTTTATTAATGCAACCTATGTCTACCATTTCTGCTTTTCATGAATTCTGTCTACCACAGAGGTGTCAGGGGTTATTTTATGAATCTGACATTGGTACTGGAACACAAAATCCCCATGTTCCATTGTAGGATAAACTGAAAGCATGTTAATATGCTGTGTTTTGACAAGCGTGGAATCACTTAGTGACAAGTGGTCTGTGCTCACAATGTGTTTGTGTTGAGTCTTGCTTTATCAGTTTCTAGTTAAGTACTTATTTCTTTAGTTTTCAAAGTTACTGTGGCTTTTCAAAGAGGAGTTTGTGGTCCTGAAGTTGCAAATTTTGATGATACAGAACAAACCCAAGGCTTTTTGAAAACAGTTATTTGGAAATGCAGTCACGTTGCACCTTTTACTTGACTAATGCCTTACAGGGTGTAACATAGAAGGAACTAGGCTCTTCTCAGAGGTTCCCATGAGTTTTGCACAGCCTGGTTTTTGGTAGCAAGGAGGCCACAGAGGTGGTTCCAGTGAGAAGCTGCCAGCAGCTTCTACCATGCCCAACAGAGGATTCCCTGATGCTCTGAAGAGGGGCATGCTGCTGGCCAAAGCTGAGAAAGGTTGGTAACACCTCTATGATAACAAATATAAGAAGAAAATAAAAACACACAGTGTTTTTCTAACCAGAGAAAAGGAGGAGGTGAGAACATGTGAGGGAAACAACATGGAGACACCAAGGTCAGTGGAGAAGGAGCGGAAGGGGGTGCTCCAGGTGCAGAAGCTGAGATTCTTCTGCAGGCCATGGTGAGGTCATGGTGAAACAGCTGTGCCCCTGCAGCCCATGGGGATCCAGAGGGGATGCAAAAATCCACCCACAGCCTGTGGGGGAGGTGCTCATGCTGGAGTGAGTGGATGTCTGGAGGAGGCTGTGATCCAGTGGGAGACTGGGTGGAGAGAGGGGGCCCTTGCTCCCAGGCTGGAGCAGCCTGGCCTTGGAGGACTGCACCTCATGAAAGAATGATCCACACCACAGCAGTTTTGGGAGGACTTCTGCTTCTGAGAATGGACCCATGCAGGAGAAGTTCATGGAGAACTGTCTCTCATGGGAAGGACCCCATGGTCTCACAGGGGAAGGACTTGTCTCCCTGTGCTGCAGAAGAAAACCTCAGGTGATGAACTGACCAAACCCCCATGCCCTGTCTCTCTGCACTGTTGATGGGAAGGAAAGAGGGAATGGGGGAGGAAAAGGTGTTTAAGGGCTTGTTTTATTTCCTATCATCCTCCTCTGATTTGGTTTGTAATAAATTCACTTTGTTCCTCTAATTCACTTTGTACCTCCACTGCCTTTGGAGTGTTTTCTCCCTTCATGAAATTGAGGTTCATGAATTGAGTCCTTATCTCAATTCATGAACCTTTTGTCAATTTTTTTTCTCCTCTGCCCAGCTGTGGCAGAGGAGGGTGAGTGAGCGACTTTTGTGGGTATCTGGTGTTTGGCAAGTGTCAAACCATGACAGGTGATAAGAGGCAATGGCACAGACTGATAACATGAAGTTCAATCTGAACATAAGAGAGGACGAAGATGGTCACTTATGAGGATGGTCAAACACTGGCACAGGTTGCCAAGAGAGCTTGTGTATCCTTCATTGGTGGAGACAGGTATTCAAAATCCAGTGCATATGGCCCTGTGCAACCAGCATCAATTTAGCCTGTTTGCATAGTGGGTGGGACCAGATGATCTCAAATAGTCACTTCTACCCTGACAATTCTCTGTTTCCTCAAGGGTTACCCTGACCTGAGACCCAGATGCTGGTTACCATGACAGTAATGCAGGGAAGCACAAATGAAGCAGCTCAGTGCTGCTTGCAGTAGAAGAGCTCTGCAGTACTAGATGGGTTCCTTTTCTTCTCTTTCACATATTTCACTTGTACTCCAAGCCATACACTGGAATGTGTACTCTTCAAGGAAAGCTGAGACTGGGAGTGGCTTGGTAGCCAACCCAGCCTGTTTGACCTTTTGCATCTCTCGCCAGCTGGCAGTCACTGTGCTGTAGTGAGAGAGAGCCACAGAGGTTCTGTTTTCCCTCCTTTTATTTTTCACAGCCTTCACTTATGTGTTCTTCCACACCTAAAAAACAAACTTCTCAGTAAAGCCAAGTCAATAGCACACATCTGGGCTGCACTGGGGTCAGCCCTGAAGGACAGACAACTAAATCCTGAGCTGTGGCTTACAGGCAAGGGAGGGTGCTAATTTTAGAAGCAGCACTTTGTACAGGGAAGATGATGTGGAAATTGTTTGTTGAAGGGAGATGTAGTTCCAAATAGAATACCTTCTGGGGAGGTGGAACAAGTTGTAATTATAGGTGGAATTTTGTTGAGAGTAAATGCTTTCCCAGTACCTCCCTTGTGCATTCAGATCCTGTTTTCTTACATAATGTTCTCTGACACATATTTGGACTACCACAATGGCCTCAAAACTTTATGCTATTCCTGATGCCACAGGGATAGCACAACTGCTGCCCTCCCAAGCTGTCAGAGGGAACTGACGCTGCCAGTACAGCATGACTTGTTCATTATTGCACATGGGTAAGAGGGATGTGTGGAAGGTTCATTTTGTTTTTCACATTGCTTGTTCACTCTTGAACAAGGTCAAAAGGGATATTTGGAAGGTGCTGTTCTGGTCTATAGCCTCTGGTCAGACTCCTTATTTCTAGTGTGTTGTGAAAGGTATGTTTGTAAATGCTTGGATGACACACAGAATAACAGTGTTTGGAGGCCTATTTGAAACCTGGTGAAAATAAGACACAAGTGTGTTAAAGTTTCTCAGCTTTGTCAGTTGGGATGGTGTGGTGGTTGATTTGGAATGACAAGAATGGAAACATGCTCCAGCTGTGCAGATTGCAGGATGCTGTAAGAGAACCAAGTAACTCAGTGTCTTGAACAACACAAACACAAGTTCAAGTTTATTTATTTCATTAAATGCAGCTCATGGTAAAATAATAAGTAAAGCATCAATCAAAATCAAAATTTCACTGGTGTTTCTGTCAATACGACAAATATCTTTGCTAAGATGCACTCATAAGATACAAATCAAACATTGGTCATTATTACAGGTGGCAAGGAAGCTTTGCAGGTATTAAACAGGAAACAGGTATAACTAGGCAAAATTAAAAAGAGGAAACAGATTTAAATTCTAACAGGTTTAGATTACATATCAATAAAAAATGTGGCAAGAAGGCATGTTGCTAATAGTTTTCTTAGCATTTTTGCTGGTTGGAAATCTCAACAACCTTAAACTAAAAAAATTAGAAAAATGAGGAAAAAATGCAATGTGATTAGAAGTCAGCAATTTAATATTAAGGGTTGGACAATTTTCTTTCACAGTCTTACTTTTTCAGGAAGCTGAAAGAGCAGGAGAGAATGAATGTGATATGCCTATATACATGTGGTGAGACAAGGGATGGTAAGGGGCATTCTGAGATTATTCTGGATTTGTATTAAATTTTTTTAAATTCCAACAGTCATTGAAATTTGAAATTAAGGTTATGAAGCATTGCAGTACAAATGCAGGTTTCCCAGTGAGGGAAGGAGAGAAAAAGAGAGCATACAGATTTCTACAAGTTTGGTTTTTTTCTCTTCAGGGTTCTTTTTCCTCTCTGTGAGAGTCAAAAGAATGAACTGCGTTTCCCTTGTAGTCAGCATTTGACATAGGGCTAGATGATGGCCTGTGTGCAGAGAGCTTTTATGACTCCACCTTACTTTTAAACAACAAAGCCAGAAGAGCAGATTTGATAAAAGGGAGCAAAATTCTGTGCTTTCTTTTCTGTTTAGGACTGTCTCGTTAGGACAAGAGAAAGAAGCAGTAGAGGGCTGTTCTTTGGTGGCTCAGGATAGTTTCTGTTTGCTGCCTTCTTTGAGGGTGGTTGGGTGGAAGGAAAAGAACAGGCACTTCAGTACAGGTGGCTACATGGCTTAAGGTTGAGATTTTAGCACCGCAGTTCACATTTTTTCCATTGAACAGTGAACCTTGGTTGCTGTCTGAGAGCAAGTAATTATTCATTCAAGAGGAGAGCAGAATCTACCAAAAAAAAGGATGCTCTTGGACTTGTTGTGTCTGATGAAAAAGTAGAAAGGGTGGTCAACCCTAAATTTCAGAACATGGCTAACATGTGCACTTGTTAGTTCTATAATGACAGCAGTAGCAGCAGCTGCCTCAGTGCCCTTCTCATCAACTGCAACAAAAGACTTGTGGAAAACCTTGGAGATCATCACTCTCTCCTCTGTCATTCCACTGAAATCAGCATTGCTGCTGAAGGCACTGCGCATTCCCATCCTGACCAGATTATCACTGAGGTCATATCTCTCTTCCATTTTGAATTTAGGTAGGTACAGGTCCACAAGAGTCTCAGTCATCTTCTTGGAGTCAGTCCATTCGGACAGCTTCTCATATGTCAGTTCTCTTTCCAGCTATCATTTAAGAAAGAGAAGGAATTTGGATTTTGCAGGGAAAAACAATTCATTAACTATGAATTAATCAATTTTATGGCAATGTAATGAATCAAACATTTTAAATAGTAAATGTAACATTTAGCTGAAAGCATGAAAGAAATTGGTTTTATTAATGATCAGAGACAAGGTGTGCCACAAGTATTTGAGTCTTAAGGCTGCAAAGTTTTGAGCAGTGCCCTTTCCAAATTCATAGCAAAAGAGAGATAAGAAGGGCATTCAACAGCTGCCATCCCCCATGGTCGTTCTTTCCTCTCTTTAAATTCAGTCCTGATGTGACTAAAATTGCTGTGTGGCACATAGTTTGGTCCAGTTCTATAAAAACAGGTGTTAAAATTATTGCATATATTTCCTTGACAGCTTTGAAACAAAGTGCTTCTAGTCTTTCACTGCCACTCTGTATCCTGGGCACTATGCCACCAGGGTTCAGCTCAAAACAAATGTAGGAAAGCAATGAATGGTATAGACTCCAAGAATTTAACAATCTTGTAATTATAGTAACTACAGTAGCAGATCTCATTATTGTAGCAAATGCAGTCTCACCAATATTCTAGTTTTTTATCGAGCAGGCAAATGGTGGGAGGGGAAAAAGAGCGAGAACAATATGGAAATAAACTTCTAGGCCATCAAGAAAAGGTGTAATCTCAGGAAGAACCTATGACTTCGTATGTGGTGGTGTCTCTCCTGAACATGCAAGGAAGGGAGATTCAACCCTTACAGATCATGTAAAATTGGGTGTCAGTCAAGGGGGCTGTTGAAGAGCTGAGCATCTGATTATGCAAAGTGTTGCCTGTCTTCAGTTCCTGCCAAACTAAGGGCCCTCAGCGTGGAAGAACTTACTTGGGATTAAAGAAGCATTAAAGAAAATTAATTCAGCTAGTGGATGAGGTCAAACAGCATGATGGCGTGTCCTCAGAAAGGGATATATTATTGTCAGCCTGCCCTTCTTTTCTTTAAATGATTGAGCAGTAATACAAAATGGTTGTACCTGTTCGAGACCCGTGGTGTTGTCTTTGATGTCATCAGGAAGGAGGATGAACATACTGAGTTCACGTTTCACATATGGCAACTCAATCATTTTGAAATTCATTGTTTCCATGATGAGAACTGGAAATGTATTTCTCATGTACATCATCTTTACAGGCTTGGTCTTGTTCTGGAAAGTATTTTTTTATAAGTAAGAAATCATTGAATGGAAGGGTGATGATGTCTCAGTGCAGGGAGAGGAAATTTTATAAACTTTTAAAACAGTGATTTATCATCCATTTTCCAAAGCTTTTCTTGACTGAACAACATTGCTTATCTTGGTGTCTGTCCCAAAGCTTTTGTAGGGGGCTGAAGAGATGTTTTTCTCTTCTCCCCAAAAAATGCCTAAGGAGCAAGAGAGTTAGAAATGTCTGCAAGGATTAGGGGTATGGAGCAGGTGTGGGATATGGCCTTACAACACTCTGGCAGAAAAGCAGCTGTGGTTTAAGAGGATGAGTGTTGTGCAGTTTATCAGTGATCTCCTCTCTCTGGCAATAAAAGGTAATTGCTTGGAAAAAACAGCTGATTGCTTGAGAAAAGATAACTCTAGTGTGAGAGCAAAAGAGCTCATGATGAGAGGAGTTCCTGGGAGACAGTCACATTGTCAGGAGTGTGTAACTTCTATTAACATCTGTATCCCTTCATTCAAGGAAGCAGACCATGTGTATGTGCTAACCAGAGAGCAGAAGGCAGATTTTGTGGAAGTTGCACAGAGTTCTTTAACTGTGAATTCATTAACATCTCTCCTGGGTACATGCCATTAACCTTGCTTCTAGCCTCACACAGACATGCACCAGTTCAGGGCACCCTGTTGCAGCTGTGTTTGAGCGGGAAGGATTGTGCCCAGCCTGGTTGCACAGCACAGAGGCCTGGTGCTGTACTCAACCATGATATGCCATGTAGTTCCCATCCATGGAGCCTGGACTCTCAAAATCATGTTTTTACAATTTAGTCAATTTTAGCACTGCTTTACTGCAAAGTTTTAAATGTCTGTAGTGATTTTGGAAGAAGTAGCTGTTACCTGGAGCTCACTAACATTTACCTGAGCACATCCTAATGTTTCAGTGAGCTGAGAACTGACAGATTTTGCTGCAACCAGCTTTTCACAGGGTCTAGTTACCACAGGGCTACCTAAACAACTTATGAAATGGAAAGATTTCAGCAATAGATGTTGTGACCAGGTTGTTTACAGTAAGAAGGAGGAACTTACCTTGCTCAGTCGGAAGGGTTGCAGCTGTGTATCTTCTGCCTTAAATTTCACTTCCCATTCTGCCTTGAAGTAAATGGCATTTATCAGGATCAGCTTGGTGGAGTTTGTCACATCTCGTGGACCCAGCAAATTCTTGATTTTGCCTTTTGAAAGCACAAGAATCAGGTTTCATTCCAGCATAGCACAGTGTGGACATTTTGATCAGTTTTTCTCTCAGTTCAGCTTCTTAGTAAAAAGTCCATGCCACAATGCCCTGCTCCCTAAAATGCTTCCCTGAGATAAACCAGTGCAATTTTTTACACTCTCCAAAGCTGTTTCCTGACCTGTCCTCCTGGCTGACAGGGCTTTACTCTTTCTTCCAAAGCTGTCTCAGCTTCATGGCAAGCAGCTAGAAGCAGAAAGCCTCACTGACTGGTTACACCAGGTAGAAGGAGGAGCCCCTCTGCCCAGTGCAGGGTGGTCCAGCAAGGCAGGCATCCCCCCCTGCCCTGGAGCACTCTGGTAGGCAGAAGTGTTTCTCCCCTCTGTCTGCTCTGCCAGTGGTGCAGCACCAGGGCATGTTTGTGCCAGCAGACTAGCTGCTCCAAAGCACTGTGGAGTCAATGGGAATCTCCTCAGGGAACTCAATGAGGTCCACATCAGGTGTTTGGAGCTGCTCAAGTGTGCTGCTCTTTGTCTGTCCTCCCACCATATCTCTGCTCACTGCCCACATCCACTTTGGGAGGCATGACCTGACTGCTGCAGTAGCACCTGGGGAAGCAAGGGCACCTGCCCAAGGGAAATGGCAGCCTGACTTTGTGGGAGAGCAAAGATGTTGGGGTTGAGCCCAGCTTACCCTCAGTTTGTTTTTCAACCCAAGTGTTGATTTCCTTTCCTGACTGTTCTGGTGCTGTCTTAAAGTTAACCTTCTGTGGCTCTGCTTTGTAGTAGTTCTTACTGAGCTGTATGTATGTCTGAAAAATAAAAAAAAAGTGAGCAAAAAAGTTCTGTACTAGAGAAATATGCTATTTTTCGTCCCAAAAGGAAGTTATTAGCTCTTATACTTGATAGATTATTGGACCTAGAGGACTGCAGGATCTTGCTTGTTACTCTGTGCTGGACTGTGGTTTAACAATTAAGAAATAAGCAAAGAACAGAAGTTTCACATCTTTTGTTCCAAGATTTATCTGGAGAAGTGAGGAAGGCTGCATGCATCCTGTGGATGTGCTTATTTATTCTCATTTACAATTTAATATATTGGGGGTTCCAATACTAAAGGCACATTTCATGTAAAGGATTGTAGGGATCTACAATACAGTCAAGGGCAATGCATCCTTAAATTCTGTGAGCAGACTGACTGGTATTTTCCAGTTAAGGTTATCACTGGAGTCCAGAGCTCCTATTTGCAGTATTCAAGGTCAGCTTCCAAACTGTTCTGTTAATGGCAAGTAATTAAAAAGAGAAATATTTTTGCACTTTTTCTTCCTCTTCCCTGAGATTTAACTTACAGGCAATAATAGGAAGGTTTTTTCCACGTAAATGCGGTTGGCACTTTTCAGGGAGTAGGTGCTTCTGGGTTTGTTGATGGCAGTCAGGAGCTTCTTGAAGCTAGAATGAATATCTGCAGTTTGTTTGTTCTCAGGATCCTTGGAAAAAGAAAGCAAACATTCAGAATTTAATTTTTGCATCAAGCCTTCAAAACATGCTAAGCAATGCATATAGGAGAGGGATTTAGGTTCCTCTTCCTTTTTATTTTCCCAAGTTTACCATCATTGCAAATTTGCAAAGCTCTGTTCGTGACTGGATTAACTGAATTGTCATATAACAAACCTTCCAGACTATCCCAGTGACTCACTCATCCTTTCAGCTTCTGAGAGTCTGAGTGAGTGAAAGGAACTGAACATCATCCTGTTGTGAAGTATGGCTGGGGTTTGTATTTTAAAGAGGAGTGCAGACAATAAAGGCTGGACTCCTAAAGCTGTATCGGGACATTTTGATTCTGCAGGTTCTTTATAATGGAATTTCAGTTCAAATAGATACCAATTTTCTTCTCTTTGGTCTCCCCCGAGAAGGTCTGGCCACAGAAGAAGAAGCTTCAGCTCCTGCTCCCACAGTGAAATGAAGGACCTGCAAGCAGAATTTTCAAAGATAAGAAATAGGCATGAAGGGCCTTGTGAGACTTAAAGTCAAATGGGGATCAAATGGTTGTCATGTTTCTCTCCTTGTGATAACTCACTGTGCTATCTGCTGCTTAGGTGACTAATCAAAGGTCTTCTTCTACTGCTGAAGCTGTACTGACAATAAATCCCATGGAATAACAATGAGTAGCACCATACCCTTCCCAGACCACCAACACTGTGCTCTTATCTACATGCTGCAAGGCAGAACTCCATTCCACAGCTGTTTCTCCCAACAGCAGGAATGTGTTTGTGCAAATCCAAATGGTTCTCCCCACAGTAATAGTACAAAAGTAACCTACCTCTGCCATCTCAGTTGCTGTAGTTCCTTTTGCTCCCAGGTCTGTCAGAGCCAGAGCAGCTGATATGCTCCAAGGGGAGAAGAAAATGTTCTTTCCCTTGTTGTTCTCATTCAGCTTGTTGAAAAGATCAACAGTAAAGTTGCCAACTGATGTGGAGACCACTTCCATTTTTACAACCTGGAAAGAGGCAACAAACAGAATTGTATTCTTTGAATGTTTAAATTTTTGTACATATTTGTATACATTTGTATACATTTTTGTACACATTAATGAGAAATGTTGCATGTGCAAAACAATCCATTTAAGCCACTAAAACTAATAGCATAGTTGTATGTTTATCTTCCACACACATACTGGTTGCCACCTGTTAGGAGCACCAATTTCTTTTAGGTTTTTTCCCGCTACAGCTGCAGTTTTCTTTGTGATTCTTTCTGCCTTTGATTTCCAAAGATGTGCAGATTTATAACCTCTGTATTTCTTTCCTTTTTTGTTCTTAACTAATGATTTATGAAAGCAACATTCATAGGGGAAATTATATGCATTTTTAGTACATTGGTTCACATTTTAGTACATTATTTCAGTTTCCTACTACTACATTTGGATCTGTATAGAATTGACAGCTGATACTGCAAAAGGATTTAGGCATAGTTTTTAGGCTCATTTGCTTTTCCTGGCCAGCAACCTATTCTGAGTAGTTTCATGAACAGCAAAGCTGTTGTTTCCATTTAGACTTACACAGTTTATTCATTCTGTGTACCTACCACCCCTTCTGAATGTTCCAGCAATTTTTTTCCCCCAGAAACTGCCAGATGCCTTGAGGTTATGAGTTCTCTAGGCTTTAAGATATCTGCCCAGTAATAGCTGCCTCATGTAATTTACCATTTAAAAAACCAGAAATGCTTATATTATTCTCATTGTCTTATCTATGGAATGGAGCAACAAAAATTGTGGGGCAATCTCTGAAGTCTGCAGATATTTATGAAGTGATTGGTTTCCAGACAACTGCATTCTTTCTGGTAGTCAGTATGCCCTCAGGACCATGTCTGTACCAGAGTGATTTTCTTTCCTTGGAGAACACAACCAAGAGAGCATCAGGATGGGTATTTCTGTTTTCAGCTAATGAATACTCCTCTGAGTCTCTGGCCTGATAATGTGCAGTGCTGTGCCTTCACCTGAAGTACAGAATTCTTTTATCAAAATGAAGATTTTACTTGTAATGCAGTTGCTGCCCTAAGAAAACTTTCCTGCTTGTGAATAATTCTGCCCCAAATTAGCAGTTTTCCATAGGCTTACAGCATTATTTTCTCTAATGGTTGACATTTAGAAAAACACAAGGCAAGAATAATGCATTATAACACAGGTGTATTATCATTTATCCATACAGTCACACATGGCACAGATTGCATTTAAAAACACCATAAAATTTCCTTAAATTGATTTAAATATTTACCTTTAATTCCGTGAGAGAGAAGACTTAGCTCTTGTCCTCAGTCAGGTTCTGCATTTGTGTGTTAAGCAATTTTTATATTAGGGAACGCAGTACTGCTTGCCCCTCCCTTTCCTTTTTATCTACATCCACATTGTGTCCACCTACCCAAAGTTCCTTTCTACTACATCCCCAAAATATCTTACAAAGTTCTGGCCTTTTTGTTGACCTGGTCACTTTTCAGATTTAGAGATTTCAAAAGGACAATGGAATTGTCAAGTCTGTTGTTGCACCAAAATAGCCTACTGACTGGATAGCAAAGCAAGTTGCTGATTCCAAAGGTTTTCTGGTGTTGTGGAGATAACTGCTGTGTTGTTTTAAATAAGTGAATTTTAAAAAGGTTACACAATACTTTGTTTTGGTTTCTGGATTTAAGCAGATATTGAGGGTCAGATTCTCCGTTCTGTGACTCCTGTGTTTCAAATGCAGTACCTCAGCATAAAACACCAAGTTTAGTGATTGAATTGGACACTGGGAGTCCAGCTTCAGACTGAAGATTATTAGGAACATAGACAGAGACAAAGCTGTGAAGGAGGGCAAGGGATGGAGAACCCCACTGGTTGGTGAAGAAATCTCATTGCAGTCATGGCTGGGAATCATTTGAGACAAACACTGCAAAACCCTGAGTTGCTGCACAATAAGGAGGAGGGCAAGAATTGAAACAACCCTGCTGGGAGGGCTCAAGCAAAGACAGAGATGCAAGAGAGGTAAACATGGCACAAGAGCTGTCATTTTGAATTCCCAGAAGAGACACAGTGATGGAAGAAGAACAAGGTGGTAACAACTCTAAGACTCTAGAGGGCAGCGGAAGGAGCAGGAAAGGAAGGAAATTGTACTGTTTGCTAAGCATTTTACTGCAAGCCTGATTACAGGAATACAGTGGGTCAAGAATTCTAAAAAATGTCAAAAATCAGTGTTGTGCAAGGCAGTGAAGAAATGCCAGAAATTAAACAAGTGCTAGTTTTAGTATGGTGAGTACGTCCCCCACAAATCTGGATAGGAGAAAAGTCAGCTGAATGGTTAGGTGGTGAGAAAGCCCAAGCCAGGAGACTCCCAAGTCCCAGAGATATATCTGTGAGCAAGATAGTTGCCTTTGCTAGTCAAGATGCAAGGAAGCCATATAGGGTGAGAAAGGGAGATTGCAAGGCAGAGTGGTTTGACAAGAGAGAAAAAAAAATCACAGATACTAACTGAAAGGGGTATCCAGAGATCAACCTCCTGCTTGGAGCAGGGCCATGAGTAGATAAGGTTAGCCATAGCCCTTCCAAGGATGAAGATCCCACAACATTTCCAGCACTGCTCTTCACCCCGGGAAAAAGTTGTTCCCTAATGTACAACTCACTTTTCATATGTTGTGGCCACTGCCACTTAGTAATGATATGGCACTGCCAAAAGGACATCAACTGTGTCATCTTTGCAACCATGCTTAAAATAGTGAAGTAGGGAGAAAAGGTCACTCATATTTCCATTGACTTTAAAGGCCTGAGTGAGTCTGTGTCCATGTTGTCATAGTTTTGTTTCTCCTTGGCCTTCCAGGTGTGCTTTTCTGTCTTTATTCCCAAGGCATATGAGGAAGTGCTTAGAGGCTTATCCATGGGGACATGCTGCTCTTCCATGAGGTGAAGGAGGGTATGGCAGAATTGGACTGAATGCACAGGATCCAGTGTCATGTTTCACAGCTGAGACAGGCAGAAGGCATTTCTCTTGGGGCTCTATAGGGATAAAGCACGTGCTTCGTAACACTTTTCCTATGTTCCTTCCCATTTGGGAAGCAGAGCCAGAAGGGACCCTGGGAGCAGCTGGCCACTTGAATGAAAAGAGAAAGGATGCAGGGACAGTCAGCAGTCTCTGCCAGGAAAAGGGAGTTCTGCTGTTTGAGGAAAATGTATTTGTAGTAAGATAGCTGTTGGTGTGTGCAAGTTAAGAAACCTGGTCCTTTGCTGTCTGTTGTGAATTCATATAGTCAGGAGCATTCCCTGCAAACATGCATGATTGATCAGGGCACTCTCTTAGGAGAAAGAGCAGTGACAGGAGTAAATATGACCTGGGAGATTCACATTCATCTTCCAGAAAGCACTTATGGCCATTAGTATTACTTGTATTAGCCGTAGACTTGGTTCTCCCATTTTTTCTTGTCTCAAACCAGTGAATAAATGGCAAATTAAAATGAGAGCAAAGCAGCACACTGCTAGGCTGGGCATAGTGTTGTAAGGGTGAAAGTTTACAAAGGAGAAAGTTGTGAGGCACATGTGTTTTATTTTCCTAGTTCTATTGTGCTGTTAAATATTTTCCAGTTGCTGTGGGATAGAGATTAGAAAGTACATGTGTTAACCACTTTTTGAGCAAAAAAAGAAGCACCACTATCAGGAACAAAGGTGATTTTGCAGGTTTATTTCATTGCCAGTTCTGCCAGGCTGCAGTTTTTTACCAGAGTTGGTAAAAAACTGACAAGAATGTGGGTGAGTAGCCTGCTTTGGGGATCAGCATAAGCTGAAACCAATGGAGATGCAGCAGCATTCTGCAAGATTTTCTTGGGTTTTTGTCTTCTTAGGTATCAAAACTTTAAAATTACTGGTCGAGCTCAACTCAGTCTGTTCTGAATTGTCAAAGTTCAGGTTCAGAAAGTGCTAAAAAGACACAGTAATGTTCTTCTTTGCGCAGTTGGTTACTTAGTGTGTAGTGCTAGCATTTTGGGGATTTTTGGCCAGGAAAATGAGCCAGAGGCATAAATTTGAGGTTATTTTTCATAAGTACTCTCTTCTAACATTGAGAGATTTGTCAACAATACAGGAAAATTAAGAAGTGCGCGGGCTATTGAGATGTTCTTTGTGGTGTGTATTTAGTTCATTTTTGTTGTTGCAATAACCTGTTTAGTAATCGAGCTTCTAGGGGGAAGAAAACCTTCCCAAGAAGAGGATAGTCTTGGTCTTGTTGTGCCTGATAAAGAAAAGGAAAGGGTGATCTGCCAAAAAGATAATAGTAGCACCAAGACTTCGTGATGCCAGTGTTGACGCACTGGCAGCTGCTGCCTCTGTGCCTTCTTCATTGACTTCCAGGTAACACTTGTGGAAAACTTGTGACAGAAACAGATCACCAGTCTTGGACATTGCTGTGAAATCAGCTTGACCTTCTGTGAAGGCATCTTGTATCCCCATCCTGCTCAAAGTAGATTTGAGGTCATATTTCTCTTCTAACGTGAACCTGGGCAGATAAACTTCCATGTTCATTTTTTCCATTAGTTCTGGATTTGTCCATGCAGACAAGTTTTCAAAAGTCAATTCTCTTTCTAGCTGCAGTAAGTAAAAAAAAAAAAATCAGAAAATTAAAATATGTTCAAAAACGTGTGCTCTACAGGCTACTTCTTCTCTTAAATGGAGAACTTTTCAAGAGGTTGTAAGAGTACAAGAAAAACAGTAATGAAACAGCAGTTTGGAGATATGTTGTTCTAAAGGAGAATGTTGTTCTATGATATATCAATGCAATATTTGAAATGTTCTCAGTAACTGTCAGGGAATATAGCAGAGCTATGATAGTCTGGCTGTTCTTCTGTTCCCAGGACTGTCTTCCCCACATTTTAGAATTCACTGAAAAGAGCTTTCTCCTGCCCCCTACACAACACCTTAAAAATTAAAATTTCTTAAGGGTTTGTTATCCAAAGGCAGAATCAGGCTTTTTACAGAAGGTGGCAGTATCCATACGTATTAGTTCTGGACGTCCTGGAACATAACAGAGGCTGCCCAATTTTTGGTAGGTTTTTTCCAGAATGAAATCATATCTGTCTGAATTGGTGTGGACAGTGGATCTCAGCAGGGCTGGTTTTGTGTACTCATTTTTGTTCTTCTGGAAAAGAGGTAATCTTACGGGGTTTGGGTTACCTGTTTCCAGGACTTACGAAATTTAGTAAGCACAGACATGCTGGCTTCCAAGACTAAGAAATCTAGTCTGAGCGTCAAGAGCTTCAAGCTCACAGTACTAGACCAGATTTTGGATTTGCTTTACCTTGAGCCTCATCAGTATCCTCCTTCCTAGAACCATGACTACAGCCTGGTCTTTTACCTCACACATGCATTAAGTAAGAAGATAATGACACACTTACTTTTTCACAGCAATTATGTTCTCAATTTTTTTACCTTTTGTAAGCCGGAGATGTCACTCGGTAGCAGGATGAACATGCTGAGGTCATTATTGACGTATGGAAGCTCAAGAACATCAGCCTGAACTGATTCTATGTAGTTTAAGTTAAATTTATCCCTCAGGTACATCATGGGCACTGGTTTAGTTGTATGCTGCAACAAATCAAATGGAATGTTTTACATTTATACTCTGAACAGTAAAAGACTAAGTTAAAGTAGCACAGTTTACTCTACAAACTGCCCAATGTGTCTGAGACATCCTAATGGGTAGGACACAGAACACAGGATCTTCAGAGGATCCCTGCAAGGCACTGGGAGGCATGGCATGCTATCTGAGATGTCTCAGATGACACCAATTGTAGGAAACTGTATGCCACTCTGATTTGCTGAATGGTTAAAAGTGAACATGTAAAGAACAAACCCATACAGTTTTGTTCTCCTCTATTTTTTCCTACCTTTGGAGAATGGAAGCTTTTCTGAAGTCAACTTCTGATAATTTGCTAGTGCCTCAGGGCCTGGTATGTGTGTACAGTTTTAGTGTTGAAAGTGTGGTGAAATAAATATACTGAATGCACTGTATGCTTTAAATGAAATAACTATACTGCCACATGGATTTAAAGGGTGACAAGATTTCTCCCTCCCCCTCCTCTCCCCCCATCTTTTTCAAGTTTTTCCACCTGCATTGTAGGAAATAGGGCAGTATATTGCCATACCATGTTTATTCTGAAAGGCCTTTGCCTGGTAGCTGCAGCTTCAAACTTTGTTGCCCAGTTTCCTTTGAAGTAGAGTGCATTTATCAGGACTAGGCTGGTGAGTGAATCTACGGATCCAGGAGGCAGCAGATTCTGGATTTTACCTAGAGAAAACAGAGGGACATTCACACATCTGTGCAGTTTCACTGTTTCAGTCTAAGAGCTGGCACAGTTTCTGGGGATATAAACCAGGGAAATTTTAAGTGCTGCCATAGCACTCATCTAGCTTGAGATTCTTTGCAAATATGTAGTTACTGAGGTAACCTTGATTTGCAAAGAATAAGACATATTCCTCACACACTGAGATGGAGGACACTAATTTTAGTAAGAGCTTGTTGGTAGATGAGTAATTTAGAAAAAGTCTGATTTACCTTTCTGAGGTGAATTGTTTACCTGCCATGGGCCCCTTGGGCACAGAGAAGCCAAAATGACTCCTTTTTGATTTGGAGAGGAGAGGATGGAACTCACCTTCAGTCTGTTGTTCAACACTGGAATTGATGTCTCTCCTGACTGCATCTGCTGCTCCCACAAAGTCGACTGATTGTGGCTCTGCACCGTAATATCTCTTGGCTAAAAATAAGTATTCCTGCAGGGCAATAGAGACACCTAACTTAGGTTTGCTGCCTGCCAATATGAGTACTATTACAGCCAGAGATGAAAATTACATGGGCACAAGCACAGTGTTTTCTCAAAGGAACAAAGTTTTTAGTTCCTTTCTCAAAGGAACAAATTTTTTAGTGGAAACACTCAATTTAAACATTCTCATCTAACTACATCTACAAATCACTCTGAAATTAGATACACATTCCAAAAAACTAAAATTTTAGTGTCTAAAGTCTAAGGAAAAGTATCATAGAAAATGTTAATGTTAAGGATAATAACATAATTTGCAAATGTAGCAAAAATATGTAAAATATATAGCTTATGTTGCCATAGGTTGATCATGAAGATTAAATGACACTGCATAATCTAAATAAAAGTATTACCTTGCTGAAAGGCAATGATTTTTCTCCATATAGCTGGTTGACACTTTTAAGTAGGTAGTTTCTAGTGGGTTGGTTGATTTCAAAGCTGAGTGCTTTAAATCCAGTATGGATATTATCTGATTTGCCAATCTCTGTCTTGGAGAAAAAGAAATAAAAAGGACATTATTCATCTGTTGTGTAAAAATCCTGGTTTTTTTCCTTCACACAGATCCAAGTAAAGTATTTCTCTTTGGGTGATCTGTTACCTATATTACAATAGAAGAGGTTACCTATATTACAATAGAAGAGGTGCTCTAAACTGGACATCAAATAAAAGAATAATTTTAAAGTATTAGAAGTTGCAGGTGTGGTATAGACACACATAGACACTCAGTGTGTGGATATCTTGGAATGTAAGTGTTAAGAGCCTGAATTATGTAAAATATTTAAGGGTTTATAAGTAGATATTGTGAAACTTTGGATATCCAGAAAACAAAAGTCAGAGAGTAATTCTTAAACAATGTGTGAGACTTGGCTCTATCACTCCCTTAATTTATGAAAGTAGTGTTACATGGAAGGTTTCCCCCTAAATTTCTTAATGTCTCTCTTAATGGTTTGTGGGTTTTTTTATATTTCAGTAATTGCAGTAAATTCTCTATATTGAAGTAACAGGATTAAATGAATGTGGGTTCAGAGTCTCCAATGAGCTCAAGGAATAAGCTGTGAGTTAGTAAATTTAAAATCTGTACTTGTGCTGTATTCATCTCATCCATTTTATCAGAATCAGAGGCACAAAGAGACCCTTAAATCTCCAAAGTGTTAGAACCCATAGCACTACCCATAGGGCTACCCACAGCACTCTGTAATTCTTACAGTGAGGGCAAGTGTTATTCATGAGGAGCAATCCCTTTCCTGTTCATGCCATGCAAATGAGATGTTGACATAACCCCTAAAATAAATCTTCCCACCATGGGATTTGGCTGTTGGATGCAGATCCATTCATCAAAACTAGCAACAGTTGGGGTTTTATGGGCAGATTGCAGGGAAACAGCTCAACCCCCTAGAGAATAAGGATGACGGGAAAGAGCAGGGAGAAGAATTTGATATCACCATCTTTGAATTGTAAACTAGGAAAAAGCCTTTTCTGACTCAGAGGGATTACATTTGCTCTTCTGTATTGTTCTGCTATGTTAAATCACATACAAATTGAGACAAAATGCCTGCCAGTATGGCAAAGGCTTATCTCAGGAATAAAATTATTCCCATTTGTCTTAGATTTATTGCAGGCAACTGGTCTACTTTGGAAAATCCCAACACGTAAATTTATACTGGTAACTTCTCAACTGAAATGAAGGCAAATTTCTGAAACATATCAAGAATAGGTAGCCTGGAAAAGTTAGTGTTCTGGTTTTCTTTGTCTTGATGCTGCAATCAAATGTGTGGAAGAACATTTCTTTTCTTGGGATTAGCTCTCTGCGGTAAGAACTGTGCTAGCTTTTGAATAGTAATAGTTTGAGAAAGAAATCTGTCCTCAGAGTTAAAGGAAAAAGATCAGAAGATCTATTGATCATCAAATGTTAAATTTTGCAAATTTGAGGTTAGATTATGCAATTCTGTGTAAAAGGGGGAAGCATGCAATAAGCGTTGCATTAGGTGAAGGTATCACACAATGCTGCACCAATTAATTTTGTACACTGAATCTGAGGAAAGCAAACATAAGCAAACACATGTGGAAGGAAAATACAGGAGAAAATGTGGCTATGCCTTTAGCTTGATCATCAGTTTGGATGAGATACCTTCTGGAAACATGCACGTCGATTTGATAGACTCTCTTCTGTTCTGGCATACACCTGCATTCTTATGGTTGTGGTGACATTTTTGGCTTCTTCAGCTTTGTTGAAGTGAAGTACCTGTAGTGGAAAAAGCAGTAAGAAATGCAACAATAGAAAACTTGCTGTTTCAGTGAATTTTTCAGTGACATCAAGGGGACTAGTAATGATGACAGTCAAGCTCAGATTTTATTCTTGTATCCAGTCCTTACTGAATATGAAATCTTTGTCTAGGTCTCAATGCCCATGTGTACAAAATAGCTTGTGCAAACTAAGCTGAGGGCTGCAGGGCGAAACTCTTATGTACCTGGCCTTTGTTGAGGAATCTGCCTGCTTTGAGTTATGCCCTGGGATGACCTGTTAGTACCTGGAAAGAGCCAATTAGCCCCAGATGGAGTCTACCAAAGGAGAAGTCTTAATGGAGCTCTGCTATGTGTCAAAAAGTCTGAAAAGTGTGCAGGCAGTTCCCTGCCTTAAATCCCTTTCTCTGGACTTGTTCACCTTAACCAAGCTACATAGGGGTGCAAACAACCTTGGAACACTTTTCAAAAGAGCTGAGTCTTTTGTTTTGTTTTGTTTTCCCTTCATCCTAACAGAAGATCACTCCTTTTTTACCCTGCTGGGTCTTTATTGTCCTATAAATCGGGAGTTAGATCACTGCAGGTGGGACAACTTCTGCCACAGCAGAAGCAAACTCACAAGCCTCCCTTCCTCCAACAGAAGCTAGGTACCTGCATTAGGTGTTTAACAACCAAGCATTGGGACTGTTCTCACTGTCCTCTGATGACGCTATAAGCTTTGAACAAGTGTGACTTGGCATTTCAGTACGTAATTTTGCCTGTAAAATACATACGCCAAAGAAAGGATAGTAGTCTCAACATAGTTTTTCTCTAACCTTGTAGATGTGGATTTATGTTTAGCAAAGTGTAAAACTTGAAATAACTATAGAGAAAACTCTTTTCCTCTGTTTCAACACAGCAAAGTTCTGGCATGGAGGTCATTACTCCAAGAAATCAACCCTTTCAGACAGCTACTTTTGAAGCCCAGACTCACCTTTGCCATCTCGTCTGCAGTGTTACCTTTGGCTCCCAAATAAACAGTAGCCAGGGCAGATGAAATGCTCCAAGGAGAGAACAATATATTCTTGTCACCATCTTCCTGCAATTGCTGTTTGAAAAAGTCAAGAGCAAAGCTTGTGTTTGCTTTATTCAGTGTATCCATTGTCCTGAAGCTGCACAGAAAGACAGAAAAGATGCTATTAATGAACCACTAACTGTGATTGCTATTTGTTTAGAAGCTCCTCTTCACTGTTTGAACTTTTTTGTGATTAAAAAGCTTTCTAAAATTGCTTATATAAAGAGTGAGGAGCATTAACTATTATAAAGTCACGCAAAGTTTAGCATGTCCTGTTTCACTGATGGCAACAGCTATCATTTTTAGGGATGAACCATCCTCTAACTGTGTTTCATATTTGTTCACCAGGAAATTTATTGCACTGCCCTTTACAGCATCTTGGAGTGATAGTTGAGAGCAAATTTTGATTTTTTGATTACTCAGCAAAGCCTAGTCTAGAGACCACTGAGAAAGTGTCTCTTAGGACAAATTTTATGCTTCAATTTGTTTAAGAGTCTTTTGATGCTCATCTCTGTAGTGAACAAATACTCTGGTAACAGGAGCAGTCAAACTATTCCTTTAGGTCAAGACAAAACTCTCCTTCACTCCTACACTTGAGCAAGCACTGCCCCAACTATTCCATGCTAAGCATCCTGAATCACCTTTCTGACTTTTAAAAATGTCTTGAAACCCTGTCTTACAGCACTAGCCCAGATCTTAGCTTCCCAGTTCTTCTGCAATAGAAGCTTTCTATATTCAGCAGACCACAAAGGCTACTATTTGTTATTTGCCTTGCAGGTTTAGCTGAGGGTTCTAGTCAGAGACTAAGAGCTATTTTGGTTGGTATAGGATGGCCTTAGAATAAAAGATAGTTTGTGACCCTAATAGCTTGCAAACCAGGAGCTAAACTGGTACTTCTAAGCACTAAAGTGTACAAGAACAAATTACCTGACTTAGGTAAACACAATGGTTCTAAGGGTGCTGTGATATATATGCTAGTCAGTGAGCTCTAGAAATTATAGAACTCTGAACAATAAGTTGTCTTCCTGTATATTTTTAAGACTCATCTTCTAGGCTATGCCCATGCAATCCCAAGTTAATTACTTTCCCCAAGCATTAGTTGTTTCCAGTTCAGATACCCACTTCCTTTTTTCCTATTTGTCAACAAAGCAACATCAGACAAGAATAAGTAAAATAAATAGTATCTAGAAGTCATTACAGTACCTTGTTTTGTGTGGGAAGAAAGACTGCTGCTCTGGGTGTCTCCAAGGTTTCTGCAGTTGACAGGAAGGGTAGGATGAATTTATAGTGCGCCTGGCCGGTTCTGCAAAGGTTCTTATGACTCATGACTCTGCAATGAGATTTGCCCTATAGGCCACATCCCTGTGGAAGAACTGAATCACCTCAGAGTAGGATGTGAAGTGTTGGTAAGAATGATACCATAGAAGAATTTTACAAAAGTGACTGCTTAAGTATTTCTATAAACACTTTTGTGGCAACAGGCTAGTAACAACTTGAACCCACACTACTTTGAACAATCTTTCCTTTGTGGTTTGGAGAGTTTAAAAAAAGGCAGTCACTGACCTACTTATTTTATGGTTTGTATTACAGAATTTATCTCTGAGAAACAGACAGACAAAAAAAAGAAAGGGACCTCTTATGTGTGAGTTTTTCTACTGCCTGCTTCCTTCTGAGAAAGTATTTGTCATTCCTGGTGGGTTTCTCTTTTGGAAAAAGGGTTTTGTTAATTTTGGAGGATTCTAAGACTGTACAGCCAGGGAAACTCTGTAACTGTGAGATAGGGAAGACTTAGGCACCGGACCCTGACTTGTATTAGCAGTGGGCAACATCCCTTGAACTTAGTGTGGGTCTTAGATTAGACTTCTATTTCTCCACCCAGTCTGGAAGCTGTTTGGCCCACGTAGCACGTTGGGGATCTATTCCTTATTTTCCATTCCAGAGATTAATATTCTGTCAAATCTTCTTTTTCTTCTTTCCTGGGCAACTAAAATACCTCCTTCCCTGATTTTCCTTGCAATCATTCTTCTGTAGTCCTTCCTGTATCTGTCCGTCCCCACTCTGACTCCTAACTGAAACACCCTTTAAAATCCTACCTTGCCCTTTATTTAATTTTTTCTCTCTTCGCTGTTGATACCTCCACCTTGAAAACCTGAGTAGGAATTGGATACCTCCCCAACACTGAGCAGGACTCACTCACAAAGTCTGTTTCCTCAGCATAAAATGCCTTCAGAGAGCTTTCTTCTGATCTGCTGTCTGTGAGCATACATTTAACATGGATTTATGTTGTAGGGTAGAGGTTTGCATGAAGGATCTCATAATGAGGAATGAACCATGGAAATACCTACAAAATTTGGTGCAGGGCATAGGAGGGATCCCTTGACAATAGTAAAACTTCTGTATCAATGTAACTTGGGAATTGAAAGCTTTGCTAAAGTTGCTTTCCTACCTGTGAGGAGCCACATTACTTTAATTGGATGGTGTTCTCCTGCCCCTCAGATATTTTGAAATGGTAGCTAGGCAAAAGGGGCATGTTTCAGTGTGAGTTGTAATTTGATGTACCTGTTACGTTTTGCAGGGAGCAGCATGGTGTAGGAGAGGTGTTCACTGCAGAACTAATTGCTCCCATAGCGCCTGGGAAAGTTGTAATCTGTTTACATTGGCCTTAAATGGTTTCCAAAGCATAAATGATTTGAGTAATCTTTGCAAATTTAGCCCTGTTGTTGAAGAGTGATAGATACCTTGAAAAGACTTTATCCCTTAAAGCAATTGGTGTGGATTTTCTGCTTATAAAGTGGGGATGAACTTAATTTGCTAACTAGTGCTACTGCTTGCTGCCTTACAAGAAGTGACTGAGGTGTTCTGTTTACACAGAAATGCTGGGTTAGGCTGAATGAGAGGTTTGTGCTTTTGCACAAGGTTTTACAGCTACCTTTTTAGAACACCTCTTAGTGGTTAGGACATAAAAATGAGAAAAACATACTGACTAACTAAAATTATACTCATCTCAGAAGACAAAATATGCTTTATCAACGTGATGGGTTGATAATATTTTCTAATATCCATTTAAATTAGCATCACTGGAGGACACAACTCACTGTGGGATGCTACTGCTGACTCAGTAACGGCGGTGCTCCCACTCCTTACTAAGTCAACACAGCAGCACACTAGGAGACTTATATTTGTGTTAGTAGTGTCCTTCCTGTGGGAAGTAAACTTGTGTTCCCTCTCACTGCAGTCATTCATGTTTCCATTTGGTTAGGGCAAATATTGGCAGGATACCAGCACCCTGGCTAGCTACATAAAAGCATTTTGTTTTCCTCCAGTTTCAGGGTAACTTTGCACACGTCATTTTGACTACACAGTGTCTGGCTCAGTTCATGCCTGGGTTCAGGAGTAGGTGATATGTTTGATGTCTGAACAGAACATTATAAAGTGCTCTATGAAGTTTCTTAAGGGTCTTGAGAAAAAGATTTGCTGTCACAGAAAAGTGGTAGCTTCTGCTCTCACACTGTATTTTTAGGATGCAACTTTCCATGGGTGGTTTTCATGTCCATTGGTAGCTTATTTTTACTATCAACTCTGTATAGCTCTTGGAAATCTGATTTAATTCACAACTAATGTGTTGTACAGACTAATGTGTTCAGATAGATCAAAAGAAAAAGTGGTTTTGAAGGAAAGCTCTTCAGTTTCCCTGACATCCTCAAGTGTTTTTTACAATTACAAGCACTATTTATTTACTTGGCAGGGAAGAATTTCTGATACACCCAGCAGAGCACTCTATTCAAGTTTTTGACTCAGCCAGAGTTGGCCAGATTTTAAACATGAAAGGATTTAAAATACCTCCAAACCTTTAAAAAGACTTTAGGAGATACAAGAAGCATAGGGAAGAAAAGAGTTTTGAAATCTGATAATATTTTAATCCCTTTTTACATGTGATTTTGTTGTTGTTTTAAATCTCTGTGTAATTTATTTAAAAACTGTAAGGAGGACAGGGGCACAGGAATTGAGAAAATAGTAAGAGTGATAAGTGCTCTACTCTGCATTTGTATGGCCTCCCCTTGAATACTGTGTGCAGTTTTGGACACCACAATATAAAAAAGACATTGAGTTATTGGAGAGTGTCTAAAGAAGGGCCATGAGGATGATGAAGGGCCTTGAGGGAATGCCGTATGAGGAATGGCTGAGGTCACTTGTTCTGTTCAGCCTGGAGAAGAGGACACTCAGGGGGGACCTTATTGTGGTCTTCAGCATCCTCAGGAGGGGAAGTGGAGGGATAAGAACTGATCTATTCACTCTCATGACCAGAGGATGATTGGGCACTGGAACACGATCCCCAGGGAAATGGTCACAGCACTGAGCCTGTCTGAATTCAAAGAGCATTTGGACAACACTCGCAGGGAACATTGTGTGGCTCTTGAGGCGTCCTTTGCAGGTTGGACTCAATGATCCTCATGAGTCATTGTACCTCAGCATATGATTCTATGACTAGAAACATAACATTTTCTGTGCTAAGGAGGGCTTTTTCCTGGTTGATAACTCTGTCATAGTGTAACTGAGAGCATGGCATGAGCTGTACCTAACATTGTCAACTGAAAAAAAACCTATATGCATCACCCAGACTGATTATAACAGATTTTGGGCTGTGCTGTAAAGGATTTTTATGCGTGATGGTGTCAACCTGAAATCTCATATAATTTTTAAGTTAAAGAGATATTAGTTCTTTGAGTGTCCTTTTTCCTTTTAAAGCTTTGGTCGATAATACACGTGTCTTTATTTTGAAACAAAGTAGATAGTGATCTGTTCCGCACCTCCTACAAGTAAATTTGCAAGCCTTCCCTTGCCAAGCAATCCTTGCTGACATACTCTAACACTATGTAAAACCTTATGAGTTCCCAAAGGGTGTGGTGAGGTTCCTGTATAAATATTATTGAGGCATTTTGTTCCACACCTGCAGAGGCAAAGGTGTGGTAAAATTTGACAGTTCCAGCAGAATTCCTCTTACTTCAGTATTACTTCTACATGCTTTAGCTTAGGCACTGTAATTAATAAGGGCAATGTTTGTCCTGAGAAATTCTGCTCTGGTAAGAATCACAGCACTTCTGATAAAGGACTGGTTTGTATATCTGAGAAGGGGCAGTTTATCTGTGAATGAATATGCATACTGTTTCCACACATGCAAGGGTGCAGTTTTCCTTTGAATGACTCAGGTGGTGAGCATTTTAAAAGTATCACAGGTCACGGATGACACCAAAAATATGAAAAGTGGCCTGAATTTCTCAGCCATGATACACAGTTCTGCATTATGAGTCATGATGTATGTGTGGCTTGTGTGCTCTTTGGCTGAAACTTGTCATTTTTCCAAAGAAATCTCTCAAAGGGTGGAACTGTATGTCAGCTGCACAACTACTCTATCAGAAAGCTGATCCCATCTTCCCCTTCCAGTGCTATCGTGAAGGATGTGCCACATTATGAGGTGAAGGATGTGAATATCAAGTCAGTGTATCTTCAACATGCATTTCTAAACAGGTGCCCATCCTAAACAGGAGCCTTGTACTTAGGTGTCAGAGCAGAATATAGAGGAAATACTCTCTTTTAAGAAAGCCATTTAGATATTTACTCTGTTTTTCATACAGTTTGATTGCAAGTATTCTTGCTTGGTGGAAAGACGCAGATTTTCCCAAGGCAGTTGGTCTTTTCAGAAGTTCCACCAGGAGAATTTTCCCAATAATCACTCAAGGAGATGTACAGAAAATCTTTGCTATTCATTGATCTGCTTGGCACTTGCTGCCCCTTCATAGTTTCATGCTTTTTAGGCTAATCTTGGAACTGATCTAAACTACCTGCTTAAGTGTACATACAGCAGCATTAATGCTTTGTCCTGGAAGAGGGAGACCCAAAAAATGGGGACTTGGACTGTAATTCCCCTTTTGGATTGACAAGGACCTTGTCTAAGGTGTAGTGTCATAAGCATCACTTGAACATATCAATGCCTTTGCCATTGCATCTTTCCATCTCTCACGTTCCCTGCCTATTGCACAAAGGATCTAAATCTCTTGAGACCTGACATCCTTTGCTTGGTTCAAGTTAGCAAGCTTTTCACAGCCAAGGCGAAACTAATGACCTGATACTTGACAATATAAGATGATCTCATGTTTGTTTCTGCTCTCAGGTAAAATTAGATGGAAAGCTTTCATTTTGTTCCTCAAACTTTTGTGAGAGTGGCAAAGTGTGGACTTGCAGGGTATTGCACTGAGGACCTTCTTTTAAACTATCCTGATGAACATCTGCTCTTTACCAAAGCATTTCCAAACTCTTGATTCAACTGTAAGGAGATCTTCATGACTCTATTATCTTTTGTACTGATATCTGTGGCTGTTTTAGCTCTTTGAAAGCCAAAAGCAGAACTCTCTCTGTGTAGTTTAAATCTAGTGCAGTAGTCCCTTTCAGTTGCTTTAGACTTTTCTTTCTTCTCGGTGTATCACCCTTACTTTTCTTTGGCCTAATCTTCCTTAATATCCTTTATCTTTTTTAATATCTTTTGCTTCTGTGGTTGCTAATTCCTTGTCTGGGAACATAGACAGACCAATACATAGGTCAAGACCAATTTGAATTCAGTGGAACGTCGGCAAGATCAGGCTAGGGAAAGTTACCAGAAGACGTGTAAGGAAGGCAGAGCAATGGCTCCCTGTTTGTGGCTGGAGGAAAGGGCTCTCCCCCCACCTCATGCAGATGCAGCTTGGCCTCTGTAGCTGACACAGCATCATTTCATAGCAGATGGTCCCTCCAGGCCCCACAGTAGGAGGGGTAAACTGTCCTCCCACTTTCTTCCTCTCCCTGATATTGCTCCTCTTAGAATCAAGCCTTGACTCCAGCCCTGCCCTCTTCCCTCACTGCCCACCAGAAGTAGAGATTGCTGAAGGGCAAGGAGGAAAAAGGAGGGCATGGTAAGGGTGGGGATAGTCAGCACCTTAGGAAAAGATGGTTAATGAACCACATCCAAGGGAAATGAGGCAGAATGAAATAGAAAAGAAGGAAGAGGAATTGCTCCTGCATACAGCCCTGTGAAGTTCAATGATTCCTCCTCTGCCCCCTTTGATCTGTAATTCCATTCCTTACAAAAACACATCTGGCACCTCACTATTCTCCCACTCCTTATTGGTGTCTTATCAGTGCCACTAAACTGGAATTTTATCTGTGTGACTAAGAAGTCAGCCCTCCTTGTAAGGATTTGCTCACCTCTAGAAACATTTTCCTGTTCTCTGAAGGTGCCACTAATAGAAATTCATTGTTTGCCTGCTGTGGAATGCTATTGCTAGCATTTAAAAAAGTAGGAAAGTGATGAATGAGTTAAAAAAATAAGATCATAAAATTAGTTTGGATTTTTTTTTCCTGGGAGTAGCATGCAATTTGAGACTGTTCCCTTTACAAGACAGCTGGACTATGGTATTAAACTCTTTTTCTTAGGAAGTTCAATACTGTAACAACACGGAAATAGAGGCCAGGTGCAAACAATATCCCAGTGATATTGCCAAATAATAAAATGTAGATAAAGTATAATTAATGCTTCTGGAATAAAAATGTGTAACATGAAGCTATCTAGTATCTCACTTCTGTTCCTAGTCGTTGTTAGGAGCAATGGAATTTTCAAGGAATTTCCTGTTCACATGGTTGACTAAACACTCCTTGGGATTTTCAGAGGTATTCTGCATTGTCTCCAAGAGGTTTAAAAGTAAGGGAAAATAGTGAGAGCTTTGCAGACTGGACATGGGAGAATCAAAATGAAGGAACTGGTGGGGCTCATTTTCACATGTGGCCAACTCCCATTTAGTGAGAGAAAACTAAGCTGGCTAGATAGTCTACACTACTTCTACATTAGTAATATTTGGATTTATGTTTAAAATTAAATTAGTCCTAGCACTGCGGATTCCCCGAATTTAAAGATATGCAACATTTGACTGGGAAGGGCCCTGATGTGTTTCTGGAGTTAGGACCAGGTGACTGTCAGCTGCCCATTCCAACACAAGTTAGTCTCTAACTTTGTGAACTTCAGGAGACCAATTTTTGCAAATAACTGACTTTGCTCGACCAAACAATATTACTTGCTTTTTTATGTATTAGAACAGTTAGTACTGGAATAAACAGTAAGGCCTCAGGGTCAAATTCTGTCATCTCTGTGGAATTACCTTCCCATTGTAAGACCACAAGAAAGCAAGCGAGTGTGGTCTTGTATCGACACAACTCACTAATCTTTTGAATGCACGCTTGAAATTACAAATATATGTGGGGTGTGGTGGTAGAGCAATAAAAGCCTCTAATGACAGATCCTAAAGCTGTATGAACCTTCTTCCATACTTGTGCTGAAAGACATTCTGTGGACAAACAAGAGAATAATCTACCTGTACTTCATGACACAGCAGAAAGCTGAAGTCTCTAGGACATGATGCTAACTATTTTGCTTTGAGGATGGTGAGATGAAGCTGTAGCCTCATTTGGTGGCACAAAGGAGAGGATTTGTTCCATGCTGAGTGGTGGACGTTTGATATCTGTCACATAGCTTGGGGCTAGATCCAGGCATATTCCTCTAGGGGCCAGTACTTTGGGTGCCTGTTATTGCAGAAGCTGCAGTACCTCAGATGTGGAAGGCTATCTTCAAGCATTCAAACAAATATTTCTCTATCTGGCATCTGAGGACTCCAGCATCCATTCCTTAAGGGGGACATGATTTGCCAAATTCCAAAATGATTTCTGAAAACAGGTCTGGGAACACATGGGGTTTTTTTTCTTTTAAGGAAGTGACTACTGAGGACAAGAATATGACTGCTTGTTGCTGTGCTGGCAGCTGAAGTCAACAGAAATCATGAGGTAGCACTGAAAATATCTGTCTACATACAGGAGCAGATGGACTTCTTTGTGTCTTCTGTTTGTGAAGAAGTATGCTTTAATTGATAAAAACTTAAACAGACTGGAAATACTGCAGTTTTAGAAAAAAATTGCTGAAATTTAAGTGTCCTTGGGAATTTAGGTGCCCTATTTCCATGACCAGATCAACAGAAACTCTAGGATCATAGTAAACACACTATTAGCTCTCTTGCAGTAAGTTTCCCCATTGTTATCTCTTTATCAGCAATCAGCTCTGATAAAAGAAAGTGGAGGAATATATTTGAACTATTTACATACCAGTGAAGGTGTTGTCATGTTATCTTTGTTCTTTCGAAAGATCATCTTTGTTACCATCAAGTCGTGTCCCCGAGGTCCTGCCAAAGTATGTGTTATTTTGGAGGATGGGGCAGGGAAATCCAAAGCAAGTAGAACAAGTAAATATTGTGTGGTAGAACTGAAAAAGTATTCCACCACAGTTCTCCCAGCACTGGTGCTATGCTGTATATACTGGAATCAGGAAAGAGCATAGCCTTCTTCCAGTAACTGCACCCCCAAAATTTTTCCGTTTCACTCTCCTGGTGCTTTTTTGACAGTTCCTCACAGTTCTGTTTCCTTTCTTGCTTCAGTGTCAAAGAGATGAATAATTAATTCCAGAGAAAAACTATAACTCACCATAGACATTCCGTTTCCTAGCATGATTATTCTCTTTAGCTTCTGAGTAAAAGCCCATAAAGCTTTGTAAACACACCATAAAGATAAGTTAAAAACTCCTTCCCATTTCCCATTCCCCTATATTCTCTGAGGCAATGCTTTGTCTCAGTGGCATGTAGATTCTGCACATATCCAGCTGTTTTTCAGACTGCCTATCAACTGCTGTTTCAGAGAAACTGGATGAATCATGTTTTGTGCAGAAATTGTTGCATCTGACTAGTTTGAGTAGCATGCATGAGGGAGTATGGGTCACACACATCCCTTCCTGGCAGAAAATTGGTCTGAATATTCTGTCTTAGCCCAGAGTTACGACAGACTTATTCCTCATCTCTCTGAAATCAATGAACCAACATAGGCAGAAAAATTGCAGAAACATAGAATATTTCAAGTTGGAAGGGACTCATAAGGATCATTGATTCCAACTCCCTGATCCTCACAGAACTATCTATAAATAAACCATATGACTAAGAGCATTGTCCTGATGCTTTTTGAACTCTAACAGGCATGGCACAATGACCACTTTCTTAGGAAAGCCTGTTCCAGTGATCAACCCTCTGGATGAAGAAACTTTTCCTAATGTCCAATCCTGATACTGCCTCATTCCATTTCCTCATGCCCTTACTGGTCACCAGACAGAGAGCAGCACCTCCCCCTCCCCTGCCCCCACTAGGATGAGATGAGGTCACCCCTCAGCCTCCTCTCCTCCAAGCTGAATAAGCCAAGTGACCTCAGACAACCTTGTAAGTTTTGCCCTTGAGAGCTTTCACCATTTCAGCCCCCCTCTGCTGCACACACTCTTAGAGTGTGATGTTCTTCTTATACGGTAGCACCCAAAACTGCCCCCAGCACTGGAGGTGAGGCTGCCCCGGTGCAGAGCAGGGACAGTCCCCTCCCTTGCCTGGCTGGCCATGCTGTGCCTGATGCCCCCCAGGACACCCCAGGTTGGCCCTCTGGGCTGCCAGGGCACTGCTGTTCAACTTGCCGTCCACCCAAAGCTGCAGATTTGTACGCATAGCCAGGATTACCCTGTCCCAGATGCATTTAAAATACTCCAAATGAAAAGCATTTTCTTAAGTTTTTATTATGATTAAAGGAGCAAAAGTGTACACCCACAAGACCCATTGTATACAGGGATAGGACACATGGAGAAAATTTGACTAGCAACCTGCAAAACCACCACACTTGGTCATGATGATTGATCCAAAAAGGCTTAAGAAGAAATATTAATTAATATTAATTACAAAATTTCTATAATGCATCCTTAGAAAGGGAGGAAGAGCCTGGCAGTATCAGGGGTAGAAATAAAAACCAATTGCTTTATCAGAGTAGGTATGATTGGTAGTAGTTTAGAGTTTAATTTAGGAAATTTTGAGTGACTTATTCCAGGGGAGACATCATGAAATTTGTCTGTAGAGAAATCTGGCTAAGTTAGAAGATTGCATTTTTTTCCCAAAAAAGGTGATGTGTTTTTTCAGTGTGATGATTCGGCACTATTGTTAAATTGCACCAGGAACATCTCTGTTAATGCTCATGCTTTCTTTGGGTCAGATTTTCATTCCTTTAACTCTTCATCTATGAGTAAATAATAATACTCAGCATAGAGGAAAGGCAAAGGGCCTCTGCTTTCCAGCAAAATTTCAAAATTTCTCTGCCTTAACTTCTTTTTTTTTTTACATTTTTTTTAATAAAGCATCCTGGTTTTAGAAAATATGGACAAATGAGAAAGTTTGTGTTTCTTTTTACCCTTGATACTGCAGCACTTTGGGTCTTGCTGGGAGGGACAGAAACTCTTTCAGCTTTCCTCTCTTTAAGGGGAAAAGCATCTGCCAAAGAACACGATGCTGTCAGTTGGGTTGTGCTTGATCAAGAAGAGGAAAGGGTGGTCAGCTCTAATCTCTTCAGAGACACTTGTGTCATCTACCCCCGCTCCTGATGAGCGTACCACCTTACTGCCTGCTTCATGGATCTCCACAAATGCCTCATGGAATGCTCCAGACACCTTCAGGCTCCGTGCTGAAGAGATGCCAGAGAGATCGGCTGATGAGCTGAACAGGTCGGTGATACCCAAGGATTTTAAGACAGATGTGAGGTTATATTTTTCCTCAATCCTCATGCGGGGGAGATAAACTTTAATCTTCCTCTCTTCCATCTTTTTAGAACTGGTCCACTCCTTGAGATTTTCAAAGGTGATTGCGGTCTCAAGCTGCAAGGAAACAAACAAATTAGATCTCTGGGATGAGAGCACGACACCTTTTGTAGCAATGCAGTACCATTGTGGGTTTTTTCTCTTAAACTGACTGCTTTTCTTATGGTGTATTTTCTGGGTATATATGGATTAACGTGTCTAGAAGAGGAAAGCAAACCATGACTCTCTCTTCTCTGTCCTGCTTCCTATTTCTTTAATAGGCTCACTGGCAATTTATAGTCCTGACTAGATGGCTACTCAGCAAATTTCCCAAAGCTCTTGCCAATTTATCTTCTTTTCTTCAGAAATATATTCCAGAGGTCATTCTGTGCTTCTGACTTGTAAGCTCTATTTACATTTAGGACCTCCAAGTAAGGAAGTGTTAAAGGTTTTACTAATACCTGAAGTAATAAATGAGTAATAAATGAGCTATCAGTTATTACTGAAGAAATTTAGCTGTGTTCAAATGACTCTTTAGTTTTATAATTTAGGTTCTTAGAGTTAGTGCGCAATCATTTCAATGAACTCGGATTTATTGCATAACTTTTCCTATTCAAACTGCATTCCTGCTAATGACTATATTCTTTTCATACCAACAGTAATATGTCATGTGTGTTTTACTTTCTGAAATTGCTTTAATCACTCCAGTACTCGTATTCAATTTTTAGATAGTTTAATTTTTGAAGACATGAAGGAAGCATGTTGAAGGCTATCAAACCATTCAATAATTACAAATACTCAAGCTAAGATGAACTTCCCAGTAAGTTCCTCAGTATGCAGAAATTGAAATATAAAAGCTTTGGAGCTCAAAGTGCTGGAGTAACAGCTGCTTATCTGAGAAGAATCTGTTCTGCAGTGACAAAAATTGAACCCAATAAAGTAGTTGCTTAGCAATCCATCCTCATAAAAACTTTTGCAGGACCACTGAGAGAGATGTGTGTCTCTATGCAACAATCCCATGCTGCCAATATTCAGATCTGTGCTGGGGATGTGCTTTAAGATAACTTTATTGTGAAGAGTTTCTTTGCACCTAAAATTTCACTGTGTTCATGGTTTTCTGAAACCTAGCTGCCAGGGGCATACCTGCTCCAGGCCAGAGATGTCATCAGGCAACAGCACCCACAGGCTCAGCCACCCACTGGCATATGGAAGCTCCAGGATTCTGCATTTCTCAGAAGGGATCTCTGCCACTTTAAATGTACCAATCTGAGACATCATCTGCACAGGTTTGCTTTCTTGCTGAAAAAACAAAGAAAACAATATAGTTTTCAGAAAGAGTATTCCTAGAGTGTAGAAATGCCTACTTATGGGTAAAGCTGATGATTGCTCTTTTTCAGTAAGATTATACAGCAACTCGTCAACTCCCTTCATAAATTCTCGAACATGACACCCTTAAAGTGATGTAGGCCCACATACCTCAGAAATTCTGAAAGGAACTGTCTGGGTATCTTCTTCCTTAAATGCTTTCTCCCACAATCCCTTGAAGTAGATGGCACTGACCAGGATCATGTCAGTTTGTGAGCTCACAGAGCTTGGTTGAAGGATATTTTTGATCGACCCTTTCAAAATGCACAGGAAAAGAGAACATGTATAATACATCTGTGTATAACACATCTTACTTGGCACTTTCAACATTAAATGGAGGGTAAAGAATTTGTGGGAAGGAGAGTGTAGGGCAAGGACATTGCTTTGGTTTTGTAGCTGTTATCTTGTAGTTCCAAGGTTGATTTGCTCACTACTGTTGGCAATGGTTGTTGTTTCTCTCCCTATAAAGAATTATAGTGAGAGATAAAAGATCCAGAGATTTACTTGATACAAAATTAGCATATTTTGTGTCAACGGGAAGAACCATTGGAACCTTGTATCTCAGGATGGTCTCCCAGCCAAACATTTAATACTTTTTGCATCAAACAAAAGTGGAAACATTGGTGTCAAACTATTTGTCAGTGTGTAAAAAGCATATTTTAGTGCTCTTCCTTTTATCAGGACTGGAAATCTTTTAGCATATTGTAGTCCCTTTTATCAGGACTGGAAATATTACATATCCAGAAAGCCTCTACAGATAGAGAGAGTCTTCTAACAGGGATGTGTCTGATGTTAGATGATAGTTCTGTATCTGATTTCTTATCCAGGATAATGAGCACAGGGAGATGTTTTGATTTTTCATCACCTGACTTAAATGTTCTCACATGTTGTTCAGACATGGTGGCAGAAGGGAAAATACTTGTGCTGACATTTGGCTTCCTCTTACCATTTGTCTGTTTTTCAACCCAGGAATTTATGAGCTCTCTGGATTTTTCTGCAGCTGTTTGAAAGCTGATGGATTCCAAGCCTCCCTTATACAGTTCCTTCACGCATTGAATGTATTCCTGCAAAGAAAGAGTATGCCATTTTCAGCTCAGAATGTCAAAGCATTTTGCAGATGTAAAAGGCAAGAATGAAATTAACAGATATGAGCAATCTGCTTATTAAGGCTCATCAGTAAACTATGAGCTAGTTCATAAGCATCTTAAGATTTGACATGCATTGTTTCAAGCAAGAGTATATGCCCACATTTTAAAAAATATTTTCCAGAACTGAGTTTAATCTAAAACATTCATTTGAGTTAAGTATGGGGTTTTTATTCTCTTTGCCCACTTTTAATTTTTTTTTTTTTTTTTTTTTTTTGCAATGGTATTCTCCTTGAATTTCAAATTAAATGTTCCTTTCAATGGAAAACCTTGGAACATTTTTGAGAACCTGAAGTTTTTTTCAGGTTTGTTTTCCAAGTTGAGAAAAGAGTTGGAGTTATCTCTTTATTAATTATACCTTGACTTAATTGGATCTTTATTGTACTTTGCACAAACATCTTTTTGGCTAGTCACATTTTTTCTCAAGAGTTTCAGGGGTTAGGGCTGTGATAGATAGAATCTTTCCATATGGAAGAAAATTTTTTTAGCGGACCCTACACTTCTGACAGTGCTTTTTGCATTACAGAAAGTTACAGTTTTGACATTCAGATCAGATCTTAAAGCAACTCACCGGCAGAATTGGGTATTTCTCTTCAGCATAAAGTCTGCTGGCGATGCTGATGGAATAATTGTCACTTGGTTTGGTGATTTGGGTGACAATGTCCTTAAGTGAAGCGTGGATGCTCACAGATGTGCCGCACTGATTGATATGAATACAAATATAGAGATGATGTTACCCTAGTTTTAGTGATGAGTCGGTATTACATACTATATGAAAGGAGTAGAGTAGTTCAGATGCTTTTGCTTAGAAAATGGTTCATCCTGTGCTGATGTAATTTTGTAATATATATAATTCAGTGCTGGTTTTCTACTGTAATTTCCTCATGCCATTTGGGGGGACTTTTAATTTTCTGCTACAGTAGTTTAGCTTCAGCAGACCAGTTCCCAACCAGTTCTGTTTAACCACTAGCACCCAGCTACTTTGCCTAGTTATACAAATATCTATAATTTCCCCCTATTGGCCCAATATTATGGTGATGGGTGTCATTTTATACTTGCTCTGAATTCTCTGTTACCCACCTTCTCTGTTCATTCTTATGAATTAAATGTTCCCCCCAAATGCTGGATGAAGGGCTCTATGCACATTGGAATAGGGTTGGAACTGGTACAAGACTGCTTTATCTGATAGACTTTGCTCCCAGGAGAAACCGACATAGAGAAGGGATTAAATTGTTTCTGTACCTGAGATTCAGTACTCTCTCCAAATCCTGGGATTTTATCAAAGTGGATAGCCTGTAATTAAGAATAACAGTAGTTGAAATAACTGGTGTGACAAGAAAAAGGTTATGCAACAGAGATTAACACATCATGTTTGAAGCAAACCTATTGACTAACTGAGAATTACTCAAAAAGTGCAATCTATCAGTACCATCTCTGAACAGCCATGCATACTGTTGCCTGCTTAGATGATCCTTTTTTCTATTGAGCATCTAGGATTCAGCTCCAGTGTGTGCTACCAATAATGCCAACCTTCTTGTAGGTAACAAGACAGCCACTCTGTGAAGATAGTGAGAGCTGTAGGAAACACATGAAACACTTTGCAGTCTGTGGATATGTTTTGGCTCTTTCCCTATAGATTTTATTTCCTTTCCCTATTAAAAAAAAAAAAAAAAAAAAAAAAAGGTGTTGCTAGAACGTATTTTTGTCTTTGAGAATTCTACTGCTAAACTATGATAAAATTTAAATCCAGTCTCAAGATTATGGGCTGATTATTTAGCACTGTGGGAGTTTCAGGTGGCCACAGGCTTTGATAACTCTGGATCCATGTTTTGGTAACTCTGGATCCACATTCCTTAGCCTCTGAGGGACATTATAATATCATTAAGGGCTGTGGCTCTGGAGGGTTTAAATCCTCAATGTAGTCTCACCGTTTCTATCTGAGCCTTGGTGTTATCTTTTGCACCTATGTAGACCATGGAGAGGGTTGAAATGATGAGCAGAGGGGAGTAGCAGACATTCTCCTGGACACTCTGGCTTCTCAGCTCCCTGAATATGTCACAGCAAACTTCTGTGCTCACTGGACCGATGGAGGCCATTGTGCAGCAGTATTGCCTAGAGCAAAGAGCAGAAGGACAATAGCAATGTAATGATGGAATAGCATACACACACACAACACGTGCACTTTAATAGGAATTTTCAGGCTATAAAATGTAAACAAGTAATTTGGAAATCATTCTATGTTAACATGTCTGTTTCTATTCTCACCTCTCATGCATGTTAGAAACTCTGTTTTCACAAATCTGTTTCCTTCTGCATTTCTATACATTCACCTTTTTTAACAGCTCCTCAGAGCTCTGGAATCTGCATGTGGTTTCTGTTTACCTTTTCAAAGAAGTCAAATAACAATTGCCTGTACTTATTTTATTCACTGAAGGCTACAATTCCTTAGTACTTTGTAGCAGCTTGATGAAAACATGAAAATATTCTCTCTTTCATATACTTGCAAAGCTGGAAATTTAAGCACAAATTACATTTCCATTTGGTTTAGCTCTGGGCAGATAAAGGTAAAAGCAGAGGCTAGCTATTTTTATTTTCTAAGAATAAGAAGGTGTAGTAAAGTATCTATTTGTTGCACAGTACTTACTGTCAGTATATCTTCAAAGGCCTGTAGCTTACCCGTGTTTTAGCAATAGAAGCATGGACAGGCAATATAATTTGTCTAATGTCACCAAATCTAGGAGCAAGACTGATGCACAAAATTCATATTTCATTGTATTGTGCTTTCAGATATAGTTTGCTTTGCATCAACATGCTACGTTTTCTCAGACTATAATCTGTCTGAGAAATTAAATTGCTGTTTTTCAAAATCCAGCCCCTTATGTTGGAGCTAAATGCTAGGATCTCAAGTTTCTCTTTGTAGTGTTCAACTCTACCAAAATGTTTTGTGACTGGCCTCTTGGATATACACATACAGCCACACACATTTTTCTCTCACTTGTATACATTTTTCTCTCATCTGTATACATGATCCCACTTATAAGTTATTTAAAAATTGTACATCTGTGCACCCACGTACCTTTTTATGTTGTGTTCACCAACTCTATATTTTAGAAATGCAACTCTTAGAGAAATTTCACACTAAAATAAACTTAGCAAATTCACCGAACACCACAGTTCTGCTCTCAATTCACTCTTTTGAACGAGAGGTCAAGCAAGGAAACTTATTGCTTGTCTGTCAAAATCAATCTTAAAAGATACAGAATGGGAAGATAAGATGCTCTGAAATAGAATAATGTTTTGAGCACAAAATAACATTTTAAGCACAGAGAATAACTTTAAAAACCTCCCCAAAACCACAAACATTCAGATTTTACATATAACAAAACTGTGTAGGATGCATGTACACTGGTGAGATTTGTAGAGAACATCATGTAAATATTCTGTCCTGAAAAATATCAAACACAAGACAATCACTTCTCTCTTTTTAAGTTTAGTCAGAACCAAGGAATAATGCAGTGAGAAGGTAAATTTTTCTAGAGAAATTCTTACCTTCAGGCTTCAGCACCAAAGACAATACAGCTTTCCAGCTGTATGTGGGTATACTGGCTGAGCCCTTGGGAATTTATACAGTCTGAGTTGTGACCCACCCACTGCTGTCCCTCAGAAGTTTGACTTTTGACACCATAAAAATAAATTAATGGTATTAGGTCAGGTTTTTTTGTTTCAATGGGTTTGGGTTTGATTGAAGGGAGAACAAATATTAGTATTTTATGCTTTTTAACAGTGCTTTCCACCAGTACATCAGGACCATTTGGCTGGAGAAGAGGCTGGAAAACAATGCCTCATTTGCAATGAGATACTGGGATAGCAGTAAGAAACAAAAAAATGTAAAAACCTTAGTGACATCACACATAATTAGCAGTTATTAGTCAATATGTCAATAATTAGTCAATTTGTTATTATGTTCATAGTAATAGACCAGAACTCTCTTTCAGTTAGTCCTTTCTGAATGTACAAAATGCAGCCATGCTGGACAGAAGAGATAAGAGGACAGGACTTAGCCTTTTATTCTTCTTAAAAAATGGGGAAGTAAAGTAGGGTGCATGTGACAAAACCAATTGAGATGAAAGTCAAAAACAGGAACATTTTCTTTGAGAAGCTGGAATATTTATAAAAGATCTTTCTATGAATGTGGTTTTATAGCAAAGTATTTTATTCTCAGGGATTAACAGCAAAACATAACTCTAGATAAAGTAAAAAACAGTCAGTTCAAATATATTTGTGTATGCATTTGCCTTGTATCTCTCAGATCTTCCATGAGTAACTTAATGGCATGAGAGATGATGGAGGAACTGTCAAATCCAGCTAGAGTGTTCATGGTCTGTGGGATAATCATAATATATAATAGCAAGTATATTTCATTTATAAAAGCTATTGTTCTGTATTGGAATAATAGAATGGACAAACAGTTAAGAAACCATTCTGACCTCTGCAAAGTACAGTGTGATTTTTAAAAGCGGGGGGAGAAGGGGGGGAAGGCAGGAGTGGGATCTCAAAGTCAGCATGATGTAATTCTTTAGAACATATGGGACATAACCGTGATCTCTGTTAAGCAGAGTAGTCTCCTGTACTGCTGTCAAAAGTTTAGGCAGTGCAGTATTCTTTACCTCAGTCTGCTTCCTTTTGTGAAAATAAATGTGCCATATAAATCTGCATTCCCCTCGATGAGTCGTTGTCTGTCAGTGTGTAGCTCAGGAGGTGAGGTGAGGTGGTAACACAGACATCAGGAGAGGCAGAAGTGCTTTCTAGAAGTGCTAGGTAGCCAGAAGAAAATCTCACATATGATTAAATAGTGGGAGATGTGCCTGGACCCCAAGTCACACGTTGCTTTCCTTTTAAGCTTTGTGCCCACAAAATATTGATTATTAGTCATCCTTCTAAGATGATGATGAAAAAGCTGAAGTGAACGTGCCAGTGTGGGCTAATGCCAGCTGTGCTGAACTAGGAGAAACTGTGGACTCCCTCGAGGGTCTTAGAAAGAGATCTGGATAGACCGGAGGGCTCAGCAATCACCAAATGTATGAAATTTAACAAGAGCAAGTGCCAGATTCTCCATCTGCGATGGGGTGATCCTCATTGCAAGTACAGATCGGGGGATGAGAGGTTAAAAACAGCCCTTCATAAAGAGATCTGTGGGTTTGGATCAATGGCAAGTTGAATATGAGTCAGCAGTGTGTCCTGGTAGCCAAAAGGACCAACCACATACTGGGGTGCATCAGGTTCAGCATCACCTGCTGGTCGAGGGAGGTGATTGACCCTGCCAAAGGCAGGGGACATCTTTAATGTCCCTTGAAACCCAAACTATTCTCTGATTTTATGATTTTCCCCCTCTACTCTGCACTGATGTGGCCTCACCTCAAGTCCTGTGTGCAGCTTTGGGCACCTCAATGTAAGAAGGACATCTCTCTGTAAGAGCCTGTACAGAGGAGAGTGACAAAGATGGTGAAAGGCCTCGAGGACAAGAAGAGAAGGCTGAGGGGTGACCTCATCTCAGCCTACAACTTCCTCAATGGGTGCAGTGGAGGGGGAGGTGTTGCTCTCCTCTCTCTGGTGACCTGTGATGAGCCACAAGGAAATGGAATGAAGCTCCATTGAGGGAAGCTCAGATTGGACACTGAGAAAAGGTTCTTCATCCAGAGAGTGGTCAGTCACACCCTAAAACAGACTCCCTAAGGAAGTGGTCACAGCACCCCGTGTGTCAGAGTTCACTGAGTATCTGGACAATGCCCTTAGTCATACGGTTTATTTGTAGGTAGTCTTGAAAGGATCAGAGAGCTGAACTCAATGATCCTCATAGTTTCCTTCCAATTTGAGATACTTTATGATTCTTCAAGCCTGTGTGTCTTCACTTAATAAGCTGTTTTATCACATTGTTTATAGTGCACCTCAGATTTATGCCACTATTTTCACTCCTTATCCTTTTTTTGTATAGGGCCACTTGATGTCCACAAGGGTTTAGTTCTACTTCCAACACACTGGTCTTCAATTGCTGCATGTGAGAGTTGGTCAGTGTATTTACCTCAGTGAAATCTGCCTTTCAAATGCCCTTCAAGACTCTCTGCTTAACAACCATGATTCCCATTCCCTTCGTCTGGTTGATCATACATGAATTACAGAAGTGTCCAGACCTGTATCACAAGTAGAGCTCATCGCATATGACCTGAATTTTAGGACTTACAAACATATTCAGGAAGGAGCTTCACTTTTGATGATCTTTTTTTTTTACACACTATCACACTGCAAGAAGAGAATTAAAATTATCCCAGTTGTTTTTTGGTTTTTTTAATCTGGTGAGTTTAACTTCTGTGTAGTGTCCTGGTTCCAGATCTTCAGAACAGCTTTGTATGCATTTGATGCAGAGCTTTGTTGCATGATTTATAGGAAAATCATGTTTTCTCTCCAAGAATTGGAGCTTCAGGTGAAGAACACACCCACAATAAGCAAATACATGGAGGATAAAAAGCTCTGCTGTGATAATGTTTGATAAAGGGAAGCTGTGTTCTTTATGAGGGGTCTGGTGTGGTTTTCTGTGCTCAGACTGGGAGTTAATGGCCCATTTTAAGCAACAGAATATACCCATGAGCAAATGAAGAACTGGAACAGAGCAGACCAGCAGCATAACGTCGACCCTAAAAGGTCTTTTACAGTCTGCTTGACATGAGGTCTAAAGTAAGCAAACCTTCCTGCACTTGGAAGACTACCTGTGACAACTGGCAATGGATTGTCCTGTCAAGTACAGCTGTACTTGTACCAACAATTCAGTCACACATCCTTGTTTGACAATGCTTGTCCCAAGAAAGAGGTCAGCTAAGGCTCAGTTGCCCTTTCCTCTGCCAGGCATTTCATTGTGGAGCTGTCCCTAAACCAACAGACTCTTGACTACCTGAGCTTTGGACAACTGACAGTGTAAAAGGAACTTAACCAAAAGGATATGAAGTCCAGGTCAGTTCACAGAACAAAGCCTCTCATCTAATCACAAAAACCTATTCAGAACTCAGGATTCTGTCCTTGATCCTGCTCTTTTGCCAATAGAAAGGAGCATGTTAATTGTTTTGTGTTTGTCTTCATTCCACATTGTGACTCTAGAAGCTGGCTTTCAAGCAGGGACAGAGGTAACCAGTCACAGAGAGATTTACTGATTGCAGCTGACTGTCTCACTTGTTACCATTGCAGACCTGGGTGCTGCAGCTATCGATGGTTTCTCTCTTCATTGTTCTGTGGTTCTGTTTTTTTCCCCAGTACTAAGCAAATGAAGTATCTGGTCAAGCTCCTTCAGAGCCCATGGCCCACATGGCACCTTTCTACAACTGCTCTATTCCATTGGAGATGTGCACTGTTGCCTGCAGTGCTGCCTTGATCTCTCACAGACAGTGACAGGGCATTTGTCATTGCCCTTAATTGTCGTTGCAATATCCCATATGACATCTCACATCCCTTTATTCATTTGAGACTGACACAGGCTTAGACTTCATTATACAGATGATGATTTCTTACTGCTCCCCCTGACATAGGTTGATGTGACCTTCATGGCATAATTTTCAATGATCACATCCCACAGGCCAGCAATGGGTTGGATGGGAGTCTTTGACTCCCATGTTTGAAAAACATCCTTACTGTGGTTGAATGGGTTTTAGCCTCACATACATGCAAAGCCTTTGCCTTGCTTCCATACCTGCTAAATATCTTTCTGTGGAAGCAACATGTGTCTGATGATAAAGGTGCCTTCATTCTGTCCAAGCTCAAATGCAAAAAGCAAGTGTACAAGTGTTGAAAGCAAGGAGAGTCCACCAGGCAGGAGCATAGAAGCTTTCACCATGCACTCAGAGATGAAATCTGAAAAGCAAAAATTGTGCTGGAAGGAAAACTGACAAGGGATGTGAAGGACAGTAAGAAAAGGTTTTTGGGTGCAACAGCAAAATGAAAACTAAAGAAAAGTCAGGATGATTGGAGAAGGTCCCTGATGATTTGAAAAACTGACTAATTTTCAGAAAGGAACAGGAGGAGAATTGAGGAGACTACAGGTCTCTTCAGTCACTGAAAAGGTGTAGTGCACTGCTGCAAGGCACTAAGGGTTAGTACTCATAATGATCTGTGTCAAGAAAAACACAGTCTCTGAGACACTGCCTAAAATACCATTTATTCCAGCTAACATTGAAAGGAAAAAGAGAATAATATAGATAATTTTTATTGTCACTCACTACAACTACCTGAAAGGAGATTATAGCCAGGTAAGGGTCGGCCTCTTCTCCCAGGTAAGTAGCAATAGGACAAGAGGACATACTCTTAAGCTCCACCAGGGGAGATTTAGGTTGGACATCAGGAAGAAATTCTTCACGGAAGAGGTGATTGGGCATTGGAATGGGCTGCCCAGGGAGGTGGTGGAGCCACCGTCCCCGGAGGTGTTTAAGAAAAGACTGGATGTGACACTCAGTGCCATGGTCTAGTTGACATGGTGGTCTTAGGTCATAGGTTGGACCTATAGCCTGCTTATATAGGTTGATCATCTCAAAGGTCTTTTCCAACATAGTTGATTCTGTGATATTCCCTTAGCTGCTGGGAACCCCAAGCTGTGCAGCATTGGAAAGATCACTATCCACAGAGATAGGTGTTCACTGACACTTTGGTCTTTAGAGCTCTTGCAGGAATTTTTAAAGAAGAAAGCAGTTAATTTCTTCTGAGAAACAGAAGGATGTTCACATGAAGACCTGCTGCTTCACTTTATGATAAATGCAAAGAGGCAGGGATGCAGTCACTCATGCCAAGTGGGAGCTACCTACAGGTTCCTCCCTTCTGACTCGTACACAGAGTTCATGCTGCAGCCCAGGGCGATGTACAGGACAGCACAGGATGGGTAGCCAAGCTCCACGCTCGACAAGCTCAGGCCTGCACCTTCTCCCGTCAAATACTATGTAGGTCACTAATGCCCTGGTGTACCATTGTATTTGAGCTCAAATCCCTGCAGAAGGCTTCCAAGCATAGCCTCCTGGGAACATTTTGAGACATGTGAAGGAATAAAAGATAATGAAGAAAACCAGCTCAGATTTACCAAGGACAAATCTCTCCTGACAAACATCATTGGTGTCTGGGGTGGGACAGTTTGTCATATAAACAAAGGGAGAGGAGAAGATATTGTACACCTGACTTTAGTAAGGCCTTCTGGATGATCTCCCATAATATCCTTGTAGTCACATTGGAAAACTATAGCCTGAGTAAGCAGGCAGTATTTTGGGTGGAAAGCTGTCTGACAGCTTTCTGAGAGAAGCAGCAGGAGCAGGGCTGCTCCATGAGAACAGTGAGCTGGGCCAAGAGTCAGCCCTCAGGGAGGGCAGTGCCCTCACCACAATATCTGACCATAGGGAAGCAGAACCAAATGTCAGTGACAGGGTCCTCCAGCATCCATGGACACAGCAAGAGGAGAGCCAGGGCCATGGTCCATTTCCAGAGCCTAGGTTAGGGAGCAATGAAAACTGGTTGCTGCCTGTGGAATGGGAGGCTGGCTGACCTGGGCCCGGCCCCATCGCACCTGAGCAAGGGAAACAGGACAGACCCTGAAAGGGTGACAGCTCCAACCAAGCCTTCAGAACATGAGGCAATATAAGCCAGGAAGTCTCTCCACAGGTGAGGGCTGCAATCAGATCCAGTGACTACGAGGCAGGTCAGCAGTGACAGAGTAGGCTCAAGTTCAAGCCAGGAGATGAGTGCACAAGTTGTTGTCAAGCAGGCCATGGCCAAGCAGGGCAGGACTGAGGGGAACGGGAGAACAGCCCCTGATGTGGTGTCACTGGGGTGGGGGCTGATGGCCCAGGGTGGGGGGTAGCATGGGATCTGGGGATTTGGGCAGCTGGGAGAGGTTCCATGGAAAAACAAGGCCACTGAGGGCTTCTAGTGCAGCCCCTTCTGTGGGGACAGCGTGCCCTTGCTCCTCAGGGAGACCTGTGCTCAGGAGGGACTCACTTCAGAGTGACTCAGTGGCTGTGGGGTGCTAGGGGGCTGTTTCAGGGGACACAGAGCTGGGACAAGGGCAGTGGATAGGAGACGGACATGGCATGAGAGGTCAAGAACGGAGTGAGATGGTCAGGGCATCCCAACAGTCCCCAGAGGCTGGTCAGGAACAAACCAGGAAGAATGGTCTGGCTGGGTGGAAGGGGAATATTCAGGAGCCTGGCTCTGAGTAATGAGTGAGTGCTTTGTGGAGATTGGGAAGGTTTGTTAGGACAGGGCCCTGTGTGACTGGAGACCCAGGCTCCTCCTGCTTGGCAGGGTGCTCAGGCAGGACTGAGCTCACTGTCCAGGAGCAGCAAGGGCCATCTTTTCCCAAAGAGGAACAAACCAGGAGGCAAGGGGGATGCCCCAGCTGGAGTCCTACCAGCCAGAGCTCAGCAGCTGAGCAGAGCAGGCCTGGAGACCACGGGCAGAACAAAGGCAGGTGCAAAGACAACATTGACCACAAAGTCAATTCACACAGCAGAGGCAGGTCCAGGTCCAGTGATCACAAGCCAGGGCCAAGGTCACATTAGGAGTCCTTGGCCAGGAATGGGCACAGCTGTGTTTGAACTGGAGAGTGACACACCACTGATGTAATACACATGGGAACTGAAAGTCCAGCACATAGCTCAGAGCTCCTGGGGTCACAGGTGTGGGAGAGGCTCCAGGACTCTCACAAATTCATTAGTGCAGGACTATTACAAATTCATTAGTGCACTCAGAGCTCTGTCATACACTTATGAGCAAAAGAGATGGGCCTGGAGACAAGGCTCCAAGGCTTAGGACTGAGATCTGTCAGGAGGTAGAACTGGAACCTGTAGTGCACTTCAGTGCTATGTCTAGGCTGAAACAAGCTTCTGTTGTGGACAACAGCTTTGGCTTGGGGAGTTTCACTTAATTTCTTGCTGATTAACATTAAATTTTTGTTGTTTATTTGGTGTCTGACAATGTAACAAACCATGAAACAAACAGACCCTTCATCCTGCTTCCCCACATTTCACTTCAATACAAAAAGTGTCCTCTTGTGCTTACTAGTTTCAGCTTCCTTGTTATACTCGGTGCTCACCAGTCCCTTTGGTGGAGCAGCAAGCAATGGAAGAGGTTGTGATTGGTGTATAACTGTATATATCTGCCAGATAGTGCTGCTCACTTTTATTCTGTGCTCTAGTCTGCTTCAGGAGCTGCAGTTCCACAAGGATGTCCTTGCTGCAGCATCAGTGACCAGCAGGCTGCAGTTCCTCTGGAGTGTCACTGCCCTGGCATGAGCTGCCTGTGGCTGCAATGCCCCAGAGTGACTCCCAAGAGTGTGCCTTCAGCTGTGCTCTTTATAACATCCCCTTCTTATTAACATCTCCATGTCTTCTGTTTCTCCAGACACATCTGTCACATGTCTCTGTCCACTCTTTCTTAATTACACTCAAGCAGAGGTGCTGTTTGCTCTTCTGACTGGAGATTTGGCACAGTATGAGCTCTTTTCATTCATTACAGGGTCTGCTGCAAATGCCCAAGGACAGTTTGTGTCCTCCTCTCACAAATGGTGCCGGTACCCAACACAGGCTCCAGACCCATGTGCAGAGGGTGCTGGGGAAATCTCTTGCTGAAGCTGGCTGTGCTTTCAGGGTCCTAACACTGGCTGTTGTCAGTCCTGGAACTTAAATAGCTGATAGTATTTTCTGTACATTTATTACCTCTCAACCGATTTCTTTTCCATGGTTTTGTCCAGTTCCCCTTTAAAATCATGTGAAATTTTATCATCTTCCACATTCTTTGACCATTAATTCCATCATTCAGCTGTTTGTTGTCAGCTTCCTCTATGTGCTGGGGTTTTTTAACCGCTTTCTGCTAACCTCTTTTGATGCCCTTAAGTTCCTATGTCAGAAGATACACCAAATAGTCCACCTCTGACACTGCCTCCATAACACTCAGCACTTCAGAAACCACTGCTCTTGAATCATCCCTCTCCTAAAAGTTTGACTGCGTGGGCCCAGGGACACGTGAAGCAGCTTCCAAGCCTTGAATCTGAGCACTGTTTGTGGCAGAGCTGTGAGATGCCTCCATGGGGGTCTACATCCCCCTCACTCAAGAGAAGAATTTAGGTGGTGTCTCTTGACCAGCCCTTGCTAGTTTGCTTCGCCATGAACCTCAAGCAAGATGGACACTGCAAGTATTCATTTTGGACACTAGTAAAAAAATTATTAAATTTCCATTTCCATTTTATTGGAAATGACATGAGAAGGGAAAAGGAGAGAGCATAGTCAATTTCATGTCCCTTCCAGTGGTCAGATCCCAAAGTGGTGCAGCATTGGATAGGTCTTTATTCAGGGAACAGCACACTGTGCATATCCCATGCATGCAGAGGTTCACTGGTAGTGTGATCTTTACAATTTTATGGGTATGTTCTGTTTATAATTTCTACTGATGAATGAAAGTATACAGAAAAATGCTGCTTCACTTCAAGATTAAGACAAGGATATGCCAGCAATATCATCACAGGGTGCCAGGTCAGGACCATCTGTGAGGTTCTCCATTCCTCCATCTGTGAGGCTCTCCATTATGATTAGCAGATGAAGTTTAGCCCACAGCCCCATGATATGTTCAGCACCGTATGGTCCCGGACACTACGCAGTATGTGCAGCCTAACTTAACACAAAACTGCACACACTGATCAGCCTGATCAGATCCATTTTTACATGGTCACTAACTCCTCAATGTACAGTGTTCTGTACTAACCAGTGATCTGGTTAGGAGCACTACAGACACTGATTTTTGGATTTAACCTGCAGGCTTGATATTTGACCTACCTCATCACCACAGGCTTGTTTGGCAATCACTGGACTGTAGCAGTAGTGTAGGGAACTGCAGTATATAATATCTTATGGGAAAGCCCCTGCCTTTCTGGTCTTGTTGTCACCTCCTGCTGTGTATCCCCTTTCCTTGCCAAGCAGCCCCACCCTTGCTGCTTTTTGACAATCTCCTCTCTGCTGTCCCTTTTCCCTACTGATCAATCTTAGCTCACTAGCCAAGAAACAGAAAGCCCTGCTGTGCGTCAAAGCCTTTCTGGCAGACATGTAGCTTTCAGCTTGATTCAGCAGGATGTGCTTTCTCAAATACCATTTGGGAACCCAGGACAGCTCTGCCCTGGAGTTCAGAGGGTTCTCTGCACTTCCTCTAGTGACTATGGTTACAGGATAATGCCTGCTAAATCTTGTGCCTTCAGCCATGGATTCAGTTTGCTTAGGAGACAGCAGGCCTCTCTCACAAGTCATATATGCAGGGATGTGGAATAGTCTCAGAAATTTATATTCCCCAAAGGGCAGGGAAGATATGTCATCTTCAACCCTTCCCCAAATGACATAACAAGGAAGGCTACAAATAGTTCACACAGCATTTCAAATGCTGTCCTGTGTGTGTCTGGTTTTGTTCCACACACCCCTGGCAGAACAGTAAACCCAGAACAACATGGCACATAGTGAAAATGGAGTGTAGTGAATGGACAGATGGCAGTTTATTGACATACCATCTTCAATGACGCTGCCAGCGGGGCAAGAAGGGCTGCAGGACAATACCCAGACTTTGTGGGAGCTGGGATTAGTGTTATTAAACTCTTACCAGACTTCAGAGCCAGGAAACAGCAGGCAGAGTTTGCTCTCCTCATGGCTGCTCTTCCCTCATCCCTTTGTAACACCTTCCACGCTGGTCTTTTCAGAATTGCTTCCCATGGGAGCTGCAGCAGCCACACTGACCTTGGCAGAGCCTTTGCAGCAGGTCCTGCCAGCCCAGACCAGCAATGCACAAGTGCAGTACTGGGCCCAGCCATTGATATAGGGGATCTTATTCAACCTCCCTGAATCTGCACTTTTTCCTCTCATTTTAGCCTCTTTAGAGGGTGGTTTCTCTTTCATAAACAAAACAGCTCCATCCATTCTACAGTGTTTGACCATGATATTTTTTCCAGGACACAGACATTTTAAAATGCCTCTGATGTTTCACCAAATAATATTTCTGTCTTTTTCTTCAAAAAATTACCGGGTTTCAAGCCCAGTGCCACTGGCTTACATTTTCAGTATATTGATCATAATCATCTGCTTGCACAAAAATTAAGAACAAAATTGGAACCTACATTAAGCTCCCAGATCTAGTTTTCAACAGATGTCTCTCTGTCAGAAGACTTGAGACATCATTTTGTATCCCTAGTGACACCTAATGGCCCAATGTAGAATGAGTCAAATAGTTCTGTTTCACAGTGAGGACATTAGATGGACCTTTCTCAGATGTAGCTTTAGGAAACCATTTACCATTTCATTCATCTTCATTTCATTACCATTGATTTTCACAATTTATTTTCTTTAAAATAATCATCAAGCAAAGGAACAATTAAACAAGAGAATAGTTATTTTCTATATTAATGTTATATAATTCAATAAATATTAATTTTATTTTCATTGTACCTAGAAAGCACAGAGTGACAGATATACTTGTTTCAGTTTAATAACAGATCTATAATTGTTTATAAACTTTCACCCTCTGCTTCTTAGAAAAGTATTTTCTACATCCTGCCTTTTTCTTTTTTGTTTTACTTGTAGCAAAACTCTCTTTGCTGCCTTAGGTTTTAAGGGAAGCAGAACATTATATGCATAGAAATGCTTGAAATTGCATAAACAAGAATACGTATTTACTTGAATACTTCTAACCGTGTCTAATCCCTTAAAACTGTCTTGGGAAGACCAGTATTTGCAGCTCTTCCATAGGCTTCATAGCAGCCAAGATATGTTTCCCTATAGTCAGCATCATCATTTCAAGTTATATTTAATACTTACTTCTGAAATGTTTGAGGCAGCTCCAAATACTGCCAACTATCTCCCTTTTCTAAGCACTTTTTTAGTACTGTGATTTGAAGTTCTGCACGTGTATGCCAGCAGAAGAAAGATTGCTTAAGTCTGTGATCAACACTAATAAGTCTTTCAATTGGAAAAACTGCAACCTGAAGAACCTTCCCCCTAAAGACTCTGAAATAGGAAATGATACCTCTAGGGGATTATGTTATCAAAAGGCAGTAACAAAAGATTTTCTCACACGGTTCCTGTGGGTATTAGACAGCTGAAGCAGTCCACCTTTTAAGAAAAATAGCAATCCTTTCCTCATGTTTTTGAACTTGTATCTCTTAGGCATCCCCTAATGTATTTCCTGGGGGCAATTAGAGGAAATATTTTAAAACTCTCTGGAAATACAGTAGCAGATTTAAAAAACTGAGTTATTTAATATGTCATATGGAGATGAGTGCAAGGTAAAAACAGGAGCTATGGGGCTTATCTTGCTTAAATTCAGAATTTTAGGAAAAGAAATGTTAGGCTCTTGAATGATTTCATATATGGGTACATTCTGGTTTTGAAAATAGTATCTAAATCCTAGTCTAAACGCATTCTGTAAATAACAATGACCCAATATATATTTTGGTTGTGTGGTGCAGTAACACAAAACAGGTAGAGACATGTTTAGTTTGCAATGCTTTTATTAGAATAAATAGAAGGACCGACAATTGACATTCACAAAATCAATGGCATATCATGGGAATGAAGATGGGAAATTGTATCAGTCAGGCAGGTGTTGTGTTTGGAGATGATGATTTAAGAAGAAATGCGAAACTTTCTGTATGCCCCCTCTGAACAAGACCTTAGCCTTACAGTATGTGCAGCACAAAGAAGCACAAATGCATTACTCAAAGAATGATTGCTGAAATTAAGAATTTCGTCTGCAAGTTGTCCAGGCATCAATTCAAGGATGGTTGCACAGTGAGATCAACATAAAGGAACAGGATTATTTTAATAGCTGTGTTTATTTCCTGTAGAAAAACCAGACTCTCAATATCAGTGTCAGAATTTCTCACAAGAATAAAAACAGTGGTCCTGAATCCTAAGTTATTCAATCATGATGTTAAGCTACCTCTTGAAGTTCTTATTTATTCCTGGATATAAGTCCTAAGTACAACTTGTGTAAGCAGAAATATCAGCACCCAAAGATCTGAAAAGTCACACGCTTCTGCAGGAATATCTCCCTAGATACTGAAGGCTTTCCACTTAGTGAAGAGATAAGATCATACTACAATACTAGAGTAAAGGGGGTCTGTTTCTTAGGGGTAGGCAAGCATTATTTCCAGCCCTTTTTCTCCTTAGGGAGAACAATATCTACCAAAGAGGAGTATCATGTCACTTGGATTGTGTTTGACCAAGAAAAGGAATGGGTGGTCAGCCCTGAACTCTTCAAACTCAGAGGAATGTTGGATGTCTCCAGTTACAACCTCTGAGCCACCTGCCTCAGTGCCCTCTTCAGTGATTTCCATGTATGCCTCGTGGACGGCCTCAGATACCCTCAAGCTCTCTGCTGCAGAGATGCCAGAGAGGTTGGCAGAGGGGCTGAACAGGTCAGTCATACCCAAGGAAGTCAGGACAGATGTGAGGTTATATTTCTCCTCAATCTTCATGCGTGGGAGGTACACTTTCACCTTCTTCTTTTCCATCACCCTGGGACTGGTCCATTCCAGGAGTTTATCATAGCTGATTTTGTTCTCAATCTGCAAAGACAGGCAGGGCATTAAATGTCTGAGACAAAAGTTAAATGGAATGCTTTCTTGGAATGCTTTCTTCATCACTTTCATTTTTTATTTCCCCTAGGACAAACTTCTTCTTTAGTAAACATTTGAAACCACTCACAGTGATAGAAGTCCTGCTACCTTGCCTGCCTCTGATTGTGCTCCCCTCCCAGCCCAGCACACAGCCATGGGGTGGGCAGCTGCAATGTCAGTGAGCAGCAAAAGGTCTGACAGCAGCCAAGCCTCACTAAAGTCACAGCCCTTCTACTCGCCCTGCCAGGGCCATACCTGTGCCAGGCCAGAGATGTCATCAGGCAGCAGCACCAACAGGCTCAGCTCTCCACTGGTGTATGGAAGCTCCAGGACCTTGATTTTATCTTCAGCCACTCTTCCCACTCTGAAGGTGCTGTTCTGACGCATCATTTGCACAGGTCTGCTCTCTTGCTGCAAAAACAAAAATGTGAGATGATGCAATGTGGGAGCAATCTTTTTCTTTGGTCAGACAAATGTACAAGGCCTTTGAAAGGACAGGACTCAATCTTCAACCATGCTGCCTTTGGAAAAGAGCTGTATCTCCATTTTCCTCTCTTGCTTGCTTGTGTGCCCTGGAAGCCTGGTCAGACACAGATCTTGTGAACACTACTTGGCTTTAGGCCCACTTACTGACAATGATGGACTCAGAAAAATCACCCAACCTGTGACAGATATTTGTAGCACCCAGACTCCTGCCTGTGTGAGCCAACAGCTGCCCTGGCCAGAGGTGTGTCCGTGCCCTCCTACCTCAGTCACGTTGAAAGGCTCTTCCCGAGTGTATTCTTCTTTAAATGCAGTTTTCCATATCCCTTTGAAGTAAATGACATTCACAAAGACCAGCGCAGTATGGAGATCAACAGAGTCTGACACCAGGAAATCTTGGATCCGTCCTTTAAGAAAGAGACAGGGCAGAGAGAGGTAAGATCCAGCTCCTCTGCACAAATCTCTGTGATGCTGGGTTGAGGGTGGTGGCTCCTGTTTTGTGGAGTTTAATTTTCATAGCAATAAGCAACCTGCACTTGCTTGGACCCACCTTTTCTAGAGGTTATGAGGAGAGGAAGACAAGGTAGGTGAGCGAAAATGCCTGCTACCAATTTTTGAGCCCTTACCATTTGTCTCTTTCTCCACCCAGGAATTGATGAGCTGTCTTGCTTCCTCTGCAGCTGTTTTGAAGTCAACTTCTTCCAGCTCTGCTTTGTAGAATTTCTTTGCACACTTTATGTATTCCTAATAGCAAAAGGGTTACAGTTGTCAGACTGATGAGGACTTGGAATTGTACAGATGTCTTAAGCAAGATTGTGAAATAAAGCAGAATGGTTTAAGGAACAGTGAATGTTTACTCCTGGGTCTGAGCATCAGACACTGAACATGTCAGTCACATCTGTCTTCCTTAACTGAATCTTAAAGCTGTACAAGAAAGACTGCTTCACATATATAGGTCTGGCAGTTTTTGATGAGACAGGGTTCCAAGTTAAAATTTTGATATATTTCCTTTGTTTTACCAAAACAGTTTCACTTTAACAAACATTTCTAAGGACAGACAATGTTTGTCTCCTTCTCTTTGTGTTCACTCTTTAGGGTTTTGAACATTGTATTCTCACATTCTTAGATTTCAAAAGCGAAGCTTCCTTTCACTAGGAAAACTGACAATTTCAGTTTCCAATATTTCAACTAATAAATTTTATTTAATTTTCCTTAAAATTTACATTTTTCATCACATGCCATTTTTCTAGTAAATTAACAGCAATCTTGATTACTCCCTGTGATTTGCAATATAGGCATATTTTCTGCCATCATATCTTTTGCCTTCATCTAAGAGGCACGGAAAAGTCCAAACTCATTTTGTACCAGTTCCTTTCATGGCTCACAAGCACCTCTTCATCAACAGAGTGGGCTACTGTTGATGGTGCATCTCTAGGGCAGAGTCACAGGGCATTTACAGGAAATCTCATGGAAGTCAGTTCACAGTATAACTCACCTGAAGAATAGGGTATGTTTTTTCAATATAGAGTCTGTCAGCAATCCTGAGTGAGTTAGTAGCATTTTGCCTCCTGATGTCTGAGAGGAGATCCTTGAATGTTTTGTGGATGTACTCAGCAGTGCCACACTGAGGTGATGACATGAAAAAAGAAGATAGATTGCATAAGGAAATAAGATCCTAAAGTCTGGTCCCTTTCAGTTAAGAGTGATGCTACAGGGCAGTCTTCCCCCACAGACTGTCTCCTTTGGGACAGCCAGTGCTGTGGTGGTGGTGCATTGAACGGGCAAATTCATCCTTGTCAAGACAAATCCCCTGAAATGTGCTTTTTAAAAGATGCAGTTGAATTCCTGTCACTGAGACTTCTGGGCTCTTCTCTGCCCAGCATCTTTCTGCCCAGCTGAAAATCGTCCTGCCCTGCTGTACCCTGGCTCTGGGTACTGAGCCCTCTTCACTCATCCCCCGGCAGCAATTGCCTGGGAAGACACCCTGGTGTCCAAAGCATTCTGCCCACACCATTACTTGTTCTGATGCAAGATAAGCAACCTACTGTCTTTCTATGTTTGTTCTCTCCCTCCCTCCACAGATCCCCTTGGTTTGAGGCCATTACTATAGTTTTTGTCAGGGTCTGAAACAGCCAGGAGGAGAGGCAGAAAAGTTCTATTTTGTTCTGAGGAGAAAATAAGACAGAAAGGAAGATTAAATTATTTCTCTACCTGGGAGTCAGAAATGTCTCTATCCTCTGTAACATTATCAAAGTGAAGGACCTGCAAGAGAAAATACCGGTGGTAGAAATGAGAAGCATGACCAAAAACAATGTGAATTTGAGATTTATACATGAGATTTTACACATGCTTGTGTAAAAGAACCTGTTGGGTCAGAAAAAAAAATTATGAGAAAATAGATTAACTAAAAATTCACAGGTAAGTTTGCAAGTGGTCTAAGCCATCTGTGACCTTCAATACTATTCTTTCCTTAGATTATATTTTTTTTCTACTGAATATCTAGAAATTAATTGAGTTATATATTATGTATTGCTAAAAATAGTCTGTCTTCCTGTCTTTCTGGGATTTATTTTCTATATGTATTAAAAAAGCAAATCTGATAAGGTTATTTGGAACTTGTCAGAATTTAAAAAACATAAAATTGCTGACTGGTAATCTATTTTGCTATTGTCCCTGAGATTTATTTTTTTTTTAATGTTTAAATCAACTGCCTGTTATATTGAAAATATGCACCTTTTATTAGTATTTTCTATGTGTAACTCTTGATTCAGTTCTCTATTTTGTGACTTTGGCTTAGTTCTTGTGCCTTGAAACAGGTGAAAAGCTCACCAGTGGATATTTTTCAGTGATGTTACTTAGAAGGAACAAGTAGCATAAGTAGAGGTGACTTTACACCTGTGTAAATAACATACCTTCTGCATCTGGGATTGAGTCTTACCCCTTGCTCCCATATACACCAGGGCCAGGGTTGAAAGCATGCTCAGGGAGGAAAAGAGCACGTTGTCATTGCTGCGGTGCAATTTCACCTCTTTGAATACATCAAAACAAAATTCTGCATTTGCTGCACTGATGGAGCCCATTGTGAAATCCCTGTTGTCTGAAGGAAACAGAAAGAGTCTGACTTACTCTGGTGAAATAGGTCAATTGTAATGCAAAAAACTCAGTGCACATGAACCCCAAACAGAGTTTTTTCAGCAAACAGAATCCAGTCATGTGGATTTAAAAGGCAGATATGGTTTTGGATTCATGAGCAATCAAAGTGCTGGACATCTGCCGGCTGTGCATAGGCTGGTGAAAGAAGAAAACACAGACTAGAAAACACAGTGTGCAGCTGCTAGAGAATAAAATCCAGGGTACTCTGCCATATCTATCACAGTCCCTATCAAATCAACATGTTCATGTGACAGTCATCTCCTGATGTGAGGTAATTTGAACAACAATGCATCTAACTGTTCCCCTGATGGAATGGATGCTCATTCTCTCTCTAAATTGAACTGATTGTATAGGCGACATAAGGTAGATTTTTTATTATTTACCTATTCTACTTACTGTTATATTTTAGGCTCTAAGCTCTGTTTTTGTTCCTGGAGAAGAAACAGATTCATGAAGCAAATGCTTGGGGGGTTTTTTGTTGTCATTTATCATTGAAAATGTAACTATTAAAGATAACACAGAACTGTAGAATGATGGGATCATTTGAACATTCTGCACTCCTTGATTTCATTCAGAGAATATCTTACATAACCCCTGGAATTTAAACAAATTCAATTTTGTCTTTTAATACTAAATGAAAAGTTAAAGCAGTAGAGGAAGAAGGAAGTTTGTTGTAACTTATCACCAGCTTTACAATGTGGAAGAGTTGGTAAACAAAATTATAGTTCATAAATACAAATAATTTGACTTTATATATGGCAGACTGTGAAACAGCAAAATAATACAGACAATACATCTGAAGGTAGGTAAGGTTTCTGCAGAAGGCATCCTGTGATAATTAGTTTCTTCAACTGATCCTGAAGGCCACAAACATGAGGTTACATCAATACAGTTATAAGTATTGTAAAAGACAATTGTTATTATCTTGCATATTAGAACTTAAGCCATAATTGAAAGAAATGCTTACCTTATCAGATTCACCAGGGAAAGGTAGAGCACAGCTTCTCAGCTGTACTTGGAGCAGACTTGACAAACCCCTTGGAATATATCTTGTGTTATTTTGTGACACGCCCCATGCTGCCTGTTCTGTGTTTACCCAATAAAGTGATGGATGGAGCTCAATGTCAGACATGCACTTTTACTTGGAATAAGTCCATTCTTTGAAACAAAAAAAAAAAGAGCCTGAAAAAGGGATTTTAATTTAAAATTTCCGAAAAGGAAGGTTTATTCATCATAGCACATGAAACCTTGCAGAAAAGACAGGAGAACATAAAAATGACTGAAGCAAAAATAATAATAAAGGCTATTCATTGGAACTTGAATAGTAAGTATGATTTGGTTATGGCAGCAAATAGTGTAACATGGCTTGTGAAAATAAAACAAAAAGGAATGGTGAGGAATTCAGTCTTGTAGAATGTCTCTAAGGAATTTTGTCTTATTTTCCCTAATATTCCTGTCTTGAGTAGTGACAGGCCAGATCCATTTCAGAGTCACCATTTTGTGAACTTACAAATTTTGCTAAGCTCAGCATATGCAGGGCTGTATTTATTGCAAGTTTTCGCCCATTGTTGGCTGGACTACCGCTATCACCAGTCTTCATTCCCACCAGAATCCATAGCTCTACCTAAAGAACAGAGAAAATTTGCCACTGAGGAACATAAGAAAGAGCATTTCCTTTCAATGTTTATTGCCAAATTTAATAAAATTGAAGTACATTTTTCTGCAACAAGTTATATGTATTTGTCTGATGTCCCTTGCTGCATTGCAAAAGACCAAAGACATAGTGTTTCATAGAGCACAGTTTTTCATTCCAGAGCAATCTAGTTCAAGAAACTCAGACACAGTCAGAGTCTGGGCAGCACATCAGTGGAAGAAAATACTCAGTGAGAGTGTTTGGGGAATGCAATTAATTTCAATGCATCTATACAGGGAAGAACAACTGAAAAATGTGTTAGGGAAAGAGAATTTGACAAAGTAAGAAAGACAAGATTTCTGTAACTTTTAAATTCAGGCATCAGGATACTTAGATCCTAGTCAGATGCTGCCAGAAAAGGATTTGAAGTCACCGCTACAATTTTGAAGGGTAGTTTAAGGTGTGCTGTTCTTTTCCACAGGTCACAGCACCAGATGCTAGGTTCAAAATGTGCCTTTTTTACATACAGAGACCATTCTTACGAGACCATTCTTACATTCTTCCACAAGCAACTTCACGGCACATCAGCTGAACAAACCAGCTGAAGAAACATTCATGGTCTGCAAGACAGTCATAATATACAATAGCGAGGAGAAGCCAGTTGCATAATTCCTTTGAAATAAAAGAATGGACGGACAATAAAAGAAAATGCTTTGACCTCTCAAATGCCACATAATTTTAAAACAGAAATCCAAAGTCAATACACAAAATGGCTCTGAAATTGTCTAGAACGAATTATGCCTCAGGAGAGTAGAGGTGGACTTTTTAACCCTTTTCGTTGTCTGTGAAAGAGGAAAGCGTCTGGATCATTCCTACGTTTCTGTCTAGTACAGTTCTTCATAGTCCCATTCAGCTGAAGTTGCTCATGCAATAGGAGCCAGGAAGAGCTCGGTCTGGACAGGTATTTACATCACACTGGTACTTTACACAGTATAGTGTGCAGTCCAGGCCAGTCACCCTTGTTATTGCAGGAACAGGGCTTTTGAGGGAAGATCTTTAGACTTTGACCCACTTGGGTGCCTGATCACTGCAGGTCTATTGCAAAGAGCATGAGATATTCATGCAGTGTGTAAACTGGTCACCACTGCACTGTTGTGAGTCCCATTTAGCTGAAAAGGGTCCCACCTTGCAGGAGGACAACAGGTTAAATGAGTGCATGTGCCTGTGGAGCATGAACCTTTAACCACACAGCTGGGAGATGCTCCCTAGTCTGCAAGCTGTTCCTGCAGCTGCTGCCCATTCTGCCTTTCCATCTTAAAACTGTCTTGTTTCTGTTCGAACTGCCTTCTACACGTGTGGCCACTGTCCATTGCAATATACTTGACAGCTCAGAAGGCAAAGGATTAGCCAGTATGTTTGTCCCTGTCACTTCTAATGTTTGAATATGCCTTGAGTCTTCTTCCTTGGCAATCGAATTATCTAGTGGTGTGCCTTAACTCACTGTGTGTGAGCCACCTTGGCCCTTGTGCACCATCCACCTGAATCATATTTGTATCATCATAGACAGCCTGTAACTTGGTAGCAACAGCCAACTCACAGCACTGATGTTGTTAGCAAAATATTTCTGAGTTCAATGTATTCACTAATGAAATAATTATTTTGCTTTAAAATAGAAAAGGGGCAGTCTCCTGCTTGAAAAGTATGCTACTGCACAACCCAGGTCACTGTTTTTGTTAGCATTTCAATTTTTTATTGGTCAAATAAATGATTAACGTAAAGAAAATTGTAGAGACAACTAAATCATTCCACAAGTAAGTAAAAATCTTGATTATGATCAGCTATCAGCATAAAATTGTAAGAATATGAGAGGTAGTGCCTTATGGACTGGGCAACTTTAGATCTATCATGGAGTCCAGTGAGGTTAAGCAAACCTTCGGCAGTTGAAACACTTCCTAGGAGAGAAGATAATGTATTGCCCTGTCCAGCACAGCTGTGTAATGCAGCACAAACACAAAAGGATGTGTTTATCCACACATCCTTTTTTGACAATATTTGTCCCAAGAAAGAGGTCAGCTAAGGCTCAGTTGCCCTTTAGTCTGCCAGCTCATTGTGGAGCTGTCCCTAAACCAACAGACTCTTGGACATTTGGACCTTTACAAAAGGATATGAAGTCCAGGTCAACTCACAGACCAAAGCCTCTCATCCAATCACAACATCCCACGCAGAGCTCAAGACTTAGTTCTCATCCATGCTGCTGTTCTTTTGTCAGTGGGAAGGAGCATTTTGATTGTTTTGTGTTTGTCTTGCTCAGAGTGAATGCCAGTGATTGTTCAGTTCAGTGCTATTGCAGACCTTGGTGCTGTAGCTAATCAGTGATGGTTTCTCTCTCACTTGTCCTGTAGGACCATGTTCTTCCCCCAGTCTGGAGAAACTTCAGGTGTCTTGGTCAGCTCCTTCAGACAGGAGCTCTTAGCCCACCTGCTGTCTTTCATTGGTAGCTCTGTGCCATCCTGAAGTGTTGGGCATCTTTGCTTGCAGTGCTGCCTTGGTCACTCACAGGCTGTGACAGGGCTGGGCATATCTCAGTGTTGGCAGAGTGAATTTCTACAGTGAAGGCATCTTCAGAAGGGCCCTGATGGATTTGGTCACAAGTTGCTCACCATTACTGCATCTGCTCAGCAGTGCACACAGCATCCAGGGTCTGCAACTGTACAGGTTCTGGACCAGCACACACAGCTGTCCCTTTATCAGCCACCACAGCACACATCGAGTCCTTTATTCATCCCTCAAGTCCATGGAATCAGCCAGCAGCCAGGGTGACCCTGGGAATGGCCTTACTCACTGGCTCCTAAGGAGGCAGCAGGATAATGGGGGCCTTACAGCCAGCACACACACAGGGCAGGAAAGATGGCAGCTGGCATTGGCACGACACTTGGCATTGGCTGTGCCATGTGGGAACTTAGTTACCAGCATCCCTCCCCACAGAGAAGCCCATTTTTGGCAGCCTGTGGCTAACACTACCCATGTCACCATGCTTGCTACGTTACCTCCTATCATTCACAGTCTGCCCAGCATGTCCTTTATCTCAGCACATACTCCCAGGAAAAATAGCATTTTCCTTTTGCACAAAATAGGATAAACTAATCTCTTGGTTTGTTTCAACACGGACATCCTTCCACAAAGCCTTCCTCTCCTCTGAGAAGCAGCCTACTGAGATTCTTGGCAATACTCCTGACATGACTCCTGCAGAAAAAGACTCTGCAGAAAAGGAGAAATGTCATTACACAAGGGTCCATGCCATCATATTGGCTTTGCAAAAAAGAACTGGGAGGCCTGGCAGACACTGAGCTGACACTGTGAGACAGTAATGTGTCCTTGTGGCAAGTAAAGTCAACAGCACAATGCCTTAGAAAAAGTACTGCCAGAGGAGGCTTTCCTGCCCCTCTACTAAGCACTGGTGGGACCACAGATGGAATGCTCTGTCTGGCTCTGGGCTTTCCATTCCAAAAGAGATGGGGATGTCCTGGGTAGCAGGACCAGAGAAGATGATTAAGTGCTTAAAGTATCTGTCATGAGAGGAGAGGCTCAGAGACATGGGACTTGTTTCCCTGGAGAGGAGAAAATGCAGGGGGTTTTATCCATGTGCATAACCTTCTTGATGGGAGGGTAAAAAGAAGATGCAGCTATACTTTCTCCTGTGAACAGACAAGAGAGAAAGGACATGACCTGAAATAGCAGAAATTACATTTAAACATAAGAAAATACATTTTCATTTGGATAGGGAGGTAAATCCAGGTTGCCCAAAGAGGCTGTGGAGTCTCCATCCTTGGAAATATTCAAAACCTAGAAGGACATGATCCCAAGTAACCTGCTGTAGCTGACCCTGATGGAAAGGTGGAGCTTGGAATAAAGAATCAGCAGAGCTCACTTCCAGTCTCAGCTGTTCTCTGCTTCCATACTGTATCTAGAGGAGGATCTCAAGGGAGATGGAGAGAGCAGGATAATTGCACATTAATGTGCAAAGAAAGTACAGCAGTGTGGATGAGGCACCTTGAATGGGAGTGTACAGCACATTTCACAGACAGTTATTGTTTCCATGCTGCATGGAGAGAAATGTTGCCTCACAGTGGCAGATCCTTGGATGTCTCTCTGTGCTTTCTGGGCGGGTGCAATTTGTACCACTAGATGCAGAAAGCTTCAGATTTTGTCTTGTTACTTGCTAAGCCTTGTTTCTGGTACTGCACAGCAGTCTGTATGAGAAAAAGTCTCAGTTCTTCAGAAAACACATTTGGAAGGCTGTGACAAAAATGTCAGTCACGACAAGGACATTTTCAAAGTTTATTTATTTTTGCCTTTTTTCATGAAAAACTTTTGGAGCATTTTAATATTATTAAAAGCAAATATTAAGGCAAGTTACAGGTTTAGTACAGTATTTGCATTTTTTACTGCCTCCTGTCTTTTCTTTTTGGAAAGGAGAAGCTTTGTATTTGCCTCTGAGTCATGGCCCCTTTGCTTTTCTCCCATTCTTTCATTTTGACCATTATTTCTGTTCAGGAAACAACATTGGTCACTGAGGCATATCCTTGTACTTTGAGCACTTTCCAGTTTAATTATCATAGGAAGGAAAGTTTTCAAATGTAACCCTTTTGAAGTCTTCTTATTGTTTAAGTGTACAGACTTTTAAATTTAACAAACTGGATCAAGTGCTTCTGGCTACAAGAGATGCAGAAAGTTATTAAACTGCTTATGGCAAGCTTTGAGATGTTGAAATTTTGCATCTCTTGGAACAGTTTAGACCACTGCTTTAATTTTTAAAGAAAAATAATTAAAATGTACTTGGTGAAATAGCTGTCTTTACCACTGGAAAAAAAACTGAGTCTATATCACAAACATCCTGATGATATTCAAATAACATGGATGTCAGACAGGTAGCACCACCTTCTTTCCTCTACAGATCTGCTTTTATCATGCCACACTGTATGTTAATGTGGAAATAGAATCATAGAATCATAGAATGTCCTGGGATGGAAGGATCAGGATCATGAAGTCCAACTTCTGGCCCTGCATACAACAGCCCCAAGAATCATAGCATGTACCCAAAATCATTGTCCAAACACTTCTTGAATTTTATCAGGCTGGTGCTATGACCACTTCCCTTGGGAGCCTGTTTCAGTGCCCAAACACCCTCTGGGTGAAAAGTCTTTTCCTAGTATCTAAGCTAAGCCTACCCTGACACAGATTCCTGATATTCTCTCAGGGCCTGTTATGAGTCACCAGAGAGGAGATGAGTTCCTGGTCCTCTGCTTCCCCACCTGAGGAAGCTGCAGACTGCAATGAGATCTCTCCCTCAATCTCTTCTTCTCCAGGCTGAACAAATCAAGATCTCAGCTGCTCCTTCTATTTCTTCCCCTCAAGGCTCTTTACCATCCTCATGGCCCTCCTTTGGATGCTCCCCAATAATTTATTGTCTTTTTTATACTGTGGTCCCCAAAACTGCCCCCAGTTCTGGAGGTGAGGCTGCCCCAGCTCAGAGCAGAGCAGGACAATCCCCTCCCTTGCCTGCCTGGCCATGCTGTGCCTGATGCCCCCTAGGACGCACTTGGCCCTTCTGGCTGCCAGGGCACTGCTGGCTCATGTTCAGCTTGCCACTGACCAGGACCCCCAGGGATCCCATTGACCAGGATCCCACAGGTCCCTTTCCTTATTGGCCAGTCTATATGTACATTCAGGGTTTCCCTGTCCTTTATTATTGGAATAGATGATATTAACAACAGAGTACCTCCTCTCAAAACTCTCAGTGGGGAAATGCTTTGCCTCAGTTGTCCATCTACTTATTCTTTTCTTTTCTAGTTGTCCATCTACTTATTCTTTCCTATGCCCTTTGAGCTTTATGATTTTTTTTTATGATTTCATAAACTCAAACGGAAGAGTTGCTGGAACAGTTTTTCCTTGAAATATTTATCCAACTAATAGTGCATCTTTAATAGCCATGGGAATTATATCAAAGAATACATAAGAACAAGTTAATATTTCCCTGGGCTATTTCTTGGTAATCTGTATTACGGAGAGGAATCAAACTATAGATGTGTACATTCATTTATTTCATAAATGGGAAGAAAACTTCATATCTACATAACTTTATTAATTCTAAAATCTGAAGGATTTTGTACTAAGTCCCATTTTGCTCACAACAGTTACCAATGTAATAATATTTTAAGGGTTAGCCACCCAGAAAATTAAGAAAATTCAGAAAATTTCATGACCAGGATTTGTGACTTTCTTTTATTGTGTTAAGAAAGAAAAAAATCAATTATGTGCATCAAAATCAGTAATATATGATTAGAATGAACACAGGTCATAATATTGTGCCAATGGAACCATACATGGAGATGCTAGTGGACATATCAGAAAAAAAAGAGAAAATTAGGATTCTCATGTATTTCATGAAAATGAGAGATGTAGTCTTGAACTACCATAGGAACAAAGAAGCCCAGCTACATTCATGAAATAATAATGTTCTTGAGTTTTGAGCAACTGAGAGCTTTCCAGGAACAAATTTTACTTAGCAAGTTTACTTGCTAAGCAAGATCAATAGAGACAGGAATTACTTTAAAAGCTGTGTTTTTTTCACAAAACTCCCATGAAGAAATCAGATTCTTTAACATCACTTACAGGATTTTTCACAAAAATAAAAATTTTCTCAAATTTGAAGTGACTTCCAATGTTTTAAACAAGAATTCAGATTACTCTTTTGCTTGGCAGTTGAGTCCTGGATCATGCAGATATCCATGTTTCAGGCTTTGAATCTATACTCTGTGACAAGACATAACTGCACCTAGACAAAATTAGATCTCCTTGAACATTCTGAAGTGGAAGGGAAACTCTCCATGACTCTGGAAAGCCTCTGGAAGAAATTCAGTATTACATGAGGTTACTCATGGTGAGAGGATAGCTCTGGTCATAGTTGATATGTGCGCCATTTCCCAGCAGATAAGTAAAAAAAAATAAAATTTACATAGGCACCAATTAATACCCTGCATTGCAGAATCTTGTCCACAAGCATCTTCTCCAGACTGGGGATTTCAAAGCCAGTGTTTTGGGAACTGCATGGGTTTGTTAGCAGGACAGTAGGGAATGGCATGAGCATAGCCCATGGCTTTCCATGTAATGGAATACCAAAGACTTGGAGCCCTGTCTGCAATTCCTTCCTCAAGTGAAAATCACGTGAGAGCCTCTGTTCTCTGAGGGCTTATTCTTTACTTGACTCAATCCACACTAAACCAATCTGAGAAGGGAAAGGAGCAAACACATTGCTGTTTCCTCACCTGCAGGTGTGTCTTTGCTATGGAAGCTTCAGGAAAGGGCACACCTTAGAGTAGCCTTTCCACATGCAGAAAATATTCAAGAGATGAGATTATACTACAATACTAGAGTAAAGGGGGTCTGTTTCTTAGGGGTAGGCAAGCATTATTTCCAGCCCTTCTCTCTTTAGGGATAACAATATCTACCAAAGAAGAGGATCAGGTTGCTTGGATTGTGTTTGATCAAGAAAAGGAATGGGTGGTCAGCCCTGAACTCTTCAAACTCAGAGGAATATTGGATGTCTTCTGTGCTATCTGCTGAGCCAGTGTCCTCCTCAGTGCCCTCTTCAGTGATTTCCATGTATGCTTCATGGATGGCCTCAGATACCCTCAAGCTCTCTGCTGCAGAGATGCCGGAGAGGTTGGCTGAGGGGCTGAACAGGTCAGTCATACCCAAGGAAGTCAGGACAGATGTGAGGTTATATTTCTCCTCAATCTTCATGCGTGGGAGGTACACTTTTACTCTCTTCTTTTCCATCACCTTGGAACTGGTCCACTTGGCAAGTTTTTCAAAGCTGATTTTGTTCTCAAGCTGCAAAGAGAGGCAGGGAATGAAACACGTGGGATGCAAATCCAACTTCTTCCTACCATTCATGTCTGTCAAGGCTATCATAAAAGTAAAACCCCAACCAGAATGGTTCCTGAAGCTCGTCCTATTGGCATCTTTCTGCTATTTTATTAATTGCCTCTCCAGTACTGCCTGTGTCACTCTCCTTTTATTCAGATTTTTACCAACTTAACACATCCTCCTTTGTCCAAGTAATCTTGTGTCTCATGAGGCACAACCCAACAGTTTCACAGCCTAGAAAATTAGTCAGCATGTGAAAGACTGCAAAAACAAGACCATGAAAATTTACCTACAATTGGTAGCACTTAACAAATGCAAACTCTACTACATCTGTAATAACTCTATTGTATAATTTAAAAATATTACTGAAATATGAGTCATTGTTCATATATTTTATACTGCATTGATTTTTCTCCTTTCTTGAGTACAGATGGGTAATTTTATAACATTCCTTATATGTACATCTTCTGCAGGGCTGCAGCAGCACTGCAGCGCTTTACCTTCATTTACCTTAGGACTCTCCTAAGAGGCTCTGCCTCAGCACCTGGCAGATTTTGTGCTCCCCTCCCAGCCCAGCACACAGCCATGGGGTGGGCAGCTGGGATGTCAAAGGGCAGCAAAAGGTCTGACAGCAGCCAAGCCTCACTAAAGTCACAGCCCTTCTACTCGCCCTGCCAGGGCCATACCTGTGCCAGGCCAGAGATGTCATCAGGCAGCAGCACCAACAGGCTCAGCTCTCCACTGGTGTATGGAAGCTCCAGGACCTTGATTTTATCCTCAGCCACTCTTCCCACTCTGAAGGTGCTGTTCTGATACATCATTTGCACAGGTCTGCTCTCTTGCTGCAAAAACAAAAATGTGAGATGATGCAATGTGGGAGCAATCTTTTTCTTTGGTCAGACAAATGCCCAAGGCCTTTGAAAGGACAGGACTCAATCTTCAACCATGCTGCCTTTGGAAAAGAGCTGTGTCTCCATTTTTGTCTCATCTGCTGGTTTGTTCTGTCAGACACAGCTGTCATAAATCTGACAGTGAGGCCCCAGGTAAATCACCCAGCCAATGACAACAAAACTGTAAATATAACAAATACACATCTGGCCAGAAAGTGTGTCTGTGCCCCCCACCTCAGTCACATTGAAGGGCACTTCCTCAGTGTGTTCTTCTTTAAAAGGGGTCTTCCATTTCCCTTTGAAGTAAATGGCATTTACAAGGATCAGCACAGTCTGAGGATTAACAGAGCTTGGTTCAAGGAAATCCTGGATCTGTCCTTTAAGAAAAAAGTAGGGCACAGAGTAGTAAGTTTCATAGCAATAGTTTTAGAAGTCAGTCAATATACTGCTCCTTCACTTGACTTTTCCTTCTCAAAAAGTCTGCACATTGAATTAAGTTTCATGAGGATGATTTAATAATACACTGAAAGACTGGCAACTGGCCAGACATTTCTGCAAGAAGACAGGTAGGTTCAAGAGTGTTATAGAGTCCCAGGAACATTTCTAACCAGCATTTGGGAAAAAATAAATATTTATATAGAAAATAAGGAAAGGGAGAGGGAAGAACCAACACAGATTTTCTCAGTATGTTTTTTTCTCACAATCCACTCTAAGTTTTTCCTCCCACATCAACACAATAAATGCACACAAGCTTCTGAATCATTTATTTCCCATCATAAGTTTAGTATGCATTACTTTCTCCCCTGGAAGCCCACTTACCTATCCAGCACATCCTTGTAAAAAATTTGCCAATATTCTAGAGAAGCTGGGAGAAACCTTGCATGAGTTAATCTCTCCAGATACAAAAAGAGTGCATATAAAATGTGCATATTAAGTGTGCATATCATGGCACCTCTGTCTTTGCCAGATGTATTTAAAACACACTGTCACTGCCACACAGATGAAATAGAGTCATCCCTTTCCACAGAAAATATCCACTAATGGGGACAGGAAGAGGAAATTTCTCCTCTAATGTTTAGTCCTTTCAGAAATTGCTAAAATACAGTTGTCAGAGAGAAGTATATTTCATAGTCTTGTCAGACTTACCATTTGTCTGATTTTTCACCCAGGAATTAATGCGCTGTCTGGCTTGATTTGATGCTGTTTTGAAGTTGACCATTTCTAGACCAGATCTGTACAGCTTCTTCACACATTTTAAGTAAATCTGTAAAGACACCAATTAATTGTAGCCAGTGAACTAGTAATTTTTTAGAAACAATATAAAAGTGAAATAAAATATGGGTAATAAGATTTTTATAGTGATATCATGGTTAAGGTGTTCTCATTGCTTACTTCCTGAAAGGATTTGCTAAAACTGGACCAGAAAAATTATTTTGTGGCAATGAAAATTTTATGACAATTTCAGATCTGACATCTTTACTATGTAACCAGTTAAGAGCATATATTAAAAATATTTAAGAATTTCTGGAAGAAAGTCTGATCCAAACCCCCTGGTTTTAGGTTCATTATAGAGTGTTTTGTCATCTTTAGGTTCACTTCCTTTTTTCAAAGCATTTTCCTTATTTTTAAAGATAAGAAGTCCCCTTCATTTAGAATATTTGTATCTTTTGCTTTGGAAATATGAAAGAAAGATTTTGACACTTTCAAAATTTGGTTTTGAGGTGAGTTTTCAAGTGAAGAAATATGCCAAAGTCAAATTATTTTCTGAGAAAAACTCCAACAACCAGTCAAAATGAAATGCTTTGTGGGAGCAAGTGGAGATCAAGGAGTTACATTACTAATAATTGTGTTTATTACTCCATTCATTTTTTTAGTAGGGCCATATTTTTGCCTCAAATTGTTTTCCATTTTAGACTGTTGCCAGGGCCATGGCAAAGGAAAAAAGCATGTAAATCCACACCAGTAGGGACTATTGGATAAACTGGTCACCTACTCTGGCCAGTCCTCCTGGATTAGAGAATTTTACAGGGTTTAGCAAGAGATCACTTACTGGTAGGATCTGACTTGTCTTTTCAGCATAGAGTCTGTTGGCAATGTGCAGTGAATAATTGGCTCCTGGTGCAGTGATATCAGAGAGAATTTCTTTAAACAGTAGGTGGATATTCACAGACTTGCCACACTGAGTTGTTGATAAGGAGACAGAAAAGTACATTTGTTAGGTTATTTTATGAGAAAGAGGATTATTTATAAGGTACAAATAACATGGGAAAACACACAGTGTTTGAACATTTGCAAATGAACATGTAATAGAATCTAAGAGTTCCATGGGAGGGATGTTTAGTATAAGCAGCTAATGATATATAATTCATTCACAGCCTATTATGCCACTCATTCTAGAGGTTAATTATTGAAATTGGTGACTTTTCATAGGTACAAATCCTCTAAATCCCAGGCACTCCTTGCATTTTCATGGCATTGTTTTGTAGAAGCTGCAGATGGAAGAAGAGAGCTAGATGGCAAGGGAGTCAGGAAGTGTTTTGTTATACAGTGAAAAAATGAATCACCTCTAGTTCCAGGAATGGTGACACAGGCTAAAAGCATGTAAGAAAACTGCACAATGATAAACAGTAGGTGGGACTGTATTTTTTGAGAATAATTGTGTTGAACAGCTCCTTTCTAAATGCTTACTGAGTCCCTAAATGCCCTAGCTTTAGATACTGCCTTTGGTTTAAAAAAAAAAAAAGGTCTCATCTTTTTTTAAGTTCCACCTTGTGTTATGGATCCCAAGTAAATGGGGATACACCAGGCTCTGTGGCTTTTGTCATCTTTACAGAGGGAGCAGATTAACATGGCCAGAAGCATAAGAAGCATACAGGTATCAAGCAAGGTACTGGGACCCCTCATGGTTCTCTTGGGATAGCAGTGGGAATTGGAGGCTGGAAAAGTCCCTGTAGCTTTGTAAGAGTGTGGTTACTTTCCATCCTTTGGGGATTCTGGGCTCTTTTCTGCTGTCCTGCTTTGGACTCTCAGCTGCAAGTCTGCCTACTGTACCCTGGCTTCAGGTACTGAGACCCTTTCAAGGGCTGTAGGCCAGCAGTACTTGGAGGTGTGGAGTCCATTTACACCAAAGTGTATCCTGGTGCCCAAAGCATCCTATCCTGTCCTGTCACTTGCAATATGTGCAGCCTGTCTTCTTTTTCTGGTGGTGTTTTGGGGGTTGTTTTTGTTCATTTTGGGTGGTTTTTGTTTGTTTGTTTTCATTGGTGGTTGTTTGCTTGGCATTTATTTTGTTGCTGTTGTTCTTTGGGCTTTGGTGGTTTGCTGTAATTTTTTTTAACTTACATCTCTTAAATTAGGAGAATTAGCAAAGGTTTGGCAAGGTGTTGAAACTACTAAAAGCACAATCAGAACAGTCTATTCACAGGAAAAGGATGTGAAAGAGAAATCAATGTACCTTAGGTTTCTGTACCCTGGTCTGGGTACTTCCAAGTCCTGCAATTTTGTCAAAGTGAAGAACCTGCAATTGAAAGTAGAAATTAGGTATATGAAGTCCACTGTCAGTCACTGATATTTGTGCTAAGTAGGTTTTCACTAACTGAGTCTGATTAGCACAAGGATGAGCTGAGAAATTTCATGTGAGCTTTAAACCAGGCACTGAACTGAGAATTTGTGATTGTGATCTTCAGCTTAGATCCTGTCTTTTCCAGTTAATGGCATTGTCCATAAATCATCTACAGCCTTACAGCATTGTATTTATAACGATGAATCTTGTTTTCCAAATGTTTCATCTTTTGTGTTTCAAGTTGTCCTTTCCACCTGGAAGGAATCAGGTGTCTGAGATAGTATAAGCTGAAGCAAGAGACCTGCCTTAACCATCCTCCAAAACTGCTTTCTTAATGAAAACCAAAGGTTGTTCTTGCCCTTCATTGGGGAAATGCAATAACCGAAAAACTCCAGAGTTTGGAAAGCCATTTTTTTACTAGGCAGGTTTGGAAGGTATAAATGGATACTCTGCTGCCTCTTTGAATGGGATCAAAGAGAGTTTGTACCCATTTATGTAACTTACCTTCTCCATCTGATACTCAGTGTTATTTCTTGCTCCCAGATAGACCATGGCCAAGGCTGCAATCATGCTCAGGGGGCAATAAAAGATGTTGTCATTGGGGTGGTGAAGTTTCACCTCTTTGAATACATCAAAACAAAATTCTGCATTTGCTGCACTGATGGAGCCCATTGTGATATCAGTGTTTCCTAAAGCAAACAGAAACATCACTTTATGGTCACAAGATGTAGTGCTTGTTTTAAAGATCATTGCCAATAGCCCAGAAACTGCCAGTTCATTGCTGGTTTTGTGATGCTGAACCAGTGAATGATGTGAAGCCTACAAATTCTGTGATCATTTGAAATATTGTAACTCCCAATCCATTCACATACAAACACCTTTGTTTTCTTTCAACAAGATCCTCTCAGCAAGACAGTACCTTGTACTTGCCTTTTAGGAAATAGCAAATTTCATCCACCCTTCTATATGATAAATATAACATTGAATGAGTTTCCCTGTGGCCATTCAGAGGGCTCTGAATGGTGTTTGAGACAATGCAAACATAATATTTCATTTCTTCTGGGGCTGTTCTCGATCTTTAAATCAAATTTAATCACTCAATACACTTTTTGTGTACTTCTCACTGTTGCTTAGTACAACCAGCCATAAATTTGGAGATTGCTTTTCTGCAGTTTATAGCAATAATATGAGCTGTAAGACAGCTACTTGTATGCTGACAAATAAATTTAGGGTTCTCCTGTTGTCCTGTTTCAGACATTTAATCACTGCTGATGCCTTTTAGCACAGTCATGTATATATATATGTATCTACACATATATAAATATATATATAAAATATATGGGTTTTGTCAGGGAGTGAGATTGAGAAAAGAGAAATACCTTTATTCTCAATTATTAGAATTATAAATGGATAGTTTTAATGTGACAACAGGTTTTAAATGAAAAAGAACTTTTTCTATTCAATGCTGTGGTGCACAAGCCACATATTTTGCACACAGAAAAGTATTTGACAGTCAAACAGTATAAGATATAATGAGAAGGCAAGGCAAAATTACTGTATATTCTCTCTTTTTACGTACCTGTCTTATACTTACCTTAAGGTTCTTAAACATATTTTTTTTTCATCCTAAAGAATACAAATTAGAAATTACATTTTCTTGGAGAAATACTTACCCCACAAAGTTCAAAGAAGCATGTAATAATCCAGCTTGCCCAGCTGAAGCTAAACAGCTCCCTGAGCTCTTGGTGATATATAGAGCACAATTTTGAGACACTCCCACTGTTGCCTTCAAGGAGTCATCTTCAAACACTGCCTTTTGTCATGATTCATTGCACCTTGAAACATTGAGCAGGCCTAGGTAAAGCTGGTATTCTATCTGCAGCCAGTCAACTTTATTTATTAAATAAAACCTGATTTAAAACTGAATTATTTAAGCTTTTGCTGTAACCTGCTCTTCTCCTCAGAGGTGAGGCACTCTCAGTGTCAAAAGCACTCTAACACAGCACTCCCACCAGTCATGAAGGGAAAGGTGGATGCTGGGCTAACTGCTGAAGGTCTGGTAGACATGCACCAGCTCTCTACAACATCTGTGCAGTGGAACAGAGGGAAGTTCCTCCAGAACAGTGGCCATCTGACATTGCCAAAATAATGTAATCCCAAGTAAAGCCAGCTGCTGGATGGTAATTCTATTGAGAGGGGTTTGAAATTGATTTTTTTTTCCATGTTAGAACAAACTTAAAACTTTCTGTTTAGTTTTCAAGACTGAAAGGTTTTTGGTCTGACATATTGCAGAAATATATTCCTGGAGTGCAGACTGATGTGGTGTATGGCTTGTACTTGTTCAAAACACAGCCACATCAATTTCTCTGCCTAGGTGAGGCTACAGTATTTTACCTGAGGCCAAACTGTGAGGGTCTACAGCATAGGTGTGCAGGAAGAGGAGAGAAAGGCTATGAGGAGAAAGCACATTTTGCTAAAACCTCATTTTGATGAAAACATTTAGAGCAACAATGATGAGATGACTTAAGGGCCTGAAGATGGGCATGGAAGAGGAAAAGATTTGAGGAATGGTCAGGAATTACATATACCTGGGCTGTAAGCCTGACCCCAGAGTATTCAGATATTCAGAAATTTATTTAAACTAGCCAGTGGTATTTAAAGAATGACTAAGAGTCAGCTTTTAATTTTCATTCTGTGCAGGTCATGGCAACAAGGCCCATGGTGCTTGCACAGGCCATTCCCATAGATCTTCCATACCTTGTAACTATGGCAGGTGAATAAACTACAGGATCTGTCAGCAGGAACATTCATGGTCTGTCACACAACCATAATGCACAATATAAAATATAATTCAATTGTAACAAGCTATTACTCTTTATTAAATAATGGACTTGATGAGCAGTAAAGAAACAAATCTGGCATCTGCAAAGGCCGTAGGGGTGGATAATAGAAACCCAAATTTGTGTATGTTAAGTCACAGGGCATACAGCATTAAGTGCACCCTCTGTGAAAAGGAAAGGGAGCTGCTTTATCCTTAACAGTGTTCTTTACCTTGCTGAAATGCAGGGATGTATGTGCAGAGCCTGATAATTGGAGTGGGTTTTAGTTTCCCCATTCAGAATGAGGATATTATAGCAGCAATGAGGATGGGAAAATCTGAAGATAAGAAGGAGCTTTCCTCTGATGCTGGCATAAACAAGGAGACGAAGGAGCTGGGAAAGCAGCTCTTTCCAATGTTTCTCTGTTCTTATTTTCACATGCAATTTCTTCTGGTTGCTCAGGAACTACTGAACAGTATTTGAGGGTAATGTTTGCTTGTGCTTTCGGATGGCCTGTCTTTCTGTATGACACATACTGTGTCCACTGTACTGTACCTGAGTGCCTTTCTGACTGAGACCATAAGGAACCAGGACTTCCTACTATAAAACCAGTTGAAGACACAATAAAATTATGCTATACATCGTACTAAGAAACCGTTTAAAGGAAAGCACGGTTTCAGAGAAAACTGAGGAGAACTGCAACCATCAGAGAGAATAAAGTTCAGTGGAAATGTAAATATGTAAGGAGTTACTCGGTAATCAGACTGTGGGAAGCCACAGATCTTTCTATTGTGGGACAAACATGTGTTACCTTTCCATGGATCCTCATGCAAATACTATTAGACATCTTTTGCTTGGCTTTTTGCCAGTCTACAATTTTGTAGGCTGTCATGTGTGCTGGTGTGGGTCAACACTTGGCATGGAGCATGTCCTCCCTGGGGAGGAGGCAGTGGAATGCCCTTCAGGGCTATGTCTGCTCCAGGCACCATTTGGAGTTTCCAGCTTTTCTCTGTTCTGCGACCTCTATTGCTTGGCATTGAACTTTTACAAACTACAGTTTCCCACAGGAGAAGCATTTGCTGCCAGAGTGGAGGGTTTACCTTCTATTTTTAAGTAAACATCCATGATTTTGTGGGAGCACTGCCCTCCACAGTAGGAGGTGCTGCCACTACACTAGCAGCAGGAGACTACTTTCCAGCTTCTGGTGTTTTTCACCACATTTTTTTTCATGTTTTGTAGATTAAAATGGCAATGAAGAAAAAAGATTGCATAAGGAGAAGAGAAGGGATTTTTAAATTATAATTTATACTGTATTTTGTTGCAGGTTCTGAATTATCTAGATATCCCTGAAGTAAGTTTTTGGTTTTGGGTTTTTTAATTACAATACAAAGTTACTTCTGATGTAGTAAACTGACTTCCTTGTTTCAGCCAGACCTTCTCCTCTGGTCAAATACAAAATTCCTGTTGTAAGACTTGTGCTTTTTGGGATAATATGTTAAAGCACTTGCCTTTATCACTTTAATGCTTTTTCTTTTACATTTTATCTCAAAACATATAGGCCTGATTGTGCAAGCTAATATATTTTAATACTGTTCATTTCCCTTTTTTTCTTTTAACCTAAGTAATTTTAATTTGAGACAAACAAGATATACACAGAATTCCAATGGCAGTTATTGAAAAACATATATAGCTGTTTTTTGAATATTTATCAAAGAGCTAACAGCCTGTGTTTTGTGTTCTCTTACCAGCTAATTGGTATGAAAACTGTGTCTCTACAGGTAATTTTACTATTTCAGGCTGTATTTCATACTGCAGTTGCAGCCATATGAAGTATCTCCACACTATAATGGATCTGCTTTATTCAGCATTTCAATTTGTGTTGAGTACTGTAATTTACTGCAATTTTTCCTGCATATCTCAGCATTTGGAAGAGCCCTTTGAATCATCAGTTCTACAATGGTACCAGTATGCTCCCAGTGTTTACCTTCTTCCCATCAGTGAGTAACAGGGGAAGGAGAAGTGAGTCATCAAAGGCTGGAATATTTTTCCCATAAAAGCAAGTATTCTTCATGTGTCTGTGGATTTTGGACATTACCTTCTGCCAGACTGGGCAGGCTACTCCCTTTGCCAGACCCTGTGCTATTGCTTCCCACCACCAACTCCACAACATCCAGGAGGTGGTTTAGGGAACTAGATCATAAGCAAGAAAATTAGCTTTACCAGAAATTTTCCTCTTGATTTGCTTCCCAGAGAACTGCTGACCCCCAAGTCAGGCAACTAATAGTGGTCATGTAAAAGAAGGAGAAGGTTCAGAGTTTATGTACCCTAATGTTGAATTGTCCTGTGCCTAAACTCAGCATCGGGAATATTTAAAAGTGGGAGTTAGACTTCAGTGTCATTTACATTTTTGGAAAGGATTACCATTATTTTTACTTACTATATTAGACTATTCCTCTGTTTACTTAATACTGCAGATTACAACATTTACTATTGCATTTGCAGTGGGTTTATCATGATAAATAGTAGTAATAATAATAAATAATAAACACAGACTACCCATTTAAAAACCATCAAATTTTTTTATGTTAATGATTTACAAAATAGCCGGAACAAGAAACTCATGCTACCTGAGGCCCAAACAGAGCTGGTTCTTAAAAGTGAGAATGGCTGATCACTACTCAAAGTTTAATGTGGGAATAAATAAAGTGTCTCATTCCCAGCCATCACAGAGCAGGCCTTGTCAGAAAATTGTTCCATTATTCTGAAAGCCTGGTTTTGTTATGTGGGAGCTTATGAGGAAGTTGGAGAACTTGGCCACATATACAGGATTTTTCACCAAAAAATTAGTCTGCCCTTCTTGAAAGCAAGCAAAATTACACCAGAAAATCCTCTGTCTTCTCTGCTCTCTGAGAATAAACCCTGAGAGCTCCAATTTGAAACACTGCCCCCAGTCAGTATTTAATAGGAGGCTTCAGGGGAATATCGTGATGCTCCCCTATAAAGTGGTATTTTCCTTGAGACCTTAGGTAGGTAAGGCTAAAAGAGACCAAGTACCCGAGGTTATGCTTTTAATGCAGATCCCTATCCTCCTCTCTACTTCATGTGAGAGAAGGCATCACTTATCTTCAGGGCACTAAACTCATGTGTTTGTTGGATCCCTACTGCATTAGGAAAAGCTCGAAGTAAAATTTTCTTTGCAAATATCTCTAGAGGACTACAGCTTTTTGGCAAATACCTCATAGTGTATTTTAAGGTAGATGTCATTTTCATGAGGCCTCCTAAAAGTAAAATATGCCTAAGATTCATGGGGTTTAGGGTTTTATCTTTAATTTGAGTCTTCTCAGATAGTCTTTTTATTTAAAGCAAACCAGACTTTAGGATAAAGTCTAGAAAAATGTCTTTTGTTTTGTCTTTTATCCTTATTGCTTGCCAGTTGGAATATAAGTGGGGAGAATGATCTAATTTCCAATATAACCTCCACTTAAGGAGAGGAATATCTTCCAAAGAAGAGAATGGTGTTGGTTTGGTTGTGTCTGATGAAGAAGAGGAATGGACGGTCAGCTCTGAACTCAGAAGTTTCTGGGCAGCATAGAGGCATTGCAAGGAGCCCCATGGAACAACCTGCCTCAGTGCCCTCTTCATTGACTTCCACAATTGTCTTCTGGATGGCCTTGGACACAACCAAGCCATCTTTCATAGAGATTCCCGACAAATCAGCTTTTCCCCAGTCAAAAACATTCAGTACTCCCATCTCCTGGAGAGTGTTGTTGAGAACATAACTTTCCTCCATCTTGAACTGGGGCAGGTACACCTTCACTCTCAGCGGTTGCATTGTAGACGAGCTGGTCCATTCTGCCAGTTTTTCATAGGTGAGGGCGCATTCAAGCTGTAAGGTGGTATTGGGAGCAATGAGTGGCACCATAATCAATGCTAGGAAAGGAAGTTCAGTTTTTCCCACTTGTCTTCTGACCACACTGGAGCAATGCTAAAGCATTGCTCTCTAGATATGTCACTAGAGAGAAAATGAAGTGTTACCTGTTCTAGGCCAGTAAAGTCCTCACAGTCATCTTCAGGAAGAAGAATGAACATGCTCAGTTCATTATTGAAGTATTGGAGCTCTAGGACTTTTGTTTTCAGTTCCTCTATGATGGCCATGTTAAAATATCCTTCTTGAAACATCATCTGCACTTTCCTTCTCTCATTCTGGAACACATGAAACATATTAAATGGAAAATACAGAAAGTATCATCCTGGTTTTAATTGGTTTCAGCCCTGAGCTAAGAGTTCAGCTCAAAAGCATTATTTAAACTGGTCATGGCTTTAATATACTTGTAGCATTGATATGTTCCTCTCAACTGTAGTCCCAAGGAAGTTATCCATTTTAGAAACATAAAAACTACATTTCCCTTTATAATGGTGCCAAATTACTTTACTCACAACTTCCTCATTACATCTTTTTTTTTCTGCTGTGTCAGATGAGGAAACTGATACATCTTCTGCAACCATAAATTAAATTCTTCATGAATAATGTATACATTCCCCTGAGATAATTTGTCTTTAATACTTTTTCCCTGAAAGCACACACTGTTCTGTTCATAAATAGTAGCAGAGAAGCAGAATCCTCTTTTTCAATCTCAAGAGCTGACTATTTTTGAAATAGCGCCCTTAGTTGCAAAATCCCCAACAAAGTTAGTGCATGTGCTCAGTGGAACTGGTCCAACAAGGATCTCAGCTGCACAAGAACTTCTGATGTGAATTGGTTCAAACATTTACATATTTGGTTAGGAAAACAGAGATAAATACAGTCTTCTGTTGTTCTCACTTAAGGCCACTGTTTCGTCTAGGGATAACAGAGAGGAGAAAAGCCCCCATCTGTTATTACAGGAGACAGACATCTGACCTCCATCCACCAGCAGCTTCAGTTCCTGCCCATACTGTACCTTGTTCAGGTGGAAATATGCTTCCTTAGTGTCTTCTTTCTTAAATTCTACTGCCCATTTTCCTTTAAAATATATAGCATTGACCAGGACAAGTACAGTAGAGGGATCAATAAAACCAGCAGCAAAAAGGTCTTTGATTTTACCTTTAAAAATAATGAATTAAGACGAATTATTACTTTGATCCGGTAAGCTTTGACTATTCATAGTTATTTCTTTTAAATTGGCAAGTGGTATAATGCTGTCAGAGAAATGACAAATATTTATGTACAGCTTTGGAACCAAGGAACTCAAGGCAGTTTTGTTCCACTTACTACATTTATTTCCTATTGAAAAGAAAAAATTAATGCAGATGTTTAATATATAAAAATCTTGCTATCTTTGGAAAAAATTCATAGGTGGTTCAATTGCAAACCAAAAAACCTGCACATTTTTTCTTTACCTTTTGTTTCATTTTCAACCCAGAAGTTAATTTTGTCTCTGACTTCTTCTTCAGTGTATTTAAAATTTACTGGTTCCAGTTCTGCTCGATAGAATTTCTTTGTGGAATCCAAGTATTGCTGGAAAGTACAAATTGCAGAAGTTTATTGCAATGGGATCATTTTTATAAGATAGATAATTTCATGGCTTCAGGATAGTTCCATGTAGTAGATCAGCAAGAAAGAAATTGGTAAAAAAGGCATATGTCCCTTTGTGCTTCATGATGGAAAACATTCTGCTGAGCTCCCCGCACCTAGGAACTGTTACAAGGGAGACCACAGTCCCTTACCTGAAAGAATGGGTAAGTAATTTCTCCAAAGAGCCTGTTGGCAATGGTGAGACAACAGCCTGGTCCAGGTTCACTGACTTCAGCCAACAGGGCCTGGAACTGGGAATGGACTCCTTCATCTTCTTCACACTTAAACAGGAAAACAGATGTTTTATGGTAAGCTTGAGCTGTCCTATGCAAAGTTGGACCTGAGGGTGAATTGCAGCCTCTCTTTGCATGAGAAACCCTACTCCACCCAGCTGACTCAGGCACTGGAATAAATGCATCAGGACACCACCTCCTATTCCCCCTGTGCCACACATACAGAATGACAAAACAAGTCCCCTTCTTGCTCCTCACCTCCAAACCACGCTGTACCCTACACTGATGTCTTTGTGCACACTAAGCAAAAGGCTGCTGGCTTAGAGACTGGGAGAAGCAAGCTCCAAGGTGCCTTTGGCATGCTCTCTAGGCAAACCTTTGCAGGTGGCAATTGAAGCATTTATCACATTTTAGATTGGCACTGCTGTTTTGGTTAGAAACCCATAATGAGAAGGCTCAGCTGTTGAAATGTGTGATCTCACAAGGCCCCTAAAATAACTAATAAAGAAACAGTAATAAGCAGGTCAGCAAATCTAGATGGAGAGGCTGATCAGCCCTGCTGTGCATTCTGATTAAGTGATTGTCTTCAAGGGAAAAGGCTGACAAACTGGCTCCAGTTGGTTCAGCTCAGAGCTGCAATTGTGTCTTACCTGCTCAGAAGGGTATCTGTTTTCCTGTCTCGTACTGCTCAAAACTTCTCTGAAATGAAAGACCTGCAATGTAAATGTTGGGTGAATGCAGGTGAGTGAAGGTACTTCAAAGCTAAAGCAGTGTTGCAAGCCTATCTCAAAACACAGCCAGACTCAGGCCCTGCGTAAAGGCCTCTTTGCTCTTTACCATAAAATCCTTGCAAGTGAATAAATAGTTTTAGGAGATGGTGAGTGCATGAAATCTTTGAAATCTTTCTATGTGAGCAAGGAGGCTTTGGGTGTCCAGAGAAGGCAAAAAACCACATTAAAGGTAGGGAACTCTTCTGAGCTCTGAGAGTGCAGGGATACCTCCAAAATGCTTTCTTTAGCACTGATGTATTCATTGAACAGTCAATTCAATAATAATGTGTAGTATAAAGAAGTTTGGTATTAGGAACTGCATAATGTATTTTTAAAAGGGCTTTCTGTGTGCATCAGCTCTTTGGATGTGGATGTTTAGGAACTTTATCAGATGGTACAATCAAGCCTCTGCCAGAACAAAGCCCTACCTTCTCAATCTGCTCGAGTGTGCTGCCCCTGGCTCCGAGGACAACCATTCCAAAGGCAGCTGACAGACTTATTGGGGAGAAAAAGATGTTTTCATTTCTTTTTCTTTTGTTCAGCTCTCTGAAAAAGTCAAGACAGAACTTGGCATTGGCTGCACTGAGAGAGCACATTGTGGCACTGTGATCACCTGAAACAAGGGTAAAAACAACTTAGGTTTCTCATCTTTACACCTGCTATGTTTAAATGCCCTGGTAAGGTTTTTTGCAATAGCTTGGCTGAATTATTCAGTACTTTATGGAAATCCCCTGTTCATTACATTTGGGATTTCACAGTGAATCTGAAAACCAGCACCCTTAATAGCAGAAGAAACACATTTACAGAAATAGTATTCTGAGTTGAGCTGCTTCTCCAGCTCAAGTAATAGCTATGGCTTTGCCACTTAGCCCTAACTTTGTCCTAACCAAATTTCCAGCTCAATTTATATCCTAATCTTTGTGCCTTCAGTCCTCTAGGCATAGTACTTATTAATTACACCCTTGATCATATCTGACTCTTTGTTTCTCTCTAAAAACTTTATATGTATTACTCAGCTGTGCCTCACATACATGTCCTTCTAAGGCTGGTTGCTTAACAAATGTTTGGCAGAAGACACAGGCTCACGTAGTAAGATTTTGAGCAGAAACACATTGTGCATAAGTAGAAAATTCCAGACATGTTTTTTTATCTGAAGCTTAAACTCTTTTTCCTGTGGCTTGAACTCTTTTTCCCAGATAACCTTCAGTTACAATCACAATTATTACAAGCAGATCATCTTGAATGTTCTGCAAAACTCTTCATATCTTAGACCTAGAACAGAGTTTCTTTCTCATTAAAGACTTAAAGATTAAAGATGTAGTGCCTGCATCCATGAAGTGTTGTAGAAACATCTGATCATAAGTTCAGTCTTTTAGAAGTTCCACTATTCTAAGTCACATTTGATTGGATTCTTACCGAGTCTGAATAATTTCCTCCACACATGTAGTAAGCATATTTCCCCTATTACACAAGAAGAATTAAATTATCCATATAAACATTTGAAAGATAGAGCACTATAGAAAGACTATGCTCCTATAAGGGTCATGCAGAAGAAGTGGCAAATGATTTTAATCTTCTTTAGAAGCACACTTGGAAAGCAGAAGTTTAGAAGTACCACTGAACAAGTTAAGCACAGATTCATTACACAGCCCATACATTTTAATGTAATCCAAAACATTGTCACTTCCCCAAAATATGTCACACGCGGTATATATGTGCAAAGGAGGTATATTACTAATGCACATATTGATCCTTAGATCCTAGTTCTGTCATTTAGTATTAAAGATCATTGAGATATTTACCTTCTCCTCGGTACTGATGATGTCAACTGGACACTCGAGCTTCTTGACAGAGCTTCTGGAGCAATGGGATATAAAACCATTGCCACTCCCAGTGGCAGCATAAATTTCACTCATGATGAATCACATTCCTGTCTGTTGCAACCAGTTAGTATAATTAGGGGATCTGTGGTGGAATCTTGAATTTTTCTATATCCCTAGGAGTTCAGAAAGAAGTCACAGTTTTAAAAGCATACTAAGATGTAAAAAAAATAAATCTAAGTAGTAATAAAAAAAGAAAGCAAACTCCTAAAAACAAAGGCAATTTCAAAGTGGTTTTTCACCTGTAAAAAAAAAATTCTAAGAATTTTGTCGTGTTTTGATGTCAGAAGTGGCACCAATGAATGCAACACAGGTTTTGTAGCAGAAGCAATTATACTGCTATAACCAGCCCACTGATTTAGTCCTGGTCTAAACTAAATCTTAAGTTTAGCCCAGAACTTCCCATTACTCCTCATTTTTGTCAGCGTCTCTGAGGACACCTACCTGATCATTGTCTTACATTGCTTCAGCAAGGCATAGGCAGCAGGGACAGAGCAACCTGATAATAAGAAGTAGTATATTTCTGGTGTTATTTTCCTGAGAAATTAACTTTCTTCCCATTCAGGCTGATATGATGTGTGGGTGGGCAAGTATTTGTATGAGTACTAACAACATTGTTTTGCAACAAGTACTTAGTTATCACTACTAAGATGTATTTACACATCAATCCAACCAGATACTGGTTCTCTGGTATTTAGGAAACTCTGAAGGCAGTTTCCTATCAGTCATAAAGTACTCATGGGGTTTAATTCCCATTCAGTTTGAATTTTCCCATAGCTATTTCTTGGGAGGAAATAAAAATTAAAAACACACTGTTCATCCAAGCCCTGAGAACAAGAGAGTCAGACCTGCACAGATTTTGCCTGAGGCAATGAAAGCCATGCAGTCTGGTTTAACTCGCTTAACACTGGGACAAAAAAATTTCCCAAAGAAGCATCTGGCTTGCTTTCCTGGTTTCTGGCTGCTCTCCACACAGTCACCTAAAAACCCACCTGCTGAGCCTGTTCCTCAGTGCTGAGCCCTGTTTGACCATCCAGGAGCCACTCCAGCAGTTACATCTGCACCAGCCAAGCTGGGATCAAGGCCACTTCACAGCTGCATCCCCCACACCCACAGTCACACCAGATTTCCTTACCATCACAGAGCCTCAGACATCTCAATCCTTGAAATAATTTAATTATGGTGCAATAACAAAATATCAGCTCGAGCTGGTGCCTCCAAGGAGGGAGCCCAAAGAAAGGACACCTTGGATAAAAGGACACCTTTTATACGCTCACAACTTAAGTGTGGGAAAGTCCAAGGTCCTTGGCTCCTGCTGCATCTCTGAGTGTCCAGTTCCCTGGCCAGGCCACAGATCCCAGGGCCCTTTGTTCTGCACTGGGTGGGCATTTCACAGCCCCTTGCCTGGGGCTCCCACCCAGAGCCCAGCCTGCAGCTGCACCCCGAGCTACCTGCACTGAATGGATTCCCCACCACTCAGCATTGCCATCGACAGGGTGCTGCAGAGCAGAACTGGGCAGATGCTGTTCCCTTCTTGTGGTCATGGACTGTTCTCTGCAGTCTTATTTTGGGCATTAGGCACAGGAAGGAGGAAAAATTTTGTGGAATATGAGGGGATAAGTATACAGGTAGGAGCTACAAGGTGTAACTATTCTAAGTCAGTGTAGCAAGGTGTCTCCCAGAACAGAAATAAGAGGGTTTTTGAACAGCAAGACACAACCAAGTATTTGTCTTTCAGGAACACTGGGAATTTTTAATCCAAATTAATACAGTGAATGGAAAATTGCAATCCTGAAGCACAATAATTCATGGCCTTTGGGCACATGGGTATGTGCTGAAAGCCACAAGTACTCTTAAAATGCATTCTTCTGTGTAGGAATCTGTTAAAGCAAAGTTCAAGATATCTAATATGCTCACAGAGGGATACACCACTCTCTTAGCCCCTGCTTAGTTTTCTAATAATTTTAACTCTCTTAGATGAACAGGTTTCTCCAGGTTTCTTCAACATTGTTTGTTATTTCTCTGATTTTGTAGGTAGTTCTGTTCTTAATTCATTTTTAATTAATCTGAATGTTAACTATGGCTCCATTTTTCCATTTGGTGGGTATTTATTTCACACAAATAATTTTTTTGTTAGTGGACAAATTACAGACAATGGAGTTAGAGAGGCCTTTATTCCCAGAAAGGAACACTCTCTGCTGTTGTTCTAGTCTCCTGCTTTGCTATTTTGTTCTCTTCTAGGTTAGTTTAGTGTATGTTAGAGTGTGGCTTAGACAGAGATAGTTTTTTAATGGGAATGTCTGAGAAATCCAGGAACTTTTGTTCAAGCAGATTGAAGGATTTCCTGAATTGTAGGTTTTGAGGAGACTCACTATGTAAATGCTTGCTGGGAAAGGCAAAGCTACAGCTCATCCTGCTGTTAAACAGAGGGCTGGACTAGGACTTCCACTGCATTTTCCAGATCTGTGACTCCCTTCTTGCTGTTTGAATAATGCAGAGGTTCATTTCAGGCCAGAGAAAAGCTATGAGGATTGAAGATGGTCACAGTAGTCTCAGAATCAGGAGACTCTCTTTATTCCTTTCCATTGAAAACCTTGCTAAAAGGAAAGGATAAATATCAGGAGGACTTTTTCTAAAGGTTACAGAGAAGTAATTGCTGAGATGCACCATGTGGAAAGGAAGATGAAGATGTAAAAGCACTGGAAGTACAAAGGCACTGACAGAATTTGTTTCAGATAGTTAAACTACTCTGTCAAGAATCCAAATTTCTGCCCTTTTAGCTAGTGGTCAGAGGTTTGTCATAGTAAAGTTGCTTTAAGGCACAGAGGAATGGATTGCAGACTGACCTGCTTTCTACACCTAAAATTCCATACATTTACATAAGACTGCAAATAGCACTACATCCTTAGGGATAAGTTTTGCCCAGCACCGTTTATCTGTTTGCAGTTATTTTGGCTGAAAGTGAAATTTTACTTCACTTTCCAGCAACATTTTTTTAATGTTTCTGATGGCCCTGGAGCCAGGACCAAGGGAATGAAGACTTCTCTGCATGATTTTTAAACCACAAAGGTGATTACATGGATGAGATAAGCATAGGAAGGCCAAAGCAAGGAACAAAGATCCAGCTTGTGATGTCAATCAGCAGAACACAACCTCACAGCAAGAAGCAGTGACTCACTCTGTAAGCAGAACAGACCACCAGCATATTCCTTGTGATTATTCTTTGCTTCAAGAGAATGCAAGAAACTTGGATGTCTCCAGTTCTCCCTTGGCTTTTTCCTCACTGTTTGCAGCCATATGCTTCCCTTGCTGTCAGTGTCTGCAGGACGTAGCAGGGAAGCAGATACTTGTCAAGGAACCAGAGGCTGATCTCAAGTTTGACAGCAAAGGCTTTTCTTGCCCCTTTCATCTTACAAAATGCATGTTCTGCTACCACCCTGCTCAGGTGGTAATTACAGAGTATCTGATTTGTCTGAGGTTGCCTGTGAGTAAAGGTACCATTAGATAAGTGGAGTTGCTGAATAGCAAGAATAAAACAAGGACTCCTTTGATTTTCACTGGCCAAGAGGGTCCCCTCCCTGTTTGTCAGGCATCTGCTACAACAAATAACAAGTCTTATACAATATATCAGAGCAATTAGGGTGATAAAGTATCTGTGGTGATCCACAGATGGCAGAAAACATATTTCTTGAAGTTGAGGAAGCTGGAGATGCTTCAGATGTTGCTGATGGTCTCAGCTCATTTGGGAACCAGCACATGAGCAGATTCTGATATTCATTTCTGTGATCTTCAGGTTGTATGTGTCAAGAACGCATTGAAAACCAAGTGTCAGCTTATAAATATCACTGCTGTCTGCTGACTCTCCATTACTGAATTTACTGGCAACAAGGTGCAAGAATTGATGAGTGTGAACTTTGCAGGGATCTCAGTTGCCTCATGCTGGTCATTCAACTTGCCAGGGAAAAGCTGAGCCCAGCACTGTCATTTTTCCAACTGAACTTCTCTGTGCACCAGAAGCTTTTCCACAATTGCAATAAACCCCATTTACTCCCCAGGGAAACTTAGACATGACACAAAATAGTCTTCATCTTTGTTTCACTTACCAGCATCCAAAAATAGCTCTAGCAATACAGCCAGTTCTGCCTGTTGCACCCTCACTGCTCACGCCCTTTCTCACTTGTTCACAAGCTTTGACTAACAGGAAATTACATTTGTAGGCAGGGATGCGTGCATGTGTCTCCTTAACAGACTTCCATAGTGTAAGGTGATATGACTACACAGATAAATATTTCTGCATGGTGACCCTGTTTTATAATGCTGATTCAGGCTTTATGAGTGATCTCATTTATAGTATTTCTGGATATCATTTCTTTGTGGCAATTTAAGTCATTTTATAAGCCGGGTTTCTTTTCTTTAATAGCAAGTGCAGCATTTTTTAAAGCTGTGTGATACAGAATGTTTGTAAGTATTCCTCTCTTTGCTCTGCCTCGGTACATACTTTCTCTTGTCATTCAACATTGTGGGATGCAGTAGAAAGTAAGAAATTTCCTTTGCATTTTAAAAAAGAGGCTGTTTTTCTATATTACTTATGCAGTGAAAAAGACAACAGATATTTTCATGCAATGGAACTGTTGTTGTTAACTCTGGTTAGAAATGACAGAAATGTGGCTGGAAGGATCTTTGAGATTCCTGGTGCATCTGCTGCCCTTAGTGGGATGAAAGATCTAGATTGCAGTTGATAGGTGTTTGTTCAACCTGTTTTTGAAGCTTCTGGACAAAGTGTTTTTAAATCCCTGTTGCATTTCTGTTCTTCCTTATTCCTGAAGTTTTAACTCAACTTTGTCCTAAGTGGTCCTGACTGTAAATTAAAACAGTTGCATTCAATTATATTTAAACTTTGATATGTGCTACTGGCTAAGTTGTTCAAATACTTATTATTCAATTTATCCTTTGTACAAGACATAGTATTTGGGAGTGTCTCCCTGGCCATAAAATGTAATTATTGTAGTTGTACTCATAACCAGGAATTTAACATTACACTAATCACACTATCCAAAACCTGTGGGTATTGTTAGCTACAGAGCTACTTTACCAAATTATGGACTTGGAAACCTGAAACACCCTTCAGGGCTGCTCAGCCCTGTAGCACATTGTATAATTTTCACCATTCTGAGGAGAAAGGTACTGCTTTTGGCCATCAGTCTGGATGTTAAAAATAATTCTTCTTCCTCATTCCTGTGACAATCCTTGTGGTATGATTTCCATAGCTAGTCAAATTATGCTGTGGCTAGGTAGTGTCATATATTATTTGCATAAATGTTAGTGCAGAAATTCTTGCCAGTCCTTACAGCTAGTGAAGTCAGATGTATCATCGGTCTGGAAATTGAGCTTGTTTGCCAATATTGTGCACATATTTTTTTTTAGTAACTGAGTTTTGAAACAAAATGAGATTTGAAAATACCCTTCCTAAGCTGCCAAGCACTGTGAAGAACAGGCAGATTAATAATTTGAAAACACAGAGTAAATTTTCAGCCAATGTGAAGTGACTCAGCTCCCATTGAGGTGTGAAAAGAGAATTTGTTTCCATTGAAAAAGTTTCCTCTTCAGGCCACAGAATAATACAGATGTATAAATGCTATGTTTTCTACATGCTGCCATGGAATTTGTACAATATATTATTTCTTCATTCTGCAATTCAAATTCCTACCTGCCTGGGGTAACCAAGGACTACTGAACTGTCCTGAAAATAAGTTCCCTATATCTCTTCACATTTCTGCTTTCCCTCCATTCCACTGATTTTTACCATTCATAAAGTTTTTGCTCTCATATTATCCTGGATAAAATTTGACAGCCCTTTTCTCTTCTGGCCTGCCTGTAACCCAGACACATCACCTTGTGATTCCCAGGTACTTGTATCCTGGCTGGTTGTAAACATTTGTGTATAATCTAATGGGGAACCTGTGACCAGCATCACTTACCAACATCTTTCCTAAAGCAAGGTACTTTTACTGTACAGATATTTAAGAAAACTTGACTTAAATGCATTATGCTTCCAAGAACCACTACTTCATGCAGAACATGTAAAGTAGTCCCTGCTATTGTGTTCTTGAGTAAGCGCTGGATGCAAACAAGAATGTCTTGACAGAACATGACGTTCAATAGCTTTGGTGTTTGGCCTGGGACACCTGAGTGAAATTCACACACAGAAGAGCCTCACATTGTTCCAGATGAAGGCAGGTATCTAACTACAACATGCTGATGAAGGGACATTAAGGGTGGGTGAGAAATCATGACACAACCTTACAACTCTGTGTGCCAGTGGAACAGAGATCCCCTGGTACAGAGGCACACACAGCCAGTGTTGCTGGTGGGGGAAATGCCATTTGGCCCTTTCCCTAAATCTCTTTTTTTTTGTACAAAGTAAACATTACTAGTAAGCCATGGGAGGTAAACAGGATCTGGAACACTATCAAATGCCTTTGAGGTGACTTAAAGCTCTGACCCTGCCAGCAAGCTTTCTCATTTGAGATTTGGGAAAGCTTCCCACATCTTCATGCACAGAGCTGAAGTTTACTGTATATTTAAGACGTGGTTAATTTTTTCCTCCTGTATTTGTTAACCAGAAACAGGATGTACCCATAAATATATTCTCCCTTTGTCTGCTTTTGTGCTACGTGGAGAAACAAAACTCTGTATTCATTTCTAAACTGAGACTTCAAGATGGCCCTTTTTTCTTCCTGCTCAGCTAGAGAACTGGGACTGAATTCTGTTCTCAGACATGAGTGTAAATCTATCCTAACTCCACCACTGATGTTTTAATAGTTTATAAACACATTTTGTATAATTGCAAAAAAATGTGTAGGCAGAATTAGTCCAGAATTAGACCCGAATTGCTTTTGCAGTACAGTTCAGCAGTGGCCAAAATATATCAACACTGCTTTAGCCAGAAATCCCAAAAGACCACCATATAGGCTGCTATGAGCACAGTCAGCTCCATCCCAGTCACCCTCAGTGCACCCCAAAGCAGACATGAGACAATTGCATTAATATATTCTGAAATTATTATGGTACTTTAGAGGGGCTTTCATCCATTATGGAATTATGGATGGAGAAATACTTTCTCTTCATCAGTCACGTCTGTATTCTCCAGTAAGATTGTTTCCCACTCATCAGGCAGAGGGTCATAGAACTGGCAGGGTGAGAAATTATAGACTGAGAACAATCTTCCTCCAAGGCCAAACACTTCATGGTCTCCAGGGACCACGGTTTTTCAGGCACATGACAAACACCAGAGCACTGGAGAAGAATTTTCTTAGAAAGTTTCATGGTGATACCAAATAAACCCTACCTTTTGCATTCATTGTTATTTTCAGAATGACAGGTCAGAGAAATGAAGGTGAAAGACATTCAAGTTCTTGGTAGTAGTAAATTACACCTACTGTGCTTGTAGTTCATGGACAAAATGCAACAGGCAAGAGACAAGACACGGCAGATGTTCAAAAGCATTGAGTGCCTAAGGCAACCTTCAAATCAAGGTTCAAAAGGCCATACCAATTAAATACTTTGAATACTTTTATTGCTGCCACACTTTACTGCTTCCAAAGGGAAGGCCTGGAGAGAGTATCTGAGGAGAAGAGTGTGGGACAAATCTTTACTTATCTCCATGCCCAACATCTGTATGGAGACTCCTCAGGACATGAACATGACCTGTGGGTTTCACTGCCTTCATGGCAGCCAAGAGCCTTCCCTCATGGTGGTGTTTAGGCACTGGAAATGGGGTTACTGGAGTCATGTGGCAGGAAAGTGGGGGATTCAGCACTGAGCTGTCTCTGGCTTGGGACCTGGTGGCTGGGGACAGAGGCCTGTGACACCTCCTGAGTGTGGGCCCCACCATCAGCCTTGTCATGTGGCTGAGGAGGAAAGGCATCATGCTGGACTTCTGATTTACACAGCACATCATCCAACTCTTTAGACAACCCCACTACAATGGGAGTTTTCGTGGCTAAGAGTGAAATAAGAATGAAATAAACTCCATTGAGTGTGTTCACTGGTTTGAGAAGAGCTCTAAACAGGAAGGGCCCATTATAATTTTTCCAGTTGTCTTGTTGAAGCAATGTGGTGTTTTTTCTTGTGTTCAAGAATATAGATATCAGGAAATGTCAGTGGCACTTGATAGCAACATGTTCTTTATGCCTTACTCCTTTCTACCACAGTATTGTGCTCTCTTTGTGCAGAAAGAAGCAGAGCCTGCTCTACCCTTAGGGGGAACAACATTGGCCAAAGTAGAGAACATTCTTGCTTGGACTGTGTGTGATCAACAAGAGGAACAGATGAAATACAGCTGAACTCATAAGGAATTATGGAGGCAAAGCATTCTTTTGGTCACCCCTGTAGCAGCAGCTGCCTCAGTTTCTTCTTCATTAATTTCCACAAAGAAAACTCTTCCCCTATCTGCTCCAGCTGGCTCCACAGTCACTTTAATCTCCTCCATTTCTTTTTCTAAAGGCTGTACTCTGTGTAAACACAGTCATGTGGTCAACATCCTGGGTTTTTTGCAAGAACTGCTACATGGTTTAGAAGCACTGACCAAGCTTCCGACACTGTGGTTCACTAAAGTACATCATACTGGATGTGGATTTTTCCCATAACACCAGAGGAAGTTAGACACTGATATGGGAGCATAGCTGAGGTTCTCAGTTCTGGATGTTTGCTGCTGTACTCCAGCTATGGATCTGATTTCCTGTACCCTAGGCCTAGCCCACATGTTTCAGCGGAACAGTGTGGGGAGCTTGAGGCATCAATGGTTATGGCTTGAAATGTATGTTGGCCTCCTGAGGCTTTTGTTGAGCTCCACAGTCATTGTCAGTCTGCACCTCTGGAAGGTTTGCACCAAGCAAACCAACAAGCAAATAAGGCAGCAAGGTGGAGTTGTTCCTGTCTGGGGTACAAGAGATACACCAAAGGCTCCTGGGCATGACTTCCAGGATCCTTCATATTCATCACCACTCATGAGCAAGGAAATGGTTCCACGCTGCCAAATCACTCATCCTTCAACCCTGGAGGCTGCTCTGCATCACAAACAGCAGTCAGTTTTTCCACAGTGTTTCCTCCTCGTGTCTGGACGGTGGCTGTGGGCTGAGCAATGCCTCTATTTTAGGCCAGCAGGCACTGTGCTCAGCACTGCTCTGGGCAGAATATCACATTTCTCACAGAAGACCAGCAGATGAACCCATTGGGCTAAATGCAGCCAAGTCCCCACTAGACAACATACAATGATTGCATGAATATAATCTGAAAATATGACTGAGGGACTTTGCCTGTTATTAAACTCTAGTTTGAGAAAGCCTTTCCCCACTGTGGTCATCCCACTACAATTTAGTGAGATGATTCCTCACTGGGCAAGCTGAGGGCTGTGGAGAAGGCAGGACTGGTCATTGCTGGCCCACTTTTGGGAGAGCTTTGTGCTGACAGATTGCAGGGGAGAGAAGTGAGAGGCAGCAGAGTGGGCTGCAGTGGGGGTCTCTTGGAAAAGGAGCTGTCAGGATGTGAGTGGAGGCAGAGCAGCAGCTGGTGCTGTGAGGTTGCAGGTTGCAACTAGGGCTGTGCCAAAAGCTACTACCTGCCTCATGAGGCATTGCACAAGAAAATAAGGCATCCATCAGGATTGGTGAGAGAGGTCCTTAGGGGCTGCTTTTCCAGCATGTTTAAAACTGTCAGTAAGTGTGTGGAAAAGCTGGACTCTGTTTTCAAACTGCAGCACTCAAGTGAGGGAGGATTGCAAAATAATCTTGGAGATGTGTAGGTGGCAGTGCTCTCACACAAAAGCTGTGACTCGCCATCCCATAACTAAGAATATCTAATTTCATGCCTGAGGATTCAGATGAAAAAGCTGCACAGCAGCACTCTGAAGAGCTGAGAGGAAGTTCACAGCTGACCTACTTCATTCACTATGTTCTTTTCTAGGCAGATATCAAGAAACTGAAGAAAAATTCATGCTATCAGAAAACTATAGACAAAAATTCTTCCATAGCATTCTAGTTAGGATAGACACCCACACGCAGATAATTTTTTCCACTGTTACTGGACTAAAACAGGAATGGCACCAGACCCTGGAAACCAGAACTCATCTATAATTCAGTTATTGAACTGCAAAATTACCAGTCCTGGAATTCTCTTCTTGTGCCTTTAAGCTGCACTCCTTCATGTAAGGACTTCAAAACGAAGGTGGGCAGTTTTGCCCTGCAGCCTATGCTAAAGCCTAGTGCCTGAGAGCACTTGGTGCATTCTCTTGAGAGCTGCAGGCTTGAATTCCAGTAAGGATATGGGATACATGCCCTTCACCTCCTGAGCCACATGAATTTCTCCATTACAGAAGTTAAGTACTATTTTGAATTTTAAAATCAGGAAAAAAAAAAAAAAGAGTCATTGTAATGACGTTTTTCAGGAGCCCTATTTGAACAGCTTTCTCAAGGTCTGCTTTGAATCCTTCACTAGATGTTCTCCAGGAATTTATGCCTCATCTTACCTTGCTCCTGAATTTCAACATGGGCAAAGTCTCTAATTGCTCACATCAAGATAGGTCAGAGCAAGCAAAGGAAAATGCTAACTGCTAGAAAATTTACAAAAGGAGAAAACAAAATGCCTACAAATTTTAGATGAGGGAATTTTTCTTTCAGATGGCCTTTTGGATGTACAAGTTTGAAGCCAGCCTATATTCTATTTAGGAGAGACACATCATTTTTAGTGTGTCTTCTTTCTGAAGCCATATATAATTCTGTGCTTTAAACATGTTATTCACTGATTCTCTATTATATATAAATTTAAAAAGCACATTACAAATGTTAATTTGTTAAACCTCATCCCTCTGAGGAAGACATCACTTGTGTTAAACCAGGAAGTTATCAGTAATGTCTCTCTATCAGCTGGAAAGAAGTTTAATTTTTTTCCCACAAGCATTCCCAGATAATGTTTAACTGATTTCCATGACTTACACTGCACTTAAAAAAAACCTTTCATCATTCTTAAAAGTATGGAGATAGCTCTGTCTCTCAGATTTGCATCTCAGAATTTCTAAATTCACCACTCAGCAACATGGGAAAAGTAAAACAGATTTCTTGGAAATTCATTGCTACAGTGTTCCACATTGGTAACTTCAGTGGGATGCTTTAGACCATTTTTTCCCTATTCTTTGAAACCTTGGGATAAACAGTTTGATTTATCCCCAGATAAAAGACAGCCTTCTATACTATGTAAATAATTAACCATCTTTAGAAATACATGGGTTTGTATCCTGTTCCTGCCGACACCATATATATAAAATTCTCTTTGGAATTATTTGATAACTTAATACAGACTTAGGAGAGGTTGTCCAGACAGGCGGTAAAGTCTCCATCTTTGGAGATATCCAAAAGGAATCTGGACTTGGTCTTGGGCAGCCAGCTGTAGATGGCCCTGCTCGTGCAGGGGAGGTGGACCAGATGACCTCCAGAGGTCCCTTCCCACCTCAACCCTATTGTCACCGTGAGCCCATGCGCACATCAAGAAAACAAAGTGTTATTCATATCCAGCAAGCTTAAGGTAAAATTTACTCATATTCTGGATTCAGATCAATATTTACAATTCAAGGAGTCGAGTGGCAGAGCATCCGATTCATAGGTTCTAAACAAAACTGGCTGCAGTGATTATTCTGAAGTACAAAGTAGCCATCAAAGGATTAAGAAAGCATTTGGGAGAAAAATAAAATTTCTGCTTTTCATCCAGGTACTCCTCACAGTGTTAGAAAATGGCCCTGATTTTAAGGTGAACAGAGTTTGCCAAAGAAAGTGATAGTATTGGTAGGATTGTGTCTAATAAAGAATAAGAAAGGGTGATTAGCCATGAACACCTCTGTGAGAGGCAGAGACCTCCTGACAATGGAAGCTCCTGTGCCAGCCGCCGCCACGGTGCCTTCCTCATTGATTTCCACATAGGCCTTGTGGACAACGTTTGACAGCACCACAGACTTTGCAAACGTCATTGCAGAAAGGTCAACTTTTGATTCAGTGAAGATGTCGGTCATCCCCATCTCCTGTAAAACCTGGTTGAGGTTAAAGGTGCCTTCCAGCTTGAATCGGGGCAGGTAAACCTCCACCGTTGTCTCAAACATGGTCTCTGAGGAGGCCCACAGCATTAAATTTTCATAGGAGATTGTGCTTTCAATCTATAAGATGGGGGGGGAAAGGAGATTAAAATAGGTGGGAAGCTTTGAAAAATTGAGATCTTTACCCAGTGTTAATTCAGACAACTGGCTTCCAGCCCTGGTTTGTGACATGTACTGCCTTACCTGCTCCAGCCCACTGACAGATCCATCAGCCACATCCGCTGGCAGCAGGATGATCATGCTCAGTGACTTCTGAGCATAAGGGAGTTCAAGGATCTGAGCACCCACCTCCTCAATGTAGCCCAGTTTAAATTTGCCTTTCTGATACATCATCTGCACAGGTTTCTTTCTGTTCTGTTGAAAAGAAAATTACACAGTCAGTTAAGCAATTCAGCTCTTACCAACACCTCAACCCAACAGGGGAAGCAAGTTAAGTTCCCAACACACCCACAGCTTACACACAGGGCAGCTCAGCCCTTGACATTGTTATGCTTGCTGCAATGCTCACAGTAGCTAAGGTGAATAGTGTTAAGATTTACAGAATGCAGACATACCTGATTCAGTTTAAAATCCCTCTGAACTGTTTTTTCTTCCTCAAACTTGCATTCCCAGGATGCTTTAAAGTAGATTACATTCACAAGCACCAGTAATGCATGTCCGTCAATCACACCAGGTGCAAAGAGTTCCTTGATTTTACCTAAAAGGAATTTTGAAACACAGAAGTATTTGTTAGCTGTGGTTAAGATGCTGGATTGAGACTCTATTATTGGTCTGTGAACTTATATTTGGAAAAACTTAGAAGCACAGTTCTTGGTTTATTCAAAGGACAAAAACAATGTAGGTAAACAAATAGTAGATTCCTCTGCCCTGTAGCCAGCCAGGGAGGATGGGGGTCACCAGATTTTCCCCTGGTGTTCTGAATCTGCATTTATGGCTGTTTGCAGGAGCAGTTTGTCTGGTCAAGACTTATAGTTATTACTGCAATTATCAGGCCAGGCATAAGGGTGGGAATAAAAAATATTTTACAGCAAGCATATCTTTAACTCATAAATAATTTAGCCAGTAACTTACTCTAATATTTCAAAAGCAGATGGGAAGACAAACTACCCTTAAACAGCATAAGAGTGAACACACAGAAATGTGAACACGTCTTTGCTTTTCCTACCCTGGAATTTCATTTGTTGAACCCATGTAGGATGGCAGGGATAGAATGGCTATAGTTTTGCTTTGTTTTACCTTGTGTCTCGCTTTCAACCCAAGCATTAATTTTTCTTCTGGCAGCTTCAACAGCACCATGAAAGTCCACTGTTTGCAGCACTGCTCCATACAGTTCCTTGCTACACATTAGAAATTGCTGTAAAGCAAAATAAAGATTATTAATTGGTCAAATCTATTAAGCACTTACTGCCTTTTGAAAGAAATCAATCTCTTGATAGTATTTTAGAAATGGTGAGGGACCTGTTGAATCTATAAGGCAAAATTTCATTTTGGAAATGTTAAGTATCTGAAGTTTATTCAGAAGATCTTTGAAAAAGAGATTCTAATGCATAGGTCTAAAATGTAAATAACTAAAAAGAAAACCAGAAGAATGAGTCTTGTCATGGAGAACTGCATAACTGAGGTTGGGATAAAAAAATTAAAGAAACAGAAAAAAATCAAGATGAGTTGTTTGGTGCTTAAGTTTCGAAATAATTGACAGAAAAGCAAAGATGTGACCAACAAGTTAGCCATACCAAGTAGTCTCAAGACCACTCAGTCATTCAGTAGGAAAGGAGCAAGCAGTTCAGCAGAGCAGTCCTGTGCATGAACCTGTACAACCTTCCTGGAGATAAACCCTCTCCAAGCTTACTGCTGCCTCAGCTGTCCCACTTGCAAGACCTGAAGTAGGTAGTCTACAGACAGCTTGAATAAGCTGGTTTTGGCTGTAGGTTCTCCTCTGGCTGAGTGCACACATCTGAAAAATGTGCCAAAAATGAACAGATCCCTGCTTTAGTTTTGCTCTATAACCTTTGATATCCAGAGGGTGGTTTGTTTCTGTTTGGGTTTTTTTGCTTTTTGTGTTTTTTTAATAAAAGCATGGAAAGTTGACAGCTTCAAGAGCTATAGCTCCATGTAGCACATCATGTGCTCCAAAACACACACAAGAGGGGAACAGTGAGGCCCACAGTTCCAGGGAAGCTTGAAGTCATGGCCACAGCATATAGCAGGTGACTTACCTGATGGAGCTCAAATCCTTGTTGTATAAAGAGATTGTTGGCCAAGGTTAAAACATATTTTTCACCAAGGTTTTGTAGTTGCAAAAGCAGCTCCTGGAACACTTTATGGTTAAGGTCTCCCTCCTTGTTACACTGGGAGTAACACAAAGACAACAATTAAAATTATTCCTCTGTGCAGTTTTGGTTGTTAATGTGCATCTTAACTAGATAACACTCTAAGGCTAATTCCTGCTGTACTGAATTTAAATCCAGCTAGTCCGAGCTTTGTGGCCTGACCCTCCTGCAGATGAGATCAATGAATGTTTTGGTATTGACTTACTTAATAAAATAAAACCTTTTATCAGTCATTTCCTAGAGGATCAGACAGACTCTGAGCATGGGATCTTGACTCCCTCCAGTGGCAAGCCCTCGTCTTTTACCCATGCAGTGGAGACAGGGCTCCCCACCCAAGGACACACCTCTGAGAACGAAGGCTGACTCTCCAGGCTTCCTTCTGGCTCCATTTCTGGGGCTGCACTCTCGTGATCTGATCCAAGACTCATTCTTCCTGCAGCTTTCCTGACATGGAGCACCTGCAGGTGAAGATGTCAACTTATGTCAATTGTAACTGGGATAAAACCATATTCCTTCTTTAAAAGCTTTGCTGTCCCCTATTGGATAAGTAGTGTAGATTCACAAAAGATGTTTTAGCAGCTTCACTCATCAGCTGAAATGACAGACTTGAACTTGTTCACACATTCATGTTCAGACTCACTTTTCTACATTAACAAACCAAGAAGAACTTGCACTTAATCCCTCAAAATGTTACTCTTCCCTACCTCAAAATGTTTATATTTGATTTGTGTTTTCATTGCTACAGTTATCTTAAATTTCAAAACAAAAATTTACCCCAAGTAAAGGGACAAAAGTTAATTTTCTTTAAAAACACCAAAACTGGCTTCTTGCAATTGTTCTTAACATTAGCATCAGCTTAAGAAATAGATCAAAGCCACAGCGCTCTTAATGGAAATTAGTCCCTGTTTCTACTGTGCAAATACATCACAGAAAAATTTTCAGCAGTTTTTTTTATTATAATAATGTTGCATCATACATAGACTTACTCTCCTTTTGAGAGGATATTGATATTGAGCAATTCCCATTGCTGTCCTAAAATAAGCAGGAGTCCCTGTCTAAAGTAGTGATGGTAGCCAGGGGGCTGTAGGGGCAAAGAGAACAGATTCAGAGTGTCTGGGTGGGCAGGTGTGACCCACCACACCCTGGTGAGAAGCTCTGCCTTAGGATTATCGGTCTTCTACCACTCATGATAGAGAAGAAGAAAGAGAGAAGAAAGAAAAAAAGAAAAGAGAAGATTGTAGAAAGCAGACCTTGCACTGCAGGAAGTAAAGGCACAGTGACTGAAGGGGTGGTCGTCTTCACCTCCTCCTTGCTCACTTGGGTCTCTGTGGGCTGAGACATTCTGACTCTTGAATGTCCTAAGGGACAGGTGAGCTAATGCTTTCAGCCACCCAGGTGCAACCCCTTCCTTCAGGTGTCTGCAGCTCTACCCACACAGACTCCACTCTCAGGATTCTTGTAGCAACCACAAGAGGAAACACCTGCCCATAATTCTGAAATAAAGCCTGACATTCTGCCACAGGCTTGGGGAAAGCCAGAGCCCCTCACTGTGCTGTATCATCTCCCTTCAGCCAGCCCTTGCAGGGGGTAGGATGAGACTCACACCAGCAGAGGGCAGGGATCAGAGTGCTTCCAGCGCAGCTGTGAAGGCAGGACCTGTGCCTGCCCTTGTGCAGGTTTCCTGTGAGACCTTCACATGTGTGCTGTGCTGGGATGCCCAGCATTTCCTTTGAGGATACAGCAAGTGATGTGGAAGCACCTCACCATGGTTCATTCATACTCACCTTCTCTATCTGAGCAGCAGTGTTGTTTTTTGCACCAAGATGGATCAGGGCCAGGGCAACAGAGATGCTCATAGGAGAGAAGACAATATTTGTGTCCTCTGCACTTCTGTTGAGCTTTTTGTAGAGATCAAGGCAAAACTCAGTAACTGGTCTAGAAATGGAGTCCATCATGAAGCGGCTGCTGAGTGGGAGCACAGAAGAATTAAGAAATTTAGTGCAGCTGGGCTAGCTAGACCACGCTGTAAAGCATCTGTCTGCCCTGAGATTGTCCCATAGCTGGTTGTTGAACATAACAGACATTTTCTAAGTCCTGAAAGTTTTAATCAGCCTTGCACAAATCAGTCTATGATGCACAGCAGGAGCAAAGGCACAGAGGGTCTGCAAAAAGGACCCATGCTCACAACATATGTACATTCCTCAGAAAGGACCCTTTTTCTGCCTTATCCCATGCTGTGTCTTATTTCAACTTATTTCAGTTTATGGTATTGAAATTAGACAGGTATGGATTAACATTTTCCTTCTCCACACTGGTTTGATGCATACACCTGCATCAACTCTTTCCTCTTAACAACATACATTGGTGACAGAGACCTGGTGACAGAAACTAAGCCTGCATATAACCATCTGTGGTAACCAGAGCTGTGGCAAGGGGTTCCAAACAACAGGTTTCTAAAAATAAAATCACTATTAATTAAATGTCTTCATACATGAAAAAGGCTCTTTAACAGCTATGGCGACTGAACTACATATGGAAACACTAACATTTTGAAATACACTTTTAGCTTCTAACAAGTTTTCCAGAAGTCACAAATTGAGGCAGGATCCACAATTAAAAATTCCAAACAAGGTAATAGCCCAAGAGCCCTGAAGAGAAGTCTGTAAGTTCCTGCTTAGTGATATGACAAGATATGTGTCACTCTCTACTTTTGTACTAGAAACATTTCAGTCTGATACCTCTCCCATGGATCATTTACGTTCAATCCACTCCATTAAGAACAAGTTAGGACCAAGTTCAGCTTGGTCCTTGCAAGAAGGAGGCCATCTAAAAAATGGGTGATTAGAAACTCCTTTCCTGAATCTTAGGAGAATTGTAAAAGTGTTGTGTAGATACCAGTGGTATCACACAAAATCACAAAACTTTCTGGAATCATTATACCAAAATAAAAAAAAAAACAAAAACCCAACAAACCCCACATCGCCTTCAGTATCAAACAAGCATTTTGGACAAATAGCACTGGTCTGAGTTCCAGAAAGATTATTTATTTAGGGGAAAATACACAGCCACAGTATGGAGACAAGTCCTTCATGTCTCCCGTGGCACAGATCTTGCTGGTTCTACCTTTCAGCCTGCACTGGGACCAGCATGGGTCAGGTCCAGAGAAAGCTGACAGAGTTCCTCTCTTTTAGAAAAAGGAGTGAGTGCACAGCTAGGTGGTTCTCTCCAGTGCCCACAGATGGCCACAGCACAGCAGGCACTCTTCCTCAGCCCTGTCTGCCCTGAAGCTGCAGCCTGCAAGGTGAGGTTAAATGAGGAGCTCCAGTCTGTGTCACCAGAGGTTAAAGGTGGGAAGAGGCTGTTGCAAAGCTGAACTTCAGGATCTTTTATCAGCAGGACACTTGTACAGCCTGTCCTGGGCTGTTAGTGCTCCTTTGAGACTTGTCTTGAGCCTTCTGGGGAGGGGGTTGCCTCCAGCCAAAACTCTCTCGTCAGCCTCCCACTGAGGCCCCAGTTCTTCTACCACAGCCACAGCTCCCTCCCTTCACAGAGTTCCCTTTATGCAAAGAGCTGCTCAAAATGCCTTGCACTGTTCTCAAGATGCAGCATGCACACTATCTCCAGCTCAGCCATGAGCCAGGCATGACTTTGCATGGAAATATGGGACTCAGGTGCTGGAAGTTACCAGGGCATTGGGAGTTGATATGGCTCAGCCAAGGTACAACATTTGTCTGTGAAACCATCTTCACTTGCAGCAAGTGCTGGACAATGGGAATGAGCTCAGCCCACAGGAAAACCGATTGAGCCCAAAACAAACCGGTGCAGAGGCTTGGAAGAGATGAAAAACTAAAGTTTCTGAATATATAAAGGTAAAACATCTGGCAAATGCAGACATTTCTTTCCAGTTGACTAACAACAGTAAAAATCAATGCTTCATCCTGTTTCTGAGTGATGCTCTGTGGAAAGAACCTGTGATGCTGCAAGAAAAGTTCACAGACGTTTCATACTGAGACTTTTGTTTTGCTCTGGAGTCCAGAAGTACTTCACATAAAGACCTAATGCAAATGGACAAAACAGATGAGAAATATCCAAAGGGTTCTTTGCACAGACAACTTAAAGGTTAGTTTTATCTCATTAATTCTGAACACAGCTGTTTTAGCTCCACTATTAACATATTTTTATGTAATATGGTTTTAATTTTCCTTTTAATAATGCAGTAATCTTGCAGTACCACAAGACATTGCACTAAATAATTTCTCTTTTTTTCCACCTGCATTTCCTACTATCCACAACCTTCTGAAAACAAAACAGTGCATCTTCAGTGCTGAATTTGTAGTGCTATTCTTCCACATCTCTTGAAAGATCTGAAATGGAGCTGTGAAATCAGACACAGTGAATGTAGGGCATGAGGCACTTTGTAGGTGTGTCCCACCTTCAGACCAAGTCAAGGAGAAAAAAGAAGAGTTAATAATCTTACTCAGTAGGAAAAAGGCAGCTCCACCCCACCCTGCAGGGAAAGGCTGAGCGCCAAGAATGGAGGGAGAGCCCAGGATCTGGGAGCAGGTTTTAGAGTGAGTGTCTGGCACACTGATGTGGCCACTCCTTCAGCAAAAGCAGCAGGCTGTCACCAGGGAGACATCCAGGTGCAAACACTACAGCCAACTCCATGGTTTTGTGAGTAGGAACTACTTAGAGAGCTGCCCTAGAAATCCAGAGGAAGGGAGGGCAGGCATAGGCAAGTGAAGGAACTTCCTTACTGTACAATGAAAGGATTTTGTGAACTTCCTTAATCGAAAATGGGGTGGGAACAAGTGGATGAAGGATTCCACACCACAAAGCCTTCTGTGTAATCTGTGCAATAATTCTATCAGACTTTTGGAGCTACTGCAAGGACCACAGCATTTGGAGAACATCTACATGGTGGACAGCAAATGGTAATGTCACTTTTAAATAATCTTGGAGTGGTAAGAAGGGGTGATAACACAGGATCAAAAGGAGTGTTCCAGGAAGTTTCTAGCTGCTGATCCACACTAGCCAAAGCACCTGTGCTGAACATTATTAGTAGTGCAGAACCCCTGATGACAGGAGATCCTTTGCATGATGGTTCAGCAGCTTTTAACATGGTCTGGCAAATGAAATTACTGGCACTGCAGTCTGTGAGCAAGAAGCTACCCAGGAAAATAGCTTCCTTCAGAAGGAACCACTGCATACCACAGACTTTACAAAAATTACAAACTTCCTCCATGGCTGTGTGAAATGATGAACTCCTTTTCTACAACTATTCATGATCTGTTCTCCCTTTATAGTTTGTTTTTGGCTAAAGTTAGATGAAATCAAAACAAAAACTATCAAAGACTAAAGAAACCTGTGCTGAAAGCTGTCATAATTAATGGTTGTGTTAGATTCTATAATTCAGTCAAGAGAAGGAGGCAGTAAATAGGGTGGAGAAAGTAAGAGACCTGTAGCCTTGCTGTTAAGGTAATTCTGTATTTCATACAAGTTAAGTAAGAAGGAACCTGTTTTGCCTGATGCCACATGATAATTCCCATTGCATGTTTGACTTATTCAATCTGTGTCCCATAAAGGTGTCTTAATATACATTCATTTCTCATACACAGAGGGAAATAGAATTGGCAGAAATTTTCTATCCCAGAAAAAGACAATGTGGTGTCCCCTCACATAAAAATTGGTAGTATGACTTATTTATTTTTCATGACCAAACAAAATAATATACAAAAATAAGTTTCCAAGTGTTTCTGTGCTGATTTGGAATAAAATGGACAAAGAGCACATAAGAAAAATTAAATTTCCATAACACAGCAATTCTGATCATCCCTAAATGGCACAGCACACGCTTTAAATTAAAAACCAATACATTTCAGTACAAAGCAGCTTTTCAAGTGAAATAGTGCCAAGTTCATTTTCCAAACAACCTAGCCTCTCAGTATGCTACTTTTATGCCAGAAAGCTTTTTCCTGACTGCTTTTATTAGTTTGCATCAGCCCCTCTGGTATCTTCTACACCTCTTTCTAGGCCAGTTATTTCTGCATAAACAGGCATGGATGTGCATTGGCCTGTTACAGGCTGTAAGGTGGCAAGTCATTTGCTGTGCCTGTGTGCAGGCTTCTCTGCAAGCTTCTAAACAGCATTGCCAAACCCAGGAGTTCATATTTTAATAGCAAAGACTAGCACCCCCACTAACAAAACAAAATCTGCATGCCACTCCACCCTTTCTCTTTTATAGCATCATTGTTTAAGAACATAATTTCCCTGGTAGTTGGGATCAGTGTAAAGGGGAAATAAATGCCTTGGAACCCAGCCAAAGAATTGCCTGCCCTCTGTCTCTTCTAGAAAACATTTCAAGGCTTTTTTTTGTGCCATGGAAATGTGAGTAAAGAAGGAAAATTAACCTGCATTTCTCATGCAGTGGGTCAGGTTGCCCAGGTCACCAGCACTATCACTTTATATGAAGCCTGTTTCTACCAGAGTGATAGAGGTGCTCTGAAAGTGCATGAACTTCAGCCCTTCTGGAGAGACAGGCAGGAAAGCATCTACTTTCTCATACAGCCCACTGAACCCATCAGTTCTGCCATCAGTCTTGTGTCAATTAGACTTTACTGGGTGGACAGAGAGGTTTTGGGGAAATTTCAGATTCAGAAGCCTGTGAAATTTAGGCAAGAATCTTTAGATGTGTCCCTAAAATCCTCATTCATGTCCCACTGAAGACCAGCTCCCTTTGTGTGAGCTCTTGAGCCACCTGAATTTTAGCAGTGTGTTTTGCTGCCTGCAGCCTGTAAAGGTATCTCTCTTTCTGCCCAATATGTAAAAATTATGTTTACTTACTAGCCTGTACAGTACTTTGGATCAGGGAAAAAAAAATTTAAAAAAATCACAGTTATTTTGGGAAAAAAGTAAAAAAGTAAGAAAACAACAGAAAAACATAGAATTTTTACCTTCTTGCCTGAAGAGGTTAAATGAAGAAGACAACAGCTGAGTTCTGGAGCACGTTCCTGTGAATACTGTATTAAAAAAAAAACTCCCACTCTCTTGTGGGGAAGTTCAGCCTCTACCAATTATTGCTGATAGCAGCATTTTGCTGCTTAATGCAAATGCCATTACCATGAAGTTTCCCCACAGAAGAATGGGAAACCTGTATCTAGCAATATGCTATTAGCATTTCTCTCAAGCTGCCCAACAAGTCTGGCAGGCAATATCTGCTGGCAACATCTCCTGATCACAATGCCAAGCCACTCTCAGCTGTAAAACTGGTCATTAACCCTAAGAAGAACCATGACTGCACTGCTGTGCTTAGTCCCTTTCAAATTTTGATGGGGTCTGGCCTGGACAAAGGTGTGTGCAGGGTTCATGCCAAGATTGTTTGGAGCTGAGCTTGCTTGCAGAGATAGATCAAATGAATGGGAAATGCATGAGCTTTATATTGCCTACAGCCATCTCTCCCTCTCAGGTAAGGAGCTGGCTTTATGTGCGTGGAAGGAGCTTAATTAGAGAAGGGAAGAAATATTTCCTTGAACTGTAACAGGAATCCCCAGCCAGGGGGTATTCTTTTAAATCTAAAATCACAGGAGCTAAGAATAAAAGAAGGGTGGGAGTGGTTGATCACTGAGGTTAAGTCTCCAGCATGAAGTGAGAAGGAAGAAAAGAGATGGGAAGCACAGAGCTGCAGTAGCACACTGTTTGATCTCTGATCATTACCAGTGAACTCAGCTGCAACACTGGGTTATGGCAGCTGGATTCAGAGATCAGAGCTACACTAGGGTTGTATATGGCTTTGTAACACCAAAAATTTTATGTCTTTTCTCTTTCACCTCTTCTTTCTTCCTACAAAGCATAAAACTGGCTTTGGATTCATAGGATACTTATAGGATCAAACATGGTGAGCAGGAAAGACGAAGAAGGCCCTCAGCACCATCTTGCCCTACCCACATTTTCCTTCTAGTGCAGAAGCTGGACCATCTTCTTTAGGCACAGCAGCGTCCAGCTTTGCTGTTCCGAACTCCTCTGCCAAGGTCTCAGCCCTGCTGGCCAAGCTCCAGTGCTCCAGTACCCATCTGAAAACAGGAATCCATAAGCAATGGAAGATACAATGATAAAATGATCATTCTCTTTACCTCAGTTCTTTTCCTTCCTTTTTTGCTTCCCTTTGCCATTCACTTCCTTGTTGCTGTTTTTTCTTCCTGTATGTTTCTGTAGAGCTCCTTAGTCTTCTTTCTCAGTTCTTTCTTTCTCTATTTTAAAGATTTATTTATTTATGAACATTGCCTTACCATGTATCTTCTGATGCTTTTCTAGTCCATGCATCTTTTCAGTGACAACCTAAGTATTTTGAGTATCTTGCAAGATTTTCCCTCTTCCAATTTCTGTTTTCTCCCTTCCTTCTATATTGACATCATTCCTCCACTGATTTATTTTGCTTGCCCTCTTATATATTCCCTCAGAGCTTCCCTGGCATCTGCTCCACTGTTTTGCCTCAGGAAATGTCAATGTATGTGCAAATTCTCTCTTTTTTAAGCCCTTAGGACAGCATATCCATCAAAATGTACTGCTTTTCCAGTGGGGCAAATTTGCCCTAAGTTGCATTTTTCAAGGTTCAGAACTTCCCCACAAACCACTTTTGCCACCACAAGACATTGGGATGTGTCCCTTCTCTACCAAATGCTGGGAGTAAGGAGCAGGCAGTGACTGTGCAGGTGGGCAAGGGATGAGATGAGCAGGCACACAGCCTTGCGGTTTGCATTAAATTAATCTTTGCGTTGCTGCCAAAGCCAGCCACAGCTTGCTGGTTTTGGGCACCATCCATCACTGGATAGCAATGCCCTGCTGAAAGGTGAGGTGGAGCACCCTGTCACTCTGAGCAAGCCCTCAGCTATGCTCGCTCCCTCCATTGTGACCAACACCTCCCAGCACGTAAGAGCTCCTGCACACAAACTCCCACACGTGTTTTCCCACGTCCTCCCAGGCAACTTCTTGCCCAAGACCCAGAGGCCAACAAAGGGTAGAATGAAAATAGTGGACTGTAACATGGTTTCTCACAGCAGCAGGAGCTTCATGGATACTTCTCCCTCTCATGCTGCAAGGTGGAAAAGCTTCACACTGGGACTGGCAGAGAAAAGAGGCGGGTGAAAAATGAACCTGAGGTTTTCATGAGCAAGCCACCCTCTTCATAAATAACCAATAAGTGAGTTTGCTTTATGTGGGCCAAGACAGCTTTGTATCTCTAACATCTGCTTGCCTTGCACAGGCTGGGATACCTTGGAATCAGTCAGCAAGTGGAGAAAGACAGGCCCCACCCTGAAGCAGTGTTTATCTCTGCTTTCATGGGATAACCCTTCCTGGCCAAGCTATCACAAGGAGAAGAATGCTGTCATAAATTTGTGGGGATATGCAAAATCCTCAGATCAGCATTTAAACAGACTACATCTTCCATTAAATTAAGACTTGCTCCTGAACTGGAATGTTTTCAGAACCTGAAAAAAAAATGAGAAAGCAATGTCTGAGCTTTTCTCCTTTAGGAAATCTCATCCAGGAAGGAAAAGAGGGTTGGGACAATCTGGCAGAGGTTTTCATCAGTCTAGCAGACCAGCAGAGCTGTAGCAGTAAGTGTGAAATGGCCTGCTGGGCACTGGAACCACCAGACAAAGAGTCAGTGCCCAAGAACAAAGTGTACAGTCCCTCTTCTCTATGCATGGAGTGCCTGTGCAGCTGCTTAGTCACCAACCCCGTGCACAATGTCCTGACCCACCTCCGACAGGAGAACCAGTAGAAGCCACAGTGACAACAGCCCTGGATACACCTAATCCCAGCCTCCAGAGCAGATCAGGCAATGATGGGGTGTATCAATCATTACCGGTCTTTCAGGTATCACTGAAATTGAGCCAGTCAAGATCTTTGCAGCTAAGTCCTTCTCAGACAGGATGTGCTCAACTAAATTGTTGTATTTTTCATTTGTCTGACCACTATCCTTGTGTCAAAACATCTGATGCATATCAGCAAAGACCCCCAGAGATCCCCAGGGTCTCACCTCCCATCGTTTTTCATCCAAGTTAGTCTCCTCTGTACCCTCAAAGATATGGGCCAAAGACCCCAGTCTGACACTAAAAGGCATTAGAAACCATTAAAGGTCCTCTGAGAAGACTACTGAATTATTGTGACTAAAGGCTTCTCGTGGGTTGTTAAGTTCAAGAATCAAAAGAGAACACCTGTGCCTAAATTCACAAAAAGCAGTGCTCTGGTGTTGAAAGTATGCATCTAAGGGGTTGTTGCGTGTTCTCATTTAGAGATCTCTTTCCAGTTTCTGTCAGACCTGAGGCACCAAGAGGATTTCTCAAGTACAATGCTTCCATCTTTTGAGGATACATAATTAAATTCTACATGTGTCCTTACCACCTAGTAACGTAGTCCTGACTGGGAACTATCATTGTGTGGCTCAGAAGGGCAATCGAGATGTTCACTTAGTTGCTTTTTTTGTTATTTTGACTTTGAGGCCTAAGTGATTCTGCTTATTTCCATTCCTGTAATTTATTGGAAGACAGGCATGAACACTGATACTGTCAATGAACACACAGACTGACACTAGAGGTATTGTACATTTGACACAGGTTTTATAGTGCTTTATTCTGAACAGTATTTAGGCAAACGAGTACTGAACATATGCAGCAGGCAGTCTTTAGATAGAAATGAAATCTGATTACCATAATCTCTTGTGGAATTTGAAGACTAGTAATTACAATGGTAATTTCAGTCAAGTTGAAGTCCTTATTTCTTTCTCATGCCTTAGACATTGAGTAACTGTAAGGAGTTTCCTTAATGCTGAATCCAGAGCTAGAAATGGCAGATAATCTGTGCATGAGAAGTGTGGCACTTCCAGTATTAATCCAAGGGTGTTCTAGCCTTGATTTGCATAATGTTCTTTTCCTTAGGATATATACAACAAGATTCCTCTTGTCCCAACTTCCATGTCTGAAGGGAATGAGTCAAAGAAGGCCACACAGCAGAGTTCAACCTCCCCAGTCTGGGAGCTTCATGCTGAAGAGTCTTCTGGGGACACATAATGTCCCCATGACTTTTGCCTCTGGTGTCCATAGGCCTTGGTGTGGCTGCTGTTTCACAGATGCAAATCCTGATGCCAGCCTGAACTGTTGTAGCTATGCTGCAGAACTTCTTCAGTGGGTGCTGGCAGGGTCTGGTAGGGCACCCTGGACCACCAGAGTATGGCCAGGTACAGAGGGAGATCATATCACATGTCCACATTTCCCCTTTTAGGCATTAGGAATCCAGAGAGTGTGAGTCATGAGAGAGGTTTCACCAGGGAGTAGGAATGCAGCTTTTCCTCCTAGAGCCCTTTCCAGCTCCTGAGCTATCTTAAATCAGACTCTCACTTCATTTGGGGAAAAAAGTGTCACAGAGGAACAAAATGTTCTTGTTGCTGAAGCTGGGATACTTCTCAATAAAATATGGTGTGTTCTTCACAGTGGAAATTATTCCGCTAAAGGGGAGGAAACAAAAGGAGAGAAACTACTTCTGCTGCATATGTAGAGTACATTGTATTACTCAGCCAATATATATGAACCCTTAGATTTCTTTTCAAAGGTGATAGTCGGGAAGAAAAGCTTTACAGGAGTGTGCACCACCACAAATGTAATTGTGCTTTTTTTGTAATGAACACACCCCGCTTAAGGAGAACAGAATCGGCCTGAAAGAATCACGTTGCGAGTTTTGTTGTGTCTAAACAAAAAGATAAATGGATGGTCAGCTTTAAATTCATCTTTGTGCTGCAGAATCCGATATCCAGGTACCTCTCGGGAGTCACCACCTTGTTCATTGACTTCCAAGGAGACTTTATGGATGATCTTTGACACAACCACACCTTTTGTCTCACACATCTCAGAGAAATCTGATGCGCTTTCATTGAAGATATTTGTCATTCCCAGGCTTTCCAGAAGGGGCTTCAGGTCATAGTCACCTTCCACACTAAACTTTGGAAGAAATACATTCACTTTGGTGTTGGCCATCATGCTGGGATTCGTCCACTGTAATAATGTCTCAGGGGTCAGTGCCTTTTCCAGCTGAAAACATAAACGAACAAAGGAAATTAGTGAGCAGTCTGAGGAAAGCAAAAGGAGAAATGACCATTCCTGAACTTCTCACTCCTATCAAACCTCCAAAAAATAAAGTCCACAGGCAATTTTTGGTTTTGAATTCACAACCATAGCATTCAGGCTTAACATACTCCCAGTTATATTGATTCAAGTATGATTTAATCCATAGGACAGGCCTCTGGAGCAACTCTTCTGCATGTGCATGCTCTGGCAAGCTTTTGATAAGCAATCACCACAACAACCATATGAAGGAACCTGAGGAAGACAGTCCCTACCCAGGTTACACCTGGCCAACTGGCAGAGATCCAAAAGTCTTTATTCCTGACTCTAAAGAGTAATGAAATTGCTGGTATTTGGGACACAAAATCCAAACCCAGAGCCTGATCTCAATCAAACATGCAGCAATCAAGCAATTTTTTTTTTTAACTGGAAAGGGAGGAGGGAGAATGTGGGGCCACAACAAATTGGTATCATGAAAGGCTTCACTTGCATTTTATGATAGGTGTGTTCTGTAATTTACTCCAACATATAAAAGCATCTTACAGCTGCAAAGACAGATCCTTCCAGCCTCTAAAATTTGTGGCCAGTTGTACAAATTACAAAGGAGACTTAAGTGATCATCAGTCTTTTAATCCTTAAATAACTTTACTATTAATTAATATTATTAATTACTTAGTCCTTAATAAACTTTGAATGGGTTGAAAATATGTCGTAAAATTTTCATAGAGAAATTACATAAGAAATTGTTGATCTTTAAGAAATGTTGTATTAATTTTCACATTTATGTGCAATTGGTAATTAAAAATGGCTCATCTGGAGGCATCTCTGCTCAAAAACTTGGAGAAGGGTAAGACCTTAGTAAAATAAATCATGGACACGTGTCAATTGAAAAAAAATAAGGATACCAGAAATAAGGGCACCTTCTGCACTTTACACTGTTTTCTGTGCATTCCCTATCTAGATCAAAGCTTCATGTACAACCTCCCACTGGACACAGTGAAAATGATGATGCCACAAATATGAGAGGAGGAACAGAGAAACAGAATGAGATGGTAAATTCACAGGAAAGTTACTTTGTGTTTCCTTATGCATTGCTTCTAAATAACAAAAACATTCCATAAATATATGGCATTATATGGGCTGTTTCCAAGGGAAGTATCATAGCAATTCTATTTTTTTCTCTCACCTTCTCCAAGCCAGTGGTCTCATCTTCAATCTCTTTGGGCAGGAGAATGAGCATGCTTATATGTTTGTTAAGGCATGGGAGCTCAAGGATGGCAACATTTAAATCTTTTACATAGCCCAGGCAAAAAGTAGCTTCCAGATTCATCATCTGCACTGGCTTAGTTTCAGTCTGCAAAACACAGAGGAAACAATAATTCATTTTAATTCACAGATAAGATGGTGACAGAGGAAAGTTTGTAAGCTTGCATGGAAGGGATACATTGAGTAACCACCAGGGAATTTGTTGGTTTTCACAGGTCATGAAAACAGCAGCAAGAGTTGGCTTTTTACAGTAGGCAGCTTTCCATAGAAAAGTGGAACAGAATTCTACTTAATACAATAGCATATGGGGGAATGTGCCTTAAAAGTGCAATTTATCTAATATTGGTGGCCCTTCAGGCCTTTTCACTCAGTACAACCAACTACACTCTATACAGGGTGTTGTAATGCTAGCAAGTGTCAAGCACTGAGAACAGCTCAACAGTGAAGGTCAAGCTGTTCATTCCAATAATTGATATTTTGGTTCAGGAGTTGAAACAGAATCAGAAGAAATTTCAGGCTTACCTAAATCTCTAAGTCTTTGCTTTTGAATGAAATTAAACAGAACAAAACAAAACACTTTATTTCATAGGGAAGACTTTAAAACTGTTCTGTCCACATGAAAGTGTTCAAAATACAAATTCAGTAGAAAAATGTTACTTTAGGGGGAAAAAATCTGGAGATGTTTCACTTAAAAAATTTAGTGTGGATTGTGTGATTTTAATAACTTTTTTAGCTGGAACTATTGGCTGATGAAGTAATTTATTAATATTTCAGAGAACTTGAAAGTCTGACTTTGCTTATGCATCTCTCTATATGTGTGTCTATTTGGAATATAATCTCTTTATCCCACAAATGTTGTGCTGTTTTATATCTTGGCTGTAAGTTTTCTGATTACAATATTCACCACTGGTCACAGACTCCTGAATGCACCAGCCACAGGTGCTGCTCCCACATGGACCTCATGGCTCAGCAGGACTGACATGCAGGGAGCTGCAGCCCTGAGCCTGACTGGAAAGAGGGAGACTGATGGGATGGCATCTCTGAAGAGGAAAACACAGGGCCAGGCACCTAAGGGATGTAGTCAAAGAGGTGACACAACTGTACACATTTCACCAGCTCAAGAAATGCAATGTGCTTCACCTCTGCTGGTTTTTGGATGCAGCCTCTGGTACCTGCAACCTTCCAATCTCTTGGAAAAAGCTACCCATGAGAATTTGCATCTCCTTGCAGACAATGGCTGCTTCTGACCACTTGTACTTAGCTGATGTTGTCTTAACATACTCCCAGGACAGTCTGGGACCCTTGAAACACTGGGTAAGATTAGGTAGAGTCTAAGAATGTCACAGTAATACATATTTTTCATTTCCTCTTATTGGGATTTCCTTAGCTCAAAGTTTGCATTTTCATGAGAGAAAAAGTACTTTTTTTTTTCCCCAGAACATACCTTGTTGACTTTAAAAGGACATTCTTTGATCTCTGCCTCTGGGAACTTCTTCATCCAGTTTGTAACAAAATAAGCTGCATTAACTAGAAGAATCTGAGTCTGGTCGCTTACACTATCCTCATTCAAAACATTCTCCATTTTTCCTGTGAACAGATTTAAGATGGTTGTTAATACAATACATTAGCAATATATCAATTGCTTTAAGTGAATATGGTAACATTTCACTGAACTAAACACATTTGTGTCCTGCATCTCACAGATAAAAGATTTTTTTTCTAATGGAAAATTACAAAAAGGATCACTTACTTAAAATTGCAGCCTAATTTTTGATGTGGGGTTTGAGATCAAGGCAGATCTTCTAAATGACATGTTTTGTTGGTTTATATTGCATGTAATCAAAACCACATCTCCTGCTTTTGTTCAGTACCCTAAAGAAGGTGCTGAGTTTTCAGTGAAATTCAACAGGTTTAAGTGAAAAAACACTTTGTCATTTGGAGAGCAAGACTTGAAGGGAAGCTTCAAATTAGCAGCCACTCATTTCTAGACTGATACACAAGAATAAGATAACCAGGATAAAACAAAAATGCTGCTTTGATTACAGTTAATATCCAAAGTACCACTACAGACTTCAAAATAGGATGTAAATGTCATGACCCACTCTCTCTGTTTTTGACTGGTTCAAGCACTGCCATAAATGATCCTGAATTCAGAGTACTGGGAAGGCAAATCCTGTCTTGGAGGTGCCCAGACAGGGCCAGGTGGGCACCTGTGCCAGCCTGGGAAGGACCAGACTCATGTGTGGTGTTTCCAAATTTGCACCACATGAGAGCAACAGGTGGCAACCAACCCTAGGGCCACCTCTGCCAGGGCTTTCACAGGGTGGCAAATGAGAGACCCACACCTGCTTGTGGCACCCTTGCTGGCATATAAATTAACAGCCTGAAACTCAGAGTCCAATGAGTACTTCCCATTACAATGAAGCTTTTAAAGGAATTAGAGGTTTGGATGTTTTGGTTTTACATGTTGTGCTGCTACACAGCCAGGACCTGTCATTCTCCCAGCCTATCCTGCTGCAGTCAAATGTGAGCAGCTTTCCCCAAGGCTAATTCAAGGTCAATCTCACATTTCCACCTTCAGAAGTGCTGCAGCAGTGAAGTCAGTGCTGCTAATCCTCATGCATCCAAATAGTAGGCCTAGTCTTCTTTCACTATGTATTTACTCCTAAAGAGGTATCACAAGGATAAAGATCTTTCTCCAAAGAGGCAAACAATGTTCCCAAGGTTAAGCTGTACCCACCATCAGTCAGCTCTGAAAGGGATTTGTTGATCTTTTCTCGGGTTTCCTCAGTTTTTTCTTTGAACTCCACTAATTCCAGTTCAGAAGGAAAAGGTCTCTTTGTAGAGTTGACAAAGTCCTGAAAGACACAAGTAACCAGTTACCTTAGTTAAGTGCCATTGGGTAGTTGAGGAGTTCATTTTTGTTTGAGAAAAGGTATTAAATAACTGCAGGAGACATCAAGGACAGACAGTGTTGCATCCAGTGCATCCCTCCCAAGGTTTTTCAGACCAGTGGTGCTACATCAGCAGTAGAGTTACTGATATTGCAGGAGGGACCATGTTGCCAGAGTTTACAGGATAGAACAACCCTCAGTCCAGGCCTAAGCAAGACTGAGATAGAGGCCACAGTCTGCTCCCATCACGTCTGTCCTCACCAGGGAAGACACTCATTGCTCTGGGTCCTGCTTGCTGTAACACAGGCTGAACAGCAGGTGATCTGACCACAGCATCACTGCAGCATGTTGAGTTTTCTGAAACACCTCTCTTAGGCTGATGTTGTCCTTGCTTGGGACTCTACTCAGAGACAATTTTGGGGGGGAAAAAACCCAACACAGAGCATTCTTGCCAGTTTTTTGCAAAGTTCATAAGTTAAAAGGCCAAACACCACCTTCTTCACTTGTGCTGCTTCAATAGTCAGGCTTCTGCCTTCTCAAAGCTTCACTGAAGCTTTTGCAATAATTACTTGGGTGTGTGCACTGGACATACACTTGCACCACCTTTTTTTTTTTATACTCATTTTCACTCATACTTGCAATACAAAGACTTTGATGTGGCATAGAAGTTATGTTGCATTCAAAACCAAACTTGCTACTGACCTAAAGCATATTAATGAAAGAATTAAAAGTGTTGTAAGAGTTGCACAGCTTGGGGTCAAGCAGCAGACTCATCTATCCTCCTACAAACCTTAATGGCAGCAGGCAACATTATGCTGTTCATCATTTGAGTCCAGTCAACCAACAACGAAAAGTACAAGAATTAATTTTAAATAACATTGCAATCTGACACCATAATCCATCCACGTGATGGCCAAATAATTCATAACACCAGGGTTTTCCTGCAGTACTTACTGTGGTAGGATTGAGAGACTTGTCTACAAAAAGCCGTTTAACCATTTTCAGTGCAAAGAAGGAGCTGAGTTTGGAAACATCTGAAGTTATTGTTTGAAACCCAAAAGAAACATCTTTGACATCTTGTAAATGGAGCACCTGTTAAATGAAAATGATAAAACACTCAGCATTTTTTTATTATTATTATTGTCTAAACATTCCTAACAGCTAAGCAAAAATTGTTAGTTTGTGACCAGAGCTGTTGCTTTTTGTTTTTAAGCTAATGACAGGGCCTCTCACTGTTGTCACTCAAAAATCATTTATGTATTTGGCATGTTCACACAAATCTAAAAACCTGATCCTACCAGAACTTTCACCAAATGCATTTCTTTCCTATGAGCAATCCAAAGAAACCAATAGAGCTGTTCATGCTGCTGATGTGACTTAGTCAACTAAAACTCCATAGTATGGAGTCATAATGCTTTTGTCAAACTTACATTCCCACCCAAAATCCTGAAGCTTTTAAGACAGATGCGTGAGGGTCCCAGATAATCTCCTTTCCAGAACTGGGCTATACCCTTAAAAATGCTTGACAGATCATCAAGTTTTCTGACTGCTGTGACTAATACATGCCATCACATGACATTTCAGCAAGAACTGATCAGATAAAGATAACTGTGTTTGGTTTTGTAGAGAGGGTATAAGCATGGGCAGGGCTGCTGACCCACACATGGCTACCTCCCAACTCCTGGGAACGACAAGTCCAGTTCTACGAAATGCTGGGATAATGATGCCTTTGTTTGAAAATAACCCTATAAATATGAATTCAACTTTTAATGCCCACTTATTACAGGCTCTTTGATGGTGGCTGTTTCATTAAAGGAAGCCTGTCCACCCTCCTCACTGCCTCAAATTGCCTTATGAAGCACAGCAGGCACTTGTGACCTTCTTTTCCTTTTGTACATCACTACTGCTCTTTCTCCCAGAACACATCACATCTTCACAGACAAAATTGCTGCTCTGCCACAGTCACCCTTCCATAACCTCCCCTCTCCTTGCTCAGTGGGAGTAGAAGGAAATAAACTCCCATTACAGCAGCAGCACAGCTGTCGTAGCCAACTCCATCTCCTTAGAAACAACTTTCTCAACTTATTTCCTTTTCCTCCAACAGTTTTATTTCTTTGCATGTTAAGTGCAGGAAGTTTCTGTGCCTGGGAACCAGGTTGGGGGAAAAAGCTACTGCAGCTTCTCTACCTGAAAGAATTTTTGGCACAAGTTTGTTGACCGATGTTCCAGAGTACAGCTGCCAATCTGGCTCCTTTTGTATCTAGTATTTAAAACCCAAGCACAAACTCAGGGGAAAGCAGAAGCTAGAATAGACATGGAAAATAGGAGATATTACACTTAAAAGCATACCAAGCTCTCCTTAGCATCTGTAGTCAGCACTTTTTAAATACCACTAGAGAAATATGAAACACAAGTGCACTTGTGTAACAGAGCTCCACTTGAGGAGGTGCAGGTTAACTTGTTATTATGGAATGGTTCAAAGCAAATTGCAGACACAAGTGAAAGCAAAATAAGGGCAGGGTAATATTTTTAACTTTCCCACCAGAAAGACAACATTTGAATTTTGAAATGGTAAGGGAGCTTCAGGGTACCATTTAAATTTAAATTTAAATTCTTTTTTTTTTTAAAAACTGTTTGGAAAAATGTGCAGAGCTTACAGGATCCATCCCCGAAAGTCTTCAATGCCAGGTTGGGTAGGGTCTGGAGCAACCTGGTCTAGTGGAAGATGTTCCTGCCTGTGGCATGGCGATTTAAGATCCCTTCCCACAGAAATCATTCCATGATTCTATGACTTTCATGGACATATTGCTGTGCAGCTCTGTGAACAGCACAAGACTCCTGTAATCTGTGGCATAAGTAGGAGCACAGAAGGCTGTGCTGAGGGGTACTTTCAGTGAATGAGAAACTACATGGAGGAATTTCCAAAGGAGGGAAAATACATTCAAATATATAGAGAGTCTTTCAGAGCCAGGTGATAATCAGCATATAAATGTATATTTAAATTGCATTTCATGCACCTTTAGGTAACTGCAGAAACTGTGGGGACCCTCACTGGGATTAAAAGGATCCAGCTCAATCTCTGTTTACACAGAGGCAGCAGACAAGGCTGGAGGGCTGAATCCCTGCACCACATAAACTGATTGAATCATGACTGCCATGCTGGATCATGATGCTGGAAACGCCTTGAACATCATGAGCTGCTTGAAAGGAGAAACATGGACTAAATTGTGCCCCTTCTACTTTATCCATCTCCTCTTTACAGTATTGTGGGAGAAAGGGGGAAAGTCAGTGACAGGGCTGCTACACACACTTGCTGCTGACAGCAGTGGCAAAATCATTTTCAATTCTATAAAGCTTAAGCGTTTTTGAATAATGAAAAAACAGCTATCTAGAAAACGCAGTGATCTAAGACAGAGTTTCACCCTTTTGTTGTACAGGGCCATGGAGTGTGGAACTATTCAAGAAGTTTGGATGGATGATTTGACGTCTGTCTTACAAGGCAACCAGACATCCAGGAGAAAGTTAATGAGAGCTAATAAGACCCCTACAACAGCCATATAACTTTGCAGCCTCAGAACAGGTTGCTGACAGCTTACCTGTTTCATCTGCTCTGCAGTATCACCTTTTGCAGCTTTGTATGCCAGAGCCAGAGACGTTGAGGTGCACAATGGGGAAAAAATAATGTTGGCTGTTTTGTCCTTCTCACATAGCTTTTTGAACATATCAACTGCAAAGGCAGTGTTTGCTAGCTGCAGAGCATCCATTGTCATCCTGAAATGGAAAAGAGAAAAGAGAGATGACTCACTTAGTCTGTAATTCTAGTTCCTGCTGTGGTGGGGCTGGGTCAGAGCATTGAAAGAGGCTGGCACCAGGATCTGGACTGGGTATCTTGGACTTTCAGGATGGGAGAGGAGAGGAGAGGAGAGGAGAGGAGAGGAGAGGAGAGGAGAGGAGAGGAGAGGAGAGGAGAGGAGAGGAGAGGAGAGGTTCAGTAATAGCCATCATCTTCAAGTGACAGCAGGCAATGCCACGAGTTATCTAGAGCCAGTATTATCAGAAGCCCTTGAGAAAATCTGTGTGGGTCAGGGTGACCCACACACACTGAGTCAAACTGGATCATATATGAATTTAATTTGTTTTTAATTGATACTCTTAAAATGTGCCGACTCAGAAGGTAATTCACCTATGCTCTGCGATCTCCTGGCTCTCAGACAGGTCTTTAATGGTCTCATAACTTCTCCATCTTGCTTCATGGCTAATTGTCCATTAAACCTTTAGCTTTGGTACACGTCCCTCCTCTCGGGGTTGATTATCCCTGGCCTTGCCAGAAGTCTCCAGAAAGCTGTCTGGTCATGTACGTTGAGATTATTTTAGAAACTTAAAGGAGGCCTTTTAAAAAGTACTGCTGTGTGCCCACCCATGACTGGCACTGTTTTAACTCAAAGATTTTCCTAACCACTCTCAGTAACTGCAGTTACCACAGGGGTGTTACATGACCTGTGCAGTCAGGAAAGGCAAGGCAGAGTTGCTGCTGCCCATGCTCTGGGAAAGCCAGAGACTATTCCCATCTTCCAGGCTTCTTTCACATACCCAAAGTTGTACTTTTGTATGAGCACATTTGTGTAGATTCAAGCCAAGAAGGGTGAACCCCAGAATTTCAGTCAATAGCACAAGTCTGGCTTTAGACCAGAAATCACATAGAAGATGACCCCTTTAGTATAGTGAATTTGGCAGTACCATGCTCCCAATACCATGAATCCCTAAAAAAAAGGAGACTCTTAAAACTGGTGCTAAATGGCTCCATCAAAGCTATTGACAGAGACAGAAAGGAAATGGAAATTTTTGCATGCGTTATGCTGCCCAAATGTAGCTGAACATCTGACACCATTGTATAGAGACACTTCAGAGCAGCTGTGGTACTTGACAGTAGTAATGACTTCCAAATAAATTGTGGTAGTTATAAATTTTTATAACTATTTTTTTTGTGGGAGTAACAGAATGGGCACGTAATTTGCCTGCAACACAGCAGAGAAAGAACTTTGATTTACTCGTAAGACCTGTTTGACTACAGAAGGCCTTTTACAAAATAAATGTCTTTATTTTTATTTTAATTAACTTATACATGTTCTTGGATCTGTTAGGTAGGGCAATTGTTTTACTTGACAACTAGTTTGTTTTGGGCTAAAACATGCAGCATAAAAGGTTAGTGAAATGCTCTGCATTTAATCAAGTTTAATAAAAGATACAGTGTCATTAAACCAAGGCTTTTTAAGTCAGAGTTTGAAAAGCACACCTAACCAGCCCTGCACTCCTGCAAAATGTTCTGACTGTTGGTATTAGCAACAAACTGTTTGCTAACAAATCCACTCCCACTGGGGGGAAGAAAAAAAATCAAACAAGAAAAAGAATCTGTCTTGAAGATGGCAAACATTGACCGTATTTCACTGGAGAAACTTATCCCCACATGAAAATCCAGAGGAGTGTGCTTTGCAAAATCCTGAGGTTTTGTCAGACTCGGAATTCAGAACGGGTCTGGCTGGACTTGTCTCCCTTCCAGTGCTCTGGCAGTCTCTGGCAGCTGCTTGGTAAAGAGGAATTTTCCATGGGAGTTTCCATTTCACAGCATCAGCAGGCACCGAGCTGATGTCACAATGAGGTTCAGGAAACATCTCAGAGATCTTACGGGTGTAAGAAAGGACCAAGTGCCAGCCCAGCACCACAACCACCCGCCTCGCTTACGCAGACACCATTTCTCAGCCAGGAGAGCAACTAATTAGCAGAAAAGTCGAGCTTGCCAGCAACCATGGGCTCAGCACACACCTTAAGGGAGGAGAGCTTTAGGCAGGACAGTGGCAAAAGACAGAACAAGTCTGAAGGACTGAGAATGCTGATGAGGCAGTAACTTGGAACAACGGGGCAAAGAAGCAAACATAAAATCATTCCTTTAAATGCCTCCTTGCAATTGCTCATCACAAATGTGCTCTTTTGTGCCCATGCATGTCTTAAATAAATTCCCCTGCATAGGCTACCTACCTTATCTTTGCCATTAGCTCAGCCATTCTCACACTAACAGACAATACACTCCTATACTGTGTCTGATTCTCAATCTCTCTCTCTCTGCCCCACCCCACTCCACCCCCCAAAATTGAAGATTTGGGGCAAGTACTAACTTCACAGGTATTTCTAACTGGAAAATTACCCAGGGAACCAAGAATGCGTCATTCAGTAAATATCAACCACCCTCAAAAAGACAAATAATACAAAAAATCTCATGAGTCATGCAGTACACCCAAAAAACATTTAATTTGGAGTTTAATTTAATTTTAATGGATTATATTATTTAGTATTAGCTGGCATGATATTATTCTATTCAGGCCTCTGGACATTCCTTACAGGGTAAAAATCAGTATGAAATCATACCTAATTAAAGGTATCCCTTGTTCCTTTCTGGCTTAATGTTGACTTTGAGATGTAGATGCACTACCTGTGTTTCACTTCCTTGGGTTGCAAGACATCCAGAGTAAGAAAATAAAATAGGAAATTTTACATAATTGAATTAAATTCTTCTTCCTTATGCCAGTTAAAAGCTGCACCATGGCTTAAAAACTCCTCTGGCCTCATGAGTAACTCTCATACTATTCATTGGATGATTTTTTATAAAGTTTCGATGTTTCTTTTCAGTGAGAAAAACAGGAGGTATTTCATGGTGAACCTTTTATGTACCTTTGTTCATCCAGTAACTGTTGATTCTCTCAAGGCTTCTTTGGAGGAGACTGAAATTGTTTCTGGTAGTGGCAAAGCTCTCTATTCTAATTTTTTCCTTTCAATGCTATCATTGAAATAAGGACCATTCAGGGCATTTTGTTGGGGAAAAAAGCTCAGTTGCAGCCTTGACCTTGAATTATTGCCTGGGCAGCAAAGAATAATCTCTATTCCACCATCTTTTTCAACTGGTCAGTCTGTTTTTTATTCTCCATTTATTAATGACTATTATATTATGTTATATTTATTATATTATGTTTAAGAGCTTACAACATTCATATTACTGAAAAGAATTTACAGTATTAAATATTAAAAAAATCTTAAATCTCTTTAAAGCCTTGAGCACCCCAAGCCTTGCAAGTCCAGTAAAGCCAGTTCATGCAAGGTGAGAAGGGCTGAGGCTCCCGGTGAGAGGAAAGCCCATTAGCTGCCCATTAGCAGTCTCAGAAATCAGACATAGCTCCTGAGCCAGTAATCACAGGGAACCCTCAAACAGGGAGGAGTCAAAACACTGAAAATGAAATTTTAAAAAGGCCTGCTGCAAGGATTCTCATTGGGTGCCTCCTTTCCCAGGAAAGCAGACAATCAGCATTTCCAGAAAGGCCTGCAGCACTGGGGCATCTTCTAAGCACTTGGAGTTTGCGATCCACCCAACTTTATTTAAAACTGTGACTGTCACAGTGTGAAAGAAACATTTTCAGATACAGAAGAGAGCTGAAAGGCTACAGAACCAGTTCAGAAAAACCTGACTTAAACTTGTTTATTGGTATAAGACACCGTTTTTGCTTAGTCACTCTTGGATTCAATGACAACTACAACAAACCCCCTCCCAAAAAAAAAAAAAAAAACAACAGGGAGGCTTTTATTACTATCTGCTTACTAAGGGAAAATCAAAATATAACTTATATTCAAAAATATAATCACAAGAATAGCAACATCTATGTGCAAATGTCTGACAAGTCAACTTAGTTGTATGGCAGGAATAATCCGATAAAGCAGAACCAAGTATTTATTTTATTCTTCTCTTGGTTAAGCAGTCTTTCCAAGAGAAGACACCTGTGGCAGATAAAGCTTAGACAATGCTGGCCATCCAGTCCTGGGGGATATATTTGGTTTATATCTCAGGAGCTGTGAGTGCCAGTGCTGTAGTCTCTCCAGTCGAAACAAAATTCCAAGAGGATGAATTATATAAAACAACCCACATGCAAATTTCACAAGTGAGGCATTAATATTGAAACTAGATCAAGAGTTTAACATGACCCTGCTTCAGCTCTTACTCAGCATACATGATACAAAGGAATGAAAAGATTTATCTGAGCCTTTTCTTCTTCTACAGAAATGACAACTCTCCACCTGGAAAATTACCTGGATAAAAAACCAAGGACAAAATTTTGGCTGAACAGACATCGAGGAGTGCAAGACATCAGACTGATGTGGGACCAGAGCATCTCATATGGTTGAGGAAAAAGCATTGTCAGCAACAGAGTGGAGAAAGTCACTCCAGGAAAGAAAGAGAAACAAGCCACTGCAACATGCTTTGTTGTACTTCAATAGCCAGTGAACTGTTCAAACTAAATGGTCACACTGAAAATAAATATGTAATTACTAGGCCTAAGCTCCTGTCCTTCACTTTAAACAAGTGCAGATTAGTCACTTGGTTAATAACTCGGAGCAAACAGAGCAGAGCGTGCACACCTCTTCAGAAAACGAGAGGAATATTCCTTTCTAGCAGGGGCTTACAAACCAACCTAAATCCTACTTTGGCATATGGAGGATTTTCATGGCATCATACACAACCTGCTTTTTCGAATATGGGAATAGCCATTTGCAATAAACCACCACATTTTAATAATTCCTAATGCCCTTGCTGTCTCACCTGCCAAATTTTATTCACTGCTTCCAACGAATCTTTCCAAAAAGAAAGAATCCTAGCATAGCAATTGCAGCAGTTTTGAAATGAAACCAAAACAGTGTCGATTGGGAAGGCAAAAAAGCTTCTTGGATTCCACGTGTACATTTCTGGCACAAATTTCCTTATCCCACTCCCTCCATGCAATTATGTTTCACAGCCAAGATTTGTAAACTTTTAGCTCAGCATAAATTAAAGTATCAGAGAAAGAAAAAAGCCGTACTTACTTTGCAAGGCTATAATCCTGGAAAACGAATCAATGAAGTGAGCACAGCACAAAGAACCAGCTGCCCGTGCAGAAACCTTGCTGAGCAGAAGACTCTGTTACTTGCCTACTCATTGACACCACTCCCACTTTCCCAGCCTAATTTGTGCACACACACACTCCCTCTCAACTCTCGCTTTTTTTTCCCCTCCCTTAATCATTCTTCGTGGCAACTCCTACATTGGAGGAGCAAAATGATTCACACCAGAGTTGTCTTTGCCTGCCCGGCCACTGAAGACAACAACAAGCTCTGGCAGGAAAGAGCAGCCCTGTGTGTTGCGTTCAGCAAGCGCAGTACAAAAGGCAGCAGACAAGAACGAACGAAGGAGCGAAAGCAGGAGTTGATGAGCAACCTAAAGATCTTCTCAGCAAAACCAGCACTCCAAGAAACTCCAACTGGGATTACTGCTATTTGCCGAAAAATTGTAATAGTGAAAAAGTGACCCAGAAGAAAACCAAAACACATAGAAGTGTGTGGCTGGGCACTTTACATCTGTATATTCATTAAGGCAGTATCTTAACTCTGCCCAAGAGGCATATGTGTGTGTTTGGCTGCCTAAAAAGCCCAAGGTCAAACTGGAGTTAATGCTCAAAGGAAAACATCTTGTTGCTGCAAAGCAAAGCTCCCTCCCATAAGCAGCCAGGTCTTCTGCAGGGGAGCAGCCTTCCCTGCTGCCAGCTGTCCCCAGAAGTGGTAGGGAACAGAAAATCCCACCCCTTCACTTCCAGAACGGGCACCACTGGGTTCATGTAAATACAGCCCACCTTAGTGCTGAAGAACATGACAGGGTGGGAAAAGAAAGGGACAGAGAGAGGCGCCAGTGCAGCCCACCAGGTCTATTTTCTATCATTTGAAAGACATATGCTGCCCTTACCAAGGCCTGCCCCTGCTCCACACACTTCCCTGGCTGGGCAGCTGAGCTGTCTGCAGTGGAAAGCACCAGCAAGTACCCCCGGGAGGCCATGGCTGCCCCTCAGTCCCCATGAGGAAATGGCCCCACACCACAGGCACAGCTCGAGTTCACACCTCAGTAACCCCAGGTGGCCCTGCATATTTTTAGACTTCAAAAAGGACAAGCAAGATAATTGAATCTGCTTTCAGGTTTGAAGTGCTGGTGTGCCCAGGTGCCCAAATGAAAGGGGTAGGATACCAAAGGATGCATTTTCACCAGCATGGTACTCCCTTGGTGACAGTGGGAATTGGGGAGATGGTATCTCCTTCTGGAATAACATGTTTCTGTGTTGCTTTGAGCATAAATCAGATGACACCACAGCATCCTGATTGGGTCCTACCCATGTTTCCTTCCAAGAGACTTCTAATCTCTTATTACCCAAATGATTTTTTTTAAATTTTTTTTTGCTGTGATGCAGATGGAGTTCACCTTCCATTACTGCCAGAGAGCAAATTTAAAATTCATATCCTTTTCCATAACTGAATTCATAACAAAGACAGGGTGTGGATATGTTTAGGCAATTAAAATAAGATACAGGCCAGTTAGCTAAACTGTGCCATCTGGGACATCATTGTTATGTATCTAATTAAGCTTTCTGTAAGGGAAATGTTTATGAAAATACACAATAATTTTGGCTGCCAGACTCTTCTCAGATGTCTGCAGGTAATCTAAAGCCAAGTGTTGCCGTCTCTGCAGAAGCAAACCTTTTTTCAGACCCAGGTCTAACAAGTATAGTCACCGTGAAGTGGCTCAGGAGCTTCTGGATAAGCTGTGGGGAAGTGGACATCAGGCAGACTGCCCTCATAGAGACAGCACAACTCACCAGATCCATTTCCTTCTTACTGATAGGCAGGAAATACAGATATAAGTATGTGCCTCAAAGAGCTGGACAGTGGAGAAGGGAAAGGGCTCTGCATTGCCAAGATGGAGGTGTGTAAACATCACTGGGTACACTTCACTGGGTAACTGCTCTGCAATGGCTGAGATCTGGCACCATGTAGCAGTACAGAATCCTTCAGTCTGACCTAGTTAGTGCTGAGAAATTAATTAATTCTGATCATGGTGCCATGAAACTAGTAATTACTGCTGCAATTGTTATGCTTCAAGTGAAGAAGTACACTGGCTCTGGTAACTGAGTGACTCACAGGGCAGTTTTGCTTCCCCTAAGAATGGACATTTTGGGCTCACTTGCTCTTGAAAGCAGTGTTAAAATTACTACAGTGACTTCCTGCTAGCTACTTATTCAGATTTATGGGAATTGCTGGTATATAACTGGTTGTTACTTACAGACCAACAAGGAAGATGTGTGAAAGCAGAAGATGCTTACTTGAAGAGTAAGAAGATGCTGAAACTCAGGTAGTCGAAGTTTGCACAGCACAAGAAGCAAAGCTTTGTGTGTCCACGAACACTCTTCCTCAGTCTGACTGAATAACAACTACTTGTATCAGCATCCCCATGTCCTTCATTTACCTTTCACTGAATTAGTTGTGTTCAGTTTAATCTCAAAGTATTTTCAACTCACACCTATTATGAGCTATTTTTCTACCACCACAATTTAAAAAAAATAGAACCAATAACCGGATGTTTCCTTATGAAAAAATAAAAATTATTTTAAAGCCCCCTGTGAATTGGGCATCTCCTATCAAAAAATAGGTTAAAAGAATAAGGTAGAAACAATGGGGATGTGACATGGAACACTTTGAATCTTAGTGTGAAGCCTTTAACATAGCCAAGTTACAGTCTACTGGCAAAGTAATAAATGAGCTACTGTCCTCACTCTTCCAGGTCTCAAGGAAAAATCCAAAGATGTTGCTGGATGCTAGGATCCAGCAGTTACATTTGTGTGCCTGCATCTCTGAACTGGCATGCCAGACACACTCCATTGCAGAAGGGATGCAACCCACCAGGTGACTCTCCTGTTACTCAGCCTGCTCTCAGTCCTTCCTCTCTCCCCTGGCTCTCCCTGCCACTCCCTCCTAGGAACACTGTTCCTACATGCTGCTGGAAAGGAAAAAACACCAGCTGCCTTCTCCCCACTCCTGCTGCAGGGAGGGAATACTCTTGCTGCTCAATACAGAATGAAGAGCTATTTCAATTATTTCAGAGGCTCAAAGCATCCACTGTAGTCCTTATTTTTCCTTCCCCCTAATCACTAACTCTTAGTGCATGTCTGATTGCAATTAATGCCCACATATTTAGAAGACCACATGGGGAATCATCTATAAGTGGGACTGAATAATGAATAGACTAAAACTGGTGCACTTTTTCTCTGCTTTCAGTCATGAATGATCTTCTAATCGAGTTACAGCTTTCATAATAAGCTTTGGATCTTGCAAGGAAACCAGTGGTAGGAGGTTATTTGTACACTTTTGTTTTGATTTAGCGGCCCACAGCTTTAATACAATTAGAAATATTCAAAGGGTAAGAAAGACTGCAGTGTCTGTAAACAAGTGTACACAGCAGAGCTTTTCATATTTTCACATAGCATGGGTCTACATTACTATTTAATAACATGAATAAGCCATAGCCAAAGTATTTTTCATTTCATAAGAAATGCGAGTAAAAGATCACATCAACGACAAGTTAATTTGAAATTAAAATAACACTACAATAACAAAGCATTACTCATGCTTCCACTGAGAGAGACATAAACTGAACAGCAACAAACTATTTTTTTTTCCCTCCCAAGGCATTTTCACCAATATGTGTAAAGGATGGTGTCACATAGCCACACACTGAACCAACACGTATGGTAGCAAAATAGTTTTCTTCAGACATCTCTGCTGATGTAGAAGTATTACTCACCAGTGGTTACTTCTAATAACAGACAGGAAATTAATTTCTTATACTTCAATGCTTTCACTTTTGTATTGGGTTTTTTTGTTGGTTTTTTTTTTTTTTTTTTTTGGTGAGGCTCTTCTGAACTCTTCTGAACAAGTTTCATTGGAAAAAAATGTTTCATCAGGAAAAAAAAATGAAATAGGCAACCAAGCAGCTCATAGATTTCAGTGAGAACAAGGCCTTTAATGTGCTCAGTAGGAAATTAATTATTCTGTGTGCTGAGATAAGGTTGTTGAAGATTTGACTACTTTCCCTAAAGGTGTTGCTCCCAACACTTAGCACCAGGCATTATGCTTAGTGTAAATCAACTTAATAAAGACACAGATTTGACTGACTACTTGGAATAGCCTTGCAATATAACTAAGAATTTGATACACAAGGGGAAATTAATACATGTAAACCAGACTAAAAACTGTGACACATTACTCTGGAACTGTAGAAAGATCAACTTCCATGAAATAAAAACAGAGACAATGTTTTGGATTAATATTAATTCTCACCAAAACACCTGTGATCCATTCCTTACATTAAAAAACCCCAACTTTGAACCCATCCCTGTGTGCACTGCTGGTTCAGGGTGCCATCTCATGGGGACAAACATAATAGTTTTGTCACCAGTGCCCATTGTTACTGCATCACCTTCCTTCGCCAGGCTGAATCTGTGATTCAAAATCACCTGCCCTATTTTTGTCCCAGAAAAAATGCAAACACACTCACATTGTTATGTTTTTTCCAGTTTTTTTTTTTTTCAATTTCGTGATATTGTCAATATTTGAAGTGTCACTCTCTAGTACTGTTTAGTTGAAATCACTTAACCACAAGAGTACTGCTATTGGGAATGCTTTCCTTACATATCCACAATTTTTTGTGCTTGATTATAGATTTGTGGAAGACCTCACTAGTGAATTATTGGCAGCATAATAATCCATTAGTAAATTCCAAATGGAGCATATGAGCAATTTTAGAATTATCTGCCTTCAAATAGCAAAATAAAACCTGTGTGTGGATAAGATTGTTCTTGTCAATGTGGAAACTCTAGAGAGGGAGGAGATCACATTGACATAAGGTAAATTACCTGAAGTATCTTTCCCAAAAGAAATAAAGGACCAAGCAGCTCCCTCTCTCAGACACCAAACCAGTTTTAACTCAAGATTCAGCAGATTCTGGAAGGAATTACATGACCTTCATTGCTCACCGTAGCAGACCTGGACTCTGACTCACAGCTTCTCTTCCAGCTCTGTCTTTTTTGTACTAGTCCCTTAGGTGCCTCCTTATCAGTATAGAGGAAGAGGGAATGAGACTTAGGGAATTTTCCCCCCTGTTTTTATTATCCATTGTCATCTGTAGATGAGTCACTTTCTTCTGTAATCCAAGCAGTTATCTCTGGATGTGTAATCTTGGTGAAGGCACATATTTTCCCAGGCTTGCTTAGTGCAGGTTCACAGTCTGAATTTATGCACATTAAAGGAAAATAAAAGCTTAGAATAAATATTTGCTGAATATTTCACTGGAAATGGGCGTGACTTCACAGGCTGAATTTACTCCTCATGTGTGTTTTCAGGGTAGGATGAAGATATTTGTTTTTCCCTGCATGCAGCTAAGACAAGGGGTGAACATGTTAATTCTTGCTTCTTCAGGTGAAAGGCAACCAAAACACTGTGTGGATTCTTATGCACAACTTGGAGAAACACACCCTGCATGTTGTCTTTGCGATCAGTAAATTACAGAAGTTAGAACTGCAAACCTATCTTGGCTCCCGGTTTTGAAATTTACAAATAATAGTCCAAGACTCCAGCTAATGCAAACCTGGTGCCCATGAAAGTGAGGCAGCTATTCCCACAGTCAGTTGATTCAGCTCCTATGAGCACTGACCCAGGACTGCAAGACTTGCACGACAAAACATGCAGAAAATAATATTTTATTAGCCCATGATAGGGAAAGTATAAAAATGCTGTAAATTGAGAGACTCGGTTATATATTTTACAAAAGAAAGTTCTAGGACTTAATAACAGAATTCTTCCTTCTTACTTTCCCACTTACATTTACCCAGGCAATAGGCAGTCCACTGAAAACTAGTTTTCCTCAGTCCTTCTGAGATCTAATGGTCCCATTAAGCTCTATGGAAAAACTTCAGAGGATACTGCATGTATATTACAAGCTAATAAACTTACTAGCACAATAACATGAACATTTATATAACAGGAGTAGGGCATTAAATTTAATAAAACAAAAATGTAATAAGGAAAGATGTAATTACTTGTGGTAATGCAAATACTTCCCTACTTGTCTGAGGCCAACATTCAAAGTCCACTGCAAATGTGGCTACTGACTTCAGTGGGTTTTGGGTAAAAAAAGGGCAACACACTTCCTAGAGACAATTGTATTGAAAGGTGTGGAAGCACTGTACGTGTGGAAGCACTGTAGACAAGTTATGGTAGAATAATAGCCCAGTTCCAAGAGCTTCCTGCTTAAAATGAAAATTATTCTGCTAAGAGTGGCTTGGATCAAGAGAAAGTTAAATGACCTCTCTATCCAGTTTTTTGCTCCTTTCCATACCTAATTAAAAGGCTTAGGGATTAATAAACAGGGATCCAGTAGGGAAATTCTAGCCCAGGTATCTAGTGCAGACTACACTGCAGTAGCTCACAGCTAGTCTTGTCCCAGACCAGCTCCCTCTCCCTTTATCACCTTAATCATTCAGGCCACAAGCCATTCAGTTATGTTGGAAACACTGCTCCCTACAGTCACACAGGCAAAAGCCACTTTGAATTTAGCATGAAAATTAAGTCTGGAAGCATCAGAGGCAGCCCGTGAGTCTTAAAACTTACTCATGCAGAATCTCTGTTTTGCAACAGCCAAGTTCAGTTATTCTGCTGTATATTGGAATGGCAAAAGTTATTCCCCTGTCATCTGTTTAGAGGAGTCTGGTAATACTTTAAAAAGGACCTACTGGAGCAAAACTGCTTTTATGCTTCTCCCTGCCTAACAAAATTCAGATTTCTGGTACTCTGGCAACAGTAAACACTACAGATTTTCTATTGCATAGGAGATTCAGGGAAAGAAAATCTGGGTCAACTCACAGATTTGTGTCTTTTTTAAGACAGTAAGACACATGCTGTGACAACCAGCTGGCTCAAACCCTTTCATAACACAGGTTGTAGAGCCTGATCCACCAATTTTATGAGACCGATGATTTCTTTTTGGGTTACAGCATATATTTTTGAAAAATCTGGCAGTGATGAAAACAGACCCCCAGCTGATGAGAGCATGTAGAAAATCCTTAGGAGTTGTTCCAATTATTCTACAGGTCATCAAAATTTTAAATGAAGGCAGTATGAAGCAATCGAAAGTGCACAGTCCAAACTTGAACATTTCTAAACTCAAAGAAACATTGGCTGGGGAGCGCTTTTTAAACTTTTAACAATCAAATCTCTGAGGTGAATAGGGCTATATAGGGTTGTTAAGTTCTGTGACTATGAAAACGTTTCAAAAAGAAATGCTGCTGCACCAAACTCAACAATACATAGCACAAAATCCCTGAACTCATATATGTGTAAAAGAGCTGGCAGTTTCCAGCTGGCAAAATTGTGTGTTTTAAATGAAAATGAGTCAGCCAATTCAGCCCTGAGGCCACATCTGCTCAACTGTACAAAAAGCTATCATCGAAGAGATTTCATTCCATTCAATCTCAACAAATTATCAAAACCTAACAAATGGAATGGTATGCAGAAAAGACCTAGGTGAAATGTTTGCCCTTGGTCTCTATATAGAATGCCCATAAGAGTCCCTGTCTGCTGAGTTAAAGATGAGAAAAACCTCAGAAATCTCCAGGTTTATGCTCGTAGAGGGCAAATATTGCCCTTGAAGATAACACAAACAAAGTTGAGAAAAATATTGTTTCAGATTTCATTTTTATTCATGACAATTTCTGCTGGTACTCATGTAACTGTAGGAAAAAAAGTCCTGAAATTCACTATGCTAAATGTCATTCGAAAAACACAGTAGTAGCAGTGGACTGTATATTTCACAACTATATTTCACAACTTAAAAAAATAAGCAACATTTTTATTTCTATGCTCTGTCAAAAGATCAAATGAACAGCTTCAAAATGTGCCCTGAGTTATACCTGCAATCATTGTCATAGACTATTTTCATGTTGTGCTGGATTAATCTCAATATAAACTACAGGAATATATTGTCATTCCATTGCCTGGAATAAACTAGCTTAGTCCAGAAAACAAAACATTTTGTATATATGCACACCTGTTTTGAAATCAGTGTGCCTTCAAGTATTTACATATTTTGAATTTCCAAGTTTAAAAACTGAACCAGAAGTAGACCGAAAATTAACATAACTAAGAAATATGAAGTGTTTAGCTCAAAAGTGACAAATTCAAGTTTTCTTTTCCAGGTAGACACAACCACACCCATTACTCTACTATGGCAGGAAATATTGTCACCATCCATCTCAGACTGGGTAGAGTTGGAGGACCACAAAATCCTCAAAACCCAGTGCTTCAAGTCTTGCCTCAAAGCTCATTCTTGTCTCTAATGCCATAAATGTAACACAGCTTTATTTTGTTGTCAGTCCTTCTGGTCCTGAATACAGCTTTAATTCTTTCCTGAGTGCTTCAGGAATAAGAGCTCTTAGGACACAGCTCTTGCCCACAAGGCTGCTGTGGTTTCAGTGCTATTAAAGGGGTTATGTATGGCAGCCATCCACCTGGGAATACCACAGCAGCAGGACTCCCACAGGCCAGGCACTATGTAACAGGTAGAAAGGCTCCCAAAGGCAGCTGGTGGCTTGAAGTGCTCCTGCTTTTCAGCTCAGCATGGTTCAAAGGAGGGACCCAGCTGCACCACAAATGCATTGCAGGTCCTGTCCCAAGTGCAGGAGCTCATTATGTGTACAGCAAACTGGATCGAGGTGCTGCAGTGGAATTTGGACAACCTGAATTTTACTTGCTAGTGTTGCTACTGACAGCCTTTGTTATTCAGGTCAGATTGATCTGACCAGACTCAGCATCATTTCATCAGCTAGAGAAATACAGGAAAATAAGGCTATATTCTCCTGCCTTCTCTGCCTTGTCTGTCTGCACTGCAAAGGCAGTGACTTCCCTTACCTGCATGGCTCTCACGTCATTTAGCTGATGCCAGTCTCACTCTGAAGGTAACATTAGTCATCTCCAGCCACCCCTCAGCTGCCAGAGCAGAGGAGAATCATAGACACGACACCGGGCTGTGCTGCAGGCATGACTTGTTTTATTGATGTATCCATCTGCTCTTGGCCCAAGGTGTCCAGGCAACAAGCAGTGTGGGTCCCTTCCCTCCAAACCAGGGCATGGCAGCAGGAAGCACTCTCCACAACAGCTGACTCAGCCTTAGGAAACACAGATCATCAGTGCCTGTGCCACGTAATGCCATAGCAATGTGAGCAATAACGCCCCAGGCAGTTATGGGATGGACTTATATGAGGCCAGTAGGTACCCATATTAATACCTTTAATATGTTTTATTTTCATTACACTTGGTTGTACACAATCATTCTTAGAACATGGTAACACAGGAACTTCAGCACTGGGAAGCATTAGATAATGTGACTCTACTTGTCCCTCAATTGAAGTAATGCCCCTAACATGACACTTCATTAGCTTCTCAATAAATAATCTTGATGTCATTACTCAGCATTCATCTAGTCTTTCCTCAGGCAAAAAAAGTCAAATTATAGCAGGAATATTGTATGAGTAAGACTTAAGTAAGGAGTGCAAGATTTAGCCTGTTATCTGTAAATGACAGAGGTGCCTTTTCTGACTTACTTTCTTTAATCACATTTGCAGAAACCAGTCATTTTTTCTGGAGTTTCTTCTGGAAGCCAGTTCAGTGTGACTGGAGAGGCATACTTACACTCTTGTGAGGTATGTATTGTTTTAGACCTCGGTCTAAAACCTAAATATAACATTAAAGAATTAAAAATCATAGGTACAGATGACACAGAATTACTAGCAACAGGAATGAATCTGAGATCATTCTGTTGCACTAACCAGAATGAAAAGGTAAAGCCAAAAAGGAAATTATACCCCAAGGAAGTAGCCTGTTTTAAATAAAAAGGAGGTTAAAAGTAGCCCAAAGGCTTTATGATGGCATAATCAACCATGAAAGAGTGAAAGGGATGGTTTTGCCTCATCCTTTGAAGATGGAATAAGAAAGAAATGGAAATACAATATTTAACCCAATTTTCTTGAGCCCCTCCCACCACTGATGCTATGCTTGAATCCTGATGACCACACTGCTTTAAGGTTCCTTTAGAAATCATCATCTCTCCTTTCACTTTGGCCAATTTCAGTTGTCTTTAGGGGCAGATTCTCTTTACCCTCTCATTTCTCAAAGCCTGATTGCATAACTTAGTCTTTCCTACATCATGTCTTTACACATTTGTAGTTGATCCAAGGAGAACACCTGTTATTGATCATGTCTAAAAATCAAACAAAGCATCCCCAACTCATGAGGACACTTACCAAAATAAACTGCCAACCAGATGACTTAATTAAGAGATTCACCACGACCTTCCCTGGTACAGGGAGAACTGTGGATGTGCCTTTTTCCCTTGTGCACAGAGTACGCAGATTCAAAAAGGTTCAGAGGACTTTTATTACAAAATAAAATCAAAACAGTTACACTGGAATTATTAAGTCAAAGCTGCACTGTGGTAACTTGGCGGTACTTGGAAGAATGGGGTTTATTACAGTCAAGTTTACAAGATACATTTTTTGCCCTAAAGGAATTAATGAACCCGAAGGGAAGATATTTAGCATATATTTAGATACTTATTTAGCAGATGTCCATATATCCATACAGCAAGTTGGCTTCCCAGAACTGGTTTGTTATTGCTGGTGCGTTGAGTCACTTCCTCCTCCCCACTCCGTAAGCATCACCGTCACCTGATCTTCGTCACTAACCCACGGGTGTGTGACATTTGCCCATGACTGTCATGATTGATTAAACAGGACTGGACCTGTTTAATCCGGAGAAAAGAGGACTGAGAGGGGGTCTTATTTAATGCATATCAATATCCCCAAGGCAGGTGCCAAGAGGACGGTGCCAGACAGTTTTTGGTGGTGCCCAGCCACAGGACGGGGAGCAGCGGCCATAAACTAAAGCACAAGCACTCCCACCTCAACATGAGGAAGAACTTCTTTACGTGGAGGGCAGAGCACTGGGACCGGCTGCCCAGGGAGGCCGTGGACTCTCCTGTGGAGAGATTCCAAACCCCACCTAGGTGCGATCCTGTGTCACCTGCTCCATGTGGCTCTGCCTTGCCAGAGGAATCGGTCTGGAGAGTCGGACTCCCCAGAGTCCCCCCCCGAGCCCCAACACCCAGCGGGCGAGCGCGGCCCGGAGCGCACCCGCGGCCGGGCCGGGGCGGGCCGGGCGCTCGGGGCGTGCCCGGAAGCGGAGGCGGAAGCGGCTCTCGGCGCTCGGTGCGGAAGCGGCGCTCGGCGCTCGGTGCGGAAGCGGCGGCGGAGGCCGCGGTTCGGGTTCCGCGGGCGGCGGGGCAGGGGCGCTGCGCCACCGGCGGCCGGGCCCGCTCCCCGCGCCACTCTCCTCCCGTTCCCTCCCCTCCCCTCGCCGCTCCGCCATGGCGGCCAACACCGGCAACCTGCAGGTACAGCTACGCCGGCCCTGCCCGGCGCGGGGCGGACCCGGCAAGCGGCGGCGGGCGGGGGGCGGCGCCAGGAAGAAGCGGGGCCGGCAGCGTCCCGGGCCGGGGCCGGGGCTGCGGGCGGAGCGGGGGCACAGCGAGCGCGGAGGCCCCCTGCTCAGCGGGCCGGGGGCACCGCAGCCGAGGGGGACTCGGCTTGGGCCCGGGGTGGCAGAGCCCACGGGTCAGCCCTCATCGCCCCGGGCCTGAGACCCTGCGGAGGGGGCCCTGGAAGGCGGGCCCGGGGGCACCAGCCCTGCGGGGCGCGGGCAGCGGGGCCTAGCGCCCGGCCGGGAAGCGCTGCTGCCGCTTCTGCTCCGGACGCGTGGTTTGGGTTGTGTTGCCGCAAGGCTCCTGCTGGCTGTGGGGAGCCCTTGCCTGCTCTGCTGTTCCGCTTGTGTTAACCCTCGGCTCCGGCGGTGTAATCGGTGCTGCGGCTGGTCGCCAAAACAGACCCCGAAGTGAAATAAGTGCGGTCCAACAGCCCTTCTTTCTCTTCGGCTGTTTGAACCGGGATCATTTTTGTATGCAGTGTTTACACCTGCAGTGTGATGTTTGCATTGACAAAGCTAGAGGAGATGTTATAGGGTTTATCATAACCAGGAGAAGAATGACACCTCTTTAAGATGACATTCTTTCCTTGGGTGATGTTCATCAAACTATAAACCCATGGCTTGATAAAACATAGTTTGTGCCTCAGAACTGGCCATCTATGCCCTAGTTCATACAAGTTTCTAATAATGTTTTCTGTTTGATAGCAGTGGTGTTCTTCACAGTAACAGGCTAAGATGCAGCTGATGTAATGAAGTGTTAGAGCTGAGAATCTAATAGCCAGGTAATAGTCTTTGCTGTTTACAAAAAGAGAGTATAGCACAACCAGGCAATACGTGATGCAGACTTTTGCCCATTTCAGAGGAGCAGGTCTGCGACATGCCCTGTTTTCTCACAGTTCTGTTTTAGCAGGTGATCTTTGCCATTTATTCTTTGGAATTAATGTCACGTGTATCACTGTCTTTGTTGTACTGGATGCAGGGGGTTGCCCTGGATATTGGGCAATAATACAATTACTGGGCTGTCGTGGGGTAATTAAAGTCACTGACGGGACTTAAGAACTTTAATATGAAAATAACTGTTTGGGGGGTAATTTTTGCTCTGTTGCTAGATTTGAATGGTGCACAGAGGTGCATAAGGGAGTCAACATAAAATGGGCAGCAAGGAGGCAGCTGTCCATTTATACCTGGGAAACTGCTCCTGAGCTCCCAGCCTCTCCAAAAAGGAATGACTTTGGTTCTGTTCCGAAGAAACAGATGTTTACATTGCTCCAGCACTTGCCACAACAGAGCCGTGATCTGTTTGATTGGTTCATTGTTTTTAAATACCTTTGATTTCAAATAGATCTGTTGAGATAATCTTTGCTTCCAAGACAGCAACACAAAGCAATAGAATGCGATATTTTGCAGTTTCTTTCATGGCTGTTGTTTACTAGCTTTTTTCTGCCTGAAACACATCAGAGTGTAGGTAGTGGCAAGAGTATCTGTACTGGAGTGTCTAATGGAAACTCCTTGCTGCAGTTCAAACTCTCAACCTTGCTCCCTGACATTACATAATCATCCTGAGCAATGCTTCGGAAAGGGAACCACATGGGAAAAAATAGATGAGAGACTATAGAATATTTAGTTGGTGTTGGTTCATTCTGGCTATTCTGGCTGACTGCTTATTTTCAACTTTCAACTTACCAGTGGTTAAAATGACAGTTTTAATTGTCTGGAAGTGGTATGGGCACTCCAAGAAGGAAAGTGTAATAAAAAGTAATAAGCACTAACAAGCAACAACGGAATAGTGGTGATACAATAAATCCACAGGGCAGTGTGTGCAATACAGTGGCTTAGATCTCAGTCAGATTTATTTGAAACTAGCTGAACAAATAAAGTAAAAATCCATTCTTAACTTCTCATAGAACTCTTTGGTGCTTAAGATTTGGGTATGTTTTCTGTCTGTTTGGGTTTGTTTTTTTTTCTCCTCTCCCACTGGAGTGATAATTGGAATTTCTCACTAGGATATCAAGAATCTAAATCCTCCTAGAGAAACTAAGCAACTGGTCTTTGAAGATGTCTCCAAGCATAATGTTTGAAGAGTGATAGTGCTAGTTTCAGTGATTGTAATCAAGTACTTCCTATATTGACTCTGCTGTTTACAGGGTTTACTGATGTCATTAGTCATAGAATCATAGAGTTGTTTAGGCTGGAAAACATTGAGTCCAACCATTAACCCAGCACTGTCAAGTGCACCCCTAAACCATGCCTTAAACAGCATAACTATATCATAGTTCAAAGTTTAGATGTCTGTGATAAAAAAAACCCCAAGCCTTATAATGGATTTCCAAATCTTTCCATAAGAAATGTAAGAGATTGGTAAGACAGACTACATAGACAAAATAGTAGTCCCAGCTTAGTACAGGGAAACTTGTCCTTCTCACTTGCACTTTTCTGTGTGCTAGCAAATTTCAGCAGTTTGTAAATCCTGCTGTTCATGAAAGGATGGAAATACAACTTTGAGGGGGTAAATGTGAAGGAGCAGAAAAACTGTCCATCAAAGAACAGTAACAGCTTAAATGGTCTCTGATCACGGAAAATGCTCTTGTACAGCAGTTAATTATTTGTTTGTGTTACAGAAAGCAATAGACCTTGCTAACAAGGCAGCACAAGAAGATAAAGCAGGAAACTATGAGGAAGCCTTCCGCTTGTACCAACACGCCGTGCAGTATCTTCTCCATGTTGTTAAATGTAAGTGTGATGTGTTGGATGATGCAGTAGAGTTTAGTCATCAGATTGCACAAGAGTAATCTCTTATGTTGACATCAGTATTTAAATTTTTGCTCTCATCAACAGTTGATACTTGCTAGTTGTAGTTTGACTGAAGTCATATATTTTGCAGCTTTTACCTTTACTGTGTTGTGTGCTTGCTCCATTCTTGTAAGAAATTAGATTATTTTTTACTTGTGTTTTATTTTAGGTTTTTTTAAGACAGGAGGCAGGTGTTTGCTGTCTCTCCTCTGGACTTTTGTAGCAGTGTTTCAAGCTGGCCACAGCACGAGGAAATATGACAATAAGTACAGGGATCCCTGTATTTCTGTTGTGCTGAAAACCATGTTACACATGAAGTCTGCTGTATCTGCAGAGTGCTTTTTGCACCTTTAATTCATGCTGCTTGCCCTTCTAAAGCCTCTCTGCTGACATTTTTTGCTCCTTAATGTCATAGTCTTGCTGTTTATCTTGGCCGAGAAAATGTATGAGATGGACTTGTATGTAACAATTTTTCTTTAGTTTCCATGTTCTCATTACTTTACACCTTTTCACACTTCTGTGTACCTTTTGTGCCACATTCAGTGTTTGTATGCAAGAAATGGGCTTTCTTAATGTGGGTACAGCCCTAATCTAAGTGGGCTAGGGTTGCTTGCCTGACAAAAGTACACTTACAAATCTTCATGATTTGAAAAAATTAGTTTTCTTTATAGTCCTTTATTATTAGGATAATCTGTGTTTATCATGTCCTGTCCATTTAAATATTACAGACTTTCTCAAAATATCACTTTCTGTGCTTTTAACAATATTGATGTACTTTTGGAAACTTAGCTCAAAAACCTGACATGTTAAATTTTGATCGTTGGTTTGAAATACTGTAAGAGTGATTATGAGAACAGTGTGGCTGTTGAAACGCACTTAGTTCTTTCAGATGCTTTATGTAATGTTTCTTTATCTTTTAAAATTAGCAGGCTATGGAAGAATCAAGTATGGTTCTAAATAAAAATTGCCTAGCACAAGCAGGTTCTTGATTAGCTATTTTAGAAAAGCAGTTATTAAGGCAATGTCTAGCAGCTTGAAAGGCTGACAGAAAAGCTTCCAGTGCTAATGTCCTTAATCCTTTAGAGTCAAATTTTAAGCCAAGGCAATGTTGAGGTGAATATTTGATATGACATCCTTCTGGTCAGTTCTTTCCAAGGTATAGTGGAAAAATAAGTAGTTGAGATGTTTGGTTATGTCATGAGCCCTCAGAGAGGTACATTGATAAGAGATAAAGAAGACAGATCTTTAGTCTTGTTTTTTGATTGATGCACATGTGTTTTGCTGTTAACAAAGAATTGTTTATCTTCAAACTCTCAGATGAAGCACAGGGTGATAAAGCAAAACAAAGCATTAGAGCAAAATGTACAGAATACTTGGATCGAGCAGAAAAGCTGAAAGAATATCTGAAAAAGAGAGGAAAAACTGCACCAAAACCAGTTAAAGAGTCTGGTCCTGCTGAAGGAAAAGGGTATGTTTTTGGAGAAGGTAAAGCAAAATACTTCCTGAACTCAACTTATTCTAAACTTCAACTATTCAAAGATCATTTTAACTTGTGTTTCTGAAATGCTTCAGATGACTACTAATGCTGAAGTACAGTGGGCTAATAAAAATGAATTACAATCACAAGCATTTCTGTGCTTGTTTACTAAAATGTGAACATTTGCATCGGAAATTCACTGAAGAATGAAAGCTGCTTCAGACTAACAGCTGAATCCAGTAATTATTGGATTTAATGGCAAGAAGCTTGATGACCTTTCAAGGCTTTCTGCATTTAAATACTTAGTAACTAGAAAATAATTTCAGACTGGTGATTACTGGAGTTACTGAGTTGGATCTGTCTCCTACTTGAGATGAAAAGCCCTGTGTAGGGTAAAGTTCTGTAAGGTGGACTGAATCCTTCCAATGTGTTGCTGCTGCCTGCTCTCTCCACTGCTTCCCTTCTCTTAGATTTGTTTCTCACTTTGCATATCAGAGAGTTGAACAAGCAGAGCCTCCCAAACAAGCCCAGCCTCTTTTGCCTTTGCTACTCCCTTTGTAGGAGAGAGGAAGGATTCAGGATTATACCTTCTGGTGGGACTGCCCTTTCTAGGAGTCCTGAACAGCTGAAGTTGCTCAGTTGTCTCTTAAAACTTCACCTGATTTTCAGTCTTTTTAAATGTCTGCTCTTTTCATCAGCCTTATTTTTTGAGCTCTATCATCTTTAGCTTAATTTATAATAGAAGGAAATGGTAATACCACAAAGGCTACGTGTTTTTTCATTACTTCCACTCCAATTGTTCCCTCTCTGGTCTCTTTTCCTTTAATTTCCAGTCTCCTTTGCTCTGATGAGAGTTTCATAGTACTAGATGGAATTGGCCAAGTCCTGTTGCATGTCCAGATAGAGGAGAAGTGCCAATGTCTACAAACAAACCATTCCAGCACCTCTGTGTTGCTGGATATAAGGGCTGTGTGTTCCTAAAAGCTGACTCAAAACACACAGAAGTGTCTTAAGAGGGCTCAGACCCATAAGAGGAAGTCGAAATGGCAAAGGAGGGTGAATTGAAAAGAAATCAGAGAAAAGTGTACTTCTGCTTTTCTGCAGTCATGTAAACCTCTAGAGGTCTGAAAGCATCTCCATGTTTCTTTAATTCCTCAGCCTGATGGGTTTTCTGGTTTTTGCATTCTGATTTTTATCCTAAGACAGAAGTCTCTCTTACTGTATTTCAACATTTTGTTTCCAAATCAGGAATGACAGTGATGGGGAAGGGGAATCAGAGGACCCTGAAAAAAAGAAGCTACAGAATCAACTTCAAGGTAATTTGAAGCATCCTTTTCTTTAAATAGGGATTACTTCAGTTAAGCAAGTTCCTGTATTTTGCCATCTAAATTTTATGGATTAACTTAATGTCTGTTAGTAGCTCAGCTAGTATATAATCTTCACGTGCAAAAGCACAGTCTTTATGGAAGTAAAAGGACTTGTGTGCCATGAATTTATACAGTGACTACATTGAAATGTATCTCCTGCACCCTGTACTTCATGTTAAAATTGTATCACCTATCAAGCTAGCATTTTCCAACAGAAGTTGCAAAATCCCAGCTAGCTGGTGGCTAAACTGATTTAGTGGTTTTTTACTCTGAAGTGCACTAGCATGTTGCCTAGAGGCTAAGGAAATGATGATACAAATACATAGTGTAAGCAGAACTTTTTTCACAAAAAGACCGGAATTCATGTTTAGGAGTAAGAAACATGGATTCTTGCCCATTTATAATAATATGCAGTGATGGTGCTGTCCCAGTTCAGTAGCATAGTTTGGGTTTTTGAACTCAAATACAGAACACAGTCAGTGAAGCAATGTATAGCAGCTACCAGCAGTTTGGTGTGCAGTAAAAAAGAGGCTTTTTGATATTTATTTCCCTTTAATAATGAAGAACTGTTCAGAACTTTCCTACCAGAAGGTGCTTATGGATCTGAAGAAACCTCATTGTTCTCCTGTTTTTGACTGTAACAAAGATCAAATGCATTTACCAGATCTTGTGCCTGTGTAATTTCAGGAGCTGTTGTATCACCACTGGAAACTGTGCTGTGCTTTTTCTACTTCTCTGCACATTATTTAATCCTATGCACAGTTATAAGAGACAGTTTCTTGTTTTTTTAAAAGTGACAGAAAATTGATGAGCATTGAACTCCTATCCTGTCTCTCACTATACAGACTTCGTTTCTTCCCACATGAGTTTGACCTCAGATAGTAGAAGTAGTGGCTAGGATTACAAGATCTAATATTATAGGTCTAATAACCTATTACTACCTGAGTTCCAAGTTTGCCCGTCTAGAAGTATTTGAGACAAAATTTTTAGCATGCCAGACTAACCAATCTGAAGAGAAAGCTGAATTACAGCTCAGTTGGCTGAATTCATTGACTGAGGAAGATGAGACTTAGTGCAAAACTTTAAATGTGCCTTGACTAAGAAAATACTTCTACAGCTAAGCAGGATCCATATAACCTTTCTGATGCTTTTAGCCCTAGCTCTCAAACCTCTTTTCCATTAGATGATCCATCTGTTTGCTGCATGTCTGGAGATACCAGCAAGTTACTTCATCTGCTGGAGAATCTTAAAAAATCTTGAACTAGTGCAGCCACATTGTTTAAAATGAATTTTCAAATTTTTTAGGAAGTGCAGTGGTGGTTTAGTTATGAGTTGGTGCCAGGACTTCTACTAACTCACAAATGTTCTGGTTATCCATGGTTTATTTTGATAAAAAAATGTGACAGATTTCTGTAAAAATAACATCCATTTGAGTAATGGAATTCAGTGTTCCTATCATATTAGAAATGCCTTGTTTTTATTCAGTATAGACATGGGCATAGATTTCTTTTTTCACCAATTGGAATTTATTGTAATTGTGAAAAGATATATATGTCTCTAACTTAGACCATCTTTTCTTACAGGAGCAATTGTTATGGAGCGACCAAATGTCAAATGGAGTGATGTTGCTGGCCTTGAAGGTGCCAAAGAGGCACTTAAAGAAGCAGTCATCCTTCCCATTAAATTTCCACACCTGTTTACAGGTCAGGATTCCAGCATTTATTTACTATTGGCCAGTCAGGACTGGCGCTGGGGCCTGTGAAGTGTGTTGTGCCAATGTATCGTAGACTCAAGCGGATCTCTTAACAAAGAGGTTTTGATCCATCTGACAGAAGTTTCATGGGTAGATGCAGAAAACCTCAGAGCAGCCTAGAGGAGGATAATCAGAAAATAGCATTTTGAAAACTGCTGTTTTCTTTCTTGCAGGCAAGAGAACGCCCTGGAGAGGGATTCTTCTGTTTGGACCACCAGGAACAGGAAAGTCTTATTTAGCAAAAGCTGTAGCAACAGAAGCAAACAACTCTACCTTCTTCTCAGTATCTTCATCTGACCTTGTCTCAAAATGGTTAGGTGAAAGTGAAAAGTAAGTTGGAGTTGCCAGAGGTCCAGGAAAACATTATCGAGAGGAAATTATTATAGAGATAAGGTGCCGTAGAGAATTTAAGAGAATGGTCTTGTCTTTTTAAAAACCATCTATAGGTGTTTCTATGCTTCATGCTGCAGTGTCATGTAAAGATACCATTATATGCTGCATTTTGAGAAACTCTTTTCAGTGCTCAGAAAGATTTTGGGAGCACCACAGAGCTTATGCTAACTCTTCATTTGTTACTGTGTGATGTATGAAGAAGACCAGGAAGGCAAAGGACCATGAGTAACATGGCTGCAGTCTAGAAGTCCAGGAATTTGTCCATCTAGTCTTCCAAAAGAGATTTCTTGAATTAATAAAAAGCTCTGGGTTTACAGGGAAAGGATTTTCATATAATGATAAGCATACTTGTCATAACCATGATTTAAAGGTTTGAATTGTGGGGCAACTGAGCAACACTGTTTAAAGTTGATAGAATGAGAAAGAAAGGCTATTAGATAAAGTGTTTGAAGTGAGTTATTTTTTTCCCCAGAAAGCTGGAAACTTTTCTCCTGCTTTTCTTCTGTTGCAGAAGGAATACAGAACTGGAGACTAGCTTGGCATTAGATTTTATGCTTGACTTCATTTGAGACTATTGCCTGAGATTTAGTGCTGTATTATGAAGAATTTCCCAGCATGTTCCTATTTATTTTTCTTTTTTAAACTAGTAAAGTGTGTTCATGAGAGATGGCTAGGAGTATATGGGGTTTGTTTTAGGTTGTTTTGTTTATTTGATTTGAAACCAATATTGCATGTCATACAAAAATGATTTAGTAAGTAAAGTTGTAGAAAGTAAAGATACATGCTATTTCTTACAAAATCTCTAGAGTTATTTTCAGTTAGAAATGTTTAGAGAAAGCTTTTTTCTTTTGAATCTTTCTAAATTGGTGGTTTTTTATAGTCCAGGCTGTCATGTAGAAGTGTAAACTGAAAAGGGCTTTATTTTGCAAAATCATGCCTGGAGCACTCTAATTTTTTTTTTTTTTTTCATTATGCTGGACTCTCTCATTTAGTGTAATTCTGAGTCATGGAGCTGGAAGAATGTTGTTTCTTTGAGTAGCTTTATGTTAATGCTTTTTTCCCCTTGCTTTCTCTAAAGGAAATGACTATATCATGTTCTGAAGTTATGTTATGTTTCTGCTGTTGTAATTATTAATATAGCTGAAGCTGTTTCCTTCTTTAAGATTAGTGAAAAACTTGTTCCAGCTTGCCAGAGAAAACAAACCTTCTATCATCTTCATTGATGAGATAGATTCCCTCTGTGGGTCAAGAAGTGAAAATGAAAGCGAGGCTGCCAGACGGATAAAAACGGAATTTCTAGTCCAGATGCAAGGTAGGTTTATTTGGTCTTCAAAATCAGACAGAGAAATGAAGACATGTATTTTTAAGTGTAACTTTCATTAGAATATTAAAAATGTCTGCAGTTCCACCCCATTAAATTTTGATGGCTTTTTAAAGCAATCTCTGTTTATCATCTAAACTGTGAAATTATTTCTGCCTTGATACAGGGGTTGGTGTTGACAATGAAGGAATCTTGGTGTTAGGAGCAACAAACATACCCTGGGTTTTGGATTCTGCTATCAGGAGAAGGTATGATGGCACTTTTTTTCATGGTGTGCAATTCACAACTGGTGTGAGCTTTCAGCCAGAGAGTGCTTAAGGTGTTCATCTTATGTTTGCAGACATGCTTAATGTTCTGCAACTCAATTCTATGAGGTAGACTTAGCTAAATTGATAGTCACTTGCCCCTTTAGAGAAAGGTAGGTTGTTCAGTCCTGTAGTTTATCTCATTTCTTGGTTAGATGATTATGCTTGAATAAACAGGAGTTTCCTGCTTGCTTTTTGGTTTTCTGGGGGGCTTAGGGGACAAGTTAGAAAGTACACACCTCAGAAGAGCAAGAGAGGGTGGAACTTTCCTTTTCAGCTGTTAACAAACTGGTGAGTAGCTTGCGTTTTTTCATGGAAGTGTAACCTTATGGAGAAATACCATATTTTTCTACTAGTCAGGCATAACTTGTGATTTTTAACTGCTGTTTCGCAGATAAAGGACTTTTGCAGACACAGGACTGCCTGTACCTGATTATTTGGATCTTTCTCTGAGCTGCAGAGCAAGCAGAAGACAGATACAGTTATGTGACAAATAGGATTATGTTGATGAGGACACAGCTTGGATAATGGCCATTTTTCTTGACTAAAGAATCACTGGTATTTTTTTTTGGTGACTGACACTGACTTTTATTTATATACCGAATTCAAGCTGGCTATACTTCAGTTTGATTTGGGGTTGGACCAGGTCACCTCCAGATGTTACTTCTCATCTGCATGACTCTAGAGTTGTATGAGTCAGATTTAGAAATGAAGGTATTGTTGAGAATTTCAAGTCATTCTTGAGATTCCAGCTTTGGTTGGGATCCACAGTAAAAGACACACATGGACCTGATAGAGTGTGTTCAGAAGGGGCCATGAAAATGATCTGGACACCTTTCTTCTGAAGGCAGGTTACAAGAGTGGGGCTTTTCAGCCTGGAGAAGAGAAGGATTATTGTGGCCTTTCAGTATATAAAGGGAACTTACTAGAAGGGTGGAGAGATGTTCCTTGGTTTTTTTCCCAGGCTTGTAATGCCAGGACAAGGGGCAGTTGTTCAAACTGAAAGAGGATGGGCTTAGATTGGGCATAAGAAGGAAGTTTTTTATGATGAGGGTGGTGAAACACTGGCATGGGTTGCCCAAGAAAAGCTGTGGATCATGGGAAGTGTTCAAGGCCAGGTGGGATGGGGTTTTGAGTAAGCTGGTTTAAGGGAAGGTCTCCCTGCCTGTGGCAGGGGGGTTGGAACTAGACAATCTTCAAGGTCTTTCTCAACCCAAACCATTTTCTCATTCTCAGCAACATGAAAGAGAAATTCCCTAGCTCTTGCCCACAAGACTTAAAAGAACTTGTACAACAATGGCTGTAATAAAATTAATTTTTCATGGATTTGAGCCACTTTGTCATGTATATCAGGTTATTGTGTTCAGCAGGATTTGGAGTTGCTCTTTGTTGGTAAGGTAATCTCCACTCTGAGAACAGATGCTGCTTCAAAGAAGGAACTGCTGTTACCAATATTTTCTTGAGAATTACTTCAAATTTACTTCCATCTCTGGTGTTTTCTTAATTTAGTTGGAGATTGTAGAAAGTTGTTGCATAAACTTGTTATCAGGCAGTTCTTTCTCTTAGTGTGAAATCTGTTCAAATACGCTTGAACACTTAAAACTGAGAGGAAGAAGTCTTTTTCTTTTAAGACTCAAACTCTGCTGGAAAAATGTAAGTCTGGAGAGAAGGATTTTGTAATGGAAAGGAAGCAATTTTTATATCCTGGATATTAGCTTATGCTAACTAAAGTATTATTTATGAGAACAGGTGGCTGAATATTTGCATCAGATTTTTTTTTTAAAGGTCTGTTGTACTGAAACTACTTTTTAATATTGCTAGAAGCAAGCTCATTTGCATGAGCTCTTTCCATTGTGCACCTGCATGAGTTGGCATCTTGGGAACACTTTGGTTTTGTCTTTTTTACACCAGGTTTGAGAAGCGTATTTATATTCCTTTACCTGAAGACCATGCCAGGGCTGCAATGTTCAAACTTCACCTTGGGTCAACTCCAAATGACCTAAAAGACTCAGATTATCGAGAGCTTGGGAAGAGAACTGATGGCTATTCTGGTGCAGATATAAGCATCATTGTCCGTGATGCACTGATGCAGCCTGTTAGAAAAGTGCAATCAGCGACTCACTTTAAAAAAGTAAGTAGGAATCAAAATTTTTCAAGTTATTTCATCTGTGAGAGCAGTCTTAATTTGAAAATTCCTTACAAATAAACTGAATTTGGTTTTAGGTAATACTGCATGGTTATGAATGTCCCTTTTATTGACTGGCGAGAACTGTTCTTCCTTTCCATATACCCCCCTAGTCCTGCCATAAGTCTGGTGGAGCTCATTTCTGAATATTCATGCTCTGACTCTTAATGTCTCTAGAGAGTGTTAAAAGCATGCAGTTTGCCATTTAAATGGCAATGTTACAGAAGTGCTTTTTTTCTATTTCAAGTTAAGTGGTTCTTAACATGCTGGAAAAAAAAAAGTATCCCTCATCCACTTGAGAACAGATGGATTGTACTTAAGCACATTCTGTTTACTTGGCATATTTTTCAAACTGAAAAATTAAGGTTTTTGTAGAGTTCTGGTAGAAACATTGAATCAATTACAGTAGTAAAGATGCTACTGAGCAAGGTCTGTGTTTCATTTACACTGCTGTAATGTAAAAACCAGTTTACTTTTACATAGGTACACACCAAGAGCCTATTCAAACTATATTTTTTGGCTTATCTTCCAGTTACCTCTATATGCTATGTATTGACTTAAGTAACATTTCTTCACAATATTTGAATCTCAGAAACTTTATCTGTACAGGAACCAATTGGCATTCTTTACCACCAGTCTAAATCCATTACATCTGGGAATGTCTTTTCCCTGAAGAATGGGCCTTGTTCAGTCAAATTTATTGTTCCCTGAAAACTATTAAAATCTTAAATAGAAAAGAAGGAGTGATATCAATGGTTATAAACAGAGGTTAAAATATATACAATGTGTATCAGTTGAATAAAATTTTATTTTGCTGTATACCATATTTTGAAGTAGACCCAGACTAAAGGTACTTTTGGTTAATATTTTTAGTGCAAAGTTTGATTTTGACAGAAATTCATGTTTTTTGGGTGAAGGTGGGTCAGGATATTCTGCAGAGGTGCTAATTGCTGTAAAAGGAAGGTTTAATTTGTTGCTTCTTCAAAGAGCAGGTGTGGTAGGAAAAACTTGAGATCCTAAGGTGTTGAGTACCATGTATGTTGTGTTGGCAGCAGTTCTTTGTCATCTCAGTTACAATTACAGTTTTTTTACCAGTAACTCAACCTGACATAAAAGGGTTAAGGCCCCTGAACCTAACAGCTACACTCATTTTGAAGATAGGCTCCTTTTTTTCCATGTGGTTTCTTCCAATGAACTCATTCAGCTTAAGATTCAAAGTGAAAGACACACTTAAATCCAGTATGGTCCAGAATATGAGAGGGCAGGAAATTTGACTGCTGAGGACAACTCACAGTAACAATGTGATGTAAGTGGTATTTGTTGATAAATAAACAGTGACTTTGATATATCAAGGATTTTCTAGATGCTTCCTTCCCTTAAGCAGTCATGTCTGAAGTATTTATCTGTTGTTAACTTTACATGACAATGGCATTTCTGGCTAAAGGGCTGTTAGCTTTTAGTGTTTAGTTCAAATTTGGAACAATCTGAGGCATGTTTCAGCTTGCCATGGAGCAATGAAATAACCTCAGTTGTCACAGTTTGTGGAACAACTTCAAAAGCGCTTCTTGCATCTTAACTATTTTTGCTTAAGAAAATAAAAAAAAGGAAGGAAAAACCCCACAACTGCAACACTTCGAACACTCTGACATGAGCCAAGTTGATTCCATTTGTATTGTTAATGCTTTAATTGGATGTGATTTTGTGTTTTTATGAGCAAAATCATAGCATTATTATTTGTGTTGTAACAGACAGAGCTTTCCTCAGTTGTCAGTAATTAACTGTAAACCTTTCCTTGCCATGTGTGATAATGCAGGTTTGCCAGAGTGCATTTTGAATATTACAATCTGCTGCCCAGCATCTTGCTCTAAATTCAGCTTGGAACAGCAGATCCAGTTCCGTCCATAGTCAGTTAGCGTGTTGTCCTTGAACCTCTGTGTATGCTCCGAGTTCCCGTGGGTGTGTGGTGCTGCAGGTAACAGCCAGGGAAGGCAAAATCCTTGGTCCCGGACAGTGTACTGCAGATGCAAAGGGAACAGATGCACGGGGCAGCTTTTTTTTGCTCTATCCGTCTGTCTGTCTGGGGAAGCTGTTTTGTTCTCCCGCTAGGTGGCGCTGTTTCCTACGGAGCGCTGCCCAGGTGGTGCCGGGAAAGGTGCTGGGAGCTTGGGAAGGCAGGATGTCAGAGGGAAAAGCACTGGGAAGCTTTTAGAGAGCTGTTAACCAGCCATGAATGAACTCCTCAAGTGACCAGGGACCAGGAAGGGTGGTCTTCACCAAGCAGATTTCCTGGCATGTCAGTTTTCCGCAGAAATCCTCAGACTTAAGAGGATGTGGCTTCTGGGATTTGACCTGATGTGAATTTAAGTATCTGGCTACAGCTGCATGTTTTCAGGGTGAATAATACCAGTACACTTGTACAATTTCTCTTCCACAGGACATGTGTTCCCAATGGGTAGGGCATCTGCATAAAATCAAGGAATGGTTTTTGCTTGGGGTGCTGTTCAGCTTCTGGTTTCTGTCTTCAAAATAGTAACTCCCATAAACTGAGTGTTTTCTTATTTTTAGGTAAAAGGACCATCAGTGTCTAATCCAAATACGATGGTAGATTTATTCACCCCTTGCTCTCCAGGTGATCCTGAAGCCACAGAAATGACATGGATGGAGGTCCCAGGTGATAAATTACTGGAGCCTAGAGTTTCCATGGTAGGTATTGCTTGTAGCATTTCTTTCTTATTTTGCAGAACTCTGAGAAGACTTTAAGATAAAGAGTCTTTTTCAGGACAATTGGATGAGATGTTTGTTTTCAGAAATGCTGGGCATACCAGATAACATTTGAATTCTCAACAAAAATCACTACAGTATGGCATGCTATAAAAAAGACAGCTGTCTATCCCTGATAAGCATTTCTTATTCTTGTCTGCTGGCATGCAGCTGCCATCCTTTCATCCATAGACAGTATCTGCCTCTTGCACTGTTCTTTCACTTGGCTTTTATTCATTCAAAACCTTTAGGGTTCCTGCACCATGATACACTTTCTTCTCATCATTGTGGCATTAATACTGGGAAATGGAAAATGACATTCACTGTAAATTAGGAAGTGATGTTCTATAGGTAAATATTGCCCATGAAATAGATACAAGTATAAAACCAAAATGTAAGAAGATTTTGGATATAATGGTAGTTTAGGTTTAAATTTTTTTAGGTAATAAAGCAGCTTTTTCTGCTGTTTTCTTTGTGCATATGAAAATACTTGCTTTGGCCTAGGAAATAAAACATGTAAGACAGTTTTCAGTTTTAGATCACTGCTTAAAAAAAATAATTGCTGGACACTCATTCTGTATTTTCCCCCAAGAGCAGCAGAAGAAAATTTTGTATTTAAGTACAAAGTTTCTGGGAAGCACTTAATAACAAAACTGTGTTGCTGTAGTTTCCTGTGTACAAACAGTCTTGTAAGGAGTGGAAGAAATCAGTGCATTTCATGGGGAATCACAGGCAATGCTTTGAAAATAGAACCATCACTGTATTTCAGAAAATAATTTCCTGTGTGAATTTGCATACTAAGGAAGCAGAAGAGGATTTTTGCAGGTGCAGGCCTGCCCTAAAACTTCTCTCTGCATGATCTAATTGGATTTTTAATCAGTCCTTCTTGGAATTAAAGACAGCAGTTCCTTGTGTGCTCCTAATGGTACCTGGGCTCTGATGCACTACAGGCAGATGTTACAGTGTCCAAAACCCATTCTTGTCCTTAAAATATAAGGCTTTAATTCTTTTTGAGCAGGGGGCCTCTGGTCTGATGAGACAAATATCATGTGTGGAAAGCCATTATACTAATTTTTTTATTTTACCCATCATTTATAGCAATATGAGGTGTTGGGCATCTACTTTTTTCAGTTGCCCTTGGTTGGGAATTGATTCGTTTTCTTTACCCTTTTTTATTCATAGGGTATTTTAACTGCTGCTCAAAGACCTATGATTTTTTTTTCTAAACTCCATTTCCTAGCATCTAAATACTTATCTAGGAAATTTACTGAGTTGAAGAGTCAGAAATTACCAGTCAGGAGCAGTAAAACTTTGCTAGAGATGAATCACAAACTGCTGTTCTACATTGCTGGACTGTGAAGAGTACATGGGAACATCTCAGTATTTTCTACTTAAGCTGCTGTAGTTAATCATGGTTTGAAAATAGTAACTGACCAAAAAAAAAAAAAATCAGCTCTTTTAAAAAAATAGATTAATAAAACTTGAATGGATGAGTGGCTTAAACCTAAACCTTAGGTTGTGATTTTGTTACTGGAAAACTCCTTGACTGTTGTCTGTATTCAAAGGGTTAAAAGGCTGCCTCTGTGCAGAAGTGTTCAGGTTTACTTAAAGTTTTGTGTTAATGGGAACTTTTTAATGTTTTTTTTAAATGCATATTTGTCCTGGCAGCAAAATTGCTAGCAGTGGTACTATACTTGTCTCTAAAAACGTTTGTTTTTTTTCTGACAGGCCGATATGCTCAGGTCGCTTGCTAGCACAAAACCAACAGTTAATGAACAGGACTTGGAGAAGTTAAAGAAGTTTACAGAAGACTTTGGTCAGGAAGGCTAAACCAAAGATATGTGTGAAGCATTAGAACCTTTTTTTTTCTTTTTAAAGTATTCTCGTGTCTTTATTGATGGCACTTCAAATAAATGCCAATAAAATCACCCCTTTCTTACTTTGCAGAAGGAATAGAAGATACCTTTGCAAAGACCCTTAAGCTTTTGTATTGTATTGTTTTCCTCAGATGTCTATTAAATGTCTTCTATTGAAAAATAATACAAAAATGCAATTTTAGGGTGAGACAGCAAAGTGATGTGGTAATGTCTAATAAATACTAGAAAGCTTTAAATTACTAGTTCCATATTAGGTAGTATATTAGACCTGGACACCAGTGAGTTTTAGGTTTTGACCTTACCTCCCAGTAAGGTCAAAAACCTTTTTAAGGGTTGGGAGAGAACATATTTGTCAGGTGTTTTCAATATCAGTCAATCAGCATATGTATTAATTGCTCTCATTTCATTTAGGAAAATGGCAACAAAATTTTCTAATCAAGCATACTGCAGGTGTGGGTTTGCTGTTAAAGTAAGAAAGAAAACACTGTGAGGATAAGACTACATGGGCCAGTACTTTGATTAAATATTGGTGGACCTGTTATTTGGCTTTTTTTTCTGCTATGCTGTGTTAAAATTTTGCCTTAAACAGCAGGCTTTTGTTTTTAACTCTTTACTAGCTGGTACACACTGTCACTATGCAATTTAACACAAGTTTGTTAAATGCAAGTAACTCAGAAGGTGTTTTGCTAGCTCTTCTTGGGGGGTTTGTTTGGATTTATTTTATTTGTTCTTTTGGTTTTTAAAATCTAGATTCTCTTCCTGGTGAAGTTTTGACTGAAGTTAGAAAAAAGCTTTAGAAATGTCCTCTAAGATCCCACATGTTGAGGCTGGCAAGGTATATGTAGTCTTTGGAGAATGTCTGGGAGGTATTTGGGAAATAGCATACTTCACATGCAAGGAGATTAGAACAGATGTTTTAGCCACAGCCTTTCCAGTGATAAATTAACCCAGAACCCCACTGGTAACTGTAGCATATAGGTTACATCAATTTCGTGCTTAAACTGGGAGAGAAGGCTGGCAGTTTAGTACAGAAGTAGCACTTCCATTGCTCTTTTTCTGCAGAACTGCAAATGGAGATGTGCCTGAATGTAACTTAAAACACTACAGCATCAGCATTGAGTTTGTGCCTTGTAAGTTTGCACTGGCTGTAGATATGAAACATCATTAGAATATCTAGAATATTCTATCTTCCATTATCATTGTCCCAATCTATCCTGCAAATGTTTTGTTTAACTTGTATTAAAAGAAATTTGCACATTTTAAGTGTGTATGTTCTACATACGTATGCACAAATATGATCATCTTTTGATGGGGTTTGGTTTCTTCTATGTACATATTTTGTCTACTTTATAAATCATAGGATGGGTGACATTTTCTGTACTTTAATGAAGTAAAATGTTGTAGTACAACATCAGCTATGTTATTTGAGTATTTTTTCAATGTTATGTTCAAGTTTTTTACTGCTTCATTGTCTCCTTAGACTTTTGTTTCTGTGTTTAATAGCCAAACAAAATAGTTAAATATTCTTTGATCTGCAAGGTGCTGAGCTTTTTTTTACTAACACGATGAAGCGTTTTTTCCAAAATCCTTCAGTTACACAGCTTTACCTTTGTCTTACATCAGAATGTGTAAATGTGAATCAGTGGGCTGCAAGTCTTTCTGACAGCTTTTGGGGGGATGGCAGGAGCAGGAGTGGGTGAGGGCAGGAATTCCAGCATAGGTACAGCAACTATGGTTAGTAAACTTAATTCTTATTGCAACAAGATCTTGTTTGTAGTTTTCTCTTGTGAACACTTCAGAAGTGAGCCACACACTAGCATGGCTGTCCTTCAGAGGTTTGAAGCCACTGTCTGAAGTATTTATCTCTTGACCTTTTGAAAAATGAGAGTCCTTACTGCAACCCTGCAATCTTAAAATTCTCAGGAACATTTTGGTTTTTGGTTTATTTTTTCCTTTTTGTGGTAAGCTGATTTGTCTTATGGGCTTCCATATGCTTAACTGTATAATCTCGTATCTTTAATGCAAAAGAAAAATATACTGTATGTTTTAAATTTACATCTTGCTGCTTGCTCAGATGACATCTGTAACAGAACCTTTACTATTTGATGTTGAAAGTTGTTTTTAGAAATATATTCCAAATAAACTTTGCTGCTTAGAATTGCAGCTACAAGGGCAACTTTTTGGTTTGCTGTCTTTGTAAAATTATGTTAAATTAACATATATATATCATTGAGCTTCTTAGCCAAGTTATCCACAGCAGATGATAGCCTAATGAGGGAGCGTGCAAAATCACTTTATAGTTTGCAGGGTTAATTGAAAATACTCTAAATCAAAGAATTCATGGAAGGCTGTATTTGCTTTGAATAATCAAAACCTCTGTAAATACTGGACAAGTTAGTTGTACATTTTTAACGAGGTCTGATCTTTGGCTGGTTAGCTTACAAATTGTTTTCATACCTTCTGCTGTTACTGCTTACTCTGACTGCAATATGAAAAAATGTCATTTTCCTTCCTGTGTGTGTAAAATAATTTTTCAATTAAATCACTTCTGTATGTGCTTATGTCCTTCACAGATGGATTCTTCACAGTGACATTAAGTTTTGGATTTCCTACCATTTGTGGTCTGTCTCTTGATGTACGTACTTACAGGGTTAGAATAGCTCTGTAAATCAACTTATATTTTTTCCTGCATTCCCTGACTGACGTCAAGTTCCAGAGTCATTTGATTTACGTGTTGCCTTTTTGTTCTTGTCTACCATAACAAAAGCATACAAATCTTCTCAGTCTTCCATAAATCTCTTAAATTCTTCATTTGGTTTGGTTTTTCAAGTCTGCTGGTCTTTGAATATACTCATATGCTTTTGTTTTAACTAGTGGAGCAGAACAAGTGTAGCTGAGGGAGATACTCTGGAATTGGCTTTTTTCATGTTCCTTCCTGCCTGTCAGAATTTGCTCTTTTTGTCAACTGAAGCAAAGAGGCTGCTGAATATTCTCTGGTCAGGTGTTTTGATCTACTTTTGATGTTTATTAAATGTTTTAATAAGAATATTCCACATTTTTTTGTTGTTGTTCTTCAGGGGATTATCTTGACAGGAAGCAATTTAATAGTTCTGAATATGTTGAAATATGCAGGAACATCTTCATTTTGCTGTTTACTCTTTCCTTCCTCCAGAATGACAAGCTGGTTTCAGGATTGGCTTCCATACATGTTTTTGGTCTTAACCAGATTCACCCTAGTAATCATGGTTGACTTAAAGCCATTCCTGTAACTTACGTAAACTATTGCAAGAACTCAGTGGACTGTTTGTTTCACACTGTGCTGCTATTCCAGCAGATAATTAATTCTTATCAAAACATCGTTTCTTTTATTCTTGAGCAGTCAGCTTTTGTTGTAGCTCTTGTGGTATAGCTTCAGTGCTTACCCCTTCATTTTTCTTTAGGTTTTTATTAATGTACTAATCTAGGGATTTTATTCCACAAATCCCCTGTCATCATAATTAGCTGTGTAAAAACTTTTTTAATTGGTCGTTCATCCTCTGTCCTGGCATTTGTGTAGTTACAGCCCAAGTATTAGATAAGATTGTCCTGTTTTTATCTTTTGGTCCCTGTGACCTAATTAGAATTCTTCCTCTCCCTCCCTACTTCTACATGCACACACACCCTTCTGATGGGAGCTTTTCTATTAGGTCGCTGGTTTGTGACATTTTCTGTTTACTTGCCTTTGCAGCCTTCCTACCTGAGAGGCTCCAACTTGAATAAACACTCAAGGATACTTCTTTCCTTTGTCATATCCCAAGTTCAGGGACACTGGATCTCCATCCATCCATGCCACCTGTGCATGGTACCTGCCACATGTACAATCTGCCAGTCTTTTGCAGAAATAATTGACATTTTTAAACTCATTCAGCTGAACTTCTCAACCATTACTCATGGAAACACAATAGAATGTCCTATCTGCATCATAGCAGGAGCAAGGTTCCATTCTAAATAGGCTTTGGTTGTGTTTTGAGACATCTCCAGGAAATAAGTCACTGACACATGACACAGGCCTGATGTTGATAATGCAGCCAGAGTTTTCTTTCCTGCTTGGTGACCTATTATCAGGCACTGTAACATGAATTGGCAGGACTTGCTTTTGCTTGCCCTCACTCCTCCTCTGCTGCCTCAACTCATTTAAATTAAATCCAAGCTATTCAAGGCAGGGACTTTGCTTTCAAACATGCTCAGTGTCACATGCATTCTGTCAACTATAAACAGTAATTTCCTCTGACTCACTCTGTTGTTGGCCTGATGGCCATCCACAGGTAATTTGTTACAAAAATCTCACCTGGAGTAGTTGCCTTCTGCAGCTTCTCTGTCCATGTCTCAGCAGTAGCGAGTTGCTGGGTGAGGGGCTGGCAAAGTGGCTATAAGTATCACCAAAGTGGCTATAAATATCACCATCTCCTTCAGGAAATGCAGCAGCAAGTGGGGACTGTTATTTGCAGCTGTGACTTAGGGTCTGCCAGAGCCAGGTGAATTGTTTGCCCAGTAGAAAGTTAGGAAAATGTGAAAACCATATGAATGCAAATTATCACTTCTTCCTCTTCTCCTTGAAGGCTAGAGCACAGGGTCTAACAGGAAGGTTCTGACCTAGCAAGACTTGCTTTATGCAAGATTTTAGAAAATCTGGAAAAATTAGCTGATTACTGTTTTCAAATGTCCTATTTAAGTTGCCAGTCGAAACGCTCTTGCTCTTGACTGACTTGAGCATGAGCTCACTTGAAGTTTTAATCATGTTTTAATTAATTAATCACAGCTATTAGTTGCTCCATAGACAACTGAACAGCAAAGAAATTACTACTGTTTTAATCTTTATATCTGCTCTTGTTTTGCTGTGGACTGGTATGTTTGTGTCCTGCCTTGCCCTGTCACTATAATTTTAAAATGTTTTCTTTTTTGTTGTTGTTTTTCTTACCTGCCCAAAAAGCTCATGCCCACAATGCACGTGACCCCTTTCAGTGTGGGAGCAAGCAGGGCACAGTGCCTGCCTGACAGCAAAGCTGGTTTAGCTGCAGCACAGCCAAAGTTCCCACAGGAGCCACGGGACCTGCCGACAGAGCCGAAACCTTTTTGTCCACCCTTCGTCTTCACTGCCCCTTCACAGCTTCAAGACAGAAGGGGTGCCCCTATAAAGACACTGCCATGGCCCAAACTCACACAGAGGGCACAGGTGCACACCCATACATGGGAACGCTGGTGACAAACACTTCACAAGCACACAGGGTCCTGTGTGAGCACCCACCCAGTGCACACCAGGGAGGGGCTGCAGAGTTACCTCCATCCTGCACCTGGAGTGCTGTGAGGTTCCTGCCCATTCCAGGTTTAGGTGGCCTCAGTCCAGCTGGGAACAAATGTGCTGGAGCATTTATGGGGTTTCTGTGGGGCAGTGGGACATGGTGTTGATGTTCAACCTGAGCAGCCTGAGGCTTTACATGGGATAAATGAATCCACAAAAACGTGTAGGGTTTGTGCCTCAGATCCCCTGGAGCTGGCACAGGCTGGAAGTTGACTGGTGAACAAGGGCAGCAATGCTGACACTCAGGGCTCCTATGGGGTTTTGTCCTAGTTGTCAGCTGTGTAAAATGGTTTCCACAAGCTTTGAGGCTATTTGGCTTATTCTCTTGGGCCTTTTTTTCTGTAAAGTGTGCTCGCTTCACTGCAGTACATACTGGAAATGCATTATGCTTCTTACAAGAAGAAAAAGGTTTTGATGAGAATTTTCCTTTGATGTGAATGTTAATTGGCAATTTTGCCTGCCTCTCCTGTTGCTTTTGACTAATTTTCTGGGTTTTTTCTTCTTTTTTTTTAATTTCGGTTTCTTTCTTTTTTTGTTTGCTTTACCCTCTGTCGTTCACACCATTTTTTTTCCTTTCTCAAAAAGAAGATAAAGCACTGATTTCTTTTTAAATCCTATTTCAAAGCTCTTTATGTCCCAATATTTCTCCAGTGTTTATAGCAAAGCAAGTTTATATCCAACAAAGCAGAAGCTGACAGAGTGTCTCTGATTTCTGTTTTTCCCTTCAAAGCGACAGGCCCATCTGTACACGCTGTCCTTTCCCGGGCTGACAGCAGGAAGGCAATGGGCTGTGCTGTTGTTACAGGATGGAGACAGACTTGGAGCAGCACAAGCAACTCTGATGTACTTGGTAGCAGTGCAAGGGGGACCAATGGTTGAATTGCTTGTGTTCAGCAACCTGTTTTGTCCCTGTTTCTTGGGTTAGAGGGGGAAAACAGAGCTATGTACAAGATATCTTCCAAATTTCTATTGCGTAGCAGCAGCTTCTCTGCAGTGTGTGCCAAAAATAAATTAGCAGGGACTGATAGCAAGGGCAGAGGTTGTGTAATTTCATTCAAGAAATAAACATCAGCCTCTTGCCAGTGCTGTCAATATCCTGTGTGTTACCTGGAACTGGAAACAGACTTAATTCATGTTAAAAGATTGAGCAAACAAAGTTGTATGAATGACTTTAGGAGAACCTGGCATGAACCTGGAGGAGGTAATTTCAGTTCTTCCGGTATTTTTAAGAGTGCAGCTATAAAGCAAAGAGCAATGGGAGCCTACGATGCTGTCCCACGCAGCAATGTGGGGTAGGGCAAGCAGCTCTAGAAACAAGAGATGTCAGAGTGGCACAAATAACACCTGGGGAGCAATGTTGTGGTTTGCAAGCATAGCAACTACCTAAGATCACCTACAAAAGACAAGTTCTTGAGAAAACCAGAGGCCTACCAAGACTACAAATCATTAATTTGGCCTTTTGTAACAAGATCGAGTCATATCAACATGAGCATAATAGACATGGCTTAACTGGGGTGGTATAACTGGTAGCTTAGTTTTGAAGCAGAGAAGCCTCACAAATGTGTAGGACGTCAATCTTTAAAGATTACATGGAGGTGTTTCCAAAAGCACAATACAAAGCAGAAAATTATTTCTATTTTTGAAAAACACATTAGCAGCTTGGGTGGAGCAACTTAATCACCAAGTTACTGAGTAGACATAGGCCAGAAGTTGCTGCAAGTTTAACTACAAAAATGTTCCCTATCTGGCTAAAAAGTGATAGCATTCATGAAAATACATATCCAGGAAGGTAATGATGACAGTAATAGGTAAAGACTGTGTCTGAGGGAATGCAAAACATGATATAAACATTGAGCAAGCAATGCAGTAGCTTCAATGGTAATTCCTAAGCCTTTTCTGGCTGTTTTTTAAAAAAAGCCAGAAAAGGCTCTGTCCGCCTAGAGCTCCTACCTGAAAACCTAGAAAACTATAGTGGCCAAGGAACTAATTTCCTCATAGATGAAATTCTGTATTAAAGCTCTCCCTGTCACAGTATCATAATAGGAGCTTAGAAATCATAAAAGCAGCAGCTGTGGATTTTCTAGACGAGCAGGGGCCAAGGGAAGATGAAGGCACGGCAATCCTCACATTACTCTGAGTTTATTAAACAAAGGGGGAGGGAGGCTCTCAAGCCTGTGAACCTCTTCTTTTTGTCTCATTATCCAGTTTTCAGCAGGAGGTGTGTGTCACCCCACAGTAAGCACAACATTGGCATCTTCTCCTCTTCCATCCCCCTGAAGCACAGATTCCCATGCAATGCATATTTTTGATCCTTGGTTTATGCACTCAGCCGTTCAGCTCTTCCTTAGGACACTGGGGAAAGGGGGCAGCTGCCACCAGCTGGAGAACTGTGAGGCAGGATAGGAGTTGCAACTGATTTTGCTGGCAAAGGAGGAAAGGCTGTATGGCAGTGCTGACAAGTGGAAGGCTGCAGGGGGAAGGTGTGGAAAGCCAGAGCAACTCCAGAAAAGGCTGATGTGTCACATCTTGAAATACTGCTGATTGTAAGAATGGCTCTATATTTGATTTTATGACGAAGACCTTCAAAACACAAGTACTAAGCTTCCTCCAATAAAGACATATGCATGTCTGCATATTAGAAAAAGGACTGCCTTTCATTAGGAATAAAAGAACCCCGTTACCCAGCACTCAGGGTATAATAAGTAGTGGAAAAAATCATACTACACCTGAAAGACAGGTGATTTTGGTAGAACTGCATTTTCAAACTCCCCAGTGTTCACTTCTAATCACTTCTAATCCTACAGTGCATTTTCCTGTACATGTTCAATGATTGTGGCCCAGTAGAGTGTCCCCAGGGGACAAGTGCAATAAGGTGGGAGAGGCAGTGAGGCACTGGGGGTATTGTTACAGTGTCAGGTGAACACACAGTTGGTGTCTCTGGAGCTTCATCTAGTCAGAGAGCTGCTGTTATCTGTTATCTGTAATATCAGCTGTGCTATCTTGTAACATGAACTTGCATTGTAATCATCTGCTTAAATATCATTTTTGAGGTGATAAGACCAGTTGGGAGAGGGTGCTCATGTCAAAAGACAAAGTGGATGTCCCTGTGCGAAAGGCCTGCATTCACTTCTTGCACATACTTAAGTATGTTTTAGCTCTGAATCTTTGAGTGCAGGGACCTGCCACATCCTCTTCCCTCCTGTGCCTGCTCGCTTTCAGCAGTACTTTTCCATGCCACCTGAGGAGAAGGTAGGCTGCTCAGCCTTCTCTTCCAACCCACAATCCACAGCATCCCTAGGAATATTTAGCAAGCTAAAGGAGTCTCATGTCCAAGTGTGAACAGCAAATTGTTCCCATGTGAGGTCTGGTATAAGTAGGTGTACCAAACGAAAAGAAACACATACTAAATGAAGTTCAAGATCATCTTGGTCCCAAGTTTAATTTATATCTTTTCAAATTACTTGCTTTTACTACTGTGTTGTCACTAATTTTATTTCAATAGATCTAGTGCTCAGCATGCAAATATCAGTACAGTTACTTCTTCAGCATAAAATAAAAATTATAACATGTAATGGTTCATCATATACAAGTAGTTAATTCAAAAATATTGTTTTCCTTTTTGTTTCTTTCTAACACCTATGCCAAACATGTTAGGCAGTTAAATAAGTTTTGAAGTACAGTGTGAAGACTAAGTTCTGACTCCAACAGTGCTTTGAGCACTTTTGTTTCCAGAGCACTGCTCCCAAAGCAGCTGCAGCAGCCCTGGGGAAGCAGGCTGGTGCCTGGGCTATATATGTGCATGTCACCTGCTTTTGCAGCACACCATCAGGCACCAACACCTCCTCTGCTCCCAGCAGGCAGCCCCTCTCCGAGCTGAGCCCCGGCTGCCTACAAGCACCACCTGCCTGTGTGCACACAGCCCTGGGAGTGATTCTGCAGCAGCCCCATGGCCATCAGCCCTGCCCGTGTTCACTGATGGCTGTGAGAGCACTGGGATCCAGCCCTGCTGCAAACAAGCACGTCCTGGGAGATACACAGAGTGCAGTGGCACAGGAAATTTCCTTCCAGGGAGACCCACAGGATTAGGCTGACATTTTTCCAGCAGAGAGGGTACCTGGATAGGGTGCTGTGGCCTGAGCACTGCTCTGGAAGCTGTGTGGCCCTGCAAGACAAAGACAATTCTGTGATCTCTGCCAGCACGACGGGTTGTCGTACAACACAGCGAGTTGTTGTACAGCTACAGCAGGGCCGGTTTTTTCTTTGGAAAAGTGCAGGCAGGCAGACAACTGGGTATGATGCATATTTCAGTCACCCTGCATTTGTCACCACCATATACTGGCCATCATTTCATTCCTCTTTCCCAAGTGTCCTCTATAGATAATGGACAGGGACAGACAGTATGTTAGATCCTTTTCTGATGGAGTACAGCAGCTCTTGAGTTCCTATTAACTATTCTTCTTCAAGAGATAAGGGATCATAAAAGCTGGTTGACAGGAACCACCTATTTGCACTCCCATTATTCTAAAACCTTGAGTTTCCCAGGAATCCCAGAATTACTAACATGGCTCTTATGTCATGTAACATTAATGCCAATTTCTTAAGAGGGCTCTTAGATGCCACTTCTATGCTTGCTACAAGAAAAAAGAAGAAAAAAAAAAAGTTGGGGGAGCCTAGAAAAGAAAGCAAGTTATTTTGGAAAGAGAAAAAAGTTATTTTGCTTGGCCATGGAAATTACTCTCTCACTGCTATTTCTTTTTCTAAATGCAGTAGGACAGTTTGGATGGAAATCTCACCAAGGCATCTCCAGCTTTTTCACAGTGTAGCCTGTGGGATGCTGATCATCCCCTGCCTTTCCCAATAGGCAGGAAACACAACTAGAAAATTCAGCAGATGAATAGTCAGGCACAAGTGATTCCAGAGGCTGGAGGCTGCAGCCATGCTACCTGCTCTTCCAAAACTTCATCCCTTCCAAAGGCCTCTGGAAGCATGACATGTTTCTTTTACATGTTGATGTGTTTTGGGAGCATTTATCATTTAAGAGCAAAAGGATATTTCTAATATCAGCCATTTGTCCTGCAGTATTATCAATTCAAAAACTTGTTTCCACGTTTAAATGATAACTTTGATTCTACAGTTGCCACACTTTGGTTCACGTTGAATATCTCAACTCAAAAATTTGTCACTGCAAAACTCTGTTGAAAGATTTAAATTAACAAATCTGAGGAAGCAGAAAACCACAGCTGCAACAGCTCTTATACTTTGCTTTCATCTACTTGTATTGTATTCTCTGTCCTTCTCTAAACACATCACTGTTGTATTGAAGCTTCTTCTGCGGATTAATTAGCAAAGTAATGAGTATGTTTTATCCATTCTTTCTCCCTCCCCATCCTCAGGGTATATACAGACATTGGCCGGCTCACTCTTGAAAATTACACACTTTGTGACATTATTTATGAAGGTCAGATTAATTAAGTATTGCTTTATGTATAACTGCAGTTTGGAGTGGTGTTATGATGTTTATTTTAGCATTCAATTTCCAGCTCCGCAGTCATTGAGAAAACAGTTCTATTGTAAACAATTCCCTTGTGCCATGCCAGGAATGCATTTCCTCCGTGAATGAGGTCATGTGAGATGAATACAAACCAGGTAACTCGGGGAGGGCAGACTTCAGTTTCTATTGGCATTATTTAAAAGAATCAAAAAGCTTTGCTAGGGAATTCATTGGTAACTTGTGTGGAGTTCATCAGGTCTTCCCCTTTGAATGCCTTTCTCACACAGAAGTCAACGCCACTTTACAATGCAGAGAGCAAAACAAGAGCAAACATTATCACAGCTGCGCTGTCAATCCCAAGGTTGCTAAAATGGCCTCTTAGCCAGAAGAAAAAAGCAGTATGTTATTTTCCAAGAAATCTACTTGGAAATTTACTTCTAAGAAATCTACAAAAGAAATTCCCCATTAGTAAGCTGTGAACATTTTACTGTGACTGACCAGGGCAATATCACAAATTCAAGGATTCTAAAGGTCCCCTACCAATGTTTAACCTTCATTTTACTGTGAGCTTAGTGCAGATGCTTTTTGCACTCATGTCCTCATCTCACCTTGATCTCAAGAGTTATATGGTGAAATACAGATTTATTTCTGTCTGCTCTGCTCTATCTCTATACTGCTGACATTTGAGCTTTGAAAGCCTTAATGTCTCTTGTGGTGGAAGTCTAGAAACAGTCTATAATTATTATGCCACTAATCTCCTCTTTTGTGTCAATTTGGTGTTGTTGGAAAGACAGCACATATGGACTGACCCATATGTAAAAGAGGAAATCAACATATTTGGTTGTTGCTTTTTCCTGTCCACATCCTATTTTGACTTCTGCTAACAACATAATTGACATGCTTTTCTTAGATGGATCACTAATCAGCTGCCATGGATGTCACCCTAGCAGCCAGCATTTTTTTATTAGGCACAGTATCTTTCTCTCACTTCCTTGTGCCTCCACCTCTGAAGCAATGGATTCAAAATGCCACCAAAGACATATTCCAGATCAATCCCATTTCAAGACTAATCCTTGGTTTTCTCATCCTTTTACTGCATCAAATTCAGGTCCTTTGTACTCACCCTAAAAACTGCATAATCCCTGCCCACAACTCTGTTTTCATTTCCACCTACTCACTCCTTCTAATCTCCTCCTCTACAATATTACTTTCAACGCCCTTCTGCACACCTTCTTGCCTAGGGGATTTTAGGTTTTCCTTTGTTTTATTTTGGTTTTGGGGATTTTTCTGGAGGGAGGGGGAACTATTTTGTACAAGGTAATGACTGCATATTAACTAGTAAGAAAAAGTAATCTGAGTTTTTAAGTTACAAATAATTATAACTTAAATGGGGATATCCTAAATAAATATCTAAATGTCTAAGTCAAACATACGGAATTATTTTATTCAGACTGCTCTGGGTTTTTTGTTTGTTTGTTTAAATATTTGTTCCAATATTCTGCCTCAAAGCTGAAAACTGTGCTTTTATCTTCTTTTAATGTGAATAACATGAAAAACCTGTAGTTTCACTCAGCAGGGAACGCCATGCTGAAAAAAATTTTGGATTTAGAAGAAGAGAGCAGCATGAGCTTCAAGTGCAGCCAGCAGCACCCAGTGGAGCTCAACCACTGTGCAAACCAAGTCCCACAGAACCTGCATCTGTTTTTACTGGAGCGATGAAGTAAAACAGGCTTTAAAACATGCCGTGATAAAGTCAGTCAATCATCTTGCATAAAGGGTTTATGTTTTCTACCTCACTGAGACAAGGTATTTCCCATAGAAGGGAGAGCTCTCTGCCCTCATCCCATTCCGAGTGCACGATGCAGGAACGTTCCGACACATCTCCACAATTTTCGTCATGTCAATTGGTAACCTCAGGCAATGTATTAACAAGTTGGTGTACAAACAGGTGCTTTATTCTCTATAGGAGAAGTCTGTGTAAAGACCTCGGAGCAACCTCCCAGTATCTGAAGGGAACCCGCAGGGAAGACAGAGAGGGATTCTTAAGAGCTGTAGTGACGGGACAAAGGGGAATGGGTACAAACTGAAAGAGGGCAAGTTTAGGTCGGATATACAGAAGAACTGCATTACTGTGGGGGTGACGAGGCACTGGAGCAGGTGGCCCAGAGCAGCTGTGGATGGCCCATGACTGGCAGCATTCAGGCTGGACGGGGCTTTGAGCAACCTGTTCTAGTGGGAGGTGTTCCTGCCCACGGCAGGAGGCTGCATCGAGATGATCTTTAGGGTCCCTTGGAACCCAAACCATTCTACGATTTCATGGTTAACCAACGTCAGGGGGTTTTTCCCCTTTCCGTCCCGAGGCCGGCAGTTCCCTCCTCACGGACAGGGCATCCAGGGCGAGCTCCGAGCCCACGCCTCCGCGGCGAGCCGGCGCGCACCGCCCATCTCGGGGCAGGCGGCAGCGGCGAGCCCACGGGCCGGGCCCGCCCTCACGCTGCCCTGCAGCTGGTACCGCCGCCAAGGCCGGGTTCTCCTCACCGGGGCCGCCCCTCGGTGCCCCTCGGAGAGGCCGCCACGGGCAGGGACCGAGGGGGGGCGGCCGCGCAGCCCCGCCACTGTCCCGTAGGGGGCGCTCCGCCGCGCCGGGAGCGGCTCCCGCTTCCCGCCGCCCTTTGGCTCCGTCCCTGACCCCGGCAGCGCCGCGGGCCCCAATCCGCGGGCCCGGCCCCGCCGCGCCGCCAACCCGCGCGCGCCCGCCCCCCGCCCGCCGGCCAATGGCGGCGCGCGGGCCCGCGCCCCGCCCCGGCAGCCAATGGGGCGGCGGAGCGGCTGCCGGGCCCGGCCCCTCCTCCCGCGGCCACCTCCTCCGCGCCGCGCTCGCTCCCGCTCCCGCCGTGGCAGCGCCGTCCCCGCCGGTCCCGCCGCGGCACGGGCAGCGGACGGGCGGCCCCGCGACCCTCGCGCCGCAGCGCCCGCCCGAGGGGCTCGGCCCTCCGCCCGCCCGCCCGCTGCCCCTCCTCCGCCGGCGCAGCCCAAGCCATGCTGCTCCTGGCCGCCGCCTTCATCGTGGCCTTCGTCCTCCTCCTCTACATGGTGTCGCCGCTTATCAGCCCCAAGTCGCTGAAGCTGCCCGGCGCGCACGTCGTGGTGAGTGCGGCGCCCCTCGGGAAGGGCGCGGGGCGGGGGTCCCTGGTCGCCGTCCCGCTCCGCCGCGGGAGGAGGCAGCGGGCGGGCGCTGCCGCTCGGCCTGGGCGCCGGGGGAGGCGGCGGGATGGCTCCCGAGCCGCCCGTCCTGCGCCGGGAAAGGGAAGGAAGCCGCTGTCTCCGAGGTGGGGGCGCAGGATGGGGACAATGCCCCGCTGGCAGCCGGGCTCTGGGCGCGGGAATCCCGTGGCCGCAGCGGGGAGAGCGGGGAAGGCGCTCGGCGGGGAAGGGAGGTTTGGGGACACCCGGAGCGGGGCTGGCGGCCGGGCAGCGCCAGCCTTGGGGTGCCCGCGGCTCCGAGAGGAAGTGTGGAAAGCTGGCGGTGGCACCCCGAGCTACCAAAATACCGGGAGCCACAAGTCCCGGGAGATAAGGAAATGACCTGTCCCGATGGCTCTGACAACCGCTGCGTGTCCCGGTTGGCTTAAGGCGATGGTCTGAGTCACCATCTTCCAATCTCAGCTCTGGCTTTTTGAGACATTCCTTTTGTATTCTCCAAAGCCACCGGTTACCTCGAGTTTTCTTTTCTTTTAGCATCTCCCAGGGTAATGACGTGGTGTGTGTACACACGCATAGACCAAAGGCCAAATCTATGATCTCCTTGGTCTAAAAAACCAAGTCAGGTATGAGGAAATGGAACGACCAATACAAAGGAAGTGGTCAGATGACACTTGGGTGCCCTTTCATCTTTAAGCGCATTGATATGGATGTCTTTGAGCAATGTTTTGACAAGATGGTAGGAAGAAGTCTTTGGAAGAGCATACTGTTGAAAGAGACCATGACTAGTACATCGCTGGAAGTTATATGAATATGTGGCTTGGGAAGAGGGAGACGGAAGAAAGGGGAATACTACCCGTTTGCTTTTGGAGGCATCACAAAATAGTGAATTTGGGCACATGACTGCAAATGAGTAAAGCGGTTCAAAGGATTCAGGGTCCTAGAATCAGCTTTCTTAGTTTATCTCCAAATCTCCAGGGTATGTTTTGTGCAGAGAAGCTGCAGTTTACTGTTTGTTTAAATTTACTGTAAGTGAGTAGTTTTGTTTTGTTTTTTTTTTTTCATTATTATCTTTTGGAGTTCCTCTTTGGAGGATGGAGCTGTCCCCAGAATGATTAAGATGTTTCCAAGTTGCGACAGTGCTCCCCATTTGCTTTATGGAGTAGGTGTTAACTTGGGTGCTGTAACTGGCTTTACAGCATCATATTCTGTGTGAGGTGTGTTCAAGGTTGCATTAAGGTTCTTGGGTTATGGCTCTTTCCCTGTAGGAGTAATGATTATTAAGCCAAAGGTGAAGGAGACTTACTCACTTTTGTGACTTTTGTGACTTTTGTGGCTTTTGTGGCTTTTGTGACTTTTGTGACTTTTGTGACTTTTGTGACAAAATAGAATAGCAAACATAAAAAGTGAAATGGATTTTGCTTGGTTGGTTTTATTTATTTATATATGCAATGATTACATGGAGTTTTGTTGGTTCTGTGTCATGATTAAACTCCTTAAAAGCTACTTGGCTCTTCCAATCAGAAGGGTTCATTAAAACAAATTCACATTAAAAATGATGAGACTATTCTTGTTGGAGAAGCCTTCCTGGAACCATTGCTGCTAATTAGCAGTTAATGCTCAATTTGGTACTAGTAGAAGTCTGAAAAACAGTTTTCCTGCAAGTCCTGTAGAATTAGGAGTTCAGCTGGAAAACTAACTATATGAATATATTGATGATGAAAAATCTTACAGAAAGGCTGTAAGATATATCCAACTTGATTATACAAATACAAATCTGCAGGCAGTTTTATTGATGTCACCACTTGTAGAACTGCTTGCTTTCTAGTCTTGCTTTCAAGTCTTCTCACTGAAAAAGATCAAAATCTGTTTAAGTATCAGGCCTCAGTTAAACGCACTGTTGAAAAAAATAAAAGAATGACCTGCAAATTGTGTATATAGCTGGTTGAGCCATATCAACAGGGTGAGTGATTGTCATTGCACACTATAATTTTTCAAAATATACCTGAATAAATTGCTTTACTTAAGCAGAAAAAGTCAGTCTTCCCTAGAAACATTTCTTTCTATGGATCTGTTCAAAGTATAATGAAATCTGTTGCATTTCTGAAGGAAGGTCATTAGGCAATTTCAGAGGCTATTACATACCAGTTATTGAATTTTCAACTTAAGTCAGCATTCTTTTCACTTTTAATCCTTCAGAAAAATTATTTCTCTTTACTCCTAGCAGTTATGGTTAGGAGATGTCTGAGTTATGGCTGAATAACTTACTCTGGCTGCCATTTGGGATAGGAATTTGAAGCAGAAAACTTGAGGTTTTTTTCCTTTGTCCTCTCCCACAGTCATTTGCGCGTTTGCGTGACAGAAGCCCTTGCTGTGTTAGGCGAGATGTGGTTTCTGGAAAAATCATAGAATTATAAGAGCCCCTTTTTCTTAGAAAATGAGTGCTATTCAGAGTGAGAGTCTAGAGAACTCCAAATTACTCATCGTCTAATCTTGTGGGTTCCTCACCCCCTGTTCCCCCACCCCCATCCTTATCTGCTGTGTATTTTCTTTAGCCCAACTAGCACCACTAAATGATAAGGGCTTTCTCTGCTCTTAAATTGGCTCAGGCATTAGGTTTAACTTATTTTAAATAAAATGCTTCTTAGATGCTTAATATTTTTTAACTTCTTGCATGACTAGGAAAACAATTCTCAAAGAAAGGGTGTAAAAGTTATTTTTGTGCTGTAGAGATGCGGCTTCATGTGCTGAACTTCTTCGTGCTTTGGGATTCAGAAGGCAGTTTAGAACATTTCTTATTTTGCCATTGGCTTTATGTCTCCTTTGTTCTCAGGCTACAAACATGTCACGGATTCTGTGAGAATAAGATAGTATTTTGGTAGCTGGCTGTAACAGTAGACTGGAGTATGAAAATAGGCTAAGGCAGTCACCACTGCTGCATTTGCATTGAGCTCACTCGCACCACATTTAATTGCCCTTTATCAGGGGTGTTACACCTGCTCTCTATACATGTTCTCTCTTTAGTTTCTCTACAAAAGTTCTTGAGTGATGTTTAAAAACTCAATGCTGAAATATGAACGCTGATCTTCTCCCCTTGGTTCAGCCTTAATCTTTCTAAAACCAAGCTGAATTTCTGAGAAGAACCCAAACCCCTGAGTTTGCATTCAATGCTATGAATGCAGTTATCCAAGTTCGGAATAGCAATGGCAGGAAATGGAAAGGCGTGACCTGCTTGGGACTGTCTCCCATTCAGTTTGACAAGGGCCCTTTTTAATGTAGGTGCAGTTCAGGATGATCATGCCGAACCCTCCTGCACGTGGGTCATCTCTAGTCCAGTAATTTCCCCACTTCTGTGCAGAACCCAGCCTGGTGACTGTGGTCAGCTGTCAGGAAGGCCCATCTTGGTGTCTCAGCACCTTTGTCGTTCCTGTGCTGGGAGTGATAAGATCTGTGGTTTGGACGCATCCGAGTGGTTCGGCAAGAGGTCATTTTGAGCCTAGTCAGACGTGCTAACCACTTAGAGCCAATTAAAGGCACGTTCCATTTCAGTAGAACCTTCTATCAGAACACTGTCTAAAAGCGTGAAGCCAGCTTGCATCCAGTTCTCAGTGAAAGTTACTAAGTTCTATTGGAGATGCCATATCAAGTCTTGATCATTCCTGATTACAGTTCAGTTAATTTGCATTTGGACTGTCTCATCAAATGAAATTAATTTCCAGTATCTCAAATTTGAAGATCTCAGAGATCAATTCTCTTTACCTCACACTACTGTTTCCACTTATAAGGGGGAAATAAATCCTGTGACACTTAAAAATTGAACTCTGTTATCAGGGATCGTAGCTCAACAAGTTGTAGCCAAGTACTTTTTGGCATACGTAGTTTGGTACCTCTTCTTTTCAAGCATGGAAACAGCTCAGTAACACTGCTCAAGTGTTGCATTCTGAATATCTGAATTAATGCTAAGGTTTAATTTTGCCTTCTTGTCAAAGTACTAATCTGTGATTTGAGTTGCAGTGGCCAGATTTTTATTTTTGGTCACTCCTCTGAGGCTGGGTTACAGTAAAATTTAAAAATGGGAGCGGTGGCAATTCAAATGTCCGGAATTAATGAAATGCAGTAGCAGTGTAGAACCATTAGCCACAAGGGTAAGTAATTGTAATAATGTTGGCTTTAGCAGAGTAGGTATGTGCTCTTCTGTTACTTCTGAGCATGTTAGGAACTTACATACCTAACAGACCTCATAGATTTGCTTAGGCTAACTTCATTATGGCGCAAAGCAAACTTTTCACTGGTGTTGGAGATTTTATTTTTTGCTATTACAGTAGCACTCATGGTGAATGCTCCTTTAAAGATGTATTAGTAACAACCTCCCACGTGCTTGTAGCAGCCTCCCACCTAAATGCTAAAGTTCCCAGCTAATTGATATTGCACTTTATCATCAACCAATCTGATATGAGCTCTGTCCAGTGTTCTTGGGTGTGACTGTAAATAAAAACTTCCTTTTTCTGTTCCTTGCATGACTTCAGACATTGTCTTTCTGAAGTGAACGTTAGCGCTGTTTGACAAGCTGGAGGCTTGGTGCCAGTACCTTCACCTGCAGAGAATTCCTCAAGCACTGGTGTAGTTGACCCATTCCTAATAGTCACCAGTTTGTGCTGATAGTAATCAGCTGTCTCACCAACAATTGGAATTGGAGCAGTCTTCCATGCCCATTGATTAGTGCTGGTGTACCTGCTGCTGATGTGTGGAAGCATCTCTCACATACTATGGATCTGAGGTCTGCCTGAATGTATCAAACTATTTTAACCTTTTCAGCTATGTATTGAAATATTGCAATCTATTTTAAGAATTTCAGTGTATTTGTTGCTTCTGTCCCTAATGAATCATTAAATTAATTCTGTGGTTCTGCTGAAGTGACAAATCAATAATTGACACTCGCACTCTTATGGACTTATTTACTCTGAAAGCTGTCGTCGTTGTTTTGTAATACTGCAGACAGGGTTTTGCATTTCTTGGAGTTATCCTCAAAGGTTTGGGTACTGAGAAGCTAATCTTGCAGAGTCAGTTAGAAGTTAATCTGAAGCAGTTCTCTCTAGTAACAGAGGAAGCCTAAAGTGCCAAAATTAGTCTTTGTGAATGCTACTCCCATTCTTGGCCCATTTTCGGCTCAAGATGAACCAGTCAGAAACTGTGGATTGTGTCGAAAATCTTTGCTGGGATTATTTTATTTGCACTAAGCTGTTTTTGAAGGCTAGTGGTAAAATACTCAAATGAAAGAAGAGTTTAGTGACTCATGGGAATGTACTTCTGACTCTTCTGACTTTACTGCCTCCGGGAGTGGAAAGAATTTTGAGGATAATGCATTTCTGAAAACAAGACTGAGACATTACCTAATGAGAAGACAACACAAGGCTTTTGATAGGATGTGTAGTTAGAGATTGGGATCTTTGCTGGTACACTAATTAGCTCAATGCCTCCATTTTCTTAAAATGGGGGAGGTAGCCTTTCACTGGAGTCTTTGGAAAGGTTTTGATGAAGAGCAAAAGGTCATGATTTCCAAAGAAATCTGAATTTCATCTTCTTCCAATTCTTCCGAACTCATTTGATCAATGTGTTTTTCTTTAAAATAACTGCTTCTAGGTATTTTGTTCCAATATTTTCTCAATATGAGTTATAATATGCTGTTTAAGAAAAATTCTAATAACTTGGGTTATATAAGGAAGATACCAGTGTCCTAGAACTAACAGCACATGCAGACTGACACTGATCCAAGTCACCTAAAGATGTCAGGCAGACATTTTTATTTTAGTCAAAAAGAGAGGTCATGATTGTCATCTACATCTTGTTCCACAGGCAGTTCATAAATAGGTTTATTGAGGGTAGTGAGAGAGGTGGTAAGGTGACTTTCAGCTGTGTGTTGGTATGATTTGTCAGGGTACACTCCTGCAGCATATGATGCAGGACTGTAGCCATCAACCTGTGTTTGTCTAATAATAATGAAATATTAACTCCCTGTTTGCATATAAGACTATCCAGATGGTACAGCATGGAGGAAGAAGAAAAAGTTATCGAAATTTAGGTGTTGGCATCCCCAGTAAACTGAAATAGCAGGATAGGATGGGGACAGTTCAAGGTTCTGACTGGGGGACTGAAAAATACACTACAAAGGGCAAATTGTTGAATTAATGGGATTTTTCCCTTAATAAGAAAGAAAGTGTTTTTTGTTCATGTTTGCATGATGTCATCTTCAGAAAACAATCTGCAATAGCTGATTTTACAAGTAATTTCTACTGTGGCCAGGTCTGAGGGGACAGTATGTAATGGCAGTGTCATGGCATTCATAGTGATTTCAAACTTCTAACAAGATGCTTTTAGAAATAGCCTATGGAACATGTGAGAGCGCCCACGTGGGAGTGGTCTAAGTGTGCCTGACAACAGAAATGACCAAAAACTGAGGTAAAACTGGTTTTAAGGTAGAAACAAAGGCTCATTGATCTATTCAGATCTTATGTTTCATTCATACTCCATAAGTAAGCCAGCTTTAGTGCGTCTCCTGTATTTGTGTCTCATTGGGTGATATTTTAACCTCAGTATGTTTTTGGAATTTTCATGTGATTTGACTCATACATATGTGAGAAGAGATGAGAATAGTGGACTAACACTGATATTTTCAAACAACTTTTAGGTAACTGGAGGCTCCAGTGGAATTGGAAAATGCATTGCTATTGAATGCTATAAGCAAGGTGCTTTCATAACACTGATTGCAAGGGATGAGGTAAGTGCATGTGTAATTTTACTGGCTAAACTGTTCACAAAATCTGTATAGGTGGGGAATAATTTTGGAATAGATGATTATTCATACTACTTCAGTGTGTATTTTAAAGGGACCCTAAGCATTCCAAATTAATGCATTTGAATAGCAGAGGTGGCTGCCTTTTTAAGAAGCATAGCCCAACATGGAATTTGTGATTAGCTTGATTTAAAACTTCACCAGTGCTGTTGCTTTTGTTATTGGTATTTGTTATATCATTGTCTAGATTTGTGCCAGAGTACAAAATCAGGAAAACCCCTATATTGGTTAAAACTGTGGAATTTCCCTACAGTAAGTGACATGTGGGAGTTTAATCTTCTCTAAAATTCACAAAATGTACTGGTGTCTAATCAGCATTATATCATAGTGAAAAACTCTTCATCAAGACAGCTTTGGAAGGAAAAGCATTGCTTTGTTGGTTTTTTTGGTTGCTGTTTTTTAACTAAGAGGTATTCAGAATTTAATTGGAAATACTCTGTTTCCATAAGAGGCTGTTGTTTTATTTGTTGCAAAAAACCTAATTATTCTGGAAATAAAAGCATTTAATTTTTGGGGGGCCCTCAGTCCTAGCTGATTTGATAATTTACTTACACTTGAGAACTTACTTTACATAACCTTGAATGTAGTCAGAATTAAGATAATTTTTCTTGAAAGGATTATTACACTTTGAATTTACCAGATTTTTGGGATTTGATGATTTCATGCCAGTGATTATTCTGCAGGAAGGTTTATGTAATATCACATAAATAAAAATAGAGCCAAAATAAAGGAGAAGAATCAATACCTACAGTTTCAGGTGCTCTCTGTAGCATGAAACAAAAGCGTTAGATCTGTGGAAGTCGTTACTGGCTTTAGAACACAAAGTGAAAAACAGAGAAGTGAGTTCTTGATAAATTTTATGTTTTCATGTCTTTGTAAGTCTTCAAAATGACAGTAAAATGTTCTTAACTATTTGAGGATAACTTTGGGGGGCTTTAGGGCTTAAGCCATATTGAAGTACTGAGGACTGCTCTCAGAACTATGTTTCAGTTGTCTCTGTGTCCATTTCAGAACAAGCTGTTGCAGACGAAGAAGGAAATAGAAAAGTATTCTGTTAATGACAAGCAGGTAAGGTCACTGCCAAGAGGGGCTGTTGTGTGTTTTGTTTAAGACAGTGACTACAACACAGTTCACTGGTCCTGTATTTAAAACAAGGTTGTTTGACAAAACTGAGTGAGGACTCAGTATTTGAATTCAGGAATACCAGTCTGTTTACATGAGATGTTTTGAGCTCTTGCTATATTTGATGTTGCCTAGTTAGTGCATTAGCCTGCTTTTCTTAGAAAAAGATGTCTTCATCTGTAGGTGTAGGATGCTTTTTTGGAGAGCTGCAATTTACTGCCACTTGATAAGCATTTTATTCTTTCAAATGAACTGGAAGAACCATTTTTTTTTCCTCAAACACCATGTTTTTTGCAATTCCTAAATACAGCATGTGTCTTGGGAAAGAAGTTTAGTTGCTTGTTCCCAGGTTTATTTCACTAGGTCGTACTTTTGTTCCTTTTCCTGACTGATTCCTGTACCAGTTACACAAGTTAAATTTGTGAAGTTCAGAGACTTCTAAACATAGAAGCTGCTTTGCTGCATAGATAATGCACTTGTGCATGAGGGCAATAGTTTAGAGCTTGCAGAAGTACTAACTTGGAATAGCTAAGCTTGCTGTGTTCGAAACATGCAAACTTGAGGTGAAATAGTAAAATAATTTTTTCTTACTACTAAGAATGAAGGGGAGAGGGGAAATAGTACTGAAACTATTAACATCTTTGATTTCTTGTGTTCCAGAACTTTGTTATCATAAAAGTAACTTAGTAACTATGTTCCTTTCATGATCACAAATAAATGCAATTCAGTTGTCCATAATTTTTATGGGCCCTCAGTCCCAGCTGATTTGATAATTTACTTATACTTGAGAACTTACTTTAAAGAATTGAATTGATAAACTAGATATTCTGTTGAATAGAAGCAATGAAAAAAGTGTATATTTGCTGGCACAAATGTTAGTATAGTAGCTGAAAATTATACAAAATTTTTAATACCTCCATTTATAAGATAGATGCTTCCTTTTTATCAAATGGCTCAAGCTGGTTTGTTTTTTTTTTCTGTGCATGCTGCCTTACTCAGATCAACTTTGTTTGAAAATGTAAGCTATTTGAGGTGAGGAGAAGCTGCATTTTGCCCATTAAAAAAAAATCCTGATAACCATTTTCTTTTAGCTGCTCTAGCAGTTTCCCAAGCTTAGCATTACACTTAATCCCTTGTCAAACACTGTGTCAGGATGTTCTTGTTAAAATCTGTCCTAGCTTGATAGATGCTGACTTCTAAAAAGACTATTATTTGGTGCATGTACCTAGGAGTTTCAGTGAAAATCTCCAAAAGCACCTTCAAGGCTGAGCAAGCTCCAGTGTGGACTGACTAGGACTTTTTTTGCAGAAGCAGTTTCAGGGTTGCAGCCAGGTTAAGCAGCTGGCAGCAGAGGTGGTGGGCAGGCTGGCTCCTCTGTAGCTGCTGGGTTGTGGACGTGGTCTCAGGGAAGCCTGACTGATCTGAATGAACAGAACTGGAGAAGGCAGGGAGTCTGGGGCAGAGCTGGCATTGGAACAACAGATCAAAAGCTGTAAAGTGACAGTAGATGAACAGAGAAGCTGTACAAAAGGATTACTGAAAGGCTGTGGAGAAAGGTGATGCCTGGTATAAGTAACATACACTGACTGTAACCTTTAGTAGATCACAGAATCGTGGAATGGTTTGGGCTGGAAGGCACCCTGAAGATTGTCTAGTTCCAGTTCTCCTGCTCTTGGCAGGGTCACTTTCCATTAGACCAAATTGCTCAGATCCCCATCCAACCTGGTCTTGAACACTTCCAGGGATGTGGCATCCACAGCTTCCTCTAGGCAACCTGTGGCAGTGCCTCCCGGTAAAGGATTTCTGCCTTGTATCTAATCTAAACCTACTGCCTTTCAGTTTAAAGCCATTTCCCTTTGTCGTATCAATACATGCCCCTCTTCAGCTTTCTTGTAGGCCCCTTTAGATACTGAAAGGCAGCTGTAAGGTTTGCCTGAAGCCTTTTCCATGCTGCACAACTTCTCTCTCAGCCTGTCTTCATAAGAGGGGTGCTCCAGCCCTCTGGTCATTTCTGTGGCCTCCAGCAGGTCCATGTGCTTCCTGCGGCCTCAGAGCTGGATGCAGGGTTCCAGGTGGGGTCTCACCAGAGCAGAGGGACAGAATCCCCTCCCTGGCCCTGCTGCCCACGCTGCTTTGGATGCAGCCCAGGACACGTTTGGCTTTCTGGGCTGTGAGTGCCCATGGCTGGGTCATGTCCAGCCCCTCATCCACCTGCACCCCCAAGTCCTTCTCGTCAGGGCTGCTCTCAATCAGTTCCTCTCCCAGCCTTCATCAGTGGAGGGGGGGAGATTGCCTCAGTCCAGGTGCAATACCTTGTACCTGGTCTTGTTCAACTCCATGAAATTCCCAAGAACCCACTTCTCAAGCTTGTCCAGGTTCCTCTGGATAGCATTCTGTCCTTTGTGTGTGTCAGTTGCACCACCAATCTTGGTGTCACCTGCAAGCTTCCTGCAGATCTCATTGTCTGTGTCCTTGAAGACACTGAGTGGTCCCATGTCAAGAGGCAGAGATCCTCAGAAAAGACTACTGTTTTTTTGGGCATGTGCTGTCACTGTTGAGCTCTTGGATACATACTTCAAACCAAGCTGCATTGACAACCAGAGTCTGGCCTGTATGTACCTTTAATGTTTCACGTTTGCCTGTGATTTAGAGTGCTGATGGTGCAGCCTCTCTGGATGTAGGTGTGCACCGCAGCAAAATCTTTACCCTTAGAGTTTTTTTCCAGTATTTTTTAAAATCCTTTTTCTAATCTAGAATATTCTCAGTTACTTTACTGGGGATTGAGTTGATCTTCTATTAGGGAAGGCATTATTAATGATCCAACATCATGCAATATTTAGAACAAAATGTGATGAGCAGGGCTGGACATAAGACTACTTCTGGTGTCCTAGATGTGGATCTATGCTCCATATTTTGGAGTAAAGGTAATTAGTATAGGGCAGCAGAAAGAATGTATGATAAGAGAAGCAAAGAGGTGAATTGTACAACGTGATAGTAGTCAGTAAAAGCTGTGGTAGTTCCCGAGTGTGTTGTTCACAGTGTAACTAATCTATGCAATCTGTTAAATTAACAAATTGCTCCAGTTTCTATAGAGAACTGTGATTTACTTCATCCCCTCACTGATCCTGGCAAAGACATCCAAATGATAATTCAGTGTTGTTTGCATTCAGCTGCTGTTTTGTTCTTAAACTTACGAAAAAGATAAATGTTTCCAAAATGTAATAAATGCCTTAAGGGGATTCCTGCCAATAACTTGTGCCACAAGTTTACTCTGCTGTCCAGCTACACACAGTGCTGGGAGGCAGGAATAGCCAACCTGCTGTACAGGAATGGCAGGCAGATTCTGTTTATGCAGCTGAGAAGTGTCACAGTCTGACCAGGGGCAGGACTGACGAATCACTGGCTGCCAAAGCAGTTAGTTACACTGTGGTGAGCTTTTTTTGTGTGTGTGTGTGTTTGCCCACATGCTCCATGATAATTGGTCATGAGCATACTTTTTACAAACTACTGATGACTTGGGTTTATTTTATCTCTGACTTTTAAATTGATTTGACCACAGCAACAGAAAGGATAGAAGCTGGAACAAGAATACAGGAGTCCCTCCTATTATTGCAATAGGAGATGGCTTTTCTGTTCAAGATGAGGAATTGCCCCAGAGCTCTGTTGATGGCTTAGCAGAGAGAGTAGCTTATTTGTCAGCACATGGTGTTTGCAGCAGTCACAGTTTGGAAGTGGCAACCCAAAAGAAGCAGTGCTTTCTTTGGCCAGAAGTTCATTTGAAGGTGTTTGAAAAGCTAGTTCTGAGACCATCTTGCTGAAAGTAGTCAGTGACTTTCAAGGAAAAAAGGGCCTAACTTGCTGCAAAAAAAACATATCACTATCACTTCTTTTCCTTCATCCTGCCTGCCCACCCCTCCCTTCTGCTTCTTTCTTCCCTGGTTATTTTAATTTTTCTGTATCTTTCAAACTAAACCCTTTAATGTCTGATTTTCAGACAAGATGTAAATATGTACACATGCCTTCGCTTTTTTAGATATTTATGACACTGTGCAATGAGTCAGTTTCTCATAGAATTTTTATTTTCATTTTGTCCTTGAGGTGTCCCAATTAAATATTATGCAACTAGGTTTACTACTATTCTTAAAAAAAAAAAAGTCATGAAATAAGGAGGGTAGTGTGCATTGCAAGTACTAAAATTAGAGGGGTTTTAACACTTGCTTCCTAAATTTTGGAAGAGAATTTTTTTTGCAGTGCTGGTGCTGCTGTTTCAGGGTAACACTGCAACAATGCCTTGCTAGGAGGTGGAAAAAACCAATTTTTTCTATAAAGATGAGCCTAAGCCATACGAATGGTTTGACTTATGTTTAGATGATGAAAGTTAAACAAAACACTGGGGAATTTTGATTGTCTTAGTTTAAATAGCTTTTACTAAACTTCATGTAAATAACTGTCAGTATGTTTCTTAGTACAGTAAATTAGAAATTGTACTTTGCACATGAGTCACTGCTTTGAAGATCATGAAGTGCTTATTTGTTCTTAATGTAATCTTTATTATACTAGAACCAGTGTGTGAGGGGGAGGAGCTTGGAGGTAGCAGAAACTGCTTTCTCCAGTGTGTAAGAAGTGCAGAATATCTTGTCAAAAGGACTACTTTTTTTGTGGAAAAGATATGGCATTGGGCTTGTTTCATTTTGAAAGGCTCTAAGTCAGCAATTACTAGACTTAGTGTGTTGTGAAAATGTGCTTTCACTTTTCTTTTCTAGGTTGTACTCTGTATTTCCGTTGATGTATCTAAAGACTATGAACAGGTGGAGAATGTTCTAAAACAGGTGAGAGAATAACTGATTCGCATGCATGTCTTGAGAAGCTTATCTCTGTGTGTTGTATTTCTGTTGGAAATAGTTCATTTGGTACGGTGATATAGGAAGGTTTTTTTTCCTCATAAAGAATGTCTTAACCTCTGTCCCCTCTTCCAGGCTCAGGAGAAGTTGGGGCCAGTTGACATGCTTGTAAACTGTGCAGGAACATCAGTTACAGGAAAATTTGAGGATATCGAAGTGAATTCTTTTGAAGTGAGTGAGCATACTTTTTTATTTCAACATATGATGATTTCTTATTTAACCATTCTAACAATTAGATTGCATTCCCATGTCTGCAGACTTGAACAGTGCTACACTTGACTTGTGCTAGCTGTCAGAATCTCTTCAGATTTGCAAAGGTTGCCTCTAACTTCTCCCCTAATGATTTCATATTGTTTCATTTTTTTCCTCTTGAAGATTTTACAACAGTATTTTTAACCTGCTTAAGAAAAATGCACCTGTTATCAGTGTTCAGTTCTGAGATACACATATTCTTTCAGCTTGAGAAGCTGCTGCTCTGATGAAAAGACAAAAAAGCCACCCCAAAACACCTGTATTTTGGTTACTTTTTGCCCACAGCCCTCAGGCCTCCATTCATCTACAGACAATGCTGAATCATCTGAAAATACTAAATGGTCATAATTTTATAATAAATTTGAATCATCCATTTTATTACTTGTATAGGCTATCAGTTGTGGTTTGTCTTGTAGAGAATGAAATTAAAGACTTCCCTTTATCCTGGCAAAGAATAAAATCTCTGAAACATGTAGATACATAGCATTTTTCCTGTTTCCTGTTTTAGAAAGCTCTTTAAACTTTCAGTATGTTTTCATGCATCATGCATAAATGGATTGCTTCCTGGAGGCTGTTCAGGTTAGATTTTCCCTGAAATATTATTCTTTCTCCTTCAAGGCCATATGGTTCACAGTATTATCAGTATCCTGGATGCTATTAAGACTTACAGGATTTCTTTTGGCTTGGAGTGAGATTTTTAGCTATAAAACAGTTTATGAAGCTGTAGAATAGAAAACAGTTGTTTCTTTTGCCAGAACAGATCTGGTGAACTTGATTGTTAAAGCAGACTGAAGTAGGGTGTTTTTCATAAATAAGACCAAACAGCTGGCTGAAGAATTCTGGCTCTGAGGCTCAAATGCTCCAATATTGATGTTGTTTGTACAGAGATTAATGGCAGTCAATTACCTGGGCAGTGTTTACCCAAGCCGAGCAGTAATCGCTACCATGAAGGAGCGCAGAATGGGAAGGATTGTCTTTGTGTCATCTCAGGCTGGCCAGCTAGGCCTGTTTGGATATACAGCTTATTCTCCCACCAAATTTGCTCTTCGAGGGTTGGCTGAAGCCCTGCAAATGGAGGTATGTGTGCAGTGGTTTTAAGTAATTTTGGTTATAAACAATTTTGTTTTAACTGTCCTGTTTAGCACAGGACATTTTCATTTAAACAGATTGGGGGGGGTTGTATTGTGCAGCATTGCTAATATCTGTGTGTTATTTGCCCTCATTTGGCAGCAGTACAATCTTACTGCTCTGCATGGTTTGCAGAAACTAACCTGATTTCAGTTGCACAAGAGGGAATAGATTGAATCTGTTCCTAAAACTGAGTATGACCACATGTGGAGACATTTTTTTCGATCTTTTATTTTAATTAAAAGGACTAGTTTTTTAAGACTCTTGATTAAAAGCCTTCTTCAAGGTTCTAAGTGCAAAATGGTATTGAAGATATTACATGGATGCATGAGATTGCCAGTTTGTTTGAGTGTCCATGGTAAATGGTATGTGAACCATATGAAACTGTAGAACTCCTAAACTAGAATTTGAGGATTGCCCACCAAAACAAAAATTTGGTTCGCGGTTACTCACCCTTCTATATTTTCATATATATGAGCTTTTTATCCTGCAGTGATCTAAACTTACGTTTAAGACCAAAACCAAATCTATTTTCATTGTTCAGTGGAACAAGGTGGGTAAATACATTGTAGTAAGAGAGATAAAACTGATTTGAAAATTACTTTTGTCATTTGCCTGTCAGGAATGTGTGTTTGAGTAATTATGTGTTTATATACGAAATGCCTTTGTTTAGTTCCAGACCCTTACATAGTCCCTGTCATATGCCTTGGTCAGGATAAGAATGTGGGGTAAAACTGCCTCTAATCACTTCTGGTCTGCCAGATAGAACACTGTGAATGCAGGGTCTTTCTTCAGACTGGTGGCAGGTACTTTTTTGGAGACTGAATTATTCAAGACTAAAAATAGGGTGTTCATGGGCGTGTGGTGTGGTATTTCAGGAAGTGTGTTCAATATAGAATGTTTCATAATATAAATAAAAATGCTCGGTGTTTTACAACATTTTGCTTATCATAGCCCTCTGAATATTTTCATTAATTTTTTTTTTTTTGTATTGTGGTACAGATTTGCATTGTAGCAGTTTGAATAGGATTGCACTAAGTAATGTAATTCTGTGACACGTACATACAAATACATAAATAAATACAATCCTTGATGTAAGACCTTCCATTTTCCCTCACATTTTCCAATTATTTTTTGTCTCCTTAGACTTTGACCTCTTGCAAGTTTATACCATGGGTTGGAAAGCCTTGAGACTTGAGTATACCTCTTAAGGATAACAAATTTGAATTTTACATTTTTGTTGGTTTTTTTCCTCAGTGAAAGCCGTTTTGGCCTTGTGTTTATAAATGTTGGGTACTGGTATTTGACAGTGGCTTAGTCTTTTAGAAATTGAAATTGGTAAAATTATGGACCTAAACTACTTTAATATTCTTCCTAAGTGTCTTGAAAACCACCAAGATTCATCAAATAATTTGCAAAGTTTTTAGGGAATTTTATTAGAAAAAGCACCACAACCACCTTTTTAAAATCTTTGCTGTTTTGTTTCTCAGTTGACAAAGCTGCAAGTCTTGAAATTGCTGAGTACTTAACCCTAGAAGCAATCTGAGTTGTTGTTTGCTGAACAGATTAAATACAAGAGAAATTGATGAAATTATAAGGGACATGTAAAAGCTGTCAGTATTAAGGTAACACTTAATGCTTTTGTGAAACACAGGTAAAACCTTACAATGTCTACGTAACGGTGGCCTATCCTCCAGATACTGATACTCCTGGCTTTGCAGAAGAAAGTAAAACAAAGGTAAATTGTCCTTCAATTTTTGAAATCAGTGTTTTTAAATCATAATAAGATTTTAAGAAGTACTCTTAAACACTTCAATTTTACCAGTTTTTAACTATGCAGAGTTATATAGGTTGCTGGATAATTTTGTGTACTTTCTTGTTCTGAAGCTTTAATACTTGCCTTTAAGATCTAAAACATTGCAGAGTATTCCTGCATGCCATCAGAATATTGCTGTGGGGTGGTAAACTCTAAAATCACTGTTTGTTTTGATATTAAAGCTTAATTAACCAATATTGTTGTTTTGCATCTTCGATAATGCGTGGCTGTTGTGATAGATGTGACAGATGGAAGTAAACCTCAGTTCCTTCAGTGGAGCCTGCAACCAGATCAAATTGTATGAATGCATGTAATGACCCAGTTGAGTAATGGCTGTTCTCTAGTATTACAGTAGAAAGGAAACTCTCTGGCACTGTGTTCATGGTGGAAATGACAGTATTGCTTTTCAGAAGGATGTGTCAGCAGCAGGAGGCCTTTTTCATTTGTATTACCTTAAAAGTGAAAGTTTTGACCTTTAGTCACCTCTTGTCATTTTTCATGTCCATACATGTGAAGTATAATACCAAAAATCACTTTCAGGCCCCCTGTTCAGACTACAGCATCAGGTAACCAGAAAAAAAAATCTCTTTATTTTTTATTTGCATACTGTGAACTAGAAATCTGCTATCTAAGGCTATCATCTTTTCAACATGCACCATCACGTACAATTGGAAATTGAGTTTGAATTCCATTTTGTCTTTCACCCTTTGAATAGGAATCAGCAGGGATTGTATAACACAATTCTTACTTCATCATTTCTTGATACAGATATTCTGTATTAAATGTACACTCCCACACATCCGCATAAAGTGCCAGAATTAGACATCTGCAGATACTTGTATAGCTTGCATATTCTCTAGGATTTTCAGCCTATTTCAGGGCACCAGCAGGCACCAGGAGAATATACTGTTCATCTAAGATTTCTCTTTGAAAGAGATTGAGAGATTTATCTTATTTGTCAAAAAAGTCTGTTTTGTCTTTTAGGAGAGAATTATGCTTTGTTTTAGCCTACATGACCTCTTTGGATGACTTGCTCTTAGCATGATAATGTACCTTAAATCTCTGCAATATTGCATTGCTCTGACATTCCAGATACTCATTTATTGTTGCATTTATTTAATACTACTGAAATAATATTAATATTTAATACTAATTAGATCATATGCCTCTATCTTGCATCTCTTTATTTTTCTCTGTAATTATTGAATGTAGTGAAAGAAAATGTCAGGAGCTAGGATATAGCTTTCCTGTATTTATTCAGTAAGCTTTTTGTTTTTTTTTTTTTTGAGGTAGCTGCCTCACAAATGACAGCCATGCCTTGGCCAGCTGAGTAGCCATATCAAGCATTTAATGGCTGATTTCTGCCTGCCTTATTCCCAACATGTCATTAACTTTAGCTGTCACTCCTGAACAGCTGCTATTTTTTTCCCAGATTTAGAGTATTTGAATTACTGTTGATATTCCTGTAGCTCATTCAGATTTGTTTGATACTGGCCAGTCAGCTCAAAAGTAAATAAGGGGCTGTGAAATGGAGATCTGATGACATGAGCCATGTCACTGTAGGAATGCATGTGACAGGTTTTTGTGCTGGCAAAGGCACTGATGTGCCCCTGGCCACCCTTAAAATACACATAGTAAAAAAAAATAAAAATCAGTGAGCTTGGTTGATGAAATCAAAACTCATAATTCTCCAAATGTTGGGAAATAGGCCCTTTTCTATGAAATTTAATTACTGTAGTACTTCGGTGATGAGAAACCTGTAGTTGCTCAACTTTTCCCTAGAAGAGCTTTTTTAAAAAATAATAATCCAGAATTAAACTAATCCCAGTATTAGAGTAGGCCTGAAAAAAAAAAGCAAGCTGTTTTATAGGATCTTAAAATATTTCAGGCCCATTTTATACTTAATTTCTGGCAAAAAACATTAATGAACAAGTGTAAGTATTGAGGAAAAATAGTTAAAGCGTTTTGATAGCTTCTACTGAAAATAAAATACTTGGGAGAAAAAAACCTCATTTTCATGGTAGTAATAAAGTATATACAAAAAAGTACTACTTGAGGAAAAGTTGTCATTTCCCGTTGTAAAATTGGACTATTATTTATGAACATGCTTATACCTTTGTTTAAATGGCTGGTTTAGGTGACACTTGCTAGCAGTGATGTCATCTGTGACAAAAGACCCAAAATTTGACCTTCATGTTTTTCTCTCCTGTGTGTGCTTAGTCAAACTTAAACTGGTGTTTTTCTATTAAAGCCCTTAGAGACGAAGCTGATTTCTGAAACCTCATCTGTTTGCCAAGCAGAGCAAGTTGCCAGAGTTATAGTGAAAGATGCCATAGTAAGTAAATTGTGTTTTTTGAGCATGTTCTGTGGTGAAGAGACTGGGACTGAGACTGTAAGATAATGGCTAAGCTAAATGCAAAAGCAATTAACACAAAACAGTTCTCTTAGGGTAGTTTGAACAAGAGCTGTTTTCTTAATTCTTCTTTTGCCACTGTGCCCACAAACGATTTTATAGTCTTTCAGAAGTAAAAGGTATCTGAAGTTGTACATAGACAGATTAAAATGATGCATCAGTATGATGCAATGTCTCAAAGATGGATTATGACTGACTTGAAAGCACTGAACTATTGACTTTTTATGTATCAAATACCATTTGTCTAACCTCAAAAGCTTGTTGTACTCTTATTTTTCTTGAAGATGAGTTCATATAAAAATAATTTTACAATAAAGGAAGGCAGTTGACCTTTTTTGGTTTTTAATATCTGAAGTATGTGATTTATGAGTTATTAAAATACATTAAATGCTGTTCTTAGTGTATTGCCTTTCTGAGGATTTTTTTTTTCAATGTTTTGTGCTAGGGAATGCCTGCATGCTTAATAAAGCACCTCAGAATAGAAGCAAACATGAAATTTCATGATCATAAAGCACACCAGTTGAATCCTAAAATCTGCAATTACTTTGCAGTTCCAAATACTCTTGATCCTCAACATGGTTTACGTCTAGAGCAGGTGTTCAGTTGTGAAGTTTTTACAGTGTTTTCACAGATACAGCACATAAACACAAAATTATGTCTGATTTTGTTTTTAAAGCAAGTACTACCTCAATAGAGTATTCTTCTCTGGTGATTGAGGAAAATTGGTCTCCTCTCTCATCTTAAGTATCTGGTATATTTATACCATACTTTCTACACTTTGGATCGTATATTAGTTCAGACATGGTCTTCATGCACTCTGGCCATCAGCAGAGAGACTGAAATAGAAACAAGAAGGTGTTTGTGTGCTCTCAGGTGTGTGTTGGGAAATAATAAGATCTAATAACCTCTACTACTTTGCATAGATTTACCCCTAACCCTGAATCAGGAACTCCACCTTTTCCTTTCACTTCCACATTCCACAGACTTGGTCCCACAATGTTTCAGAAAGTCTGTCTGGCATAAAGTCAAATGAAAACAAATGAGAGAAGCCTGGGAGTAAGAGCTGTAGAACTGCAATTTTACTGTAAAGTAATTAAAGTTGTTTGGTTGTTTGGGGTTTCTTCCTGGTATCTTTCCCCCCTTTTTCTCTCCTCTGAATTGGTTAGCAAGCTGTGTCTTGCAGTTAAAAATCCTTGATGTAGGTGAAAGAGAACCTGCTACCCAGCATTTGAAATACACCCCCTTGCAAATCTCATGTGATAAGCAAGCTAATTTTAACAAAAGGCAAGCTGTATTTGTCATACAATTACAGTAGTGGTTGGTGATCTGATAGAGTTAGGGTATCAGTCTGTTTCTGAAATATGCTTATAGCTGTGAAGACTATAATGTATTTTCTATAGAAGTAAGAATGCCTCAAGAAGAAATTTACAGCCTTTATATCTTGTAAAAATCTGCAGTAATTTAGCACACTGTCTTAAGAGAAATTAGCTTCCTTTTCCATTTTTAAATGAATGCCTTTTGGAATGTTGCTGTATAGCCCAAAATATTTTGGAGTATTTTGCTTCTTAATTGTGGCAATATATTTTACAATAAAATATTTGTTGTTAGTGATATCACTTATCTGTGTCGATCAAGAGTAGCTGTTGAAATAAGACACATCATGATTTGCCACAAATGGGGAAATTACTGTTTGTTTTCTTAATCCTTCTATCCAGCAAGGGAACTTCAACAGCTCCGTTGGATCAGATGGTTACATGCTGTCAATATTGACAAGTGGAATGTCACCAGTCACTTCTATTACTGAAGGTCTTCAGCAGGTAGGATTTGGGAAGTACCTGTTGTCATATTTCTCGTAGTTCAAAATAATTTCAGAGTGTAGAACGTGATGCAAGAATGGATTATCTTTTCATCAAATGGCTGTTAATACTGTGGCACTTGGGTTTAGGAAACTGCAGTAGTTTTTTCAAGCTGAAGCAGCAAGTTGGTGACTGAGCTGAGAGTATTCACTGCTACTCAGTCCTGAACTGTTACATAGTTGGCTTGGTTTGGTAAGTTTGTTTTCTGAAGATTATATAACATGCCTGCCTAGAACTTGGTTTTAAAAAAAAATTTATGACTCATTAATAAGGTGCAATCTGGGATCCAAAATGAATTGAAAGCTGTTTCTCTTTGTTTCCAGGTTGTTTGCATGGGCATTTTTCGCATCATTGGCCTATTTTACCTAGGAAGTTTTGACAGCATAGTTCGTCGCTGCATGATGCAAAGGGAAAAATCTGAAAGTGCAGATAAAACTGAGTAATCTTTACTGTGAGTGGAAAGAAGAATGTCAAGCAGTCCTGGACAGCTTGCTGCTTAAGTGGGACTCAGTTTTGCTCCTGAAGGATATAGGCTGGAAGTACTTGCATGTATGACAGAGGAGTCCCCTCAAAAGCTATGAAAGAAAAAACAAAAGTACAAATCCAGAAAATGCCAAACTATGCAAAAGTGCGAATGAGGATTAGATATCTTTTTTTTTTTTGGTGATTTGAGTTGGAAAGAATTTGGAGAGCTCGTAAGTGATCTGCAGAGTAGAATTTGAGAACGGACAATGTGTGGTAATTCTGGACAAATACTTAAGTTTTCTCACTTTGGTGCTTATGGATGAAATAAGTACCATGACAGACTGGGCTGAAGTAGATTGAAGTCCCCTGAACAAGCTGGTACCTTCTGCTAACGTTTTGGGACTGCTTTTGATTTAGAATGTTAACTTTTCCTTTGGCCAATCTACAGATCCTTCTGTCAATGACAGCTTTCCTTATTCTGTCCAACATACAACTGGAAACCTGAAGATCACAAATATGTTTGTATGATCCAAGCTTTCTCAGTGTGGGAGTAATTAAAAAGTATGGTTTAATATATGCATACTTTCTAAAGGGAGATGAAGAACCCGTTCCCACAGAGAAATGCTAGGAGATGTGGTCGGGTCTGTAGTTCTTCTGGCCTTTGAAGTATGTTGTGAACAACAACAAAAAAAATCAAACCAGTATCAAGTGTGTCAGTTATAACTCAGCATTTTAAGCCATTGAAACAATGTAGAATTTTTACAGAGACCCAATCTGCCAGTTTTTGCTCTGGAAAGGGAAGTGGCTTAATGCTACTGTTATGCACATTAATTTCAAAGCTGCAAATGATGAGCCAAACCAGTAGGTGATGATGGAATCAATTGTAATTAAACTGCCGGGCTCTTCCAGTAGCAGGAATGTAGCTTTTTAGGGCAGAGGGGTCAGCCGGGGGGAGAGGTGTGTGTCAGAATGGCCTTCCACACTGCATTTTATCACCGCACGGAAAAGCTTTCACATGAGAAATTACATAAAATACTCTCCTTATATGACCCACTTCTAATTTGTTTCATTTACATTATCTGAAACAAGGCTGCTCAATAACTGCTTCAGAATATACAGAACCCAGTGGTTGTTTCTAATAAATCTCGTTTAACACTGAAAAAGCTTGATGCATAACAATGATGTTTTAAGGGTGCACTATGTATACAGTTTATTTAATGGACCACTATAGTATAAGTGCCTTGTGAGCTGCTTTTTTTTTCAAAAGCTGCATATTTTGTATTTGTTAGCACTGGTGTGTTTTCAAGGTCATATTTCCATTTTCATTCAGTATTCTGAATCGAAAATTATGTGTAAAACCGGGCACTTTCACTTCTTTGACAGTAATATTTAACAACCAAAATAGGCAAAATTGATTGCTTCTGTTAAGAGATTCTCTATATCTATTTAAGAAGATGTATTCAATTAAACTGAGATAAAAATTAATAGGTGGTTAACTGGAAAACCTTAGAATGTAATTTATTGAGGCTGGTTTTTTTTCCCTCTCTGAATTAGGTTGATCACTTTTCAAATTTTCTTCACATGGACTAAACTTGCTTTAATACCTGGTTATAAACATATTTTTTTGGAGAGGATCACACTGGTGCTCTCATTTTAAGTGGTGAAAATTCATTAGATTGCAAATGTTGAGGCGCTGTTGAATTCTTCACCAAGTCTGTGTTTTAGGTCCTGCCTCCTGATTTTGTTTAGATATGTGAAGTTGTGCATGCCTATAATATAATACTAATTTTGAGACTATAGTGTATTCCTGCATTTTTAAACAGCTTGGCTTCAGTGCAAAGAAATCCAGTGTGCATTTGTATTTCCTGTGCTGCTTAATGTGAGTGACATAAAGGAGCATTTATCATACATCCATTGTCAACATTGCTGTGTTTCTTAAAGCAACATAACAATGCTATTCATAGAATCATGGAATGATCTGGGTTGGAAGAGACCTTAAAGATCATCTCATTCCACCCCCCCTGCCATCAGCAGGGAGACCTTCTACTAGACCAGGCTGCTCAAAGCTCCATCCAACCTGGACTTGGAACACTTCTTCAGACCCTATGATCTATGTTATTCTGGTTTAGATGCAAATCAAATATTCTTGTGACCACCTGAAAAAGATACCAAAAAGGGTGAATGGGTTGTGTTGTAGTTTGAAAGAAATGCTTATGCATGTGACTTGATACCAGCACAAGCTTGAAGGTCAGGACTTAAAACCAGTAAGCCGTTGGATACTTGAATTTTTGGATCTTCAACTTGTAATGTTAGGGTTTGCATTTAAGAAACATGACCCAGAAGGTCAGAGCACATGCAACACTATGGCAGCTGGGCCTCTAAAGCTTTCAGGTTGGACATCTTGGATTGCCACTCACCTCCCAGTCATGACTGATAGAATTCAGTGCAAGTATCTGGATAAGTAAGACTACCAGGTGAAAGTTATGGCCCTGATCTACAGACACCTCAGTTTTGCAGACCTGATTTTGCATAGTGTAAGTGGTTGTCATGACAGTGAAACTGTAGGTTGAACTCTCAGCAACTGTGGAGGTTGGAACAAGGTATGTTTTTTAAAGCAAGAAGAATAATCTTTTTCATTGTTCCAGTTTCTGCTGTTGCAAGTCAATGATGTTAATTTTAGCTGATAAACTTCTCCACTGTTTTACTGTCAAAACAAGGTAAATTGTCAACTACAGCAACCTTTGGTATAAATTTTGTTTTCTTATGCACATTCTCTATCTACCAATGTACTCATTTTAAGGTCCAATATAAAGTGAAGGAGATGCCTTGTAATCTTGTGGAAAAATGTTTAGCAGTTGAAAAACTCTTGCCAGTTTAAATGTTACAAAACCTCTGCATCGAAATGTTTTAGCAGTGTATTAGACCCGTGAAAATCTTCAAATAGGCTTTACTTTCTACTTACTGTCTAATTGTCAATAATTTAATCACTTGTGCCATATCATTTGCTGTCTTGTCTCTTGTTTTCTTGGCCAGCCTTTAAGATTCAATTTAGGCTTTGATAGTCTTTTCCATTCCATGTAGTTTCTAATGACTGTTTGTTTTGTATACAGATTTATTATAATTTTACTTCTAGTTTACTTCACCAAGGTGTTCACGTGCAATTTAAATAGATTTAATATTTTAATAAGGAAAAATATATAGGTGAATAAAGTTTATTTGCTGTGAAAAACTCTAGGCACTTTTAAATGTTAAAGATATATAGCATTATTTGTAAAAAGAAACTTTGTGCTTATTGCGACATCATCTTTTGTGCCAGAACTGTAAACTAGTTTTCATATTTTATATTTCTCAAAATAAATGGAGAATCAACAAAGCCTGTAACTTTTAACTTCTTTGAGAGGATAAAGAGTAATGGATAAATTCATTTGCAGGGCTTTGGTGTGGTGGTTTTTTTAGTTTGGGTAGTTCTTTTTTTGAACCCGAGATTAGCTCAGCAGGAGTCTCTTAAATTTTAGGACAGCAGAGGGGGCAACATATCCTTCCATTTTAGCAGCTTAGGGCAGAGGTAAAAAAAGATGTAAAAAAACTCGACTGAGCATTGTCAGCAGACCCAGTATCCTCAAACTATAATGAAAGTGAAATTAAATTGACAAAACCTGCCTTTGTTGCTGGAGGTATTGCCAGTATGTAACCAGTGCTTGTGCTCTCTGGAAGTGCTTTTGAGAATCCTGAGGAGCCAAGCGATGCTCATTCTTCCTAGCAGAAAACAATAGAAGTAATAGTTAGGGCAGATGTCTTTCTGTACGAGCACTGAGCACGCAGCTGTGTAGAAAATCACTGTATTATGTTGGAGTTCTGTGGTAGGAACCACAGGCTTGAGTGTGTAGCTTGCCCCCAGCATAATAGTGAGGAAAAAATAGTGCTAAGATACTTACTCTCAAAGTAAATTCAAAATTGTAAATGCTCAATCTTTTAAAGAGACATTTGTATTAAATTATCAGAGAGGCAGAATCAAAGATGGATTGAAGAAAGCATATGCTGTCTAAAATGCGTTGCTGGCGTTAATCTTTTAATTCCCCAACATTCTAAGGTTTTAAATGGGAGAAGGCCATTTTGCAACTGGAGCTCCTGTTTTTTCCACTTCAGTACAAGTAGCAGGCCAAACTAGATTTCTCCTCAATCTTTTTCATAATTTAGCCTTGTAAGTGAAATAAGATTATCTTGTGGTTCCATTTAATTGGGTTTTTTCCTGCCCAGCCAGTACAAGGCATGCTGTAGAGTAGGTATGTGCATGATTGTCTGTCAAAAGCTGGTAGTAAAAACCTCATGAAGTAATTTCCTTTCCTCTGTCATTGGAGGGAGACTTCAAAAGGTGTCTGTCTTGCCATGCCTCTCATCCTCTCTTTTACTACTTTCAACCTAAGTTGCTCTAAATTGGTGGAAAAGGTTAAATGTGGGTGATGGTCTGCAGTGGGAGGAAAAAATGCTGGTAAGCTTTTGGATGAAACTTGCACTGACAGAAGTGGAAAGTGAAATTATTTTTTTTTAACCCAAAAGATGCGTATCTAATTTTTGGAGGGGGGGTGGGGCAGAATCTAATTTGATGTGGGAGATTCATTTCATAGACTTGATTGGGAAGGTTTGCTGTTTGGGGAAACCTTGATGAATATTATACTAAGTCTCCTCTGTGGTAGAATACCATCAATCCAGTCTGAAATTTTTTTTCTTTAGGTTAAAAACAAGTTTGTTTTCAGCTTGGAGGGGAATCCCCATGTTAATTTTAAACCTTTCCAGTTCTAACTCTCAAGTTGATTCTGTAGTTGTGCTGCTAGAGCAACGTAAATAAACATAAGGGGCAAGAGCAAAACATGCATGATTAACACAGTCATGCTACCAAGCACCAAGAATCAACTCCCTTGACCAAAAAAGGTGTTAAATCTGCAAAGATAGCAACTGTAAATAAGTATATAAAATTAGGTCTAAAATGAAATTTTTAATGACACAGGTTACTTGCAGCTGAGGGGAACAGCCTTTTCAAAGCTAACAGGTGCTTCAAAGTTGTTAAAATGAAGTGTGTTGGTCTTTATTTCAAAGCATTTACTCAAAAAAGTGTTTTCCCCCCTTTTTGCTTTAAGAAATTTTAACAGGTGTAATAAAAGTTTATGAAGCAGAGATGGATGTTCCTGTTTGTCTAGAAGACTGTTTTGATTGCCTATTCCTTCGTGCAGAACCTGCCTGCTTTGCTCCTCTGCAGTTTCATCTGGGAAGCTGGTGTCCAATCCTTTTCCACAGAGCACAAAGACAGGGCATGGGCGGCACTGCCTCAGTCACCAGCACAGGTTGGTGTCTTGCGAAAGGTGACGAGACAGCTCAGCTCTTGTGAAGGCAAGACCCTATTGCCACATAGAGAAGTGCAAGAGTACTGCCACAAGAGATGTCAGAGAAAAAGATATCCAGGGCTGTTTGCCTCCTTCCAATCCAAACCATGGGGCCTATGCATCCTGACAAGAAGTGAAGATGGTTGAGGGATGAGTACAGTAAAAGGCATCTGAAAGCCAGGAGCTGTTTGCTATGTTGGACCCTAAGGATATTATCCAAGTATCTCATCCAGCTGCCTTTCCTGATGAGCGCAATTAAACCCCATGAAATAAACCATAATTGCAGGTTGGGCGTACTTTAAGTGTTTTACAGTAGCATTATCTGCCCTGTAAGCGCTTCCAGCCAAAAAGGATCCACTCCACACCTGCAGCATTTGCAACACCAGCAAGATAAAAGGCAATCTCCCATTTCAGGAATGCACTCTGAAGAAGCGAGAAAGTTTGTTCAGGTTAGCCTGCCATCATCCTGGTTAAGAATGAGGAAAATATGCATCCAGGCTTCAAGGGTAGTACCTTTTCCTATGCTTTTTTTCATGCAGAAAACTGATTTTTAAAGCGTGCTATACAACAGCCAGCTGCTTCCTAGGCAGCAATGCTGGGCCACGCGTTGAGCAAACCAGCTGAGAGAGTCTAAGCAATAAATGGTGGCACCTGATAGCAGAGATTTATGTGCATCCATGCAAGTCTCTACAAGAATATTGCTTTCAAGACATTTCATCCAGCTTGGCAGAGATACCATAGATCCTCTGTGGGTATTGTGGTCTCACGGACAGAAACAAACATGAAGGTCATGTGGTTGGTGGTTAGTTTTACTCAGGGTGAGTTAGAAAGCTCTTGCAGGAACAAAGGCATGCAGAGTAAATGAATGCTGGCATGGGAGGGAGCAGCACTGAATGCCTGGAACTGAGGGAAGCAGGGTGGGTGGCACAGACAAATACCTCACTGGACATGGCACCAAAAAGCATTTACAGAGCCATTGGCTGTGTGAGGAGCAGCTTGGTGATTTGCATATGTGCAAATTCCCCACCTGTGGGCACGGTCTTAGTGGACTCCTTCAGTAACACCAGTATTTAAGCTGTACTCCAACACCATAAGGCAATGGATCTCTTCTGATGTCATAGGTGTATTTACCTATGTTGCTCTAAATGCTTTTTTCAGGTCACTCCAATTTAGCTTACTGTTGTTGGGTGTTTTGATTGGTGGTGATGGTGGTTTTGATTTTTTTCCAGAATAGAAAACCCCTGCAGATTTTCAGAAAAAAAATGTGGCAATGTCATTGCTAACTGTGAGTGCAAACACACATCCTGCTTGTTTCGTGCCTGCTCAGGCAGGGCTTTAAACAACCATTTGCTTCTCTCTAACTTCCCTGCACATGAGCCAAGGAAATGAAAGGGTGGGCAGGTCACCAGGGACCAGGATTGCTGCTGAAAGCCTGTTGATGTTAACACAAAGGTACAGGGAAAAGGTGTCTGCTTTCAGGTTGTTGGGAAGTTTAGAGTTGCCAGACATTACAAACTTTTCTACATAATTTGTTAATAATGATGTAGCAGGGGGCATCTGGGAGGCCACTGAAGAAAGAGCAGGCTTTCCAGGATCCTGTCTGGTCAGTTGCCCAAGCATGGATAAGAAAGCCGTCTCAAGAAAATAATCTGTCCCTCATGCTACCAGACCTGACTGATGCCTAAATGGCAATGCTTTCACTTCTCTTCAGTGTCAAAAGAGCTTTCTTGCAGGTGAGCTGCTGCTTGTATTCCTAATCAAGTTCCAATTCTTCGTACAGCTAATTCTTCTAAGTCTGATTAACTTCAGTGGGCTGACTCACATAAAGGTAAATGTGTGTGGAAGGACTTGCAGGATCAGATCTTGAGTAGGCAGCATCTTATTCTGCTACCTAAATGCCCCATGATTTCTTAAGCTGACTTTATGCACTGATTGCATGTTCCTTAAGAAATCCTGAGCTTCTCTTGCCATTTCTTCCATCTGCCTCCAAAACCATATTGCCTTTGTTTTGGATATCTTCTTAACTGTTGTTTTATCCTGCTGAGCTCAGACAAACAAGCAAGGTGAAAAGCAGTGCTGTGATGCAAACTCGTGACACTGTAATAGATGTTTATCACCCATTCAGGTAGCATAATTGCTTTTAAGATGCCGCTCCCTTCAATTAGAGCCATACAGGTCAGATGCAATGCTTTTGATGTTTAATGTTAAGAACAAGGCTTCAAGTGTGCATAATTTTGTTTTGCTTTTTTACAGAGTCCCAATTTGTCGTTCTTCAAGGCACAGTTTTTGTTTCCCATCACCCAATGCTAATACCCTTGCTTAAAGCAAACGCTTCCTGGGATTTTTCCCTTGTGTTTTTTATATTTTTTGGTACAGTCTCAGCTGTGTTTGGTGTTAGCAAGCTTTCTGGTGAACCATGACCACTATTTTCCTATTAAACTTTTTTTAAAAGCTGGGAGCTATCATTCCCATAACAAAGTGTTGAATGTGGAGCTGGTGAGGAAAAAGCATCATCACTAAATCCCTTTCAAACAGGGTATCCCATAAAATTTTGCTGTACCTGTTTCCATCAGGAATCAGTTATAAATTATGAAACTCCTATTTTACTGACTGTGTCCTCAGTACACTCTGTTCATTTAGCTGCCCTCACTTGCATTTCTACATGCAAAATACCTTTAAATACCATAAAATCAGTGATATTTTCAATTCCTCCTTACAAAATCCCATTGATTTTATATGCACCTTTTGTATCCATCTCATAGTGATTTACTCTTTGGGCTTTAAAACTGATCTTGCTAGGACTTCATTGTGCACCTAGACAGGGTTTCTGTGTTACTCAACATCTCTGTCTGATGCATTTTCAGTTGCAGGACCAATTGCATTAGATTCAATCACCAGCACAGTGACAGACTGAATGAGCATCCAGGTTGGCTATGGCCGTTCTGATTTCCTCTATCACTTGTCCCATTTAAACCATGGAAATGTTACATGGAAATGTCAGGTTACTTTCAGTTTTGAGAGACCTCTCGTTCTTTGTTCTCTTTCGGTGAATGAATATGAAGGTGATATTGTTACTTGGTTGACAGATCCCTTGTCTGCATTTCTGCCATCAGAAGCCATCCCTCAGCTCATTGCAAGCACTTTACTTTTGGGAGTCTTTCATATGGATGGAGATGAGATGCGCTTGTGGTCTATCATTAAACCATGCTGTGAGTTACACACTCACCCTGGTCAGGTACAGCCCTTAGTCCACGATCTCACAGAGCATCATCAGTCTTATTTGAACTCATTTCACTTGCTGTCCTGCAATCTCTGTCCCTCTTAACCCTCAAGAACTCAACCATCCACAGCCATCCCCGTCTCACACATCGGCGGCAGGAATGCACACAGGACGGATGAGAGGGCACCGCCTCGCCCCCGCAGTTTCCCGGGCGGGTATGAGGCGAGCGAGCTCCGAGCTCCCTCAGGACGGAGCGGGGTCCGGGGGCTGTCGGGGCCGAGCCCGGGGCGAGCGGCGGCCGCTGGGTGGCAACAGCCGCCCGCCGGAGAGGAGAGAGAGCAGGGAGAGGAAGAGGAGACAGGAAGAGAGGGGAAGATGCTGGCACTAGGTATGGTGCCGAGTGTCTCCCCGTGCCCCCCTAAAAACAGACGCCAGAAGGGTTAAACACCCTGAAGGCCGCCTCAGGCACCTGGAAAGGTGCTGTTTCGTACATGGCAGAAACCAATTCCTCGGTGCGGCCTCGAAACAAAACCCGGATCACCGAGGGCACAGGTGAGCTCCGTTTAGGAGAATCCGTCTCGTTTGGACGCGGAGAGTTCCCCTTCCTCTGTTGGAGGGACACCTGCTCACCCTTCCCACACCAGTGCCTTTTCCTCAGAGGAGCAGTCACGCTGTGAACCACGCGTGACCAGTCCGTGCCTGAAGGAACTATCTCTAAAAGCATACTTGGAAGGCAGGGTACATTCATTCCCAGTGCCCCCTGTCCAAGAGAACTCATGGTCACAGCTTTGTTTATGCATTTTATTCCTTTTAGCTTCGGGGGAGTTTACAGATGAGATTGTCATCCCAATCACCCTTATATCGACAAAAACTGTAAGAATTTATCAAACGTCTCTTTTCCCCTCCTGTACTGAGCAGAGAAAGGCGCCGGGGATGACCTTCTCCCGTTCGGCTTGGCATTTCCCCGGTATGGTGCCCTATTTCAGCTGGGGCAGTCCCAGCATTACACATCCCTGGCCCCCAATGTCGCGGCTCGGCATGGCAAGGGGTCTGAGCCACCGCTATTTCCCAGCTCTGTGGGTTTAATCAGCTTTAAAGGTTAACTCTGCTTCTTTGGTCAGCTCCTGATTGACCTCATCTTCAAGCAGCTCCTCAATGCCGCTCTTCAATGTAAAAAAATTCTGCAGGCCGGGGCACAGGGACAAACTCCGAGCTCTGAGCTCCGTTTCTACAAAAGGTCCTAAAACCTAACTCCCTGCCGGTCCCTGAAGACGGGCCGGGAGGGCGGCCTGCGCGGAGCAGGTGTGCGGGACCCCGCATGGCCCGCACGGCGGGGGGCACCCGGACAGCCGGGCCGGCGGCATCGGCAGCGCACCGCTCCGCGGGCCGCGCACACGCTCCAACCAAAATGCACGGCGCCCCGCACGCCTGCAGCGGGCCACTTTGCTTTTTAAAAAGGTGCATTCGGACTTCTTTTTTTTTTTTTTTTTTTTTTTTTTTTTAATATCTCCCTCCCCGTTTCATTTATTTAAAAAAAAATATTTAAATGAATCCGCGCGGGGCGGCGGCGGCGGCGCGGAGTGGGACGCGCTCCGCCGTGGAGAGCCGGCAGCCCCCAGCCCCGCCGCCGCTTGCTCCGCACGGGCGGCGGTGGCGGCGGGGCCGGCAGCAGCACCCGCGGCCCTGGAGCCCGCCGCCCCTCCGCGCCCGCCGCTCCGCCGCTCTCCGCACCTCCTCCGCCGCCCCGCCGCCGGCCCCAGGCCCGCGCCGCGATGGAGGGCGGGCCCGGACCGCGGGGGGCTGCTCTCCTCCCCCCGCCGCCGCCTATATTTTTTTTCTTCTTCTTCTTTTTTTTTCTTTTAAGCACCCCCCCTCCCCATTTCCCCCTTTTCTTGAATGAAGCGTGAGGCGGAGCTCTAGGAAACCACCGCGCCCGGCTACGCCGCGCGGGGCCGGAGCCACCCCTCGGGCTCCGCTCCTCCCCGCCTCTCCCCGCCCCCGCCGCTCCGCTCTGCTCCCCCCGCCGCCGCCGCCGCCGCCGGGAGAGCTCCCCGCCCGCGCCCGCCGCCGCTCGGAGCCGCCGCTGCCGCCGCCGCCGTCCGGAGCCGCCGCCGCCGCCGCCGGCAGCAGCAGCGCGGAGCGCCCGGAGGAGCCGCCCCCGGCCGGCGGGGTGCGCGGGGCTGCGCGGGCGGGCGGGCGGGCGGGCAGCGGCGCCGCGGCCGCGGTCCCCATCGGCACCAGTCACACCGCACACACGCCCCGTCCGCGCCCCTCTTCGGCAGCGCCAGGGGCTCTTCCTCCGCCGATACAAAGCTGCTCGGGAAATGGCAGCAGTCAAAAGCAATTTTCCTTCTTTATTTTTATTTTCGTTTTTTAATTAATATTTTTTGGCGCTCTTTCTTGTGAAAAAGAATTAATTTCCTAAATCCATACAATTTTTTTTTTCATTTTTAATTTTTTGGGTGTGTGCGTGCGTGTGTGTGGAAGCACCGGGTTCCTGCGATCGGTGTCTGAATGAAACTACGTAAATGCATATGTCTGTACGTTGCACTGGAGGGAAAAACAGAGCACTTCTGCGAGAGCTTGGATTCAAATGTGGTTCATCTGGTCTCCAGGATTTTCCGTCTCTTTGGGGTTGTTCGCCTTCCCGGTCTGCGAGGCGGGATTTTCTGAGCTTTGACACATCTTTGGAGATGTCTGTTAAACAGGAGTCTGGGAAAAAACATTTGAAATCGTAGAATTTTATTTTTTTTTTGCCCCTTTCCCATCCCCTTGTTGACTTGAAGCATCAAAGCAACCAGAACTTCACGCTTCTGAAGACTTGTGATGTTTGGATTTTATTGTTGCTATTTTTCTTTTAGAGGAAACTTGACAGAGGAACATATTTATAGTCCAAGTAAGTACTTTACAGAGGAAATTTAGTTTGTGTAACAAAAAAACCCAAAACCTAATGTTGAGGTTTCTAGCATAAAGTGCATTGGATTAACGTCCATCCAAGGCTGCTTTAGCAAATTGTGTTGAATTGCAATTTTTACAGTGTGTGTTCGTCCGCTCTTTCGTGTCCGTGGTAGTCCAGCACCTAGGGGAAAATGCACCTGATTTTGAGTCGGTATAATATTTTTTAAGATGTATTTCAACACCGAGGAGGAAATGGTCCTAAAGTAAATTTATAATAAGTAATAAATGTGCACCTGGAAGTAAAGTATTTGCAGCATTCTAATCCCTATTTATGCCGTGCATCTCAAACCAAGGAGGAAACACTGAGAAGACAAAAGTACCTCCGAGACCCCGAGAGCTCCCCCACACCAGCATGAATGAAACCGTGTCCAATACAATAACTGGATTATAATTTTTGGTGTTATTAATTTTATTATTATTGGCTGCTTTACTTTTTTGGGTTCATCCTGCTCCTCTTCTTCCTCTCTCCCTTCCTCTTGCTGCTTCCTCGTGGGAATTATGGCTCATCCGGGGAGAAGAGATTACGATAACCGGGAGATAGTGCTGAAGTACATCCACTATAAACTCTCTCAGAGGGGATACGACTGGCCTGCCAGTGAGGACAGGGCATCCCTGCCTCCAGGTCTCTCTGCTCCTGCTGCTGCTGCGGTTGCTGCTGCTGCTGCTGGGACTTCCTCTGATCACACTGGGCTGGTGTCTCCGCACCCCGAGCCCCCCGGCTCGGCTGCTGCTAGCCATGCGCCCCCGGCCGAGGGGCTGCGCCCCGCACCCCAGGTCGTGCACCTCGTCCTGCGCCAGGCAGGGGATGAGTTCTCCCGACGCTACCAGAGGGACTTTGCCCAAATGTCCGGCCAGCTGCACCTGACGCCCCTCACGGCCAGGAGCCGCTTCGTGGCGGTGGTGGAGGAGCTCTTCCGAGATGGGGTTAACTGGGGCAGAATTGTGGCCTTCTTCGAGTTTGGCGGTGTGATGTGTGTGGAGAGCGTCAACCGGGAGATGTCTCACCTCGTGGACAGCATCGCCGCCTGGATGACCGAGTACCTGAACCGGCAGCTGCACAACTGGATCCAGGACAATGGAGGCTGGGTAAGTGCCTTGACTGCTCGGTTCCTCTCCCGGCTCCAGCCTGTGGCTGGTGGGACCCCAGGTTGGGCAGTGCCCAGGATTGCACTCGTGGCAGCAAAAGGTTTGCCCAGGGGGTGTCTGCAGTGCAATGTGCCAAAGCAGTGCAGGCCTTTTGCCAGTTGTCAAGTTTCACCTCCATGCAGGGTAGGGTGGAGTGGTTTGAGTTGAGGGGAACTGCTACAGCTTGTGAACAAAAGGGGTGGTCAAGGCTCTGTCTTCATCTGCGGTCTCCACTTTGCTGTGGTCTCCACTTCTCCTGTCCACCCTCACCTGCTGGCAGAATGGAGGCAGGTTCCTAGCCAGGGCAGGTTCCTAGCCAAGGCAGTGTTGTGCAGTGGGGTGGGAGGGGGCAGCAGGGATGCCCATGCCAGAAGAGGCATACACACTGCAGTAGGTCCCAGGCAGTGTCGGGACAGCAGGGGCCACCTGTGTGTGTGTGCTTGCAGTATCCCTACCTGCGAGGGGTGATGTACCAGACTGGTGTGCAACAAACATGGGATGCTGGTGTTGCCAGCAAGCAGGTGGCCATCAGTGACAGTGTCTGCAGCTGTGGTTGTCACTGGAGTGGGGTTTTATGGGATAAAATAAGTCTAGAGTGAAAAATCTTTGTCTTGAGATGAAACAAAGGTGCTGGGAGACGTGTCTGTGGGCTTGTTCTGGAAAATGAGTATTTGTTGTGATCTGATGAGTGGCTGTGTTTCTAGGGTAGAGATCACCTCTGTCTGGGGCAGGCTTCAGCATCAACTAGAGAGGGAAGCTTTCCACTGGTGGAAAATGGACAGCTTTTTCACTTGTAGTCAGTTAAAAGCTTTTCCTCTCTCCCTCTCTTTCCAGAATAAGTAACTGCATTGAATCAGAAGGGTATTTATTTCCTTTTTTCCTTTATTAGTTGATGTGCTGGAACAAAATGTGGTCCCAGCTGCTCTCCCACAAACCAAACCTGTTGTTGTATGTGTAGAGCTTATGATATTACTGTTTTGGAGGGAGAAATGGCAACAGTTATACTGAAGAAGAAACCTATGTTGAGAGCTGGCAAAACTCACCTAGAAATGGAGGTCAGCTAGGTAGGACACTGGCAATTTCAGGTTCTCCTGTGAAATACAGAAAGCTGACTCAATTACACAGCACACCTTTAAGAGGTGTATGTAGAAAAATGTAAATTACATGTATGTTTCCCAGTTAACATGTTTTTCAAGCTTGGTGTTTGTTAGCACTGGGTCTCTTGGTAAATCAGTGTTAGGCTAAATAATGTGCTGCCTGCATTGACTATCTCTGTTAAAAAATGAAGGTGTTGCCTTCCCTGCTGCTGAACCTGCCTGACTAAAGGGGATTCATGTCCAGCGATGCAGAGGACATCTCCTGCTGCTATAACAGAGGGAGCAAGGCTTTGGGGCCCTTTTCTCACCAGGAATCCACACTGCGCACCTCCCAGAGGAGTGCTGCTGATCCCTGCCTACAAGTCACACTGGAGGCAGGATTGTTCTCCTGCTCTCCTCTGCTTCCATCAAGAAGAAAAAAAAAAATCAAGATTCATGGGGCCAGAAGGGGGAGCAAAAAATGTGTGTGTGTGTGTCTGTGTGTCTGTGTATTATATACAAATAGGCACACATACACAGACACACACTTACGTATATACACACATACACACAGCATGACTCCAGCACTTGGTTGCTGGGACCACACTTGGGAGAGGCAGGTCTATCCCCTGACCCCCTAGTTCATGGATCACTACAGAGGGTTTGTTAGTGCTGTGGGGGTCTTTTTTCACAAAACAGATAACTGGAGGGAAGGAAAAAAACCCTGAATGGTTCCGGCTTTTGGAGAGCTTGGCTTGTTCAGAGACGAGCAGCTAAAGGGTTAGGGATTTTGGAATTGCACTTCTGGGCTGGGATGCCTGACTTGTGCGTAAGTCCCTCCTCAGGCTGGAAGCCCGTCTGCAGAGCTGGGGCCCTTGGTTAGCTCCAGAGCCAGTGAAGTCATTCTGTTGACTCCAGTGAGCTTTGGATCAAATCGTGAGCACGCTGGAGATGTATTGTCCTGTGGGTGTATTGTGTAAAGAGAAACATAAATAATGAATAAAACTGAGAATGTGAAAAGACAGGTGTGACCAGGCGTGATTGGCCAGAGGAGGCGAGTGCTGGAGCTGTTGCTTGACAGTTAGAAGTACAAGAAACTCAGACTGTAAGCAATCACTGCCCTTAAAAGGAAAGGATTCTTCTTATCAATAGCCATTTAATTGTTTATTGAGGTTTCCTGTCAACAAAAGCTCCAGAATTTGGATGCACGTGATACTGTTTACTGTCTCTTGTTATTTGTAATGTACGCATGGAAGATGTGCAAAATACTACCTGAAGGTGGCTTTTGCTTGTCTCTCTGGTATATGGCTGGTACCTTTGAGCCCTAGCATTATTAAACACAGGCAAAACCTTATAGCTGGTTACAAAGAACAAAAGACTAACATGAAGTTGCAAACACAGCTTTTGGGATCCTCTCTTCAGGCAGAAGAAATCAAGGAGGACATGAGGCAGTGGATTTTTCTTTTTTCTTTTTTATCTTTTTTTTTTTTTTCTTGATTTCAGGATCTGTCAGTGTAAAAGGATGCTTTAATACATGTGCTTGGTCTTCAACTTGCCTCTTGCACCATACCCCATGTATGAACCTTATTCATAAATGGCTTTTCCAGAGTGGCTTTGTATGTGGTCATGTTTGGTAGGACTTCAGGACAGCCTCTTGCAAGATCTCCCTGTCATGCAGGGTGCTACAACAGGCAGGAGCCCTGGCTGCTGTAGCCTTCTCCTCCTTTATATTTTGGCTCCCTGTTAGTTTGTGGAGTGGTAAGTTTATTAGAGGCTGCACAGTACCAGAGAAGAGAGTGTCACATTTAGTCATGAGAGCATGTTTTACACAGCAGGTAATTTGGGCAGCATGGGCCTTGTGTCTCATGAATGGGCCTGTGTCTTACACTCAGGTCTGAAATTTGGTTGATGTGTTTTTCTTGTTTGTCTGTTTGGTCTGAATCCATTCTATAAGTTGACAGTGTGTTTTCAGGATGTGAATTCTTTATATTGCAAGGGAAACAAAGAAGGAAAACATATCGAAGGGCAGGGTGGGAGGGGTATATAGCTGGTGGAGTATAAATTTTAGGCACTAGACATTGCTGATAATGGTGTCTGGGGTTGTTAATGCCCTTACAATACACAGCCTCATGGGTTTGTTCAAAACTTAGAAAAAGCAACAGATGGGGACTGCACGTAATCTGCATTATTAGCTTGTGGTTCTGGTGGCAAATAAATGCTGCTTTCAAAGATTTTCACTTTGGCCAGGATACCGCAATATTGTACTTTGGCCTGATAACATCTTAATTGTATTAAAAAAGAAAAAAAGAGGAGAACTAGCTCATCTCTGCAATTTTGTGGTACTTGGTATAATATGTGCTTTCTGATTAAAAACTTAATGGCTTCATTTTAATTTCCAGAGCTACAGAAGGACTGGCTTGGCAGTGGCCTGTCGCACTTGGCAACTTTTTTTGACGTTGACGTGGGGAACACTGAAGGGATGCAGTTGGTGTGGGAGAAACAACTGTGTTTGTCTTGCAGTGATGGGTTCCCTCTTTGGGCACACACCCTAACAGACGTGGGATCAATGCTTGGCTCTGGGCACTTGTAGTCCAACATATGGCTTTCTCCCCAAGCTGTTAAAGAAAAAAACAAGAGCATGAGCACTACAGAACTCCTTCTGTACCATCATATTTACATAGACATGTACATTTTGATATAAAGTATGAGAAGAAGCCCAGGTAAGAGAACCAGAGAGAAGATTCAGCCAAGAACACCTAATTTTAAATTACTGTATTTACATTTGAACCAGGAATGCAATGGCCATGTGCTTTCATGTGATTCTGTTCCTTTGTTGTGGTTGTTTATATTCTGCTCAAGAGTTAAGGCCACATACAGAGAAGGATTTAGATATCTGAAGAGGACCTTAGATGGAACATAAGCACTTACATCCTCCAAATGCCTGCCTAGCCAGAGTGGTGATGGAAGTCCCTGGCTTCTCACTGTTCCTCACCCGAGCTCGTCAGGAGCTGATTCTGCCTTGAGAGAAGGGAGGGACTTCGGGGCTGTATGGGACACCATTCCCAAGAATCTCCATGTCCCAAAGCTGGCAGACACCCTTTGGCCCAGCTGCTGTCACTTAGGTGCCATCCTCACCTGCAAAAGCATCTGAGGAGAAGTCCCCACTTTTCCTGGCAGCTCCTTAGTTTAGGCCTTTCCTGAGCTTTGGCAATGAGACTTTCTTTCTCCAGCCTGCCAGTGGGGCATCACATCTCCAACATCTCTGGAGGTTTCACCTTCCAGGTGGCTGTTGATTTTGCTGAGGTGTCTTCCCCTCTGACAACAGGTCTCCTTCTAATTCTGCAGGGGTGAGATTTCATTTGGTGGAGGAGGAAGAACTAGGGTGTCTAATTCCTGCAGTCTGATGTGTTTTCTCAGGTGGCTGTCCACAGCCAAATGAATAAATGCTTCTTAGATGAGCAACAAGATCCCAGCTTTTTCTTCTCCTGAGCTGACTGTCCTAATCACTGATGATTTATTACTCTTTTTACTCTTTTATTTTGTGCCTGTTAAATAATTAATTTTCTTTGCTTGGTGGCACACCTTGGAAAGGAAGCTGGGAGGATCTCTGTGCCCTGCAGTGGTCCATGGCTGTGTCATGAAGGTGAGGGATGGCAGAGGCATCTGCCTCCAGGACAGAGCTAGAGATCATGGACCAGTGTGGCACAGGGCCCTTCCGGAGCTTGTGCGTGGGGCACTGACCAAAATCCCATCCCTTCTGGGCTCTGGATTTGGGCTGCTCTGCTAGGCACCCTCCTGCACAACACGCTGCTTCTTGTGCAAGTCCCAAGCAAAAGCCTCTTGCTCTGTCAGCACAGGACTTCACCTGGCTTGCAGAGGGATGCCAGGTGCTTTGCCAAGGAGAGCATGGAGCAGAGGAGCTTTGGCTTTCTTCAGCGGCGATGCGCGGCCTTGTAACGACTCAATCCCCAGTGGGGCTAACCCCAAGTCACTGTTTGACTGGTAAAGGAAACTATCTGAAATCCACTCAGTTAAATAAGTGAATTGGCAGTTTCAAGTGTTGCACCTTCTAGGTCCTTTGCCAGTTTTTGTGGCTTTGTGGGTTTATAATCAAATTCTCAAAATATTATCAAAATATTTTTCTTTTTGCTGTTGCTGAAGAAAAAGAAATTTGTTCTGCGGAGGATCTGTGCCGAAGCAAGGAGAAGTGCTAGGGCAGAAAGAGAAAATGATTGTGGTTCTCTAGTCCTTTTCATTTATAATAGCTTTCTCTGTAACTTGCAAAAACAGTGGGCTGCATATTTTCTCAGAAGTCTGTTTTTTTTCTAAAAAAACAAAAAAAATGTATTGACTGTGACCTTTAAAATTTCAGAACCAGGGGTCTCACTTCTGGAGATGATGTCATTTGCCTTGATCTTGCAAAGAACTGTAAAGTTCAAACAGCAATCCTATTAAAAAGTTTTACTTTACTTTCAATATCAAGAAATAAGTTTGTTCTGTGTCTGCACTAACACAGGCATCTCCCAAGCTGCTGTGTTCGCTCTGCTGGACAGTAAGGAGCTTAGTTTTTTGAGTATGTAGCTTGAAATTCAGAGTCGGTAATCCATGGAGAAAATCCAGTTGAATTTTTCTGCCGAGGCACAAGCGTTCCTCCGATGGCAAAGCACGGCTCTAGCAGGAGAATCACAAGACCTATGCAGTGATGTGTGAAATTGCATGTGGAGCAGAAGCATTTTCCCAGCAGCCAGATCCTAGGGCCCGGGCTTCCTAAGGCAGCATGGGAACTTTGTACTGCATGGCCAGCAAACATTGAGCCCTGGTGCTCAATACAGGTGTCCTTGATGAGAGAGAGAGGGTCATCTCTCAGCAGGTTGGGCCTGGTGGAGAGGTGGATGCAGAAACGGGAGTGGTGCTCATGTGTCGCTCTGAAACCTCTGCTGTGGTTTTGGTCTCGTGTGGTGGTTTGTGCCTGGTGCACAGAAAGCCAGCCAGGCTCTGCCATCACCACCAAGCGGTGCTGGGCTGGGGCTTGGGCTAAGGGTGGCTGAAGTGGTGGCTCTCTGCTTGCTGGTGCGGGATGCCAGCAGTTGTGCTGTGTCCTTGTCTCCCATCTTGCTCTGCAGCCCGCTCACTGAACCAGCCCAAAGCCTTTTATCACCACAATCCTGCCCCAGGGCTCTGGCAAGGCAGTGGCCACTGGCTTCTGACCTGAGGTCTGGGTAGCCCCAAACTGGGTCAGCAGCCTGGGCAGTCATGGAGCCAAAAAACAGTGTAAAAGATCTGATTGAATAATGACTATCCTGTTAGCAAAGAGGATTTTTACTTGTTGCCTGATTCATTTCCATCCCTTTTGGTGATCAGGGTTATGGTGAGACGTTCTGGTTCTCTGGCTGTTTTTACTTTCTGCTTCAAGGTGGAGCAGCAGTCCTCAGCTTCCTGACTGCCCCTTCCATCCCTGCTGCTGGCACTGGGCACTGGGTGCTGGGCAGGGTGCTGGGCGCTGCCTCCTGGCCCTCAGGAGCTATGTGTGCCAGCTCTGGCCTTGCCCTGCCCACCTCCATCCTTGTTTTATTTTCCTTCACACCCTTGGGAGGGTGGAGCCCAGCCCTGTTTGGTTTGTTGGTTTTTTAAAAATAATTTATTTATGAGCACCTCGTGGCTGCCCTCCTGCTGATTTAGTAATAATAATAACAACATTTGTTACTCAGTGGCAGCAAAATACTGATTATTTCTAAGGGCAGTACCGGCCTGTTTTATTTTCCATTTCATATATAATAATAGGATGGATGAAGGTGTGCAATGCCATAAATCTTCTCTTCCCCAGCAGGATAACATCCAGGCCTTGGCAAACATGAATGCTGATGACAGATTTGAGGGATTTTTATTTTACTCTGGCTTTCAGTCTCATTAACAATCTGATGGCTTTTTTTTTTTTGCCTTTTTTTTTTTCCTTTTGGCTTCCAAAAGACTATGAAACCAGATAACTTTTCCAAATGCATCTGAAAGTCTGGAATTTATTTTCTGTTATTTTATCTTAATGTTAGTTTGCTGTCATAATTATTGTATATTGATAGACTTTACAAAATTCCCCCTTGCTGGAAAGTTCCTTGCCAGTTTCTGGATTTTACAGTTAATGAGTAAGAAAACAAATCTGATGTTAGAAAGTGTTGCCATTGACTTCAATAGGAACAGGAAGAGGCACTTAATTGGACAATTGTAGTTGTGTTTACTTTGTATATATGGCAAGAAAAATAAGATCAAATGAAAAAGCCACAGGTTTTCAGCTAATAGAGAGAACCAGCCTTTTCTGCAACACATGATTAACCTTTGGAAGTTGTTTTCATGGGAAAGCTGTGAGTGAAAGTACTGAGTTGCATCCAGGAAAAGTTTAGATATTTATTTATAAGAGTAAGGAAAACATCTGTGCTGCTGTTTGAGTCAAATTGTTGGAAAGGGCAGTCATACACCTTGGGGTAAATGTAACATCAGCTGCTGAAATCAGATCACCAGGTGCTGAGTGTAGAGCTTTCTCCAGGTAATGCTATTTCAAAATTATCAATTCCATTATTTCTCCCCCAGAGCACCTGGTGTTGGTTGGTGACTGGGGATACTGGGATGGATGTGCTGCTGGCTCATCCATCCAGGGAAAACTTACTCCTGCATGTGTTTTGTTAAGGTAATTTTAAATGCACTTGATGTGTTTCTGCACCTACATCATAGAATTTATTCGTGTGCTGACTGGGGTTCTGTTGTGCATTGCCATTTCTCATTTAAAGTTGCAAGCCAATCCTCCTTGTATTTGTCATCCAAGTTCTGCAAAAAGAACCAGGAGCTGGATTTGACTGTGGTTTGACTTGATGATCTTAGAGGTCTTTTCCAACCTAAATGATTCTGTGATTCTATGATTTTGAAAGGCTGCATCCTTCAGTGCATACATAATTTTATTGCTATTTTATTTAGGAAGCATGAAAAGAATGATTCTGCTTTGTTGATTGAAAAGGCAGCTCAGTGGGTTTCAGGACACTTTGGTGAGTAATTTAAGAATGTGGGCCAGGTACAATAAAAAGGAAAGGCCTCATTTTACCCCGCATAGGGACTGAAAGAGGCCATCACACAGTTGTTTGAGAAAGTAACTAAGAGTCAGAACTTAACTTCCTCTTCTTGCTCTAGTAGTGAGTGTACGATAGGAAATGGGGCAAATCACTAATATCTCTCTTTTTCAGTTAACCCATATATGAAATAGGTATTCTTGCTATATAGCACACAAGGTATGGGAAATTTGTTGCTGCCATCATGCTATCATGAACTGAGCTGATGATCTATAATTAAAAAAAAAGGAGTGATACAAGGTACAATTTTGAACAAAATGTCCAGTTTAGTAATTTGGAGTTTAGAATAAAGCTCAAATCTGTAGCATTACATTTTGTCATTGCTGGAGCTTGCTAGCCTGGGAAAGAGCAAAGTGAGTCAGATTGTGAAAGTATCTTGGGTGAGATTTGAGTGGAGAGGAGATAAAAGAAGGAAAAAAAAGTCAAATGGAAATTAGGCTTAAACTTTTTCAGTTCCACTGTTTGAATGTTTGGCAATCCTTGTGATGGAAGCAGATTAAAAAGATGGGTTTCAGGTGTTGATTTCTAGTTTTTATGTAGGGGAAGGGTGAGCAGTGAGAAATGGCAAGTGATAGTATTTGTTTTCCTTTAAGTATCAGCACCATTCATTTGGTGTTTCAAGAAGGAATTTGTCTTTCCTTTTCTATTCCCACTGTATGAAAAAGCTGTTTGTGGCATTTCAGGAGTAGCATAGGTATATCATATGCACCCGTAGGAGGTATCTTTATACACTTGTATTCTTGTGTTTCCATTCACAAGATTCATTAAATGTTCAGATGCAAGTAGCAAAAGCGATTTAAAATATTTTTTTTTAAAAGTGAGTAGTAATCAAACCTTTTGGCATAATCATGAGCTTGAAGTTACTCTTAAATATCTTGCTGAACTGAGGCTTAGGAGACAAAATTTTTGTTATGTGCCTTGGAGAGACTTGCATGAGTCACTAGAAAGGTGAAATAAGACCACAGACAGCAGGCCAGTGAAATCTATGGGTCAGTCCTGTAGCCTGTTTTTGTGATGGAATAACTATTGCAGGCTTTTCTCTAACAGAGTGAGCTCCTTTCTTAAGAATATTTTTCACATGTTCAGACTTGTTATAAGATGTAGTAGAGGATCCTATTTCTAATCTCTTATTTTTAATAGAGAAAAAAGAGTTAGAAATAAATCAAAGATAAATACTCTAGTAAATGAGTTGGTATTTCCATTAGCAGAATAAGATGGTCAGTGCTGTACATAGATAAAACCTGTTGAGGTTTCATTCTCAAGAATGAACTCACAGCTTGAGTAAAAAAAAAGACAGAGAAAAACTGTAGTAATGACTCCCTGTTCATAACTGAAGCAAATTCTACATTGTGCTCCAAGTGTCTGCAAATTTTTCCTCAAGTCAGACATATCCAAAGCCCCTCTCCTGAAGTGATCTGGCACATCACATTAAATCACACTCTCCAAATATCTAATCCTCTGTCTGCTGCTGGATGCGCAAGGTCCCAGATATAACTGAGGAGGAATCCTAATGCCTGTGTTATTTCCAGATTCCACCTTGACCCGTTCCTTTCTCTGTTTTCCAGATCTGCAGTAATTAGCAGCACTGCTGTGGAGCTTGGCTGAGGGAAAGGCTTTGCTCCTCACGGGGCCGGAGTCCCGCAGCAGGGCGCCCTTACAAGAGAGAAAATAAACCAATCTCTTGAAATGTCAGGTGGCAATCAAGGCTGCAAGTAAATGAGCTGGCCTGGAGTCTGTTCAGGCTTCTGCAGTAGCTCATGGCTGTCTGAAAAAAAAAATCCCTGCAGTAGAAAATCCACGTATTTGGCTCTGGATTGAATGTGTGGAATCCTTGCCCGTTCGGAGTCAACAGCAATTTTTTTTCAGTATGGGTGCTAAAACTGGTGGTGTCTAGCCTCACACAGCAGTGAGCATGTGGGCAGACCCAGAAAGGGACCAGTGAGGTGTTGTGCAGAGCCCTGGTTACAGTGGGTGGTTGGGCACAGCTGTGCAGTGGTGGAAAACTGGAGCAAGGCTGCCTCTGCCTTTTCCTTGAGAGTGCTCTTCAGCCTGCCCAGGCATCCCCACTGTAAGGGGAGCCCAGGATGCCACACAGATCCTTCTGACTGTGCTGTGCGGAACAGGGGTAGTAGTGTCCCACCAGGACCACAACAGCTTTCTAGAAATTGGTCCTGCTCAGCTTGGCCAATGAAGCTGTTCCTCAGCCCCAGGGGCAAGCTGGGGAGCCTCCCTGGTGTGCTCTAGGAGCATGAGAAGGGGCCTTTCCACTCTGCTCTCAGTCTGGGTGGCACAGGTTGTGGGGAAACCTGTACCTTTTTTCATCCCTAATGAAGTGGATTCTTTTACAAGGGAATAGTATATTTATTTTACAAGCAACTGGTTTTTTCCTGTTTTTTAAAAAAAAACAATTATTTTCCCCAACACAGTGAGAAGGATGCTTGTGACATGGTAGTACATCCTGCAGGCTGGGACTTCTGTGGGAGTTCAATGGACTGAAGGAAGAGGCAGCACTGGCACACTGTTAGACTATGCAAACTGGCCTAGGGTTTGTTTTAGAAAACTTGCTTGCTTTTTTTTCCCCCCTGTCTCTCTACTCCCTTCTCTTCCCCCCCTGCAGACACAATACATCATTCTTGCAAACGCAACTGTTTAACTTTAATAACTGGCCTAGAGCAAAAACTGACAGTGGGAGAGGAGCTGTTTGGTTTGCAATTGCTGACAGCTGGAATAAACTACCTGTTCTTTTGGAAGGGATGGACAGGCAGCTTGTTTGGTTTTCAGGAGACTTTGATCCCAAAAGAAACTCCTCTTAACAAAAGGAAATAATGACTGGAACTGTGGCAGTTCAGTGTTACTGACTGCTCTTTATTTGTAAGGCTCCAAGTTCCATGGGGAAGCACTGTGTGCAGATGTCCCTTGCCTCTGCACTTCAGACCTTTCTGCTGAGAGCACCTCCTCATCCTGAAAGATCACTGTCACCAGTGCCTTGGGAGAGACCCAGAGTCCTGCTAAAATCAGTTTCCTATGATCAAGGTCCCCATCAGGCTGGTTTGACAGGAGCTCTTCAGAGTAGTTAAATGGCTTGGGTTCTCAAAACCCTGCCTTGAAGCAATGAAGGCTGAATGATTAAGTTAGAGATTAAATAATTTTGCAATGAATGGTTTTACCTCTGGCTCCTTAAGAAAGTCAGCCTTCTTACTTTGCCAGGTTTCAGAAGAAAATGGCAGTAGTCCCATTTCCTCTTCTCTTCCCTCAGGGCCTGCCACCCTTTTTATTTTTATTTTTATTTTTTTCCTCCCAGGGCCATTAGACAACATGCAAATTATTGTTAATAGGGCCAGAACAATACTGAATTCCCAGTGGGATCGTTAGGGTCTAAGCCACCGTGTGCCAGCCCTCAGTGTGACACTAATTTTGGCCATGTCTGCCCCTGGGTTTGGAGGTCAAGCGGAAGGGGGCTATTGAGCACAAACCTAAGCAGGACCTGTCCCTGCAGTGGGCTCTGGCCAGCCTGTGCCTGGGACTTCTTCTGACCCCCTGGTAAGGCTGGTGTGCCACAAGGCACTGGCTCCTTCCTCCAGCTCTCCTGCAGCCTCACTGAAGGTTCCTCAGAGGGGACAAGTCCTCCCCTGCACAGGGACCTTGCCCCCCTGAGCTTTGGTGCAGCGTCTCCAGAGGACAGGGACAGGTTGGGGGAGCTGAGGAGAGGATGCTCTACCCCCACATTTCCTTCCTCTATCAGGCCCTTCCTCCCAGGAACCCTGAGAGTCCTCCCCTGGAGGAACAAGTTGGCAATTAATCTTTCAACATTGGGTTTGGAAACTACATGGACTGTGTACCACAGCTCAGAGGGAAAGGAAGGGCAGCTGCCTTCAGGCCTTAGCCTTGAGCTGGGCTCTGTTTCTTGCCTTTGCTTTAAAGTCATGGGATTTTGCCATTGGAACTGTTGGCAGGGGGATTAGGGCATTTGTAAGACTCCTTTTGTAACACATTTTACAGGGAAGTGGTTGTAACTGTATTTGAAAGTGAATGTAGGGGACAAATAAAAAGTATGTCTGACATCACTGACTGAAGTAAAAGTAGGGGGAATTGGATGTCTGTCAAGACTGGGATTGCAAGTTCCTTTTCTCCTGCAAGACTTGCTGAGGTATGGTTGTGCCTGCTGCAGAGCAGAGGCTGAAATCCCCAGCTCCACTGCACTTTGGCAAATGCCAAGACCTTAACATCATGTCTTCACCCTAGATTTTGGTGGATGAACAAAATAAAAAAGGAATGCATTAGATTTTATAAAATACTTCCAAGTAGTAGTTTGGCTGGGTTTTTTTTCTCCCCTTCTCTCTCTTTTTGACCTTGGCAAGGATTCTGTGTGCTCCCCAATGCTGGGAATTCAGGTGTGCTTACCTTTAAAAGGTAGCAATAGACGCACTGAAGTCTCTGACTTCCAGGGAAGCAGAATGAGAGGACTCAAGCAGAAAGTGAAACTCTTTAAAAACACAAATGCGACAGAGCAGCTTTCTTTCATTTTCCCAACTAAGCATAATGCAAAAAAGTAAACAGTTGGCACAAATTACTTATACAGGTTTGCCAGGGGGCTGATCAAAAACACACTGAATTCAGCTGTATGTTTTGCACAAAGTTCAACAGGTTTTTTGCATCAGACTCGTTGCAAGGTAGAGAAGGATATTTTTTGAAAGAAAAATGCCATTTGAAAAAAATGTGGAAAATTCTCCAGCTCTACCTCCTACATGTTTCTATTGTCAAACAGTCACTGATCTTATTTTAGACTTGACCTTCGTGTTCTTTCCACAATACACAGGCTGAATGACATGTTATTCAAGTTCTCAGACAATATTATGATATATCTGCTTTTATATTTAGCTGTAACTTTTATTCTCCTTATAAACAAACCCACCTAATGCAACCACCACCTATCCAGGGAAAGTATTTCCATTCCCCTCGGCTTAATTTGGACAAATTTGGCATGAAAACATTCAATAGTTCCATAATAACCTTTGCAACAGGATGCCTGCTGTGCTGACATGCAGGTCTAGAGTGACTTGTACCATGTGCCAGGAAATTGCATTCTTAAGAAAAATCTAGACATAAATTCTGAACAATCAACACTTAAATTTTGAGAAGTCTGGCAGCAAGCTGTTATCTGCCTCATGGGTTTTCTCTTTAATGACTTTTTACTTTCTGAGCACTGCCTCTCTGTCCTTTATGCAGACTGTATGCCCCCAGCCCAAGTAAGCTGAGCTTTGGAGAGAGGGAGAGGGGGCAGTTCCCTTTTGTCGTTGTTGTACATTCCAGCACTGCACCTTGACATGGCAGGATGGCTTTTCTTACCAAAAGAAAGCAGAGCTTAGCTGGAAGTTACATAAATGGGCATTTAGCTCTCAGTGGGCATTCATACAGTTGCTGGGCTGCAGCGCAGTTCAGCCTTGCCTTCCCACCTGGCAAGCTGGAAAGAGGATGGAGAATGGGAAGAGATGGAAGTACCATCAGATCCATCTATCCTAAATCAGCTAGGGGCATCCTCACCCTGGGACAGGACAGTTTGTTCAAGTATGAGGGGACTGAAGACAGGGAAGAAAAGGTTCTCCTGCCTTGAGGTCTCTGAACACTTCATTCTTTTTTGCCCATCTCACTGAAAGTGGAACAAGCAAAGTGGAACAGCATCGTATAGATGCCAGATGCCAGAACTTCTGCCCTGCTGCCAGCTTGGACAAAGGCTCCATGATTCTCAAACACTCCCCAAATCTCCATCATTCCTACTTAAGGGAGCAGCAGCATGGCTGGAAGATCTTTATATGCCTCTCTGCCAAGACCTCCTAGGTGTGCTTTGCATGTTTCATCAGCAAGAAAGGAGTGGCTGTGGACAGAAGCAACTGGATCCCTGAGCTTTGCTGTTAGGAGATTGCAAGAAAAATTGTAAAGACACACAGAGCTCCTTAGGAGATAAAAAACCTGCTGGTTTTTGTGATGAGTTCAGTAAAGCAAAGGGCCAATTCAATCAGCAAAACATTAAATGGGGTTCTAGGAGGAACAGGGTCGGGGAGGGGCATTCCATGGATATGAACTTGAAGCAAAATGAAGGACTGTGAAACCGTGTGAACTGAACCCCATCGGGGAAGACTTACTAAAACTTGAGCCAGGAAAAATTATAGAGTTCTATAAATAGCAAAATTGAAAATTGAATGCACTTGTGTGTGTGGATGCACACATCTATCTATGAGGTCATGTGTGTAACAGAAATACAGTAGTACTTCGTGTGTCGAGGTTTTTTTAAGTAGTGGAAAATGTTTTAATGATTTTTTCTTTTTTTAATTTTTTCCTAGAGACGGTACATTATGTTCTGTCCTTAGGGCCAAAAACACAAAGTGCCTATTTTCATGAGGAATCCTACAGAAGGAGGAAGGGAAAGTATTATGCAGTGAAGCAAGAGTATAGTAGCCATTCCACAGTGATTACACATCCAAGCAAAGCCTGCACTAGAAAACTCAAAAATATATTAGAAGCGGAAAACAAGATGTGTGAAGTGTTTCCTATTCCCTCCCCACACTTAATGACAACCAAGCAAGCAGGGAGGTGGTCACGGAGTTTAAATTTAACCCCTTGTATTTGATAATACTGTATTTCAATGGCAGGCAGCAAGCATGTTATGTACACACTAGATTGAGGACTTCCTCTGCTTATTAATTTTGCTCCCTCAGAACTTTCAGTTATTTTCAGTATGTTAAAATAGTCCAGACACAAACCAGAAGTGACTGGAAGCACTAAATAATGCAGCAGACTTTGAAGAACTAAGGTAGTTTAAATGAATCCCAGCCTGAGCAGCTCCTTAATTAAAGTACAAAACTGGTTTTAGTTTTACATTAATAATTTGTGATTCCAAGTCTGACCCCTCCCCCCTTTACCTTTTAATACCTTTCATTCATCGTGTGATGGTCAAATTATGAATGAAATTAGTCTTCTGGAAAAAAAGAGCACTTTTCCATACAGAATTCAAATGAATTAAAGAATCTGTGCAGTTTTTCAATTTGATATAAGAGCAAGACACAGTCTGGAGTGGTAATGCCCTCATACCATGAGGGAATCAGCTTTGTATTTGAATTGCCTTTGCCGGCTTGTTTAATCGTTTATGATAACATCAGTAGCTTGGTAAATGATGTAATGGGAGTTAAATCAGGATGACCAGCATAAACATCTGTCAGTGCATGTGAACATTTGATGTATGACCCCAGGGCCCAGTGCAGCAGTCAGTATCTTGGCAGGCAGTCCTTGGACATCCCCGTCAGCCATGGTTTCAGGCTCGTGCGCCGGAGAGGATCCATGTCCCGTGCTCCGTGCCGGTACCAGGGAATGTGACCTGGCAGCCCAGTGTCAGGTGTAGCACCTGGCAGCAGGTCCCCTCCTCGCTGTGGGCACAGCTCACCCCGGTGCCAAGGCTCAGGGCGAGGCATCGGCATCACGGCGCTTCTCCCAGCGAGCCTCAGCTGGCACTTGGTGCTGGGCACTCTTGTGCTGGTCCTCTGAGAGCAGCAGAGTTTTACAGAGGTAACCAAGGTTACTCTGAGTAGCCATGTAGTTTGAGATTTACAGTCCAATTTGCACCCAAAAAAAATCAGCCTTGGGGTTTTGTGAACATAGTTTCAGAGGAATGATTTCCCAGGCTTGGATTATGCTGGTGTTATTTTCATTCAAAATCATCCTGTCATCATGTTCTTGCATAGATTTGTAATTTTCTGAAAGCAAGCTGGCTGGTATGTTCATGCTGCTCATAAATCTTTTTTTTTAACTTTTTTCTTTTTAATGGAAGTCATGTGAGAAGCTAAAAGTGTCTAATACAGACAAACATGCAATGTACTGGATGTGTATACCCTCAGCAGAAATGGACAGAAAGGATATGAAAATAAAATGTGTTACAGAGGAAGCGCAGAGCTAAGGGAACTTTGCCTGTTGCATTTTAGATTGAATTGTTCTTGGAGGGCAAAGTCTTTGTTGCAAAGGTAATAGAGGTGAGAAATGCCAAATGAAGAGTACAGGGGGGTGGATGGTTGTGGCTCCTTGGCCATCAATGAGGAGCCTCAGTGTAGGCAGACATGAAACTGTGGCTGGTCCCATGTGCCCACCCACTCTGAGAGCAGCTTTGCTTTAAGGTGTGGAGATAGGGGAAAACTCTTCCCATTTATGCTATGTCCTTGCTGTTATAGAAGTGGTTGCTTTCACACAAAAATTAGTGGTATTTAGATATTTTACTCCATTTTAGTCCCTTCAATGTACTGCACTCTTATAATTGACTTCAAAAAGAGTCTTTTATCAGTCAAGAGTAAGTACATGGAGTTGCAGAACATAGACTTCCTATTGCCACAAGTTTTCAAAAGAGAGCTGGCAGCACCTCTTGGTTTTTAATATGGATATAATATATAGAATCTGTTTGCAAAGAGAAGGAGTAAGTTGTATATTCTGTAGTTACTAGTGTTTTTTTAGATAAAATGCAAGCCATTCAGGAATGCAACTTAAGCTCCATTAATTAAAAATAAATCTATAGAAATAAATATAATTTCAAGCTAAAATATTTTATCTCTTTAAAGAGGCACTGCCCACTTTAAAAGTTATCATAATTAGCTGGATCATAATGTTAAAATTAAAAGTGCCAGAACAGCGCACAGTTATTCTAAATGAGAAGGAAGACTGGAAAAAGAAACCACCCCTCCTTGCCAGCAGTTGTGCACACATGCACCACATATGCCCAATTTGGTTTTTACAAAGTATGCTGTCAAGTGAATACTGTCATGTTCCCTGTTTAATCAGTTTCCTCTTTTATTTGTGCGCTGTTGTATATAAAAGGAAATCTGCTTGTAAAGTCAGGCTGTTTAATAATTCATTCAAAAATGATTAGAGTTCAAGGGGAAAGTTGTTCCTTTAAATGACTGAACCAAACAGGAAAAAAACATGGATAACAGAGGTTGAAATTCACTTCTCCTAGGATTATGTATGGTATATTTAAATTCCATGTTCAGATCTAAAAACTTGGCTTACAGTAGAATGTCAGTAGTTATCATTTTTATTTGAGTCCTCCTTTATTCCCCTTTTGGGTAAACTTTGTTTGTTCTGGTTCTTCAAAGGTGCTTTCTTAGGCAGTAAGATAAGAAAGATGATTCTTTTCTTTTGGTCTTTGCATGTTTTGTGTCTTCCCGAAACAGGCTGAAAAATCCCAGTTGGAATTATTTTTGCCAGCGGTAGTTTTCATCTTCTCTTCAGACTGTGCTCTACAAAGTGCCCCAGTAACCATTGCTGGGAAGTGTCCCCACGAGGAGCTGGGTGCTGGGCAGGCTGCAGCAGGGGTGTTGGGGTGCTGTGCAGGAGTTGGTGGCTGGGCTGGAAAGGGCACAGCCCTGACCGGGCTTCAGCCCCTGGCATGACTGTGTCCATGCCCTGGGAAAGTGCTTGCAGTGGGTTTTTTATTCAATGTTTTCCCTCCTTTCTCTTGTGCAACAAAACAACTACCAAGGGCCTGGATTCAACAATGTGTTTAGACCAGAAACTTCCCTTTGAAATCCCTGTCAGCACTTTTCCAACATTAGCTAAAGCAATGAAACAACAGAGCATGGGGACACTGAAGCAGAGATGAGAGCCTGTACAATGCACAGGCTCTCCGCTCTCCAGAACTGTCCACGTGGCCCCAGAAAGTGTCTTTCTATTAATGGGAATATTTCCTTCAACTGCTTTGCTTTCTAGAAGTAGCCTAACCAGCTGTGACCCGCACTTGCAGTATTTGCTGGGGGCTGTTTTCCTGAGCACTGCTCAGAGCTTGCATAGTGAGACACAAACCTTTCCAATCAGGAGAGGCTCAGCTGGGGTGGTCTGCAATTCCTCCATGCAAGTCTGGTCTGTTTCCATGTGATTAACATGGGCACCACCCTTGGGGATGCTGCTGTGCCTTGCACTTGGACTCTTGTCTTCCTGAAGCCACTCTAGAATGAGTCAAGCAGTGGCATCCAAGTCACTCCAGTGTGATCATGCCACTTAGATGTGACAGAAGGCCAAAAGGTGATAAAGGTGTGAAGAGGAAGAGAGATAGCACTTGTCAAATAGCACTCTGGTCAGCAGAGCCAAGGATATTTATAGGTCAGTGTCACATGTATGGTCAGGAACTCCTTGATTATGGGAATACATCATGTCATTTCTTCAGCCAGAACAGCCTTTTTCCAGGCCCCTGGTATCACATAAGATGGTTCAAGTCTAAGCTTTAGATGTCTCAGCCTGGGAAGGAGTTTGGTAGGTTCCAGCAGTGTCATTGGGATATATCCACCTTGTTGTTAGTGCCAGAGGGACCCTAGACCTAGTGGGGTCCATGGTTGTCTTGAAGGAATGGGCAAGTGGGTGCCAGCTGTGGCCTGCAGGCAGATAACCCGTTCGATGCTGGGCATGGTACCAGCAGATGGTGCTGAAGAATGGATAGCACAGTTCCCAGGTTTTGCAAGGACCCGTTAAGACTTGTGGCATTTTGGGAGCACCTTGCACACCGGCCTTTGTGTGGAGGTGGTATTGTCAGCTGGGCTCAACCTGGGCCCTGAGCTCTGAGCCAAACTGGTTATTGAGTATATCACAACCTTGGTTTCTCCTGCTGCATCAAAGATGTCGCATGTTTCAAAATTGTGCATGTTGCCACTATGACACTATGACACTTCCTCTACCATGCATGCCCTGAAAGTGCTTACTCACTGGTGGTAAACAGTGTTATTTAGCAGCTTATCCTAACACCCAACAGCTGCTTGTTTTCATCGAAAGGCCAATGGTTACTGTCCTCCTGCTATTGCCTCTGCACTCGTGCTCTTGTCTCAGAAGACCTGCAGTCCTTGTGGGCATCATCCCAGTCCTAGCGGGCTCTCACTTGACCTTGGTACAATTTGAGTCAGATTCGAAGCCATCTTTTTTCACCCCGGGTGGTGTCCTACTTGCTACAGATCAGAAATACTGGAGTTCATAACTGAGTAGGTCATTGCTATAATGTTTTCCATTTGAAGTAGGAAACTGTCTGAATCAGAGGGGGATAAAGTAGAATATGAGATTGTTTCATGAAAAATAGATTCTATATTTTACAAGTTTAATTATGACTGATTTTCCAGTTTTAGCTTGATATGCTTTTAATGTTGAGTCTAAATTAGGCCACAGGAAAAGGATGGTCTATCTTCAAAGAAACATTTAAGTTGATTGTGTTCTTCAGATTCACGGAAAACAGCTGTGGGTGTAGCAGTAGCTCTCAAGCTCTCTTCCATGCTAGCACACAAAGATGCGGATGCAGGCTAGATACTTCTGGTGTGTGGGAGTTTGGGGGAGAGCCTCAATAAAACTGGTTGGCCAAATTACCACCGGAGCTGTAGAGCTTGTAGACTCTAAAAGGTCTTAAAAAGCTTGTAGAGCTTTTTAAGACCTTTTAGAATATGGGAGCCAGGGGAAGTGGACAAGAGGAAAGGCATCCCACATCCTCCTCATGCAACTGTGAAGCCTCTGATTTTCATAGGCAGAGACCACATTGCATGCAGAGACCACATGGATGGATGAATACTTTTTTTTTGCTGCCTGCCCATTAAGAAAAGTTTCTTTACATAATTATAATTTCTTTGATTGAAATGCAACCCTGTATATATATATAAAAATATATATAAATACATATATATCTATATAAATACATATATATATATATATATAAATACATATATATGTAAATATACACCACCACAGATGGAAGGTGATACCACAGAGAGATCTCTTTTGGGAAACATGTGGTGGTTCTGCCAGCAGAGACTCTGATTGTTAAGGTTTTGAGGTGGCTGTTCCGATTTCTTAACAGCTTTTTATGCAGCTCATCCAGTTAACCTGTACTGTTCATATTTGTAGAGACCTGTGCACAGGTGACTAACATATCTCACTAGACTATAGCTTGACATTTTTGATGACATAGATATCCCATGATTTCTCTACTCATGTTATTCAGAAATAGGTATGGAAGAGCAGTTGCTCCAGAAGAAGTCCATGAACCAGTAGTTTTTTTCTTTTGGAAAGAGGCCACATTGCTCCTCAACAGTCTTTTGGGTATTGCAGGGCTGGTATTGGCTGAAGAGGAACAGAGCACTCCTATTGCTGAGCAAAAAGTGGCAACTTGTGGAAGTTTTTTTAATTCATAAATAGCTGCTCTTCAGCCATCCCACATGAAGCTGAGCTCTGTTCTTTCAGTGGACTCTGTGGATGTACTGCAGGGCTTGGTTGGGCCTGCTGAAAACCTGTTGTCACAGTTTATGTTACGTAGTGGTCAACTGAAAGGTGACTTCAGGAGCACTTAGCTTGGCAGGCAGACTGAACAAGCTCTGTTTAAATAACCACACAGGTGTAGAAGGCTAGTTGATGTTTGGAATTGTCAGCAAATGACATTGAATTTTCAGCAAAATCATAATATGTTTCCTACTGCTTCAGAGTACACATTCAGAGATCAGGATGCTTTGAGAATATTGAAAGTGCAGGGGTAACAGTGCTCATTTGTGAGGTGCCTTAGTTTTGCTTGGGCAGGCAGCTATCTGCTGCTTTGCCAGTGGTAACAGAAGGAATAGCTGGGCCTTGCAAAAACATGTGTTTCTCTTCTTTTGACAAGCTCCAGCTCTTTCAGCAAATATAAAAAAAAATAGAAAACATCTTAATTGTTTTGGTGTTATGGGTTTCATCAGCACCTGGAAGAGGAATGCAGTTCATAATTTAAAACCTTTCCAGTCTCCCTTCCAGCACAGGATGGTTGGTGTTTCTGAGAGGCTCTCTTCATGTGAATGTCTGGAGAGGTTTTGCAGCCCATTTGCTTGTTTTAAAGCTGAAAAATACAAGAAGTCATTTTGAGTGGTATTCATTCTATCTAATTTTCATAACATCTTGCCTCTGGGCAGGCTGCAATGCCTTTGCATTGAGGACTGGGGCTATGGGAGTGTAACTGCTGAGCCTCCCCTAAGCTCAGCCTCCCCAAAGCTGCTTGCCCTGGCCCTGAGCTGCAGCAATGATCAGGCCTTGTGGGCTGCAGTTCCGCCCCAAAAGCCAAGAGTTTTTATGTGACTTTTTCTGCAGCAAATTATGGTATTTCAGGACTTTGAATTACTCTTTGTCTCTTTGGACTTGCAAGTTACTGAGATGTAGGAAGCTTTCTTGTTTATTGTTCCCTCTCTCTCTCTTTCACATGACTTTTTCTTGAAGACCCAAGCACTTCTTCGGCAAAGTGTTAGATTCAACATTCTTTTTAAATTAAATGTGCTGAGGTGACCTAATCAGATGGTGACTGGTTGACCACAGGAATGGGAACTACGATACTGTGTAATCTAGTTTAACGTTAATTCACTCTCTGACCTTAGGCAAACAGCTTAGTTGCTGCAAAATGGGAATGATAATTCCTTTTAAATGTTGACAGAAAGTTGAGTAAATAAGCATGTTCTATTCTCTGTGGGCAGTCTTATTCTCAGAGGGACTTCAGAGCTTCCATTATTTCAAATGACTTTGGAGTAAAGGGATGTAGCACAGGCATCTGGATCTCTGAGGGCTTACTGTGTTTTTCAGTACTGATCCCCATACCTCAGCTTTCTGGTTTGTGTGTGTAGTTCTGTTTCAGGATGGAGTGAGAGCTTTGTGGTGGTTGGGCTGGGTGATCCTGAGGCTCTTTTTCAACCTGTGATTCCATAACTCCTGGCCTTGTGTCCAACAGCAGTGTCATTCACCATGTAACACCTTGTGGCACATAAACACAAGAGGGATGAACGTCTTACTTCCCTTTCTGGTGGGAATGTGGCACTCAGTTCTGTGGCATTTTTAGTTTTGAAGTAGTGCATCTCTATACTAAATAATGACATAAATGAGCTCAGCTCCATAGGGTTAAGAGCAGCAGTGACTTCATTTGCCACCAGTGAGTTTGCCTGAAATGTCCCGTGAAGCCTAAAGCAGACCACTTGCTGTTTAACACCCTGGTGATAAAATACCTCAGGACAGCAGAGCAACCTTTACAGTTTTTTGTTTCTCAATTGCGTTTCTTAAACTTTGAAGTGCCATTTATTTTGATACCTGGTATTTTTCAGGCCACGCTTTTGTTTGGTGGGAATAGCATTAATGTGTATTAAAGGCAGAAAAGCCTGCGGAAATGGTTAGGAGTTATTCCCAGAATGTAAATAATTTCCTAAATTTTGAGCTCTACAAGTCTGATGTGTTTTAAATGGCCTTTTAGAGAGCAAAATGAAACTCAGTGTGGCATTTAACCAACAGTTTACAGAGGTGCTAGTTATTCCACTTGGCTATATTTAGGAGTCCAGGAAACAACAATGACAAAAAAATAGTGAAACACTCTTGCAAAAAAATTAAAGGAACAGTTTCAGCTATAAAACTGATGTCTGCAGCAAAAAACCACAGCTGCTAAATGTTACCAAATCATAATAATTGTGACAGAGTTACATCCCGATCTTTCTTTAAGACATCCTCACCCATGTGAAGGCCTCTTGATTTAAACAGCACTCAGCAGCAGCAGGGAGGTTTGTTTTAGAGGATCCTGGTAAAATTGGACTGCTCATGTAAATCAAGGCTTATTTTTGCATTCCAAAGGGTGAAAAAGTCACATGAGGGGAGTGAGATGCAAGACGTGTGAAGAAACCTTTATACAGCGACTCCACGCTGGGGAAGTCTCAGCTGGATGCTGTGCCCTGCTTCGAACAAAAAAGCAGCTGACCACTGTGAGAGGGAGTCTTGGGGACTCCCCCATGGCTTGGGGAGCATCATCTTCAAGGAAAGCCAGAGCAAACCTGCTTGTTTGCTCTGTGAGAAAGTGCAGAAGGCTAAAGGATGGAAGGATAACTCCTCAAATGAGTGAGAAGCAGACAGAGAGCAAAAGGGACAAGAACAAAGTGACAAAAAACACATAGGTGAAGGATCACTGCTAGATTAATGAAACCCAACTTAGTAAAGATGGAACGGTGCAATTGATGTGTTTTAAGTGGGTATAATTAGTCCCTCTCCAGAAAATAAAGTAGGTGAAGTACTTAAGCTGATATTTTGCACTCTGCCTTGTGAAATGATGTAACTTTTAACAATCTTTGAAATACTGATTGTGAATGAGTCAGTGTTTCTCAAGGGCTTTGGTCAGCTGTTCCCATTTACTGGTCTGGAATCTCACTTTTATCATCCAGTCTCTCTGAGTTTCCCCTCATGTGTTCAAAACCAGGTTAATGTCAGGATACTGAGATACTGTCAGAGTATGAATTAGGTTGGAAATGCACTGTGATAGATGCTACTTAAATATATGGGGTGACAAAGTTACCTGCATCTGCAGGTCTGTAGTTGAGTTGTTTTCCTGCTACAGTACGATTCATTAGGGCTGTGATTTCTTTTAACAGCATTTCTACAACCCTAGTATAAATGCAGATTTATCATCAAAAGGGTTTGGTTTTTTTTTTTTTTGCTGCAAGAAAGGGAGCATATTGATGCAAGCTTCCTTCCTTAATCTGCACTGTTCCCCAGGATAAGAGTCCGCTCACCACCTGAGCTCACCTGTGCAATGCAGCTGCCTGTTAACCTGGTCAGCTCTTGCTCCTGCTGCCCCAGCCTCAGCACAGCTTTGTGAACCCAAGAGGCTTTGCAGTCTAGAGGGCACCTGCTTGAAACAGAGCATCAGCGGGCTGGCAGGACACAGACACTGTGTTAGGGAGGGGAGGGAATTCCTCTCACAGGGCTGGTCTCGGCATCCTGCAGCCATGCCAGAGGGAGAGCCTGGGAACGACTGTGTTAAAGAGTGGATGGACATTTAGGTCTCCTCTTTCTCCTCTATGACTTTCACCTGTGTTCAGTGGTGATTACTCCATGGGCAGAACACCCCCTTTGCTCTGCTCTTGGGCAGGTAGCAAGTCATTCCACAAGCAAGCACCCTCTTTTGCCTGCCCTCCCTCCCACCCTCGGCCCCTTGCCACGATCAGGTCAGCAGCAGTGGTCAGAGGCACCCTTAATGAGGTCCCTAGCTGCTCACTGGGCTGATTTGGGTTGTAGTTTTTAATAATGCGAGGTTATTTTGTTAGCGGCTTTACTTTCCAAGTCTTTTCCCCCTTCCAGCACCCCTAGGTACAGCTCTACTGGATCAGTTACCATCTGCTCCAGTGTTTGCATTTAGCCTGCAGGGCCTGTGATCTCAGAAATATTTCCTGTAAATGGGATCTCTCATGCCAGGCCTGTCACACAATAGATATATAATTGGATAAAACCTAAACTGAAAACAACAAACAAAAAGAAGAAAACTACATGTTGTGCCATACACAGCACGTGAGCCGCTCCAAAATGGGATACGCTCCTTGTTTATGTCTGAAGCTGCTCTTGTATGCCTTTTTTATTCCCTTTTGCTGTTGAACAAAATCAAATTAATGTAATAATTAAATTCCATAGTGCATTTTTTCTCTACTTACTCTGGAGCAGCTTGCGGTGTGCATGCAGAACAGCAGTAGAGCCACAGCAAATGCAGTTGCTGGGTTTTGAGTCTTGGCCCTAGTGTTGGATACCAGGTAGAGTCCATGTTGAAGTCACAAATCCTTCTCCTCCATGGTTTGGCGTGCAGCATTTCTTGTTGGTTGGGAAGCAGGATGATGTTCCTGGGAGCAGGACTGGGCTCTGGGGGAAACACTGGGCAAACCACAGGCAGCCGATCCCTGGTCACTGAGAGCAAGGGTGAAGATGGCACCACTGATCCTTGCAAAGGAGGAGGAAATGCAAAATGACTTTCAATTCTTTAATCCCATTTTGAAGGCCTCCTGAGCAGGGGTATGGGTTTGTATAAGATTGATGCTTCCCTCTGGGACAGCTTGCCTTTTGGATTTGCCAACCTTTCTGCAAGAAAGTGGAGATATTGAAAAACATCTGATGCAATGTATCCACACCTAAACTAAAAAAAACCCCGTAAACTGATTGTATAAATCAGAAATTGTTCACTGTGGTTTCCCCCTTGCTCATACTGTGAATTCTCTTCATCATTGCTGCAAGAACAAACTGTGTGAGTCATATTTATGCTGTTATTCTGGTAGTAATGAGCTTACAAATACTTTTTCTGTTTTGTTGGAGGGACTGCAAATGCTCTACTCTAGTCATAGCTTGCAAAAGCTGCTCAGAAGTGCACTGCAGAACATCAAAAAAAGAATTGAATTCAGCTTCAGTCAAGACCAGTAATTGGTTTTCATACAAAAAAAAAATCCCCAACCAAAAGCTGTTCGTCTGTCTCTGGAAGATAAAAAAAAAAGCCCAGAGTTTGGATTTTATTGCCCTCCTCCTAAAGTAATAACAGTAATCCTAATAAACGGGCAGATTTATAAATTTTCACCAACAGACAGTGCCACGATGTTATACTAACTTTGGTGTATTTATGATAAAGGCAGTCTAAAGCACCAGAAATATAAACCTTGAATCCTTTATAATTCCAACATAAAAGGATTACATTTTATCAATATAGCTTATCTCCTAGCATTCTGCCTTTTTTATGAACCCACAAAACATGCATTTTGATGCATTTTGTCTTCTTTTCTGCTTTTTTTTTTTTTATCATAGCCAGCAATTTCTAAATCAAGAATACAGTCCTAGTGCTAGTGCCATTTTTGGTGATAGGCTGTTTTATTGATTTCCACAATGCTGGCATTTCATCAATAACAGTAGAATACAGGCCCGTAAATTCACCCTTCCCAAAATAAAGTGGCCTGATTTTTCATAGCAGCTTCCATTTGCCTTTGAGTTGAACTGTAGGTTTAGTGGTTCAGGAAAAAAATCAGGTTTGATGAGCCTTAAAGAAACAAATAAACCAAGCCAGAAGCAATCAAAAGTACATGGGAGTTCATAAAAAGTGAGCCTTGGTTTCTTTGTCTAGAAGATTAACACTTCCTCAGGAGGGCTGTAATAGGATTGAGCCTTCCCCGTGGTACTTCAAAGACATGTGGTCCTGAAGACTTTTACTGAGTAACTTACAGTATTGTTGGAAGCTTTGCCTCTGCTTTCCTTCTGGTTTCTTTCAATACTTCGTGGAAGATCTGAACTAAGGATCATGTTACTCCACCTTATTTTTATCCCCCAAACATTTCCCCTCTTCTGTATGCAAATTTTGTGTTCTTAAAGAAAAAAAAAAAAAAAGTTGTGTAACAGTTGGAGATTTTAAAATGTAAATATCCATCTCTTTCATGTTACTACTTCAGTACTTTCACATGTCATATTTTTGTATTTAATGTATAGTGAAATCCTTTCCTTTCTTTTAATTCAAAGAGACCCAGAGCTTGTATTTTTGTTACATTCACAGCACTGTTCTTTCTCCAGGAGAACATGCTGTAAGCTTTGATTTCCCAGGCACCTTGTACAGAGTACTGAGTTCAGCTCTTGGTGTTCATTGGTGCTTGTAATGTGCTATCTCCTTTTTCCCAAACTTGAGCTCTTTTCACTACCCTGCCTCAGATGGTTAGGCTGCTTTCCGTGGTGGTGGACACCTTGAATTCCATCAGACTGGAGGCAGAGAGGACCACTCCCTAGGTGAAAGTTAACTGCTGGCCTGGAGATGGCCACTGCTCTGTGCTTAGAGAAAAGAAAGGAGCTGTGTGAGGTGGGAGGAGCTGATCTTGTGCATGGGTAGGGATGCTCCGCTGCTTTGGCGCCATAGCTAATAGATCCTACCTTGGGTTGGGCTGCTTTGAAAAGTGAAGTTGCGGTAGCCCAGCAACTTCCCTAGCTCCAGGGCTATGTGGTGCCCAGCTGGGCTCTCTGGTTCTCACTGTGGGTCTTACAGAGGCATGAAGAGGCCATGTCCTGTTTAAATGCTTGCAATTGATGTTTCTGGATCAGACCATGAGTTGATGTGCCTGAAGTAAGGCAAGGACCAGAGAATCAGGCCCAGGTACATGCAGTCTTTGGCCGGTTGGCTGAGTCACAGGATGAAACTTCCTCTTGATGCCTCTAGAAGACATCAAGAAAAGGACCAGAGAGTCCCCAAGCATCATGATAGTTTAGTTCTTTTTCTTTCTATGACAAGTTTTGCTCTTGTACTGATTGAAATGAATGGGATTAGACATGGGAACACCGTTTATGATTTAATTTCTCACTTCGAATGTGCTGTCAACCTCAGTAATTCTATTGCCAGGATTTCTCATAAAGCATCTTGGTATGCTAGTTAATACATTTAAATCTACTTTAAAAGCCTCTCTCTCTCAAGAGCAAATGGAGCCCTTCTTAGCATTCCTGATCAGCTTGCTTATGGGGAAGAAAACAGTTGTCCTTGCTGTACAGGCTGGCAAAGGGAGTTGCATTCTTACTCCATGTACTTTACTAATTTGTAATCTTTCATTCTAACTAGCTTGTTTCCATGTTCTAGAGATTCAGTTGTTTTAGTATCAGCCTTGACTAATAATGCGGTGCAGCAGCTCAATTTTGATGGCCACAAATAAGCAAGCAAAAGTTGTAGACTAATTCTGGTAGTCAGACGTACCCAAACAGAAGTTTCCTGCCCATATTCATATAAGTCCCAGTGAAGCAGTCCCCTCTGCCCAGCCTCTGGGCCTGCTTGTCACCTAAGCTATTACCAGGAAACATTAAACAAGCCATGGAAAGTCCCCGTTGCTGGCACTTCTCACATTACTAAGCAGCACACAGGGGCTCCAGCTATGGGATGAATAATCCCAAAGTTTCCCAGTATGGCTTCACGGTGGTGGGAGAGTTGTCACTGGGAGGGAATTGAGGGCTTTTTGGAGCAACTGGGTGGGGTGGAACACACTTCTTGTCCTGACCCAAGGGGGAAGGGGTGGTGGGTACCTGGGGTAGCCCAGCGCTGCAGCTGGTGACACTGTCCAGGTGTGACCCAGCATGCAGCTGTGGCCCGTGTGGTGGAGAGGGAACGGACGGTGTGTCAGTGACTTCTTTTATGTCAGGAATGGGCTCCTGGTTTATTGCAGTCCTGTAAATTCTGCCTTTGCTTGCAATAAATTAACTGCCGTATTAAGTGCAAAGTCCAGAAATAAAAGGGCATAAATAGTTGCATTTGAAAGCTGTATCGTTGTCTGTAGATGTTTAAGTGGGGATTTTATCCGTTAGATTAGAAATACCACTTATCTCATCCTTCTGGATATTTTCACTACCCTTCTAACTTGGAGATAAATATCCCTTAATGGTTTTTTTATGTGTTTTATTTCTTTTTCCATGATGATCAGATCAGTTCTGACTGAAAATGAAGCCAATTATCAAGAACAATAAATAAAAAAGTGCGTGTTGCTCCTTCTGCACTGAAAGAAAGAACAGTAAGTTGAGACAAAACAAATTTGGTTGCCAAGTCCAAGTACCAAAGGCAGCAAGGAGAACTCAGGCCCCATCCTAATTAAAGAGATCTAAACACAATGAAAACATATTGTACTGATGTCATATGTTAAAATATTTATAATTGCACAAAAAGCAATTGCAGTCTATTGAAAACATTTACAGGGCTCGCCATTTCTGCAAGCTAAAGAGAAGAAGGACTAAAAGGGACTGGTTTTGCTCAGCTGTGAAAGTTTTACTCTTCAGGTTTTTCCTGTGAGGTCCAACATCACCTTGCCACTTCCTCTTATCAGTCACTAAGATAAGAGAAGTGCACTGCTGACATTGTATCTGAAGGCAGGAGATGGTATCTGTCAGGAATTGCCGTTTCCCCTGGGCATTGCATTGCATTTGGCTCTTCTGGAACAATTTCAGCTGCTGGGGAGCTGCTTGTAATGCAGGGGTCCTTCATATTGATCCAGAATTCTGGGTTGGGTCTGGGAGAGCCAGGGGCTCCCAAAAGGAGAGGATGTGCTGGAGGAGAGCAAGGCAGGCACCCTCCTCAGATGCATTCAGCAGATTCAAGATTTGCCAAAAAAAGATGTACCTTTGCCTGCTTGCCACAGGGAAGTAGTGGGGGAAAGCTGATGTGTAGGAAGTCACGCTGCCTTTCAGCAAAACCAGAGAGGCAATAGGAAAAGCCACTGCCAGATGTGTAGAGATCTTGAAAATGCTGGGAAGCCGGGCTGAGCCAGTTTTCTGTAGTGGTGTGTGGCAGGGGTGGTGGGCAGAAGCCACTTGCAGTGTTCTGGAAGTCTGCTGTCTGAATGGGAATCCACCTGAGTGCGTTGTGCGAACGAGATTCCCCCGTATATGTTCCCACAGAAGCCTATTGCAGATGTGCTCACTTAAATACTTTCTGTAGGATAAAAATAGGCTTTTGGCTGCACACCATGTACTCATTGGAGAAGGAACTTTTCAACTGTGGCTTAATTTAATATCTTCCTTGTTTGTGTTTATGTTCCTTGATATTGATTTCCATGTTTTTCTTCCTCAAATACTGGCGAGATTCTTTTAAGAGTAAATAATGCAAGCATCTTTCTAAGTTTCTCTAGAACTTTATGGCAACACATGGACATACTGAGACTTCATACTAACATATCAGAGAGGAGCATTTATTAGTTAATGGTTTTTCTAGGAATTCATGTTGCACCAGAAATGTGGTTGGAACTTGAAATATTTAAAGAGTCATTTTAGGGAAATAAGAGTATCTTTGTTTAGCTAGTTAATGTCTACCTATGGTATTTAATATGAAATGAAAAACCAGCTTGTCAGTCATACAAAAGAGGAAAAATGTCGCTACCTCTCTGGAATTATTAATGAGCCAAGAAATGCTATTGCATTTCTGTATGACTTTGCTGCAGTTGGAAAAATTGACACCTTTTGTCAGAGAGAGATTGATAGCTCTGCAGGGGTTCAGGAAAGAACAAAAGCAGGTTAGTGGGGGAGTGCTAAAAAGGACATGTATGAGGAAAGATGCCTGTTGTTTTTCTAAGTGGCTGTGGGTCATGGGGAGGGGATGCAGACAACCCTACACTTGACCAGGGTTACCTACCCACTAAGGGCAGCTTGAAGGTTGAGTCAATTCCAGACCAAAATCCGTGTCTCTGGGTGATTGTGGGGCTGTCCCCAAGGTAACACACTTGCTGGGCAGTGGAGACAGTGGCTGGAGCATGGTGCCACACAAAGGTGGCTGCGTGGCTTTCCAGTGGTATGGAGGCAGTTCAGCCATGGGTGGCTGGAGCCACTGACTCTTGGTTAGCACAACTCACTTAATGAGGTCTGACAGTCAAAGCACAGCAGGTGCAGAAATTACATTGAAAAAGCCAAAATTTAGCTTAAGTGCCTTGCTACATTAAGGGCTTTGAGGGTTTAGTATTGCCTCCTCAGGGAAGTGAAAGATGGCAAGGAGTTTGCAAATCATGAATGTAGATTGCTCTTTTAAAGCCAGACCAAGAAGTGATGACCCCAAAAAGGGATGGATGATGGCTTAAGCCTCTGAAGGACACTCTCTCTACCCCACACAGCAGTGATTCTGTGTCTGTGGCACAGACATGGCCATGTTACCCCAGTCTAAATATCACCTGACCCTTTCTTGGTCAGAAGATTTAGGGATTACTTGATGGCTTTTGTCTTTTTCTCTCGAAACAGTGCACAGCCAAAGCCATGTGATGGCTTGTTTCTCAGAGCTTCCTGACCCAGGTTTTCTGTCCGTGCTCCTGGCAGGATGGTGCTGGTGCCTGCTCTCCAGGAGTCCAGCCCAGGGCCCCAGCAGGGCTCTTGGCTGGAGTAACGTGGCTGCTTGCCCTGCCCATTGAAGCAGACCTTTGCTTGCCCTTCTGCTGCAGGAGTCCCGGGCTCTGCTCTCTATTTACTCCTACAACAACTCAATTAGTTTGATGGAAATGAGATGTCAAAATGCCCCAGGCTTTAGCGACTTACCCAATGTCACTCAGGAAGCTTTGGCAGGGCGGCTGCCTCCTGAAATCTACGTGCCCTCCAGCAATGGGCCATTTCTCCTCCTCACCTTCAGAGACAGCTAAGGCAGAGTGGAAGTCTGAGGCATTCAAAGGACAATTACAAAAAAATCGCTTGTTTATTTAAGTTTCTAACAATTTAATCAACATCCTATTATTCTAAGGAAGTTTAGATATGGCTCTATTTTTTTTTCTCTTCCTTAATTCAGCTTGACATATGCACTCCTGGGGTCAGTCCTTTTACACAAAGCTTCAGCCTTGGCAAGATAAATCTAGACTAACAGAGAATAAACATATTGATATGATTTGTTTAATAGTGTATGGACATATTCCTACAATTAAGCCTTACTATAAATGTAATTTGATTATAGGGTGAAAACCCCCTTCACTTACCTTCAAATACTGCATGTGAGACCTGCCTAGCTGACGGATTACAGAGCAGGTTTTAAAGTGGACATGAAAAGAATGCCAAATTCAGCTTTCCTGGCAATAATTGCCATGGAAAGAAGCTGGATTAGAGCAGCTGGAATAAAAAGTCAAGCACTAAAAGAAAAATGCTAATTACCGGTTTCTCTAATCATGTAAAATGAATGTTTTATGACATTTTAATATGATGCTTTTAGCCTTTCCTACTTTGTCAGTGCCAGCATCCTCCGAGCAGCTCATGGATGCTATAATTATGTGCTCTCAGCGATCAGCTGCATTGTGTCTTACCTGGCTGATTCAAGCTGAGCTGGAGACATCATATTCTGACTCAGTACTGTACCAACCACCACTCATTGGGAGGCAGAAATGAGGACACCAAAGCAGAACCTCCTAGCAGGTACTATAACCTTTTGGAAGGGGATTTTTTATGGAAATCAACACTTGGGATCCATAGATAAGCTTTGCATCTGAGGTGTTTCAACTTGATAAGGTATCTGAATGCAGGCTCTTGATATAGCTTATTAAAGATATATAGGCTAGTCATAACATCTGGATATAAATTTTGGCTTCCACAAAGTTTAGGAGCAACAGGATCCCAGCTTTAAGGCCAACCCTCCCCTTCAGTAAGATGAAAACTCTTCCAATACTTCTAAAATGAAATTTGCCTGCCATCAGCCCCTGTCTGGTTTTGAGAGGGTTGATTATAGATTTATGTTTGAAAAGGGTGCACTCATCCACCCTTTCCTTTTCTTAAGGCCTAAAGTTTTCCTAAGGTCGGCATTAATTCCCTATTGATGCCTAATTTAGGTGGTGAGATTGGCTTATTTACAGGCTGACTTGGGTGCACTACTATTGAAATTGAATCTGCACTTTAATTTCCCTCTTAATCTGTTTCTTCATCAGAAAGAATCATTATTTCTTGATAATACTCTGTAAGAGGAGAAGGCTGCTGTTTCTATTTCAGCATTGCACCTCGGAGGTGCAGATTTGGACTTAACGCATCTCTGTGAATTGCCAATTCCCTGTGTTTATTCAGGTATATGATTTTTAATAGTATGGGAAAGTAAGGGGAAAATACTCTGATTTTAAGTGGATGGTGCAGACTGTGTACAACTGTTTTCCACCCTACCCCCATAAGGACACGAAACAGCTGGTATGTCTCTCCAGAGACTAATGTGCTGTCTCCAGCTCCATTTTGCCTTCATAAGCCTCAGGCATTACTCTATAAGTGCACTCCAGGAATTAAATTAATTTACAAGCTGAGGAATACGCTGTTTCTCCTTACTTACAGGTCTCAGATAGGACTGCTACTGTATGGTTGGGAGGATAATGTGCACATTGCTGTTGAGACTAACTAGCATCTTCCCAGGGCAGTCATCACGCTGGGCAGGGCAAAGGCAGTCCTGCAGCCTGCACCCCATCTGCCCATGTCATTTCTGCTCTCAGTAACGTTAGCTCACTAGCAAGGTTATCAGAAGATAGTTCAGATAAGCTGTGCCTCTCTTGGTCTTAGCCTTTATCCCTGCCATGCACAAGTTTCTTGATATACCAGTTTGGTTCTTCGAAATCATATCCATCCATACTTAAAACCAAGTAATTCTGAACTGTCTCCTTGGAAGATGAGTACTTCTGGGACCTACCTTGTGTTTTTCTGGATAGAAAATGCAGTCAGTGTCTCTCTTTGAACCAGTTCAAGTTCCAGCCCCAAATATGCACTAGCTGGCCATAACCAGCTAATGAAAGCAATCGATGTGGTTTTGTTCATGTCAGTAATAGCCTTGTCATTTGTAATTGCTGCAGTGGAGCAGTGGTTTCTCCCCCTTTGCCCAAGCCCCCACTGCCAGGGTGTGTGTTTAGGTGTGCTGCTGCAGGGCTTCGTTCCTGATGTCCCCGGCATCCTTGTCTGCCTTCCTGCACGAGGTCCATCAACATATGCATTAAATGCCCAACCTCATTACCACTGAAATAAACCAGGACTTTCCTCCTGCCTTCAGTTGGGATGGGATTCAACTTTGCAGTGAGACCAAGATAAAATCTGGTCTTCAAAGCTCTCCTGAGGGTCTGCACAATAGAGCAATTGGAAAGTAGGGAAGTATCTTGCTTCATACTGTATTATTCCATTAAAATAAGATTTTTGACACAATTGGGCCCTTATGTTTCTAAGTGCTGGGTACCTTTAATCTGGCTGGCATTCCCTCTTGGCGGGCTCAGCTGTCCTCCAATTGCTTTCCATCACTCAGCCAGCCCAGCAACTTGTGAAATCAATTGAGTGTTGTGCATCCAAAGTTTATTTTTCTGTTTCCATGTTTGTTGCTAGGGAGATTTGCTATACCTTGCCTCACACCCCTCCCAGTGTAGCACCAGTCACAGACGTGCTGTGGGTTATAAAGCAAAGCTGCACACCTCCATGGAGAGCCAGGGCACCGGCCCTGCTTCGCGCCGCTGTTGGAAACCCAGCGGTCAAGGCAGCAGCATTCAAATTAGAAAAGCAATTTTTAAACTGCTGCAGAGCATAATTCATGTCATGGTGCAGGAATGCTGAAGGCTTTTTGATCTTTGTCATCATGGACCTAAAGGTGAAGGGCTTTTTTTCGGGGGAGCAGTTTCTTAAATCCCCTGAGAAAAGGTAACTATAACAATAAGGGAGCAGATGTGTGGGAGTAAATGCAGCTGTAACTCAATCCAGACGCTCTTCTGTATGTAGGGACATGAAGGGAATGTTCCAATAAAATTCACGTAATAAAAATCTGAGCCCCCCTTTTTTTTTTTTCTTGCTTAAACTTGGATTCACATGTGTAGAATTCCTGTGGACTTTGATGTGGATTGACATTAGCACCATACAAAACCGGGCTGGGAGAAAGATTTTTAACAGGCATGGGGTACTGGAAGGTAAATGATCTATGGAGACCTGCAAATTTTAATAGAAAAACACTTTGCCAATTAAAAAGAGTTTAGCAAACCAGATATTTAAGTGATGCAATCACCCTAGTAGGATGAACTAGCTGGTCTAGTAAAGAGTTTCTCAAACTTTCTGAAAGTAGGACTGCCTTTTGCCTCACCTGTTTTTGTGCCACCCTGAAAGGCATGCAGAAGCAGTTCAGCTCCTGGGGGAAAGGAGAACAGAGGGAGGGGGAGCTTTAGTCACTGACTGGAGGTGCCTCCCCCAGCCCAGGGCAAAGAGCTGCTGCCAGCGACTACAGGAGGTGAGTGGTGCTCTGCCCAAGGTTAAGGTTCCCTGTTTGTGGCTGCTCCCTGCTCGCTCTGCTCTGCTCTCTAACTCCAAGTTTAAACTCAACTAAATGAAGTTTCTTGTGGTTGCTGCTGCCCTGTGACACTTGCCACCCCCTCACCTTTCTTTGAGTTGCCCGGGTTCACAATCAGCAGTGTGAGCAGCTCTCTTTCTTCTAAGAGAAAGGAACGGGCAGAGTGGCAGGGTAAGCCATCCACTCCTCCTTGTTTTCCTGTAGTTCAGATAGCTCTGTGCTGAATTAATTTTTTACTAGACAACTTACATTGCACAGTAGTGTATTTTGTTCTTGCCCCGTGTATGCTTCCGAACGCAGGCAGTACCAGACATTTCAGCGCGGCCAAAAGCGCCTTCCATCTGCCTCACAGCAGCTGAAATCCTCTTTGTATACAAAAACAATTTCATTGAATGCACACAGACCACGTTTGCGCTGGGGATGTAGCAGGAACACTGTGGCGTTGTCCCGGCGGGACATCTGTAGAGCCTCACTGCTTCCTTCACGTGATGCCGTTCCCTGTGCCCTGCACCCATCTCCCTCCCTGGCTGGGGAGGGCAGCAGCCACGCACCCCAAAACTTCACTGGCTGCTTCTCATTGGCCTGCTCAGCCATTGCTCACCACGTGTGGGCTTGTGAGGGTGCCAGCAGTCATGGATTGTCTGCAGGGCACAGCACCAGTTGAGCAGACAGCACTGGGAGCATTTGCTGAGATGCTGGGTACCTATATAAGGCTCTTCTATGAGTCTGACTCTGACACAAGACTATTTAGTTAGTCCAAACTCCATCAAGCATCAGTTTGCATAACAATTTATCAGAGAAGTGTTTATTGATTGCTACATGAAAAAGTGGTGAGTTCTCTGAAGCACTGGCTTTCTGTAGATTTTCTGAGAGAGGCGTACATATTTCTACTTCATATAGCTGTTGCTTGGTTGAACATTATTATTATTATTATTAGTATTAGTATTAGTATTATGAGGAGGAGGAGCAGGAGGGGTAGGATGTTCAGCTTAAAGGAATAACTTGGAGCTTACTCAGGTCCTGTCTTACAGCTGTCTTTACTGGGTGATGTCAGGAACTGAGAGAAATATGGTTGTTACTGACTTGTTTGCAATTGTTTGGCCTTCTAACCATTTAAATATTTAGTTGTTACGCTACTTGCAGAGGAAAATTCCAGTTCTTGTCCAAAGCTACTTTGGAAGTATACGTACATAGATTATCTCCCTGGTGTCTTAGCTGTAAATATGTAGCTATATGTATCTCGCTGTAGCAGGAAGAACTTTGCTGACAGACTTTTTCATGTAGCAGACTACAAGTTATTCTTTCTTATTACTCTGGAAGATGTAACCTGGAACTGCTGGTGTGCCATAATGCTCCTCGGCTTTTGTTTTGCTGTGTAGAGTGTGCTTGGTGCCCCTCACTACTCTGTGACAGGGAGATGCATCTGTCCATGGGAAACAGGACACAGAAAAGGCTGTTTTGCATAGAACTGCTTCATTCAAAACTCTCCTGCTGGCACATCCCCCTTGAGCACCCATCAGTGACGCAATGCTGAGCATCTTTTGGCCCTTTTTTTAGGCATGGGTTGCTGCAGCTGAGGATGGTCTAAAACTCAGCGTTTGAGGATGCTCCAAATGTGCTGCTGCTCTCTCTGCCCTATGCTCCAGGCTAGGAAACTCAGGTCTTTCTGTGGCGGGTTTGATCACAGACCTTCCCTCTTTTAGCAAATTTGGATTTGTTCATTTTACTATGTACAGCCTGATCCTGCCGTTGATAATTTACTCCGTGTGGTTGGTGGAAATGCCGAGGCTGTGCTGGGCAGACAGTGCCAGCTCTTACCCGGCAGGGGCTGGCACATGCCCACGGTCAGGCTCGGTTTCCCCTGTGCCCGGCACACAAAGGCTGCGATTCAGCCGCCTCCCGAGGCGCAGACGCGGCTTTTATGTACCTAAGGAGGCCCAGGAACCCAGAAGGATTCAAATCCCACAGTTCAATGTCTAGCTGGCAAGGGGTGAAGTTGTTTTACATGCACTTTGCACAGATGGAAATGAGTATGGAACCAGTAGGAGGGTGCTAAAGGGGAAGCAGTAGACACAGTATGTTAGTCTCTCTTCTTTTATCTTGCCAGCCTTAGTGTGCTTAGAGCTTTACACTGGATGAAAATAAAAAGGAGATATTAGGGCCTGCTTTTTCAAGCTTTGGATTGAGTTTCAAAATCCTCTCCACTTATGGCTCCTTCGAAGTTCTGAGTCATTTGCCAGATACTCAGGGAAACATGGTGACCCCATCTCTGTCTGCATCCTGGGGTGGGGACATCACTGCCCTCCTGTTGAGCGTGGTGCTGGCAGCAAAGCTGTAGTTCCCACTCTCCCTGTGGATACAGGCAGGCAGAGGGATGCAGTCCATTATCTCAGGAGCCTTCAGGAAGCAGCTGCCCACCTCAGTGTCCCACCAGAGGGGACAGTGCCACTGGGTCAAAGGGAGGGTGGAATGCCCCACAGGTGTATCCCAGGAGCACCCTGTGCCACCAAGGTGGCCTCATGGGCTGTCACCACTGCAGCCTGAGCAGTGCAAAAAGAAAAAAAAAAATTGTGTTCAGAGATAATCTGTAGATGTTCTTGTGCCCTCCTTGGACTGTACTGAAAAAGGAAATGTTTTTTTCTTAAAGAATGAAGCAAAAGGGGAAGATTGAGCTATTGAAATCTAATCTGTGCAGAATTTTTTTAATAATAACAATGTCATTCATTATGGTTTTATAACCTTAATGACTAATGAAGGGTGGCAGGAAAGCATCACGATTGCATCAGGATTTTCTTGCTTACCAACCTTGCTGTACCTGAGACACAAAGAAACTGAATGCTGAGTGGGGAGGGAGGGGTGGAAGAAAAGGAAAAGGGGGAGAAAGTAGAAAGTAAAGATAAAAAGCATGAGACAAATACACTGAGAAAGAGACAAGATTAGTTCCATGGTCTGTACCAACAAAACTTTAGCAATGTTTCTTCAACTCAGTGTTTTAGCAATATAAAGCCAGACAGTTTAGTTTTTCGGTTTAGTGTTTGTAGCCACAAGAATGTGTATTATTTCCTTCTTAGCCACAGTGTACTCAGAGTCATCCATCCAATACAGAAGTTAATCCCAAATAATCTTGTCGCCCAGAATAGGGAAAGTGCCTTCAGTTTTATCACCCTTTATTTACTTTTTACTTACCTACATACTTCAGTAAAACTTGTGTTACAATGTTTTGGGGTTTATCACCCTCTCTTCACATTTTTAGAGAAATGTCTTCCTTAACACTAAATTAGCACTTACTGGCAGTTTTTCTATCATGGCATAGTTCACAAACCTGGCATTGGAATGGACATGCTGAGAAGGAGTTAATTCATTGTAAAGTAAAATGTAATATAATCTCTTTTCTAGATTTCAGAACTTAAGCAGAGGAAGATTCCAGGGCCTCTATATTTTTTGTCAGCTGTTTATATAGAAAAAATATTATAAGGTTAGGTGTTGGTGGAAAGATGCATAGCTATATTCAGGTTCACCCATAGCTACTGGCCCTGTGCGTACACCTGGCGAGGGAGTTGTTCAGTTATTATCATCAGCAATGCAGTAATTTGATGCTGTTATCAATAAAGTTGTCCATATAACTCAACAGGAGCAGTTTCCAGAGCTTTGATCTTTTTTGACTGTATGTGTCACATCAGGTCACATCCAGAAGCTTTGCTTTGCAACTGAACAATGTAAGACCTGACTGTTTGAAGCAAGGAAACTGCACTTTGGGGCAAAGGGGAGCAGTCCATCTGTGACCTCTGCACATCCACTAAGTCCATTTTTGCTCAGAGGTTTTAAAATATGTTGTTTTAGAGAAAGAGATTTAACAACAAAAACCACTTCTATTCCTCCTGCCTATGAAATCAAAGAATGAACAGTGCAGTTGTGCAAGTGCACTAATTACTTGCAACTTCACAGGCAGGAGGTCATCATTTCCCAGTTGCCAACCCTAAAGCCCTGAAGTTTTCTATAGCAAAGTAGTAACATATGGTGCAGAATGCCCAGGCTTTTAGTTTTAGTCACTCTGGTTTTCATCATGTAGGCTTTAAAACACTTGAATAAAAATCCCCAAGCTGTGCAGAACCTCCCTAAAACCTGTTGGTAGCAGTTTGGCATAAAACAAGGAGAATTTTTTACCCTGGGGATTGCCCATAAGAGTGAAATCAGTCAAGAAATAGAAACTCAACAGTTTGAATTTGAGGCAGTCTATCTGTTGGCTTACCTGAGGCACTTGTCGCTGTGGGAGCAAAGATGCTTTTTATCTGTCTGTAGGTCTGCTCAGATAGGCCTCTTGGGTTTCAGAGGCCTTTTGGGCTACCACATGTGTTGGCAGCATTGCCAAGCCTTCCTTACAAGGGCAGAGTCTCATCCTGACCTGTCTCCTTAAGACCTTTGCTTCTGGGGCTGGCTGCTGAGAAGTTTCTCGGTTGTGGAGGAGTCTTCTGAAAACTCAACACCAGTGCAGCCTAAAAGAGTCAAAACCAGAGACTCCACAAACCCCCTGGAATTATATTTTTTCCAAAACCCAACATGTTATTTTTAAGTTGATGGCTTGGAAGGGGTTTGGTCACATGGGAATCACTGGGGAGTCTCCCCGAGAGGGGAAACTCTGTCATCTCTGCAAATAATTCCTGCAGCTAGATCTGTACTGAGCTCCACCATCTTCTTTGGAATTGGACATTAAAAGTAAAGTGAGCAACAGAGACAGAAGCAGCAGAGATTTGTGTCCAGCTGTAACATCAAAGTGGGCTTGACCTAGGAGCTGTGTGTTGTTTCAGGCAAGATTGGGTCTTAAAACAGCACACATTTGAGAAGGAACCCATCTGGCATATGACTGGCAAGAAAACACAAATGTAACTTCAGCCCCTCCTAAGACATATGTACAAAGCTAGAACTACAGAAAAAGGCGTGCTGGCTGCAAAGTTTGTTTATGTGTTTGCATTGTCTTCCTCACCTTCTCAATGGAAAGACTTGATTTCAATTGTGTGGTGTGCCTGAGAAAGTAGTAGTTTCTTCTTGAAGCATTTTCCGTTAAAACATAGTGGCTCTTTTGTTTGTTTTCTGTCAGGAGAAACTGTTGAGATTATGAAAATTAAGCATTCAGTATTTTTGTAATTTCTGTCAAAGAATACTAGATAAAACTCTTCTGTTACTAGCCTTAGAGAGATGCATTTTAGAGTTTATCAAGTATTTAGTGGAGATGATGATGCTTTTCTGCATAGGATGGATTTCAGTATCTAAAAGTTAGACATCCAACAGACAGACACTTTCAAAAGGTGATTCATCTGGTCCTAAGATTGGTGGTGAGAAATGAGATGAATCATCCAGGGAGCAAATCTACATGAACACTTTGTTTAGACTTGCAGTTTTAAGGCAGCTCAAGCTAGGTAAAATGCATCCTACCCTCCTTTTCCTGACTTCCCTGAGTGGCTTCATGGTCTGAACAGAGACCTGACTGCACGGGCTCAGCCAGTGTCATGCTTTGTCACTGGCAGAGCTGTGTTTGTCTCTGCCTGCAAAATGGGCCCAATTCTATTTCCATAACCAGCAGATGACGTATGAGTGACAGAATCCACAAGCACTCAAAAAAATATCTTTGGATCCTGGGGATAAATAGATAATATGAAAAGCTAAGGAGGATTACCATGACCTGAAGACTACCCATTTATCTAATGGCAACAAAAATTATAATGATGGCAATTTTCATCTCTTTCTCCATTGTGGGAGAAAAGGGCTGTAAGATTTTCCTATTTCTCATTCCACTGCTATATTTAAGAATAATTAAAGCCATTCTGGCTAAGGGTGATATAATGCATATATTCAGAAGCAGGCTTTCAGTTTAATTTTTCCAGCTGGTTGGCCTGTTAGCCCATTTATTTGACTATTCTTCACACGTTGACTGAAATAGGTAATTGCTCTGCTCCCCCTGAGATTTCACGTCCATTTTTTTCAGGAATGAAAGATATTAGTCTGTGTGTATTTTAAATTCAAATACACTGTAGGATAGATTTATGTCCTTAAACGCTATGCAGATCTAGCTATAATTCATTTCATATAGAACTGGAAAATGGATTAAAACAAGAGTGCTAGACAAGAAAATCCAGAGTCTTATCTGATGAGGCTGGAGTCCTTTAATCCTCACTCCTTGAAGTGACAGCAGTATCTCCCTTCATTTTATGTTCATTTCACATTTTTATCTTAATGGGAATGCACGGTTGATTTGTTTGTTTGTTCTTAGATTTTTCAGTGTTTCTTTAATGGCTTGCTGTGGGATTGTGGATAAGATACTGAAGGGGTGTAAATCACTGCTGAACATGGTGGGGTTGTTTCAGTGAGTGCAGCATTGGCCTTGCAGGGTGGATTGTGCAGACCCTCACCTCGACACAAACAGGCACCAAATACTTTTAATAGTCAAAGGCTGTGGACTGGTTGTATTCAGAGCTGGACCTGTGCCAGTGAAAGGTTGCTAAAGGAAAGAAGCAGCAAGAGTTTTAAGGTCCAATAGTTCATAAATCACCAGGGATAGAAACACATGCTGGATCCCACAGGAACGCTGGGATTATATTGTTGTACCACTATCCAAACAATGTTCTAGCTCCATACTATCTGAGGATACTAACCTTATATAAATAAAAGTCTTTATTCATGTATATACAGATAATACTTGTCATCTTAATTCAAATTTCAGCATGCTTTTGCTGTCGATTGTGTCAGGAGCTATCAGACATAAAAACCCCCTTCTTCATACAGTTCAGAAACTCAGCATTTGGAATCTGCAAAGCAAGGGTTGCTAGTCCAAGGAAATCTTAGCTACTGGGCTGATAAAATAATTTTGGATTTAAACATCAGGGAGGAGATAGAAGGAGAGGATTCAAGGTTCTATTTAGGATCAAATGAGACCGAAGTACCTGATTTTCTCAGGTAAAATTCCTGCTTGCAGTATGTGTTGGGTTTCCTGAAATGAAACTGAAGGAAGGGAATGATGTGATAAGAATTTCTGAATTGATATGCAGATGGTTTCCTAGGTTTGTTTGGTTTTCACCAGCTGTTCTTGGATTACTAGTGTTGTATTTTTCATTTCCTAACAAGAGAGAATGGCATTTTCAGGTAAGAGGAAATCTTAATGGCCAAGGATTGCACAGTGAATAATATATACATATGTGTATTTCCCCTAAGGCAAGTTTAATGTCTTCTCCATTTTTGACAAGCTGCAAACTCCATAACTTCTCTTTGGTTTATTCTGGTGGAGTGTAGTTTTCTGGGTAATAAAATAGGGTTGCACTTACATGAAGTCCTTTGTTCAAGATTATTTATCTTGAACTTTGGAAATGATTGAACTAAACCCAAGTCTTAGCATTGCTTTTAAATGTGTGGGTGTTGCTCAGAAGCCTATTTCTTAATATTACTACTAAGGTAGTTTGCTCTGCTATTAGTAAAAATAGAATCCAGAAGAATGGTATGTCATTGTATATTACAGTTGTCTTTCACACATACCTTGAAATTGTTTGATATTTTGTAGCTTTTTGAAGAACTGGGTTAAAGTTTTCTTACCTATTTGCAGCTGCAAAAACCCCAGTTTGGCTTCTTGCTGTTTGGGAAAACATTCCAATATGTCACCATCTGGGAAAAGCATGAAATGCTGGCTGAGGCCTGGAACCCATTGATTTCATAGATATCTTGTCCTCCAAATATTTTTCCCATAAACATGAAGTTGCATCATACTTTCTGTTTTTTCCTTCTCTATCCCCCTCCCATCCAAACACTTGCAATGGGGCAATGGAAAGAATAACTTAATTAAACCCCCTTCTCCCACAGACACTTTGTTTGGGTTACAGAGCTTGATTGGAGCATTTTCTTATCTTTTAAGGCCACTGTTGTCATTGATAATGACCAGATAAAGTAGATATGAGAAATTATGAACTACATATTTTCCAGTGCACTTAATAGTAGAGGTTGTCTTAATCCCATACTCTTCTGGGGCAAGACTTTAGAACTTAATACCAGGAGAAATCATAATCCACAATTTAATATGGCTATTATCTGGTTTTAACTGTCTGTGAAGAAGATTAAATTCCAGATGGTAGAAGTTATAATCCAAGCCTGTTATGATCACCAAAATGAACCAAATAACCAAATGCAAAATGGTCTCACCAGAATTATTTGTTCAGAAGCTTATCTGCTGTAGCCACCATAAGATATGCAAATTATGAGGAGTATATGGGAAAGGATTCGGCCAATGGTACCCCCCACCAAGCAAAGAGACAGCTGCTGTTAAGCATCATTCTGGATAAGATGAAAGCATGATCATCACTGCAGACCAGCTTTTCAATTCCCTTTCTACTGTCTGTGAGTCTTCCCTCATTGTGTACATCAGCCTTTGGAGAGGAGGAGGGAAGGAATGGTGACAGGAGGGAAGGAATGGAGTACCGGAGGGGATGTGAAATAAATGCAATGAATAAGTGCCCTGCAGTGATGTTTGCCTGGTCACACTTAAAGAACTTGCTACTGAACAGTCAGGTTCTGCTGGATGCTCCCAAGAATACAGCAGAAGCAGGGGAGAACTCAGTTTCCAGCCCTGGTGAGGTATGGAGCTCATCTGGCTGCATCACCCTGAGATGAAAGTGGGGATGGTAAAAATTCCATCCATGTCCATAGATACCTTTGGTTTCCATCCCAAAGGCCTTGCGTGGGACAGAGATAGAGCAGATGTGCTTTTAAGTTGTGCTAGGATTTATGGGTTAACAAAAGCTGCCATCTAATCAGTGGTTCTTGCACTGCTTCCCTAGAAAATTGGGCTGTGACATCCCTCTGAAGTCGCATAGGTCAATTGTGAAAAGTAGGTAAGAGGAGCAGTTTACATTTTAATGGGCACTACCAGCAGAACTCATGCTGAATTATTCATTTGGAAGCAGTGTATGAAATGAGTAACACAACACACTTCTTTGGGGTCATTGAGGGAAAGATTTCTTAAAACACAGCTCAGAAGCTACATTTCAGAGAGATGTCAAAAACGATGCAGGATGTTCACGTATGTGTCAAATACACAATTAACAGTGGCTTCCCTCCACAGAAAAAAGCATAGCATGTCTTCATGTAGATAAGCAGACCTATTTCCATTTTTATTGAGGAAGAAATTGAGTTGCACGGAGGCAAAACGTCTTATCTGCAACTGCCCTTAATGGGAACTGGACAGGGCACAAAAGCAGGTTCCCCACTTCCCAGCTTATCTCCTGAGTGCCCCAGTTTCTCCAGTCATTCCAAAACATTGCCTCCCAGTCAGCTGCAGAGATTTCCCAGTAAACAAAGTTACTTCATGTAGTCACATGCAGGATCCCTAAAGGATTTATTTTTTTAAAGGCTATGATTTATAATAGCCCCTTTTCAAGGACTAGCTGTGCTTAGGTGAGGTTAAATCAACGATTATTCCGAAGTCCTGTTTTCAGTGCAGGCTCTCCGGATGGTTGCTGATTTTGTTCCATTTAAAGCATTTTGTGGCATGAACTCACTTTGTTTCTGCCCACATCACTGCATTCCTGGGATGTTTTTCACAGGCCTTAGCAAGATCATCTGACAGCAACTAGTGAGGTCAATGAACTTTATACACAATTAAACACTTGAAGCTAGGAGAATTAATTGTTATTTTTTTCCCCTGCAAAGTTAGGGAAGGATACACGGTTTGTTATAGTCTGTAACAGAGTCAATGTTATGTGTGGTAATCAAGCTAGTTTCACATGATTTAATGCTGAACAGAGTCAGAAAATGATTGCATCCTTTACATGGGCCTCACAGAGCAGTCACCACCCACACTGTTTATTCAGACTCGGAGCTCTGCCATTCACTGTTTAAGCCAGAGGAGGAAAAAAATCCCTTCGTGAATGCTCTTGAAGCCATGTATTCTCAGCGCAAAGTGGAGCTGGGGGGAGGAATCCAAATAAGGTCCTCCCAATTGCCGCAGTTGTACAGAGGTGAGATTTTCTTCGATCCTCCAGTGCCACAGTAAAGGAAGGAATATTTGGAGCTGGTGATATGGGGGCGAATCAAGCTAAGAATTTGTTGATGCCGCTAAAGTTTACAGAGACAGCTGGGTAGCTTTTCTTCTCCCAGCTTTTCCATCTGTTACTACCTGAACAAAGAGGTTAAGTTACCTCTTCTACTCTGTGCAAAATTGGTAGGGTTTGCTGAAAAGTCATGTGGTGGTGTGGATTTTGTTCAGCTTGTTTCTTTCAAGAGTGAGAAGTTTTTCTGCTGTCTTATGCCTTAACTTTTTTGGTAAGAGAAGCGTTTGGAAAACACTTTGCTCCTTCATGCCTATCCATCTGTTACAAAGGAAACTCTAACCAGAAAAGGTTGTGAGTGAGTATGCAAGACATCTATGACAGCCTAGTAAAGTTTTATATGTATCCAGTGGTAGTGTTTTTACTCCTTCTATAGCTAAACTTACCACGAAGGCTTTTGCTACTCTTCCATTGATATTTTCCCTTTTACAGCTCTTCACATTTCTTCTGTGTAATCCCATTCCTTTAAAAAAGGGATTCCTCACTTCCCCAGGCACTTATATTTTAAAGTTTCTACAGATCTAAGCAACTCTTTAAAATTTATATCTGCAAGTTTCTGAGGTTATAGAAATGCCAAGAGCATATCATCAGTTGGTCTAGAGACATAAACTAGAGCACCACCAACACCAACACCCCCATTAATTTTATGCAGCATTTAAACTTTTCATGTTAAGTGCAGGCTAATCTGAGTGGCAAGCATGAACTGTTTGGTTCCTCATCTGAAACTGGTTCTGTGGCTTGCTCTATCCAACTCATAATTTCGGGTCCATGAGCAGGAGATTTTGTTAATCTTCTCCTCATCTTTTAGCTGCTCATCTGTTAGGTGGCTTTTTATTCCACTCTGATTTGTTATGAATAAAAGAAACAAGTATTCCCTTGTTTAGTAAACCCCTTCTTATGATAATAATTGTGTAATATATAGTGATGTAACGTTAGACTGGTATCCTCATGTTTTCTTGATGCCTTGCAATTTTTCAAGACCCACTCAGTTTGTGTATTCCTTTGGCTGGAATAATTTTATTCCAAGCTCAGGTATCTCATCCATTTTTCCATTTAAGAACTGATCATGAGATGTGCAATAGCTGTGTCCACGTGCTTTTGTTCTTCTTGCCAAACTCTTGCTTCATAAATTAGAGCTTAGCCACGGTAAACCCTGGGATCTGGAGTGTCCTTCCAGGTTGCCGTCTGAAAATACCTAGGGCATTTTTCCAGTCCACCAATATCTAATAAGATGGATTTGCTCATTGTAATTAAATATTATGGGTGAAATTCTTCTTGGAGGAGCAGAAACAGAGCACTCACTGACTTTAGGTGGTGCGGATCGGGGAATAAAACTTGTCCAAAGTGTCTCCCATTGGGAGCTTATGGAGCACTGTGAGCTTACAGAGAGCACAGTGACTATTTTAGTCATTGTTTTCCTTGTTACTCAAAGCACTTACTTAAGGCCGTGCCTGGAGGGAAAGAAAGATAATTATCCCCAAACAGAAACCCCTTCAGATACAGTAAGGGTAATTGAAGCAGTATTTATATTTCCAGCATAAGGCTGCTTTCCCACTTGCCTTTGAGATGTGACAGAAATGTTCCTCTCCTCCCGCCAGTGAATACGTTGCTAATACAGAATTCATTGGTACCAGAATTATACTTCTGTTTCCATACTGGGTCAGTTGAGTACTTTTAACCCATGTTTGCCTGATTCCTCAGCAGCCTGAAAATTGTAGTGTGTAATATTTTGACTTGGTCAGCCTAGGTCAAACATGCAATTGCACCTTTATTCCAGCCCTTTGTACTTTGGTAACAGGTGCCCCCCAAATCAGATTTCTTGAGAGGGGAAAATTATTATCTGCTTTGTGAAGTGAGTGAACTTGATGTAGGAGTCTCTGTGGGATTAAATATCTTTATAGATACAAAATAATCATGTTTGATATGGAAAAGTGAGTCACTCAATGGTTTTGGTTTTTTCCTAGTCATTGCTGGAGTCTTTCCACTTTCTTCCCAGGGCTGTCAGCATTGTGGGGTCAGAGAGGAGTGCATGAAATCTTTGCCCAACTGAAGCCAATGAGGGTAGTAATTAGTAACTATGCAGTTCAGTGGTGCCCAGAGCCTATTTAGATCATGGCACAAACTACTGAATAGCTCCTCAGGGCTGTTCCTTGAGCCAGCTCTGCCCCGGGCCATAGGCAAGCATTGCCAGGCTGAGCTTGCACATCCTGCTTTTACACAGCCCCTGTCCTGCCTATAACTGTGTTTTGGTTTCTGTCCTCTGTGATCATAGCTCTGTTAACTCTCTTGAGGGCTCAGGGAGCTGGGAAACTGATTTTTCTGTTACTCACTGCTTATCACAGGCCCTGCCTCACTAGTATTTGCATACCCTGCACAACTCTATACCACTAAGATGTAGGCAGTTGTCACTTTACAGCTAATACTGCCCAAAATCGCAAATAAATTCAAGGAAAATCTCAGCAATTGCTCTGAGGCTTTGGTACAGCCAGTGGCCACCTTACTCTGTAAAGAGTATCTTACATATTACTTTAGAAGTATTGAGACAGTTTTCAATTCTGCTGGATTTATTGCTGAATCCTGGCACTCACCTAACAATGGAGGCCAGAAGCTGTCCAGCTGTGGTCACCTGAAGCCTCTCCTGACAGACAAGGTTTATTTGACTTCCCTTTGTCAGCTGGAGAGCAAAGTCCTTGCAAGGTGGGATTGAGAGTGGGGCTTGTTCATGGTAACACACAGCCCCCTGACTCTTGAGAAGTGCTGCCCCTAAGTGCTTCAGTGAAGCTGCTCTTTGCCTTCAGATATGTGATAGCAGGATTAAACCTAGACTGAATAGAAGTCTTTCCAGTCATCTAGAAAGCTCTGTGTTGCTCTTAAAGTGTTAGAGTGTGCTAACAGAGCCTCAGCTGAGTCTCTCTACCTCCTGATTCCCTCCTTCAACCAGATGCCTTCAAGAAAGCTGTACTGGGACAAGACTTGTGTGCCCTTTGCCTCCTCCCCTGGTTTCTTTAGAAAGGGTCAGACACATGTAAACCTGGAGAAATGCAGGATGTGCCCCACAAGTCTCTCCTGAGGAGGGTTTGTGTTTCTGGAATGCAGATTTGGATTGCATCGTGCAGGTGCAGCACTCTTAACTCCTATTTCTTCTTGTCTATCTGAAATTGTGAAAAAATAACCTCAGAAGTAATGTTGCTGGCAGTTTATCACATAGAATAATAGAATCATTGAATGTTAATGGGTTGGAATGAACCTTAAAAATCATCTAGTCCCAACCTTGCTGCCATGGGCAGGAACATCCCCCACCAGACCAGGTTGCTCAAGGCCTTGTCCAGCCTGGATTTTAACACTGCCGGGGCTGGGGAATCCACAGCCTCCTGGGCAACCTGTTCCAGTGTCTCACCACCCTCACAGCCAAGCATTTCTTCCTAATATTTAACATAAATTTCCCCTCCTTCAATTTGTGCCCATTACTCCTTGTCCTAGCACTACAGTTCCTGATGAAGGGTCCCTCTCCAGCTTCCCTGTAGGCTCCCTTCAGGTACTGGAAGTTTGCTTTGAGATCTCCATGCAACCTTCTCTTCTCCAGGCTGAACAGACCCCAACTCAGACTGTCTTCATAGGGGAGGGGCTCCTGTCCTCTTACCAGCTTTGTGTCCCTCCCAAAGTTCCATGTCCTTTTGTGCTGGGGACCCCAGAGCTGGGTGCAGCACTCCAGGTGGGGTCTCACCAGAGCAGAGGGGGAGAATCACCTCCTTTGTCCTGCTGGCCACGCTCCTTTGGATGCAGCCCAGGGTTCCATTGGCTGTCTGGGCTGGGAGCACACACTGCTGGCTCACGCTGAGTTTTTCATCAGCCATCGCCCCCAGTCCTTCTCCTCAGGGCTGCTCCCAATCACCTCCCTGCCCAACCTGTGCGTGTTCCTGGGATTGCCCCAACCCTGTGCAGGACCCCGCACTTGGCTTTGTTGAACCTCAGGAGGTTTGCACAGTCCCAGCTCTCCAGCCTGTCCAGTCCCTCTGGATGCCATCCCTTCCCTCCAGCCCAGCGACCGCCCCACACAGCTCGGTGTCGGTGTCTCAGTGAACTTGCTGAGGGTGCCCTCGGTCCCACTGTCCCTGTCACCAACAGGATGCTGAACAGTATCAGCCCCAGGATCGACCCCTGAGGGACACCACTGGTCACTGGTCTCCCTGTGGACAAGGAGCCAATGACCACAACTCCTTGTGTGCAGCCATCCAGCCAGTTCTTTATCTCCAGGTTGTCCATCCACCAAATCCATGCCTCCGACTTGGAGACAAGGATACCATGCAGGACAGTGTCACACACTTTTCATAAGTCCAGATAGACAATTTCAGTTCCTCTGTCTCATCCACCAACACTGTAGCCTCATAACAGAAGGTCACCAAATTCGTCAGGCATGATTTCCCTTTGTGAAGCCATGTTGGCTGTTACCAACCACCTCTTTATTTTCCATGTGCCTCAGTCTAGTTTCCAGGACAATCTGCTCTATGATCAGGCATAGGAAAACATCTCCATGGTCTGTTTTGCTGTCCCATTCCATGAGCCTTGCCTTTCCCTCAGGACAGAAGCTGCTTCGCCAAATACTTTTTTGCAGCTGCACAGCTATGGATACCAGCTTTGGATACCAACACTCTGTAAGGGCTATTCATGCTTCTCCACTGGAAAAATTAAGTGAGCCTGAAGTGTCCCTGCCAACCTGGCAGTGCTGGTGGTAGCACTGGTTGTGCCTGGGACATATAATGAAGCCCAGACAAGCAGTAGCTTGTGGAGTTCACTAGTCCCACAGGTCCCTGCCAAGGGTTAAGTGTGGGCATTTTTAAAGTGTGTTTCTGAATCGGGATGCTTGCTTGTTTTGGAGGCTGATTTATTTCCTCCTGTACGTGTTTGGGATCAGAGCACTTGTTTCCTCTGACTCCTGATGCCTCTGTGGTCTCTTTGGACTGCACCTCTGTGAGGAAGGGACTCTCAGTTTGCTGAGAAGCTGGCACTGTAAGGCTTCTTGGCATCACCATAGCCCAGAAGATCAATAATAATAAATAGTGAAGACATTTCAGATGCCTTAAATCAAACAGTCATATGGAAAAAGAGTTTGTGTTCCCCATGGCTATAATGTGTATGCCTTATAGGTGGGTCAGGAGATTGTGTTAGGAGTCCAAATGCCAGATGTGCATCTCAAAATCCTTGCTTTTGGATGGCAGGAGCTGGGGAGTGGAGGTGGAGGTGGGATTTCAGCCCCTTAATTCTATATAAATATAGCTCTGTGGTTTAATGTGCACAGCAGTAGCTCTGTGGTTTATCATTTACTGAGAACTATGCTTTTCTAAGAAAATGCTCTCTTCCTGGTGCATATCTAAGCCAAGGCCTCCACTGTCATTTCGTAAACTGTAAGGATTGCTCTTTAAAATAGCAATGTTTGGTAGCAATAAGGCCAAACAATTGCTTGATTCACGCTGCAGGTGAGTTTAACAGAAATCATATTGACTAAAGCTAGTCTGAGCAAGACAGCAGTGTTGCATTTGAGTATTTGCCAAGAAAAACCTGTAAGTTCCTAAAACTGGCTGCAAGGACAAGGGATTAGGCTGTCCTTCCAAGTCTGTAAATAAGGTCCTCAGACACTTTTTCCACTTGGGAACATGAACACAGGACTGTTTATGTTTTTTTAAAAAAAATTGAAAAATCCCATGATTTTGTAGATAGCAAAAAGTCAGCTTTGCAGTTGCTCAGCTACCAGCATGTGGGTAGTTTGATGTTGTCTCCTAATCAGGAATGCATTGTGATACTGCTGTTCCTTGCAGTGAAAGGTCACTGCATTTTTTATTTCTATTCACTGTTTGTATTTTTCTAATAAATCACACCCTCTGATAAACCAAATGACTGGAACCACGGAGCAAATGAAACTTTGAAACAAACCCTTTCTGTTGCACATGTATGGATCCTGAATTTCCAAAAAACGGTGCCTTTTCAGTGACATAATCAGCTGTTGGGAGGTGGGTGCACTCTCTATAGCTGTGTGACTTTGAGCTACCAGAGTATTTTGTGGTGCTTGTTTGTAAGCACGGATATTTAGTTTCAGAATTAGTACAGGACCTGAGTAGTTGACAGCCCAAGCTGTTATGACTACACCACAATGTAGAAATATATTGAAGTGCGAGTTCCAAAAAGTATAACTTGATATTTATGATGCTGATAAAAAGCATCATCTGCTCTATCTGTTCAGGAAAGACCAAAACCACTGCTTTGTTATGCAATGCAGCTCCCATGAAATGCTTCCATATAATGGATTATTGGCAGAGGGTCCTTTATTCTCTTTTCTTTCCTCTGTCCCTGCCTTAAAAAGAAAAGCAATCAGACTTTTATGGCTAAGGGCTTGCTTGTTTTCAAGTAATGGGTGTTGAACTGGTGGAAAACTGGAGCAAGGCAGGATTGAATCAGACTCAGAACTTGGTTTTGTCTCTGCTGGGTTGCGCAGTGGGACAGTGCTTGGGTGCAGGAGGGAATGCATCCAGGCTGGAGCTGCCTGGCTCTGAGCTGCTTGGCTTCACCTCTCCCCGGCATTCTCCTGCTGCTTAAGAAAATATTTCCATTTGTTCTCTCCAGGTACTTTATGGCAGTGCGACGTGGCCAGGGAATGCAGTCTTCCCTCTGTGAGAGAGGCAGGACCAATGTCCTTCATTTCAGTCGCTTGCTGCTTCTGCTGTTGAGCAGGCAGCCTCAGTTCTGGCATCTCTGAACTTTTGAGTACTTGCCTTTGCAAGTTTGGGCTTCGTTTGGTTGGAGAGGGTTTTTTTGGATGTCCTGTTGCCGTAACTTACGGATAATTTTTTCCCTTAATGAAAAGAAGAGGAAAAGAGAAGACATACACTTTTTTTTGCAGATTCAGCTGAGACACAAAGGGTGCGTTGTTCCGACCTTCCCAGCATGCTGGTAAATTTTTTATATTGGCAAAAAGGGCCTGGACCTCAGAAGTCCTGAACACTTCTGGTTTCCCATACAAGACTGGGGCCTGCAGTGTGAGCCAGAACAAAGTCTGGGAGCTGTGGCTGGCAGAGCGAGCATGTGCTGGCAGCCTGCAGGACAAAGAATTTTTTGGGGTGGCAGGGGAGCTTCCCAGCATCACTTGCTCTCCCCCCTGAACATTGCTGCCCACTAGGCAATTGGATAGATCTCTGTAGGAATTACTTGCAAGGCTCTGCAAGTGCATTTGCAGGCATCTGACTTTCCTGCTGTGCTCTATGAGTCCCAGCAAGCCGCCTGCCTCACCTCAGGTGCTGCAGCACTAGGCATGGTGATGCTGAGCCTGGCTCTAAAGCTGTCAGGAAGATGCCTGGCTCTGATTTAGTGTCCCAGACCCCATGCATGTGTCACAAGCGAGTTTGGTGCAGCAGAGAGCTGCCTTCATGAGTTGGTGGGAAACCTGCCTTGCAGCCAGAAATCCTGGTAACTTTGGGGGGTCCCAAGAGGCCTGTAAGGATCCGAGCAGCTGAGCACAGCTGTGCTCAGGGTAGTGGGGGTTGAGTTCCTCTGCAGCACTGACCCTCAGCTAATAAGGCCTAAGACAAGAGGATTGGACAAAGGTAGCCCAAATATTATGTTCATTTTCTCCTTGCAGTTTTTTTTTTTTTCTGGCAGCTAAAATGATTCCCTGAAACAAGAGGTGTCATTTAAAACAGAGCAATTGTGAGTGCACGGATGCATCACTGGAGTTCAGAGGCAGCCTCCTACATCTGATGGCAGAAGATTGTAACTGTGATTCACTTACAGGAGGGAAGGGCTCCATCCTCACTCATGGGGTTTATTTCCTTGATCAGAGGCATCTGCTTAAACTGCTGCTTTGCACTTTGCCTGTTGTTCAAAGTGTCAGAGAGAGGAAAATCTCTCCACAGAAGATGCACAGCAGAGCTCGCTGGAGTTTAACCCTGTGTGTCAGTCAGGTATTGCAAGAGAAGAGCAAAGGATATACTTTAGTTCCTCTGGTGGGGTGTTTTCATATACTTTGTGCTCATTCAGAGGAACAACTTTTACCATGAAATGTTTCGCGTACATCCTTCCTCTCTTCCTCTGGGGTACACACCTCTGCAGACCCAGGATTAGAACTTTGGCTGGAGCAGCAGGAATGCTGCAGGCTTGCCCTGGGACCTGAACTGTCTCCTGCTTTCTGTAGGAGAACCCAATTTTTGCCTCCTGTGGGAAATGCTGGCAGGGCCATTGGAGCTAGCAGGGCATCGGATGCCTCTGCCTGCCACCCACCCCGTTTCCCCAGGGCCAGTGTGATTCCTGGTCCCTACCCACTGCCCCAGGAGGGATGACACAGGTGCTTCTGTTTCCCTCTTGCCCCGTCTCAGCGGTGGGCTGAGCATGAACCCGAAGAGAGGCATCTCCATCAAGGCACAGGGACCGCCGAGAGCCGTGCCTGGTAAGGGCTGGGGCGAGGTAACCATAGATGGCTCTGATTCATTTGGCTTCCTGTCTCTCTCTAAGAAAAGGATGTAAATAGCCCAAAGCAGGGGATTCCAGTGAAAAGAGCAGGCGGGTGCCGTGCGGTGCTGCGCTGTGCCGGCTGCGGCCCGGGCCTCACGGAAAGCCGGTAGTGGTGAAAGCCGGGCTTCTCAGAAGTGGGGGAGGCGCGGGCCCTGCTGTGCCGCATCGCCCCAGCGCATCACACAGGCTTCCTGCACACCCAGGAGGATATCGTGGAGGGAAGAACCTCTGCAGTGCCCGTGGTCTCACCCCTGACTCCAGGAGAGCTGCGTCCTCACCTCTGTACCCTGAGCAGGGGTGGTGCTGCTGGTGGTACCCTGGCAGCCAGGCAGGCATCCCTGTGTTTTGGCCAGCCCTCAGCACGGGGGAGGTCCCAAAGGATTGATGGCTGGAACTGCAGTGACATTTTTTCATGGCAACTTCATGTCTTGGGGCCACTGGCAGGGTAATGTGGGCAAAGTTTGTGTCCATACTTGGTGCTTATACCCGTGTCCATGAGTGTTGAACGACTGCCTCCTTACAGAAACACAGACTGTCATCACCAGTGGTTTCTGTGTTGCTAATGCAATAGCAAATTGCAAAGATCCTATAGAGAGAAGCTCAAATACCAGCATTCTGCTGCCATAGGAAGGCTGGTATCACTCTGGTCTCGGGGGAATTGTCTGGATGGTATCCTGGGTCCAGCTGCACGAGACACTTGGCGGTGAGGCAGTGAGCTCTGTATCCCCAGCTCATGTCACACATCACCCTCACAGTCATCAGCTGGCTAAAGACACACCACCAGTAGTGCCTTCACCCATCTGGCTCCATGGCCCTTCTTCCCATTGCTGTTTTGTTGCACTCAGAAGGAGAATGCTGAGGAGGCAGTCCAAGACAAGATGGCACAAAGGGGTTTCAGTCTTGTAGCACCAGCAAGCGTGTGCCTTTAACTGATGTAACACTGTCAAGGGACTTGAGGTGTATCAGGCACCCACTGGCAGCCAACAGACAGGGGTGTTCACCTGCCTGGCTTACCTGTGATGGTAATCTCTGTATAAATCCAACACCCCAGTACTGTTTGGATGAGGAAGCAGGGAGGATGGATCATAACATGGTTCTGGAATTGCCTATTTGGTGTCCAGCTCCATGCTCTTGTGTCAGGGAAAGTGTCACCTCTTTAATCAATCGTCTTTAAGGCTGTTACATCTGTGTTCCTCTTCTATGAAGACAGGCTGAGACAGCTGGGGGGGGTTGTTCCATCTAGAACTGAGAAGGCTCTGGGGAGACCTTACAGCAGCCTTCCACTACCTAAAAGGGGCCTGCAAGAAAACTGGAGAGACACTTTTTACAAGCAAATGCAGGGATAGGACAAAGGTGATGGATAGATATGAGGAAGAAATTCTTTACTGTTAGGGTGGTGAGGTACTGGTTCCATCCCCAGAAGTGTTCAGTGCCAGGCTGGATGCAGTTTTGAACAATCTGGTGTAGTGGAAGATGTTCCTGCTCATGGCAGGGGGTTGTAACTGGGTGATCTTTAAGGTCTCTTCTAGCCCAAACCATTCCATGCTTCTGTGGTTCCATATGTAAAAGATGCAAAACTATAAGAGCTGAGGGCAGAACTGAGCCCCACAGCAGTAATCTGGTGCAGAGTTTGAGATCTTTTTTGGAGTGCATCTTTATGAGACAAGGTCGCAGTGACAAAGCTTCTGTCACTTTTGGAACCTGAGGATGGTTCATATGGGACAGGGTTGTTAATAGAGCTCTTCTTATTTAGAAGTAGCTTCATATATAAGTGGAACTCAAAGAACTCATTTCTTTTCTATTTTCTGTACCCTAAGCCTAAAAATTTTCTTTGTCATTGGTGAAGTTGCAGGCAGGAGAAGGTGAGAAACACAGCGCCTTTTACAGGGAGCAGTAACCTAATATGAAATACATTCAAGGCACAAAGAAAAAAGCAGGGGTGGGTAAAGATGAACTGGCTACATCTTCCAAGTGAGTGCTGTGGGGATGCTTCAAGGTTACAGATAAACCTGTTCACCCATAATGAAATAATCAATGCAACAGATACTAGTAACACCCCCCCCCCCCCCCGAATTTCACATACAGATTGGTTATTTAGGAATACATTTGCTAGTAGCAGACAAAGTTAATCAAGGTGATCTCTTTTCCTCACCATCTTCTCTTCCCTGCCAACGCAGTCCTTTCCCTTTCAGACTGCTCAAAATGGATTCTGCTGCCTTCCTGTAAGAAATTCAAGCTCCACCTGTGTTTAATTAGATATTGGATAACCTGGGTTGTTGTATTACGAACATGTAGGCCAAAAGTCTAGAAAAACAAATCAGTCCTAGGTGAAAGAGCAACAGTTCCAATTTTAAGCCAAGTGAATTGATAAAAGGTATAAAGGTATAAAACCTGAAAAATGTAGGAAAATTGTTTAAAAAAACCCTAAATCAAGTAAACTCTGTTGCTTGTATCTACTGGCTTGTAACATATTTGTGATTACATGAAGTAACAAACATACAAAATTATCTTTCTCAAAGACATATGAAAATAAATAATTTTTGCAAGAGGTTCTTTTACATTCCCTTCATGCTGTTCTACAGGACATTCTAGATACACAAGGTAAATCCTACTTGCAGAAGCAAAGGATAAAGAAATTATTTTCCTTTAAATATTCTGGCTGGTTTTTGAACAAAGGAAAGAAAGCACAGTGTACACACCTGTAAAGGGACTGGTCCAGTGATTATTCAGCATTTCTGTGGGCTAAGGTACCACACAGGGAGTGTGGGGATCTGCAGTTTGCTGCTACCCCACCCTAGTGAAGGAAAGTGGGACAGGTAGGGTTTGTAGGCAGCAGTGGTATCTTTATAAGATTCCTGCCCCAGTGGATGGTGGTGGGGAACAGATGCATGTTTGGGCAGCCATTCTTTGTTGCCATTCGTGCTGGATCTTACAATGAGGGCATCTGCTGCTCCATCATAGGGATTGTTCCTCCCTCTGTCTCAACAAATTAGCTATGAGATGTGGAAGCACTACAGCAGGTGGGGCTTGCTGCATTTTCTCCTCAGGATATTCAAACCCACAGTGTTGAGTTTGAAATGAAATGAAAGAGAGGGCTGCAATCCCTTAGGGCTGGGAGAGGAATGATCGATCCCCAGTCCTCCCATATCCCTGCAGAGTGGGGTGAGCCCAGACCCCCTGGATTAGATCAGAGAGAAGTAGTTTTGGAAGGAAGAGGAAAGCACAGGCCTCTGGGTTATATTTTTTTCTTTGAAGGAAAGTAAGTGCTTCCAAATGTAAGTGTCTGAACTCCCTGAGGACAGAGGCATTGCTCTGCAATCCTGAGTTAACCCCACACTTTGGCCTTGGGGTGAGGGCATGGTTTGTCTCCCACATTTTCTCTGGTTTAGCTCATCGCTTAGCCAGCTGATTTCTACTAAGTCTTTTCCTAAATGTTTAAAATTCTCTCTGCTCCAAGCAGAGAAACCCCAGCCCCACACATGGCTTTGGCCAGACTCAAAGGCCAGATGCTTCCTGGCTTGAGGCTGTCACGAATAAGGTTCTCCCAAGGCAAGGTGGGTAGGCATGTGTAGTGCCAGGGGCTGATTAGAAAGCCTGTGGATTTGGCAGCCCCTGCTTGGATATGTGAAGATGTCCTTAGCTGAGAGAAATCCTTCTCAGGATCTCCATGCCACAGCATTTTGTTTTACTAGCTGCAGGCCCAGTGCAACCCATGTCTTGTCTACAGCTGATGAACCCTGAAGTTCATTGCAAAACCTTCCAGCTTTCAGACTCTGAAATACATGACTCTTTCCCTCTGCCCACCCTAAGATTACAGCAGCCTAGCCCTTCCTCCTGTAACATCCAGCAGGCTCTCCCTCCTTGCAGAGCTGTCACTATTGACAGTCTATGGCTGAAATCTCTTGCCTTTGATTTTTTCCCTTTGGAAAGGGGTTCAGGTCTAATGATGACACTCTGGTGGCCATAAACATCCTCATCCACTGACCCAAGAGCTTTCCTGCCACACGTATGCTGCTCCTTAAGAACTTGTGGTCTCCTTTCACTGCAAAGGCTCAGTGAGTCAGCAAAGTTCCTTGGAGTGCTCATGTGCCTTCACAAAGAGCTTTGTAAATACTGGACTTTGTTTTTGCAAAACAGTCAAGTAAAAGTAATCTGTTTATGATGTGATACCTGCAGTTGTATCTAAATACTTTGCAGCTTGCATTTGTTAGGGCTGGCACAGTTCCTCAGCCGCCAGACCAACCCCAGTGCAGCTTTGCATGCCTTTCTGCCTTGAGATGAAGAGCAGGTCTTACATTGCCACCTGCAACCTGGCTGGGAAATGAGCTTGCTAGAGGGTAGTTAAACTTGTTTCTGATCTCTGGGAAAGAGTAAAAGTCTCCTTAGATCTGCAGAGGTTAGGGACATGGTGGCTATTAACTCACCTGGCCTACTTGCCTGTGTGTCATGCGTAAGTTTCACTCACTTGTTCATTTGCTAAGCCTGAAAGATTTTATATTGCAGTGTTTGAAGCCAAAAAGGGAGGGAAAAATGAAGCATCCCCAGATGGGCCCAGAAATACAGTCCAGATGATCAGTACAGGTGATGGATCATTCTGATAGGCTTGTCTCCTGTGATGTGCAGATTCCAAGCTACCTATGGGCCTGGAAATACAAGAGCAGGTCAGGACAGACAAACACAACATTGTGCTGTGCTGTGTTACCCTAGCAGTCTCATGCATGGCTCCCAAATGTGGTGCTTCCCCATGGGTAAGCCTTTCATGCACCTTTCACTGGCCTGGGACCATGGAAAAAGGCATTCATCTTTTCACACCAAGCTCCTGTGGTGATTTCTAAATCCCTTACTAACTGGATTTGTCTTTTTGGTTTTCCTCCGTGTTTTATACTTGTGTTAACACTGCTTCTGTATGTTCTTTAGTATAAATGTCTTTCTATCTAGACTAGTATTTTTAAGCTTTTTTGTCATGAATTTGCCTGTGGAATTGTGGCTGTCTTTATATAAAACCATCTTTTTGTCAATTATTTATGTTGTTAATTTTTGTTGCCCCTCAGTTACACTAATACATCAAGTTTGGGGATGCTGACGCATTTAAATTTATTTCATACATTTTTGGGATTGATGTTTGATTCTACTTGATCCTAATATGGTCATCATTATGCCCAGCCACCTGCTAATTCTTCAGTCTGTAAACGTTTTTTACTTTTTGTCTATCTGAATGAGGTCAGTACTCAGCTCAAGTGTGCTGGGTGCATGACCGTCTAAGGTATTTTTTGAATGACCACACCACATGAGATCTCCAGCAAATATCTCTGAGGCTGAAGTCACCAATGATGGTAATTCCTCTCTCTACACATTACAAACAGATGGTTGAGGAGATGTTCCATTCACTGGTAAAATTTGTTCTGTAGCAGATGCCTGCCAGCTGCCATTCCCTGCCCTGCTGCATGATTTTGTAGAGCTAACGAGATTAAGAAACTGTTGAAATTGATTTTTGCTTCTAAATACAGCAGATCTGATTCTGAAAATGCAGGGAGGGCTCTGTCTCAGGTGGTGCAAGCTGGCGCAACTCCAGTGAAAAGTCAGTGGAGCTGAACCACTCCGCATCAGCTACGGTGCTGCCTTGAAGGGCAGCTCTCTTAAACGAAAGCGTCGGCATTAAGAAACCGACTACAGAAAAAAGTTTCCCAAGTAGAACAAGAGCACAAAAGTGGGACAAAGGTAGACTTTGGGGCAGTTGAAAAAACTACCCTTTGCTCATACCTGCAGTTCAAGACTGCTGATACATCTTGAAAAATGCCTTTCACTGGAAACTCCAGTACATCAGATAGCTCATTGCTCAGCCTCGGTTGTTTTGCAGCCTTCGAACTTGCTTGCTCATGAATCAATGCTTCCCACCTGTAGCCACTGGGGCTGAAGCCATGAAACCTCCCAGGCTGAAATCCTTCTGCTGATAAAAATCTAGATTGAACTCAGCATGAAGCTGTGGAAAAATGCAGATGTGTATTTTGAGAGTCCATGGTCAGGCTTTGAACAATCAGATGAGTATTAGAAGGGAAAAAAATGCAGTAGTTTAAAAATAACAGATCTACTGCGTGGCAGCCATAAAAGGAGATTTTAAGGAAAGGAACAGAAAATCATGCCAGATGAACACATTAGGAATAGCAGTTAATATGGCATGTACTAATGACAACATATATATCCCCTTTCTGTCCAAAATAGATATGAGAGCCTTGCAGCCAGAGCACACTGTTTAAACTCTGTTAGTACAGCATTCACCACATCTTCCTACCACTGCAGGCTTTTGCTGAACACTACTACTGTTGCTTCTCCCTCCAGACAAAATTTAAACTTGGGTCAAAGCTGTAAACAGTTCTTAATTGAGCGATCCAACTTAAAGCATTACAGGCTGCTTGAAAACCTCTGTGACCCGACAGATTTGAATACTGAAAAACATGACATCAGAATGACCTTTCCTTCCGCACTGTTCTCACAGCTCCTTTCTTCTCAGTAGATACTTGAATCTCTGCTATCTTCCTAGTCTTCGTGCCTGATATGCTGAGTTTGCTCCATCCATCCATCCATCCATCCATCCATCCATCCATCCATCCATCCATCCATCCATCCATCCCACTAGGACCTCTAGTTGCCGGGTCACTTATTCCCTCTCCTCTTTTTTGTAAAGGGATGATAAGACAGCACCGGGTCTCGGCAGCATCCCCCAGCTATCCAGACACCGCCGTGGGCTTCCCAAACACCCTCATTCCCAGAGAACAGAGCTCTGAGGTCTGTTGTGGTTTGAGATAACTGACACAAGAGTTTGGGCCTGCCATTACCACTCCACAAACCCAGCCCGTCTTAAATCACGGCCTGCTGCCTACATCAAAAGTCCTTTGTGAAGAGCACAGTTGCTCCTCTGTAACTGTTCCACATGGAGCAGGTCATCAGCTGCTTATGAGCTTTCCTTCTGTTTCTAATTTTTTTTCTCAAAAAGTTCCACAGTATGAAGTCATATTAGAAATAAATAGTCTCATCCTCCTCCCTAATAATAGAAAGAGGAGCCTTGTTGGGCTACATGTGATTTTCTGTGTCAGCTCCTCACCTGGGAGTTCAAGTGGGTTTCCTGCAAGTTACAGCAATTTCATTCAGCAAAATCTGAACTTAAACACTTTTTTTTCTGTGAATCCACAGGATGGTCTTTGAATTGCTGAGCTTTTCTCAAGGTGACTTTGAAAGCCATCTTCCTTGCCCCAGCAATGAGATCTCTCTCTGTGCGCGGCACACAGCTGTGATAATCCCTGGAGAGTTTTGTCCAAGCCAAGAAATTAAGAGCCCTGTCTAATGGGGTCACCGGCTGCTAATGAAGTTGCACGTTCATAAACTACAGCTACAGCTCTCAAGGGAAGCTCCCTGTCATCCCTGCTTCGGGAGATGCAGTTTGTCTGTATCACAGGAGCTCGTAGGACCTGTGAGAGCTGCTGGAGGCAATCTGCTGTGTGGGCTTTATTTTTAACCCCACCTCCCCAACCCCTAAGCAGGTTCTTCTTTCATTCCCAAATTGAACGGAACAGAGTTTTAATTTCGGTGCCTGTGTCAATTTGTCAGCTGTAGTCAAACGAGACAGGAGTTATTCAGGCTTTTTCCTCCTGTGGAGGATCAAACAACAAATCTGTATAAGGAATTCCTGATGGAGAAGCCTAAAAGGAAGATTATGAATTTTCAAAGCTGTGGCCTTGTAAACCAAGCGTCTCTGCAGACATCATGGAACAAGAGCTCATTAGGAGTAATCATCTAAAACATGACTGAAATGTCTGTAGCTTTTCTGACTTACACCAGATGAAGATCTGATCCATTCACCTAGTTTTAAGTCCAGACACACGTTCTTGTGGTGGAGACATAATTTCCTCTGCATGCTGTAACCATTGCTCTGCACTGTGACAAGCAAATGTTTATTGGGCTTTGCAGGCCTCAGCAAGAGCTTATAGCACATTTCTTTATGGCATTTGTTTTTCTATACATGATGTATATTTTGGTGGGTTTGCTGGTGCTTTATTTGATGCTCAAGATCAATCATTTCTGAAACACAAGTCTGACATTTTGGGAAAAACAACTTCCACTCACTCAGTACTAATCTATCATGTTGACTTTATTTCCGGCACAGCATACCAAGAGCAAACAACGTCCTACTACTCCGTGCTTTTCAACTAAATGCCTTTTCCAAAAGGTTAGGGAAACGCTTGTGTCATGGAAAAAACAGAATCCAGCTACGCAGGAAATAAAGAGGTGCAGTGGATCAGGCTTAATTGAGCACTTAACAGGCTCAGACTAGCCTGAGCTTACATTAACTGAACCACTGAACCCATCCAAGCTGAACAGATGCAGAGCGTTGGGCTGTGCAGTTAAGATTCACTTTAGCAGGGGGCTCTTTATCTGCAGGTAGCAGCACATAACCACCTGGGCAGGCCCCTGGAAATGACTCCCAGCATGGGCAGGAGAGGGGCATTTTGCACCTGCACAAGGCAAGATGTTCTCAGGGTGTCTGTGTACAATATCCCCCTCTGCCTCTCTCAAGATGCAGCTAAGGTGGTTGCTCGTGCTTTTGTTTGTTTGGTGTATTTTTTCCTCAAATCTTTGTCCTGTGAAAGAGGTGTGAGAGGGATGTTCTCAGGATTGCAGGTGGCTTGGAGGCAGAAGGGCTTGGGGATGAATTTGTCCTTTCTAAAAGACGTTCTCTTACAGGCCTCTTATGTCTCACTAGTGTGTGATGCTACTTCTTCCTTTCTAAGGAGCTGGTGTCTCAGTCAGTGTGGGAATTGCCCCACAAATCCCCACCTGACTGGAAACAATGTTTCTCAAGCTGAAAATAGTGCTTCTCAAGCTGAGAGTTAGTTTTTGCTAACTAGAGACTGTCACAGCTGTTGGTCATTCTGCAGTACTTTCTGCTAGACTTTATTTTTGAGCTGGGGAAAAAACCCCAGCCCTGTGCACACTGTTAGCTCAGACAGGTGATAATGTGCCTGTCCTAGGTGATTGAAACAACAATTGGTCTCATTACTATGCCTGCAGATAATTTAGGTTTCATTAAAGTGAATGTTCAGGGGGGAAAAGTGTGTGATTGCAGTTTAGCATCATGGTATTACGGCATCCCTGGCTCTAGCAGGCTCATGAGGAACATTGTAGCTCAGCATTTTCTGGATTGTAGGGATCTATCTGTTGGCTTAGGTTTTGCAAAAATGTAAGTGGTATTTACAATTGCACTTGGCAACGAGCTGATTTTTTTCTGATACAAATCCAAATGCTAGGGTTATAATTACTGTGAATGTTGCATCCTACAATCTGGAAGCATAAGCAACATGCATTGGTCTGGTTTTCACAAAGAAATTGTTGAGGGCTGCAGTGGCCATCACTGAGGAATCTTCCCATGGCCCTGAATTATGCAGCAAGCCCACATCTATGTAATCTCCTCTCCATACTGTTTCATTTTCCCTGCAATAACTGTATTAGAAACATTGCAGATTGACTCTGCAGGCTCATGCTGGTCCAAATGTAAGATGTGGGATTCATCATCTTCTAGGGACTAATTTAAATACTTAAAACAAAATGGAAGACCTTCAATAGGAAAAAGATGAGCTTGAAAATAGATGCTCTTTTATAGAGCAGTCTTGCAGGTCATGTTATACTCCTTGTAGTAATCAAGGGAGAGAGCAGACCTCGATTCTTGGGAGTAGCAGCATAAGGATTACACAAGTCTTTTTTTTTTTTTTTGGAAGGCCTGATCTTGAGTGATCTGTGTAGATGCATACCAGATCAAGCCAGAGCAAAGCCACATGGGCAGCCAAACCTAGAGACCTAAAAAGTATTACATTAATGATCATGGTGACTGAGAGGGGTTGCCTAAATTTGGGGCTGGCATGGGTAAGATGACAACTAAGGTATGAATCACTTTATGGGCCTGCTGGCATGGTAAGATGACAACTAAGGTATGAATCACTTTGTGGGCCTGCTGTATGGTGCTGGCATTGAAGGGTTCCTTGTTGCCAGCTGCCAAGAGGTAAATCTGCACAAGGGATGGACGATGGACACCTCACAGGCCAGAACAGCGCTTGAAATCTACTGGACTCGGATGAAAACTGAAGCTAAAACCACAGCTGAAGTGTTGGCTATAAATAAAGTACCTGAGTGAGCTGAAGAGAAATTGTTTTTAAAGGAACAGAGCAGAGGGAGAGACCCATGTACACGCCTTGCACTTCAGTGTTGGGATGCAGCTTGGTTGAGGTTTTTTTCTGGTGGGTAATACAATGTGTGCTTACAAAAAATACATTTGAACAAACATGGATCCTACAATGTTAATGGAATGGCAATTTGCTAAGTTTTTCTGTAAGATTTGATTAACAAAAGTCTGTGTAACTGGTGCATTTCCCATGCCAAACACCTTGTCTTACAGACATGTAGTCACAGAAAAGTAAGAGATTCTTACTTACACAAGACACAGGTGAGCTCACAGTCTATTTTATCTATAAGGAAAAAAGTCCCCTGAAAACTAAATAGGTCTCAAAATACTCTTATCTAGATTTTGGTTTTGCACTGTATTATGAATCTGACACAGCAGAAAATTTTTCAGCTAAAGATAGAGGGGTTTTTATACAGACAGACTTACTCTTTCCGTCCTGTGTGTCCCTACATGTGTCTTTATATATATATATATATATACCATTTAGAGAAGAAAAAGATGAACTATACCCTCTTTGCTGAACTATACCCTAGTTAGCAAAGATCAACTCTCAGATTGAAAAACATTATTTTCAGCTTGAGAACTTAGCTTTGTAATAAACTCAAACTAAAATGAACCCAGAGGAAGGCTGGCTGTGTGCTCAGCCTCTGCAGGTAGAGTCTCATTTCCAGCTTATTCTATAAACAGACTCTTTTCTTCTATTATTTAAAACTGCTCAGCTGCTTCTCTGCAAGAAAACAGCAAAGGCAATTGGGCACAGCCTTGGTCACGTAAGTGGCTCTTGTCTCAAAAGCTAGCTCGTATTCGGTGCTGTCCTAGTTTTTCTTTTCTCAATCCCATAAAGGTCCTTTTCAGAGTTGAAGAAATTCCAATTAATGAGCACTGGAATCAGTGTGTGAGCAAAAAAAAAAGTACAGTATTTAGCATACTGCTCTAAAATTATGGATAAATATTTACATACCTTTTAATGTCCCTTCACATTCTCTTAAACTGTTGGGTTTTTCTCTAATCTTCATTTGACCATTTCAAGCATGACTAACATATTTTGAATTATTTTTACACCTCCAGCATCTGCTCTGTAAAAACAGTGAACGCGAAGGTGCAGCTGGCTGAGCTGAGTTCAAAAGATTCATTTGCTGAGGAGAACTAGGACTTTCCAACTGTATTTCTGTGCTTGAATTTCTTAATAAAGCCACCGTGTTATCCTGAACTTAGACTAACTCCATGGTTACAGTGGTGTCGATTAACCGTAATGTCAAAGAATGACTCAGCCTGAAGCAGCCAATACTGAGATTTTTATTTTCCTCTCCTCTTTATCCAAGCTTGGAAAAGGAGGCAGGTTGCTGCGTGTTCTTGTTACACGTTATCTAAATATATCGATCACTTCCTCTGGACTCTTATCTGTTTGCTCTGCAGTGGCTGTGTTCATTCACGCTGGGATTTGCAGGGGAGCTGAATGGATACAGCCACGTGAGAGGTACCGGTGGGCTGGTTCAAGCCGGGTGACACTGTGCCTGGCTTCTCTTTTGTTTCTTCTGGCTGCTTGTTTGACATCCGCCAGCCTCTCTCTTCATTAAGGCGGCGTGATGAATGGAAGGCAGCGAGTGTAATTGGGGCAGTTAGGGCCACCTGGTTCATAAATATAACAAACATCCACTAGTGCATCTCTTTCAGCACCACATGCACCAGTGAAGTGCAAACTGACTGATAGTGAATGGGAATCATAAACTGATGGGAAGATTCTAGCAGTTCCCAGAGTCAGGCTGGCTCCTCTTGCCCCAGCCTTTTTTACAGCCCTTAAAATAACATTTTCAAAGGTGCGGCTCCCCCAGTAACAGAGGCTACATTCACGTAGCATTATTGTTTATGGAGTTTTTACACTGGGATAACTTCATTAGAATAGACGCTGCCCTACCCCAAGGGTGGGTATACCCCACCATACAGAATTGAGCTGACAGTTGGCACGGTGGTTTTTGTGCCATTTGTGCAACATGTGTGTGGCACAGGTAATTTGCTGGGGAAGGCAGGAGAAGGGTTTTGTGCACCCCTGGTAGTGCTTGTGCAGAGAGGGGAGGAAGTTCAGCCCGCAAGAGACTCAATACCAGCTGATTTAAACACCAACTTCGTACTTCTTCTGAGCTGAGCTCTCCAGACCTGACTTGAGCAGGGCTACAGTGGGCAGAGATGTGGAGCCATCTCGAGCTGGAGGCATGGACATCCCACTGGTGCCCAGGACTGGATAACAGTGACTCATAGATGTGACCTTGGACTCAGCAGTGATCAGTGAAAGCAGTGCTCACAGTGTGTGGGAACAGCCCCGTGCTGGCCACTGAGGGTAATGTCTTTAGCAGACTTTGCATCATGAAGCGGTTAATGAATTCTTTTGTAGTGAAAGGCTGGATTCAATAAAAAGTTTCTGGGGCAAGTTACCCATAGCCTGCCATACTACAGTGCGTCAGGCAGACCCTTGGTTTTTTTCCCTTTTCATTTATTTTTTCTTCCCCTTTTAATTTTAAATTGAGTGCAGCTGGCTGCCTCCAATGCTGTTAACAATGGCACTTCTTTCCTGGGACAATGTAACATTTAAAACAGATAAAAGCTCATGTGGGGCTAATAAAAGTTTGCCCCCATCCTCATTCCTGTAGGGCAAGTTTCCTCATCGTTAACATTTTAAGTAGCAGCTCTATGAATATGAGTGTAATTGACTTTTACACGATATTACTCATCAGCGGGTAACTCCGAACAGGCGTCACTGAAGGGATGTGCAGAGTCTCAAAGAAACTTTGTGGTCCAGCAGCAGGGGAGCAATGCTGTGTGAGATGAATCCTCAGCTGGGACTGGGAAGTCAGTGAATAACTGTGGGGACCAGAGTGCTGGGCATGGCAGCCCAGCACCCCAGTCCAGCAGAAGGGGAGGACACACACAGGTGACCCTCAGCAGCCTGTGTCCTCCTTCTGGTGGTTAATGGAGAGAAGGGAGCGAGTCAGTGGGTTCCCATTCCAGATTTTCCATCAGAATTGCTTGTGCAGGTTGGGTTAGGGGTCCAAACGAAACCCTGTGAGCACTGGTCTTTTGTCCATAACAGGGACAAGGAAAGGCATATGACTTGCATACCTTCTTGGATGGAATGCTAACAAATTCATCATTGTTAGTGTTCAAATTATTGAATACTAACAAAAATCCTTATTAGCAACATTATGATTTTGAAGGCACTGTATAAGTGTTAGGTTTTATAATGCACTTCAAGGTGACTTCTTTCCTGATGAGTTTGTGCATGCTATATATGTGCTTTTACACAGCCTAAATTCTCCTTCAGTCAGCAAACCAACTAGTTTTAAAGTAGTTTTTATGCTGCAGGGACATGTGTTCTGACTGTCCTCCCTGAAGAACTCAATCCAGAACATCCATGACTTTTCTTTCCTGGATCTTCCTTTGCCTGTGGTGATCTTTGGATTAAGCTCCATTGTGCAAAGATGCATAGCCATGCATCTTTGTGAGTGGGTTTTGGTATTTTTTTAATGGTTTTAAAGCCTCAATCAGTGCTATGATGGGAAGGTGCCTCTGTTCTTTTCCTCCACCTCTTCCTAGTATCCTTCTTGCTGGACAGTTCTTGGTTCCCCCCTCAGCTGCTGTTGGCTGTAGCTACCAAACCTGCCCAGCTGTGAGGCTGAACCCCTGCCCTGCCCTTCCCACAAAAAACACAGGACCAAAGAGTTGGTGCATGATGCACTGTTTATATTTACAAATTTAGAAATATGATTGCTCCCCACCAATGTTTACCAATTATATATTCCAGCCAAAGCAGGAATGAGTCATTTTTACATTGCTCATAGAAAATTTTAAAAGGCTCAAACACCCACAAAATTTGCTTACTCTTCAGGTGTAGCCCCCGGAAGGGTGAGGACATCTTCCGCCGTATTCTGGTTGGAAACATCACTGACATGACTATTGGGAAGTTGTACATTGATGGTTGATGTGCAGGAGAATATGGAAAAGGCCATGAGGGCAGATGCTGAGGACAGTTTTGAAAAAAAAGCTGGGTTGCAAAAAGTGTGCTTGTTTTCAGTAGGGCCTTTCTATGACATGTCGCCTGATGACTCTGCATGGTGTTTGTAGAATTAAGCCAGTCTTTATCCACAAAGATAGGAAGTCAGATCTTTTGATGCAGTAGTGGCTGTCAGCAAACTGATACAGATGGTCGTTTTGTTCAGAGCAACGTGCACAAAAGTATCCCAGAGGTGCAGCTCAAAATACCCACATTGCTCTTGTGTGTCACTCCCTCTCTTTCCATTAATGTAAAATGACTCACAGGCTTGAAAAGGCAAACATTGATCAAAAGACCAAAGAGTGATTTACTGGTGCAGGATGGGACAAGATGTTGTTTTAGCCCAACAAACAGTAACTGCATTTAGAGGTATTGCCAAGGGAGTCCGAGGCGGTGCTTGCTTACTAAATTGGGTAAAATGCAGGGATTTCACCAAATGCAAATGACAATGAACAATATGTATGACTCAATATATCCGCTATGCTTTCAATGTGCAGAGGGTGGTATAGCTGACCTTTAAAAGTGATGCTTTTCAAACCACATTGTTATGTTTATCAAAGTGTTCATTTTAGAGTACAATATTTGGACCTGCTCCTATTAATTTTCTTGTGTATCATTTGAAGGCTGTTTTCCCCTCTGTTTATAAGAAAAGCACTTCCAGGCAACCCCAAGAGTGTCGTACATTTATTTCTATGTCTAATCAGGGAGTGAAACTTGCCATCAGTTCTCCGAGGCTTGACACATACCTCTGGAGTACTTCAAGTCACGTATGGAATTAGCTAAAATAAGTTTGATGGTAATTTTGTGAGACCTTCCTGTGTGCCAAAAATAGTCTTCAAGAACAATGTAGGGCAAGAAATATTCTCTGCTCTTTAGCCTCAGCTTCCTCCTATCTAAAAGCTGTCAGTGGCATCTCTGGCTGTGCAGAGCAGATCCCAGAATGGCTGCAGAGTGAATCCCATTTTGCAGTACTGTAAGGGAAAGAAAAGAATCTGGCATCAGATTTGTAAATTGAAGTGTAGAAAAGGCTAAAAAAAATAAAACAATCGCAGCTCATAGTCAGCCCAAGGCCAGCAAGCAGACTGGAACAACAGACTGAAAGGCCCCCGCAAATCCAAGAGACGCAGTTTTGCTGGGATGCATTTCCTCTCCGTCCTCCATCAGCCAAGCCAAAAACTTAACAGGAAAAAAATTAAAAGGAAGCCGTAAAGAGCAATTTGACTGCACAACTGGCTGCACTTATCACAGATAAATAGCCTGGGCCCAGCTTCTCCATGGTGTGGAGACTCAGCGTGGTGCTCAGGGGCTGGACGAGACGCTGCCGCCGTGACTGGCGATGGCCACCACCCTGCTTCCCACTGCTCATCCCTGAGCAGTCACCCCTCCAGCCTGAGGGTCTGGCACAGGCTGGGCCCACCACAGTTAGAGCACAGCTTTCCTGGAGCATGAGCTGTGATGCTCAGACACCCCCTCAGGTGAAGAGTTGAGTACTAAAAAATAGCAGAATTTTCTGTCGGGTCAAGGATGCCTTATTTTTTGATCATGGAGGTCAGACACAGACATGGGAATTCCCCCAAGCTGGTTGATTTGTACAGACAGTTTCTTTTTTTTTTCTTTTTTCTTTTTTTTTGGTAACAAATCAGCCTGTTTTTTGTAATAATCTCATCTTGAAACTTGAGAGGAAGGGAATGTATGGGTGAGCAGCTAATATCAGTGAGTTCTGGAAACTCCCTTTTTATGGTCTCTCTCATTTAGCAGCTGTTATGATACTTTCATTGCATTAAAAACTTACTTTACAAGACTGACGATAAATTAACTTCATCTCTTCCAGTAAAACTAGATTCAGATCACAATAAGTTTGAGAAAATGACTACTAAATAATATTAATATACAGACAACAGGGCTTTGATCTAATATATCGTGAAAAAATAAAGCATTGGAGGTGTTACAATTGGAGAAGGCAAAGCTATTTTCCTTTTTCTTTACTGATATTCCCCTGGTTCAAATACTATTTTAAGAGTGTATATGTAGGATCTACTGACTCGTAGATGCAAACATTGGTTTAAAATTAATTTGAAAATATCTCTTTATATGAAGCAATATATTTACTGATTTAAATCATACCCATCTGGACATGTTTATCAAAATCAATCCTGGTCTACTATAAGCCATTTGCTGCCATTGCCACCCACTGGCCAGAGACAAACAACCATCCTGTTACTGACCCAGATCAACAAATATCCTGATTAAACAGACACATCTTGCTACACATCCAACTGCTTCCTATTCAGCATCTTGCCTTTAACACAAAATCTGGCCAGCTTTGTACAAAATGTATTTACTGTTTTTATCTTTAAAACATAAATCATAGTCTGGGAAGGAGGGGGCAGGGGGAGCCTGTTCTGCAGAATTTGAACTCTGATCTATAGTTTCGTCCTTCTGTCATCTCTTTAAATGTAGTATCTAAAAACTGAAGGATGTCATCCTTTTATGTTTCTGTAAGATGAGATAGAGTTTTGGTAATGCATGGTAAAATAATGAAACCGAATTACAGACTGTAGGGAGCCATTTTTCTCACATAAGGGTCAGCACATATAGTAATACTTTGGATTAAGTATGAAATTACTACAGGACTGTAATAACTAACCTTGTTAATCTTTTCTCATTTTCTTAAGAGTAGATCAAAAAGAAATATTTCAGCAATCACAGCTTAATATTTGAATCCTTCTCTGCTTTAATCAGAGTCCTTTATATACTGTGATTATGTGTGTTATTTTGTCCTAATATTACTAACAATTTTATTAATCATGTCTGTTGTTGTTTGGTTTACCACTTTCCTTCACAGATCATTTTAGGCCCCAATATTTAGGCCTTTTCTGAAAAACTGATACAAAAATTATTATTCTTAGAGGAGCTGCCCTTCCCTTAGGTACCCATGAACAAAAGCTAAACCAGGCCCTTGGACTTCTCTTCCCTGTGCCTTTCGGTACCATACCAGGTTCATACCACCAATACTGGGATAGCCTTCTCTACAAATGAAAGGCAAAGAAAGGCGATAATGTTTTGTTCTCTGCATCATTAGTAAGGGGGAAGGAGGAGAAGAACTTAGCAGAACAACTGCATCTTTTGTTTTTAAGTTCTTCGGAACAATTCTGCCAGGCAGCGCGTTTTCCCTCTGTTTCATTTGTCTTTGTTATTTTTCTATCTAATTAAAATTCTGCAGTGCCGTCATGAAATTGTTGTCCGTTTAAGGTCACAAACAGCTTCTGTCCTAATGAAATATGAATTGCATTAGTTAATTGAATTGTGCACTTATTGTGTGTTGTGAATGGACTGAGCACACTTATATTCTTAACATATACTGAGCGTTTTATCAGTTTAGGCAGTGTGTGGACATAGAAAATGCTGCTATCATTCTTTGCATCACAATAGGGAGATTGAATTGGCAATAGATGGGACTAAGAAGTGTTTGTGAAGGACAAGAACTCTAAGATCAAACCCAGGCATCTGGTAGCTGGGATGAGATCGGCTCTTCAGTGGTCTGGGGTCAGGGCACAGTCCCGAGCGGAAAACTCGAATAAACCCTTATTATGCACGGTGTCTCTGTGATGTCTGTCAAGATAGGAAGAACCAAGGGGGAGTAACAAAACATCTGTGGCCTTCTGCAGCAGGAGGCTTTCTGGGTTAAATGAACCTTGTAATTGAAACCCTCAGTGCACAGTCCAGACCGTTCTCTTCCAGGATCTGCCCGGTCTCTGCAGATACTGCCCCCACACCCCTGGTAACACAAGCTGAGCTGTGGGGTCCTTTTCACAGCTGGGAGGTTCTTTCTTTGAATGGTGGGAAGGTTCACTTTAGGATGTTGAGGACCTGATCAAAGTCAAATGAAAGCATGGGAACTCTTTCTGTTGACCTCGGGGCTGTGGATGAAGCAGGTGCTTACGGAAGTGCAGGCTCTGGCACTGAGCCTTTACAACGTGTAAGATGGATGTTTTGGTAACCACTCAGTGGTGGACTCTACTAATGAACCAGAGTATTTTAGAGGATGGTTGTTAGCTGGGAAAACAGTAACAGAGTACTGGATTTAATTTCCTTGCATGGGTCTTGATTTTTCACTTAGTTCTTCCGACTACTCAGCATTGTACATACACACACATGTATTGTTGTGTATATATATATACACATATGTATAATATGCATATGTATATACATATATGTATATCTCCAGAATTTAGGCATTAGATTTATTTATAGGCAAAAATATCTTTGGATTCTGCATAATACTTCTGTAAGGTAGTAAATCTGAATAGAGTACCTTCCAGATATCCTTGAGCTTGACAGGCATGGAGAGATACCTTTTGTTCTGTCAAATAGTCCTTCCCTTAGCTCAAAAGGGTACTTCATTCAACAGTAGGCTGAAAGGAAAGATAAGCAGTGTTCAGGTTGAAGAGTTGTTGAGAAATTTCTTCTTCTTGTTGTCATTTTCTGCTCAAAAACTGAGGAGATATGCACATGGAAGTTTCTTTTGCTATAGCAAACTCATGCGGGAATATAAAACCACTTAAGATAAACACAGCTAGAAATTGACTTGCCACAATACACAATTCCCAAAGGGAAATACCATGACCCTTTTTATGAGAGAAACAGAGAGGAGTGTCTGTGCTTGATCTCAGCAGGCATGGATGCCGCATTTGTGGGGACTTCCCAGCTCTGCCCACATGCAGAGGCACTTGTCATTTCCCACTGTGGGTGATCCTCCACAGCTGCCATAGCAATCACCTTCCAGGAACACTTCTCCATGGGCCCCAGACAAGCACTTTGTTACCACCACCCACAGATGATGCACTGAGACACAAAGACTAAATGAGGGATTCTGGTTCAGGTAGGTAGGCAAGGATTTTCCCCTGTATGCTTGATAGATAGGAAGAGAGGTTTCATGGGAGGGCAGTGTGGGAATAGCCACATTATGGGGCTACTTCTCTGAATCACCTGGAAGAGTTTCTTTCTCAATCACTGTAATTACTGAACCTAAGGGGACCTGCCTCTGGGTGTAGTTGTTGCATTACAGAAGTGCTTCAAGTAGATGAGTTTCCTGCACGCCCCAACTGTTTCAAGAGACTCATACCTGCTTAAACTTCTGACTGAGGAGTTTCCCACCTAGTGCCAGTATCACTTGGTTCTTTCCTCTCTCTCCCTCTCTCTCTCTCTGAATCTATTGCATTGGCCACAGTACTGAGAGCTGTAGCTGAACAACTGATGAATATCCCTGCCCGCATGAAAGGGTTCAGGAGGTGATTAAGAAAGGGTGGGTGTCTGTAATGGTTTGGTGAAGTCCTGACAGATTCACAGGCAGTGGGCAAATGACTGAGAGTGAAAGTGGTGGGATGGGGCGTGAAGGGTGATCGGCAGTGGTTGCTTAGTGGTCTGAAAAGGGGTGAGTGAAAGTACTTGGGGGAGGGCTGTTGGTGGGAAAGACACTACTGTGTTACCCCATTGCACACTACAGATGTACAAGCTGTATTTTCTTTCATGAAGCAGTTTTGAAAGACTTGATGTCATTAAAAATGCTCACACCTGTCTAAATTATATAATACAGTGCTGCATAATTAAGCTGGGGAGGAAATGAAAGAGATTCAAGGAAGGCTGAAAAATAAAAATAAACTGAAGAGTCCTCTAGGGAGAGTAGAGAAGAAGCAAAGACTGATAAACTCCTGCAGACTGATGTGATTTTGCTGTCTTCTGTAGCACCACCATGTGAAGGGAGACAGTCTGTGTCCCTGCTCCTACGGGTCACCTTCCATGAGGACACCTGTGCTCAGCCTGCCCCTCTGCCCCTGGCTCCAGCCACAGCCTCCAGTTGCCCATCTATGGCGTGGTGAATCCTTTTCTGCCCCAGCACCATCAGCCACACTTCTGTGGCCTCTTCTAGCATTCACTCCAACCTCAAACAGAGCAGGAATGCAGGGGTGGTCCTCAGAGCAGCCGGGAAGAGCGTCCTCCCCTGCTGTGATTAATTCAGTTAAAAACCCATGACTGACCCGTCACAGTGCTTGTGGCTGGACAAAGGAGTGAAGGCAGCCCTACATAAACAGTAGCATTTTATACCCTGGCACATGGTAAAATCTGTATTGTTACCAGGTTTTTTAGCTTTTTTTCAGCTAAGTAAGGACCAGAACTATCCTTTCTTTCTCTTTTTTTTTCTGTTTTTTTTTTTTTTTTTTTTTTTAATACAGCCTCTTCCTTTTATGATGCAGTCATTATATGTTGAATTATTATTCCTTCCATTGGGATAAAGCACGTGAACAAAACCTAAATTTTGTTCTGTTTACTTTTTAGTTTTCATTAAATAGTTTATGAAAATGTTCCTTCTAAGATTAAAGAATTTGCCCATTCTAAAACTCAGGTTTCAACTTCTTTTCTCAATCCTTCATTATGCCTTGCATTTAACTTACAGCATTTTTTAAATATTAAATAATACCATTTGTTTTGCAGATAAAAAAACATAATGGAATTTTTTTCTTAAGTTAAAGGTACTATGTTGCTTGTATAGAATTTTTTCAAATTTCTATACAATTCTTACTTTAGGAATCCAAGGATTTTGTCTCAATCAAAGTCTTTTTGTTTGATGAACATGAAAAAAATTAGAAGGATGTCTTTATAAACACAAAAGGACACAAAAATCCCCTGCTCAGCTAATACATAATTATTTTAAATTGTCTATCTTTATTGGAATCATGATCAATCTAGCACAGACTGTGTCTGTGCCTGTACTGGGCACCACCTGCTTCAAATGAAGGCAAAAAAATGCCCCAAGAGATGGATTTAGGATAATGTCATCTCCCACCCTTCCCTTGTAGCTGTCTTGTATAGTCCTTTTGAAGATCTCACATAATCCCAAAAATCAGAGATTTATTTAATCCTTCAAACAAAAGCCTTTCATTATAATTATTATAATAATAACAACTATTATTACTATTATTGCTATTGCCACCATTATTATTACTACTACTATCCCTATTATTTTGGACTGTTAATGGCTTTTGTTTATTATAGAAATATTTACTTATTCTTTGAAGCTCACTAAACTCTCATCTCAGCATTCTGTAGCAATTATCTAATTTAAATACTTTATATAATAAGATGGTCTAATTGAGAATGGCATGCAAAAGTATGCTGTCTTACCAGCTTTGAATTTCCTGTCCTTCCTTATGTTATTGAAATCCCTCTGTTTCTTGCTTGCATGATGAGGACCGGGAGTGCTGAATCTCCATCTGCACATTCTCTCTCCCTGTCACTCATTGACTCCTTGTTCAGTTAGATGGCTGCATTCCCAAATGGCTCGTTCCAGTGCTCTCCCTATGGAAAAGTTTTCTGTGTTCTTATAGTCTTATTGCTCTACTCTGATCCCTGTCAAATAAAGAGTGCAGAAAATTCAAACACCAATTTCAGAATAGATTTCTTAAATTCCAACAGTTTTAATAAATTATTATCAGTGCACTGATTAATGCATAATATTAAGATTTTAGAAATGGGATCAGGAATTTAACTGATTTCCTCCGTCCCCATCTAGACTGTAGCTTTGTAGTGCATTTCTCTGCCCAAGACTTCCAGTAATTGTCATGTGCCTAACTAACTTCAGGCCACCAAGGCAGGAGGTCCCCACTGCAAAGCTCAGTCTACTCAGGTGTCTTCTCCTGTGTTTAGGAATCTAACTTGAAAGCATATTTTTTGAATATTTAGGTGAGTGGGATACATTCCAGTGACAATGAGAAGGAACTCACATGGGCTATACAGTACTGACACCTGTTTGCCCAGCCAAAAGCCAAACATTTTATTACCGCAAGCAAGTAGATAAAAAGACAGTAACTCTTATTTTGGCTATGGAGCTGGTTAAAATATCTTACCTTAAGGACCCTTGATTTGACACAGCTTCTGCTTCTTTACTTTCAAATGTTCTGAAGTCCCACAAATGTCTGTGACAAATTGAGGAAGCTCAGAAGCTGAAAGGTCATTTGGAAGGGGAAGGGTGGCTCTCAGGCACGAGCTGGCCAAGGCTTTGCTTCAAGAAGCCAGTTCCCCTATGGCTGCAGAGTGGAGGGTCAGATCATCCTTCTCTGGCAGACAGTGTGACTCTTTGCAACTAAAGCTGGCTTTTGCCACTGCTCAGAATGAGACTGGTGAGGCAAACACCCCCAGTTGTTCTCAGGAACACAGTCGTGACGAACATGAGCTCAGCAAGCTTCTTAATTTCGGCCAAAACAATGGATATCATGAGGCACTGGATGAACTTTTCTTACCAGTAAGTAAGATAAATTGTCTGGGAAGTAACATCATTTGGCTCGACAGAAAACTCTGGTCCAAGAAGGGCAAATGGCTTTGACTCAGCTGTTCCCAGTTTCATATGCAAGTCTGATGAAGCAGTGAGATCTGTGCCAGTTCTCAGTGTGGCCAGAACAGACTGTGCAAGAAGGTGTTCTGGTTTGTTAGATAGAGAGTACAGTAACTGAGTGAAGGAGAGCCTAGAAAATGGAGAGAACCAGAACAGAAGTAGATCCTGCAAATAAGCCAGAAGTTATGAGCGTCTGGGGAACATATTAGTCAGATATGTCTATTAAAGACATCTGTATATATGGCAGCGTCTTGTGAATTCAGAGAACATGATGCCAATTACGACCATTGGAGAGTCGTAATTTTGGTAAATGTATAAAAGGGAATTCAGGAAAACTGGGAAGGTATCAGAAAAAGGAGTTGAATAGCGTAACTATTTAGATAAATGTAACAAGCTTAAAAGCAAAAGAACAATCAGAGTATTTTGCCATGGAGAATGATTTTAATAGCCATGGGTGGTAGGGAAATGTAGTGGAAAAACAGAATTATCTACCTTCTTTCAGGAAAGAAAGACTGGGCCGCAGAGGCAGAGGAAATACTCCTGTATAGAAGGATAACATGAACATTATTTAGCTGAACTGTAAGTGGGAAGGGCTGTGCAACTGAATCTCTGAAGACAAATAAATAAATGCTAAAGTAGAAATTCCAAAGCATTTTTACAACTTTTGAAAAGTAAAGACATTAGCAGGTCTTTGTTGCTAATATCCAGCTTAAGAAAAGGAAACAGAATGAGCATTGTTGAACTCAAAAGAATTGTTAACAGATTTGTGGTAACAGGGACTTGTGCTACTCCCCTAAGCCTGGCCAAATAAATCAGGAGGCACACAAATTAGAAGAGCAATTTTCTTAACACTTGACACAACACTATCTTGAAAAAATGAGAGAAAGAAGGAAGAAACTACTCTTAACCTGGGTATTAATCACAAACTGATTGTAGCTAACTCAGTGAGTACTAACACTTAGGTGTACCTGAAACCTAATTCGGGATGGTAGTTCAGGGATTGAACTTTCACCTCTTTGAGGTGATGCTCTTTTTGTTTTCTTTAACCTTTGTGACATAAATATGTATTTTAACATGTAAAAATTCAGCAAAGAGCAACTTCATCTTCCTCCTCCTAAATCTACCCTTAAAAATTGACCAGAGGGGAAGTAATAAACACAGCTTTATGAGATGCTTCTCCTCCCAAGAGTGTGAAAGCCTTCAGAGAACTTCTCACATGGCTCAGCTCCTACCAGCTCCTTGATAGATCATACAGGTGTGCCATGCCTTCCACACAGGAGGTTTTTGCATGCAGCTCTCCAGCCATACAGTGCCCAGGTATCCCTGCTTTCTGAGCATGGTTTTGTGTTGGCTTCACAGCAAACCTGGCATACTGGTGTTAGACTAAGCCTTATTTTAAGCATTCCTACCCAACTCCTGTTTGCTTCTAGAGGAACACCACCTCAACTTGGGTTTTTTGAGTCACAAGCTGGGTCTTGAGCTATCACTGAGTACTAGTCAGGGCCAGTCTTGCTGCAGGCTACTGCTGTGTCACAGCACAACCTTGAAGAGTCCCTTTGGCACAGCGCCTGCGGTGACTTGGCTATTACATCCACCTAGGCTACTCTCAGCATTGTAGCAGCCAGCTGCAGTTAAAACCTGCTGGGACCATGGCTCAAGCACGATTAGCTGGCACAATGACAATCATGTATTTGTCTCCACTAACTTGGGCTCCATAGACAGGAATAAGCAGTATGCCATCAAGGAAAGGCATAAGTTGGCTACGGACAAATGCTTTGTGGAAGCTCTGCGAGGCAGCACCGAATGCCTGAAATTGAATAGTGAAAAGAGAAGTGATGAAGGAAGTAAGGTTAAACAGCCAGAGGAAGAAGGAATCCCACAAGAAATGGCAGAAGAAACATGCACCATAAGGAAAACGACTACATGAACAAAGCGTATGAAAAGCCCTCAAATGTGTGAAAGGAATGCAAATTCAGAGGTACAATTTTGGAGTGAACACAGATGGCAAAATTAGACTGAGACCAACCTACAAGGTCAGGTCGGTGTGAGAAGAGAATCACTGACCCTTTCACGGTTCTTACATATGTAGAAGGGCCATTTGGATAGGACAAAAAGAATGCAAAGCAGCAGTGTATTTTTTTCCAATCAAAAGCCATCTATAACCTTTTCTTGAAAATGTCCTTCTTCTTCAAGCATAGTACATGACAGTACATTATGGCATTAGTACATGACGGCATCACTGGTGACAGTGAGAACAGTGGCCTGTAATGAATCAATAGATTTGCTTCATCTTTAACTAATTCAAACCTTTAATCTTCTTGCTTGTACAAATTCTTCTTCCTTCAGGTCAAAGTATTAAATAGGCTCAAGAAGTAAATAAGGAAATAAATACCAGAAATGCCATGGGGAACATTGAAATTAAAGTTTTCTAATAGTCACATCAACTTAATGCTGTGATTACGAGCTCAGTTCAGCTTCTTTCCCTCACCCCCCTCCCCCCAACTCTATGACTAAAGCTGTGGGAGTAAACAGCCTAAAAAAGGAAGATGCTTTGTTTTTCTTTTAGTTTCTTGATGTTTGTGTTTTTATAGATGGGGGTTGAGGGTCTTTGTATTTTAACTGCTCTCACTATGGACATACAGGAACTTTTACAACACAGATATGAAAAATAGCCCAAAACATTGATCTGCATGTTCTTCCCTATGTTTCATGCCTGGTTTGCACTCTACTGTGTGCCCCTGTTGCTGATGTATCTGACTTTTTTTATGGATATAAGTTACAGTGGTGTGAACCCTTCTGCAGAAAAAATCTTGCTGATACAACTGTGTCCCACCAGCACAACATATTTCAGTTAATGAGTCAGAATACACTTTGATATCAGTCTAAATGGTTCCTCCTGTGGGGAGGATTGCTTCTTTACTGTTAAAAGTATAGATAAGTTCTGAACTTTTCTCTTCCCTTACTTGTTCTTAAATCAATCAAACCCATATCTATTATTTCTCATCCAGAAAAAATACACTTTTTTTTCATCACCTTTTTGACTGTTGGTCCCTGTCTGTGTTCTTGCTTCGATCCTATGGTCATCAGAAAAAGGTATATCTAAAATCTTCTTGAAAGCAGAAGTTTTGTTTCAAGTGATGGTAACCGCAGGATCAAACGCCTCCAGTCTTAAAAGAAAAACAAACAAAACTGACTCAAAAGTTTGAAGCTAACAAATGGTTTGTAGCTGGCTGAGACACTTGTATTTGATATTGAGGAAGCAATGGCTTTCTGGTCTCCAGTGGAGCATCTCCTAACCAGACAGGCACACAATGAAATGAAGTCTTAATGCTGAGAACTTCTTGAGAACACTGCAATAACATTCTGGCAGGCTGGGCTCCCTTGGCTCATGCACTCACTGCAATTTGAATGTCTCTTTCAGTTTAGCATGATGCTTGGCAAATTTCCCAACCTTACATTATCTGGGAAAGGAAGACAGGAGAAGCTGGTACATTCAGCAAATCTTTGAAGAAGCTTCTTTGCAGTCTGCTTGTAGCAAAAGTGTGGGCTGAAAAAGAGTGTAGAAGTGTCAGGACTGCAGCTTCTTTAGATAGCTTGAAAAGGGTTTATCTGACTTGCATCCAGGCATCAAGATGCTCAGATACCACAGCAATGTGTGTGGTAGAAGAACCTAGATAGAAGATGATTAGATAGCAAATCAGACAGAATTTTGCATGTGATTTCCTGGGTTTGTCTAAACTTATAGCAGCAACAGTTAATTATAGGAGGTTATGAAGGCAGCTTCTGGGTGGGTTTATGACACTTATACATTGGATTCTAGCCATAAAGAGCCAGCTGAGAGTTACCACTGTGGCAGGAAGCCCCTGTTGATGTGAAACTGATGGAAACCATCTTTGGGCCTTCCCACTTCAGGCTAGGAGCAGGAGATAGAATCTAGGAGATTCAGGCTAGGAGATCTTCCTGATGGAAGATCTAGGGGGAGAGGAAGCCTTTTGGCAGCAGTGGCAGAACTCCAAGGAAAATAGCATCGAGATGTACAAGGGACATCACCCGAAGAGGGACAGAAGTGGGAGGTGGTGGCACACAGGAGTTACTTGTGGTCATCCTCTAGATGATTGCTGCACCTCCTTCCAGATCTAGTGCCTCTCCTTCCACCACACATGAATTCCTCAGCTCTTGTAATCACTTCCTCTGGCTCTTAAGCAAGGGCAGCTCTTTAATTGCAGATTAATGTGTTAATGAAATTCTTGAGGCTACATTGAAGTGGCTGGGCAGGAGAGGCGAGGCTTTCAGCAGCAGCTGCTGGCACAGGAGTCACAGCTTACGCTGCTCTACGGGGAAGGCAATGCCGTAAGCAGGAGCAGGATCTGTCATTTTTGCTCTGGTAGTGCCTCGGGGCACATCTACAGGGCAGCGCTGCACAGGGATTCTGGAGCTGCCTCTGAGCAGTGGTTGTGCTAGTTTCACAGCAGGAATATTCAGTCTGCCTAGAGTGCTATTCTAATATACCCTCAGTGTTTGCACCCCTATCCCTGACCCTGAGGTAGCTTGATGAGTGAGAGGTGAGCTCTCTCTTCCCCTCTGTAGAGCTGCACTCTGCCGTGTGCTCCCACCTGCTCTTAGAAGTATTAAAAAAATAAATTATGACATTTGTGAAGGACTTCATATCAGTTTTTATCTGTGGTTTCTGATCTGTGGGGTCTTATTTATTTTAGAAATTGGGGAAGCTTTCAAGGCCAATTTTATAGGTGATGATCTTTTTGTTTCCTTGGCTGACAGTCCTGATTTTGTTTAATATTCTTTCCTTTGAGTATCTGAAATTTTGCATGAAATTTCCACTTACTTGCAAATGCCAACACATGGAGTAATTACCAATCTTTCCTGCCTAAGTTAACAGCATTCTCCTTCCTTGTGCTCTTAGTTCAAGGTCACAATGATAGAATTTAATCCTTCATAAATTTTCATCCGACTTGCTGTCCACAAAAATTGTTGATTAAAAGATCAAATTTCCATTGGCATTCTCCCTTTCAAAGGATGTCAACAGGAAATATAAATGTGCAACCCTTTGTGAATGATCTGCAAGGACATGCAGGCTTATAAAAAAAAAAGCAGCAGTTAGCTAAATCCTTTAGTTTCTGTTTTGAATGACTGGCCATAGGAATGCAGGCTAAGCTGTATTTCAGCTGTTCCCAAGGATGTGTATGTGTAACTTGTTGATAGTGGTTGGTACATCAGGCTCCAGTGACAGCTACGTGACCACTCCGATGATCACTGTCCTGTAGCAGAACCAGCCCCTGCCTCCCCTCAAGAACACCAGGCATGAAAGAAAACAAAGAGGGATCTGTTTATTCAGAGGACTGGCACTTGTACCTCCTGCTTTTTACTGAGAAAAGAGAGATCCTAGGTCATTTCAGCTCTCACTCTATTCTCCCAGCAACCATTAGGAACTACATGACTTGCTCCAGCAATTGATGTGAATTTCTGATACCTGGGAGAGCTGAGACTGTTGCCATACAGGGCCTGTGGGGAATCTGATTGATAGGAGCAAAACTCAACACCCAGAACACCGGCTTACTTCATTGGGAGCTACCCATTACCAACAAAAAGAGAGGAAAGCCCACCACAGTCTTAAAGCTTCAGCATTATGTTTTTAAAATCTTACCAGTGTCCAAGGTATATGTCTTTCACAGTGAAAATTACTTGGAGTGTGCTGTGAATGCACAGACACAGATCAGTGCTGAACATCTGGTTAAAATAAATTACAGTCTTATTTTGCAAATAAAAATTCCTAGGGTCTACATGACAAAGTCTGGCCAGCACAACTATCTCATGGGGAAAAAATCACATCCCTAGCCTACAAAGATAGCTATTTTGGCATGATTCCCTTCCCCACTATGGAGACTTACGTAGACTTAGACCAGAGAGAAGTCCTTTTGCCAGTGTAACTCACATTGTTTGGGAGGTACTTCAGCCATGCTGGCAGACTGCTGCAGCTGGTATAAGCCATGTTTCCATCAAGGAATAGGGCCAGAACAGTGACACCAGCAAAGCCCCTGAATTACTTAAAGAAGAGAATTTTTCTCCTGCTACCAGTGTCCAATATTTTTCAGTTTTAAAGCTTTCTGCTAAAAGGAAATATGCAGAATTTGTGCCCTTTCTCATATCATCAAGACATTATTTCTTGTTACAAGAAGAATTAAAGTATAGATATGGATAGGAGGTGTGTTGCCTTCCAACATCCTGGTGGTACTTTGAATAGGAGAAGATCCCAGTTCTTCTGCAGGATGCCTGTTGTATGTTTTGGTGTTGGTTTTGGAGGTCGAGAGGTTTGCCTTTTATTAGGTCCTCATATTTTGGTTTTGTTGGGTGGCATTTAAATAAATCTATTGGTCATAGTTAATGAATTACAACTGTGTATGCAAACTAATTTGAGCTGTTTTGAATAGCAAAACAAAGTCCTTTACTCTGACTTGGCTTGTATTCTTACACTCTTACTGGTCCTTTTTTTTTTCAAGTGGTCCTTGTTAGCTCTTACCTGATAACATTTACCAAAGGACTTTCTGGATGAACCCAAAAATGGAAGATATACCAGCCCACTTTAACCTATGAGTCCCACCCCCACCCCCCCCCAATCTATACAGCAAGCAACGCATAAAGCTGTCTTGGCTTAAAATTTCAGCTTTTTTGACAACAGTTTTCTTCTGTCCCAATTAGTTCATTTTGTTCAAATTTCTAATTGCCTCAGTCTATGCAGGCTCTGCTCATTCCTTTCCCTGTTCCTTCACCCTTAGTTTCTCTACCAGAGAAACATTTTTGTGCAAGTGATGAAAAGGACAGAAAGTACAAAAAGTGGGATGGGGGAAGGCACCCATTTAAAAACAATCTCTTCTGAGCAGAGACCTTCCCCTTATTTTAATTTCCCATTATCACTTAGCTGTGAATTGACGAGAGCATGGAGCGAGACACCAAGAGGCCCCATTCTCACATGCACCACATTGGAAGGGGAGAATTTTCAGCGTTCCATCAGACTGCCAGGACCTGTCTGCCTCCCACAGCTCCTGGTGGGAGGCCTGACTTAGGAAATGGCAAAAGACAGAAATGACCAAAAAATGCTGCCTCTTCTCTGCCTCAAATAAGGCTTTTTCAGGTGAGCAGAAATGGTCTGAGCCACTAATGAGGTGTAGGCTGCCAAAGAAAACACATGGGTAAATTCGTATTTTCCAGGTGGCTGGTGGTAGAAATGCAACTGTCCATTGAAGTCTACAGCATGGCCTTTTTTTGCACTTACTCATTAAATTACGGATTTATCATGAGGTTACTTTAGCGTAATGTTAGCTGCGTTGTCTCACAGGCCCTGTAAATCAGTTGCTTGTCACAAGATTTATGAAAAAAACAAGTGCCTGCCTCAAGTCACATGAGGATTGGTTGGCACTTCTGCACGGCCTCTTGCTGCTGGAGCACCATGGAGCACCATGAAACAGCCAGACCACCACTCCAGCTCTGTGCTACTCTTGCTCAATGCTAAGCATGAGTTTGTCAAGTCGAAGGAGTTTGGATCAGAACTGAGTGTTGAAACAACAAACATGAGATGGAGCATATCCCTGAGGGATGTTAAAACAGGCAGCAGAAAAACGCATGACTGGTCCCTCGTGGTGCAGTCGATGGGACAACCTGCTCAGACCAGTTGGATTTCACCTGTCTGGTTCACACGTGCACTCAGCCTTTTCTGGGAAAGGCCACCCTGAGCTAGGTCCCTCCCCAGGCTGACAGCTTTGCCACCTTGCTGTCCTCTCTCTGCCTCTGCTCATACCTGTGCCTTGAGCTCGGCACTGCTGGATGTGCTGGTTAAATTAAAGCCTCGGTGGCCTGGAGGACAGACACTGTGCCACAGCCCCCTGAGCACTTGTACAAGCAGCTACTTTCATTTCCCATTTCCCAGGCAGTTATGTGATTTAACTCTTCTGTGGCAGCTCAAGAACAGCCCAGGCAGCTGGAGCAGGCAGGGAATGTATTGGGGGATGTGTTCACATTTCCCTCTGCTGTCAGTGCAGCACCCACTGTAGACAAATCTTCAGAGCTGCGCTTTTAAATTAGCTGGGCTATTTGCAGGATAAGGGCACTCATATAGAAAGCCAGTTACAAACAAGACAGAGAATTTAAGTAAGATTTAGGGAAAAACAGGCCTGCATTGACATTCAAGTCTATTTTGTCATTATTTTTTTTAAGCCATTCTTGAAGATTTGACAAGGGTCTTAATGCATCCAGCCTCTTTTCGGAGGATGCAGGTAAAGAGCGATGTTACAGCGTGAGATGAGTCTCCCCAGCAGCTCTGTGACACTTGCTCTCTCCTTCAAAGGGATTCACAAATCCACAAATGGATGTCACTAAATTTACTGTTGCATGGGAATGTAAACTCTTTAGAATGGGTTTGATAATTTGGGGAAGAATATGACCCACTGATGACTCGGTTTTAGTGCAACTGAGATTCATGTGTGGGGAAACATTTGTTTTCTAGGTAGAACAATCTCTAGCACTCTAAGTAAGATACCTTCATAAAATCAAATAAAGCAGCAAATTATTTGAGCAGGACTATCAACCTACAAAAGATCTCAAATTTGGGAAGGATCAAATAGAGCAGCTTTGACTGTGTTGTTTGAACACAGTATTTTGTCCAGAAGGCCTTCTTGCCTTCTTTTTCTCATAATTGCTAAAAGTGCTCCCTCAGAAGTGGCACCCATCAAATACCAACACAGCTAGCTGCTGCACTGACATTACAGCTGTTTTCCTAATGCCAGAAATACCTCATTTTATAGTGTGGGCCTTTCCAGGAATAAGAGAACGAGGCAGCCTCCATTAGGTCTGGGCTTTTGCATATTGCAGAACCACGTCTAAATGAATTAAATAGAGATGCCAAGACTAAATTACTGAAACAGTTCTCATGCTGACTTGGTTTGACAAGAATGTGGCCTAGTCTGAACACCGGATGGATTTCCATCCAAGCTGAATGATCAACACCTTACAAATCCTGTGTTTAAAGATGTGGCCTGACTATTCCTCAAAGCCTGGATTTACCCTTCATCCCACAGGGGTCTAGAGAAAACCTACCTGCCAGAAGGTCACTCTTTAGGAGCATAGACAGGAGGACTAGTCATCACCATTACTGTAACTACTCACATTTATATATTTCTAAGCCTATGCATCAGTTTTCATGAGCAAACCTAACCACAGTCAGTCCTTGCTCCTTAGATGTCTCCATCTGACTGACATGTTTAGTCAGTCATGCAAATACTATTTCTACTAATGCCAGTTCACAAAGCCTTACAGTGAGAGCCCCAAAATCACAGGCTCACTGATGCAGGAATTTATATGAATAGATAGTAAGGATAAGGAACAAAGAAGTTAGGCAAGACTACTGTGATGAAAACTAGTTTTGTTCAAAGTCAGAAACCTCAGATGACACTGTAGAAACAAAATAAAAAATTGTTTGCAGCCAGCATCTAATACATCAGCTGCAGACCTAAGACTGTGTCAGGTCTTGCAGAAACAGAGAATTCAAAACAGAATCATAGAATCATACCAGGTTGGACAAGACCTCTAACATCATCCAGTCCAACCATTAATCTAGCACTGCTCAGTTCAGCACTGAACTGTGTCTCCAAAATAGACCCAATTCCTACCATGAGCAAAGGTGAAGAGGGAAAGAAAAAAACCCAGATGGAAATCGGTTCAGGGGTTCACATGCCAAAACCACTCCCCAGGCGGTTCTTTTTCCATGATCAGCAGGGTTTATGTGGTGACACCTTCTTTTCCTTCCCATTATAATTTGTTAATGTGCACCTGGCAGGACTACCAGCATGTCGGCACTCCCAGGTGTAAAAGGATATCGGCCTCTCTAAAGATACGGGCCTTGTGAAACACCACACCTCAGCACAGCACAGCACAGCCAGGGGCTGAGCTGCCCTTATTTGTACTCACGATTTAGGCTTGCATGAAAGACTCATAAACTCTTTGGGAAAAGAACAGTTACACATTTGTCTACTTTTTGTGTTCCAAGAACTTTTCTTGTTAGCTGCAAGATGACATTTTAATGAGGTTTCACGGCATAGAAAACATGGGACAATTTAACCAACTCTGTCCACCCCCTCCCTCCCTTCCTCCCTCCCTCCCTCCCTCCCCAAACTCTTTCTGAAATGAGTTACCATGCGGGAACAAAAGCTTTTATGAGAATTTATGTCATTCGTGTGGAGGCAGGGGTGAGGTAAAAGTCATTCAGCTGCCAAACCTTGGCATCAGAGTGTGTGCTATTCCCTCTCCTGCCCCGTAGTGGATGGCAAACTGGCCTTGTTCACACCTGTACAAGTTTCTTCAAAAGCTGGGGGGCTAGTGAGTGTTTGTTTGTTTGTTTGTTTTGGAGTCACAGAGAGGGCAGCGTAAAATAGCTGCGAGGCAATTCCCGTACAGTAAAATGGAAGTCTCTCTGGCTCTTCATTCAATACAATGTGTGGCTCAAGAGGATATCCTGCCAAACCAATGATAACGAGGGAAATAAAGTCACTTCCTCACCAGCTGTTTGATTCAGGTAGAAAAAGGAAGCGTTTACTTCCTCATGTTCGCTCTCCCCGCCGCCCCCTCGGTCAGAAATGCCAGGCAGAAATGCAGAAATTGCCTTCTCCCTCCACATTTCTGGTGAGGAGCTGTCAGATCCATAATGCTGCTCTGGACTCAGCCTGTGGGCAGCACGTCCTCCTCTGTGGCCGAGGAGCTGTGCCTTGCCTCTCGGGCTGGGGTGCAAGCTGAGCTGCGGAAGGACCGAGGCTGAACAAAATTGGCTCATTCCACAAGCAAAGGATGCCCGTGTAATTAATGACATTTGTTTCTTGGACCAGAGCTGCCGAATTTGGGCCAGCAGAAGAGTGGGATAGTGTGATCTCTTTGTTTTGAGACTGCCCTGACTCAGTGCACTATTACACCTCCTAATCCTCCCAGAGTGACGAATTTCACTTCTGTCCTGGGCTCCCTGCAAATCCCTGGAACTCTGGCCAGGAACATGCTCTGTCCTCCCTACATACAGTGCAATGGGCAAGAAGGCAGTGAGGGGTGCCCTTGGGGCAATCCTCATGGCTTCCAATCAAAGGAGGCAAGGTGAAGCAGGCATCTCAGGAGCTTTGGTGCCTAAGAGGAGCTCAGGCAGAGCATCTTTCCCTTCACCACCACCACCTTTCTTGCTTCACAGAAACAGTCAACACAAATTTGCACAGTAAATCAGCAACAGACTGATTTGACTTAATAAAAGCTTCTTAAGAAATGGCTTTTTAAAAAGTTACAGAACTGAATGAAGAGTTCTTTTCCATATAATTTTTAACAGCCCTGATATAATTTTACATCCAGGATATAAGTTCCCATTAAATTTTGATGGTCTTAAAAGCAAGGTCTGCAATGATTTTCTTTCCAATTGTGTAAGACTTCCAGAAAGGTTGACCAAGCCAGAACTTGCCTCGGTCTATTTGCCAAGGGGACCCTTGCTTTCATTACAAAGAGTGCTTTTCAAAGGACATCGAGTGTTTCAAACAATTTTCCTAATCTTATTTATTTTAGCTGAGATTCTTTTATTTTAAACAGAGCAGTTTAGGTGACAAAAATCCAGTGACAAATACATGGGTTTAGAGAAGACAAAACCTTATGAAAGGTTAAAATTCTGTTTAGGGTTCTCTTTGTGCTAAAATAGTTTTCAGCAACGGGTCATACTTCCCTCCTCCCACCCCCCTTGTTTTAGTACATAAAATGGACATGTGTTTATTTAAAACAGGTTTGAAACTTAAACAAATAGTGACAGGCTGTTCAAACAAGCTTCGGAAATAGGTCTAATCAGAATGTTTGAGAAGGGGAGGGGGAACGATCATAAAGAGCTACTTGTAATATATAGTGCAGACACCATTAGGTTGGGTTCATGTTATTGTTGTAGTAATCTCGGACAAAAAAGTACTGCATGCTGCACATTTTTTGTTAACATTCTTCTTTTGAGCCATAGGTTATGCCATATTTTTGTCTGGTGTCCAAGTTTTACTGTTCTCCTCTGTCCATCTCCCATACCCAGTACCAGAAGCTCTATGGAATCATTGGAAATGGTCTCACAGAAAAACTGGGAGGAATGTTCCTGAACTGGGATAGAAGGGAAACACAAAATACATTCATTTTGATATTGATACTGTGTATGCATACACTGTCATGAATATACAGAAGTGAGACCTTCCCCACAGAAAGAAACCATGAAAACCTTAACACTTAAATGTTTTCACATGACTTGTGTTTCCATGAGTTTTTTTTTCATTTCCTCTCTTTTCGACCCATAATAATATCACCAAGTGTTGAACTTTACCCTTGTATTTTTATAAGGCCGATCTTGAACTCCCTATACAGAGAAGGCTCCTGTGGAAGTCACTGAGTCTGTACTGGCGACAACAGGATTTAGCCCAGTCTGTAACATTTTAGGATATTGTGTTACTTCATAGCCTTAAGGAGAAATAAAAGCAGCTTTCCAAATAGCTGCACAGCAAACTGAGTGTGCTTTTTCAGCTCTGCAACAGCACAGCAGAATATTAAGGCCAGAGTTTGCAAATGTCTATGTTAAAAAACAGGCAGCTAAGCAAAAGTTGCCAATTTCTCTCTGAAATTAAGAGTTTGCATTAAAACATTCTATCCTCCCCACAAAAGGTTAAGCTGCATTCACTTAAGAATATACCTTTGGAAACCCAAGTTGGAAAATGATTGCCTAGAGGAACAAGCTGAGCTGAGAAATAGCAAGAGGCAGACGTGTTTTCACGTCACTCGCTTGGCCAGAGCCTGTGGCTGTTCTGCTATCAAGCCTTACCTACTTACATCCACTCTGACCTACAACATGCACCAATATTACTTAATGCAATAACACATTTGGAAGCAAATATCTATTATTTATTTGAATCTCACTCAGCGTCTAGTGAATAGATGTCAGAATATTAAAAATCCTTACACGCCCTCTCGTGGTAAAGCCACAAACGCGCCTCTTCTGACGACAACTGGAGATGCCTGATGAGGGAAGCTAATTTTACTACAGAATTTGATTGTCATTAACTCGGTTGGAAGGTTTACATTAATAATGGACACCTTTCTCTCCTCAGTTTCTGCTGTAAACCATTACAATATATGCATTATTAGAAGACAGATAGGCATTATTAGAAGACGGGTCAACTCCTAGCATAATAACATTGCAAAACAGCTAAAGGCACTATAACTTTAATAAAGAATGTGATCTTCTACCAAAAATGGGAAGTCTAGGATATTAAAAGTAGAGACAGAAACTGTCACGTTAGCTAGCTGTTTCATGGGCTTATTGCAATAGCTTGGGAGCAGACCTTAATTGGCAGCACAGTAAAAGAGTTGCCATAAATGATGCTATCAGTTTTGTCACATTTTTAAAGTCATTCAGCTTGGCTATTTACTGCTTTCGTGCCGTACAGTATGATTTATCTGTCTCTGAGGAATGCCCTGAAGTGTCATGCTCGTTAGGAATTGCAGCCTGAAAGAAAGGCATTATGTGCGGAGTATCACCAATCCAGTCATTTGCCCAGTCAAATCCCACTGTATTTATAAGTCACAAAAACTTTATCTTTGCTATTTAAACAGCTTTTCCATTTGGTGCCTACGTGCACGACCAGATTTTCCTGGAGCACTGGACCATGGCATCACCCTTTTTGGTGACAGTTGTGAAAGATTATCATAGGTGTAACACAACCCTAACACCTTCAGTTCATATGGAAGAAACATCTGTGGCTAAGATGACAAAGTCTTCTGAGCCCATCCCCAGGGAACCAAACAAATACTGCCTTATTTTCAATGAAGCTGACCTGCAATATAGATGCTCCTTATCCAGTGGAAATGAAAGATTTGGAGAATGAAGGTTCATCTACTTCCTTTGTCTGTGTTTGTATAGACAACATTTAGGACCCAAAATAGTGGTAACTTATATTTTAAAATTCTGGTTCTGTCTTTTCTGTTAGACTGGGTGCGCCTAAAGCAGAAGTCACAACCATAAGTAATTTCAGCAATATTTATAAAGAAATAGGTAGGAGAACTTTTTTTTAAGCACACAAAACAGACCTCCCAAATCACTATTTTAATAGGTTTGTGTGGTCTTCTTGTGCCAGCAGGATTGTTGGGTGACCCCTGAGGGTGAAGAAGTTGCCTCTCTTTCCCCATTCCCCTTGTCCCCCCAAAAAAACAGTAACTGCAATTCTGATATTCCTTTTCTCACTATTTCCCTTTCTAGGATGCCTTTGTGGAGTTGTATGGCAATGGTATGAGGCCTTTGTTCGATTTCTCCTGGATCTCTCTGAAGACTATCCTGAGTCTGGTTCTGGTGGGAGCTTGCATCACTCTTGGCGCTTATCTCGGACATAAGTAGAGTCACCCAGTTTATTGTGGATTACAAAAGTCTTTCAAAACAACAAAATAATATTTTTTTTTCTGTAGCACAATGATATTTTATGAGCAAAGCAACTTCCCAGCAAAAGATTAAATCAGCTATTACTGCCAAAGGAAATATCATTTATTTTTACATTGCCGGAAAATTATTTATTAAAAGATATTTACATTTTAACCTGCTATTTTCAGAACCTCAGCAAGTTGTATCTGTCATCACATCATGTTTTTATTCTTAACTTTAATGAGCCCCAGAGTATTTTACGTTCTTTTTTTTTTTTTAATTAATGCCGCTGGCTGGATTATTTTATCTCCGAAGAGCGAATATACTGACAAAGACCTACCTGCTTACACTTACAAGGGCAGTTACTTGAGCTGCTAAAAACTGCCAAATTGTGTTGAATTTCCTAGCATTTTCTGGGAGGGATTTGAGAGACAAGGTCAGCATGAACAATGTTCTCACCCTGTCCTGCTGGCAAGAACTGATGTAGTAAACAATTCAACATGGTACATATGTGCAGTCAAGACAGAAACTTCTTGAAGGACACTCTGCTATCCCTACAGGAGAACAGTTGGAAATATGATTGCCTATGCCTTTTAAACACGTGTTTTCAAGTTACCAGCTGTGCCATCACATCATAATCACAATACCCACATAACATGTCAACTTTTTTTTTTTAATAGAAGTGTGAAGTTAAATCTTTGGGGCTCGCAGGAAATTGCTGTTCCAATGATTTTCTCAGCAGCAAAATGTTTTTTGTGGCTACTGACACAGAAACATCAGGAGACCTTAAGTGCCTGCTTCAACAGAGCAGAGCTGGAGTCTGAAGACCTGACCTGTGTCCCACTTTAGTGGGCTCATATCTGCAACTAATCCTGCTTACTTACAGAGTTCCTCTGGGGGTTTGAAACCAATTAGATGTGGTCTCTAAATCCCTGAAACTTGAAAAAGATCTTAATTTTATTTGGCAAAAAGCAGACCTCAGCTAAGTTACAGATTAGCTCTGACTATCCTTGTTTATCAAACTGGACACCAAAATCTAGTTCATATTCATAACAGGAAAGGAAAGTGAGATTTATCATCCTGCCCCTCGCCCTCAAAATATTTTCATGCGAATAGTCTCCTAAGACTTTCTACAGAAGAAAAGCTGATGAAGAAACTCAAAATCCTCTCTCTGGACAGAGACTCTTCGACACCTCTCTTGTGCAGGTGCCTACTGTCATCTCAAGTGAAAATAGGGTGAAGGAAAAGGGGGAGGGGGAGGCGTGAAGTCATCTGCTCCTGTTACAAAACGCAACGCATGTGAAATAACACAGAGTACATAACACAGTTTTATAAACAGACCTGTGTTCAAAGCACGGCTTTCCCTGAGCTCAACGGGGGCCAGGAGTCCCCTGGAAACCGAAGACTCTGAAGCATCGAGTCCCAGGGGCTGCTCTGAGGCATGGAAATGTCCAGCTTCAAACGTTTTAAATCCTGCGCTTCTATTTTTTCTATGAAACTTTTGAAATGTGGGATTTGTGGGTAAATGGATGTCCAGATATAAAAGGAAAGTTTGTAAAGTTCTGGATAAAATGTACCGTACAATACATAAGTGCTCAAAGGGTGAAAAACACACAGTGAATAAACTGTAGCTCCAACCTCAAGATTTCAGCTGAATAACTTTGTGGCATTATATGCAAAATATCTCCAGTAACTCGGGAATGTAATATGTTCAATGTTAAGGCTGTAGTTGATATTGTGTCTTCAAAGCTGCTTTTATGTTTGGTTGGTTTTTTTAAGAGTTGTACATCTCAGCATTTTTACTGCTATTTAGTCGTGGCACCTACACTTTGTATGAGCAAAGATGGGGCAAGCTTACATTTCAGATTTGAAATTACTTAATTTTATAGAAATGTAGAAAGGAAATATTTCTAAGAAGACAAAAATGTGAACTATGCTTGATTAAAGGAAAAGGAAAAATCCCATCATCAGACAAATAGTACTGCAGTGCTTTCAGAGTGCTTCTCTAAGAAGTGGGCATGGTCATGTAGGGGTTTTATGAAAAATATTTCAAATCAGAGGAACTGAGGAGTATTGTGGATTGAGTGTGGGCTTTGTTTTTTATCTCAGCTTACAAACTGAACTTGTTTGCAGCCAATTGCACAACTGGAATTGGCTGCTATTGAGCTTATGTTTCATTTCACAATCTAGTCTTCGTTTCAATTTGTGCCCATATGCCCATTAAAGTTTATGAACTATTAGACCTCAAATTGTTTCAACATTGTTTGTTTTATTAAAGGTTTACATTGTCAAAAGTAGTAAAAAATATCAATTCCAGTGCTGCTATAATACCAGGATAATTTGAATGGGGTTTTGGTTTTTAATACCTTCCAATGGCTAAAGTTTTTTTAAGCTGCTTTAGAAATAATATGAAGACGACACATGATACACAATTAAATGAATACTGAGGATTTTGTGTTCTCTTGTGTCTACTCACTGGACTTCCCAGTGTATTTGTTAGTACCAGGCAAAGAGAAGAGTCATGATGACTGTTGACGATTTTATTTTATTAAAGAGCTGATGGAGTTTTCCCATCCTGACTGCAGAATAGTACAGTATTGTGGCTGCATTAGGTATAATGATAGTTGATAATACATTTATTAAGAAAACATTTAGAAACATTGAATGTATATAAAAGCTTGAACTTCTTAAATAAAATCCTCTCTTCTCATTCCTGCATTTCTTTTGCAATAATTCCTGTCTTTCCTACTCTTCGTTACACTTCCATGTAAGATTTTTTTCCTCCACAAAATGCCTTACAGACTTCCACGCTCAAAGATCACGCTTCAGTGAAAACCCATCCTCTGTCACTGTGTATGCACAGACATCTGACCACTCCCACCATATCCAAATTGTAAAAGAGGAAAAAAACATTAAAAAGAGGGACACTTCTGAAGTGTTTACGTATAGAGAACCAGAGATCAAAAAGGAAGGAAGAGGTCAGAAGTGGAGGGAAATAGAGAGATCACTGAACCATCTCCCTGGTTAAAGATGAGTGCTACCTGGAATTTGTTTATCTTTCATCCTTTCCCTTGAAAAAGGATGATATAAGGGCAGAGAAAAAGCTTGCCGAGACCCCACAATTATTTTTCACTATAGAACTTTGTTAATACTTTTTAAAAACAGCAAATGCATAGGCATCAAAGAGAAGTACTGGGTTTTGCTATATTCAGCTTAGGTGTCCTTAATTCTTTTTCACTCTATTTTTTAAGAAAATAATGAAGAAGAGTATTTTGCTTCTGAAAAAATAATCTGTAGGATCACCTGAGATCTGTCATAAATCAGTTACTTAGGAACAGATGAAAAAACTGTGCAAAAGTATTCTGAAATTAGAGGTGATACAGATGACATATCTTAATGGAACAAGCACTGGATCCACCAAAGGACTAATGGGGCTGTCGAGGTAACAGGGATATACATATAGAGATGAGAAAGGGAGCTGGAAGATACGGAGAATGACATTGGTATGTAAGAAAATCTTCATGTTGCAGGAGTTCACTCAAGATGGTCTGAAAATAACTGTTAACTAAAAGCAGCTACAAATGTGTGCACTACATGGCTATGATTACTAAAAATCTGCAATTACAAAATTACAGGTAAATTATTGTAAAATTATCTAGTCTGTAAAAGTTCATCAGTTTGCTGTTATGATTGGGGATTATATAGCCTGAGTAGTTTTGCACTAAGAAGGAGAAATTATGAAAAAAGAAGTCTGAAACCAGATGTGCAAAGGTAACACGAAGGTGATGCAGTTCAGAGAACACGGTCCCAGTCCACACAGTCTCCCCAGCTGAGGCAGCGAGAGTCTGGACTTCATGCTTTGACCCTGGAGCATGACACTGCTTAGCTGTGCACCTGCACTTCACAAACCTATTGATTAAAGTATCGTGAAGTAGCATGTTTAAAGCCTTTCTTCTTTTTCCTCTCTCTATCTCTGAACAAACTAACAAAATGATTTATTTCTATTACAAGGTTATGGCTCAGTACTATATGAAAAATTATACATATTTTAATTTATGGGTATAAAAATTCTTTCTCATTGCAAAAGTCCAGCTTTATTTTTTGTTCCTATCTTTCTTTCCAACAAGGCTAAATGCAAGGTAGACAAAAGAGCTAATTTAATCTGTATTTCATTTAAATTACACTTCTATACTAAGTTAATGCAGCTTCATCACACAAAGAAATTATCTTCAAAAAGTAATACAGCATTAAGAGTTCCACACAAAAACTATATATTTTTATAATTTAAATAGCAGTTTTTTTCCTTTTCTTCTGAATATTTGAATTTTAATTATCACCAGCATAAATGTACATAAGCAGATATTGTTTATCCAGTACCTTTGGATGATGTATGTATGGTAATGTAGTTTGTCAGTTTATCATCATTTAATATGATTATGTTGTTCTTTGTCTTTAAAATGTTATAAGAACATGCTGCCATTAAACTTTCCATGTCTGTCTAGTTTATATTGTGAAAAAATAATAAAAGCACACTGTGAGATACTTGTTTTGCATTTGCATTGTTTAGGATTTGTCAATAAAAAGCCACTCTGTCATTTTGGGTGTAATCCCATAAATGACACATAATGTTTCCTTCCTGATGGTTCTGTTCACCTGTTCTGCTCAGCAGTGGCCAGTACTCCCCAGTACTCCCCCAGTACTCCCCAGTACTTTCTCACAAAGATGCAGTGACCCAGGTTTGAGCAGCTGCTGCTGTGTGAAATGCAGCCCCCAGGTGCAGTCTGCGCTTTGGGACCCAAGGACAGTGTCACCCTTTCTGCCCTCCTATTCATTTGATGCCTTGCAGAAAGTGCAGCAAGGCTCTTCTGTTTATTTGCTAAAAATGGTTTTCATTCTTGTAACCACAAGCTGGAAATGCACATTAGCAAGTTTCAACAGGAGCAACAGAAATATTTTTGTTACTGCTGAAGGTTTCCTACAGTTATGACCAAAAAGTGTTTCCAAAAAGTTTCCAAAAAGTGTTTAGGTATTTTGCTTCTTACAGGCTCCTGTTAACTCACCTTTGATTCACAGGGGTTGCCTTTTAACCTCTGTGGCTTTAACTCAGGTAGAACATAGCTAAATGTGTTCAGGTAATGAGTATTTAACTGCTTTAAGAATTTAACCAGCTTCTTGAGAAGGTTTTGTAGCCAAATGAGTGCACTGTGACATCATGGATACACATTTTTTTGAGGGCCTGAAGTTCACAGTTTAATGCTTTTCAAGCATAACTCAGGTGCATGTGCAAAACATCTACCCCTCTGTGTCCATGAAGACAGAGAAGGTAAAGGAAATCAGCCTGAAACTGAAAGAAGAGGCAACACAACAGAATGCAATGCTGGACTCTGTCCTCTGGGCTCTGGGATTTAACTGTCCAGCAGAGAGCAAGGTTACTAAACCTTTGCAAAGTAGAAGGTAAACCACATTGCAGTAGGGCAGGTACTACCATTTCTCTCTGCCATTATTTTGTGAAATAAGAAGACAAGGTCTTGGAGGAGAGCAGCCCCAGAACTGTATTTTTTCTAGCTAAAACCTAACAAAGGAAGATGGGATTAAGTTTCTAAAGGGAGTTCAGCAAAACCAGGTAAATTAGTTCAGGGATTCTTCTCTTTATGCCCACTCAGATAACTCCCATTTTTCTTAAAAGCTAACAGATCAGCACCTGGGGTTAAATGCTTACCTTACCACTGGGACCAAGCACAGTGAGCAGATGGGGAGAACAGAAGAGGTCCAGATAAAGACAAAATGAGCCCTTAGACCTGATAACTAAGGTGGGTTTTGGCTGTCTGAAAGTTAGGTAGGAGCACCCTAAAAAAAAAGTTTTGCTGGGCCAAAACCAGAAAGCTCCCTCCTCAAAACATTCCCGAGTGGTTTCAAGCACTGTAAGTCTCCACTGAAGCTGCACGAGCAGCGGTGTGCAGTTGTCCCTCTGCAGCAGCAGGCTCTCCATCCCATAATACCTATAGCTCCTGCTTTTGTCCTCCTCAATTGCTAAATATTTAATGGGAGTCTACAAGTGGTAGAAAGTGAAGTTCATTCCACTATGAACGGCTGGGTACCAGCTGCATGGCATTTAAGTTTCACATAACGACTGACCTGAGGAGGAACACGTTAAGTTTCACTTAACTACTGACCTTAGCCTTCTGCTTGGAGCTAACTTTTTGCTATCCAGATCTGCCTCTGAGGACATGTTACCCTGGGCAAAAGACAATGCAGTCAAGATTTGTGCACTGCAAGAAACTGATTTGCTCAGATGGGAAAACAACAAGGCAGCTCTTGAAGCATCCCATCATAGGCTGTAGTTCACTGCTTCCCACTACAATTGAGCACAAGTACTGAAAATATCCAGAATGGATCTCTAAAATCTTACGGGGATAAATACATGTCAGTTAAAAGCATGTGTATCTAATTTTTTTAAGACTTCTAAAAGGTAGTGCAAACACACTCCTTGCTATCCTGAAGCAACAAGAACACTGAAGAGTGTTTCTGGATTAGTTCACTTCTTCTTCTCCAGTGGGAGTACCTATTCTGGTACTGACCTATGCAACTCATATTAAACGTACTGAGTTACCTCTTGGATATCCTGGAGAAACACATCAGCCTGCCCTCCTCTGTGTGTGTCCTCCAGAACTCTTACTACAAGCACAATCACAATAGTGGGAATTCAATGCCTTGGTTGTGGTGAAAATTTGGACTCAGAAAAGGTCCTGGTCATACAGCTGAAAGGGTCCATTTGGAGCAGACAGTACTGATGCAAACCTTTATAAAGCCACAGGTGACAGAGACAGAAGTCAGGCAACCTATTTATTTGGGGATGAGATGGAAAAAGAGCCTCCTTCCTTTTCTTTGTCCACCTGATAAGCTGCAGGCACTTCTCTGCCTATGTGGTCAGAGATGCTGTCCAATGCCCTAGTTAATCATACCCTTGAGTTTTGTGCCTGTTTAAATTTCTCCCCACATGTACACTCCCACTCCAAAAACTCTGCTGATCCTTAATATATCCGGTAAGTAAACTTTTCCCTTTCCTGCCTGTGACTTCTAGATTATTAGTCTTCTTACCCCTCTAATAACACAAACACCCTTTGGGAGGTAGGGTGCAATACATGTGGATGACACTGCTCATGGATTAATAATAATGTCCAAAGTGCATGTTTCAGGCTGCGCTACCGTGAGCATCAGCACCATGGAGGTCTCTGCACTGGTAGCCCACCAGCATGGAGAGGCACATTTCTGTCAAAGCAGCCACAGACCATGCTAAGGGGCAGTGGGGGGGATGAATGACACCTGATCCAGCACCATCTAGTTAGAATAGCACAACTTTATCCCATTGTATCATGTTTGCATGGCAAGGTTTTGGTAGCTGTGGGGCTACACAGGTGCCAGAAACTTCCCCCATGTCCATTACAGCCAATGTCCACTGGCTCCGGGATGGACCCACTGCTGGCCAAGGCTGAGCCCATCAGCAACGATGGCACCACCTCTGGGATAGCTTATTTAAGAAGGTGAGGGAGGAAAACACACAATTGCAGCTGGAGAGGGGAGTGAGAATATGTGAGATAAACAGCCCTGTAGACACCAAGGTCTATGAAGAAGGAAGGGAAGGGGCTGCTCCAGGCATCCCTGCAGCCCATGGTGCACACCATGGTGAAGCAGATGTGCCCCTGCAGCCCATGGAGGTCCATGGTGGAGGAGAGATCCACCCACAGACCATCAGAGCAGATGGGTGCACAAAGGAGTCTGTGAGCCCATGGGAAACCTGTGCTGGAGCAGGCTACTGGCAGAAGAACCTGCAGACTCATGGAGAGAGGAGCCCATGAGATTTGTTAGAAAGACTTGTGACCCCCCGGGGGAACTCATGCTACAGCAGCCTGTTCCTGAAGGACCGCACCCCATGGAAGTTTGTGGAAAACTCCAGCCCTTGGGAAGGACCCACATTGCAGAAGTTTGTGGAGGACTGTCTCCTGTTGGAGGGACCCCACACTGGAGCAGGGGAAGAGTGTGAGGACTGCTCATCCTGAGGAGGAACAAGTAAAAGAGACAACACGTGATGAATTGACTACAACTCCTAACAGCAGTTCCTTTACACTGCTCAGGGAGAAGAAGGTAGAGAAAATCAGGAATGAAGTTGAGCCCAGGAAGAAGGGAGGGACTGGGGGGAAAATGTTTTTAAGGTTTGGTTTTATGACTCATTATACTAACGTTAGTTGATTGGCAATAAATTAAACTAATTTCCCCAAGTCAGGTCTGTTTTGCATGATGGCAATTGGTAAGTGATCTCTACCTGCCCTTAATCTCGAGCCAGGAACCTTTCATGATATTTTCTCTCTGCTGCCTAGCTGAGGAGAGTGGTAGATTGGCTTTGGTGGGCACCTGGCATCCAGCCAGGGTCAATCCACCATATCCATTCCCCAAAAAGCCCTGTTGCAGAAAGTTTAGTTACAGTAGTGGAGAAAGTGTTTAGTCAACTTGACCCTGCAGGGGAAAGCTTACACTGGAGAAGCACTTTATGTAATGAAATTACATAAATGCATGCCACAGAACTACTACATAGTCTTTCAAAAAACACGCTTTTAATCAATTATCACGAATCCCAAAATTGGATTTATTGTTCCACTGACCCACAATAATCTTATGAACTGATGAGCATATCAGATGCAAACACTTAAAAAGTCAATGAATGCAGTCTTCATATTAGCGTGGCAACAACTTTGATACACCCACCCTTTGTCTTTGTTGGGGCAACTACATCAGAAATTGTGAAAGGAGAAAATGCTGTGTTCAGAAAAAAAACAGACAAAAAAAATAGACTGTACAGTACTGCTGCAGTGGAAGTAATCACCCCTGATTTACTTAAATTTTACTCAAAAAACCCCTCAAAACAAGTCACTTGTCAAAAAGCCTCTTGCTCTCACTGGGTTCAACCCTCCAGTCACTAGAGTGACAACACACACCTCCAGTTGCCCGAGCATGAATGCTTAGCATTCAAACTGCACAGCCTTTCACAGAATCACAGAATGATTTGGCTAGGGAGGGACCTTCAAAGATCATCTAGTCCACCCCCCTGTCACGGGCAGGGACACCATTCACTAGATGAGATTTCACATAGACTCTGGCCTCAAACACTTCCAGGGATGGGATATCCATATAGGATGGATAGTTTGAAAAGAAAGCAAACAAAAACAGCAAAAGATTGGAAAGTGAATCCATGAGTCACATAAAACACCCTAGCAGGCATCAAGGAACTTTGGAAATGTACTTCCTTAAAGACAGGATCACTGGAAAAAGCTGAGAGGCATCACACCTCCCTACCTTTGCTGTGTCATCCCACAGCACTGCCAATGGCAAAACAAAGAGATTTTGGCTAAACAGCTCCTCTTCCTGGCCTCCACTGCCCTCTTCCCTGCAAACAGTGGAGGAACCCACTGGCAGGGCCCAGCAGTGCCAAACACATCAGCCAACCTGAGAAAGGAGTTTTGGCAAGCCCACTTCCGCGGCGTAAGGATGCCAGCAGCCTGTAATGCACGGGGCAGGCAGCGCAGAGCCCCAGCCTGCAGGATCATTAATGCAGGATAATTAATGCTGCCTTTCAGCGGGGAGCTGGGGCACAGACGTGCTCTGTAACGTTTGCACCACAGCCCGGCCAGGAGCCTGGGCTGTCTGCTCCAGTGCCCAGATGCCGTGGTCTGAAAGGGACCACTGCCTGCACTGCTCTGTCCTCCGACAACGCTGCTTGAAGTCAAAACTGGCAGCAAGCCAAAGTGCTCTCTCATGAGACTGTAAATTAATGTTGCTGAAGGAAGCTGGCTAGTAGTTCATGTGGCTCTGGGTTTGCTTTACATCTGGTGTCAAACTTTGAATTCCCTCTGCAGCTAGGAATAAAACAGGTGAGGTGCCTGGGCCATTCAGCACCCCCTACACATTACTAATTTCCTTTCATCCAGGCCTTTAAAAAAAAAATTCCTGATCATGCTACAGTTTTGAAATGTTATAGGGTTGGAGTTTTGGGGTTTTGGTGGGTTTTTTTTGGTTTTGGGGTGTTTTTTTTGTTTTTGTTTTGTTTTGGTTTGGGTTTTTTTTTTTTTCAACTTAAAAAGGCAGCTGTTATTTCTCTCCAGGCTTTGCAAACATTCTTCCCATTAAGTAACTCATTTACTGCTAGTGGCAGGCACAGCTTCCTCCAACTCGCAACTCTAAAAGAAGCTGATACCTTTTGCACGTTAAAAATGTGGCCATGGAAAAGAAACATATGTATTTTAAACAAAGATGCTCATTTTCAGCTCCTCCTCACTCCTTCACCTCACAGACTAGGTACCTAATAAGCCCTTCATTCCAGCTGCCTACCACCTAAATCAGCATGATTCCTTATCCCTGTGTTTTCATTAGGGACATGAAATCAATCTTTAACCAAGGACAAATAGCAATGCTTCCAGTTACATCCAAAAAACAACTTCCAGTTCTGGAATTAGACCTCAGTGCTGTTACTTTGTAGCTGCTTTCTTGCTTTCTGCCAAGATGGAGGGGGAAAGGCAGGGCAGTCAAGAGGTCATAAAAGATATTCAAGAAGTATAAAAAGAAAAATTTATACAGCTACCTCCGAGATGAGACAGCATCCAAGGCTCAGATAGGCTTAACCTCCTCTTCACATCACACGCTTTTCAAAGCATGCTACCCACTTGAGAACTACTCCAATCATCATCTACTGGGAAACTCCCATTGATACTAACTGGAGCTAGGAAGAGAAATTTTAGTGCTTGCACTGGAAGTGGAGTACTGATAGCTGCAGAACAGCTTTAAGTGCTACACAAGGCTATTCAGCTCCCTGAGAAAAGCCTGGATCCTTCCTCAAATACTTTTACTTTTCTGAAGTTCAGGTTGATTGTGATGGGAAGCTATGTGGCAGGGGAAAAAAATCAGACAGCCATACTGAATATTGCTCATCCCTTATGAGGAGAAACCCCAGCTGTCCCTTGCAAGCTCCTTTGAAAGTAACATCAAAATCCATAGTACAGTCAGAAAGGTATTAGGAAAATGGACCATGACACACAGCTGCAGCATGTGTAACAAGTGAGCATGGCACATGCAAGCAGAGATGTGGTCTGGACTAAGCACTGTCCTTTGCTTTGCTTATTTAGCATGCTTGACAAGTGATGTTTTACCTCATGCTTTCCCAAGTCTTTCTGGAAGTAATTTCTCTATGTATCTCCAGAATGCCACCAACAAGCATATGACCAAAAAGCATCAATTTGCTTGCCTTAAAATATTCAAGTTCTCTCCTACTGTAGAAATTGTACTTAAAAAAATAAGTAAAATAATTTTTTTTTGTTTTAGTAGATACTTGGAAAGAATTAGCTAGTCAAAAAGATATGTCACTTTTGGCAAACAGAAGTATACACACCCACATAAAAAAAAATCATTCTGTCCTTCATTTTCAACTGTATGTCCACTGCTGAATCATCCTTTAATTACAGCTGACAATTGCACAGATGTCTCCAATGCAGTTTGCTTATAAAGACACATTCATTGCAATGAAATACATGACAGACTTCACACTTAGCAGTTGTCAACATAACTTCATTAATGTGTCTTGAGTATCCACTTGCCCACCCCCACCCACTTCAAAACCAAAATTAAAACCCGCTTTTCTTCTGTCATCACATCCTCCAATAACTATCACCACTCACTCAAGTGTTAGGAAAATAAGTCACCGCTTTTTCCATAAAACCCATCAAAAATTGCTACTTCCAACAAAAGCAGTATACAAACAAACTCAGTCACAAATTAAAGAAGCCATTTTCATTTCCAGAGACCACATCTATTTATCTTCTTGAGCCATCCAATTAAGTGGTATGATTCACCGATGACTAGTAGCACAAATATACATTCATGTGTTAAGTTCTGTCAAAACATTACAAAATTAGCAGAGAGCAGCTACTGTTGTAAATTTAATGATGTACCTATGATGACTGTAGCTAACAAAACAAATGTTCCAGCATTATAAGAGCCCTTTTAATATATAAATATTTCCTCTAAAAATAAGCTTGCACACTTAAAAGACATTGTCTGTATTGGGTAGAAAAGACCTAAATGTTCTCACTTTTGAATGTCAGACAAGCTTATCTTACGTATGTGTAGGGTAGGAGGCCCAGTGGAGACAACAAATGGGACTCTAAACAAGAATGCCCATGCCCCAATCCTACACAGGGATTGAGACTAGGATGGAACATGTCTACAGATGGAGCCAGTTATCTGAAAACCAGAGATGTTCACAGATTTTAGTTTTTGATTAGAGACATCAGTCAAAAAACTACTCGTGACTCATGCTAAGATAAGTTTTATATTATGTCAAAGAATTAAACTACTTCTTGGTGTCATTATTGAGAAGACTGATATTCAACCTGCACTCCTGAATTTTGCCAACTTTGACGTAAAGGTCTTTTGACTAGGACTTGGTTACAACACTGCTCAGTCTTCATGCACTCACAGGAATAGAAACAAAATGTTCAACTCTGGTACCTCTTTATGAGGACTTGAACTGAGGGAAGACTCTAAGGTAGAGGAAGCAGGGTTCAGCAGGTCCTCCCTATTCATACTGGCCTTTGAATTTTGCCAGATGTTTGCATCTTTAAATGCTAGACAGAGCTAAGGGTGTTGTGAACCTTGTAAGGGTCAAGCCTTTGGTGACCTTCAGAGCCAGGAGAGCACTATGCCTGAAGGGAATATCGGTGCTAGGAGCTGGAGCACCAACAGAGGGAAATTTCCCTTCTTATTCAATTTGGGCTTAGGAGGGAGTCCCTCCACTGATGTCTCACTGTGCTTCTTTGCTGTCTTCCATCTTTTGCACTGCAGACATGTGCACATACACAGCTGTAACTTCAGACCCCAGTGCCAAAGAATGTCATCCTTATTGTCACCCATGTCTCCCTATCACCAGCTATCTGAGCAAGAGCATTTATCATCACAGATATGTGTCCTCATGAAACAATCAACGCTGTGAGAAACCTTCTTCTCTGAGTTTCCCTCTCTCCTACAGCCTCCCTTGTTTGGTGGGAAAATGGAACGCAATAAGGAAAGGAAATTATACAGCTGGAAGTTCCCCAGTAAACCTTGGAATAGTTCTTCGGTGGGAAAAAAACATCCATAGGAGTTATAAAATCACTCTAATACCAATCATATACTAATGACATATCTGTATTGCTGGAAGTGTGTGGTAAACATTTCTTTGTAAATGTGATTTGAATGTATGTCGGCAGTACTGTAAGACAAATTTCAATTCTGGCAAATGAAGACTTTCTACTACTCTGTATACTCAGTTAAGTAGAAATTCAAAATTACACACAGCAACATGAGAAAAAGAGAAGTCAGACTGACAAAAGTGTGTGTGGGAGTGTGTTGTTTGGTTTAAAATGTATTCATTTTGCAAAAAAAATCCATCTAAATGAAAAACCTTAATGTGTTAACTATGATGCTGCTATTCTACCTGTATAATCAGTTTAATGTCTCTGAAGATTTAAAGAATAGTGTAGTGATTATGTGATTTCATCTTAATGCTAGCTTCAAAATGAAGGGGAAAAATCACTTCTGTATGCCTCACAGAAACAAATAATTGCTTTAAATCCATCTTCCTTGAAAGCAAGCTGCAAAGTCTCCAGTTTTAAAACAGATCAATCTTATGCAATTTGTCTGGTTTCTAATTATTACTATAATTCATAATAAAAAGCCGGAGGGGGTAGAATTAGGTGCTAGGGAAAGATGTTTGGGCACACATCACCACCAAAATGGATTAAGATCAGATGAAAAAGAGAGAACAGAACAGCTATTAAACTTCTGCCTAGTCTTCACTGGGGCTGTTGTTAGAAACTTGGAGTACAGCTGCACTTAATGAGTTTGTGTAAAAGCAGACATTATACAAATGGGAGAAAGTAGGAACTTCATCCAATTAGATAAGAGAATTGGCCAGCAGCCTCCAACGAACTGAAAAGCTCTTCCAACTTTAGGGATGAGAGTTAATTATAACTCTGTTTTTGTGTGTGTACAATGCTACTAAATTATTAAGAAATATCGTTCTGTCAAAAAACTATGTCATATATACTGACTTGATTATTACAGATAGAGGATTTGCCAGAGACAGGGCTGGAAAGTGATTAGCCTTGATAAAAAGAGAAGTCATTTTGCCATCAGACCTCAGGGTGCAAACAGCTTCTTTTCTTGAGTTTCTCCCAAAATTTGGGCAATTGGGTGGAATGGCAAGAATTTCAATTTCTTCCTCTTGGTACTTAGGATGCAAGGAAGAGATGCTGACATAGGTAACTATGTGCCTGTTAAGAAAGGTAGCTCAAGAGATGCTCGCTGTTGAAGCAAACAGCCAACCCGGGGTATTGTTTCCTTTACTTTCCTTTTTATTTTAAACACACAATAAGATGAAGAATCAGAAATAAGCTAGATATGAATGGGCACAAAGGTTCTCACTTTTGCTTGATAACAGTTAAATACCTTGTTCAGAGAGTAGACTGAGGTACAGAGAAGACAAGGAAATGATGCTCCATCTCCTCCTCCTTTGTCACTCCCAAACACACTCCTTAACACACAATGTAACTACTTAGGGTATGCAACTCCCATTAGCCATGGCCCAAACAGCTTTTGGGGCTCCATGGCCAATTAAGTACCCCAGCCAGCTCCAGAGTGTCCATCAAGTTGGGCAATTTTCAGGAAAGAAATGGCATTGTGTATAAGGGAAAAAATGTGTGAGAGGGCATATGTGCTCACTCCTACCTGCATGTTGAGGGCAGCAGGGAGGGGAAGAGAAATTAGAGAATTTATTAACTCAGAAAACAGGTTCAGACTCTGGACCTTGCTATTTTACTTCAGTCATGTCTCCTTTGGAATAAGGGCTAACAACCACTGCCAAACAATGTCACTACTTATAGCCAAACACCCAAGTTCTGTGCTTGTTGACAATCTGTGCACACTGTCCTTATGAGCATGAAATGTAGTTTAGTTTCTTTTCAGGACAAGGTAGAGCCACTGGGACTCCTTGATAGAAGCCAGAAAAACAAGACAGAAAAATCCCAGAGCAGACAGAGTGCACTGGAAGGCTGAGACTGCTAATGGGACAGCTGTAAACAAGGATGAAAGACTCAAATTCAGGATTAAAAAGGGGAGTGGGAAGAGTCCAGAAGAGAACTGTGTTTAAATATAGCCGAGCCACATTTCCAAACGGATATCTTTTACTTCAATCATCCTAGAAGGAAATAAAGAAATTAACTTAGATTTAAATCATCAGTAAGATAACCTCTCAAGAGACTTTCCACAATCCTTTGGACTTTGGAGGAAGACTACCAGTGCCAGTCCTAAAACTAACAGAGGCAAGAGAGAGGTTTATGGCTCCTAAACACAGATTCAGCATGTCAATTCTGAAATGCTAGATAAAAGCATTGGTGTCTTATTAAACAAAAAACAAATCACCAAGAAATCAGCTTTCAGGGATCTACTGAACCGCCACATTGTACTTGCTCAGAAAATTACCCAGCAGTTTTTTCTGAACGAAGAAATACAAATCAGTTTTGCTCAGCAAATACAGGAGCCAAACTCTTCTATTGTGAGGGTTTCAATAGACACTCAAATAACTTTGACAGCAGCATGGAGGGGGAAGGGTGTCTCTGACCCAGTTTCTGTGTTACAGCATTGCTTGGGTGATCATGGTACAAGTGTTCACAGCAGAACCTCTTTTCTTCAATTTTCCTCTCCTCCTTGCCCACCATCACTTTGTTTAAATAATCTACAGATGTATCATGGGCACAAGAATATGATTAATTGAGCTTAATGATTGCTGGCGGCTTCTTATATGAATTCAGCTGGTGATTGTTCAGCAGAGAGCCCTTTACACAGTGTGAGAGGAAAATTTGGTTTTCAATTTGTCTTTCTCATTTCATGGCCATTCTGAAAGCAGTTCTCATTTTTCCCTCAGATCTTTGCCCAAATCCTCTTAACATGCTGTGGGAAATTTTGAAGGTCAGGCCCTCTTCACCCAGTGGAACCGAAAAGATTTTTTTCTAGGCTCTTCATCAAGAAGTTTCTTGCTACTTCTCACACCACTGATCCAGGAGAAGTTTCAGCTAACTGCTCCTTTTTGTAGAGCAACAAAAGCCTAGAGAGGCAGGGAAGTGAACTACTGAACAAGTGGCTTCACATACCCAGGCAGCAGGGAAATGGGGACTCCACGTGTGGAGACACTTAAAGGTAGTATCCCTGGCAGGAAGCCAGGTAAGAGATGTGACAGATGAACTGGGATGAAAACACTGAAAATCTGAGCAAGAGAGGCAAAATCCAAAGGATGCCCATAAAGCTAAAGTCACAAGTTTTCTCTCCCAGTAAGGGCTGAAATACACTTCTGAGTCTGAATATGCACAATGAAAATTTTCTCTTAAAAAACCCCTCACTGCTAGCCATATTTCAATATGGTTTTTAACAGATCTTGAATTATTATGAACCTTTGCTTTTCTGCTTTTATATGTCACAAGTCATCACTAACCTGACAGCTCTCTGGCAGTCTTTCAAGCATCTTCAAAAATACAAAACTAATCTTGCTTTTAATGTTTTTCCTACTTCCAGCTCCTAAACCAAAATTGAATTCAGAGATTTCAAAAGAACAGAATCAGAAACAGATTTTCACAAATGTCCCAATAAAGAAAGCTGAAACTAGAGTCACAATGTCAAAAGCAAATATATTGTATTATATATATAAATATAATAGCAATATAATTAATATACCAATTATTTGCAACAGCAAATAATTGGTATATTGGGAAAAGAAAAGCAGGAACAGTTTTATGTCTGACTGTAGGCTGCACAGTGGTGTATGCCACAGCCAGGGATAACCAGCCTTTGAGCAGCCCACAGATAATTCTGCTATACATGGATTATACCAGGTGGATCCCAGCACAGGTGCATGAATCTGCGGGCTACTGCATAATGAGAAGCCAGGCCATGGAAGGAGGTGAGCCAGCAAGAATTGCTAAGGAGATCCCTGTTCTACTGGACAGTAAAGCCAGCAAAGTCACAAGGAGCCACTGTCATCAGCCATAAGACCTCCTCCCAGCTCTCTTCCTCTCATTTTCCTTGGCTAATGAGTGTTGTTCAAAGTGCTGGTGCATGTTTATTAGGGTTAAGGAGATTGCTCACACTTGCACTAGTCAGTTAAAGGACAAAAAGAGAAGACTAAGAATAAAGAGAGGGAAGCCTGAAAAAAGATGTAGTTTTATTTTTCCATAAACAATACATTAGCATTCTAATTTCATTGGAGAAACCAGGTCTCTCTTTCACTTTCTTTCCAGCTTTTTTTGTTTGTTTGTTTGTTTGTTTTTGTTTTGGTTTTGGTTGGGTTTTTGTTGTTGGTTTTGGTTTGTTGGAGTTTTTTAGTTTTGTTTACACTAGGAAAAAAGACCAGTTGGAACATTTACATTATAAACCTTATAAACTTAACTCATTTTTGTTCTAATCCAATAAATTTTACTTCACTTTCTCAAAATAAGTACATTTTCTGCAAACATCTTGTATCATTTTAAAACTCATATTTGTTAAGAAAATAGCAGTGATAAAAACTTTTGACCATTTCTAGTGATTCCTTGTTTATGAGAATTGTGGCACTTCCCTGGAAAACTTTAGCTAGTACACTAACTTCAGTACTGTTAAGTTCCCTCAGGTGACACAACCATAATTTCCTCTGCTGCCAGAGACTTCCCTCTTGACTTTGGACTATTCACTTTGCCTTTGTGTTTCTCAAATCCATCTATAAAATGGGTATAAAACTTGTACTCTACAGAATCACCACACCATGAAACCACTCATTACTTGAAGCTTTTGCATACTGTGGAGGAAGAAGGTATGGAATACATAAAAACCCACTTGAATTAGGCTTTAGAAAGATGCTGGGAGGATGATGGACCTGACTGAATTAGTATGCTCAACTGAGCACAGCAATGTTGCTTCCTGAATAACTAAAGCCTTAAGATGCTCTTAAGCTTGCAAACAGCACTACAAAATCTCTAATGGGTTACAGATAAGCAGGACTGCTGTTTTATATCTCAGCCAGAAGACAGGAATTACTCTGCTACTCAAAAGGTTACAAACATGCAGTGGCTCAAGCAGATCAATAGGAAAAGCAGCCAGTACCACAGAGTAAAGACCAACGAAACAAACACCATCATTCCCAAAGCTCTTGAATTTTCTCTCCAGTGGAAAAGCCAGGCACTGCTTTGCTTTGCCAATGGTATACGAAGAATTTGCTGCCTGATGCAGTGTGTCTGTGATGGCACATCAACACTGGACATTTGTAGCTCTACTTCTGCAACTAAAAACAGGTTTTCTGAACATAGCCTTAGCTAAAAAACCCTTTCCCGGCTGGAATTGATCCCATTCACTTGCTGGTCTTTGACATCCCTCATTTAGGTTCCGAGTGGTCTATTTGCCTTTCTCTGAAGGTGGAAACACAAAGCCCAGAGCTGAGCTCCACATGGCAAGGTCAGAAGCATCCCATACAGACACACATTAACAGGGAACAGCCGAGAGCCCAGTGCCCTCCTCCTCTGCCAATTACCAGCAGCACCTGGTACCGGAGCTAGCTGTGCAGGGGGAAAAGGGAGAAAAACTGAGAAAAAGTGAAGCCGATGATTAAGGAGTAAAGAATGGCAGATGAAACTAAAAATAGTCCCCTCGGCAGTTGTAAAGGAAATTCGTTTGACAGGAGGCTGCTTCTTTTGTCGAGAGCGGTTTGTTATGCAAGAGACGATACCAACACCGGCTCTTCTTATCTGGCTTGTCAGTTTAACTGACAAAAAGGAGCAGGGTTAACATCTCTGGAGCCACTGCCAGTCTCAACATTTGTTTGTTTTCATGCACGTCCGTGTTTTAAGAGGCAGCCCGGGGATTAATACCGTCCAAAAAGTGTGGTGCAAGCTCAGTTAGGCAATTCCACAAAAATCTTCAGAGTACTTACTCGTCATTAAAGGCAACAATTGAGCCCCTGCCTGCTGCTGGTTTTGTTCCCTTGCCTCCTGCTTCAGCCATCACATGGTGACCTTCCCGCACAACAGAAAACTGAATGTCCACAGGTTTTTCCATGCACGGGCAGTAGAGGACAGCTGCCCCTACTCTGCTTTTCCAGCTCTCAAGATATACGACTCAAAACTTGCAGAGCCTCCTATTTACAAGAAAATGAAAAACTAAACCAAAGAAAGTTGTTTCATTTTCCCCCCACTCCTTCCTGATTCTGAGCCTTCAAGAGCACTTACACCTCTGTGTGCAAAGGTAAGAAGTAGGAAGGAAGAGGCTTTAAAAGAAACCACCTTAACACCTCCTTTCTTACAGAAGAGAAGCCACCATAAAACCAGGGGGAGAAGAAGCAAAAGTGAGGCTATCAGCAGCTTGCTGGCCAATTGCGCACATGACTGCAGGTGAGTCTGTACGTTCTTCATTAAGATGCCTTCTGCAATGCCTGAAGGCTTTTGGAGAGAGCATGGTGGCCACGGCTGCCAATATCTTCTGGTGAGGAGGTAAGCAAATCACAGATTGTCCAAGTTAAACAAGTTAAAGCCAGGACTTCCAAAAAAACTCAAGTGACTCACATAAGCTGTGCGGGAGTGAGCACTTGGGTATGATGTAGGTGCAAGGGAAAACAACTCTTATTTACCTTCTTTTCATTGGGCTTCCCTGAAGCATTCATTTTTACACCCAGTATGCTGCACTAAACTGTGGCTTAATTAGAAACAGGAGTGTCTCCTCTATTCCTATTTTTGGAGGAAATGTTCATCAGCAGAAAGACAGCAATGCAGAAGTCCTGTCTCCTCGGTGAGTAACTGAAATCATCCTCTCTGTCCCAAACATCAAGGTGTTTGCTAGAAAAATAAGCAGAATAAGATAAAGTGGTGGAAAATCCTGGTTGAAAAGCATATAGCAGCTTTTTACTTCAGGTTTTAAATGTGCACTGTGTTGAAATATTGTGGGCTTCTTCTGAAAGCTAACTTAGAAACAACTCAATCCATTTGCTGCTCAGTGAAGGAAGATTTTGGTGGCAGATTCTGCCCTAAACCAAACCCACCTGCCATGAACTGCTCGGGCCACAGGATGCCACTGTTGCATTTCTTTTTCAGGAGGTCGAAAGAAAGAATGACAAATTGTTTGCATGAAGAGGACACCTAAATTTAATACCTCTTTTCCTTCTTAACACATACAATTGCTGATGTTTAGAGCCCCAGACAGACCTTCCAGTTGTAAATAGCTCAGAGCTGCAAAGGAATAAGTGTTTTCTTCAGGAGCAAATGTTTAAATTCCTTTTAAGGCTCGATTACCAAACCCAGCACCTCTGTACCTTCATAAATTTCTATGCACAAGAAATCTTTCCAACGACTGCCCCAAGTGTTGACTCAAACTCTGATCGTTTTGTCCACAAAATAAATACCCTGTTATTGGATTTTATCTGTGTCCAGATGAGAAAAGAAAAACACTAGATGGGAGAGTAGATTAAATCAGAAAGAAGGCAGGCTGCTCGTAATTGCTACCTCTTGTGAAAGAGCAAGAGCCCCTACCATGTTAATAAAACTTCATAAATATTTTACTAATATAAAATGGAATGCAATGTGTTCATGCCAAGAGACGGGGAAGTGGCCTGAGCTCCCAGATAGCTGCTCTTGCTGCAATTTTGTGCAATTTGCAAACTGGCACACAGAATCAGAAGCCCAGGACTACGGAGACCTCTGGGATGGTCAAGACAAAAGCATGGCACAAAGGTCCACCAGTGTGAATTTTACAGCAGTCCAGATTGCAGACATCTACGCAAGGTCTAAAAATCCTCTGAAAGCAAATTTCAGTCCTGATGTATTTTCACATTGAAGTGGTAAATTATTACAGAAAACTAAGTATGGGGTTGCAGACAGTCTCCAAGATTTACACAGACAAGGGTTCCCCCAAGTTCAGCACAACACAGATGGAATTTGTGAGAATGGGTTGTTAAGAATTAGGGAGAAATTTTAATGCTCACAGTTTCTCAAATTTCAAAAGCCATTTAGGTTTTGCTCAACATTTTAGAAGGGAAAAAATGGCCTTAGCCTACTACATCTCCATTTAGGAACAGAGAAAAAGAAAATGAATGATAAGGTTTCAGATACATCTTGGGTGGCCAGCAACAGAAGAACTTGAGGAAAGCCAGCATGAAACTGACAGCAGAGCATTACACAGAGCTGGTGTTACAGCTCTGTACTTCAAGCTGATGTAAATATGAAGGGGCCCACAGATAACAGCCTTTTAGGATTCAAGGCTTCAATAGAAACGTCCTCAATACCTCCAGCCTGTTTTGGATGTGTCCCAGAAACTGGTTATTCCCCAGTCAGGGTCTAGAGTCAGTGAGACAAAATCCCTCTCTTCAGAAAGCCACGTTTTAAGATCTCTAAATCAGAGCTAGACAATTACTCAGAAGGTGCTGGGAAGTACTCAGCCTTGTAAGAGAAACAGCTACCGACCAAACAATTCACACATTTCCAAAAACAAAAATAAAAGAAGCTCATGGTTTCACTGCTTTTAAAATTAAGTATTTGTAACAGCACACACCAAGGATATAATATTAAATCAGTCATGACTGTTTACATTTCTTTTGCTGAAGAAATTTTTTGTGTTGTGATTTTTTTTGTCATTAGCACAGAAAAAATTTGAGCACACATAACCAATTACTTCGTTCCCAAACTGAATTTACCTCCCATTCCAAAGACCAGGGATTTCAAAATCTCCTTAAGAAAGGGGGAAAAAAAAAGCCTTCAATCCAAATTCTTTTCTTGTTGTTTATAACAATAAACAACAGATTTCATATAAAAGCAGCAGCATAAGGGTAGAAAATAGTGTTCCAAAGCTAATTTTAGTCCTGCTGATCTCAGGAGCTTAGTGTTCCTGTCAGACTGAACAAACTCCAGTGGTGCCCTGCCTGCCTGGCTGGAGAAATCTGTCCCTGGAGATCTATTTTTAGCACCTTGTACCCTGTACCTAGATTAGGTTTTAGGTTTTTTGTTTTGTTTTGTTTCATTGTGTTTTGTTTTGTTTTGTTAGGCGGGAGCATGTATCCAGGACTACATTGATCCAGGACACAGATGTGACCTACTCGAGTAAATTACCAGGGGAAAAAAAAATATCAAAACAGTTCACACTTCATTTTCTGCGCATCAGTCCCTCTGGACTTCATCAGCTAGCCAAAATTCAGTCCCAAAGGTTATTTCTATTACAAAGAGAAACTGATGACAGAATTGAGTGCATCTTTGATACAAACCCATCTGCTTACATACAACACAGCATCCTTTCACCTGCAATAATGTAAAAACAAATGATCTGATCTTTTTCCTTGGTGGTTGTCATTTAAATTTAGCCAGTACAATATCTAATCCCTTCACGATTTTCTCCTTAGAAACACAGTCCTACTCCTACATTTGGATGCTTCTCCCTAGTCAGCATGGTTTTCTCTGGCTTGTTTCACTGGTTCTTATGTCATATATAGGCAACTCCAGCAGTCACTACCTACCTATCTTGTATTTTCTTTATGAGTCTCCAGGGAAAAACCCTTATGTCATAGAGTTAAGGGTTTTTTTAGTGTAGATCTCACCTTGTAATTCTGTGTTGGTTGTGACCCTGTTATTTCAACTACCTGGTTCCATAATGACTTTAGGCTCTTCTAAATACTTACTTTGCCCACCAGCTTCACTGAATTCTACCCAGTCCATAATAGCATCCCTTCAGTTCTACCCAGTCTTCCAAACCAAAATGGGCCACACCTGAACCCTTTCAGCCCAGAAGGAGAAATGCTTTAACAGAACTACTAGTTATACTGCAAACAGTGGCTGTCAAGGATACTCTTATATTTCAGCCCCTACAAAAAAATCTATTTCCAGCCATGACTCCTTGTGATTTTTCAACTTTGTGTGAAACCTGGCCACCAGAAGAGAGATGTAATTCCTCATACTCTCCATCAAGAGTAGATATCCTCTGCTGGATGCAAATGGTGAATCGATTTCCCAAATATTTCTTATCTAGACAGGAGAACAGAGTTCATGCAGGCACCCTAATCTTTGGGGTAAAATCTGCCAAACTAGCTTAAACAACTTTTAAATAGAAACAGTAGGAATTAGAAACAAACAAAGCTATGAAACAGTAAAACACTCCTGCTGTTAGGCTGCCTTTGCTAGCCAGATGACAGCCCCAAACTGAGAAGGCATAGCAACTGATGGTACTGGTGTCTCAAACTGCAACTTCTCATCAGGGCTTCAGTTACAGTCACCACTCACTGCTGCCAAGAGAGGTAGCCCTCTTCCCCCATCCCTCCCCCAGTTTCTTCCCTGTGGGACATGTGCTTCTGCCAAGTCTTTGCTCCAGTGCACATTTGATTGCAGCACAAAGCCAATTCAACTCACTAAAACAGCAGAAAGTAAATTGGTTTTGGCTGGAAAGCAAGCAGAACTGGATTATTATGTGATCAAGCAAGCAGTAGAGTTGGTGCAAGACAGCAAGAAGAAGATGAAGTGTATAGCTAAAAGCAGGAAAAGCAGAAGAGGTCTAGGCAAGGTGAAAACAGTAAACAGCAAAATAAGCTGTTAACACAGCTCAGCCAGAGCAGGGAATCACACTCCTGCCACACTTCAAAACATGTACTTTGAGCATTTAGTTCCTGTAGCTATCTCCTCATTTCAGGGACAGCAGCTCCTCTGTTACCTGCGTGTTACTTACAGGGGATTTTTGATTTACCTCTGCCATGGGACTGCACTAAAGGCTACATATCTTAGACCAAACTCACAAATCACTGGTACCCCGAGCTTGCTGCTGTGAAAGCCCTTGGAAGGAAAGGGATTTCCTGCTCCCAGCTTTTGTGCAGGACAGTGCCACAACATAGGGAAGCTTTCCAAAGCTCAGTATTAGCTGGGCACGGTGTCGTGTTAACACCATCATCCTGTTTCCCAGGCACAGGCTGCTTTTGTGTACAGGACTGCACAACCAACAAGCCATTTGCTGTGATTCCGGTTCAAGAGCCTGTCCCGACTCTCTCCAAAAAGAGATTATAAACACCAACAGAAGGCATCCTGAGGAGACCAGCGCATTGTTCCTCTATAAGAGAAACATCACAGGCTGGCAGCAGGGCGACACAGCCCCTGCCGATACACCACAGGGAGGGCTTTCAGCAGAGACCAGGGAAGGAGACTGCATGCATTCAAATGGCTGTTTATCCAAAACATGGCTCTGCACCAGAGGAGAGTTTATCTGCTTACCTCCCTGTGCAACCTGTCTAGTGCAACACAGGCCATTCCCACACACCTGCTCCTGGGCACAAGTTTCACCCTTTATCTTTTACCTCCTTCCCTTCACCCCCACGAACCCCCCCATTCTGTGGGGCTTTCTGCCCTGAACGCTGCCAGTCAATGGAAGTGGCTTTAGAAGAACAACAAGGCAACCTGTGGGGACATTGAATTTTAACTTTACTAACCCTCAGGTTTTATATCCTTGGTGACCAAATTCTTCCTCAGCACTGTAGGGCACAGGGACATTATTTTACTAAATTAAAGAAAGCCTGGGTTGTCGTGTGCTCCCAGACACCAGCCCATCCCCACAAGCCCTCGTTCCTATTCCCTGGGGAGGAGGAAAGGGCAAGGAAGCTGGTGAAAGGTTTGGAGTGCACATGCCATGAGGAGCGCTTGAGGGAGCTGGGGGTGTTTGGCCTGGAGAAGAGGGGTGACCTTATCACACTCTACAGCTGCCTGGAAGGAGGGTCTGTAGCCAGGTGGGGGATGGCCTCTTCTCCCACGGAACCAGCGACGGAACAAAAGGACACAGCCTCAGGCTGTGCCAGGTGAGGTTCAGGACATCAGGAAGAATTTCTTCACATGAAGAGTGATTAGACATCTGAATGAGCTGCCCGGGGAGATGGCAGCCTCACCATCCCTGGCGGTATTTAAGGAAAGCCTGGACGCGGCACTCAGTGCCATGGTCTGGTTCACATGGCGGTGTTGGATCGCAGACTGGACTTGATGATCGCAGAGATCTCTGGGTCATTTCCAACCAAACTGACCCTGTGATTTTGTAACTCTGCTCACTTTCCCGGCTGCCGAGGCAGGAGCGGGCAGGGCCGGCCCGGGCAGGGCAGGCGGGAGGCGGCCGGGCCGGGAGGGCGGTGCCGGCGGCGCCGGGAGCTGCTGCGGGCGGGACGGAGCTCGGCGCTCCCTCAGGTGAGGGCCGGCGGTCGCGGGCCTTGGCCCCGGGGGAGCGAAGGTGCCTGGCGGGAGGTGCCCGGTGTGTTCCGATGTGTCCCGGGGTAGCGCCCACGCCAGGGCCACCCCCGGGGCGCCACGGGGGTCTCGGAACCTTTCCCTGAGGAATGGCTCCTGCCCTCGGGGGAAGGCGCTGTCTCTTTCCTTCTTAGATGTAAACAGAAATTAATTTATTCATTTATTTTTGTATGTTTATCCTAACTTATTCCATATTTTTATATGTTTATATTTGTTGACTTTATAGCGCCCAAAGGAGATGGAGGAAGGCTATCAGGCCTTGATCAGTGCAAATTAAACCGACTGCAGACACTTCTGCAGGGATGATGAAGGGCTGTGATGAAGGCAAATGAGCCTAAAGATTGCTCAGGTGTTTGAAGTCTGTTTCCCTATTTTACAGGTTTGGGCTTAATCGTATCACACTTGGAAAGATAAAGACACTTTCAGCAAATAACAAACTGGTGGTATTTAATACGGAATTATCAGGGTATAGCTTCTTGCCAGCTTACTTTCAGCCCAGCACAGCTTTGCCTGTACCTGATGTTTATGTAAATCATAGGCAACGTGTGGTGGTGACTCTGCTTACACCCACGGGTGCCCTCCTCTTAGAAACTCCCAGGACAAAGGTCACAGCCTGCTCTTCCAGACTTCCCTGTGCCAGTGGCAGCTGTGTGCACACTCGTGCAGTGCACTGGCACTTGCTGGGCTTAATGCTTTTCCTGAGACACAACATTGCAGAAGACAAGACTCAGTTCTTGGTGAACACGATCTCTTGCCCTGGCAGAAAGGCAGGAGAATCAGAGCAGACCTAGTAAATAAGCTAAGTGCAGTAAATGTCAGGTACAGAAACATTGCACTTACTTGATGAAAAGGAAAAGGTAAAGAAAAATTTCCTGCTTTAATGAAGTTACTTTGTAGTTTAAAGGGTTTTACTTCCTTCACTTAAAGAAGTCTGTACCAATTTTGAATCAGCATTTAATGGAAGTGAGTGCTGGTCAATGAATAACTTTTAAGTGGAGCAATAAAATGAACTGGTTTTATTTCTCTGGCTCAGGAAGTTATTTTAGAAGGAGAGAATACATCTGAGAAACAAGATGTCTCAAGCTGGGAGTCGATACCAAGATAAGCAATACCGGCGCCATGAGAACCATAGATCTGATAGATACAAGGAAGACAGAAGAGCAAGAAAACCATACCCACACAATGCAAGGTACGTCTTTTTTCTCAGAGAAATAGATCATAGCAGGTCTATAATGTCTGCCTTCTCTCTGCTTTTAAATAGGCTTAATTTACAATAGTAAAGAAAGCTTTTACTCAGCTGTGAAAGCGTGAGCATACTGCACTTGGAAGGGAGCTATTTTACACTTAGAAATTTAACCTTTTTTCTTTGTTTTGAGCTGGAGACAGGACAGAAAGGCTGAGTAACACAGGCAGAGATGTGAATTTCCTGGGATGATCTCAATCAGGTTGGGTGACAAGTAGGTGAAATGTGGCTATGAGTCTTAGTACAGTTCCTGAAGACACTGGTCAGCAGGTGACAGCAAACTGTGGTTTGCCAAATATGCACTGCTTAAATAAGAATGTTACATGACTGAGACCAGCACAGGGAGACTTTGTGAACTCTCAAGTTGCTGTGAACATGTTCCTGTTAATCTGAAATAAAATTACTTTCAGTAGTCGCTGTCAATAGATGAGTGCTTGTTGAAGTGTCTAAGGCTGTTGGCAGCACTTGAGGGTGGGTCAGCCCCTACCAGCACAATGAGCAGATCAACTAATGGGTTTCCAGTGCCAAATAAACTCTTAGGATATTGCACTTCTCCTTCCAGCCTGGCCTGGCTGCAGCACGCTAGACGTGAGCTTAGGCTGCTTTCCTTTTAGGTCATGCCAGTGCGTGGCTGCACTGTAGGAGAGAGGTCTGTAGATCCAAACACCACTGGCAAGTTTGCCATAGCAGCAGAGTGTTCATCTCTGCCATTTAGTCTCTGGGGACATGATTGCAGGGGAATTTAAGAATAAAGGCAAACAGAGAGAGGAGATAAATATAATGGAGATTATTGAAAATCTGAAATACTGAAGTACTCCCTGATAATATGCATTTTAGTAAGGAAAACAGGATGACAATAAAAGGAGCAGAGGAGAGCACTGTGCGGACTACAAGTAATACTTATGGCTATGTATAAAACACTTGGATAGCACTAAAACTATTGCATTGTGAAAGTAGCTAATGAATTTTTTTCCTGTCTCTCTTAAATTATGAAAAATTTGAGAGAAATTGGAAAAATAACCAGCCTAAGAATCATCCTCAGAAGCTGAATGCCTGTCCTTAGCAAAAGCAGAGCTTGGCAGGCAATATAGTTAAATTATCTTGAACATATTAGAAGTGAGAGCAGCTAATGCCAGTAACACATTAATAGCACAAGGGAGAGAAAAAGAAAAAAAACAAAAGGGATGGAGATTTGATGTGGGCTTTTTTTTTTTCTTTCATGTGTAGCATAATAAAAGCAATGTGTGAAAGGATCCTAGCAATAAATTAAACCACCACTTTTTATTAAAGCACTTCTCTGGATTTCTTGGTTTTGCTGTTAGTTTTATATGTTTGGACTCGTAGATCGAAAATTGATGGATGGACTGTAAAGGTTCACAGACATCCCTGTATCCACCAGGGATTAGAGGAAGGGAAGCTACAGTTGCAAATCTGTAACAGCCGTGAAGATAATTCTTAGAGTCAAGTCAAGCATCTGGGGGCCATCAGACCCCACTAAAACTGATTGAAAAACTTTTCTGTCAGTTGTTTTGAAGGAGTTTGGCTTAACCTAACAGCATTTCCTCTGCTTGGTTCTCATGGAGTTCTCATGGGTTTTGGTGAAAACTTTGGCTGATTGATCAGAAGACCAGAAGACCCTGTAATGAAATACATGGGAAGAATTTTGTGGAAGCTGTACTTTGGGTGCCTAATACTTTCATCCCTGATGAACTAGACTTTCTAGCCAGAGTATTTCTCTTTCCAAATGCATTTCTGTCTGAAACTCCTACAGCAACCTTCCTCCCAGTGCTGAGGAGAATTACCTAGAATGGTAAAATCCTCAAGGAAAACAGCAGTAAAGGTGGCCAGAAAAGGCCATAGTGAGAAAACAAGGCATCTAAAAAAAGGATTTTTTTTCCCCCTAAACATACTCTGCTGCTGAACATTGAGGCAGGAGGGGGGGTTGGTTTGATTTTTTTGTCTTGTTTTGTTTTCTGGCAAGTAACAGGAAACAATAGAGAGAAGCAGCTGCATCAGAAGTACCAAAGGGATTGCTTTCAAGTTACTGGAAGTCTTATAAATCACACAGCTTATTTAATTTATGTGACACAGCTGCACAGGATGCTTTGGTAGTTGCACAAGACACAGGACAGAGGTCAGAAAAAGCAGAAATGTTTCAGCCAAATAGAGCTGTTGGCAGCTAAACATGGAGACATTAGCATTGGTCTTGTTATTGATTGTCTTAATTAAAATGTAAGAACTACAAAGAACATGATTTAATGTGGATGAACGAGATAGTATTGAGTCTGGAATTGGATGAAGATAAACCTTAGTGAAGTGCAACAATACTAGGAAACAAAACTACAGTTGAAAATGCTGATCTGTGGATAAGAAATTCAAGATAAAAAGGAATACAAAGAAGACTTTTAAAAATAATAATGCTGAATGACACTTAAAATACCCTTTAATAACAAACTCATCCAGCTGTACCTTGAAAAAGGCAAGCTCCAATTCTTCTTCAAATGAGGGAGAAAATTCCTGTTAGACCACACAAAAAATTTGCAGCCAATGTTTCTTTTAACTTGAGTGTTAGCTCACTTGAAGGGAAAATTGCACTTTTCCTATAAAATAACCTAAATCTCACCAACTTTAAAAATCATCAGGCTTCAGATATGGAGCTTATGTCATTGCAGAAAACTGGACCATTGTATCAATGAAGAGACTAACTGGAGACAGGAGAAATGGATCTTTTTGGGGAGGAGGGTTGATTTTAGATTCTTCAATTATCTTCGAGGACCTCAAAAATTTGAATAGGCTATTTTTTCCCTAGTTTAAAATCTTTATCTGTTTTATAGCTTTTATTCTTTTAAAAGATATTTTTGTGAGAGACTTTAGTTGGAAGTACAAACACCCATTAAATAGTTGTGCTACTTTGTGCATTTATTATGCCAAAATCTCTCTCATTTCTATTATCTGGCCTGCTATGGACTAGCTAAATTGTTTGGTTTTCATGAAAAAGCTGTTATTTCCTCTTTTTACCTTTTGCCAGTAAGCTAAATAGTTCAGCCAGCCTACCCAGTGAGTACCCTGTTTTCCAAAATAGGACCATTGAATGCAAATATCCTTGTGAACATGGATTTATGCAAGTTTTGGGGATATTTGCTTTCAAAACAGGCAAGCAAAAAAAGATCAGATGCTGTGAAGCAAACTAGTTGCTTCCACTGAGAGGAGCATCTGATAATTTCTCATGCTCTAATGTTCAGGAGGACATTAGAACATTCATTTCTCATGTTCAGGTGAGACCATGACCTAATGTATAACCATCAGTTGTTTACTCCATTGTAGAGACATCCGAGGTGGCCAGCACTCAAGGACTTCTCCTGTTTGCTCAGACCCTTACTCTAAGACCTCAGGAGCAGCACAGGAGTATTTTGGCCCACCACCAGAGTTTTATCCTCCCAAGGAAAGCTTCTCAATGAAGTGTTCAAAGGTATGCACAACAAGAGGTATGTGAGACTCTTTTTGCCTGCCATCCACCCCTCTCCTTCCAAGGACTTCTCTTGGATTTGGTTTCTGTGTTTAGAAGCACACCAAAGTAGAACTAGAGGAATATTATAATAAAACAAATGGAAAAAAAAAACCTACAAAAAAAAAAAGGCCACAAGGACTGAGAGAGTTAATGAATGGCATAACTGAGGGTTATGCCATTTTAGACACCTAAAGGCAATATTTATACAGATATTTAGATACTTGAAAATACATCTCTGGGATATGCATCCAGAGCACCAGAGTAGGTCATGTGTGTAATCAGCCAGTCTGTGCAACAAGAGTTAGCCTTTGGGATTTAGGAATAAAATAGACATTTACATCTGTGAGCAGTTTAGAGATGGCTGTTGAAGGTTTGATGATAATTTGTTTCCCAATCATTCTTCTCACACTTTTTATCAATTCTGGATTTACTCCAGTTATCACTCATACATCTTTATAAAGCATCATTGCAGGAGACAAAATTTTTTTCTGGACATGAATCCAATTAAACAGTTTTGGAGAAATAATTTGGGTTTTTCTTAGGAAGAAAGCAACTGCAACAAGGACAGAAATGAGCCTTAATGTGGGAGGAAATCAGCCTTAGTAAACTCATTCCTGTAAACTGAAAAAAAGAAGTCATTAAAATATTCATTACCCTTGAAAGTTTTCCCTCTTTCAGGGCACTGATCATTCTCACCTTGTCTGTAGGAAAGCTCCACTGCAGTCTGAGTTGAATTTGCAGCTAGGTGCAAAATCTTTGGCTGATGTCTATAAATAGACTTTCAGTGTCCTCCAGTAGAGAAAAGTGAAGAGATTAGCTGTTGGAAGTAAATTAAAGCACATAATGTTAGATTATTTCTTCACTCCATGTAGGAAAGTTAAGTAGCACAATCAATTTAATATTTCTCTGTATGTGGATATGTGAACAATTTTAAGAGTGAGATGAACTATTTTGTCTTAAAAATATGTTATGTGTATTAGTATTCAGTTTGTTTTTCATCTTCAGATGTAACTGCAAACATTAGTAAAGGTTTAATGACATGGAGCCATACTGATATTTTATCCATGATAAAATTGTATCATCAGTTTTTTCTTTAAACAAACTGAATTATTTTAACTTGTCTGAAAAGCTGCATAAAACTCCATGCCCTATTTTATCACAGCTTTAGAAAAATGGAGTGGCAAGTTAGTTTTAGTTTCCAGTTTCACTGATTGCTTGGACTTATGGATAGCTTAATGTGAATATCTGGGGGTTTTTCCCCCTGCATTTGCTTTTCATTACTTCAGTGCATTAAACATAATTAAGATTTTTTGAATGTCCTAGTTTTGGATACATCAGTTGACAATGATGATTTTACTCCCACCCCTCCCCCAAGTATTGCTCAGTGTTTTCCAAAAATTTCATGTCTGAGCTTGCAGTGGAGGAGGGAAAAGAGATCATGCAGAAAATAAACCTTTTTATTATCAATCTTATTTCAAAAAATGAAAATATATTGAAGGTTGATAAGATTATGAGAATCTTACTACCCTGTTTACTTTTTGGAAGTACCAAGATTTAGCAGACTTTACTAGAATTGTTTTGCAGAACTGTGTATTCCCTGCAGTTATGGTAGATGCTGTAAATGAACAACATGGATTGTTTACTAAGAAGTCAGTACATGGGAGCTGCAACACTTTAGAGCATGAAAAATTCCTGTAAATACTTATTAACCATCTCCTTCTTTTGCCAATGATTTATCAGCACTCTGGTGAAATTTCCCCTTCCCAATCACCATAATTTTAAAATAAACTAGACTCAAACAAGGCTGGGAAATCAAGTGATGAAACACAATCTTTCCCAAAGCAACAACTGAAATGTGAACCTTAGTTTCTGACTGTGCACCAAGTAGTTGAGCTTTGGGGCTTTTATCTTTTGCCTAGCACACCTAGGTTATGTTCTTTATGCATTTTGAGTAGTTTAGCAAACTAGAGAGGAATTCTATACAACCAGAGCTCTGAATAGTATTTGCTTCACCCGGATAGTTCCTCCTTCATCCATGTTTTTACCAGCTATATCCCAAAAAACACAAGCTGAATTTGAGAAATAAGCAGCTGGATTTTTTTAGGGATCCTTTAATCAGCTTAGGACCTTAGAATGCTTTTGAACCTCATTCTCCTGTCTTTGTTATTACCCCCATCCCTCCCTATTCCCTGCCCTTTTTTTCCCCCCACAACCACATTTGGACAATAAACCCAGCCCAAATATAGTGGAAGAAAAAACTGATACTGACCCCTTTTGCTGATAGGAACATTTGATACCATCTAAGAAACTTCAGAACATTCTGCTCTTTTTTAATCCTTTCATCTTGAAAACAGAAGGGGAAAAAAAGTCTGTTAAAACGTTCTGTGAGGGATACCTATTCAAAGCCATTCAAGTGGTATCACAGGTATAGCAGTGCTGGATCATACAAGGCACTTCATCACTATTCCCCCCCAAAAATGGACTAAAGTACAAACTTAGGAGGACCATCAAAGTTTGGACCAGTAGAGAGTAAGTTGTCTTCTGGAATAGACTCCAGACTTTGGATTGGTGGAATTTCCTGAATTGGAAGACTGCACTCACATCTGTTGTGTTTAATACCTCTTTACAGGCCTATGAAATTGGTTTAATTCTCTGCTGAATCGCTTTTTTAAATGTTTGACCTTCACATTACCTTAAGATAAGGAGTTCCAGAGTTTCACTTGAAGTACTACTGTTTCATTCCTTAAAATGTTTAAAAGAAGGTGTTTCTGATTCTGATGGTATTCTAAATATGTTGTGATAATCTCATATATTCAGCTTCTCTATGAGATTTATGGCTTTAGAACGAAGTCTTCCCTTTTTCCCTGTGCCCCTATTGCTTCTTCACAGATTGAACAATAGCCAGCTTTGGTCAGTTTTCCAGTCTTATACCTTTTCCTGGTCTATCACATCTTTTTGAGATAGGCTGACCAGAAATGCAGTAAAAATTCCCTATAAATTCCAGAAAGAATCAGACATCTGCCTAAAGGCTCTGGTTCTGTAATCCTATTCTAATGCTTCCTACCTTTTGTGTGGTGTTTGACTATCAGTGAACACTGAGCTGATGTCTTCAAAGGAAGCTACCTGAAATGGAAATGCTTTGTTTAGAACCCATCTGCCTACTCTGTCCACAGGGGCAGTGGTTGTTTGTGGGTATTTCTGTACAACCATGAGGTGGAGGTTGCTTATTAAACACTGATTTCATTAATTGCTCATTCAAAGCTTGAGCTCTTAGCAGCCTACCAATTTTAGTGTTGGCAAGCATGAAGAAATTTTTATGATTATTTTTATTAAAGCAGACTTCACCATCTCAGTTTTCAATCTTTTCAGTTCATTAGTCTGTGCATCCACCATGGTATTTTGGTATGTAGTTTTGAGCTGAACATGCTTGGAACCTCCACTTGCAGGTCTTTGGGCCATATTGCAGAGCAGATCCAGGGTGCACAAACTGTATTTTCTTTGGATAAAACTAAATGAAAGGGTGAGCTGTAACTACTAGCAGGCACTCTGTCCTTTGGAACAAACTAGAGCCAAAATGAGGTACTTCTCTCTCCCCAGAAAATGCCTGTCCTGTAGTCCCTGTGTCTTCAACAAGATTTGCAACTCTGCAAATCCCGTCCCACTGCACTGCCAACATGGGCACACTGGTGAGAGGCAGCACAAACCAGAGATTACTCCCTTAACTCTAGTTGCCTGAAAACTGGCTGTTTCCTTTTTATTATCCTTTAACCACTGCTAACCAGTGAAATGATTGTTTATCTCACAGGAGCTTGGGTCATTTAAGCTTGTGTCATTTCTTCATATATCTGCTGATTCTTTTAAGTGACTTCCCTATAAAACTCTTGACTATTCCCTGCTGTGCTGTCTTTATGTCTAATTTCTATATGTTGGGTAATTTTACATAGGAAAGCTACACTTGTGGGCCTGCAGATTACAGATCAAAAGGCTGTGGAAACAGAAGTGTGCCACCTTCTGTTTCTGCAGTAGTGAAGAGATTGAGGGGACAGCTTATGGACTTATCAAACTGCCTAGATGCACTATATAATTTATGGGGAATTGAAATAAACTGTGATAAAGACAAACCTTTCATTAACTAAGGAACTGCTGCTTGCAATAGCTATTTCTTAATGCTTACACACAATATATTACATATGCCATTGAAAGCAGCACATGTTGAAAACAACAAGAGTTTTTTGACCTGGGGATCCTTAAGGCTGAAATTCTGTCAGAAGGAAGCATTCAATTTGCTTTTCACAGTGCAAGTAAAATTTATGTAGTTCTCTCTTATATATAGAAAACCTAAATTAGTAATCATTTTGCCTTTCAAATAACTCCCCTAGATATATTTAAAATATAACCAGATTCAGTGCTTTTGTTTAGCAGATAGAATGAAAAAAGTGTTCAAGGTTGGCTGCCATCCTTCACCTCAGTGAGAGGAAAATCTGAGTTGAACCCAGGAGTGAATTGCTGATAATAAATTGGTCTCAGATGTTTGGTCACTTAACCTTCAAAACTTTTAATTTTCTTTTTATTATATTTATTCTATTGGTGTGAAAGAAGTGGAGCAATGCAATTCTTGGATAATGACTCCTGTAGTTTTGCTTAAACAGAGAACATAAAATTAAGTTTCTGCTATCTTTGGTCAGTATGTGACTCAGAAAATTACTTGTGCTTTTGCTTTCTATAGAATTGTACTGTGCTGGTCATGATTCCTGAGCAAATAACTTTTTTTTTTTTTAATTTTTCAACCCATTTGGCCTTTAAGGGAGACAACACTGAAAAGGTTACGAAACAGTTTGTGAGGGAGCAAGTATAATTGAATCCCTGTTCTTTACTGCTATGAATACAGCTTTGCTCCTTGAATAGTGTTAGATTTCTTAAGCATATTGTAGGCACTTCCAAACAATCATGCCTTTAGCCTACATTCTAACATCCACAATTGTTAAAACCTTCAGACCAATTTCCTCTCAGAAAAAGACAGCATTATGGTTTGTAACAACATGAAAAGTCTCCAATTTCAAGCATAGCCAGGAGGAAATATCAAACTGAATTTCTTTGGAGGAGGAAATAGAATTAAGGAGTAACAATGACTTTCTCCAGGATACATTCATGCACTAACAAGCCGGCATTAATTCAAATGTAAACATCTATAAGCTTTTGTTTTTACAAAACACAGTCAGGTTTTTTTCCCCTATAGCTATGCATGCTGGGAAATACTCATAGACTAGGAAAAAATACTGAGATGAAAAGCTAGCCAAGACGCAGGGTTCACACTAATAAAAACTTGCTTTGAGTTATGCCATTGTTCTCAGCCATAATGCTGCTGTTGTTTCTTGTGTTGTGATAATGTTCCTCTTGGAGTCAGACATGGGAGCAGGAGGGGGAAAACATTTTGTGGAGGATTGGTATCACTTTCAGTGCTGTGGAGATGTTGGGGGAGAATAGTGGTCTGCAAGAGGCATTGGACTGAAGTAAAGAAATATCCTGTAGCTTCAGGGATGCACATCTGAAAACACTGAAGGGTCATTAAATGTGCATAGTGCAGGTAACTCTGTGTGTGAAAACAAGCATTTGACAAGTACATTCTGCAGCATGTTGCATCTTTTTGGCAATGCAGGACACCTATATTCCTGTGAGAGCGCCCAACAGGATTAGAAACTGTTGTGTTTTGTAGTCACCATCTTCACATTTTGCCCCCACAGTGTGCTGTGCTTAGTTCCTTTAAATTGTGCCCAAAGCTGCTGTACACTGTTCCTGTCGCAGTTAATTTCCATATATTTCTGCCTAAGAAGGGAGCACTAAGGTCCCCTATAATCTCATTGTAATTAGACAGCTTTCCCTTCTATCTTTTACAAAGTATATTTTAAATACAGCGTGACTAACAGGCTGAAGTTGCCATCAAGTTTTTTAATCTTGTAATTGTGAAGACAGATGATATTAATAGTGGGAATTGGATGGAGCTGTGCAGATTAAAATAATCCCAGTTATTCAAAATGCTTAATTAAAGCAGCGGAGTAACAAGATACAGCAGCAGAGCTGCAGGTAACCTTCCTTCCTGTTCTGATGTTAAAGTATTTCATTTGGAGCTCAGTCCTCTTTACTGTGAAATGCAAACAGCCTTGAGCAGTTGGCTCTATAAAAACACTCAGGAGAGCTACACTACTTGCAGATGCCAAATCCTACCTTTAGCAAACTGTTGCCTTGCCAACACTCGGGACTTCACTCTGCCCACGTTTTCATATGAAATTATTTTTATCCACCTTTTGGCATTGTGCTAACATGTACACAATTGTTTTCAGAGAAGAGAGAGCTGCAACTGAGAGGACTCACTAAAGTTGGCAGGGGAAGATACTGGCAAAGTTGCTGTTAGCTGTTAGGTGTGTGTTAGACTCCAGTCCATGCTTCCCATACTAGCAAATCTTAGTTAGGTTTGCTCGCTGCCATTACAGAAGAAGAGTTACACCATCTTTCCTGTGAGAGAACCAGGTTTGTCTTCCCTACATCTGACCCAAATTATGGGAACAAAGGGAAACTCTTGTCTTTAAAAAGTGGCTCACAAAGCCAATTGATACAGCAGACAGACTATCTATTGAATGTAGCTCTATTTCTTGAGCAAGTGATCCTAGCTCTCTTAAAGGAGAAAAATCCACCCAGACAGGAATGTTGCTCACCAAGTGTGACAACGTACAATTAGGGAAGTGAATGAGAAGCTCGGGTTCACAGGTGCCTCCAACCTGACCCACCTTCAGCCAGGCTATGATTACTTAAAGAGCAATAACACCCCAATCTTTGTACTTTCTAAAGGTGGCTCAGTTTCAGTTCAAACAGAGGGAGTGGCCATGGAAAGTTGGCTTACGGAACAAGAGTGTTTCATTGTTTTCTGAACTCCTTTTAAAAAAACTCCTGCAAGCTGGTTTCAATACCAAGACACTTGTTTACTACTTGAAAGAACTATTGGCACATTACAAAAAAAGGGATAAAAAAGGCCCTTTCCTGAAATGTTAAATGGGAGGTGACCATACAGAGACCTACCAGTGCTACAAATAGAATACAGCCTTTTACAGTTGTTATATTTGAGCAGTACTGTCAAATACTACAGTTTAAAGCAAGATCTTTTGCTTCCCACCCTCTCCAAAATTAGGAGAGATGACTCATGCTCAATTAGCAGGAGAGAAATCAAGGCCATTCTAGAAGTGATGCTTTAAAGAACTACTGGGTACAAGTAAACCATAGCTGTTGTTCCCAGGCAAGGGCTGGGTTGTATTGAAACTGTCTTACAGTGGTGGGAAAATATGGGGATAGAGGATGATGCAGTAATTCTACAATTTAAGTCCACCCTTTCCTGTGAAAATTGGACAGCACTTTTTAGAGGATGGGAAGTTATTCAGCAGAAAGAATAGAGCAGGTGGGATAGTTGTTCTTTAAGGGAAGAGGATACACAGAAAAAACAGGATAATACATTTGGATCTGAGCACTCTGTGAATGCAAGACTTCTCTGAGTCATTAAAACCAAGGCTGGTCATCCTTTGAGATTTCCTAACAGAGTGATTATCTTGACTAAAGAGACACAAATTATTAAAAGGTAATAATAAAGTTTTTCTAGAGCACATAAATAATTTAATTTTCCCAGTTTTAAACTATTTTTTCAGTGATTTCCAGTAAGATGGCTATCTCAAATGAGCATAAGTGTGTTGGGCACATCCATGCAATTTAAATGCATTTGGCTCTGAGTATGCACATCCCTTGGGTCCTCTGAAAAGCCAAGATTTTGTTGGTGTTACATTGCCTAATTCTTGTGTTTTAGGGTTGGGTTGTTTTTTTTTGCCTTTGATTTTAGCATGACTAAATGAAAGCTAAGTCCCACCACTGGCTGAAGAACAGAGAGACCTGCAAAAAGAATAGTGGTATGGGGGCTTGGGGGGCATTTCTTTGTTTATGAAAAAGCTGTGTGTTGCCCTATTCTGCTTTAGTGAAACTGGTTGAATTCTTGTAACTGGTTTCAGTAAGATCTTATTTTTTACATAAAAGAAATAATACTGTTAGAAAGGTATTAAACATCTTTGCATCCAGATTTTATATCTTTGATCTCTTGCAACTGTTGTCTTCATTTCTTTTTCCTTGTTCAGTTCTCCTCCTCTGTTTTGGTTTCTCCCCATTTCTGTCACATTTTGTCCCCTTCCAAAAGCAGAGCCAAACCCTGCTTTACTTAGAAATTTTCTCCCCTTCTCCTTATCTTTTTCCTCCTGCTACCAACTCAGTTTAGCAGAGGGGTGACCGAAGCTGCATTGAGCTGTGCCTTCAGTCTCTGGGGAATGCCAAACCTGCACTTGCAAGAGATGTTCTCCCTTTGAGATCCTTTTCAGGACTGACTGCTGCTTTTGTAAGTCGCTATATATGTTCAAAATACTTGTCTTCTCCTTTTTGAGGGGTAAAAGAAAAATCATAAAGATTACCTCTGAAAAGCAGAAAGCTTTTACCCAAACAGGGGGTGGGGGGAAAGAAACAAAATACAGCTTGCAGTGAAAAAGGCTTGAAGAAAGATTTTTCATGTGTGTTGTAGCTTCTAACTCCTCTCTTCCCTTCTCCTGGAGCGACCCCTAATGGGATGTGACATGGGTACCACTGACCTGTGTGTCACCAGCCCTGCCACTGAGATCCAGGTGTCCAAGGGTGGCAGCCACACATCCCTAGGGCTGCCCCTGGGTCCTGCTGGTCCCTGTGGTATGTGGTCTGCACAGGAAGCAGAGGGAGAAGGCAAGCCAAAATGGAGAATGGTAGACATAGAATATTCTGGAAGTACACAGTGATGTTCACTGAAGAGGAGGGAATGATACAAAAAGAGACAGGAGGAGGAGTCCATGTGCATTCAGCAGAGGAAGAAGGTGACTTCTGTCCCAGATACAGTGGAGGGAGACACTTTGAAGGCCTTTTCCATTAGTATGGCCCTCATGGAATCAGGGGAGTTCAATTGAAAGAGTCAGAACTGTCTGTCCTGCAAATTCATTTATGGCGGCTGCAGAAACAGAGGTACAAGCAAGAATTGACCATTCTACTTTATGTACATGTGTATACACACACCATGACCCCCACACCTGAACATCAGAGCTGTCCTGCCAGAGTGGATGGAAATGCCTCTTTAGGACTTCTGACATGAGACGTGAGCACACAGCTGAGTTGCTGGGTACCACATATTCAGCCACAGTGTGGTCTTATGAGGCAGAGCATGTGGATTTAACAGCTCACCTCACCTGAGAAGGGGAGTTTCTGGTCCTTCTCTGGTCCTGGCTGTTACTGCCCTTGCTAAACTCATGCCAACACGATTGCTCATCAGATATGCTGTGAGTCACCTCAAGAGGATAAAGTTGCAGAACAAAACCAAGAAAAGAGTTAAATAGTTTCCTGCTATTTTAATTTATTTGAACAGCTCTTAGAAGGGCCTAATGTGGAGGTAAGAGAGAAAAGTAGTGACTGCCCAGCCAAGAGTGGGAGCTGTTAAAGGCAGCTGCCTGTGGGTCTGTACCCTTAACCAGCCCACCTGTCAGCTTTGCTGGATGGTCAGGCCCACATTTGATAGAAGATAAAACCATTGTTCAATGGGTTGATGCCATGGAAATATCCCAGAAAGGGGAAGAAAAAGTGAATAGTACATAAATAGTATAAATTGGAAGGCTATATCATTGGTTATAGCAGGAAGCGTACTAACAGCAAAAGACAACTGCAATCAAGCAAAATTAACAACTAGGATACTTTGAAGTTACTGTCCACTGCAGATTTAGATTTCATGGAACTAATGAAACAATTCTCTGGAAATCTCTGGAGCACCCACTTCTAGATTGCAGCCCTTCTCCTCACCTTCAGTGCTGAAAAGCAGTGCAGGAAAGAGGCATAGGAAAGGAAATAGCAATCCAGGAGCCCTGACAGGACTCCTGTAACTTATTCAGTAAGGAGAGGGTTAGTTCCTAAAGCCAACTGTTGACTGTGCTGATCTTAATACAAATGTGCTGATTTTAATACAAATGAGTAACATTTTAAGTAAATCCAAAGATGTTGAACCTGAGAAAGGGAAAAAAATAAGTAAACCAATAGAATTCTGAGCTGTTCAGACCTTTGGTTATTTTACACTTAAATCTTGCAATGCATTCATTGTTGCATGGGATTAGGGAATTACTGTAAAGATAAGCAACTTCCCTATAGGAAGATCTTTTGGTTTCTGCAGATATAACTTCAAGATGACATGGCTAAGTGGCCTGTGAAAGCAGAAATGGCAGGGCAGACTCGGAAGCCTGGCTTGTAACTCAGTCCTTTCCACCAGCAGCACACTGCTTGACACAGGTCACTGCTAGGATGTGTGTGACCATACCTTGGCAGAGCTAAAATTCAAAACTTATGTGTCTTTTTATTCCTTACTTCTCAAATCTGTCTCTATCCTGTTATACTAGTAGGTTTTTGTATCAGCTTGGAACTATCACAGATCAGGGCTGCAAAAGGCTTTTAGGGTTACAGGGTTGGAACATACTGTAAGGATTAATATTTCCATCAAAGCCCTGATGATTATACAACGTCTTAGGCATTTCCACTAATTGTCTGCTATGTTTATAAACCCAGCTGGCTGTCATCATAGACCTGTAATTCATTCTACATACTGCTTATCATTTTTAAATTGTCTTTAGTACAGGAGGCTTTGTTCTTGCACTTTCTTTTAAAAAACCCAAGTTAATGCAAATGATACAAGTGATTGGTGAAGTAGCTGCTGCTGAACCTCTCTCCATTGTTTAGTCACTCTAATCAATTCTACAGCAGGTGTATGTCACAATTGTGCAGGTACTTACAAAACCTGTCCAGCCTGAATGCCCTGCCTAAGGAAATTTTTCAGGAATGCCTTTAAAGCATCTATTGCTGTGGTTAAAAATACAGTAGACCTGCACTGATCACATTTGTCATCCCGTTATCAGTCAGCTCAGCAAAGTTAAGGGGTGGCATATAGAATGTGTGTGAACACACAGAAAATTTTGGAGCAGCATCAGTGAGGATTGGGGTCAGTTATAAATGTGGGGAGGTTAGCAGCAGGCAGTGACTACTTTGAGAACAGAAAATTGCCTTTTCCAAAGCTCAGCAAGGTGAGGTAGAGGAAAAGTTGATGCTTGGCAGGTCAGGGGGCCTCAGTACACACAGATGAAAAGGAAATTCTGAAGTCAGCAGCTGACTGATCATGAGTTCCCAACTACCAAGTAGCCAAACATACTTAAAATTTATGTTTCCCTTAATCAAATGGTCTTTCCTCCATGTAGACTTGTAAGAACTGTTTCCTGCTGGAGCATCTATGAAATCACTTGTCATCTCAGCCTTTAAAAAGCGAAGTGCCCTCCTGCATCCAACACTGTCACACTTTCTAAGGGCCCTGAGGATCTAAGCTGACTCCCTGTATTTGGAAGGCATAATGTACAACTCAACTGAGTAGACAAAAAAAAACCCCACCTGACTGAGTTCGAATTAATGTTCTGCACAGCTACTACTCTTTCAAAATACTGTGAACAATCCTAGTAAAGTGATGACTCTTTACCTATTAAAAATGACAAGTCTTTTGGCTGCATTATTTGACTTTGGCACAAGAAGTTCCCAATCATAACTCTGGGGCCAAAAGTTAAATTTCTCTCTAATTGTGTTTAGCTCCACAAATACCTCCTTTGAAGTACTTGAAGCCTCCTGAAGAGATTTGGTAACCAGCACAGTTATTGCCCTGCTTCACAGAAATGGTTGTGCAGAAGGGTCAAAGAAAAGGCACGCTGCCATGCAGAAATCAGCATCACCTCTGAAGAACACATACACAGAACTGCTCACTTGGTTCCTCTTGAACAAGGGAAAAATTTTTGTGTGCTCTAACACTACCTTCCTGTGCAGAGCAAGTGGCAGCAGGAAAGGACTCATTACCTTAGCCCTCTGTGGAGGGAGTAAGAAGGGACAGAATGAGAATATCTGATAATCCTTCACTGTGGCTGTCACTGGCTTTCTTTGGTTAGAAGGGTCTGGCAACACAAGAGACGAATTTGTTTAATTCCCTTGTGTTACTGCTTCAGCCCTTCCTTTTCAAGCCCATACAGCCTTGACAACAACTGAGCCATTGCTCAAGAGGGAAATGCCATGTGGATCAGCACTAGTAGCATAAAATGAAAGTCTGTGTGCAAACCACAGATCCTGCTCCACTTTAAAGACAAATATAGGACAAAGCATCTTACATTTTTGGCTGTCAGACAGCAATGGAATAATAAGATTTACAATTCTGTAATTAACTTCAGAACTTTGGAGCAATATGCCTGACACGCTAAGGGTTTTCATTTCCCCAATAGGCAACTCTAGCTGTGCTACGTTTCACCATCCGTCATGTTTACTAATCTTAGTCTGACCCCTAGTGAGCTGTCACAGAATAATCAGATTTATCAAACATGAGGCAGCTTCCTGAGAGGCTGCTACCACAAAAATAAGTAATTTCTGCCCTTTTCAGTTCTGGGTTTTGTCTGTATTTTTTCCCTTAAAGATACTTGGTTACTATTACTAGTAGCCTAACATAAGAAAAAGTGAAGAGCCAACTCAGAAGTTGTAAGGCTTTCTTCTGAAGGTCAGGGTATGAAAGAGTGCATATGACCTAGTATCAAATTCACTTAATTTATTTCTGCATACAAGGTGGGTTTTGCTTCCTTACCCTCCTTCTTTTTTGGGTTTTTTTCTTTTTGTGCAATCAGAAACTCCTTCTTCAGAGTTACGAGTGATTTTTGTCTCTGAAGGAGATAAAGTGCAAGTTGCATCTGGTTAGATAGTAAGTTTAAATTAACAAATACCTTCACAGAAAAAAAAAAAGGTGTAAGTTAAAGCAGTAAACATGTTTTGAAGGACTGAAGTAACTTGCATGATTTTTTAAGCTGTTAGAAGCTTCTAGGTTTTTGTCAGCATCAACCTCAGCATTTTGTTCATACTGGATATTTCTTGCTCAGTGTGTTTATGCCAAGTAGTTACAGGCCAAAATATAATCGCTGTGCGCTTGCCTTGGCAGTAACACAAGCACTGTAAAATTTTTATGGATTTTTTTTCACTGCATGAAGATCCATCTATCAAGCACACTGACAAATTAAAAAAAGTAATTTGCCCAGCCTCCAAAATGTACCCGCGAGAGTTCAAGCTTCTCTTTTTTTTTTTTTCCCAAGTACTTTTCTGTAGCTGTAGCCAAGAGGAATATCTCAGTATTAGTACTCTCTGCCTATGGTTTTGGTGTACTTCTGTCACCCACCGTTTGCACAAGATGTGGTTTTGACATCTATTTGCATTGTTGTGCTCCTTCCAGGCATTTTGAAGTTCGTGGAAATCACGGTTAACCTCCTGGTGCTGATTTGTGTGGGCGCTTCCCAAGCCTCTGTTGCAGGCTTCACATCCCTCGGAGGCTTTGGATCCTTTAACCTGAATTCAGCCTACAGCCCCTTTGAGGGCACGGAGCTGCGGGAGGTGAGGGACCTGGACATGCAGTTCACCCAGATGAGAGCCCCTTGCGTGTACGGCGGGGTGGCCTTCAGCTTGACAGCGGCCACGCTCACCCTCGTCTTCCTTGTCGTGGGGGCAAAACCCATCCATCAGCTCCGGATGAGGCTGCTGGTAGGCGAATGTGCCTTCAGCCTGCTGGCTGGCCTGGCGTACCTGGCGGCCGTGGGGCTCTACCTGCACTTTGTCAGGCAGGTGAACGCCACCGAGGTGTGCAGGCGGCGCGAGCGGCTCTACGCGCGCCGTGGCTACACCTCCATGAACTGCGACGTGCAGGGTGGCGACGCAGCCGTCGGCCTCTTCGGGGTCGTGGCTTCCTGCCTGTACTTTGCCAGCTTTGTGCTCTGCATCCTCGCTATCCGCACCGTGCGGGCCTTCCAGAGCCACACAGCCAAGGCTCAGCACAGCCCCAATGGCAGCCTTAGAGACAGAAGCGTCAGAAACCACCACGCCGTGCACAGGACCTCTGGAAGCGTCCAGGCTCTTGCCACGTTAGTGTGAAATCAGCTCTGGGACTGTGCCAGAGAGCTGAGGAAGGATGGACACTCACAAACAGGCAGCCAGCCCACAGTATATTTTCCTACAAGGTGCTGAAGTGTGTATTGAATCACCAATTGTAACCATACTGCTACAACATGATGTAATAAAATCGACATTGAGTGACTGTTTTAACAAGGATTTGTGCACCGGTCTCTCAAGCTGGACTCCTGCATTTAAAATGTGTTTCATTGTAATGTTTTCATCCTGCACAGAGCAAATCCAAACAGCAGTGGGCTTTTAACAGGTTACAACTGCGTCGCTGCCAAACTTGAGCTAACAACCACTTCTTTCCCTCTCCCATGACATAGGGAATTGAACACACAGCTAGAATGGGCAGCTTTCAACAGATCCTGTGTCTGCTGTGTGTCATGTTCCTTTATCCTACAGTGCTTACAAAGCAAAGAACACCCGAGTGCTTCTCTGAATCCTGTCCGAAGTTACATTTGTAACCTTTTTTGCCTGGGCTAGTGAAGCGTTTTATCTTTTGAGTCACGGGGGTTTACACATGCCGATCATGTGCTCCCTGAGGAATGCCGCTGGGGGAACTAGCTGCAGTGTCAAAGGCAGCATTCAGGGTCCTTATCCAGTTTCCTACGAGGTTTTCCCATCTCACTGAGCACAGATCAGAACCTGAGAGGCATCACACTGGTCAGGTATCAGCTTAGTAAAGATACCATTTGTTTCTGTAAGCACCTAAACAAGGTTTTGCTTGCTGACTCCACAGCCAGTGGCGGGCAGAGCCTGAATCGGGAACATGCTGCCTGTCCTGGGAATGCTGTAACAATGACAGAAAGTACATGTATCCTTCCAATATCTAAACAGGCAAAGCATGAGTGAACAGCAGTAATTGTATGCCCCAGGGTTGAGAAAATAAATTTAAGAGAACATCTTTCAAGAGTCCTTTGTTTGAGGCAGATGAAACAGATCACTGGTCTTCAAAGATGAGGGAGCAGGAGAAAGAGAAGGCTGTTCTTCAAGTGCATAGGATCTGTCAGCTTGAGAGGAGGGAAAGCTCTGGCCATTTTCATTCTTTTCAGTTTTGTCTGTCTCACAGTCAATGCCCAGGCTTTTTTGAACCATAGTAGAGCTTGTTTGCTGCATACTTCATACATACACATATGTATACACACACACACAGATCTCAAAGGATTGTGTTTGAGGCCAAACAAGCCTCAAACACAAGAAAGTGTTATGGTTCTGATTAGAAGTGATTACATGAACCTTTACAACAAGTATCATTTATATAATTCCTTAAAGATCTCTTTAACACTTTGAACACCAAAAAGCTCCATAGCATTATTATGCTTATGGAGAGACAGGAATAGAGTTTTTCCAAATTGGCTATGACTCACAGTCATCACAGAGTCAGGAAATTAGGACTTTGATTTCTAGCTCTTTGCCAAAGCCCAGACCTTCTCTGGTATGCTGTAATCAGCTACAAAGTCTGTTCCAGGGATGTCTGGCATGCAGCTAAAGCTGCAGCTGACCACTTGTTGGGCATCTCTGCCTGCACTCCTCTTCTGTGCTACCTATAAATCTTGCAGAGTTTGAAAGCAGCCTTGGTTACACAATGACACACTGTTATTAACTTACACAAACAACACAAAAGCAGCACCTTCAAGTGACAAATTCAAAAGCTTAGGAAATGTTGCAGGTAAGAATGCATGAATTTAAATTGGTCCTTAAATACATGCACAATATGAATTTTAATCTCAGGGCTTCTTACTCTGTCCCATTCATTTTGAGATGCTTGCCTGCCATCACTGTGTAAAAGCAATAATCTTCTTGGGAGCATCGGTTTCTTTTTTTTTTTTTTTTGCTTGTCTTTTTATTCCTAGTGTCTGTGGTAAAGGCCTCACTTGCTGCAAGGTATTTCAGTCTTTGGAAAATGGTGCACAGAGCTCCACTGTGGACTATTGCTGTGGTGTTCCTCCCTTGGACACCTGAGTCCCTCACAGTCCAAACATTTTGGGTCCCTTTCCTGTTAGCAGGAGCAGCTTTAATGTGTTTTACATGGAGAGTCAAAAAGTAGGTGCTGAATACAGGTCAGTCCCAATCACATCCTCTCAGCTCCTCACCCAGTTGCTTCCCTGGGTGAAGGGACCCTCATCATCCCCTCTTGTTTCTAACTTCTACAGCCTCAAGTTTATTCCTTATAACAGAACTAATTCTACTCTCTTTTAATCTAAAATGGTTCCCTCTTGCCCTGTCAGTACAGGCTCTAGTAAAAAGTCTCTCTCCACATTTTTCAGCTCTCTTTTATGTATTGAAAGACAAAAGGGTCTTCCCAGAGCCTTCTTTCCTTCAGGCTGAACAACCCCAACTCTCTCTGTCTGTCTTCATAGCCTGCCCTGTGATCATTGTCCTGGCCCTCCTATGGACTCTCCCCAAAGGTTCATGTCCTTTCTGTGCTGGTGACCCCCAAGCTGGATGCAGCACTCTGGATGGGGTGTCACCAGAGCAGAGCCCAGGGACAGAATCCCCCCACCTTCACCCTGCTGGCCATGCTGCTTTTGGTGCAGCCAAAAGATACGATTTGTTTTCCAGGCTGCAAGAGCACACTGCCAGTTCAAATCCAATTTTTTATGCACCATTTTTTAGCCCCCCTGTCCTTCTCCACAGGGCTGCTCTTGATCCCTTCAGCACCCAGTCTGTACTGATCCTGGTGATTGTCCCAAACCAGGTGCAGCACCTTGCACTTGGCTTTGTTTGAACTTTGTGAGGTTCACATTGGCCCATTCCTTAGGCCTGGAGACCCTGACAGGTGGCTGTGGATGGCATCTCTTCCCTCAAGCATTCCAGCTGTCAGCCTAATGTCATCAACAAACACACTGAGGTCCTGAAACACTGCAAGCAAAGGGACCCCAAAGAAAGCCACAACCCAGTGATTGAGTTTCCTGAAAGTTTTGTGCCTTGAATTTGTTTCCTTGACACCATGAAGAAAGATTGTTAGGAAATAATTGTGAAGAGGTGATAAACAGTGCCATTTCCTCCATTCACCTTCACTGAAGGAAGTGGAGAGGAGAGGGGAAAATCCCAAAAATACTTCTCAGAGGACTAAGGCAGGAAAGAAGCAGCTTTCTTATCTGTTGGGGTGAAGGAGAAGCCAAATGCCATCAGAACAATCCAAATCACCTTGCTTTCCAACTAGAACACCATGCTTGATATCCTCTAGAAGTCATGAAAGTCCCAACTGTGTGAGCTGGGAAGGTGTAATACAAGAGCAGAGTTTTCTAGCAGACACATGTGACTAAGGCCACAACAGGCTGCTGTCCCCAGCTGCCATTGCAGGTGGTCCTTCTTCCAGGGCAGATTAGCCTTCCCACTTTCTGCTGGAGATGGCTGTGCCTGACCATTACCTCTGAGCAGCAACTGCCAGTTAGTATGGGACAATAATCCACATTTGGACCAGTAAACAAAGGCAGGGCAAATGGCTCCTGTCAGCCCTACCATTCCTTTGAGCTTTCCCTGCTGGCCCTGTGCACACATTTGTCTTCATTGCCTTTGTGCAGCTTTCAAGGGCAGCACTGAAAACAGCTCAGCTGTTTCTCTGGCACAGCCCCTGACAGCCTAATCCACCTGCAGCCAAAGAAATTCCCACAGCCAACACCCTCAGTCCAAAGAGGGGCATCCTCAGGCTGCATCCAGCCTGCCCTCTGTGACTACCACAGCTCCTCACCTGCTGTGAAGGAAACAGGGATAGCAAAGGCCAAACCTGCCCTTCTCCAAGAGGCTGTCCTGGGGAGACATCAGCACAGCATGTCTCAACCTCAAAGCCTTGGGTACAGCACGAAGCCTTCTGGCACACCAAGCCTTTTCTGAACCTTCACAGAGAGGATTAAAATGGCCACCATCCCTGGAAGACACAAGGAAATGGATGCAGGGTGCAGGGTGAACTGGAGCTGCCTGGCAGGAGAAAAGCCCCACTGCAAATGATAGGTCACTAGTGAAGGGAACTGGGCTGAGTACCTCATTCATCTCAGAGTTACCTGTGAGACTCCTGGCCAGCCCCTTTGGATTTAAACCATCAATTTGCACCACTCTGCTTCAATGTGTGAGCAAACAGCTTTAGTCAGTCAGAGAGAAAAGCCTGCAGCTGAGCCCCCCAGCATTAGCTATCCACAGAGGGACCTCTCCCCACAGAAGATTCTCAGAGAAAAACAATCTGTCTGAAAAAAATGCATCTCCGTGCCCTAATCTTGAGGAGGAAACAAAGGACATAAGATATTTATGCTGAGAAGGACAGAAAGATAAAGTAGAGAGGAGGAAGGAGGGGAGGGAATCCTCTCCCCTGATCCTGCATCCCAACACTGAGTAGACTGCCATGAAAATTCCATCATGCTGGGCTGTGCACCTTTGAGTACCCATTTTCCTAGATGTGTCCTTTATTCAAACAAATTGATAAAACTGTTTAGTCCGGGGTAAATCTTGTCCAAAAGAGAGCAAATCAACATCCAAGGACACGGGTCTCTTGTTTCAATGTGAAAGGCAAAACTAGGGGGGTGGAGGACAAAGAGGAGAGAGGATGTTTACTCTTCCAAATAAGCTTAATAGAACCTTTACATTTTCCAAATAATTAATGTATCTGGAATTGGAAATCTGGTGCAGCTGGAAGATCTGCATGTATTAGGGCATTGTCATCCTGCTGCAGAGCAGCTGTAAGGGGGAAGGACCTTTGTACCCATCCACAGAAAGGAAATTTTCAGGTAACCAGAAACAAGAAGCTCTCCTATTTTCTTAATGACAAATGAAAATGAAAAGAAAACTTTCCCAGACTATAATAGATTTTATCCCAATTTAAGCTTTCTCCATGAGTCCTCCAGACTCCAGAGAAGAGTTTGAGTGTATCCCATGTCCAGAGGCAACTAGGGACACAAACCAGTTGTGCAACAGCAGAAACTGAATTCAAGGCTTAGCATTAGGAAAAGCTGGCATCTCAGTTTACATGGGAAACTGCTTTAAATTGATGAGAATACATACAAGGATTAGAGCACTAAAGAACAGTTTGAATGGAATTTTTCTTTCATAATCCATGTATTTTACTCCTAGTGCAGACTCAGCTTCATTAAAGTTACTCTCTCTTCTGGTAGTTTTCCACCACAACTTACATTCACCATAGAGTTGAGCAAAGCTACAGATACACATCAGACCTTCAGTAACTCAGATCCCTCAATTCCATTTGCCGAACTTGAACGCCTCCTGTTCTTTTTCAAGACTCAGGTAAGTTACTGAAGGGCACTACTGAAGAGCAGTGTTTATGACAGCTGTGACATTCGTCGTTACTCTTCTCCTTCAAATCATCCATCTCCCAGAAACGGTGGCGCTCAGGGTATTGCAGCAGCTTAACGCCAGCACAGCATAAAAACTGTCACAGATGCTCAGCATCACCCGTCATAAATAAAACATGAGACCCCTGCAAGGTCCACCAGTTGTCAAGGGGTTTGATGTAATTGGTTCAGGCGTGTGACAGTGCAAAACAGGCAAGTCACAGGATGCCCTTCATTACTACAAATGGTCTATTGATTTCCAGGCATGCCTTTCACACACAGACCTGCACCTGCTACAGTGCTCCCCAAAACTCTCAGGCCCTGCTGAAGGGCTCAAGTCTGGAAAATGCCTGCATGTGTTTTACAGGTAATTAGTTTTTCAGAAGGATGTAGAAAGGCTCACGAGACAGATGCACACAGGTGCAAACAGAGTGTTTTCCTTGCTTCAGAGTGCAAGAATAATTCCCCAACAAGGTGGCTTTATCACAGAAGCATTAAGGTTGGAAAAGACTTCTAAGATCATCAAGTCCAGCTGTTAACCCAGCACTGCTGTGTTCACCTCTAAACCACGCCCTCAAGTGCCCACAGCCACATCTTTTGAAAACTTCCAGGGACGGTGATGCCACCACTTCCCTGGGCAGCCTGTTTCAATGCCTGAACACCCTTACGGTGAAGAAATTTTTCTAAACCTCCCTTGGTCCAACCTGAGGCTATTACCTCTCATTTTGTTACTTAGGAAGAGAGACTGACCTCCACCTGGCTACACCCTCCTTTCATGCAGTTGTAGAGAGTGGAAACAGCTCCTGAGCCTCCTTTTCTCCTAAACAACCTAAACAAAGAAGCTCCCTCATCTGCTCCTCATCAGGCTTGTGCTCCAGACCTTCGCCAGCTCCACTGCCTTTCTCTGGACATGATTCAGCACTTGTGCAACTTAAAGGGGATTCAGATTTTTAAACTTGTGAATCAGCTCTGATGGTGAAGATTTGGCAGTTTATTGGTCCAAATAAATAAGACATGCTGGGATCAAGATCTCATTGCACATAGTTTGCTAAGACTACAGGAGATCTTGCTAAGATCCTGTTCTACCTGGCAACACTGCAGGTGTTCTCCTGAGCTGTAGCAGGTGTGGCTTCCCTGGCTCCTTCAGCCCTCACATCCTTGTTTGGACTCACAGCAGATGTGTTAGTAACACTCGGAGGCTTCTGAGAGCCCTCAGTCGGTGCAAAGCAGACTCCTGCTATGTCTGTGTTGCTGCCTTCCTCGCTTATCGGAACAAAGGCTTTTCCGGGCCTCTGGTGCTCCTGCACGGCTCGCAGGATGGGCTGGGAGCCGGGACGCAGCCGTTCCATGGCAGCCGCCAAGGAGGAGATGCAGCAAGGCTGGTCCTGTGCCGCGGTAACACGAGGGGGAGCCCTTGCAGCTCCCAAGTAATACGGACACCAGGAATACGCCTTTCCCCACCCCAAATATACACGCTCAGTTCCTCGTCAGAAAAAACCAGGAGGCCTGAAAGCCATCTCTGATCATCTTCACAAGGACATTGGTCCTGGTTCAAACACGTGCAAGCCACAGACTACAGGGCATGGGGAAGGTCTCTTGCTATGGATCCCCTTTCCTAGACATTCCTATTTCTGAAGGTGCAGGATGGCCTGGGGACATCCTTTCCCATGTTCTTATCTCCAAAGCATTCAAAAAATGTCAGGGAATGACTCTGCTGATACTTGAGTTGATTCTGAACAGCAAAGCAACAAATTCTGAAAATTTGTGGTCAAATTTTGCCCAACAGAAATGAGAGAACAGAAAAATCTCTTTACCCCTTGTTAAATGAAACTATCATAGGTGACCTGGCAAAGCTTGCTTTCAGGAAGATTTGCTCCTTTCAGGAGGACAGCTTTGGCCACTTTAAGAAGATACAGCAGTTTTTGCTCTTCCTTGCCACCCAGTTTTAAATACATCTGAGCAGAGCACTTCACTATGTATTCTATGCACTATTCTGTGCACTATATGTCACTATATATTCTGTAATTTCAGGACCAAGCTAAGTACTAACTGCAAGTGCACCTACTGCAAGATTTTTTTTCCACAAAATGCTGGTGTCTCTCTCCTTAAGAGGAATTAAAATGAAAAAGCATCTTACAAGTCACAGACTTCTGCTATACCAGTCTCTCTTCATAGTTCTGCATCCCAATTTCCTTTAAAGCATTCAACAGCATACATTTAATTAGCAAAACAATCCCATCTGTTCCACGAGTCAATACTGACAACTTTATGGTTAAAACACATTTATTTCTCTTGGTGCAGCTGTGCGGAATCTGACGAGGGGAGAAGAGCCTACTGTGCTGAGAGCATTGTGTCTGGTGCCCAGGCTCTCATCACAGGGCTGCTGGCACTGGGAGCTCCTACACAAACCTCCAAAGACAATTCTACAGAACCATTGGTAAAGATCCCTTTTCTGTCTGTTTCCTTAATTTTAATGAGAGACACGGAAGAACATGCTCAAACAAAACCACCAAACACGCACCAGAGGCTGTGATGAGCAGCAGGACATTGGCACTGAGACCCTAATGGGCAACAGGGCAAGAAGAGCCAACTGAACTTCATCCACCAGCAGGAACTACTTCCCAGCCTTGGGACTGCATACTTCATCCTCTCCCCCAAAGTCTGACGTGCAGGAATCCACACTCTGATTGTAAATCAGGCACTCTGAATCTCCTACAGCAGAAAGCCTCAGGGGATCACTGGCTCCTGGGTCTCCCTATGAGGGAGCAGACCAGTCCTGCCTGTCCCAGGTCTCTGTCACACTGCACTTATTATACAACAGTTTCCTCATGCCGTCATGCTTCTGATGAGCTCTTGCAGTTTCAAGTGTCTCCCTTTAGCTTACAATATTAAAAAAATATGGAAAAAGATGAGATAGTGTCTGCCTCGTTCAGATCCTGCCTCAGTCTCAACCTAGAGGGCAAGCTTAGCTCATGGCATGAGATAAAAGGTAGGACGAGGTATCCAAGTCAACCGCAGGTGAATCCAAACTTGTCAGCCGGAGAAAGGATGATCTAAAGAATGAACTGTTGACCTCAACAGGAATGGAAATACAAATAAAATGGTCTGGATAAAAGCAGGGACCAAGCATTTAAACCAGGGACTTGGGAGCAAACAAGGAACGTTTTCCACACTGATGTCCCAGGTAAAGGGTATACTGATTCTGCCCTGGGGCTGCAGTTAATCTATTTAGTATTTGGGGGTTTTCCGCCCCCACCAACCTTTTGATTGAAATGGCTACAAAGAGTCACTTGCTCTCAGGCAGCAGACAAATTTTAACTTTCAGCTTTCCATACAAGCAGCAGTCTTGTTAGGCAGGGCATTTGAACACTTACAGCATCAGTCTAAGGCACAGCAAAATGCAAGCCATCAGGAGGAAAGAGACTGGTTCACCAGCACCCCGTGAAACCCTCAGTGCAAGCACGCAGGTAACAAATCTGTAAGACAAAGCAATTACTGCAACAATCGCACACGTTAGCCCCAAACAAGTCAATTGAACTAACAAAGCAGGGCAGTAAAGCAGGTTAACAGAGAAAAGTAAACACAGAGTCATTTTACAGAGCCAAGACTGTCCTGGTTCCAGCCGAGCCCAAAAGATATTTTTACACCTTCTGGCCGTGTAGCTCCCTCCTGCAGCCAAAGCTCTGAGGGACCTGACCCAGCAGCACTGCTGAGAACTGTTTGGCTTGAGTGCCTTCTCCTCTTAGAAAAAGCACACCTCTCCACCAAGGGGCTGGCAGCGTCCAGGGAAATCAGGCAGATCAGGCTGAAGGTACTGCTCTGTTCACTCCTTTGAATCCTACTGCTCTGCTTGAATTGATTCAAGCCCTCCTGCCCCCCAGACGAGCAACACCCTTCACGGGGTTATCCCACCCAACCCACTCAAGTGCACATTTGCAAGCTCAGACCTGCAAGGCTGCACCCGAGAGACACCATCCATGACTGGTGCAGAGATGCAGAAATTACCTTCAGAGCCAAGTGTGACATTTCATTAGCACCCAGCCCCACACAGATATGTTTCCTAAGTAGCAAAGTTATGCTTAAAAAGAAAATAGAATATGTACAATTTGCTGGAAAATTACCTGTACGAGCAGTAAACACAAGGGCTGGTGATGATGCCAAGCTTGCTACAAAGAGATTACTAGAAGCAGGACTTATGGGGCACTACAGCAGCAGCACATTCTGTAGCCATGAGGGAGACAACCCACATGGATGCAGCAGCACGCTCTGAGGCCAGTAAGCCAGAGGAAGGTGATCCCACCATAGTGGTTGCCATCACGGAGATGGTGGTGCCACAGGCAGGATACCAACAGGCCATTCTGGCACAGCAAAATTGTTACATTACAGCACTACGGGCAGAAAGCAAGAAAAAAGCTTTTATGGCTTTTAACAAAAGGCTCCCATTCACAAGCACAGAAGCCACTCAGTTACTTCTCAATAGTACCACAACTTTCTGTTTAAAATTATCTTCCACAAAAGAATGTAAATATGTTCATTTCTCTGCCATCAGTCATCTACCTCCTCTTATTCATGCATTTCTGCTTGTCTCAGATAAAACTATCAGCAAATTTCAAAGGACATGCAAGGTTTGATTATAAAGGTAATGGGGTTGTACATTTTCCATGGCTGAAAGCCTTCTTTTTAGCTCCCAACCATCATCCCTGCTACAGCTGTCAAGTTCTGCAAATAAATCCACATCTCTTTGAGTCAGACAGTTCCCAATAGGTCAAAACTGTGCAAAATACACTGTGAACATAATCCAAAAATCATGTGCACTATTAGTGCATGTAGATGCAATCAGTGACCTCGTGAGGTAGGAACACACCAACCCACTTTTGTGAAAGAGAACAGTAACGTCCAGAAAAAATAATGAATTGCAAACACTGCACCTTGTTATTCAAATCAGTTTAAAGCCAGGACAAAATACCTTTTGCCCCTGTTGAAAAATAAATGCTATTTACAAACATGCAGCAAGCCATCCAATCCAGCAATCTAGCCCCAGACATGATACAAAGCCCAGCAGAGGGATGGAGTCACCCCTATGAATCCATCAATCCTTCACATTATGACTTGCTAAGACAGGCTACTATCACAGCCATATTTTCAAGGCAGGACAAATAATCCAAAGGTACATTTCCTCCACCAAAATCCTGTCACTCTGCTGCCACAGAAGTCCAGACTTCAGGATGCTGCTGCTAACTTTACAGAAGGCAGCAGGTGAAAGGGGCAGCCTTCAGTGGGCTATCAGTTTTGACCATCTATGCTTCAAAGCAAGGGCATAGGGAGGGAAACCACAGGGGCTGGCAAGTTCTTGGGAGTCTCTCCTTCAAATGAAGGGAAGGTCTTTACAGAGCCTATGTGCATGTCCTTCTATTCAAATAAGAGGAGTTTCAGTCATCAGCACTGAGCCGAAGTTGAGCTCACATGAAATGTTCCCCTTCCACCCCTGTTCTGCCCTCTGCTCCTCTCTCTAAATTACCCCATGTACAGCACAGCAGACACCTTAGCACAGAGACAGGGGCAGCAGGGTTACTCCTCCACCAGCAACAGGAAAATAAAGGTAGTGTCCTTGCTAGGCACCTTCAGCCTCAAACAGCATCACAACAGAAGGGAAAAAAGAGAACCTTTTCCAAGGACAATGAATCACTTTCAGCAAAATCTGAAATATACAAACTGTTTACCAAAGAACACCTAAGAGTTACTGACCAATAAACCATAAACCCTTTTTGTTTAAATACATTATTTAATGAGTTTTCTTTAAGAAAGAGATATTTTGAAGCTCAAATTACAATGAAATACAATCTTCTAGATCTACAGTACACAGTGCTATAAACATTTATCAAACCAGGTATTTTAGTGTTTGCTCCTCTGTTGTTATTGTTATTAAGGAAAAGTAACTAAAAATCTCCTGTTAACAGCAATCCTGTTCTAACTTGGCTATTTCAGCCTAGAACAGAATAAGGACAACAGCCTGTCACCACAGTCCTCTTCCCAAATAGAAACCAAATGACAGAAAGGAACAAGACACTGTCATGACTGCACACTGCTTCAGCTTTTAAAGAGTGAGAAGTAGTAAAATGGAGCAGTTGGCTGAGGGCAATGCTGAGAAAGGACATTTCTCCTTTCCCACAGGAATCACAAAAAGATGCCCCTTTGCTACCAAAGTCTGATTGCCATCGAACTCATGTTCATGCAGCACATTGGAGCAAATTTACATAGGTAGTTTTAAATTCAGTTTTCTGCCTTCTCCTCATATTTTCTCTCTTCTCTCAGTATCCATTGCTTTCCTTCTACCTTTTGTTATCCCTTCATCATTTCTATCTTCAGTCACTCAGTCCCAGTGGGACAGAGCCAGCAGAGCACACCGCTCCTCTTCAGTCTTCTGGCACTGTCAATACTGTGGCAAAGGGCAAATCAATAGTGCTGCATTAGTACCAAGAAAGAAAAAAATGGAAGAGGTCAATTCCTCGGAGAGTTGGTTTGTATCTTTTAAAGGCCACTTTGCACAACCTTTGAATTCTGAAAATACAAGTGAGCTTCTGCAGTTAGTGTAAAAATGTGATCGAGCTGAAAAAGTTCAACACTTCTTGGTTTAACTGAGCAGCACGCTGAGGAACCACAGCAAACTGCTGTTTGAGAGCTGCTGCTCAGCTAGTCAGACATAAAAGCAGACATCAGGTGTAAATTTCATATTTATTATAACAAAAATTATGACATGTTCATTTGTGCATTCGGCTTTAATATAACTCTTGGTATGTAAATGTTCTACAGCAAATGAGCTCTATACAATCATGCTGGTTGTGGCAGCAGTAAGGAACACAAACAAAACGTGTCTGTAAAAGTAAGGAAAGAAAGAGATCGGAGGAAAAAGTGGGTTTCTTTGAACAGTCTACACCACCTGGGCTCTAGCTAACTTGTACACAGCCACACAGTCCATTACGCTTAATGGCCCAAAGAGTTGCTTAAGAAAAAAGGTCAGTTTTTCAGGTTGTGTCCTTAATGCCAAGGCTACAAAACATGTAAGCATCACTATACAACACTGAGCTATTTACAGGAATTTCCCAATCAACTGTTCTCTCAGAGAAAATTAGTGAATCTCAGTGACTTAAGTCACCTGAAAGAGTAAAGCAACTCCTAGGAGTTAGTCTCCATATTCTACAAATGTCTATCATTTTCAAGACCAAAAAAAGCCTTTTCTCTCAAAGAAATACAGTATTACAATATTACTTAAATCATTTAGCACTGGCTACTGCCCTGCTTTTCAAACAAAACAAACAAGCCATTTTAAAAAATATTACATCATCATCTGTTTCTCAGCAATATATTAAACCTTTTTATTTTTTTATTATTTTTTGTTTTGTTTTCCTGTTTTTACACTTGATATGTTAAGGGAGAGTTAACTATTTTAAACTTTACCAGTCAAGCGTCTCTAGAAGAAAGTCAATGAATATTAAACCTAACAAACTGAAAAGCTGCAGTTATCTGTAGTGGCAGGATAAGGAAAAGGAAGTATATAAAGGAAAAGGATAAGGAAAACCCCTGCTGTAATGCAAGCCCACTGGGTCTCACAGTCAAGTCTCCTTATTTGTTAGTTTATTTCTGAGCAGTAAATAGAGTGGGTCATAGTGGTGTGTCATAATAGTCTGCCAGGTGGTCCATCGGATACTGCTTCTGCTGTTGCTGCTGCTGTTGTTGTTGTTCCTGGTGCTGCTTCATAATCTCCTTGACTTCTTCCTCCAACTCTGGAGGGATGATGAACTGGTCATCAGGATCAGGTTGTGCTGGAGCAGCAAAGTAGCCCCCGGTTTTTCTGAGCGGCGCATCCGTTGCAACTTCAATTAAGTTATGGCTCCTCTCGTGCGGTGCCACAGAGCCGTTGCCCCGCCGCCGCCCAATTGTGCCTGTGGCAGAATACTCAGCCTTCCTGGGAAGGCCGGGCTCATCTTCATTGGCACTGATGACGATCCCTTCGTCACTGGCTTCCACTGGCACTTGGAGCAGCTGCTTCTCCTTGGCTCGGCTGCAGTGGATGTCCACCTCCACCTCCACGCGGCTGCCGTTGGTGAACACCCCCTCGATGGGCTCCTCATCGTCGCTGTCGAGGCCGTTGTCGGAGAAGGCGCTGGAGAAGGTGGCGCTGGAGAGCTGCCGCTGGAAGGAGTTGGACAGGCAGACGGGGTGCAGCATGCAGCGCTGCTCCCCGGGGTACGCGGGGCTGTTCTCGTTCATGGCCACCTGGGGAGGCTCGTCCGAGGCTGTGGAGCCCACCTCGCTGCTCATTTCCGAGGTGGAGATCTCGCTGCTGATTTCAGAGGCCATGCCGCTGCTCGAAGACGGCATCCCGAGCGCGTCTGCGGGCCTGTCCTTGATGACCACGTTGACAGACTGGGGGAAGATGCCTGGGCTGGGGGGCGGGACCCCGTTGAGCTCACAGCAGCAGAAGCTGTCCTCCGTCACGTTGAGCTGAACCACCACGGCGCTGATGCTGTCGTTGCAGCCGTAACTCTGGGCCAAAGTGCAAAGCTTCTTGGCGGCCGCCAGCGCGTCAGGCACGTTTCTGACGGCCTCAACCGCTTCATCCATGGAGAGGCTGTCCCACAGCCCCTTGCTCCCCAGAATGAAGAACTCATCTTGAGGAGTTAAGGTGATGGACTGGACATGAGGACGCGGCACAACACTTGGGTGAAGGAAGGTGTACCCCAAGATTCTTGTTGAATCTGTCACACCATTCACTTTGCCATCCTGAAATTAAAAAGGACAGGAAATTGGCAACAAGGTAGACAAGGATATACAGTACCTGCCTCTCCTTGTATTCTACTGATGGCTGTTTTTGCAGTACCCCCAACAATGCCATTCACAGACAAGGAGACAGACAAGCAAAGTGACTTGCAAGGAGGTGACAGAGCTGGGATGAGAGCACAGCAAGGGCTGGTTTGCAATGCTGCGCTGCGCTTCCTACACCCGACTGATTTGTCATCAGCACCACCTACACACAGACCAACAAAGCAGAAGGCTGCAACAAAGAGCCATCTATTCTGCTCCTGCAGCTGCAAGAGCCAACTGGACAAGTCTTTTACCAGTGAGTCAGACTTATCCCTCCTCCACCCATGGTATCTGGCTTTAGACAGAGCAAAGCATCACACACTTGATACAGGGGCAGCTCATTCAGTCACAAGTCTTCTCTTGCAGCTGTAACAATTGTAGGTTTTATCTTGGCTCATCACTTTAGAAGGTTCATTTTAAAAAACCCTTTAAATTAAGCATGCAAGTCAAATGTAGCAGAGAGCAAGTCTGCATTTCTCAGTCAGCTGAGTTGTAGTGAAATGTTTTACACGCCCCAATTACTTACTACATCTCCACTTAGATATGACATTTCCAAAGGGAGGAGGAGTAGTATCTGAAGGGATAACATCAGTAAAAACGGACGCATTTGAGAAAAGAATCCCATGCACGTCCAAATCCCAGAATCTTGTCCTGGTTAGAATCCAAGCTGCCAGAATAAGCAGAGCAAGTGTCTGAAACAGCAAGTCTGGCTATCTGTCAGCCAGCTGCGGATAGCTGCACCCTGCTAATTGCATATTCAAGAAGAACAGCAAAGGTGAGGATTTACACTCTTTGGGTCCAGCTAATAACTGTAGGGGTTATTATAAAGCAGATAACCATAGAAAAGTGAACCAGGACTAAAAAAGCTTCCTCTTTAAAATCACTCAGGGAAAAAAAAAGCCCTCATGTCAGCTTGTTAACTTTCCCATTAGAAGGCTGACAGCAGTGATAAGCCATCAGTGTACATGAAATCAGTGAGTCATCTGAAGATTCAGACCAGAAATTTCCCTTTTCCTCTATGGAGCCACAGAATGAGCATGCCTCCCTGATGCACACTATGTTGGAGTAACTCCCTTTCAACTTGTCACATTTGAGATCCCAATTCTCACCTTTCCCAAGCAAGATCAACAGGCACGTGACTTACTCCACACACACATGCCCACCCTGCTCTCAGGCACACAGCAGGGAGGTTTCTGCCCTTTCCCCCACCATTAGGAGGATTCGATACCTATCTATTCCTCTGCATGTGTCACAAAAGGCAAAGCAAAACTGACAGCAGTGGCTTCAAGCTTCTAAGAAAGGAACAAACAGTTTTCTCCTCTCTCATGGTTCAGCTGAGTACAGGGTGAGTTTTCCTCTTGGGCAAGTGCTCTCTTCAAGAGCAGCCTGTCAAAGGGCAGTTCTGGGAACACAGCTCAGACAGCAAAGTCAGCCTGCCAGGAGCAAGAAGTCTCCTAAGGGAAGGACGGCATTGCTCCAAGTGCTCTGCCCTCTCATCCTTTTTAATTGGAAAAGCTCTCCATGACAGTTCCAACACAGCAATTCCTCTCCCATTAGAAGGAGAGTATTTGCTTTCCTCTTTCAATGCAACATGCTAACAGCTGCTCACTCTTGAAAGCTAATGGAAGTCCAGCATGGCAATGGAATGGAAAAGCAACTTGATTGCATGGTATGAATAACTCTGAAAGCAGAGGTGCAACTGAAGAACCCACACATGAACATCACCTCCTAGAGGTTACTGATATCAACATGTAATTTCATGCACTGCTGTGCAAATGCTCTCCAACGAAGCTGCAAGTTGCAACATTCCCCAGCTGTTCTCTAACCTCTGTGATAATGGCCTTATGCTGCTTAATCCTCTTCAGCTCTTCTTCACAGCTCATCACGTAACACCTGGACAAAGGCAGAGGTTTCCCATTGCGGCAGAGAACGGTTTGGCACTTCCCCACGTTTGCTGAGGTTAGCGTGAAGCATCCACCAGGGTCCATGGGATCGTGTTTTATATGGCAAAGGACAGCAGAGCCTCCAAGTTTCTGTCCAGCTGTTCCAAGTTTCCTGGAATTTAAACAAAACAGTGATTGTTCTTTAATTGGAAAACAAGTATTAGGAACACTGTGGAGAAACAGCCGCTGTTCCACAACCAGAGGCATTCGGGGCACTGGCTCTATTGATCATTGGGACAGAAACAAAAGTCTCCACAGAAGACTGTGACACTACAGCAGCAGCACTGCAGGGATCCCACATGCAACTCTCAGGCAGGGTGTTATTTTCACATATGCTAGTCAAATAAGCTCAATTTTAGAAAAAAAATCTTTGCACTTCTAAGAGTTTCACAGTTGTCTTTTCCTTTTCATCTAATAGATATTTGTTTAAAGGTCAGATAGAGCTTTGGATTCTGAAGCTATGGAACTTATTATAAAAATAATAATTCTGTCTGTAATAACCCTCTACTTTTGAGCAAAAGCAAAAGGCAGAGATTCACTGTTTTGTGATATCTTCAGGATAATGCTCTTCAAAGTTATCAAATTATGACCAAAAAAATAAAAAATCAGAATCCTGAGGAGAGAATGGACAACTAAATTTGCAACCAAGCCTCAATGTGCTTTCTACATTATGTTTTACAAATAGAAAACTCTAAACTCTAGGAGTGCTGCATATAATCTGTAAGCATCAGTGAGTGGCTAAATGCAAAAATGCAAATGAAATGAATACTATTTCTGGTTCTCCAAAGAAATAAAGAAATGGTTAGCCACTTTTGATTGGAGACAAAAAAAAAAAAAAAAAAAAAAAAAAAAAAAAAAAAAAAAAAAAAAAGAGCTTTTTGTAGGAATGCTGCATTCCTCGTAAATTGCATTAGTAGCAAACAAAAAATAAATATATATATATAAATACTTAATATATATATAAATATATTAATATATATATAAATATATATATATAAATACTTAATAAGTACTTCCAGTACTCAAATTTGTTATTATTTTTGAATATTCTAAGTATATGGCAACCACCTTCTCAGTTAGCAGTCTGAGGCACTGTTATAAGCAATTATGGGAAGGAAGTGTTTTCTCCCTTATGTATGTAAGAGTCAATGCCACCCTACTGTTTCCCTATCTTTTCCAATACAACAACTTCAGTATTGTTCCTTTCCAAGGGTGCAGAAATTCAACGAGAAGCAATCCTACTTTCAGTTTGATCCATTTACTCAGTCTCTAAGCTGCTTATTTGCTTTCCCCTCTTGCTTCCCTGACCTCTTCACTCTCCTCTGTTCAATTCCCTTCATACTCCTCCTTCACCCAGTGTCTCCCTAGGCACAATTTCTTCTGACCAGAACAGCACACGGTTTCCAAACCACTACACAGAACTACTATTACACTCACAGTGACTCACACAACTCTCTGGAGCTTGTGATAGGTCCTGCTCAAATAATATTCAAAGGCCAAAGGGATTTCTAAGAAGTCAGACTATGTGTTTTAAATATTTGCATAACCTTAAATAACCTGAATTGGTATGCAGAAAGGATGAGTTCAGGCTTTGCAGGCAGTTGTAGCAAGGAAGTTTAAAAAGATGATCAAGACATTGATACCACTGACTTGGTTATGGCCAATTGTAAACCTTAATACTCAGGAGATGATACCAAAAAGGAATAAACCTCCACCCACCACTTAGTCATGAGCATTTTAGTAACTTTGCAGGTGAGTTGGGATTTTTTTGTTTGATTGGAGAGGTGTTGGGATTTTTCTCCCTGCACCTTAAAGGAACTGAGGCAATATTCACAAAACAAGCAATAAAAGGAAACACTGTAGCCAGATACTTTTTTCCTCCCCTCTCACATTTCTTCCAAGCAAGAGCAGGTGCCTGACCCGAAAGCAAAGAAACTGCACTGTCAGCACAGACAAGGTAAAAACAAGCTTCAGATCCAAGACTCACCTCTGCATAACGATGAACGTGTTGATCATGTATTCTTCCTCATTCTTTGTTTTCTGCAGCTCTTCTGCCAGGATGTCACTCATTGTGCACTGCAGCAGGTAGGGCACTTCCACATTGCGGTCCCCATCAAACACACCATAAAGCGCCTCCCGGTTGTCGCAGAAGTTGTTGGCTGAAAGTGCTGCCACACACAGCCTAGGGAAAAACAAAGCAGGAAAACATCAGGGGTTCTATCCCACTACTAGTTTCTCAAGTTATTTTGACCAGAGAGACGCAGCCTGCTCTGAGCTTTAACCACCTCTGGTCACAGGTATTTCAGGACTGCTTTCTGAGCTGTGGGGGACGAGTCAGGCCCATCAACAGTGCTAAAACATGGAGAGACACTGAAGGTTCCAGCTAAGCCCTAAGGATTCTTCCTCTGTCACAGACATGTTTTGTGAAAAATCCTTTCCTTAGGATTTTTTCTCCTGAGAAGCTGAGAGGCCTCAGGAACAAAATGTAAACAATGATTATCTGCTGCTGTGGAATGCAAGAGGTGGATCTGTGATTGGTCTCATGTGTTGTTTCTAATTAATGGCCAATCACAGTCCAGCTGTCTCAGACTGTCTTGGTCAGTCACAAGCCTTTCTTATCATTCTTTTCTATTCTTAGCTAGCCTTCTGATGAAATCCTTTCTTCTATTCTTTTAGTATAGTTTTAACATAATATATATCATAAAATAATAAATCAAGCCTTCTGAAACATGGAGTCAACATTCTCATCTCTTCCCTGGTCCTGGGACCCCTGTGAACACCACCACATTCCTCCTTTTCAGCACATGAATTTTTTATTGTAAAAATGGGAGGGAAAGTATCTCTGAAGCATCACCAATTTAAACTGCACTTGCTGCTCCAAAAGCCATCCTTGGGATCTAGCGTGCTGATAACCAAGTTGTGTGTCAAATCAGTTAAGAGTCAGGAAAGGCTTGCTGGCACTTGCTATGGAAACCTAGGTAGCAGAAGATTTCTAAAAAGGTATTTGAGGAACAAAGAAAGATTCATGACATTGCCAGCAACAGAGACTAGCAGACTCTTGGTACATTATTTGTCAAGTGCTGCCTTTAGTCACAGGAGCGCCACACACTATGAATATTCAGAGTTTTGGCCATTCTGTCTCTTCTTTAGTATCTCTGATTTGCTTGGTAAACATCCTTTGGTTGAAGATAAAGAAGCTTTGCAAAGAGGAAAATGCTTTTAAACACTCAGATCTTTTGCAAGTAGCAGAGTCTTGCATAGACCAAATGTGTCAGCTGCCCTTGTATCTTAGCAACTTCCCTAACAAAGACCCAAAGGGAGAGCCAGGCAGGAGAGCTCGGTACACAAACGGAGGGACGTGGCTTGGCCTCTGCAAACCCTAGAACGTCCCCAAAGCTTGCACTGAGGAAAGGATCTCTCTGTCTCGGCACAGAGGCGCTCACAAACAGAACCGTGCCAGGCCGTACTTGTTCTTGACGCCGGATGCCTCCGTGTAGCCGTGGCTCCACACCGCCGGCGCTCCCGACGCGTCACCCGCCGATGGCTGGTCGATCTTGAAGCACCGGATATTGCTGCAAGGAGAAAGGAAAGGGGAGAGATGCAATGGATGGACTTGTTGACTTGATGATCCAACTTCAAATGTGAAAAGGACACTCTTTTTACTCTCTCAGTTCTTTAAGACATTTAATAGTAGAAAACAAAGCAGGACATGCAAGGTGGTTACCTTTAGGTGCCTGTATACAACCAACAATAACTGAGCTGCTGTGAGTGAGGTGTCAGCTGCACTACTCTGTTTAGCTGGCCTGTATTTCCCTGCCTTCCCCCCTAAGCTATTTGCTTCAAACCAGGCCCTGCAGGAATACAGAGTTAATTTGCCACTAGTTTGATGAAAGCCAGTACAGCCAAGTGACTTTTTAAACTTATGCATCTCCACACATTTTAACAAGTTTCTCTGCTCTTTTCATTGGACTCAAATGAAATCTCCTGTGTGACCCACAGGACCCCCTAAATGGAAAAAACCCCTTTAAAATAGTTGTTTAGAAACAACAATATGTAGTAACAGCCTTTTATGAAAACACCCACAAAACAGAAATCAGCTCCATCCTGATCCTGCACAAACCTGCAAGAGCCAGCCTGTGGTCCTAACCAGCAGGCATAGCCCTTATGCATTGCCCATTTGTGCAGTCCAATTTTTCCACACAGGCCCTTGATCCTCTACCCTCCAATTTACTACCAACATAGCCTTTAGCCTGAATTTCAAGTATCTCCTGGAGCATAGTAAAGACTTTAAAAGGGCCCAGCCCTCTCTGTTTATACTCTTCTCTTCACAGCCCTGTATTGCTGGGTGAGATGACCTACCCCCTGCTCCCTACTGCTCTCTTCCAAAGGCAGCAAAAGCGAGCTCCCCACATGCTGCAGACACTTCAAAGGCACCCAAACCTTTCATGAACCAAATGAGACATAAAAGGACACAAGCAGAAAGGTCTAACTGTTCACTCTGAGCATTCTTTTTTCCTCTAAATCCCCACCTGACCTGAACACACAGGAAAGTCTTCTGCATTGCAAAGCCTTCCTCAAATAACCTAAAGTACTGTCACATCCAGTTTGATTTCTTTTTACATTAATAACCAGGATGTACATCAGTGAGGGCAGACTAAAAGCCAACAAATTACATAAATAATGTTGGAACCACATGTGTTTTAAGTTCTTGGTTTTGCAGCCCTCTGTGTGACAAAGAAGAGGCAAACATCTTGCCATGACTATTAAAAAGGTTAACTAACCCCAAATCAAACTGGAAACCTGGATCTCTTCTAAAGTAGCAGAGATTTTAATTCTGTTGCACTGCTAAAGCAGGACACTCATGAGCAAACACACTTGCATTGCAGACTTCTCATCCAAGGCATTTATCTCCAGGGCAGAGGAACCTGGGTCACAAAAGTTTCTTTTTGTTTCTTTTTTAACTGGGTTGACTGACCTCTGGCTCCTGGGCAGGTCAAGGACCCAGACTTGTCTCAAGGCTTCCCAGCAGTGGTGAAAAAAAAAAAAAAAAAGCTACCTCAACACACTGGTTCCAGCCTCCTTAGGGGCATCAGTACAAACAGACCATGTGTCCTGAAGGGAATGATACCCAGCAGAACATCCTATGCAGGCAATACAGGACAAGGCTTCTGGACAGCCTGGCTTCTTTTCCCCTTAATTTAAAATGACTGTTACAATTGAACTAGATGCTGGCTCTTAAAAATCAGAGTAACAGATCTTTTTTTTTTTCTTCATTTTAATTTTAATTGCTAATGAAAATTCTTACATCCAATAAATCACTTGGCAACATCCTCCCAAGTATGCAAGCTTCCTTTAAGATCTCCATACATACTAAAAAAGCAAGCATGCATGACAGGACTCTTCTTACCAGCACTGAGAATACATATTAACCTACTACCTGCTTGAATTCTGCCAGGGCACAGATGGAGAGCTGCCTTTCACATGCAGAAGGAGGATATAAAAAGTACCAAGTGCACAAGTATTTTTGTGCCTGCCACAAAAATCAAGTGAAAGAAGCACCTCCTCCCTCACAGTCAATTATAGCAGAATACCATAAAAGTAAGGGTAGCATATCAGACACTGAGAAACCCCTCAGGAGGCCTGAAACACCTGATTGTGTCTAATGAACACAAATGAACATAATGGACCTGTAGTTTTAAGAATAATAATTTTTAAAAAACCCCAAAACTAAAAAAAAAAACCCAACAAATCCTACAACAACAACAAAAACCTCCCCCCCAAAAAATAAAAAAACAAAACAAAACCCAAAAACCCCAACAACAAACAAACAAAAAATCCACCCGCACTGCCAATGCCAAAACAAATAGCAAGGAAAATGCACGTGCAAGAGGGAAAAGTTTCCTGTGAATTAAAGACCACACATATGCCAGTGAAAATACAGCATTTAACTGGGCCACACTACTCTTCAACTGCTTTGAATTTAAATTTGTACAAGAATGCTACCATGCACGATTCTTGAATGCTTAAGTGGCAAGAGAATGTGTGACCATCTTGTCTTCTGGGTTATACATAAGAAAAGCTGGTGTTTTCTAAGTTTTGACACCATTCATTAACTCTATAAAACATGTATAGCTTTTCCCCTATGAACCAGAGCAATAGTACACACTGCTTCTTCAGGAAGATTTCCTGTATGCAAAGAACAACTCTTAAAATAGAGGCATGCCCCTTTTTTCACTGTCTGCTGCAGAATATGGACTCTTGTTTTCATCTCTGAGAAATCATCATTACTCAAATTTCCACCTATATTTTGAAAATCAGCAGATTCAAGCTAAAAGTAAACTCACAGTGTAAATTTCCCTTGCTTGCACAACAGATGAGGGTTGCTGCTCCAGTGTCTGATCTTAACCATTTAAAAGCAAACAACACGAAGTAACTACTCAACCCCTAAAAAGTAAATCAATCCTTCTTGGAACCATTTGAGGTTTAAGAATAAAAGAGATTTAGAAGGAAACTTGGAGCTGGTGCAGTTCAAGGCAGCACCACTGTCCACAAATTATCTAGTTTACTGGAACAGCTCCACACCACACTGCAGAAGAAGGGACAAAACACTTAGGGAATTTCAGTTATGGATGACACTTAAATCCCACAGGAAACAAACAGGTAGACAGGAAAGAAACTGAGGGTCCCAAAGCAAAAGAACCAGTTTCTCTGCAAACAGAGTGAGTCTTTAGCAGTTTAAATATAAAAAAACATATAATTTCTAGCACAGAAGCAGACAGATATGAAGAAACAGTATGTGAAGAGGTAAAAAGCAGCACAATGGCAAAGACAGACCCAAGCAGGATGAATGCAACAAAAGCAGCTATATCTCATCAGTGGTGTAGCAGCAGACATCTCATCAGTGGTATAAAATACATCTTTTGGCTGAATTTAGTGTCAGAAAAAAATGCAATCCAACTGGCCCAATGGTGCTTACATCAGACTAGCAGACCCCTCGAGGAGTTACAACTGAAAGCAATTGCACCAAATTGGGTAAAGTCATCCTCTTCAATGAAGCATCAATTTCAGACCTATTCACACTATCTGTTACTTTCTGATCCACTGGCAACAGGGAATCATATCCCTTAAAAGAGATTCCACTTCTGTGTATTGTGTTTTTCACATCTAGAATTGCCCTGCTCCTTCCCGACTCTGTAAGGTAACTTACTTGAGAAGCTCTAGGGTTTTGTGATCCAGGGCTAATCTGGGATTTCCAGTCAGGTCCAGCTCCTGCAGTTTTGGAGGCAGGTTTTCAGGCAATGTGACTTCACTCAGTTCATTGCAGCTTAGGTCCACACACTGCAAAAGGAAAACAGCCAAAAAAGCAAGAGAATTCAGCTGTCATCAAGATCACAGAAATTTTGACTAAATGTGATAATGCATGTTTCATGAACAATAAAGGCTGCAATCAAGACCTAAGACCATTCATTTAAGTAAGTGGTTCTTACAAAAGAAATTCTTACATGGCATTTAGCCATCTTGCCAGATGTCTGGGACACCTAGAAACACGTTCCTTCCATTTCCATCTCTAGTCAGGTGTCATCTTGTTACAAAACCAGGAAGTTTTGTCTGCTCTTCACAGAGATACTCAGTGGATTTTCAGTGATTAAAAAAAAATGTTTTTAATGAAAACAGTCTCTTAATAGACAAAGGAAATGGAGGTGAGTACAGCTGGGGCTTCTAAGCCACTGGCATCAGGCTCCCAGGAATTCAGTATTTACTGAAGGATATTAAGAAAAGCAGTGTTATTAATGTATGCAGAAGGGAGGAGTAGTGGGGGAAAGTATTGGAGCAGTTTTAAACATGGTTTTAATTAGTGTCATCTTAGATGGATTTGTATTTAAATAAAAAATCAATAAAAAGAGTGAAAAAAATAAATATTTCAAAAATACAAAACAGCAAAGAAACTTGCAGGCTGTCTACCAGCTCAGCACAAATCAACTAGAACAAGTGCACTATAATGATAAAGTCTCCAAACATTGCTTAAAGATGCATATTCAAATGAAAGTTAATACACAGGAAAAAATAGGGTATACGAGAACAAAATCAAATCTCCAAACTACTAGAAGTATGACTAGTGTAGTATGCCCCAAAAACTACGGAAAAAAAGTAATTCTGAGAGGACAGAGCAGATTGGTATTTAACAGAGGACAGAAGAACTATCTACATCTTTCTGAAAGGCCATTTTCTACTTTCAAGTTGCAAAAGTGAGAGACTTCAGAAACTTTAATAGAAGAGCTGAAAGGGGCAGAGGGAGACTTTTTCAAGCTGCACATTTTGACCATTCTGTAATTTCCATCAACGCAAGAGAGGCACTTTCATTTTTGTAGGTATATTCAAAGACATTGGCTCCTGATCTGGAAGCAGACACAAGATAACCTACTAAATCCTGGAAAAGAACAGTCTCCAAACATTTTATTTAAAAAGTGAAATGAAAATAAAAAAATTTGACCCAAATCTTGAATCCTGAGATTGTCTATTATGGAAGCTTTATTATCTATGAAGAACAAACTGCTGACGTTATCTAAGCCTGATAAGGACATCAAAGTTTGAATCAGTCACGCAAACAAAACAGCAGACAGCTTAGCAGCAGTTATTCCAGCCAGTTTCTCCTCTCTGCACAACTGCTTGCTGCTTCCAGAGAGCCAGTAATTACTTTGCAGATTAAGGAAGCTGCCTGCAGGCCTTGCTGTGTTCAACACCTCCATGCCTTTACATATTTGATGGAAGAGCATGCTGGAATGAAAAGTACAAGCACCAGTAATTTCATTGTTCTTCTTAAATGCGCAGTGTGCCCCAAGACAGCGACACTCTACAGCACATCCCTTGGCTCCTAGGCACTAGTGAAGATGCTTTATCAGGTTGGAGTTTCTTAGGAGTTGCTTGTACTTGTTGAAGAATAGGCTAAGAGGGACTTGCTGTGTTAAATTTAGTCTTTGTTCTACTCCATAGGCAAGCAGGAAAGTTTATTTCCTAACTTATTCCAATTTCCTCCTGTGTTATTTTAATGCGAGCTGGTTTTGCCCCGCCCATGCAGGGCCAGAAGAACAACTGCAACTGCACACAGGATTTTGCACTGGATGGGCCAGCTGGAAGACAGGGTTTAACAGGGAGCCTCTGCTTAGGCTGCTGCTTTCACAGATTTGTAACTGTTGTGTTCAAGGCTGGAAGGGACTTAGGTTATTTCCACTTGTTGCTGAAGGTGGTCATACCAATGTTATCCTATTTGGCTTTTTTCCTTTATTTTCTTTTTTGTTTGTTTGTTTGTAAAGCAAGGAAGTCACACAACAGCTGCAGGGAAGAGTCTGCTGGGGCACTGACTCAGGTGTGAGTGCTTCCAGCTGCTCAGCCGTTCACAGAAGACATTTCATGGTGCACAGGGCAAACCTAACTCTGACAGTATAAATACCTGTCATAAAAGACAATAAAAACCCTAAAAATACTAAAAATATAATGTCCAAGGTCTCCACTAGGGTCTTTAAAAGAGAGGACAACACACAACTTCTGTAGCCCTGACCAGAGTGTGAAAAAAGGCTTAGAGACAATAATATGTTTAAAATGACCTTGTGTCTGGAAGTCCTGGAGTTATTGCAATTGTAAAAGCATCATCATTTACCCTAGTCTTCCTTCTAAAATCATTTCAGACAGCATAGTAACTGCTGTTACTAACTGTTCCAGTGACACTGACACCAAAAACATAATACGTCAGCCTCTCAGGCTAATTAAATACAGAAGCAAAAAAGCCATTACCTCAGGTAACAGAGTTTCCCCAGGAGTTTAGAGTGAATGTCACTTCAGTTAAAATTAATCATCAAATATGATATAATCACAGAGGTGACATTAGACTAGATGACTTGGTGCTTTGCTACAAACAAGCTTATTTCACCAAGTGACCAAATCCACGGTTAAAGAAATAAATTCTGCACTTCAGCATATTTTGAATGCCACCCCATATCTAAGAAGGAGCTCGAGTACAGGCAAGAAATGGATACAGGCAGGCAGCACATGCTTAATCTCCAGACTGATAAACACCAACCCTGACCTAGAGAAATCACCCGAAGGCCAGAATCCCATGTCTAACAAGGCACATTCCCATCTGCTATGAACTCATCTCACGTAAGTCAAAACTAGGCTTGACTACTGACCAGGCATTTTCCTTCCACAGAGGTGGAGTCAAAGAACACTTTGCCCTCTTAGATTAAGCCACACGTTATCCCTGCATTCCCAAACCACTTAGTGACGTCCATGTCTCTTTCTTTTGCTGAAGAGAACTAAACCATAGGGAACCAGCAGGAGGAAACTGCCAGCTCTTCCAAGAGCATTCTGCTGCTCAATGTGGCCAAGCAGCACTTTAAATATGACACCTCTATAAAGCATTCTGTTTTCCCCAAGACGCACAAACAAAAGGAAAAAGGTGACTGCTTCCTATCAGTATGTTTACGTTATCTTTTTTTTTGTGTTAACACCACCCTCACATTTTTAAAGAAATGTTTACCATGCAGAGCCTCACTCCCCCACCCCAATTCTTCCTCTGAGAAAAAAGGCTTTACTTCTGATTGATTCTAAATGGCCCTCTGCTTCCTCTGACCATTGTTCCAAAGAGGGAGGAGTATTCAAACCCCTGAGTTTGTTTGAGATTTCCTGGCTGAAACCACAAAGCTCATCTTTACATATACTCACTTGTCCAACAGAATTATTGCTCCTGCTGCTTTCCATGACCCCAGACACTGAGGCACACACAGCAGGCTGGGAACTTAGCCTTTTGACTTCACAAAGTGCCAGAAGGACACTTAAGTTGTTTTGAGTCCCTGAATAGGTAATCAGTTCTCAGCCTCAGAGAAGAACAGATTTTTTTGCTGTATCACAAGATTTGTATGCTGTGAGACAACAGTCTCCCAGCTCTGTCCAGCAGAAAGGGCACACAGTGCAAATTATTCTGCACTAGAGCCAGGCAAGAAGCAGGAACTCAGTTCACAGAAGGTAGGGAATAGCGTCCATAGTGTGGTCAAGTGAAGAACGCCCCCCTCAAAAAGAAACATCGGAAAAAGTACAGAATTACTTCTGGAAACACAGACAGGAGACAGATTAGCTAATCTTCCTGTTGTGCAAAATATGACTGCAATTAGGAAAATGAAAGTTGATTGCCTAAATACTCAAATCTTGTGCTCCTTGAATTTATCTCTGTCCCTGAGGTCTATCCTGTAGCTTCCGCAGTTTTTCAGACGTGCTCTAAACAAAGTCCATTCCTACAGAATCAACCAATTGCCAAGGCAGCAAGAGTTAATTACACACAGCTCTTGCCAAATGTTTAAGTCGTATGAAAACAGACTGTCACAGGAAGACAATTAACACTTATCTGCCAGAAAAAACACAGTGCAAACAAGGTAAGCGTAAAATCAGATATTGAGGCTCCTCTTCATTCCACTCTGAGGCTGCACAGGGGCACATATTTTGCATATGATTTTAGAGGAGAAAGCAGCTGTCAGATCCCCATACTCTCTGAGAATATACTATCCCATAGCAATGAGAGACCCGAGGGCAGAAAAGAACTGGTAAAATTGCATTACGTTTGCTTCTTCCAAAACACATTCATTCCATACCTTTATTTCAGAAAGCTGCATGACTTCTGGGAAGACTTCAATGCAGTTGGAGTGAGCAATTACAGTATGCATACGTCTGCAGTTCATGATGGTTGTTGGAATGGCTTTCAGTTTGTTCCCACTAATATCGATTTCCTCCAACTCTTCCAGCTTGGCCATTTTGCTATAAAAACAAGAATTTGAGAATTTTCCTTCTAATAGATGCATATTTTATTTTGAAGTGCTGATAAGACCAATGGTTTTGTTACTTTAAGAGAACAAAATCACAGACTTTGATTCTTGTTCACAGCAGTGCCTGTCATCTCTCCTCATGTCAGATGCTAACACAGTTGTGGAACAAAATGCGTACTTCTTCTGTCAGTGTTTGTTAACGCTACCTTTCAAATTACTTATTTTGCTTACATCCCCCCTACTCACCAGTTCACTTTCACTCTTTCCTCCTTTCTCCCCCTTTCTATCAACTCCAGTTTCTCACTACATCTCTCTACCTCACATTTTCCCCTCCTGCTTCTAGCACCCCACTCAGCCCTTCCCCCTAAATGCATCTCTTTCTCCTTGCTGCTGAAGCCCAGCTGCTCAGAATATCACACAAGGACAGAGATGTCTCTTCCATTATTTATTGGCATCTCTTCTTCAAGGTTGTACCCCATCAGTTTTACAGTACATCTTACACTTGAAAGATTTCTGATTAAAACAGAGTGAACTGAAAGCACAGAAATTGCTGCCAAGGCAGAATCTCCTTCTGGAGTTGAGAGGATTTTTCCCTAGTGGAGTTTAGTCCACTTCCAGAGGACATTTCCAGATGGCTGTGCTCACAAATCTCTTGTGAGGAGAAGCTCACCAGGTGTAAGCAAAGTTACCAAGCCAGGGAGAACAGAGGACCTCCTTGCTTGGCTTCCAAAAGCATAGAGTGACCACGCTGAATTAGTCCAGCTGAGAAGAGTTTCAAGCGCCACAAAAACTCACCAAGTAACAAGCATCACTCACTTGTCTGTACTGCAAGAGAGGGTACCAGTGTGCAGGAGGGCATAAGGGGGGGAATCCACCCACTGTGGTACCACTGCACCCAAAATGCAGCCTCTGCCACCACATTCCTGCGCAATTCGGTTCTCACTGTGAAAACACTTCATGATGCCCACCCACCCGTGGGCCAGAGACAGTGAAACAAGTTCCTTACCTTGCAGGGAAGCTCTGTAGGCGATTGTAAGCCATGTGCAAGATTTTCAGGTGTGGGTGGCCTGTTAACAAGGGTACACATTTATCTGTGAGGTTGTTATTGGTCAAATACAACTCCTGCAAGATGCTATGGGTTTCTTCAGAAAGGGTGGCTGGAGGAAGCATTTCCAGTTTGTTGGCAGAGGCATTAAGAAATCTCAGGCTGCAAAGAGAAGTTACATAAGGGAGTTCAGTCAAACATCCTGCAGGTTTTGTCTAGAAATATAAATAAAAATCTCTTTTTAAGAGTTAGCTTAAGATAGTCATAAGGTAAAGGTCAAAAGCAACAAGTTCACAACGGACCAAAAGTCTAGCATTACATGAGCAAAACTTCTGATCATGTTTTTAATGACCACATTTGTAAGAACAAAACATCAGCAAATGGAGTACATCAAAGTGCCTCTCTCATGTTATCAAGAGCTCTGTATCTCCAATGTTACTACAGCTGTAGCTACAGGTAAGAGCAATAACAAACCACATCATTTCCATACTCATTATATGTAAAAATGAGTTCTGTATTCATCATCAACGAACCATGAGAATTGCCTTTCAAGTGACTAAACAAGTCAATGGTAAAAAAGCCAGCCAATTTTTCAGTATTGGTCTAAGGTGCAGGCAGTATTTTGTTCAAACATTCAGGTCTGAAAACAATTGCAAAATATGAAAAGTACTCTTTGAATATTTGAATGAATAAAGATGCAACAATCACAACAAAAACCAAAACCTGAGACCAAACAGTAATTTATGCTTTTAATTTTAAAGAGAAACTGTGCTAGTAGCAAATTAAACTTTAAAAGTTACATCCTTGCTTGCTGATGTGAGCAGCAAGAGAGCTTTATCTCTGCATAGCTTTTCTGAGTGCCCTTCCCCTGTGCCCCAACACAGCAGAAGCCCATGTTTTTGTAGTCCCACCACAAGGGACAACAACTAAAGGAGCACAGAAATGGAGCTATTCTTTCTCCCCCAAAGGCCTTTTCCAGGATGGGAATAAGACCTGCTGAGGCATAGGCACTGCTCATTCCTGCCAGCAAAGTTCTGTGGGCAGAGGATTTGTTAGGGGAGTGTGGTGACCATCACAGCAGCACCGTAGGTATCTTGATGGCTACAACTCTCACCAGCAATTCCAAACAAATGGAAAAATAAGACTATTTATCCTTTAGTAACCAATTCTGGCATGAGTGTGCCTTTTCAACAGATATAGGACCTCTCTTCCTTCCTTCTGTTTTCAGAAAGGACTGCCTTGGAGCAATGCAGAAGGAAGTGTGGGCTTGCCAGTCTGCAGTGACTGCGTTCAGACCAGGCTGTCCTGCTCCTACCAAAGAAATGGGAACAGGCAGCTGCAGAGAGCAAGGCTGCATTCAAGAAAAAAGACACATAAATGTGCTGTCCCAAGCCTGTAAAGCCCACTGATCAGGACACAAAAGGTAGGTGCGCTGCTGTCCTCAATCTTAAGAGAAAGTGATAAAATATTGATGGCTGCTCCCATGCATGCAGGAGGCCACACTGACCTTTAAGGTCTATTAATGAATGAAGTGGATTTGCAGGAGTAGCAGCTGGTTCAGACTTGCTCAGCAATAAATAAGGGTCAGGCATGCTACAGGAGTCACATGGAATGCCAAAGGATTAAAAAAACCCCACAATTTCAATCAGAAGCAAAAGCCTCTCAGCACTGCACAGAACTGAAACCAGGTTAGCTGTTTTACACAGACAGAGGAGCCCACTTCAGAGAAACAGTTTAATCCTCAAGCTCATTCATTATTCACAAGAGTGCTAAAAATCCAGAGGAGGAAGGGAGGAGAGGAAGGATTAGTACAGAGAAGAAAGTAAGAAGCTGAAAGGGATTTTTAATTTATTTATTTATTCTAAAAAGATGCTCAATTTCACCCTTTAGCTACAAACTAAAAATATTCTAAGCTCATTCAAGGCTGGATCATTAAACCGAAGCCTACCGCATCAACAGATCCTGTGCTTAATTAAACAGCAGCAAGTACAGCTATTACTAAAGTACAGACAGTTACTACTTTGGCAACTTCAATCAAATGTGCATGGTAGTCTTCCCTCTCCACAAGATAAAGGCACTTTGATTAACATTAAAGTCACAGTATTTTTTGTACCATTCATAGTACAAAATGGTCATCTTCAGCTCAAGCTGGAAAGGCTTAAGAAACAATTAGGTTTAAGGGTGCTGGAAAAAGTGAGTTGTCACAGAAAGATGGGGATAAGAGGTGACAGCAAAACACACCCTGAGAATGGTTCTTCTTCAGAAGAGCATGACCTGTATCGTAGTTTTGTTCTTGCGAGCTGCATGAGAATAACCTGCAGTGTTTCACAGGTACCAGCAGCCAAGAGGTGATTTAGAGAGCATCATAGCCCACATCATAGCCCATGGCTGTGAAGTCTGATCAAGAACTGCTAGCCCAAAGGACAACTAAAAGCTTCAATTAAGAAAAGGTACATTACTCTGATACAGCTGAAATACAGTATACTATACTGCAGCCATTTTAGATTCAAAAGAAAAAAAATAACCATTCTTCTGTTTTCAAAAAACTTTCAACATTGGTGAAATGTAACAAGATGTTCCAATTTGCTCCCTCACTGGTAATAAAAGTGAGTGGAATCTGTGTGTTCCTGTCAGAAATAAGTTTTGATGCATGTATTTCCTAATGGGGAAGGGAGAGAGGAGAGTTGATGCTCTGCACACACATAACATTCCCCTCACCCTGATCTTTTGCTAAATCTTCCAGGGAGTGATACAATGACACTGGAAATAAATCCCCATCATCCTAACCTACAGCCTACTGCCTTGTTGTGAACAAAGGTTAGGTAACTACTAAGAGTTTTGCCAACAGCTTAGAACAGGAACCCTGTGGTAGCAGAGTGTCTGACCATAAACAACAGACAGCCAGGGTCAGAATAGTCACACACTCATCTCTGTCTCCAGATGACATAATTAGAATTAAATCAGCTTTTGGAAATGAGTGTGTTGCTTGCTTACATGTTTTTAGACCAGTTGTTACATTAAAATGGCAAAAAACATTCTGACATAATAATTCTTTCAAGATATTGTCTAGATTTAAAAATAAAAATGAAATAAAATAAAATAGGGACACTATTCTTTGAGTAGAGAACAGAATGAACCATCAGATTACTAGTACCAAATATTTATCAATTCTGTACTATAATCTTATGTTAAAAACAACAACAAAAAAACCCCCAAGCAAACACCCCCCCCAAACAACAAAAACCCAAAAACAAACAAAAAAGAAAACCAAAAAAACCAACCCAAAGAAACCCTAGAACAAAAACCCAACAACCAAAAAACCCCAGCAAAACCTAAAACTGTAGTTGCCCCTCAGGTTTTCCCTCACACTGGTTTAACACAGAAGTCCTCCTCCAGGTTATTTCCACTTCCCTATTTCTTCATCCTTGTGCAATGTGCCAGCTGCTACCTTAGAAGGCCCATCTTATAAATGCCCTCCAGAGGAGTGGAGATTTACTTGGGCACAACTGTTCCCATCCCTCTTGTGCATGGACTTGAACTGATTCATGTTCCTTGAAGATTTCCCACTCATTCTGCTTATCAGATGGAAGCAGAATGTCAAGTATTAAAGCTCAGTCCAAAATTAATTGTTTCCCCTTTCCAATTCCACCCACACACTATACCACAAGCTCATGAAAAAACTACAGCATCACAACGAAGACCTGGATTCAGCAGCCTGTGCACATACCAGAGCACAATACAGCCAGGAAAGCATGAATTAACAAGTACTAAAAGAGCACAGCAAATGAAGAAAGAAATGAAGGTGCTGGCAGGGAAATGTCTGAATTCTTCAGCTTTGACAAGGTGAATATTCTCATCTGGAATAATAACTTAAACAGTGATCTCTGGCTGGAATAAGTCACCTTTGGTTTTTTGGGGTATTAAGTCCCTTGCTGGACTTCTCCAAAAGACAAAAATAAGAAAAAGGACTGTCCCAAAAGAATAGGCTAGAAACAAGGGCATGGATTTAATTCAACTAAAAACACCTAATATGCAGTCATATCCATTCCCTATTCATACCCAGAAGATTCTATCTAAATTTGAACTTCTAAAAGCAGAGGAAGAATATATTCTATATAAAGCTGCAAAAGGTTTGAACTTTGCCTACCAATGCCTACCTCTAGCACACACAAAAGCTGAATAGAGACAATTGGGAGAACACAGCACCTCTGAATTCCCCACCATTTTCTGAGGCAGTTTGACAAACTTGCCTTGCTGGGCAAGACACAGCCATCACTGAAAAAATGTAAATTCTCCAAAAAGCCTAGGAATGTTTGACACTAAAAAGAGGAACACAGACAACTGCATTCTTTGGTGAAGCAGCAACAAATCAAAACCACAGTGTTTAGCTTGAAAGTACTGATAAGAGTTGGAAAGAACACTGCAGTTGCAAAGAGAATTTGCAGAGAAATCAAGATCTCCAGTTTGGCCTATGCCCCTAGATCTCCATCAGTACAGAGCAATCAAAATACAAAATTTCTTCTTCAGTGACATCTGCAGAGACATGCCCTCAATTTCTGATTGCCTAAGACTAAAATAATTTATGAATGTGGTAGCAGGTGTGTGAGGAAGAATCCTGTAAGCTAAGCATGTCTAGGGGGAAAAGAGAGGGGGGAAAAAATCAAAGCTGCTCTGCCAGCCTGTACAGAGGAGAGTATTTCTTCTTTAAAAAATAAATAAAATAAATTAAAAGATGGAAACACTCAAGTGAATCCCCTTCCTGTTGACGGACTGCCAGAAAAACCACTTCACTGCTTCTCCCTCATCAGCTCTTACTTTCTAACCTATCTTTAGCTATTTTATAAACCGGGATTTCCCCAGTTTCTAAAGTACCTGCTTGCAATCCTTAACCCAGCATCAAAGAGACAAACATGGCCAAGCATTTCTGCAACACAAGCATGTGCATCAAACACTCAAACAGCACTTGGCATTCATTTGACTTGGTTTCCTCCTTCACACTTCCCCTGCATTCAGGATAGGACTGAATCCCTGCATCACAAAGAAGCAGCCACAGTGGTGGAAATGGCAAATATCAAATGAGAGAAAATTTAACTGGGTCACCTTCCAGAACTCCAGCAAAAGCCAAACCCACCAAAACAAATAACATAAATTCAAAACAAATAGCAAATCTAATGAGGTAGGAACAGCTGAACAAAGCTGAAAACAAAAATCCTGCAGACAGAGTCTAGACAAGCTCTGAATAGCTGACATTGGCTTAGCCACCACAGCTGGCCACTACCAGACACTGCAAAACAAAGCCCAAGGTTTAAGCTGTGCACATCACAGCTACAAATCTTCACCACACAAATGCTTTAAGAAGTCTGATGGCTGTTTTAAGGGTTGCCACTGAAAGCATTCATTCTAACTGGAAAAGAGCTTAGGCAAGAGACAAACCCTTGCCCATCTTACCACTGTGCTTCCCCATTTTTAACCCTGCCCTGACCACTGTTTTTCTACTGTGCCCAGCTAAATCTCTTGAAGACTCATTTGTCTCATCTGGAGAGCACTTGGTGCAACAGTGTCTATGCCATTAAATGGTAGTTTGCCTGCAAGCTGCTCAAGAAAGGCGCTAAATGCCTGTACAAAAATCAGACAGTGGAAAAGGCATCACAACAGATACAGCAGAGCATAGAAGTGAAAGGCTTCAGGAATGCAGGTGCACAAAAAAAGGTTCAGGATTCAGTTTGGGAGTTTTCCCCATCAGCTGCAGCACTTGCATGAATTTTCTGTTTTTCCAGCATATGGTAATGAGAAATGAAGAGATTATCTGGCTGCCTCTGTAGCACTGATCTTGCCAAGAAAATCCCCATCCCACAAGAGAAATCCTTGCTAACATGATCAAGATGTGCATACTTTCAGTGCAATAAACAGAACCAAGTTCTATCTTGGTCAGAGAGATGTGTCATAGGCTAGTCCTCAATTTCTCCTTGACTAACAGTTTAATATAGAAAATTAATTAAAAAGCAGACCAACAAAATATCCCTAATTATACTCTTCAGCAAAAAATTACACTTTTTCAATGTTTTTTGAAGGATTAAGGCAGAAAATCAATGTTTATAGATTCCTCTGTGAAGAGAACTGAGGTTTTTCAGTATTTGAGGTTTGGATGGGGTTTTTTTGGTGAAAGTGATATTCTCTCTTTGTGCACCAGTGCACCCATTTCCTCTGCTTTCTCAGATGTTCTTCTAGATGTCAAAGCCCACCAGTGCTTGTGCTGAAGTTTGCCCAAGGCACTTCACACCCACTTTGTCAAATATTCAGGATTGAGGAAGAGAAAGCATTTATAATTCACAGCATGAGACTTCATATCCAGACAAGATATCATCTGTCAGTTGCACAGACCCGAGTACCTTTCAAAAAAACCAAACCAAAACAAGCCCAAATCTTTTCAAGGCTGTAAAAGGCAAGTCAGCTTATGCAAAGATAAAGGTACTGTAAGGTAAAGTGATTTGTCCAATATTACACACTGGGTAGAGACCATGGCTCACCACTCAGGAAAACCAGTTCTCTTGGCACGTCTGGCAGTACAGATTGTGCTTCCCAGGGAATGCTTGGAGAAGAGAAGCATTTTACCTTTTTAAAAGCAAAACAATCTCCTGAATGCCTTTCCAGACACATTTCTGTTGACACTTAGCTGCTGATAGATGCAACCATTTGAAAACAAAAGTAAAGAAGTTTTATGTAGGAAATCCCAAACCCAAAATATATTGGTGACTTTGTACACTAATATTAACCTGTACTGCTGTTTTCCTTTGGAGTTCTCACTTTTGCAGCACTCATAGGAGAACCAGCATGGACAAGCAATACCATCTTAAATCAAGTTAAAGGGTAAGGATCAACAGGGAAAACACTACCCAAGCCAACCTGGGTTGGGTCTCTACTTCTACTATCATCACAGGCAAGGGAGGCTGCATTGGTGATGAGATGTCAGACTGGGTAAAGCCCTGTTTATCTCCTGTGATGGTGCATGACTTTGTTAAGACCTGTAGAAGATTTTGAAAACACCAGCCCTATACTGCTCAAATGCTGCAGAGGGAAAAAAAGTTCCCCAGGCCTGAATCAGCCACTTAACACTGTTATTCAAAGTATTCTTTAATTCTACCCCTAATCAGCATATTCCTAGTAAACTTCTGGGAATCTATCCCCAGTCCTGGTTTTAGCTTTGTGGTTTCTCATTTCAGCATCACAAAAACAAACAAACAAACAAACCAAAAACAAAAACGAACAACCAAAAAAACAAAAAACCAAACAAAAAACCCAACCCTGCCTACAGATGAGCTGCAGTACCAAAAAATCAGGTTCTCTCTCTGCCAAAACTGTGGTACACTACATCCCAGACCTACAACCTGTTTTTAATACAAATTTTGCAAAATTATTTCTCTCATGGTTTTCAAAATACCAGGAGCTCTCTGAAAATTGCTTAAAGGTTTATTTTGTTTCCAAGTTTACACATTCAACAGTTAAAGAGTTTATTTAAAAAGCATCTCAACCATCAACCTAATTCTCCAAGTCAATTCCAGGAAATTTAAGCAGATGCTTATAACAGAACTAACAACAGCATAAAAGAAGGGGTTTTGCAATACTCTTAATTGGGAAAGGAGCTCTGCCAGTGAGATCACCACCTCTTTTGCTTCTGCATCTCTCAAGAAAGCCAGGAGCTTTGCATTCCTTTTGTCACAGCTAGAACCATAAATAAACCCCCCCACAGCACACAATCTCACTGTCTGTTAAATTATGCATGCATTGAGCACTCAGAAATCCCATGACTATATGTGGAAGTGAAGAAGTGCAAGGAATGCTGACACCAAGTGGGGCCAGCCCATCCACCATCCCCAGATGATGCTACCAACCTCCTATAATCCAATCACCATCACTTGAAGGATATGTTCATATTCAGAAAAAACCCCCAAAACCTTGAAGACTCTGATACTAAAGAAATAGCACCATAAAAATATGAATCCAGAAAGCAGATCAAGTGGTGACACCAGTTAAATTAGTGACAAACAATTAAAAAGCACAGAAAAAAACAAATCAAAAAGTAGGGATAGGGGAATAACTGAATTATTCTGACAGCCTTATGCATAGATTTTGTTTTGTTTGACAGGTATAAATAAGTTCCAGCCTCTGACTGAAGGGGGGAAAAAAAAGCTTTCACACTTCATCAAACAAGCCTAAGAAATATGTATTTAAAGAAACTGCCACTAAACCATTTCAGTATATGTAGTAGAAAATAGCATGTGCTTAACTCTACAGCTAGATTTCAAGAAGTAGGTGTTGAGCAGGAGCTTGGTGGGAAAAAAGAAGCAACCATATAAGGAAACAAAACCAGAATAAAAAGAATGTGCTCTGTTGAGTTGGGCAGACATCTGTTCTTACCACACAAGGCTTGGCAACTTTCAAATTAGAGGAACCTCAGATTACCCTCTGAACCAGGAAGTAACAGGCCAAGCAAGGCTCAACACATACAAGTCAAAAGGAACACATTTCTTTATAATTTTACCTGTCTGCTTTCAAAAGCAGGTTGGATGGCAGTTCCAGGAGCTGGTTGTGCTGCACGTCCAGGACCTCCACCTGCGTTCGCTCGAGCCGATCCGGGAGCCTCGCTAACATGTTGTGTCCCGCCAGCAGCTTCCGCAGGCTACTGTTGTAAAACAACCTTAAGAGAAATGAAAAACACCAAAAATGAGAAAAATTTAAGCTAAAGAGTTCCTTTGATAACTTAAATATGGTATCATGGCTCATTACAAGAAAGTGATTCAGCCAACTGATTAGCAGACATGATATTAATTACGCACAGATCCAAGAATGTCTTCCCACTCTACACCAACTTCTTCAAAAGGTTTTCAGAGACAGGGAAGGAGGTTCACAGATGATTCAGGAGTGAAAGTAGTGACAAAGGGTTATTTTATGACACTGTATAAAACATGAATTTAGAAGCACGACAGTGAAGGAGGTAATTGCTAACAAAGGCTGCAGAAATCTGCACAGGTGGGATCCCCTAGCTAATGCAAGCACTTCAGAAGTGGGGGTGAAATCATCAGTCACCCCACAAGCTTTATAGTGCCCTACTCATCATGTGCTGACTCATAATCCAATGCAAGTCCCCACCCCCACAATTTTTCTTTCTGTTAATACCAGACTTACATAAAGCCTCCTTTCCAGTTCTACAGCAAATGAAATTTATCTAATCGGCTTTACTTTCTTGAGTTTTTACAACCAATAGATGACCTGGAGTCCCACCCCCTTGCTCCATTTTTTGTGGGGCTAGAGAGAAGGGGAAGGGAGAAGAGGGCAACATAAAGAGAAAAATAGCTGTTCTGATCAAACAGCATAGCTTAAATTCACAGGATAAGCAAAGGAATGAGGGCATGCACCTAAAGAAACCAAAAATAGAGCAACTCTCAATTTTGAACAGAAACCACTTTCAGTAAATTAAGAAAAAAAGATTATTCCATCTGCCACATGTCTTACATCTGTCTTACATGCCTGCTACTGTACTCTTTAATCTGGTGAGCCCATGCAACATGCTGACCTGCTTCAATCAAATACTCTCGAATTATTCAGCATTAAAGTAAAAATCTTCCCTCTGTCACAATGACCCAAATACACATAACAAGCCTCCCACCCTCTTCCCTACAATGCATCAGGTCATGGGATTATTGTGCCAAAATCATCAATCAAGCACGTTGAGTATTTTCCCCTTGACAGATACCGTCACTCTCGGTATCTGCATGCCAGTGTTAACAGTTATCTCACTTGGCTGGATTGTCTGAGTTATGGCCATGGATACAAGTCAACAGCCAGCCCTATCATTCCAGAAGGCTCAACACAGGGTGAAAAGACTTACCAAAGTGATAATCCTATCTATTATGTATTCCTTATTTAACTATTTTTGGTTTGCTCTATTTTTACTTGAAAACCTCTCCGTTATGGATTTGCCTTTGTATTCTATTTTTTGAGACTGGTTAATACTGTCAACACCAAATATCAGGGTAGAAAACAGAACTGGTTGACAGCAAAAAAAAAAAAAAAAAATTCCCTTGGAGTTTTTTTTTGGATGGTTGGGGGCAGCACCATTTAAAAATTTTTAAAAGAGCTGAAATTGTGCCAAAACCTCAGAGATTTTCTCTTTCCATAATTCAGAAGAACTTAGTAAATCTTTGGGGGATTTTGGTTGGTTGTTTGGTTTTTTTTTTTAATTTGCTTTCTCTTATTTTTTAAGTCAGACAAGCACTGAAGGACCTGGGGTGGCTGAAAAGAGGTTGAAGAGCATTTAACTAAACAAGCTCCTGATGAGCCTGGGATGCCTAGTTCTCGAGCTGGGTGGGGAACCAGGATGCTGGGACTGCTCTTCCATACAGGCAGCTTTCCCACTTGCCCAATTCCCACTTGAAGTTTTTGTGAAATCAATAAATTCTAATGACAAGCACGTCATTCATCATCAGCATCTTCTCAGAAAACATGGTTTGGTGTAAGCATTCTACCAACTCCTTTACTAAACAACTCTTCAAGAGAACACAATGTTGACTACAGATAGATCTTTAAAAAGAAAAACAGACACAAAGGAACAAAAACACATACAAACATCTATTCACTGATGGCAACAATATCATTTTGGCAACCCCTAATTGAAGCATTTCCTTTCTCTTTGGCAGTATGATTTTTATGAATTTGTCCTGCATAGCTAAGACCGAGTACCCTTTTTTGTTATTTTTCAGTACTTTTAAAGCTAAAACAGTTGCATTACAGTCCTGAGGACATTTTCCCTCTTCCCTTAATTGAGAAAAATGCTAGTACAGAAACCTCTATCTCAACTGCTTCAACTCTTTGTCTTCAAGGACTATTTTTCTGTTTCAAGAGGCAAACACACAGCATCAAGTGTAGTTTCTTTAGATCAGATGCAATATTCACCCCACCAGGAATATGTTGGTAACTCAAGGCTTGAACATTTGTGTTTAAGTGTCACAAGCAGCCTCCTAGGAGAGCCCTGCTGATTCACTTCACAGGTTTCCAGAATGCTATTCTATGTAGAAGTACAGAGCAGAGCACCTGAACACACTCATTCAGTTTTTACTTGCATTTACTTAATACTTAAGCATGTTGAGCCATTTGCATTTGAGTCCAGACCCAAATTTCCCCTAAAGTTTAAGATATGCAAAGCCTGCCTTTTAAATGGAACAGGACCCTAAAACTGAGCTGACTTATTAGGAGCTAAGCTATCTAGACATATACTACAAAGAAGAACTTTCAAAGATAAGCTATTTCCTGGGGTTAATGATAAGATGGCAGGAGAGACAAGTGGGATGTTGACTGTACCTATTTTCAGCTAATCATTAATCTCCCAGAGATATCCGGTATGCCTTGAAAGTCCTGGCTGTTATGGAGTGCAAATGAAAGAAAAATGAACTTTTGCACCCCCACCTTCTGAGGAGGCACAGCTTCATTTTTTTTGTGTGTGTGCATGAAAAAACAGAGGGGTTAACAGGCTGCACATCAGCCTGCTAGTTTGCTTGGTAACTCTCCTCACATTTTCTTCTGCTCATATTTTTGAAATCTACTCTTTTCCCATTTCTGACACTAAAATGGACAAGTTTACACCATCTTACACACCCACCTGACCCAGAAAAACCTATCATTCTTGGTTTCTGATGCTTTTCTGTGCTGTACAGCTCCTTAAGGAAGATATTTGTACTTGATGATTGATCCTTGTGGGTCCCTTCCAACTCAGCTTATTCTGTGATTTAGTAGCTCATGATACATCATCATCTTACACAACATCTCTTTCAAAGTGTACAGAACAACTAAAATGACAGCTCACTTCCAGGGAAGGCAGGAATTTAAAAATGCCCAACATCACCACCTAAGCAGTATAATTCACCTGGAACAGACAGCTCTCTCTAGAACAAATAATAGCAAGACCCATTTATTATTTAAACTCAACTCCTATTTTGCTTCCTCTTGACTTCTTTTTTATAATTTATATTTATCAATTTTAAGTTTACACTTCTGGAAAAGAGATCATCTTGGTAGTGAAGGCAATTGTTCTTCTTGCAGGAATTTACTTACTTGATGAGGCTTTCCCTTCTTTAAACCCTTTTTCACTCAAACAGGGCTGTGAACTGGAGTCTCCAAGCATCACTGAAACTAAACTGCAAGTGCTGAATTTCTAAACTGTCATGTAAAGTTATGGCTGTAAATATTTAATATTCAGTACTAAAAATGAAGTGCTTTCCTGCCTGAACAGCCACATGAACAGCTTCAAAGTTCAAAGGCATTACTTTCTCTGCATGAAAGTAAAAGAAGAAAGGCTAGGTGGAAGCTCGAGGCATGACGACACCCCACAAGGTAAAAATAAAATCAAACAAAAGATAAAACAGCCCTGACAGTCACTGGAACAAGCTAAACACTGAGTCAGCGATTATTTTTGAATTGTTTATCCTGTTCCCCATTGTGGAACTGGTCTGCAAGACTTACCGGGCAGGCAGCTCACGTATTCGATTGTGGCCAACATCCAACACTTCCAGTTTCCTGCTGTCACACACCCACTCAGGCAGGTTTTCCAGGTGATTTCTATGAATAAAGAACACAAAGAGGTGTAACTAAATTATAATTGAGATGTAAAGGCTATTAAGAACACAGCCCCAAGAAAGATACAGATACCTGCAGGAAACAAATCTGCTACATAGCATATTGCCCGTGAGATTCTATCATCCATCCCTCTGCAAGGGCATTACCAGTGCAATCAGGTTCTGAGTGAGGGAGCAAGAAAGCTAACAGCAGTTTTATCTCCCTACATGTGAAGTCACTAAGAAAATGGAAAAAAAAAGCTTCCAAATTACCAGGGGAGTATTAAGAGTATCACAGTACCAAAGCTGAAATCTCTCCATGGAGAAGAAAATGTCTGAGATGCTCCTCAGAAGATACTCACACCTTACACAGTTGAAATATCTCTTCAATTTCTCAAGTACACTGAAATCCACTCAACCATTCTTTTGCTATCTCACTGAATAGAGTAATTTTTTTGTGTGTGTATCTTTCAAGCCAACTGTTTTGCTTTTCTTGCATTTATCTTCACAGAAACTAACCCTTCTGGAAACTAACGTCTTGGAGGCAAGGTTTTCCAAATACTGCATGAAAACACGCAAATAGGCACTGTGAGGCACTCCTGCATCCTGCCTTAAAGACAAAAATTAGCAGCACAAGATACATGGAGGAGATTGTGTGCAAATGCATTCACATAATGACTACTTCAGTCAGAATACACAGATGCAAACTGGACATCAAGTAATAGTCAGGCACTCCAGACCTGAAGTTCAGGAATAGGATGCTTATGAAGCATGAATATAAATCAATCAGGAACTCATATCCTTTAGTTTATTCCTGCAATAGTACTCAATCAAAATATGCAATGGCAACCCCAACCCCTCTTCTCAGATAGCTTCCTTTCTCATCTCAAATGGATTTCCCAAATTCCAAGACAGCCAAAAAGCTAAGGACACCCTACCCATTTAGTTACAATGCCATCACTGCAATGAAGCACAGAAAGGGTTTTGTGATCAAAATCATGCATTCTGCACCAATTTCATTAACAAATAAATGGAGGACACAGCTTTTCAAAGATCGCTTTTCAACAAATCCCTTATTTAGTCACACCAGTGTGTTACATTTAGGACAATGTGAGTAACTCAGCTCTGATGAAACTTCCAAGTTGATGGCCACCAGCCCAGGTAGCTCACTAATTGTTATGATCACTCTCAACAGCGTGAGCACTTTACACAGGTTTTTTTAATGAATGAGATTATCACTTTAAATGCAGATGAGTAATTTCTTAAATAAGACAGCCATTAGGCACGTGTATAAATGTTTTCCTGATTCATTCCTGGAACTGTAAAACAAACTAAACACCCCCTTTTTCCATTTCTTCCCTTATCCCGCCTCCCTCATTAAGGTGAAATTTATGTATGCATTCAAATGGCAACTGCAGACATCCCTGCAGCAGCCAGGGCTGCAGAGAACTACGAGGAGCTGCAGGAGCTGCCAAACTGATGAGTAAACTATCAAACCATCACCTACGCTGGGCTTACGCTGCAGACATATCCAGAAAGTAACTTCTCAACAAGTGTCAGATTGGTGTGCTCTTGAATCATCATGTTCTAACTCCATAAGACAGGAGATCTTTAAATCATGGAAACTCTTTAACTATAAAGAAATACAAATTTTGATTTGGGCAATAATTAAAAAAAAAAAAAGAGAAAATCTATAAAAAGGAAACAGGAAAGAACTGACCTTCTGAACTGCAGGAAAAAAGCATCCTCTAACTCTGAAAATTTGTCTTTTCTTATCCCAAGGTCCAATTCCTACCCCCATTCCCACTCAGCAAGATGACAGTGAATGTCATTGTTCCATAAATCTCTTTGATTTATATTTCACAGGTCCAAGAAAAAACATATTCTTACCTAGAAATATCCATATAAGCCAGGCAATTAGGAACTGGATATACATCAAGGTGAACAAGTTCTAGGGGAAAAAATATATATAACAAGAAAAGTGGTGGTAAAGATTTGCACTTAAATGACTGTTCCATAAGAACTATTTTAAGAGTTAACACACAAAGATTTCAGACCACATCAATAACCAAAAAAAATTCTGAAGATATGGACCTTTGTGAACCCCTTGTGAGTTCTGTTTCTTTATTATGTTTTAGTACATTTGCTGTGTTACATTGTACTTGCTCTGACTGGCACTGCATAACTGATCAGGGATGAGAAAGTAGAGGATTTTAAAAGTTTCATGGCAAATTCTCATTTTTCCCATTTTTGTCACAAGAGCTGTAACTTCACCTCCGCCGCCCTCTGCCCAGAAGAGTCAGTCACAAAACTGCTCTACTTTTTTCTCACTGGTCACTAGAGATATAAGCATGGGAAGGGAACCTCCCCACTCTGGAACAGCAAGTTACAGAATACCAGAGTCCTTTAGGTCATGGCAAGATCCAGAGTATTTGTCAACACATTACATAAGCCTTGGCATGCCTGTGGAGTTCCCAGTTGCAGGCAGATCTTCTATAAAACAACTACAGCTAGTAATGTTATTATTGAAGCAATCAAAATATAGTTCACATCCTAAGGTTTCAGGTAGCTAGTGCTTAGTGTTAAGTTTAAAAAACCCCAAAACTCAAACAGACATTTGAGCCTACAGAAAAATCAATTCAAGTACAACTCTAACAAGCAGTTTCTTAGGAAAATGACATGAAAACAAGGTGGCCGAGGGTAATGAGAGGACAAGCCAGGAGGAACAGTAAGACCAAGTCAACCCATGTCAACCCATGTAACCCAAGTTGGTTACAAGACATGGGTTGACTTGGATTCTGAGCCCACACTGAACAGCACATGCTCAGATTATGTTAACTTTTCTCAGCTACAAAGATCTTGGCATGAATACTTAATGAAGGCACAGGCTTAGATATTGCTAAGATGACAGCCTTTTAAAGGCAGTTCAGACTGCTCATCAAACGCACAGTTCTCCTACTTTGCATTTTCTTTATTCCACACTGAACTACTCTAAATGATAAAAATCATGGTGCAAACTGAGTATTTTAAGTAATAGCAGTTTGCAGAGACAGATCAAACAGATCCTGTTCATGAAACACAGCAGTTGTACAACTGCATATGCAGAAGGCTGCATTATTTTTATTATCAAATACAAGCAATGAAGTTACCATTTTGAATTTCAGAGCTTTCTGGACAGGCTAAGCAGCTAGAGGGAGGAGCAAAAACTTATAGTTTTGGGTTGTCTCCTAAATGGTCACGTGTTCAAACTTGCTCAGTGCAGAGAAAAGCAGTAAATTCCTATTGATTTTAGTAGAGCAACGCATCAATGCAACGAAAACAAGTGACAAATTCAAGAACCCTCCCTACTGACATAGAGAAGAATTTCTACGATTTTCACAGTTCTTAGACCTCCAAATCGTGGTTTTTTTAGGAAGTCACTTCCAAAGCTCAGAACTGCCAGTAGCATTACACAGCACATGTGAAACCCTTTTATCTAGGACTGTGTCAAGAACCTCCTGATTATGTGCACTACACTCCACAAGCATCTCACAGAGAACCAGGTACAATGACAATACCACAGCTGCCACTCACCATTGCAGGAAGCATACAGAGCTTTGAGGAAATAGCCGCTGATTTTGAGGGTCACCAGCTGATTCCGCTCACAGTGCAACACTTCCACGTTGTTAAAAACTGTCGCGTCCAGCTCCCCAAGTTTGTTGTCTCGCAGATCCAGTTGGGTCACATGATGCAGAAAATCTACTTCATCAGCCTCCAATCTCCTAATTGAATTCAATCTTGCAGACAAAAAAAGGAGATGAGTTGTAGTTATAAGGGAGTCTCCTGCTGACAAACCATTGCTCACACTACAATCAATCAGCTGCACTGGATTAAACTAGCACGCTTTCAGGTCAAGGTTGATTTTTAATATTTTCCCCTTTGTTATGTTACGGTTTTAATCCTTTGAAAAGCAGGATAGCTATGCTCTGTAGCTTTATCCATCATGACAAAGGAATGATGACACCAAGCTCCTTTCTAAACTACTTTGAAAAGTACTGATGAAAAGCTCTGCAAGAAGCTAAGCATTACTGTTACTGTGCCTATAAAAATAAAAGATGATCTGGCTGTTATTTGTGCCCAATAGTTTGGAAAAGAACACAGCTTCTACAGTTCTTGCTGGCCTATCATCTGCTGGAAAAATCCAGCACATACAAGTAACCAGCATGTATTGGAGACCCTTGCCTTACTGAAAGGCCAAATTGAGATTTATGAATTCCCATGTATTTGCTTCTTGCCTCTCCATGCTTCACAGCAAGCAAATTCAGAGACCTGAAAATGGGTGTTGAAAGAAAACAAAGCAAAAATCCAAGACAACTTGGTCTGACAAATAAAGAGGACAGGTTTTACACATCTTCACTGCAGTGCATTGATACTGTTAGTACTCAGCAACTTCCCCAGAAGTTATAACTGAATGAGATTATCTATAGCCCCATAAAGTTTAAGACAGCAGAGCACTCCAAAGAGATCAGTATCAAATTCTCAGCTCTGAGCAGAACACTAAAATCAGTACAGTAACTTCTGCTGGCACACTAAGCCAGCTGAGTCCTCTCTACAGCAGATGACAAATACTTGTAGTTCTCCTGTTGCTCCTGCTTTCCAAGCATTGACCTCTGTGTAACAGTAGGTATATCTTGCAGTTAAAAGAATAAGGGTAATTAATATGTCCCCTCCAACACCACCTTACCTTTTATATTTTCAATTTGCAAGTAGGGCCTCTTTGTGATTTCACTGAAGCAAAGCACCTCATTGTACAGCAAGTAAAATATTTACTATTTCAGTTAGTGCCACAGAGAACCACTGTTCACTGCTAGGTACAGAAAGGATGCATCAGACAATCAGAGGGCTGGAACTGCACCACTGGAACTCATGGCCAGGTCAGCCACAAAATCCCTTCTCTGAGGCAAATTTATTTGCTTTTAACATATGTACAAACACAGACATATTTTCATCCTACCAGAAGCACTTCAGAATTCACCTACCTATTTTAGCTAAACTTATGCTGGCCCTTCCTAGACTGCAAAGTCTTGACAGCTACATGGCAGTACAGTAAAATAAGTTTTATCTTACATTAGTTTAACTACATGGTTCCAAAATTCACAGTTATATGAACCTCATGGTCCAGGCTCTGAATTGAGCCTTGACCAGCTGATTGCAGAATTTGTCTTCCCAAAAGACCATAACAATAGAGAACCACCTCATACCAGAGCCATTTGTAATAAGATCTCTTTGGACTCCTCTGAGGATATCAATAAAATACCATTACTCATGGTGGACAAGGCCTTTTAACACACCAAGAGATATTAAAATATCTGGTTTTGCTCTTTCACCTTCAATGCCCTTTTCTTCACCTCACAAATCTGTAACACTTCAGATAGAAGCTTTTTGGGCCAGAGACTGTCATGTCTATTGCATTAACACTGCAGCAACTGTCCCAAGCTCTGTTTTGTTTGATCCTTTGGTGCAAACATTCATTTCCCCTAAAACTCATTTCATATTGATCCCCCTAAATGCTCCAACTTCCTCCAAGAAGAGTGCTAAGTCACAGCAAGTGCTGGGAGTTACATAACACCACCAGAAACATGGTTCACTGGACAAACACAAGAGATTTATACCCAGAGGCAATTCTGACAGCCAAGGAGAAGCCACTTCAACACAAATAATTTAGGCTCACTAATTCTTCCCCTTTTCTGAATACCTACCTTAGATCCACATGCTTAATATGAGGCATCCTTTTTAACACCTGTAGGTTCAGGGTATCCATGCAGTTTCCTGACATACAGAGCTTATCCATGGCAGTCAGCTTCTCCAGCACTCCAGGAATGTCAGTGAACTCATTGAAGGACAAACTCACATAGCTGAGTTGATGAATATGTTCCAATTCATCGGGAAGGGACTGGAGAAAGTTGCCATCCAGCAAAAATGTCTGCAAGCTATTAGAAGAGGGGAAGGGAGAGTGAAGAAAATGAGTGACGTGTTAAATCCCATTTCCTTCCTATAAACACACAAATCTGCTGCATTTACAGTGACATACCATATACAAAAGGGCAGCAGAAAGAAACATGCTAATGAATAATGCTGTAATATCTGCTACAGAAGATATTCACCAAATAATTAAAAGCTTTGGCAACTAAGAAGTGTAGGCTGTTAGACAGTTCTATCTCCAGAACTACAACTTGTATGACAGCTGAAGAACATAAGCAAGAAGGGTTAAAAGATTTTGTTCACTGTGAAGGTGACCCTTGTGTCAAATGCTGGAGACTGGAAGAGCTCTGAGGCACAAAGCGTGCTTTCCCTCCACCCACAATTGCTTCCATATGGATCTACAAGCCAGTTTGCTCTGACAGAATCCTGTAAGTTTAAACTGTTTCTCATAGCACGAGTATGCAGAGTCATGAAACTGCTTGCTGCCTTTGTTGTTGTCAGGCTGTGTATGTGAAAGTTCTAAGAAAGTACTTGCTTGTGCATTTCTCCTACAGCTGCTGGAATGCTTCTGAGGGCATTGCAGGACACGTTGAGTTCAGTCAGGGTTGGGATACTGCAGACTGCCAGTGGGAAGTCTCCTAAATTATTATTTGAAAGGTTAAGGCTCTTCAATTTGGTGAATCTAAAAAGAGATAAGAAAAAATAAAGGAAACAAATCAGTAATCGACACTAAGTTGCCTCACAATGATTAATATAAGGCAAGTTTAATTATATACATACAAATCACGTGCATTTTTAGTTTATATGCTCAGAGCAACCAGGGAAATGACCAGACACTCCAATTCAACACCACTTGTAAGAGTCACTCATGTTAACCTGACAAAGAGGAACAGACCCTCCTGAACAACACATTAAATGCATTTTCCAATGAGTGTAACGAAGAAAAAATCCCTTGCCATCCTTATATATTTCACTTCTGTGACATCCTGTACTAAAACTACCCTTGTGGTAGTTTTACTACCAAAGGTGCAAGAAATTCTCAGATTATTTGAACACTAATTTTTTGTGGTGCTACTGACCTGTGTGCTCAGGGCCATTTATGTTTGCCTTCCAAACAAAAATTCTCATTAGAATAGGCTGTTTGGAATACAAGTGGGAAACGTTCTGAATTAAAACAGAATTTAGCACGGCTTCTGTACTGACAGAGGCAAAATTTTGCCCTTGACATGTCACAGAACTCTTAAAGCCCCTTGGTTTATGACATCAGCCAGAAAGAAAGCAACTTGCATGAGTTTGCCTTACTAAAAATGACCAAAACCATTTAAAGGAAAAACCCAAGAAGGGGACAATCCAATTAGCCAGCCTGCATGTTCAGCAAGATTATTATGGTTGCCTGACAACCACTGGGAGGTGTGCCTAAAGCCAAGTAAAAGGATGAATGAAAAGATCTGTGTCAGATTCCAATAGATGGGAGGAAGTTTCTTTTCTGGCACAGCTTATACCAGGACATTTTATCTGGACTTAATTTTCCCTTCATTAAGGATCAAGTTTTATTTGTGTGAGCAGACTTTTATATAACTTTGCAATGGAAGCAAAACTGCACCCATGAGTATTCCACATAAAAGTAATCTCCAGCAGCATGTGCCAGTGTATCCATAGCCTCTGAATCAGCCCATTCCTACCTCAGAGACCTCTGTTCTCCTCCAACCAGGAAACATGGAGAGCAAATGCATCAAGCATTAAAAGGTTAAAGAGTTTTAATAATAAGACTGAAAAATCCCTAGCAGCTATTGCAATCAACTAGCACACACAGCATTGCCTAAATCAAACTCATGTCACTGACTAAAATTCAGCTGAAAATGTAAGCAGTGCCTTGGTATGGTACTTCAGTGAGGGCTGCTGAGCCCCAAAAGCAGGCTGTAAGCACATACAGCATTTACACAGGCTTGCAGCAAACAAGGGAATGCTGTACTCTCTAGTGGTATTTTGGTGCAATGATGGCAGGAGAAAAACATAGAAAAAACATTGCCAGAGTTATCACAAATTTTGAATACCCTGTGACATGCTGGAGGCAGAAGAAGTTTGGAACAAAGTTAGATGGAGACTAAAGGAAATCTTGCAATCAAGTTAGTGCTGCAGGGGAAAAAATGCTACTGTGCAGAAACGATGACTAGTCTATCTCTAAAGGAAGAACTGTAAATTAAAAAGGAGGCAAAGGTAAGTTAGTAAGAGCTGCTAGCCAGAAAAATAAATATGCGCATTTTAAACACTATACCTTCATACTCCTCTATTTTGAGAGAAAGGACTTAAAAATCTTGAACCTAGAACTGAGACACACAATCCTGCATTTATCTTGAAGATAACTGTAGATTTAGGGCACAGGTATGCTGCTTTGAAATTTGGGGTGTTTCTGTGGTGGAACAGCTGTCCCACATCATCCTCAAAGTTAGCTGCAAATACAAACAAGAGTGCTCCAAGCACTGGACTCTGAGCCTTTAGAATATTTTCTCCCATTTAGGCAAGTACAAAAAAAGTAAATACGTGAAGATTAAGTCAAAATAACTCAGCTGCTGGAGAAACATCAAAATGTAACTTTTCCAATTTTCAAGCCAACCATGAAAAAAGAATTAACTAATTTAACAACAACAGCAAGGCTACAGACTTTACCTGTGCCACTCTGTAGTCTCGAAAGGATAAATCTCAGGGCTTTTGTCCACTAAAGAATCCACTAGAAGATCCCAAACACAATCTTGAGATAAAATTACAGAAGATCATACTAAGAGAGCAAAGAGGACTGGGGCAGCAGGTGGTAAAGGAAGCTAAGAAATACAATAACTCTGGTGTCATGTTCAGCTTCAAGGCTTTCTGCATACATTTTTGTGCATAACTGCCGTAGGTCAAAAAGGAGGAGAGGAAAAAAGTTCCCCCTACCCAACATATCTGGATTACATCTCTACTACTCTAATTACTACTCTAATCTATGCTGTACTGTGTGCTTATTAAAGGTCTTTGGTGAATAATCTAACTACTCAGGACACAAACTGAACTGGTTAACAGGTCTATGTAGTGCATCCATGAGAATGAATAGTACATCCTGTATTGGATACACTCATACAAAATACACAAAATGTACATCAAAAAATACACAAATGAAAGTTAATTGTAGAATCACATTTACAGAAACACTGAAAGATGGATACCACAGTCTTAGTTACAGTTAAGACACTAATTTAAGACATCTGGCCGGAAAGAGGTATTTTGTTCCCCCATTGCAAGCATGTTCATTTAGAAAATGCTAAAGTAATATTTCTTCCCATGGAGCATTGTCAAGTGCAGAACATTACTCAGCCAAACTAGCAGGCATTTGCTCAAAATTAAGATCTAAGTCTACCTCTCATCTTTGGCTACTCACTTCACACTATGCACATCACAAACATCACTTGTGTTATGGAGCACTGCCACGCTGCACATTTAAAATGCTGCATTGTTTAGAGTGCTTCTTATATATAGGCAGATTTACAGTCAGTCAGTCACACCAGTATCACTTGTATATCACATCAATATAAATAAGGTAGGAGGGAAGTATTTTAAAGACTCAAGATTTCTGTTGCAGCTGAGTTTGCAAACTATCAGGCTTCCAACAGATTTTACAGAGCAACATCTTCGCTGTTTTCTCACACCCAAATCTTTACTCTTATCAGAAGCAGGCACACACATCAATGCTGCCCACATGGCATTGCTAGAAAGAAAAAAAGGCACAACATTGCTCATTTGAGGCACAACAGTGTAATAACCTCACATCACATCCATACATATGCTTTTTGTCCTTCTTCCATGGTTCCAGACTTCGTTATCTCTTAGTAAAAGTCAACCTGAATGAAGAACAGCATCTCTCAATACACTATGCTCAGTTAGCTTACTAAGCTTTCTATTGTAATGGCCAATACATTAACACTTTGCTGAGCAAAAATAGTGTTTTTTGCTTTAAGCTAGAGCAAAATGTTGACATGTCAACCCTTGGATTTAAACATGCAATATGACTGAACACTAATTGCCCTAATTGAGTCAAAAACTGCCCACTTATTTAATCCTGAAGCTGCCACTTAAGGAAGGACTTTAGTTTGACATATGAAAAATAAGTAGAGGGACTAACAAGAGAAGTTTGTATCACAGCAGAGCAATGAACTGACATGCTAATTTCAAATTTAGCTCTACCTGGTGGTGTGAACAGCAGAGGAATTTTCATTACACAGTACAGCATTTGTGTTCCACTATGTTTGAAGCAAGGGGAATAGTGTATTCCAACTGGTGGTCATACACCATCATTGAAATTCAGCCATAACAGGATCATCTGACAATACTGGTCTTGCCCTACTCTTACCAAAAACAATTAAAAAGCAGTATTTTGTTACACCTGCAAGGGAAGGCATGGCTTGATAAAGAACTCAATCTAAGGAAAGCAATCACTTTCCCAAACCTATCTCCAGAACCTGGGCTCTCATGACTGTGCTGTGGTTACAGCTCAATATTATTGTCAAGCATCAACATAAGTGTCCGTCATTCTCAGCACCATTTCTGAGCAGAACAATGGTGCTTGCCTTGCAGTGCTGTGACAAGTTTTAGAACCAAACTAAAACTCGCCATCTTCTTAAACACCTGCTACTGTGGCCACTTACTTAACCACAAAGAGAATTTCCCAAAAATTCTGCCATGGCAATTTCCTCCTTGGAAATAAATGGTACAAATTACTCTCTTTCTGCAGTTGTGTTGGATTACCCTCCATGGCCTTACTGCCTAAGGGAGCTGCCAGCCTAGTGCCAGAAATACTGTCATAGCATTCCCTTTCCAGAAAGGTGTCATTGCAGAAGTCCTAAATTAGTAATATAATTCAAATGATGTTAAGATGAGTTGGTATAGTTAAGTCAAATTCAGACTACCTCCAAGCTTAACAACAAAAAAGCCTGTATTACATTACATGGTTGGTAAGAGTACCATAAAGACAAGTAAATCAAGTGTATGGTTTTGTTAGTGGAAATAACTTGAACCTACACTACTACACAGTGCAGTTCTCAGTTTCTGCACATACCTGCCACATACTGCTTCATACGGGGAGAAAGACAGAAGAATTTTGTCCCTCAGAAGAAGGACAAAATTCTTAGGAAAAAGTAGTGAAAATATATTCACTTCCTCTCTACTGGAAATTTATAATGGAAATACAAAAGGGGTGGACTTCCAAGCTGAAACCCATTTAACTACATGAAAAGAAACCCCTTACTTTGGAAGCCATATCCAAAAAACCTAGACAAATAAATTGGAGACTGATACACAATAATTGAATTCCATAGATATGTTCACTTGTTGAAACATTACTTGGAAGAGAGACTGCTGTACTTAGCCTTACAGTTCAATAAGTGAATCTAATTAATCCAAATGCAATTTCTACTTTTAGACTACACTATTTTAAAAGCACGTATCTTTTACTGCCATTTTTTTTTCTCATATCACCATTAAGTTCACTGTTCCAATATAAAAAATAAAATTAAAAAAAATTCCATGTGTTTCAGGCATTAAACCAATTTTGCAATTGTCCCCACTTAGTTATTTCCAGAGACTTAACTTTATGATTTAATTTTTCTTTAATTAAATGTCACTGATTTTTGCTGGGTGTTCACAAGGGCACTTTCTTGAGACCACAAGGATACACAGGATTTAAGGAGAACACAGTCATGAAGGTTTGGAAGAATGCACTAACAAAAGCAAACTCTTTGTTCAATGTCTTTACAACTTGGATAAAACAAAAGCAGTGAAGTTACATAAACAACAAACTACAAGTGTCATTTTTTACTATAACAAATATTAAAAAAAAAAAAATCCAAAGCTATAGAGGTGAGAAAATAAATGTAGCATTAAAATACAGCAAGCACTGGATGGGGTTTGTACTAGTAGACCTCCGGTTGTCAATACCATGCCAACCTTTCCTCTTACCCTGCTGCTTAGACAGCTGCACTTCAGTGTTTGACTTTAAGTGAAAAAGAAGAAACTATATAAAAGTAAGGTTTGCTCCTGTCCAAGACCAACAGAGTTGTGAGAAGAAGTTCCCCACATCTTCACACACCATGGAACAAGCAAAGTTAGCAGGATCTGCATACTAGGATTCATTTGAATATCAAAAAAAATCCAAAAAAATCCCACCCAAAACCAAAACCACTAACCCCTCCCAAAAAAAAAAAAAAAAAAAAAAAACCAACCAAACCCAAAAAACAACAACCCACCCCTCCCCCCCAAAAAAAACCCACAAAAAACCCCCAAAACCCCATAAACAACAACAAGAAAACAAAAGGAAAAGATAAAAAAACACCTCAAAACCCAAACATATATCCCCCAAAATAAAAGGGGGAGAAAAAAGGAGACAGCTCAAATCTTTTCCAGTGCATCTACTGGCAGTGCCCCTGTGGGGCCTGACAAGGGGGTAGATGTATAATTGACATTCATTAAACCATCCACCTTTCTCCAGTAACCTCAGTTTCATACACTGATAGCAATAATCACAAGGAGTACCTCAAGGCACTTGGAGGCCAACCAAGTGGCAGGCTGGAGACCTTCCTCCCTGCTCCTCTAGGTACAAGCTAAGATCAAGCTGCATCTCACACTGACTTCCAGCCACCTTGCCTACCGGGTTCATACCAGTTAGGTTGGCAATACTGGCTCCCCCTTGCTTCCAAGTGTTCTCTGAACAAAGATTACATTTTTATTTACCTTCTTATTGCACAATGAATTTGTAAGGATGGTTTAGTTTGAGGTCGCCTGAAATCTGGGTTTTCAGATAAAAACTGGAAGTTGCAAGGGATTTCAGAAACACTTGCATCAGCAATTCAGAGTGCTCTAGCCTTCTCATAACCTAGAGATGCATCTTCAAATTTCTGCCACTAGCCCCAAAAAGAGTTTGACCCAAGATGCCACAGAAGGCAGTGCATTTCTATAAGGGGTCTGGGAGAAAAACTATACCAACTCATCTTAAGATAAAAATCTATATAATCACTGTTAACAATTAACAACCACAATCAGAATAATACTTCATTCTTTAGATAAAACTTGCAAGCATAATTTTATTTATTTTTAAAACAACTTTTGTGTGTTATTTCTTTTTAAAACAACTTGTAGTGTCTTACTACATCTCCCTTTTCTTTTTCTTATTTTTCTTTTAAATCTGCAACAGTCTTATCTTAAAAATCCATATACTGATAACTTACTTTTCAATATTAGCAAGAAAATAATATTCTTGATGCCAACCACTTTTTCCAACAACACCAACTGAAACAATTACTTATAAAGATGAAGTGTTCAGTCCAGTGAAGCAGAGCAACAGTCAATAAAGACTATGGTCTATTCTTGTGCCTCATCTCAGAGCAACAGTACTCTGCAAAATTAGCAAGCCTGTACTCTTCTTAGCATTTCAACCAGGGAATCTCCTCTCTTCTCCAAAAGAGAAACATCCTTTCCTGTAGTTTTAGAAAAGATTCTGTGAGGGAGAACAAGTAGCATCATTTGCTACTTTTTTCAGTACAGATGAATTTTCATATGGCTTACTTGTACATATAGCATGAAATATGTATTCCCTGATAAGTAGGAAAAACAATAGAGATTGCTGTATTCACCTTTCAATATTTAGAGTGTTCACTTATGGAAGTTCACAGCTGCAGAGCATCTACAGCAACAAAAGGGGGTTGAGTGGATAGTAAAGCAAGTAGAAGTGCAGCTACTGGGAAAATGTACATCTACATCACTTTACACCTTCAGATGCCATGTACTAATCAGGACTAAACATTTTATTCATAAATGCAACAAATTATATTATTTTAACAACTGAAAGAAGCAACTGCGTAGACAAAAATAGGAATTCCTTTTTTCCTAATACATTCCTGACTGTACCTGCCATGACAGTGCACTAGTCAGCACATCATTACTATGACCCAGCTGCTTGCAAGTCAATTCAGTGGGTGGTGAAAAGTTGGTATTTTATTGTGTCTTTGACACACTTGTTCTGAAATCCAGCATTCATTAAATTACCACCCAAAGTGATTTATTAAGAGGAACTGCAGCACCAAGAACTGCTTATAGCAAGACTGATTTTCTTAGACTGTCTTGCTAACCAGGTTTTACTTTAAAATTGTACTGGGAAGGGTAGGTATGTAAATGCCAATGTGTTTTGTTCAAAACATCCAAGCACATGGCTATTTTGGAGCCTTAAATGCTTGTAGGCTTGATTCCGTGGTGCTGTGCCTCATGTGCGGCTCCAATTTAGCAATTGAGAATTTTGTAGCAAAGCCAACAGTACCAAATCAGAACAGCAGAGATTTTGAACTTGCTTTCCTGTGATTTGAAAGAACACAGTGAACAAAAAAAGACTTTTGGTTTATTCAGTGAAGTTTTACCTTGTGCAACCCCTATAAATCTGAAAATGGTTTTATGGAATTGGTTTAAAAAGAAAAAATAGATCAATCAGATGTGTGTTCACAGGAACAACGAGCTTCACTTTACATATGTTTTGATACTGGGTTTCACTAATGATTTCAAAATGTGTGGTGCTCTCCTCTTTCTAGATATTTGTGTGTTTACTCACTAGAGAAAAGCAGACATACTAGCAGTCAAGCTGGCTCAAAGCTTTTGGGGAACATAAGTACAACTCGAGTTTTCCCACCCAAGGAGAAGTCAGTTCTGTGTTTCTTAGGGCAGGAAGGAGAATGGCTTGGGAACACACTCCAGGGTCAGGCTCATGCTTTTTCTGCAGTATGGAGGCAGAAGGCAACCAGTGGAGCATCACTTTTCCAAACCCTCAGTGGGAACTACTGCTACTTCACAGAGCCCTTCCCACTGGCACAGCAATGGAAACAGTGGCAACAGCTTCCTCCAGCTACTCACTGTCTGGGTGATCCCACCTGTCCTGGGTAAAGGTAAGACTGGAGGACATCAAGCAGCCAAAGGGAAACATCAAGGGCAGGAGTTTCTGATGCACCAACTCAGGTACACCAAAACAGTGCTGTGTAACCTAATTTTTTTTTCTCCAGAAGTTCCTAGATCTGCCTTGTGTCTTTTTGCCAAGCTCAAAGCAATGGAAGCACAGCAGAATATTACTTGCCTACAGAATAGGGCCAGCTCACATAAGAATGAGAGACAATCAGTTTTATACCACCTCAGGTAGATGCCACTTCTCCAGATTCTCCTCATCTCAGAATCTCAGAAAACAGGAGTATATATTGTCATCTGAACTCTTTCACTCTTTTATGTTCAGCCTCATGTTAGTAAGAAAAAATTTAATGGTTTGTTAACTATCAGCAAGACTTATCAGCTGTTCCTACAACTGCAATACCAAGAAAAAATTAAACAGAGAATGAACATTGCCTATAACATTAATTATCAATGCTTTCTAACCCCAAACAGAATTAGTTGCAGGTACACAGACAAATCCAAACCTATTGCAAGCAGAAATTCACTGTAGGTACATAGACAAAGCATAATCAAGTATCTCCTTTACACTTTCTGATACTTAAAAAGGAAAAAAATATAAGAAGCCATTAAAATAAGAGACACTGGTTATTTGTCCATGTTCATCACTAGCTTATGCTAAAATCCCACTTGCTATCTGGACACCTATGCTGACATTCACAGTCCAGTCAGAATTTCTCTCCAGACTGTGCTCATAAGGTCTTGGAATAGCTGCCTGCTTTGTTTGTGAAGCAGACTTGCTGGGTTCATTCATCTTTCATTATGCCAGATTTTTTGGTTTTCCAAAATGAATTTGGAATGATATAAAAATACAACAGCCCACATAATCCATCTTGTACTTTTCAGTTGTTTTTCAAAGAGGAAGGGATTTAGAAATGTGGTTTAAAACATTTTGTTTGAACAGGACAATCCACAAATACAATCCTGAGGTACTTTGCAATTCACTTACCACTGAAATTAAAATCACAACTTTATATTCAGTATGGGAACATTCATCTTTGTGAACACAGAAAGGCTGCTGATTCCACAGAACACATACATTAAATCATTCAGAGCACCAATCATGCTGCTGTCTACCCATTTGTTACACTCTTGGATGAGCTGCAGTGGAAAGAACTGGAAGGTCACAGATACTAAGAAAGAAAAATAGGATTGAGCAGAGTAGAAGGAAGACAGGAACCAGACTGAATTTATGAAATCAGCGCTTCCTTTGCTTGGGGGGGGGCTAACAGAAAACTTCTTCCCTTGGTCACATGCAATACTGCTCCTATGTAGAATGGCTGCCTTTGATGGGCAGCTCACCAACTCATACTCACACGAGTCAAAGGCTGAAGAACTACAGTCTGGCCTCAGTAGGTACATAAAAACACATTATGAAAATTGCATTTTGAGCTGAAAATATCCTTCTATTTACAAGAAAAACATGAAGTTTCTTATGAAAGCCAGTCTGTTTCTAATACACAAAGTTAACCAATTTCTGAAGCATTACAGTCAGGCCAATGTTCCACAAGAGGAGGTAGTAATTTTTAGGAAAGTTCCTGCAGATCATGGCTCCAAGGACAGAGGAAGAGTGGTAGAACCATACTACTTTACCTTTGTAATTCACTAAGCGCTCTACTTGTGGATGGGCTGGGGTTTAGCCTCAGGAAGTTCTGCTTTAAATTGAGATGAGTGAGGTCTTGGCTATAAAACAGGTTGGCAGGCAGGTGCTCCAGGCTGCAGCATGAAAGATCCACTGAGCTGATGCGTTGTGATGCAACCTGGAAGTCAAGTACAACACGAATATATTAATACAGTAATTAAAAAAAAAAAAAAATTCCTTCACCCCTACACATGATAAACTGTTTTTTAAGCACATGATAAACTGTTTTTTAAGCACAGCAGAAGCCAGTGTTGGCATATATAGCTGATCTAACACAGTTTACATAATTGCTGCAAGTTATGCCATGATCTCTTTCTTGGCTTCAGTGCTTAAATCATGTCCACAGAGGACTAGCAGGAAGAAAAGAACAAAGGTTTGTCAAATTAATATGTGAAATGAATCTATTTTCTTTTATGAAGTTATGCAATACATCACAACCAGAAAAAAAAATTACATGAGCTTTAGTTTAGTCCTTTGGGTAGCACTGCCTCCTCCAAGTAAGCAGAAGTGAGGAGATAGCAGTCATCACCACTGTCTTTGTTTCATATGTCCAAGATGAAGATGGGTATTAAATGACAGAAGAAGAGTTATCCCATTTACACCTTACTGAAGAGAAAAAATAACCCAGCAGCAAAGCACCAAGCACTCATTTCTTCTCAATGAATTAGAAGACTGTTCAAAAGTGATAAAAAAATATGACAAAAACAAAACTGAGATTTGGAGGCTTAACACTGTTTTCTAGAAAGAGAAAGGTAAAACAAACACAATCTGCAGAGGCTAAAAAAAATCATATCACCTAGCACTATATATATATATATATATATATATACACATATATATATATAGCTAGTGTCATTCCACAGAGACCTATAGGAAACTTCTTCAAGTGATGGCAATACTGCCCCTTTCCATATCTCTAGGATACACCTCGGTGAACTACATCTTCCTGTTTTACTTATTTACTAAACTTCACTAAAAATAAATAAAATATCACCAGCAAAATCAAAAACAAACAAACACAAGGCTCTAATGTAGAATGCTTATATTTTCTGTCCTACACTACTGAAAATGTTCTTTCACAAAGTAGTGTCACAGACATGCTACATGGCAAAGCACCACCACACAGTAATGCAAGGCAGTGGGGACAGTGGGCAAGGAAGAGGAGCCAAATGCTAGAAGAAGGAGAGGCATTTTTGGAGCAGGCATGGCTCGACCAAAGGAAGAGAAGCAAACAACTTCACCACCATTTTAGATTTCTGGGACCACACCAACAGTGCTCAAATAGTTATGGTGTTCTGTCAGCTGCTCACACCAAAAGCAGCTATTGTTTCACTGGCCTTTTATGCTGGGATTCTGGAGGTACAAATACCACATCTAAGGGGCAAAAAGAGAAAAAGACCCAACAACTCCACATCAATGCCCAGTGACATAAGAGCTTCTCAACTCTGATGAAGGCCACACCACTCAACCTTCTGGGCTGAGACGGAGCCCCTGCTACAAGACACTTTGAAACTAAGGGCATCACATGCTGAGGAGGTAGCTTGCTACTGAAAGGAAGGCCACAGTATTATTTTTTCCTCTCCAATGCAAGGCGCACAGGCCTTAGGATAAGTGGCTGCTGTTTAAACACACATAACAGAGCCATAAGCTTCAAGGGGAACAGACACTGCAGTGTTTTTCTCCAACACAACCATTAATAATCCAGTCCTCCCACATCCATTAAAATGTGTGAAATTTTGTTACTCAATTAGTTCAGTCCTTTTGTTACTGTAGCTAGTATTTTTCTTCCCCTTGTAGTATGAGACAAGAATTATTCATAGGCTATACTGAGCAGTCATCTCTGAATGCTGGGTATTCAGTCTGTTCATGCCCACTGCTGTACAGTTCTGATCACACTGCTGACACCCGTTAAATTAAAAAGGAGGAATGTTTGATTTCAGGTGTAACACTTGTATACACTGTTGCTCCAACTACTTGTTTGGAATGTGATATGAACAGCAATAAGCAACCCAGCAGCACTTAGTAAGGCTCATTACTCCAAAAATATCTCAACAACCAGAAATGGTAACTCTGAGTGGGAATCATGATAATGCAGCCAAACAAAATCAAATATACAAATTCTACTGTTGCCCAAAAAAAGGATGCAGATCCTTTCTTAAAACTGTCAAATCCTGAGAAATAAATCTAGTTAAAAGTAATTTTGTTTTTACAGGTTGTATGTGCTGGTTATTTTTTGTTTGACTTTTTTTTAAAGGGAGCACTTTATTGTACAAAGCATTTAATTAATATTTTCATGCAATTGACAAATATTGAATGATGCTTCTACCAGAGAGATAACTGTAAAAGTTAAAACCATTATTTTAAAAGGTCTAAGTTCTGAAATCAACTGTAATTTTATCAAAGTCTTTTTGTTACCAAACAGTACTCTAAGGATTAACTCCCAAATTATTACAAGGAAAGCTCATATAAACACACATAGTTATTCTCACAGGCAGGGATAAAACTTCTCTTTCCATTGCTCAATACTGTTCTATAACAAATTCCTACAGAATAGAACAACAAGGTGAAAAAAAAAAAGAAGAGTAACAAAGGAGAACATAATTGTAATACTTTCTTTCTTTGACCAGAAATTTTCACCAGTTATTTTGAAGCTGAATATCAAAATTCTGAAATTGTGTTATTCTGAAATCAATCAATCTTGCAATTGTATACAATTGACTTGAAAATAGCAAGACTGCACATGCTTGAGTTTGCTATTGTTTATTAAAAGCAAAGACTTTTTTTCCCTAAAAGATGATGCAGTTCTTTAATAAAGCACTTTGTTTCCCTGACTCACTATGGAGAATCACTGCAGAGATAAGCTGATAAAAGGTGGGAAAATGCTGAGTAGGATATCCTTCACACTCAAAGAACAAAATGCATCTGGAGAAAAGGACATTATCTGCAGAAAGTCATGCTGCCACTGGAAGAAAACAAACCAAAAAATTTCCACTGTAAATAAATATCCCAACAAGTTATCTGGGTTGTGTTCAACACATCCATGCTCCTACAAAAATTGTGAAGAGAGTTGTGGTAGCACTGCTAGAGGGAAAGGCTTTCTGGATACACAGGGAACCTGCATTAAGTGCCTACTATGGTTTGTTTGGTGTTTTCTTGTGGAAAACTCTTAAGTATAGCTGTTGGATATGCTATATGTACATATATAAAAATAAAACCATAAGCAGCACAATTCAAAACTCCACACGCAGAAGCTGCCATGGCCGAAACCAATCCCTCTCAAATGTCTTCTCAGCATATCCCAAACTGCATAGACCCCTCACACTTGTGTCACACGAAACCACTGCTGCATTTCCAGCCCCAATAGCACTGAAGAGATGGCTGGGGCAATGACCTTCTCAGAAGATGGTACATCACCAGCTCTCAATGACAGGAGCTACAGCAAGGAGCTGTAGAGTCAAGGCTTGTCTCTGCAACACATGCAACATTTGACACCCATGCAGCTCAAACACAAAGCAAGACCCCACACTTCTTTGAAGTCTGTTTTTCAGTTGGGATATTTAATCATCAAAAAATATAAATAAACAATATGAAATACACTGCTTTCTCCAATCCCTGGATATGATTTTTAAATACTTTACAGTCTGTCATTGTGTTGCAATGTCCCCCACTGTAATACCAGAAGAGTAGTAATGGGATAAAGCCACACTGAACTTTGTACATCAAACCACAAAGTCCAAGGGAAGATTTTTTTTTTCCAGTTCCTGCTGCAACCTCAGTTATGCATCCTAGGCCTACACTGTTCTATCTTTTTTCAGTCTTCAGATGAATACAGCAAACTAACTGTAGTTTTGAAGAAGTGATACACAACGAAGCACATGTACTACAAAAAGCCATGGGTCTACCCACTGCAAACACCAGAAACCTGTAACTGTGCTTTCCATTTTCCTAGCAGCAACAAAATGCAGATTTATTCTAGAAATACCACCACAAATAATGCTGTTGCAGAGTGCTCTCCCTCCCTTGGGCAGTATTTCTTCTGCTCCTCCCCACCTGAGAGTTCCACACATGCCAAAGAAACAGGAGTCTCCCTAATATGAAAACTCACTTTTACACATGTGTTACTTATGCCACAATACACCTACAAATAAAAACAACTATTTCAAAAAGCCAGCAGTACCTCTGATGCCTAAATTCCAGGCAACACTTCAAATAGAAGAAATTTGCCAAAGTGTTCTGATTTTATTTTTTTTCTTTACTTATTATTTTTAAAAAGGAAACAGTATTCCAAGACATGTGAAAATACAGTATGGGTTCACTGTAAATCTGCTGGCAACAAAAATACAGAAAAACACTTGCATCAACCTATATTCTTGTTGCCTTTTGCTACACAGGGCTGAAAAACCACTTTGCTTTGTCCATCAGTATAATGACACCTCTGTCACTGAGCTATGCAACAAGACTGATTATGGTCTTTGTTTTAAAGCCTTGGCTATACTACAAAAATGATCTGTTGCTGACAATGGATGTCAGCAATGGGCACAGCTGAACCCAGCTGTATGGACAAACACAAGTCTTGTTTACACAAGGACATCTTTTGGTGTGACCTGTGGCATGAATTTAAACCAATGTAATTATGTCTTTTTCCTGTTTACCCTCATCCCATTACCTATAGTTCTATTCAGATAAGAAATTACTGCTTAGGACTTCAACAGAAGACAAAATAGCAAAACAGCCCACACTGTAGAGGCAGCCAAATTCCCAGTCTGTTTGAACTGAGTTGACAGTGTTAAATTATACCTGCTGTAGACATGCAATACAAAGGCAGTTTAATTTTTCTCCTTTAGGATTTGTTTTTAAACAGTTTGATAATCATCACATCCCACCGAGGCCGGCATAAGCCTTAACTAAACAGTGATATATTGTCTTGAAATACCTAAACTAACTTTGAGCAAACAGGTTCTCCTCACCTGAGAACTAACCTTGCTTCAAATCCTAATCCTCCTTTCTATTCAAACATCAAAGCCCTGCTCAGCAGAGAGGCTCCCTCCATGGAGGTGAAGCCCACAGCCAGGAAGCACATTGGTGCCCTCAGCCACAGCCAAGAGCTGAGGAACTCCTTAGCCTGTTAAACAACCTAATGCCAGAAAACTTAATGAAGGGGAGGAGGGAAAAAAACATTTGCTTTTGCTTTGAAGCCATGTATTTTCATTTTTAAATAACAACTGTTAAAATGGGTGCAGCCCAAGGGTAAAAGGGTACTGACTTTTCTGGCATCTCCTTTTTGTTTTCTTTCGAATGATAAATTAGATACATGCCAACTCAAGCTAAGGGCCTTGCACAGAAAATATAAAACCCAGCAAAGGGTTTTTTTGAAAGCTGTCACTCAGATCCACAAACCCAACAGGCACTGCCACAGGTCAGAGCAGTAATTCCCTATTAAGAGCAGAGCAGAAGTGCATGCCAGTGTGGCAGCATTCACAGGGCATTCTTGCCCCACCTCTCCTGTGCAGGTGAAGCAGCCAAAAGCCTCCAGTACAAACACCTCATGCCAGCAAGACTCAGGGGAACAAAAATAATTTAAACTTGTCACTTCTCTGCTCTCCTTATCTCTGTACAAAGTTTTATAAACAGACCAGTCACTTCTACTTTTGGCCCTTGTGCAAACCTCTAACAACTGAAAACAGCATTAGCAAATGTGTGGGGAGGGGGAAATGTGAAGGGGATTAACCAGAAGTTGGGCTCCCTCTACTTTTCATGACAGGAGACCAGAAAAAAAAAAATCAAAGATGTGAAAGCCAGTGTCCCAAGTTTAGCATAAAGATCTTGAGAGCAAGAATTTTACAAAAATGTGACATTCATCACCTGTCATTTGGAAATGCTGGGCAGTATATATATATAAAGTCATTACTAGAATATGAGTACTTTTGTTCCTCCTGGAGGAAAACTAGTCTTCTTTTAGAGATAATGTACTGATATCGATATTACCCAGGGAATGGTATCAACTCTGTACCTTGGTGGTAGTCACACTGGGATGCTCACACTAAGATCCCGCCAAGGACAAGGCTTAAGGTGTAACTTAGAGTTAAGTGACAGTAATTAGCTGTTGCATTAAGCTACCTATAATTCAGACATGTGAATCTCCATTTGGTGGAGCAAGGAATATTAACATCCTTAGAACAGCTTGACTGAAAATAATTCATTTTTAAATACTGCCAAAGAGGTGACAGTCTAATAAAAATTAAGAAAAAACCCTTTCTCTTCTTACTATTTCTGTTAGATTTATTTATTTACAAAGACAAGCTGCTGTACTGCCAAGCACGCAGACTTTGCAATGAGCAGCCCTCCAGCAAGGACTTTCTTTCAGCATTTTTTCATTTCAGCATGGGAAAAACATGCAGCAGATCCTCATGGAGGCAATGCTAAAGCACATACAAGACACTAAGTGCAAATCATGCCTGGCCAATCTGGTGGCCTTTTTATGACAGAGTGACTGCAGCAGTCAGCAAGGGAAGATCAACCACTGTCATCCATCTGGACCACTCTAAGGCCTTCAGCACAGTCCCACACAACATCCTTATCTCCAAACCATGAAGACATGGAGTTGAAGGGTGGACTATTTAGCAGATAAGGAATTGGTGGATGGATGCAGCCAAAGCTGTGGTTCATGGCTCTCTGTCAGGTGGAGGGTAGTGGCCCTCAGGATCACAGGTCTTGCAACTGGTGCTCTTCAATGTGTTTATCAACGACATAGTGAGATCAAGTGCACCCTCAGTAAGCTTACAGATAACACAAGAGAAGGAAGAGAAGCCATCCAGAGGGACCTGGACAAACTTGAAAAGTGGGCCTGCAAGAGCTCATGAAGTTTAGGAAGTCCAAGTCCCAGGAGCTGCACCAGGGTCAGGAGACAACAGACTGGTAGAAGTCATCACTGAGAGCAGCTTGGGGTTCTGGTTGATGAAAAACCAGACATGAGCCAACAACAGGCACTCATAGCCAGGAAGGCCAACTACAGGCTGGGCTGCATGAAAAGAGACGTGGCCAAGAGGGCAAAGGAGATAATTCTCCCCTTCTACTCTGCCCTTGTGAGACTCCACCTGAAGTGCTGCAACGAGGTCTAAGGTCTCTAACACAATAAAGACATGAACTTTTCAAAGCATGTCTAGAGGAAGGCTACAAAGATAATCCAAGGTTGCTCAGAGATGCTGCAGATGCCCCGTCCCTGGAAGTGTTCAAAGTCAGATTGTATGGGGCTTTGAGCAACCTGGTCTGCTGGAAGGTGTCCCTGCCCATGGTGGGAATTTTGGAACTAGATAATCTTTAAGGTCTCTTCCAACTCAAACCATTCTATGATACATTATAGATTTCAGACTCTTGCCAGTAAGACTTACACTGGAAGTTCACTTGTCTGAGTCTCCCCAGCCCCACATGGAGAGGGTGGTAGGGTTTTCTTGTTTGTGTTCAGCAAGAGATTATGCTAGGTCCTCAACTGCTGATCTAGGTTCTTTGACACAGCTGTATCATATGCATTAATTCAACAATGAGATGAACTCTTTTCAGGCCATTATTCCACTCTAACACAGAAAGGCCTTCTGATCCAAGTGGTTTGCGATACAAATAATCATGGATATAGCTCTACTGGCCTGTGGCCAAAAACTGGTCTCCAGCACTCATTCCCTCTTCTCCTTGGAGACTTTAATCCTTCTCCACTGACTAACATAAGAGGCCTAAGGAGAGTAAATGTCCCTAAAGTTAGGTTTTCCTAATAATTCCTCTCCTTTCTTCCTTGCTGCTAGACTTTGCTTGGAAAGGCTTTCAGTGTTACAGCCATTCAGTTTCAAGATCAGCTCCATTATCACACCTTACATACACCAAAATTCTGTGCAGTATGTCAGTCCCTGCAATCCCCTCCTGTCCTATGGTATGTGCTCACTGTGGACACTTGGTTCCCCTGAGCTTCAGTAAGATCAACATTACATTAATCCTCCCACTTGTTTCTACTCTTTCACTTCCAGAGATTACTGAAATCACTTTGGGATCCTTCTGGATTGAACACACCTTAAAAGATAACATGTACAACTCCTCACTGAGCTTCCAGGTGATGCTTTCCTGTAGTTATGCAAGAACTGTACAAATTCAGCTTCAACAATACCAGAACCTGATTTAGAGGCTTCAAAAGACAGCACTGGAATGCTATTCCAGATGCATGGGCAATACCTAGTTTTCTGTTCTCACTCTTGGCTGCAATACTTCAACAAACATTATTAACTGAAGGCAGCAAGCCCAAAACAAGAACCACAGACTCTCTAAATTCCAGCAAAAGAAAAAAGAACCACAACAGCAAAACTTTAATTTCTCTAAAACACAAATGAAGAGCTTCAAGTCACCATTACACTTTAAAATCAGCTGAACTGTTTAGACATGCAAAATTAACCAGCTGAGACAAAATATCAGGCTTCCCTCCTGAACCATTAACATAGACTGACTACACTGAAACACACCCAGAAGTTAATTTCCAAAATGTCAACTAACCTCTAATAACAAAAGGCACAAAAGAATAGGGTTTTCAGGGAAAGAGGAGGAGGAAAGCTTTCAAGTGTTATCATCAAAAGAGCAAGAAAACTGGCTTCAAGTTTGCTTTGCCCAATCTTCTGCTTTCACACTTGAGATGATAAGAAGCCATCAACAGCAAGAATGACCAGATATGACTTCAGAGCAAAGGTCCCAAATACTGAGGAATTCACACACACAAAGAAAAGGAAGTCAAGTTCCGCATGGAAACCAGAGGTTTGTTTATGTTTGAGTATTTGTAATCACCACCAAAAGGAAGCTGTGGGTTTATTTTTAGGGATCTATTTTTAGTGACAGCATTATCGCAATATTGTCATTTTATGGTATTCGGGGAAAAAATGGTTTCCTTGTACTAAACTTAGAGTCATCATACTTCCTGTAAGTAAGGATCAGCTCAAAAAAGGACACTAAAAAAATGAGAAAATCTTCCTGGGTTCTCTCTCCTTGACTAGATGTTGAATCAACTTTTCCAAGAGGCTAATGGTGCTGCTTAGTCTCAAGTGTGAAGAAACACAAACTGTTATTCACAAAGAAAACGAGCTTTGCTTAAAGACTATTCTCAAAAGATTCTCAAAAGATGCTGGCAGTATACTAAACTAATTTTTAGGTCATATTAGAATAAAGACTAATTTTTCAGCCTCCAAGCTCAACTGGCATAAGAAACAAACCAACTACTTCATGGTCACCTTCACAGTGACAAACCAGCAGTTTCCTGACCTCCAACCTGCTCTCAACACACACAAAACCAGGCAGCCCCAAATCACAATGGTACATTCAAACACACAGACTAAGACTATAAAGCTAAAAGGAAATGTCAGAAACTCCTAACTGCAACACAAGTAGTCTGTTGTACACAATTCCCTGTGGAATGACCACAGGTGATAACCAAGAGCAAAAGGTAAAAGCAAGAATGCTAATCTAGAAATTCAAATTGCATGGAAAATAAAATTCTCCAGAGTATTTCTCCAGAAGGTTATCCATTGCTTAGGGGGTTTAACAGACACTTGGAGACAGTGCATCCAGAGACATAAAAGTTGTCAGCACTGTAATAAGTAACATCCCAAATATTTTAAAATAAACTACTTTATCCTTGCATATGATTTTTTCCTACACTCACTGTTGGGGCTGTTCTGTGATCAAAGCTCTGCAAAAAGGTATTCTGAGCCCATTTTGACCAGTAAGCATTAGAAAAGCCTGTCCCTAATGCCTGGAGAAACAATTGAAGCTTGGTAATAAAAATCACTGCAGTGATGAACTCTGTGAAGACAGCTCAGTACAGTATCCAGAAATACATAGGAAATAGGTCAATCACCTAGAGGGCAAGCCAAGGCAAATACAATGTAGGGCTAACTTAACAATGAGATTCGTGGCTTCAAGCCCTCTTTACAGACTGGAAGCTGCACTTTGTATTAAAGAGCTCTGCAAAGTCTGTGTTCCACAATGAAGCTGGTATGGAAGTTTCTCACACAACTTTTCCTGGTTGACCATGGCTGACAGGAGAAAGACAAACACTAACAGCTGAAAGTATCTGAAATAAAGATGAAGCTATATGCACAAGTGGATATACTTTATTTCCCATCACTTTAATTAATGAGCAGAATCTTCTGTGCTGAAGGAAAAAGCAGTCCCACAGTTGATGATCTATCCCTGTCTCAAAGGTGGATGAAGCACAGCTGAAAAGCAGGTACATCTTTAGCAGTAATGCTCAATTGTTGCTTACTGCATTTCCTTAGCACAGTTTCTGTAAAATACATCCAAAAGCTAATCATCTTGGTCTCCTCTTTTGGAAATATTTTTGCAGAACTGCAGTCAAGGTCAGGAATTATTTTCTAAGTTCTGTAGAATTTATATATATATATATATATATATATATATAAATGTGGTCTGTAGCACCAAGTATGTGTTCAGAACTCTAACCTTTTCTCCTCATCAGAAGTAAATAACATATCACTAGAGCTACAGATCAGCTTTACAGGGCTCATACTCCCCTTTTTACAACAGTCTCTGTACACAACTGTCACATTTGTACTGAAAAAATAATTGGAAGACTGAGGCAGATGGTCAGAACTAGATAACTTTAGAGAAAAAGAAAAGCAAAAAGCAAAACTAGTAATTTTGCACTGCTGCTTCAGGTAGATCTCTACACAAGTTGAGGAAAGATGGAGACTACAGCTGTAGAGGCTCCTGCATTACTTACTTGTATAGCATAAGCTAAATTCTAATCTATTCTTATTTTCTGTTAGCTTCACAGTGCAAGTAAATGTATGAAGAGAGCATTCTGCACTGACATGAAAGGAATAAGGCCAACATGGCAGCATGCCCTTCTCAGCTGAATTTGCTATTCTTGCTATTTTTACTGTGTTTTAAACATAATGTACACTGACATCATCTCTCCTTTTTCACAGGCTACAGTTGTTTGGAACACCACATACTTCCATGACAGACATTAACACAGAGATAACTGTAACAGGGAAAAGAAAATATAAAAGCAGACAAGAGAAAACTCTTAAATTTTGTAGGTTTAAAATCCTATTTTTGGACATTCCTTGTATTTTCAACAGCAGGCCTCTTTTGTGTGCAAGCATCTAAGCCCCACATGACAACTTATGCCCAACCACAGCTGTCCAATTCTGGTCAATAGTGTGCAGACACACAAGGTTCTGTGCCTGCACATCTCTCCCTACCTACACAGACATGCCCTGTTCACAGCCCTTGTCCCTCATCTCCTCTCTTCCTCTACCTGCCCCACTGAACCAAGCACTAAAGCAGGAAATAATTGTCACATGAAGCTGTTGACATACTTCCTGCCCTCCTGCAGCCAGGAGGGGAGACAGAGGTTCTGTGGGGTATCATAACTCATCCCAGCAAGCCCAGTGGGGCACACTATTTACAAGAAGATAAAATTCTGTAATGCACCTAGAATAAGCTCTGCTATACTGAATTTCCTAGGCAGGCCTTGACATCCCATTTTAACTGCATGCCTTGGAACATAGAGGACTGCTAATCCTTTTATACTCCACCCAAACCACCCATGTCATGAACTGTGTCATAGGCAACACTCACAACAGAAATTTCACATGATGAAAAATTGCTAGGTTTAGCTGATAGAAGCATCCAACAGCAGACCACATCCCAAATAAAAGCCTCATAACAGCAAGCTCCACCACTCCCTAACACCGTATGTGTATAACACCTCTCTCTCTTCCACAGTAAAGGTGTAGCTTTTTAGCTTTTGGAAGTTGCAAATGAGGAACCCCCTCACCACATCCTCCTCCCTATTAAACACAAGTTCTTTGCCCTGTCCTTCTGCATTTGACATTCAAGTAGCAAACAGTGGCAGATCTGCTGTGCAAGTAATTGTGCCAGTTCCATAACTATCATGGAGAACTTTATGCAGACAAAGTTCTTTAAAGCTGTGAAGATGTTTCTTTCTTTCTCCTCTGCTCCCCCTTCCCAGTTGCATAAGCCTATTTTTCAACATTTGGCAAGAGAACGAATGCATTAGATCACAAAGGACCAAATCTGTTGCTGTTGTTTTCCTTTTAAGCTTCCTTAATAAGCCCTCCAGTTTTTGGAAAGTAAAAGGAAAGAAGTGCACTGTGGTATAGAACTATCAATATTCACGAACAAGACAGATCTCCAGCTTTTAAAAATATTCTGTTTGAGGCTAAATCAGCGTATCTAAAAGTGGCCTATTTGGAATAAGTATGTCACCAAGTTCGATATTTAGGTCAGTATTTGTGCAATAATTCTAGTCTGTCCTGAAAACATAAGTTCTGTTCACCTCAGGACACATACATATAGGAAAACCAATCCCAATACCTATTCACCTTCCAAAAATTTACAGAGGTAGAGCACGAGAGCAGTCTTGGCTGTGATAGATTCCACTGTTAGAATGAATCTGATTATACAGGAGCAATGCTTATTTTTAATTCAATTAAACTCCAGTCTCCACAAACACAAATTCAAATCTTTTCTAGCATACACATATTTATTGCAGGAGTGATGCATTAGGATTTGTCTCATTCTGAACCACCACTAAAAAGTCAACATTGCCAATATTCTGTGGGGAGAAAGGCTGCAGAGCAAGCATTCTTTGCAAGCTTCCTTTCAAGATTGAGTTTGTTATTTAAAAGTTAAAATAACATCATCTTCTAACTCTTCTGAAGTATACAGAAGATAGATATTAATTGCTTTTTCATAGTTAAAACTGAATTGAGCCATTTTAATGAAGTATTTTACCAGGGATTTCCTTCTGCATTAAAATTTATAATTAAAGCTTTCATTACACTAAGTAAGAATCAGAAGCCTCAGTTTTCAGCAGCACATAGCAGGAGCACAAAGGAGAGGAACTACTCTGAAGAACTACCACTGAATATAAGTTAACACAAATGTCACTTTCAGAACAAATGTCATTAAACAACATCTATATTTAAAATACAGTCTTAAATATTATTCATAACAACTCACAGAAGTGCAAGTACTATATACAACACCAGTATTAGGGGAAGAATCTGTAAGCACCATATGACCTAGCCCATAGCAAGCAACTAGAAGCTAAGTTTCAGAGCCATAATAGCGCCCTTCCTAAATTTGCTTGCTTTTAGAAACACAGTGCTTTACTCAGTATTTTCTTAGTTAGCATGATTGTTGCAGCAGCTTTGAACTAGATTAGTTCCCAAACACCTGAGGTAGAATACCTCATATAAATGTTGGGTTTTTTTCCCAGCAATAGCAAATGAATGTTAGTTTTCCTGAACTACAGAGCTGAAGATTCAACTTTTGTCATTTCTTTATACATGTGAATCAAGGGTGGTGCACCTTACAGTTAAGCTCTTTGACACAAACAGCACCAGCTGGAGGAAATCTGAGTTACTTTTGCAGCATTACTAGTTTCTCTGTTTCTGTTCTTCAGAAACAATGTTACTGTGCAGCACTTCCCACACGACTGCCTTGCATACAATCATGCTTGTCTCTGTTTTTCCGTCTCAGGACAGGAGCCCCAAACATCAAAAAAAACAACTTGAAGTGGCAAAATATTGTTTGAAAATCCATGAATGCAGAATGCCAATTTTCAGGTTTGGGGGTTGGGAAGTTGGGGTTAAAATGCCTTTATTTTTCCTCGAAGCATGTTTTACCAACTAAAAGAATAGCATAGAGAGTTTCTTCACTTCTGACAGTCTGAAAAGACACTTGAAACTATGTATTTTCTTTCTACACTTACATAAGAATGGGAGGTTATCATGAGTGCATGAGGATATGTTCTCATGCTGGCTATCATCCCGATGCTGTTAGTCATTTGGGTGAACCAGAGAGAAAGAGAGAAGCACAGCATGGCACAGAACAAGCTTATGCTGCCAGTAATTCAGAGGGGCTTTCTGGCCATTTATCTCTAGCTCTGAAGTTCATTGTCTTCCACTGTTTTCCTCACTCATTAGAATTGCCTTTCATTTATCTGATGTCAAACCCTCTGGAGATGAAAGGACACCACTGTCCTAGAGACAGCCCCAAAGCAGCAAGGACTCAAAAACCTGACGGACCGTGCCTCACCATCTCATAAAACACGCCTTGGGGATTTTTACCTTGAGGCTTAACAGACCTAAGCAGATATGCCAGAACAGCTTCTTTAGAAAGAATTTTAAAACTTACTAGGAGAAAAAAACCCTAAAAGACGTTTTAAATGATGCATGTGCTAGAAGGTGCATTAGTTACTGTTTGAAGAAAGTTTGACATCCAATCAAACCTTTTAAAAAGCTCACAACCTAGGCTGTATCACTGGCTATCAGCTGGATAATACATTATTGCAATCTAAAGACAAAACAGACCTAGTGCTACATAAGTGTCTCCAAGTACTGCTACATACAACTAAGTTGCTTTTACATAGTAAAGAGCATGGAGAGTCCTATCAAGTACAGAACTAATGAGCAGTTTAGGGCTAACTACAAAGCCAAATAGAGCATGCTGACAGCATAGTAAAAAAACTTCAGTTGTAGTAAGTATGAAAAATATAATGGTTTAAGATATATAAAGCTTTAGCAAAAAAGTGGCAGGGATTAAAAGATAAAACAGACAACTGCAAAAATACCTTTCAACAACAGAAAGTGGAACTGAAGAGTTAAACAAAAAAAATGCAGGCCCTAAATTCCTATAATTAATTGTGTTCTTAGCCCAGTATAAAATTTACTTTACAAAGGTTTTAGTTAGCAACCTTTTTTCACTGACAGAAAATTATTTGCTTATTACAAATAACCCAAAAATCAGTTATTAAACTAGAGAGAGGTTCAGCAACACTTCAAAGCAGGAAAAAATTCCTTTATTCTAGCAATTTAATATTTAGGTTCTATGTAAGGAATGAACTTTAAAAACCCTGACATTACTTATAGGTTTTAATAACACTGAAAAAATGCTTTTTAACTGAAATGATGACAGTTATATTTGTCATCCTTGTTGTTATAATGATCTCAGTAGATCCATCCAGCTGATAAGAAAATGGAAGAAGTTCAGTACAGCACTTTGCTTACACAACCTCAGCAGAAAGAAGTGTTGGTGTAAATGCAGAAAAAATTCACCTCCCTATTGCCTGTGCTCGTGCCTATTACCACGAGCTCTCAATCTGGGTATTTCAAAAAAACACGAACAGCAGGAACATCAGTTCTTGACAATCAAAAAGGAACAGTATTGCTGCATGGAGAAGACTGAACTGGGGGAAACTCTCCAGACATGCCATTCACAGCAGAGTTAGCAGCATCCTCACCTTTGATGCTTGTCGCAGCCATCGCAGATATTCAGTGAAGTTATCGAAACAAATGTAGTAGGTCTGGCTTTGAGGTCCAGAGGAGCTAAATGCTAAACAGTGCTGGTGCTTTTTCACTTCTTCCACCTATGGCAGAGACACAAAATTGTGAGTCAACAAGAATCAAAACCCTCTTTGCAGAACTCCCCAAGGCAAAGTTCAAGTGTGCCCAAGAGCAGATCATCAAGTAGAGCCAGACTAACCATCTCAAACAACCAAGCTGGATCTTGGGTGTCAAATATCCATGAAATCTACACAAGCAGGAATGAGAAAAGAAGAAGGACAGAGCTAACAGAGAAAACCATCAAGAACATAAACATTTTAATAGAAACTGAACACCAAAAAAGGTTTGCCAGTGAAACGCATTTAAGGCTGTTTTTATGCAACCTAAAAAAATACAATTTTTACTCCCCAGCTATTAAAAACAGGCTTAACAAAATGCTTCTCTTACAGCCCAATTAAATTCTTTGGCATTTCTCAACTTGTTAAAAAACACCCAGAGTACATCATTCTGCTACCATACACGAGAAGTCCCACACAACTTATGGTCTCAATGTCTCAGTACAGCATTTTGGAAAGCCTTTGCAAACCAGGAAGTGCAGAGTATTTATGGGGATGAGGAAGAATATTTTTTGAGCAATAATTTAAAAAACACTTAGTTCTGTGCCAAGCACCCTCCTCCCAAGCTTTGTCAGCAGAAGCCCTCAGTACATTTTTCTGAGCTTAGTTATCCTTTTCTTTTAAAATTTGTTGTCAACTTTGTGCTTAACAGTCTGCATGTTTTATATCACATAAGGCATTTCTGTGCAAAAGCTGCTTAGAAATTCCACATAAAGCAATTAAAATGGTACAGAATCTTTTCCCTTTTAAAATTAAAAGAAATATATTGAGATGAAAAGAATATTTATCTCAAAGAGAAGGCTGATGAGAACCTTAATCCTGTCCTTTCCAGCAATCTACAGCCAAGAATACAATTCACTCTCCAGAGTTCACACACTGTTGCCAAAAGAAGACAATGTTTCTACTTCAGTATCTCCCAGGAAGAGTTGGAGAATCACGTGAAGAATCATAAAAGAGGCAGGAAAAACAGCTCATAGAAGGCAGCTCTGCTTTTCACACCGCTAGTATAGAATATTAATGAATCAACTCCAGTCTGCCATATATAATACTGTGAGGCTTGTTTATCTCCAAATAACTCTTTAGAATTCAACTTACCAGTATGTAAGGTAAAGGAGGATTACTTAAGCTGTAAATTCATCCTCAAGATTATGATTCTCTTCCCATTACCTCAGTTAAACAAGCCAATAATAGTTTTCTGAAACACTGCTTAGTTTAAAACAGTGATGTTGTAATCTTACTGTCTTCACTACAGTTTCACAGAAGAGTTAAGGTTGGAAGGGACCTCCAGAGGTCATCTGGTTCAACACCCAGCTCAAGCAGGTGCACTTAAAGCCAGTTGCCCAGGACCATGTCCAGATGGTTTTTAAGTATCTCCAGGGGTGATGGATATGCCATCACCTATCTGGGTAACCCAAGGCAGTGCTCAGTCACCATCCCAGTGGGAAAAAAATATTTCCTTGTGTTCAGTCTGGAACTCCTGGGTTTTAGATGAAATCTATCAGAAAAAAGTCTGGTTTTTGCTTTTCACAAGGAAAAATGTTTGTTGCTGTTAGCTTACAACAGACCACTACTCATACAATGCTGAATACTCAAAAACTCCTCCCACTATGTTCAGAATAAGCCCATGCCCTTATTTATTAATTTTCAGAACTTAAGAATAACCCAGCATGGATAAAACCTCAATGAGGAGGAATGGCAGAGAGCATACACAACAGACCTGCATGTATCCTTTGGCTGTATGCTACTGCATACATAAACCACTTAACACTACACACCAGAAAAAGACACTAATTGTGCATCCATTGCTTTTCTTTGTAGTTTTAATTCAAATATTCTAAATCATTAAATATGACCGACCATAATCAAAAGTCATTTATATACTTTGAAAATCCCATTTATAGAAACAAGCTTTTGGATAGTCAGAATCATCCTAATTGAGTGCAATCTTCTCTTCCTAAAGAGACACGGGTTAACCAAGCAAATAAATGAAATAAAGTATCTTACTTTTCCACCAATTAAAGGGAGGACATGCATCTTTCCAGTCTGGCTCTCTTTTACTGATGAGACAATTAGGCATGTTCCACAAAGGATAGCTTGGCGTCTTGTCCATCTGTTGACTGGCAAATGTATTTTCCCTTTTCGAACATTGTACATTCCTGAGAGCTGAATCCGTTCGGAGCTGCCAGTGCTGTGGGGCTTTCCTGAAATAGAAACAAAAGCATCCACTTAATCAAAGAAAATCTTTGCCTCTTTCACTCAAGTCACCCTGAGACTTGATCAGGAAATTTTCAAGCTACAAACTGCAGCATGGCAAATGATGTACAGCTTCAAAACCATTCAAGCAGGTAATTTAATATTAGCTTCAGTACAGTCTTTTTCCATAGGTAGAAGGATATGACAGGTTGGTATGATAAGGAGCAGATCACATTAAACAATCTGCAATAACCATAGAAGCACCAATTAATGGTATCAGCCTTCTCTCTGGAACCTGGAAATCAAATGTTCATCTGCAACAATAAGGAATTGGTTCCTGTTGAGTTCACAAGGCATGCGGTAACTGCAGAAGGGGGAGATGTAGCGCATGCTGACCCATATCTTTGCATTTCCATGTCTCTCTTGGCTATCCTTCAGGTCATGGTTCAAACAGCTTCAAAAGCTTCCCAAAGAGCACAGGCCCTACCTCTCCTGCCCACACTGCTCAGTCCAAACCCCACAGCAGACACAGCACACTCAGCCATTACATTAGCAGGGGCAATGTAGATGAAATCCCTCAAAGACCCTGCTTTAGTCTGAGTAAAGATTCGTAAAGAGTGAGGTTATTTTGTGCATATTACAATGAATTCATTATTTTTAGTAATTCATATTATTAGCATAACTACCAATTAGACCAAATCTGTTAAATGACTTTAAATGTCTCAGATTCTACTAATCTAATCTACTAATAAGATTCTACTCTACAGAAAACATCGTGAGCGATGGCAACACAAAGACAAGCATCTCTCACTCTGTTCTTTCAGGATGTAAACGGGAGGCACAATTTACTCATTCTAATCTGATTTATCTACACCAAGTTACCCTATCAAACCCTAAACAGTCCAGCCCAGATTTGAGTAATCCAAATACATGTAAGTATTTGGCAAACAGAGACAAGAGCTAATCATGTTCAGGTTAAACCAGTTCAAATTTATGTAAGAACACCAGTGTCAATGAACTTTGGGAGGGAGCTCCCCTGGATAAACAAACCAAAGGGTATGTTAATTTCAAGTAGCTTCCCTATCATGATAAAAGATAAATCACTAATTTCCCCACACTAATATTTACCAAAATTCCTAAATACAAGGAATTAATAACTCATTAGGACTCCAGAAAAGCAAAGAGTTCATTCTAACACTAATATTTCAGAGCTGTGCCTACTGATCTCCAGCAGTGACAAGTGCTACACACTATTACTTCAACTTGCTATTATTCCTGCTTGCATGACAGCTCATTTGTCTCAATGAGTCTGCTCTTGCCTTCAAACTGTCTACAGAAAGATAGAAGACACCTACCACATGCCCTATCCACTGCCATTCTCTCACCCCTGCCAGCCCATGCCAATTCTTATCCTTATCTTTAAAAGCAGCCTTTTTGAATCTTCCTGCCAATTTAATGAGCAAACACTTGGCACAGTTACCCTCAAGCCTTGCTCTGCTCTAATAAACACCAGCATTTAGGCTACCAATGTCTGCCAGTTTGGATCTGCAGGAACATCACTGTTGCTTGAAGCTGAAACACGGAAACTTTAATGCCCACAAGGTATCAGCATCAAATTCAAAAATAGGTGCTCCAAGAAAGCAGTAGTTACACTGCCAAGCAAATTCATATCCAGCCACAGAAACTGTGGATTAACTCTTTGCCTAACACAGGGAAATGAGACACCCATTCCGTGCAAAGCCACAAGACAACTGATAGAGAATACAAGTGAGTAAATTAGAGCAACTCAGCCTTAACAAACACAAAAGCTGAACCAAACACTACATTTGGAATATGAAACATTTAGTTCTTAAAGTAACTGAGAATTTATCTAGCTTGTGCAAAATGCCGCAGAGCACTGATTAAAGAATTAACACAAACAACCGCATCTCTGTAATGGAGTAAAAAGTGCTTGATAAATACTAATAGCACAACTGTATAAGGAAGAGCTGTCAGGTGCAGCTGCACCTCTAAAATTTTCTTTTATGACCTGATTCCCAGGTCTGTTCTCTGACTATGTGCTCTCTAACTTCCCAGGAGAAGCAGAACATGCTGCTGATAGAAACCCCTTAAGACTGCAAGACATAAATTCAGTCTCTTGGGAAGACAAGCTCATTTAGCATTTCAACAGAACCAAATGCAACTTTCACAAACATTCAGGAACAAAAGGCATAATTTGCACTTAATCTGGGCAGACCTGTGTCCTGGAAAACACCAAACCTCAGAAATGTTTTAGGAGAGTATGAGCTCTGGCTACAGTGCTGCAGCCAAGATGCTTGGTAGGAAACACAACAGCATTCTGGGGCAATCAAGTAGTAGCATTATCCTGCCTAGTCCAGTGGTAAAAAGACTACCACGCTTGGTACTCACACTTCACAAGGAGTACTGGAAAGCTAGTCTTGGAAAAAGTTACAGGGGAAAATAAATTCAGATGCCTGAGAAATCTGCTTTCTAGGACCAGACCCTCTTGGACTAAGTACATGATGTTAGGCACAGCTATTACTGCGAAACTACTCAGAATTCTCTGAAAAATAGTTCCTAAAATTTCACATAAATTCTCAGCATTTTTAAGTCACAAGATTAGTACCATTAGTAAAGGTTTATTAAAAAAACTGGAAGAGAGCCATCACTAGAAGTATTCCTGCTAGATATGAACTGTATTTTCTCTCAAACTTCATATTTGACTAGAAAATTACTGGAATAAGAACCTTCAGTTACTCCTACAAATACAAGAAAAAAAAACCAAACCGAATCCTTTAAACTCCAAGGAGCCCTTCAAAGGATTTAAGGTGCCTTTTTCCCAGCAAGTACTGTCCTTTGCTAAGTGAAAGCCAGAAGGTTCTTGGTGAGAACATACAGAAATAAACACAGGACCAATTTCATTAAAGCAAATGATTTCTCTCTTCCATTTCTTGTCTACTTCACTACATAACCAACCATCTGGTTGCACCAGATGATCTTTCAAGGTTCCTTCCAACCTGGGCTCTTCCCTGATTCTGTAACTTGAAAAGCTCATGTTTAATATTGGATCACATGTTGTTGCCTGAGACGCAATCTGCTCACATATTCAGTTTTCTTCCTGCTTAAAGACTGTCATCATTGATATTTGATAAAACACTGTGATACTATTATCATGCAAGTGGGGAAAAAAAGAGTTAAAAGCTACTGGCTTATTTTGATTTTAAACAGAGGTTAATCAAGGACATACCAACTAGTTGTTGAACTAAATTCCTAGATTCATAAATCCGCCCAAGTATTTTTGCAGGTAACTGTGAGCAAAAGCTGTTTGAAAAGTAGCAGCCTTGCCTACTAAAAAATAAGCTTGGACAGACTAAGATTTAAAGAGCTCAGGTATTAGCTGCCAAGAGAACATAAAAGCAGGAAAAGTTTAAATGACAGTGCGCTCTGCCACAGCAGAAGTGGGACGGGGTTTGGAAAGAATGTGAAGCAATCTAAGGCTGGCTTAGATTCCTCACTTCAGGGAGGAAAGCAGCAGGTGGCAGAGTCTCCTGCAAGAGGGCTCATCCCTGACGGGCTGGGGAGTGGAGGACAAGGGAAAGGCTCAGAACTGCACCTGCCTTTTCTATGACCTGGAAAACAACCAAATCAGAAGGCAAGTGACATTTTTTTCTTCCAAGAGTATAGAAAGATGGGGAGCAATTTAGGCTACAGCAGAATGCCTTCAGGCCATGAATCAAACACCACAAATTACGGCACAACTACAGCATCACCACCAAAAATCTGTTGGTTTTGAGGTACCCTGCCTCTAACAGTGCCAGTGGAAGCACTGTTTTCAGTAAAAGCATCAGCAGTTCTGAAATTAGGTCCCTCAATTTGCCTCACAGACCTCCAATTCAAGACTTAGAAGGCTGCATGAGATTCACATATTGAGATGATTCTTCAGTTTTAACTAACCCTGAAGGAAGCAAATGAGTTTTCACAAGGGCCTGTGATAATATATCAAAGCCAACAGTCATGCAGATAAAATGGCAATGATGATCCTTTGTGACTTGAAACATAAATTTCAATCCTGCCAAAAACTTTATATTATAATTATTGTTGCACTGATCAGAGTGAAGGCAAATAAGCCAGAACATCCAGAAGAGTCATATACCAGAAAATGTTTTTCAAATGCTAAGCCCAACCAAAGCAGTTTGAGTATTTTAGCAAGAAACCATAAAAAGATTATTTTTCATTCCTGTCAAGTCTCCAAGACTACAGCAACTCCTAAGCACCCCCACAACAGGACCTTTGTTCTGTGCAAGGCATTAGAAGAGATGCCTCAAGGAATTATGAGCAGACCACTCATTTGGCTATCTTGATATTCATGGCTGAATTCCTCTCAGTTTTAACTCCTCCCAAGTCCTGGAGGGAAACTAGCGGTATTCACAAGGATAAAGAAAAGCAAGGAATTTGACTGAAACAGGACTGTCTTTAGAATCACAGAACCTACCCTGCTTCATAGGAAGCAGAATGGGACAGGAGTAATCTTTCCATGATGTTAAAGAACTAAGATCTCACCATAAGCAGCCTAGGAAGCTCCGGGTACACAACACACTGACATCCTGCTTGGTGCAGAGACTTCAAACTTTATTAAATAAATACCCACAGCCACTTGCTTTGGATTCTGGAGTAAAGCTCTTTATCCCAGCGATGAAAGGCATATGGAATACATTACCATCAGAAGTTATAAAATACCAGCTCATTATGGGACATAAAAGTACTTGGGGAGAAAAAAAAAAATCTCTCTTCAGCAATACGGCTGATTAAGTTGCAAGTACTTCGTATTCCCCGCTGTCTGAAAAGTACAGCCAATAAAGTCTGTCTTTAAAGAGCAACTTAAGACATTACCAAAATAAGAGCAGGGGAAAGTGTTGACATAAGAAACACGTTCACTTCTGTGCAGCAGGTCTTATTTTTATTACTAATATTGGTTTGATGGAATGAAAACTAAAAATTCCTCATGACCTGCATGGTGCAGGCAGCCCAGCCAGCTGGAGAGACTGCCCACCCCCCAAGCCATCTCGGGTATTTGCCAGTGGTAAAGAGAGGCTTAAGTTATTATTCAGTAGGAATAGTGTCGAAGTTTGAGACTTCTCAGAAGTGACTTAAATAACTCTGAGTGCCTAATTTAGGGATGTACTTTTCCTGCTACAGCTGGGCAGCTACAGAGATCATCATCCTCCTCTGCACAGTTTTGGGCCCCCAACCTGAGGCCAGCATTGCATCAGCCCTACCACATCAGCTGCTCCTCGCAAGGTGTCCCCAAGCCCTTTCAGACAAAACAGGCTGCTTTCATTTCTTGCTTCTCCTTTTCACTGAGAGGCCTTAGGGACAGCTCATGGTGAGTAGTTCAGCATGGAGAGCAGAGGAATGGCACGTAGGGGCCAGAGCTGTGACACAGTGGCTGCTGCTGGAGAGGATATATAATCAAACCCACCCACGGCTTTCAGCAAGTCATTTCAGAAACAAGATATTACACACACAAATATTCTGTGAATATCAATTCTTGTACGCATTGGAGCAAAAGAACACCCAAAAACCACCATTCAGTTTTGAAGATTTTGATCTAAATCCAGTTGGGAAAGCTGGGCTACTCCCTAGGGGGAGCCAGCAGGGTGGGTGGCAGCCCCTGAGTTCACACCTGGAGCACCATCCCCACCACCTCACTGAACTGAAACCAGAACAGCTCATCCCACCCTGCCTGCAAACCTGCAAATCAAAGCTCAGCGCTGGTCCTGCCTAAATACAAGTGCAGAGAGGCCTCAATTAGCTCAAAACACACAGAAAGCCCTTGAGTGTCTTTGCCCACCTTTTGGGAAACTATGCTGCAATTGCTGTTGCTGAAACCTTACTGCCAGATCATTCTGCAGATTTCTACTTTTGCTCAAGTCCTTTCATTAAATACAGATGAAACTACTGTCTGCAATGTTTCTGAAGCTTTTCAGTCATGTAAGGCTGCTTCCCCTTTCATTCTCGTCAAACTAAGGACAGCACTGATGACTTCAGGCAAGCCCCAGTGCAATGAGATAAAAATAAAGCAGCAAGTGAGATTTAAAAAAGAAAAAGAGGGTGGCAAAGGAAGCAAAAAAAAAAAAGTAAAACTTTAAACTATTGTACTGCTCTCTTTTTTTATTTGAAACTTACAAAGAAAACCTACATACAGACACATGCTTATTAGAAGTATTCTTTCTTGTCCCCACTGTCATAATTTAGAAAAAAAGGCACAAAATTAGCAGGTTTTATATTTAACTAGACCAAAGATTCACCTCACAGTCTCTACTAGCAGGCTGCTTTTGCAAAGGTAACAGACCAAGAATATATATCAAAGTTTCACCTGTCAAATCATTCCAAAATTAGGAACTGAATTTTTCCCTCAAAGCTAATTAGACTCTTAAAGATTGCTGCAAGATTTAACACAAGGCTGCAGACTGATTCTATACTGCTTGGTCAAGGAGGAACTTGGTCACCATTACACTGTTCTTAAGGGCATGTAACTATCAGCATAGTTCCATAGTTTACTCATTATACTCCTCATTTTGCTGCACTCTGTATTGTATGGGTGCTGGGGGAAACTGAAGTAGTTAAGTATCCTTTAGGAATTAGCAGTTCAAGCTCTACTACTTGAAGGCTCTACTATCTTTTCACCTGAGACAGAAAAGCAGACTCCAAATGATGAATTTTACTGAACTGTGTTAAACTCATCCTTTTCTTTAAGGAAACATTCAATATGAGACAAAACTGGCAGAGTAGAACATAGACAACCCTTTAGTCTTTGTAAAACATGCTCCTCCTACTTTACAGGAAGATCACCCTTAAAAACAAGGATTACCATTACAGATATGATACAATAAAACATAGTTAATAGTTTTATAGCCATATTCCTGCCTTATACTTCAAAGTAAATCCTCACTGGAGGAAAGGTTTGTATGTATTTAGTAATTCAGAAAATATCCCTCTTTCCCCACTGAGACAGAGTTTAGTTCACTTGATCATTCCCTTTATCTTGTTCTCAACAAGACTCACCATCTTGACACAGGAGCCCTAAAACGATGGTATCAACACTTCAAAGGATATCACAGGCAAAATGCAACAAAAATTACTTCTCTGAAAAGCTTTTCTATCAAGTGCCATGTAGATCCATGGATGATGGCTGTAATACCTCTTATGTCAAAACCTAAGTATCAAAGTATATAAGCAAATATAAGCAAAAGCTTCTGAAGGCAAACACAACAGTGATTCAGCAGAATTCATTGAAGAGTCATTGCTAACCAGCACAACTCCTACACTAGGACAACCTAATAAAGGCAACAAGCTAAAGCAGGATATGTAGCAGTGGACAGGATGCTATTTGCAATTAAAAGCACCCAAGCACAGTGGAAATTCATCTGGATTACTATGTAGAGACAGCAAACACAAAGCCTTGGAATGCAATTGCTCTGACTGTAGCAAGTGAACTCAAGATCTAGCTGCTTCAATGTTATTTTGACAGATTTTGAAGTTCAGTTTGTACAAGCAAACATCTATAAACACAGAGTGACCACCAACAAACTGAAAAGCCACCTGGTTCTTAAACTCTTCACCCCATCTATCCCTACAGACTACTCCTGCAGCTGAAACATGGGTCCTTCACATTCACTCTCAGACTTCTGCATCCCCATTCACTTCACCTGTCTGCAGGAAATCCATGCAGGCAGGGTTGTTTACTTTAGCAAAATAAAGGCACACTTGGTTGCTTTTGTTTTAAAAGGTTTAACTTTTGTATTAAAAATACAATGGAGATGCAGGCTGAATTCTGTGTTTTGTTCAAATATCTCATTTTGAAGAAAGCTTATAAAAGGGAGAGAGTCACCTAGCAAAACTCAATACCAACTCTTTTGGGAAAGAACCATATGTCACCTCTCCAAGGAGAAATAACTGAGATATCCTGAAAATGTACCATCAAGAAAAAATGTCATCTTCCTCCTGTGCTTTAACAAAGTTGCAAAATGCTGCAATATTGGTCTAGAGGCTTCCAGGAAGTCTTATCTAAAACAACTTTCCCATCTTGAACTTAGGATTCATTTAAGGAAGCTACTGACTAAGTTCTTCAGTGACATAATCTATCAAGTATTTTTGGTCAAAGTAAATTTAAAACAGAGTTAGTCTTACACTGGGAAGACTTGTGCTAAATTCTGGTCAAATTCCTTACATGTATTTCTTTAAAAGAATACTTCAGCAATATATTTCAAGTTATCCCTTATTAAGATGGCCTCAAAAAACTCCACTTTCAAGTCATACAGTCCTATGCACTAATATTAAAGAGGTGAAAATGTAATAGATGGGGCCAAATAAAAATACTTACAAAGTCACCATTACTTGCCATGACTTTCATGACAGCATGTACAGCTTCTGTAGGATGGGACCCAATGAATGCTCAACTGACCTTTCCCCTTTCTTCTCAATTCAGCCCCTATAACGCACAGCTGAACAAAATGCTGAAAATGCACTTTTTTTCTGGTGAAGTCATGCAAAAATTGAATTCTACTTGTTATACTCCCAAAGCACAATAAAGCCACAAGCACAGTAAAATCCCTGGCATCCCAAAGGATACTTATCCTGTCTAAAGCAATTGCTGTATTGGCAAAAGCTCTGAGCTAACCAACTGTTTTAGGCAAAGCTTGAGTCTTGATGGAATTGAAGAGCAAAATTACACTGAAGTTAGCAGCAGCTTTCAGGTTTTATCAGTGTTAGATGCTCAACATGAGGCATGGCAATGTAAGCTCAAAATAACCACTTGAACGCACACTCCTCTGAGAAGGAAGAATGACAGCCCCTGGCAGAAGTTCATCAGTATGCCTTAGTACTACAACAGAAATGTAGGAATCCATGCTCCTTATCAGCAAAAGCTTAGCAAACCCCCACAAGCCCGTGGAACATACCTGCCTTGCCCCAAGGAGGGAAGATGTGGGTAGTCAAACATTTTTTTAAAAAGCTACAGAGGAACACATGTGCATGCTAGGTCAAGAATTGTTTTGCATTAACTTCTTACGTAACACAAAAGTTATCTTTCAAAGTATTCTAGACTAAAATTCCATCAACTGCAAGATGATTAAGCTACTTTGTGTATATTTAAACATATTCAAGTTCCAAGTACAGTGATTTTTCTCCTTGTTCTTTCATCAGAAGAAACGACTCAGGCATCTTACATATCTAAAGGCATGTACTAATCTAAATCCTTGTTAAGGTAAAACATTTTAAGTATGACGCTTCCTACCACTGTACCAGCATTGTTTCACAGATCAAAATCTAAACTCAAGATTTATCATAGGACCCAACTGATAAATAGCTTACATCAAAATAATTCTGTAGAATATTGCAAGCACATCTATTACTAGCACATCTCAACTATGTCTAGTTTAAAAAATCACAAATAACTGTGATATGAAACTATACTGAAAAATATATAACTTGTTCAGTCAAGTCCCTCCAAAATTTAGCCCTGCAAAGAAAAGGCCAGAATTCTGGATTTGGAATTGGCAACATCTACAATCAAAAGCCACAATACCTGATAAATAAAAAGAGAGGAATTAGTATGTAACGATTGAGTGACTGCTTTAAATTGCACAAAGACAGAGAAATACAAAAGCCAGAAGAAACAGCACAAGCAATTAGTCAGAGACTTATCTGTCATTTAAAATTCAGCTTGATTAACATAAGATTTCAAGCTATTGCTAGAAGGAATTCTGGCTGACCTTATAATCCAATCTTACTCGATCATATCAGCTATTTTGTTCACAACTTGCTAGGTAAGCTCAGTCCATACATGTTATGTCTGTACCTTGGCTGCTTTTCCCATGTACTAGTCATCAATATTTCTATGTGCATGTGATTTTATGTAGGATGCTCATACAAACCTTTTGTTTTAAGGAGCTAGTCAGAGCAATAATGGGTTTGGTTGTGACTTCAGTAAGTAGGCACGGAGCACATACTCAGCAGAAAGTGAGAGCTGCAACAAGCCACAAGGACACTCTCGGTTGCCTCTTTCTCCCTCTCCTACAACACTGTAGAGACTGTTCCTAACATCACCTTAACAGCCCTTCTTTTCCACTTCTCTCTTATCAGCAAAAGCAGCTTCAAAGAACCACACAGAAGCCTGGATGATGACAAAGGAGAGACAGGATTTGCAGATACCCTCGGAAAGCTTCACTACCTGGATTTCTGCCTGCTTATAGCCATCCACCTTGTTTCCTTGCTAAAGAACACAGACCCTTTGATTCACACTAACTTGACTTCAATCATTCAAGTGTTTTCTTTTGTCAAATTTACATGACAAAGGTTGGATTATACTGATATACATTAAATGTGTGTCAGCAGCAAAATTCTGTGCCTCAGACCGCATTCCTCAGGGGGGAAAAAACAACACAAGACAGAAGGAAAGCTGATTTTATAAAGTGTGAAGAAGGGAACAGTGGGGAGAGATATGCATCATGAAGAAACATGAAAGAGAACATTTTCTCAATGCTTTTCTACCCCTGGAAACAGGCAGAGAAGATTTATCACATGCCCACAGATATCAGGTTTGACACAGTTTCTTCTCTTTGCTACCTCAGAGACTAGGAGTAACTGGATAGCATATGGGAATTGTCTAGGAGTGCACATCATACGGTTTTATTACAAAGGAGAGGAAAAAACCAGAAGACATTGGCTTTTTCCATTCCCTTTTTAAATTAAACGAACTATCACACATCTGAGTCATCGCCAAACCCAGTTTTCTGTCCAAAGCACTCCATGGGTCTGTGAAAGGATAATCACAAGTACTAGCTCATAAGCCTGACTACACGCTAAAAGTTTCTTCTTTGATGCTATACATCCCTGTAAGAAAAATGTTGAAAATTCCCACACTCACAGCAAAAGCAGGAAAAAGCCTGGACAAAGGTCCAGTTTCCCAAGTACACAGTCTGATTTGGAGCTCCTGAGGCCTCAGGAAGTTATCTAGGAGAAATCAAAACAAGTTTTGATATAAATAAATTTCAGCTTTGACAGGAAAGTGAGCGTGCTAAAAACAACCTCAAGAATTTAAATTCATCAGAGCACCACTTTAACTCTGGTTCCTGATAATTTTAGAAAAGGATCCATAAATACCCACCATGAGTCCTTTGTACAACACTAGTAGGATCAACTTGAAGCTGGGGCTATTCATCCAAGTTTTCTCCTTTCAGTGAAAATTCCCAGAGGAGTCCGAAAAGCCCACCTACATATGGGAGGATGCCATCCTCAAAGTCAAGCATCAGCTTTACTGGCATTTGAATCCAAGACCTCTCAATACCACAAGAGCAGTCCAGCTGAACAGTGTCAGTATAATACATAGCACAAGTAAGTCCATTTAAGTATATTGATTGTGGTCAGACCATAATGGTATTTCATTTTTCTGCCCTACAAATGAATGCTTTCTCTACCATTGGAAAAAATATTGTGGCTACACAGAGACACAGTAGTTAAACTGTTTACTTTGAAAAAAGATGAGCAAATGAAACTGTTCTACCCTCCATCCTTGCCCAATGCTAGCATCTGAAAACAAAATGACCCCAACAAAACCAAAACCATTCCTCTCCAAAGCACATCTTTCAAAGTTCAGCACATCCTAATCTTATTAAAACTGTATTGAACACTCCACCCTGTAATCAGGGGTAAAACCTAAAATAAGATGTCATTTAAGCAGGCTCTCCCATTGTGACCCGCCCACACCCGCTGACCAATTGTCTTTAGGCCTGGCTCCTTCCAGAGGAAGGGATCACATTACATTTGTCTTTCTGAAAGCCATTTCACAGGTCACCTCCATGCAGAGGAATGCAAATGGCCAGGCCTTTATGATCACATACCCTAATGGCAGAAATCCTCTCCTGTGCTATCTCTCTTGAACAGAGAGGAGGAACAAGATCAAAACCACCTCATTTGCTTCCCCTGTCCAGGGATCTAAGTGTGTGAGTGGAGACAGCCACACATCCACAAAAAGGAACAGCAATAAAACTCTCCTCTCTAAAACACACATGAAGCTTTGCTGTCAGAAACCACAGGAAAGGTCTGTGAACCTCTCATTCACAAACATTTGCAGGATTAAATCTGTAAAGCATTTGGACAGATTTTGAAAAGAATCCTTCCCAAAATACTATCATTTTGATTCCTCTGCCCACTCACCCTCCTTTGAGGGAGAACTGAGACTCCTGAGGACTTTTTTTTTTTTTTGACACTTTCTATTTATGTTCCATATATCTTCATCTCCACCTCAGCAAGAAAGAAAAGGAAGAAGTCAGGGATATATTATAGTTGCAGCACTTTAATTTATAGTATCACAGCAACAAGAATTTATTCAGTGAAATTTATTATTAGGAGCAAAACAATAATTAATTTAAATTACAAACTGTTTACTTTGCACATGGGAAGCATGTTGGGTACAAAATGCCAAGTATTGCCAACCTCCAAAAGAACCTTATTCTATTATACTTCAGATCTGTAGAACTCACATTTTGAGGTTTTTTTAAATGGAAGTTTCATATACAGTATTGCAACATTAACAGATTTAATGAGATAATCTAATTTCTAGGCATTTTAACTAGTAGATGATTTCTAGATAGCTAGAAGATCACATACAACTACATAAGGACAATGAGACTAAACTGAAACACCATAAAATTATTCAATGTAGCATTTTTAATGAAAAATAATCACATCACAGAATATGCTGAGTTGGAAGGGACCCATCATGATCCTTGAGTGCAGCTCCTGGCCCTGCACAGGACCATCCCCAGACTCACACCATGTGCCTGAGAGCATTGTCCAAACAATTCTTGAACTCTGCCAGGCTTGGTGCTCTGACCACCTCCCTGGGGCGCCTGTTCCAGTGCCCAGTCCTCAGGGGAAGAAACTTTTCCCAATATCCAACCCTGCTTGAAAGAAGGCTTTCCCTGGCTGGAACACCACCACCAGCAGAAGCACCTCCCCAAAACCTGAGGAATCAACTGCTTGGCAACGTAAGAAAAAGGCAACCAGTCATCAGGATTTGCTTTCAGCTTCAAGGAACACTGGCATATCTATTTTGGTTTTGCTATCAAACCTAGATGAGGAGAAGAAGGCTTGAGAACAGTCTTACACCATGGGAACATCTGCAAAGTTGTAATGGGAAGTAGGAAGGAGAGGGAGAATTGCCCCTCCAAAGCAGAAAAACATTTCCCCTTATTGCCCCAGTTTGTCTTGCTCAACATTCTACTCTAATCTGAGTTTTTGTAGTGGCCTCCTGCTGGTTTTTGAAGCAAATAAGCCAGTGACCCAGAATGTAATTAAGGGAAAGGAACTGTGTAGTTTACTTCATCCAATTTGCATTTTGCATACTAACTCATAGTATGAAAAGCTGTTTAGACATACTTTCTCTCACAGCTCTACTGAACTATTTGCTATTAGAATTGTTAATATAATGTGAGAACTCACTAGGTGAGTTTAAAAACACTTTTGATTCACGTTTACTTTAATTGTCTTTTTCCTACAAAAGCATACAGTTGTTTGGACTGCTCACAAGCAGAGAGGCTTTGAGCAAGCATAGCAACTGTACTCAAACATTTATACAACTTGGCATTTCAGCAATTCTTGGCCAGTTGTTTTACCCTATAATCCACTTTCTTTCCATCTCCTTGAAATACTTTTGCTAATCCTTTGCCTCAGGTTTTGCTACTTCCAGGGCAGAACTCACCACTGTCTCCACAAGCTGGCTTCAGCAGTGGTTCATGTGCTCCTCCCCAGCAATGACACCAACAGCCCAAAGTCCTGTTAGGAAGGCTTATCCCATAAACCAAGACCACAGTTACTTAACATGCAGAGATCACTTCCCTGAAGCTACCTTAAATTCATGGTAAAAATTATACAAAGCACATTACTAGACCAATGCTCAACCTGGAACCAAGAGTGCCGTATTAGGCACTGAGGCCTGACAAATTTCTACATTTGAAATAAACTATGGAAAGCTTGTCCTAATAAACTGTAGGGAAAAGGCCCTCAAATTTGTAGGACAGCACTAAGGAATATTCTAACATTCAGTAATATACACAACAAGCCAACCAGAACTTGCTACAGTAACAAAACTGGCCACTCTTCTCCAGAAAATAGGCTCTGCTTGAATTTGAACTTGGAGACTTGGAGATTTCAGCTCCAAGGATGCAATGATTTAGCAGCCATCACAGAGGTCTTGTCTTACTGAATCATGAAGTACAGTCTGAAGACTTCATGTAGTTTCAAAATCCTTTGAGTATCTTTGGAAAATAAACTCATCAATTCACCAGAACCTAATCACTACAGGAAACAACTTTTTAACAACTTAGCTTTTTAACTGAGAAACTTTTTTCTTCAAAGTCCAATCTGAAAGAGATATTGGTCTTAACAGATTAACTTGAAATAGTCAAATCTATGAAACTTCGTCATTTTATACTGACGGTATAGATCATCTCTGAAGAAGACTGTACTACTATACTGGATTGTTTGATTGGTTTTTTGGGTTTTTTTTGTACTAGAAGCAGTTAATTCATAATGAACATGAAGATGATCCCTTCTAAGACATTTAAAGCTAATGCAAAAAAGACATTCTGAATCCACACATGGTATTGAGTTTTCACCACATAGAAACCAATGCATGGAAAGAAAATTCTGATGTTCCCTCAGTAAAGTTTGCTTGTGGAGAATGTGGAGATCTGAGAGCACTATGCTAGGCCTAAGGATATGGGATTGAAACCCAAACTTCCATCCCTTACTTTTCTCGACTTGTAAATTTTATGCATTGTTTACCATTTTGGGGAGGGGAAAAAAAGAGGAAAAGAAAAGAAAGCACAAGCACAAAATTGCTTCTAAATCATTCTATGCAAGTTGCAAGCAGAGCAGCTGTGTTCATCCAACACTCATTAGGGGGGAAGAAATTTGTTTTGGAACAAAGTAAATACAATTCAATACTTGAAGTTAGACTTCAAAATCTACTTGCAAACCTCACAGTCCTAACTAGGTACTGTCACAATGATAACCTCAGTACAATAGCTCAGGACTACATTTATATTTCTTGGAAATAGTTGTAACAGAGAGTTTCCCTGTGACTAAATATAATCTCCCCAGAGATGCATCAGACAGGCTCATAACTCTTCTGTAAAGGAAACCTGCTGAAAGGTAAAAACATGACAGCAGCAGTTTTAGAGAGGGATCTGGCTGGAAAAATGGCAACAATCAAAAGAGTGCATTCAAGAAATCTGTCCTCTCAAAGCACAGGACTCTTTATCAAGTCACCTTCAGCTTTATCTACCCAAATAAAAAGATTCTGGTTGAATAAGGCCATTATTTGGTCTATTCTTCTAAATTTCTCCTTAAGTTAAAGGACAGCAATGCTCCAAGGCAATGCTAAATTTATTATTGAGTGAAAACAAAAGAGGAACAGAACACATTTAGGACACATTTCTCTGAGGTATATTACTGAAAGATAAAAGACACTATCAAGCACAAGACTTATCCAGCATGGCATAGATAGCTTCTTCCTGCAGATATACCTTTGACAAAAACAAAGAACATACCAGGCTGGAAAATGGGGAATGCTGCAAGTTCCAAGGCTGCTGCACGCTTTTCACCTCACCAGAACGTCGGTCTGTGGTATATTGTCTTGTTGAGAGGCTTAAAAATCCTACCCAGCTTTTACAGGAGAAGCATAAAGCCACCATACCACTAATTCACAAAAGACAACTTCAATTTATTAAAATTACATAGCTACAACCAACTCACATACTTATATAAGTTGAGTTGCTGTCTCCTCTCCTTGAGAGTTAGCCAGCACTGCAGGGTAGCAGACCAGAAGTAACATTTTAAAGAGGGCAAGCCAACAGCATTTACATTCATCTGTAGAAAAAAGTACATTCAGTCTTCATCATTAGAGATTTAATCTTCTGGCACTGTTCCTCAAATACAGCACATAACACACAAGTACAGAGTCAGAAAGGTAAAAAAACCCCATGAATCTACCAAACACAAAAATACTCTGCAACCAGATCCCTCAACCTGGAAGTAATGCAGATTTGTCTAGATTCTGTAAAAAATCCAAGCACATTGAAACTTAGGGGTTTTTTTTTTGTTATAAATTCCTTACTTGAGGAATAAATTACAAAATACTTAAACTATATTCAAGCAAAAGGTGAAAACCTTCTATGGGCAGCCACTAGCAGTTCTTGCTACTCCTCAACAGACATCCTACATCACTATGCATCCCTAGTCCCACTCTCCTCTCCATGCACACATAATGATCCAAAATAACATTTTGCAGTCTGCTATTATAATGCAGTTCGGCTGATTTTTTTTCTCTGTCTTTTTATTAATGCATTACCCCAAGACTTGTCATCCCACTGCTCTGAAACAAAAATAGTACACTTCTGAAGAGAACCGAGCCACTTGTTCTTATAAAAAGATTATCATGCCAGTACAAAGGTTGTTGTTTCTAACCGAGTTACTCAAGCATCCTGCAATAAGCCATTCAGAAGTTCATCGTTACTTGTCCAAACAGATTAGTCATATTAGTGCTGAAGCAATGGCATTATGTAAAATGCTGATCTGCTTCATTAGCTCTAAATCATATTTACAAAATGCAGCATGCTACTTCAGCATGTCTGCGGCAATCAGCAGTTAAAACACATTATTTTACCATCACCCACGATATATGAGCACATGGGTAGCCAAAGCATAGCCCACGGGTGCTGGGCTCTCACAACTGCCTGCTCACTTAGAGCACAAAAGGTACAGCCCATGGAGAACAGGAGCTGCAGCTCTCATCACTTCATCTCAGTTGTAGTGGGTTTGTGCAGAGGGGTAGCCCACAGATAGACAAAGGCAGCAACAATGTGATGCTCCATTTTCGAGACCTTGTGCACATTTATATCTGCTGATGAAACTGAGCCATTTTCCAATGGACAGAATTTAGATATTTATTCAACTTGACAGAATCAAGCTATTTAACAATGGGAGGAGAGCAGAGATGAAATAATGGGACTAGGATGTTATGAAGTGGAGCAGAGGTAGAATAAATACTGACATACCCCATTGTAAGTCTCTAGCTTACATTATCAAGTTGGCTTTGGAAACTAGGACAAGTGATCTGAATCACGACAAAAAGGCTTTCAAATATACACTGTCTGCTCTTTGTTTGGATTTGAAGAAAGCAAGCAGCTTCTCTGAACTCGTGGGTACATCCTCAGAGCTCTTGAGAGTCATTTTCAAATTACCTATTTAAGATGGAAAGTTTTCCACAGAAAACATTCAAGCAAGTTAGCCTTTGGATTTGTTTGCTGTGAGAAACGACACAGGTTATGGGTGTGCAGTCAGCAAGGTGCAATACGTAGGCCAGACAGAAATTACTGGGAAAAGAATTTGCATTATTGTTTATAGGGTGATAGTATCATATCTGGTACCCTAAACCTGGTTCCCATAGCTCACTACTTGGCGAGGAGCAGTAGTGGGGGGAAGATGTATCTTTCACAATAAGTAGATGGAAAACTTAGTCGTTCTTTCACTACCTGATACTGTAAAGAGAAAAATATGTTCCTTCAACTGGTCAAGAAAATTCATGGCTCTGGGCCAGACAAGACTGACAAACTTAATCACATCATTACCCTCCCCTTGCCCATTTATGAATCAAACTGTATTTTCAAGGTTACTGGAACTTTTGATTCTTGATACTGGCACAAGCCATGTGACAGCAGCAGAGCTTCGATGTCTGCCCCTGCTGCTCTGCATGCCCCACACACCAGCTCAACTCAGTCTCTTCCACCATGAGATTCTTAAAGACTACCAGAGCCCCAAACCTGTCCCAAGCCTACTTACCTGCCTATAGGGCCTCTTAAACAAGATTTGTTACTTTCTCACATATAAATTTGTGCATATTTAAGTTCAAAGTTGGGGTTGACAGATCCACACAAGTTACCACGCAAGCAGGAATATGTACTGCTTAACTCAAACCCTCAAGTCTACTGCATCGGCTGCACAGGAATTATCCCAACCAAGTTCCTCTATCAAGACCATGATGCCTTTTTGGTAGATGTAGAAACAGACAAGAGTCTATACTGAGACATACTTTCCTCAAAGAATCCTTGATGGCAGTGGAGGAGTTAGTTCCACTCTTCTCCAGTGTTCAAGAAAGTAATTCTTTGCACTTCAGTTTCTATTGAAGAAAGGAAATGTCAAGAGACAAGGCTAGTAAACAGATAATGGTAAACAGCATTTTTGAAGAAAACAATGCTCTACTAGAGGTGCCCCTCCCTTAAAGCAACAAGTGCTGTTCCCACCATCATCTGTATACCAAGAGGGTTAGAGGCACCTAAATGTGAAAGCCACTGGTCCTCAAAAAAACTGGAAAAAATATTCTACCTAAAATTCTGTGACTCCATTTCACATCCCTGATTTTCTTTTCTAAAAAGGACCAAATCCATAAAAGGCAAGCCATGCAGTTTCAGGAATTCCCTACCTGTGATATTAAAACCAGAAATGAGACTCTGGATTTGGTACTTTTTCTTTTTATTAGGCTTAAGAATCTGGGGAGAGAAGAGGTAGCATCAGATTTTGCTAGACAGTGATTCAGTACTACAGGGGTGAGTACAATTTAATTTCACAACTTGCATAAATTTTCCATCCTTCCATTAAAGTGTAAGATTCCCCAGTTTAAGTACTCCCGTATACAAACCCCAATTAATCCAGCAACTTCAGCCAGATTGCTGTACACAGCAAGAACAAATAAACTCAAAAACCCCCACTCCAACCCCAAAACCAAACAAAACCCCAGAACACTCCCCACCTTTTAAAAGATCATTTCTGAAAGGGATAGACATACACCAGACAGGCATCTTGAATACCAATTCTCTGACCAGATTGGTTATTTCTGGATCAGTCTTTTTGGTATGTTCTGTTCTTACAGCCATATGAAACTATTTTCCACATGCCACAGTACACATCCCAGCACCTGAAATACTAATGCTATGCCAAGTCACATGATTGCAAGGGGGGAAAAAAGTAGTATTACACCAAAACTAATAGTGTTATAGACCCTTCCTCACTATGGTCTCCCACTGGTTCCTTTTTTCCATCTTCCCACCACTAACATGAATTTTCAAGGTCAGTCACCTCTGTGTAAAGCACCAGAGGGCTGTCAGGGTTTTAAGATGCTCCAGGCAGATCTAATCTAAGAATATTGCTTCCGATTTGCAAGAAGTGGTTTTTGCTTCTTCCCCATCTGATGTAGAGCACAAATTTTGCCATCCAAGATTATCCTGCAGAGATCACCAGGAGGGCACAAAGCTCTTTCTCAGGAGCAGAGGAGCCAGCACACCTCCAGCATGCACAGTGGGGGATGCACACCACGATGAGAAGTGGCACTCAGAGATAACAAGTAGTGACACCCACCTGGTGTCAGCTATCAGGAAAGCACATACATGGAAGACCCCTCTGCTCTACATGGTGTGCTAATGTGTTACTCTAGTCTTCAAGTGCAGGAGAAGTCACCTGCTCCAATATAAAGATCTCTTTGAGACTGATTTATCTTCATCTCTTCCAAAGCCTGCAGGAAAAGACAGAATCGCACAAAGCTAGAAAGCTTAAAGTGAGTTTGTCCATGTTCATTTCTCAACCAGAAAACAGCTCCTAAGTCTTACTTGCACATGTACTTTTCTACTTGCTCTAGAAATGCCAGTGGCAAACAGAAGCATTAAACAAAACAGCTCCATGCTCAGATGAAAGATATCTTTACTTCAAACAGAGATGAGATTCCACAGCACATGCGGTTTTCAGGAACAGAAAGCAAATCTGTCACTTAGAGACAGATAAGCCCATCTTCTGAAGGGCCTTGATGCTGACAAACTTCTGCTGCTAAAAATCCAGCTCAGATAAAGTTTCTTTTCCTGAGCTAAGCCACCTTAAAGTTTAGGATGAAGTATGCTTGCAACAAAACTTCAAAGCAGCTGTATACAAAATAGAAATAAATCACATTTGCTAAGCAAAAAACAGCCTATGTGTAATGCTCTATTTTTGATGAAAAGGGGAGATGGCCCATCTCATCCACAAGTTTATGGATTATGCAAGAGCAGAGTCTTAAAGTTTAGAGCACACTATTTTATTAAGAACTAGATAAAGCTATTTTTGTTCCAACATAAAACTAAACTTACTCGGTAAGGCACAAGAAAAAGTAACCACCTGCAAGTTCTAAGTGTTCCAAATAAAAATCTTTGTCTATGGTTTCCTGGAGACAACATTCTTCTGTAACATACATAAACCATCATTTTCTTCCCAAATCCCTGTGCATTCTTAAACCAGAAAAAGAGTAATGAGTCACAGCCATAACTTAAAACAAGATTCCTAAAACTACATTGGCAACTTCAAAGTGGTAGATCAACTTCACCACCTTAAAAGGATAAAAAAACCCAAAAGCTGAAGGCTGCTGATGTTCAGTATTTTCAGAGCCACCTCAGATGTGGCATCAGCAAACACTGCCCACACAGAAATAGCTGATCCTCTCTGCAGCAGAGGAAGCAGAACTCTCAGCTGAGCAGAAATGACAATATTGCTCTTCAAATATCTCACTTGAGTTAACACCTATTGCAGCCAGAGACTACACAAATTCAAATACATACAATCCCTATTTATGTCTCAGCTGAATGAGAAATAGGCTACTCTGAAGCAAATGCAACTAAAATTTTGTTGGTTTGAGTTACTCCTGTCCATTTACCTTTCCTTTGAGATCCTTCCTCAAAAACTTGGGTATTTCACACCAACTTCAGCTTAACTTCAATATTGATCTTCATGACAAAAAGATTATTCCTACAGACTGAAAAGACTTAGGCCCTGTTTTTAAACTACATGAAATCCACTGAAGTCCTGTAACTCTTGGTTCCCTTTTTACAGCTTAAATCCAGCAGTGAAACTCCACAATCTGAGGACAGCTGGAGGATGCTTAATCTCTTTGATTTCTCAGGCTTTGTTACTAAAGTAACAAAAGGACATAAAAACTCACACCCACACCATACAAGGGGTACAGGACAACAGGACCAACTTAGCAGGGAGGGGAAAAAAGCCACAAGTGCTTCTCAGCTGCAATTCACTAGCTGTCTAAAACTAAAGTGGGGATTAAAACACAAGTCTGCACTCCTCCTCTCTCAGCCTTCCTACCAAAGATCTGCCATGTGACAGATTATAGATGTCTTTCTTCACTCAACTTCCACAGCTATTAGTGAAGAACGCAGACAGGAGTAACCCTACAGAAGCCACATTAACATACCCAGCATCAGTGGCATGACATGGAGGCAAAGAGCAGAAACAACAGTACCAGTCATAAGGTGAGAAAGTTAGGTATGCTTTGTGAACAACTGTCAAGGCACCACAAGATTTAACAAGGGTTAGCCTTGTCACATAGGAGGAAGAAAAAAAAAATCAACCAAAAAAAATAAAAAAAAATTTTGATATTTTTCATCAGTAGTTTCTCAACAGTATAAAGACAACTGCAATGCTACATTCTTTAAAGGAAAACCTTTATTCTGTCTTGTCAATTAAACTGAAAGCTTACAGAAAACACAGTAAAACTGACTATAGGATAAATTATTTGGTGCAATAAATTAAAATTCTAAATAACCTTTAAAAACTAAATTTAAAAATTAAACAATTTGTTAAATAAAAATTAGACTTTTATTACTCCACTTACCAAACAATTAAAAAAAAAAATCTGACCAACAGCTAGTGTTTAACAGTTATCCATCCTTTGACACTTACAGCATTTTCAGCCTCTCAAAAAAAATACAAATTTACTGCTTTTTGTACTCTGCTCACTGAGTTTGCCCATTTAATTTCTAAGGGCTGTCAACTTTCCCAAGTCTCACTTTTTCTAATAAATATCGCAATAGATCATGTATGCTTAGGATTGTTTCAGCGTTTCTCCACATCCATACAAGAGCTTGCAGCATAAATCACAATTTCATCTTCCTTGAACTGAAAGTCACTTTCACTGTGGGGGAGGAAGGATTAAAAGCCCCTTGTCTGATAATGACTTGTCCACATAGCAGCCTGATTTTTTTTTTTTACAGTACAGTCAATCTAATTCATCTTTTAAAGTAAGGGGAGAAGTTACTTTACAACTGACATGCTCATAACACTTTTGAAGACAACTTTTGAAGCCATGAACTAATACTTTTGAGTAGTTTCACATTAAAGCAATATACAGGGAAGCCACTCTTAAAACTTCTAGCACAGATAAGCATCTGGTGCATTCAACATCAGCCAGAGGAGAGAGAACAGCAAGCATGCTAGTTACTCAGAGCAACACACTTTTCACATTGTAGGAGGAAACAGAGTATGTTTATGCTGCTGCTGCTGCATTAGGCAGTCTAGGTCACTCTGCTGCTGCTATGGGGCTGCTTTGTCAGCAATGATGAAGCACTGAATACTATCTTTTAATAGTACTTCAACAGCAAAGCACGTAAGCCAGGTCTCAGTAGTGCAGCATCAACAGCGTCAACATGAGTTTTGCAAATTGCTGCAGCCACTTGTCTTTCTGTACAGGCAAGCAGAGTCATGTGGGCTCTGCAGAGGTGACTTATTTCTGGCTCTTTCTCTTCCATACAGGCAATTCAAATTGTTTCACCACAAGGCTGCTATCTCCCCAGCTCACTTCTGCAACAATTTCCTCCTCCCTCTCTCACAACCCGAAGGATTGCTCCCCAAGTTGCTTCCCTTTACTGACTGAAATCTCCATTAAATGCCCAGCCAGCCACCAGCTGCACACTGTTCCTCAACAATCTAACTTTAGCAATACTGAAACAGAACACTGTCCCCCACCAAAATAATATTAAAAATATCTGTCAATTGACTCCATATACAGCCACCTCACATACTGCCTCTGCACTCAGAATACAAAAGTGCACATTCCCTTAAGGTTCTTCCTCAGACCATGGTTTCTTAACACCGTGTCACCAGTTCAGCAGCAGGACCATTCCAAAGGTATTCTCATCCCTCCTACCCCCACTCATGCAGTTAATTTCCAGTGTTTCTTTCCCTTACCACCCACAGCCATGACAGTGCACTTGTTTGTGGGAACACACTGTTTGTCAGACCATGAAATTACCCTGCTACTAAACAGCTATCTTCTTTTAGTTTTTTTAAGCTACTGTTGCTCATTGAATCCTCTCAGAATCCAATACCTCGCCCATCTTCTCACCTTTTAACTTCCACACCTGCTAAGTGCAAGTGACTTCCCTCACATGTTAAAATTCAGAGAGATAACAATAGGTCAGGCAGCAAGCTCATGAACCAAATACTTTTGATCTAAACTCCCAAACTAACCATAAGCACTACACAAAATTTCATTCCATCCCTCCCACTATAAAAAATTACACCACTTCAATCAGTCTTCAGAAGTGATGGCAATGCGTGGTTTTCAGTGGAAACATAAAAGACAAAGAGAACTTGCCACTACCTGGACATGTAGCAGGAAAACACTCAGGCAAGAAGTTCTACAGCTACATGTGATTAGTCACGTGTTCATTTGCATGTCAACATCCAAATCAGAGACCAACAGCTGAAGTAATCTTTAAGATCTGTGAACAAACTCAGAAAAGGTAAAGAGTAACAACCAGTTGAATGTAACATATCCAGACCATGTGGGCTAAATCTGAACCTTTCCCATGCCGAAAAACCACTTAGGGCATGTACGAAGTGCATACTGGTCTCCAAACTACAGCTAGGGAAACCCCCAAGCACTTCCACAAAACCAGTTTAGATTATAAAAGAGCAGCACAAAACCTCCTTCAGATAGGGTTTCAAAAAGGAAGAAATTGACCACAAGTCCTCATTATCTTTTAAGTTGTATTTATTTGGAAAACTTGTTGAACAAGTTGCTTGCCTGTGAAACAAGGCATCACCAAATGTCGCAGCACTAAAGCTAGCACATTGCAGACCTTGATGTCAGTGCAGGTCTCTTATTCCTTGGCAACAAAAATCTCTGTATTATTCTTTTCAAACAAGCCTCCCAGCTGATACATCGAAGCAGAACATGCTGATTTAAATATGTGTCAAACCTTTCTCTAAAGTAGAAAGGCTGCCGAGCTGAGAGGCCACTGTGATGAAATGTACAGCAATACAGAAAGTTACATTACATGAATGTGCTAAAAGGGGCTCATGTCCTGCTTTTTGAATGCTCTACAGGCTCCCTGCCCATAGGTTTAATGCCTTGGAAATGCTATGCCAGAAAAGTGGGCTATTGTATTAACTAACCAGCAGGAAAAACAGCAACAGCCAGGAATGTCACTGAAAAGCAAGGTCATGGAAACTGAGTGCTACAGTCTAGCATCTCCATCAGATAGTCTGACACTTCTCACAGAAGTCTGACACCATTTGACTCTTTCAAGTAAATATAGATATTTCAACTTCAGTGTTTACTGGATTAATAAATGCATAGACTAACAGAGTGAGTTGCTATAGTTCACGTAAGAATGATCTAAACTAAGGCAAGAGTCTCACATGGCTATTCCTGCCCAGGCAACATGTCCTGGTGGGGTTATTTTTGTGCTGCTGTAAACAGACACATTCCATTCCACCTGTAAGGTCAGCAGCAGCACCTCTGCGCTCCCTCATCCATTTGTTTTTCATAAATTTGCTCCAGGTTGGCTTTTGTTTTAAATAACTTGCAAAGAGTTTTAAGCATTTCAGAAGCAAGGAAAAAAAGCAGCAGTTGGGTTTTACTGTGTAGCATCCCCCAAAACAATAGATATCTTTCAAGCTAAACAGTCTGCAATTCTTTTTAGCTAACTAACATTGGTTTTGGCCCCAGGTGCAAGAGAAGAAAAAGGAACAATGACAAGTTTTCTAGTGTTTTCAGTTTTCACATTGTGGATATTTATTATGCTAGGTGTCTGTGACATTGTGCAATCCTCTCACAAGGGAAAAAGACTAAGAGCAGAAAGAAATATTAAATTTCTTCTTTTTCCTGTAACCCCAGAATAGTTTTCTTATTCTCATCAGAGCAGCTGTAGTATTTGCAAGAAATAGTAACAAAAAAGGCAGCAAACTGATGAATTGGAATAATGCTTCCATTCACTTATTTGCATAAACCTTCCAAATGCCAAAAACTTTGGAAACTTAACTTGCATCTCTTAAAAGATTCTATAAACTGAGTGACAAGAATGGTGAACATGGTTTCACATACTCACAAGTAAGGTGAGAATATCAAGAGAGGAATTCGTCAAGACTTCATTAGTACCTAATTTCCATGACAACATTTATCACATAATTTCCATGACAACATTTATCACCTACTTCTAAATCAATCAGTTTATAGAACCTATTAAGCAATACAAGGTAAGTTTCCAAAGTTACATACAAATAAGTGAATGCAAGCATTACTCCAATTCATCATATTTGTTGCCTTTTCTGTTACTGTTTCTTGCAAATTCTTGTTCCAGCATCTGGAACAAGTTCTCCTTATGTTCCACAAAGGCTACAAAACCTATGAACTATGACAAGGTATCCTCAAACTCATCGTGAGGGTTTACTGTTTCACTTAAATAACTACTTTAACAAATGGCTGGGATTATGGAGAAAATTCACTGAATTCAGATAAAAACTTTAAAATGTCTCAAAATCAAGTGACAAGGTGTCACAAAGTTTTAAAACAAAACAAAAGCAACAATAATAACAACAACACATTAAAACTACTATCGACAGAAAAACTAGACTTTCATCCATACTAGCATGCCTTAAGCACATTAATCCCTCATCCCCCTACACTTGCAAAATTCTTTAAATATCACTTCTCAATTTGCTATTTATTGTTTGAGCCCCCAGGCTGCTTGCTCTCCAACTTCATATCTGAGCTCTAGAGTTAATGTGAAGAGTCAGATGGAACAGCCACAGCTCCCTGGTGGAATATCCCATTCTTGGTTAAGCTCCCTTTTTAATATTTAGCTTAGTGCCAACAGCACAACACACCAGAGATTGCTTTACAGTTGCAGTTAGTCTTGGGCCAATTATACTCCTGGTAGTTTCTTCCAAGGGGCACAGACTTGTCTACAGAAAAGAGTGAAGAAAAGCAAAACCACTGTTACCAGGCTTAGCAGTGTTTTCCCTGCTGGAGGCTCAGGTATCCTCCATGCACTGGAGTCCTACAGCATTTACTTCAACACCCTTTCTACCCTGCAGCAATCCTGCTTCAGCAGAGCCACAGCTTCACTTCTCTGCTGCAAGAGGGAGGTGAACCCAATTTGGTACTTTCTCCAAAGCCACTATCCATTCACAAAATCCTCCCATGTGATGATGTATTTGTTCACTGTTCGTGTCTCCTGTCCTCCCAGCCTAAAGTATGAACATGGAAAATAAAAGAAAATCCCAAAACTACCATGGTTCTGAGATTCACAGCTGTGATAGCTAAGACCCCTTCTTCTCAGTGCTAAGCTGCTACCTATGACATTATTTTGACAACTACAGAGTGTTTGAAAGAGCCTTCTTCCACCTCTGATCAAGGAGAGACAATACAACAAAAACAGTATTCAAGATAGAGGAATCACAGGACTGTGAGGTTACATAGCAGCCTGCTCCATCCACTACAGTAAACAAGAAAAGGTATTCCTCTCTGAAGCAACAGAGCATGGACCAGGTATTTACTAAGCCATTTCAGAGATGAAAACATTTCATTACCTCACTGTTATTACCTACACTAAAATTAACCCAGGACCTTTGAAGAAAGCTCCTCTCTGGAGACAAGATAATCACCTTTGCCCTCAAACACCAGGGAAATCTGTCCTTTGAAATTCACACCATCTGTATCTACAGGAAGGGATGCTGCAGAACTAGATACATTGTAAGTAACAGATAATAAATATGAGCATCTCTTTTAGAATAAATAACTTAAATAAGAAAATTACCTTAAGACATTTCAATAGCAATTAAACAACATTTCAGTGACTCATCTTATTATAGCAGACCACAGGAGACCAGTGTTCCATCATTAGGAAAGCTATAATGATTCACAGGCACCACAAGAGGGACAAATGTGATTCAGAGCTTTAGGCCCCTTAAAAGAGGAGAGACCTCAGGGGAATCTCCATGTCCCACAGAGCACTGGTACTTCCAGGTTCATTGCTAGCAACGTGGGAGCAAGATGTCAAGCCAGGAGTGATGGAAAATTCAACTTCACAGCCTTCCACACTGCATATTTATCAACTTCTCTCAGTTAAAGCAAGATCTTCAGAAACATCCTTGTTACTAAGCAGCCATTTGTAAAAGAGGCAGGGGAGAAAATATTTGTTTTTCAAATACCAAAGGACAAGGGAATGAAAAAAGGGTGAGGGAGAACCACACAGATAAACAATTGCTTTTCATCACACCAGGAAGTGCATAAGGACAACTTGTAATTGGTATAATCACTGCCTCTGCTTCTCATAAAGGATTAGTTTTTCTAATTACTGTAAATATTTTTATTGCCACAGTTCACACTGAAGAGTAAACAAAGCTGGGGAAGCAGCTCTCACAGTCCAAAGGACAGAAGGAATGTATCTCACAGTGCAGTCATTTCAGACTGCAAGGATGCTGCTGGCCTTGTGAGCCAGCCTCATCCCCACTCCTCTTCCTCCTCCAGCCCTCCCTCTAATAGACTGAGAGGCAACAGGCTTGGTTCTTAATGCCAGACGTGATTTCTCCCCCACTACTTCTAAATCCAGCTTCTCCATAGCTGACTGCAACACTACTCCCACCTTTCCCTCCTCTCCCCTGCAACTCGCCTTCACTTCCTTCCATTACGTTCATCCACACTTAATGAGACCAGAAAGCAACACAGCTGCCTAACAAACACACCTGCCCCACTCTGCTTGTCACTCTGCTTGTTTACACTTGCTTGTACTGCTTTGGTTTTGTCCTGCCTGTACACAGATCTCAAGGGCAGGAATTAGTATTTTGTACAATGCCTAGCATAGCAGGAACCCAATCCAATTATTCACAAGCGCTCCTGCACAATATGTTATTAAATGTCAGCTTGCCTATGTACCAATTTTATTGTTTTTAACAGTTAGGCAAAGCTAAATTCCTAATTCTGGTTATTGAAAAAGTCAGCTTACACTTCGAAGCTTAAGAAAACCAACCAAACAAAACACATAAGGGAAAAAAAACCAAACCACCACCTCGACTCCAAAAAAAAAAAGTTTGCTCTGAAGATTTCTCCACCTCTCTCTCATCCTAAACCTATTTGTTCTATCAATGCTACTGAATTAGAAAAAATGAAAAAAAAAAAAGAAAATAAAAAAATCAGCACTGAAGGAAAGCCATGCCTTTTTCTGAAGTGAACTAGGTATTTAAGGCCTTCTAAGCTGAAAAACAGTATTTCAACATAGTTTTATGAGATGGTAAAATAAGTCCATTCATACCAAATCAACTTGTTTTCAACCAAAACAGATGTAAACTCATCCCTCCAGAAACACAGATCTTTTGCAAGCAGTTGAAAATGGCAATTCTGCTAAAGACTTCTGGCAAGCTTTTGATAGCTTCTTCATACTGTGCAGTGAAATACTATGAAATGAACTGGTCAGCAGGCCATAAAAGATGCAGAAGGCTCAAGGTGAGCCAAGTCTCCTGAGAGCCAGCAGGGATGCTTTCAGTGGCAAGCATAACAGAAGTCAGAGGGAGCAGCAAATAACGGAGGGCCTGGTCATAATGCACAGTCCACGAGAGGAGCTGCAGAGGATGAAAGCACACACCAGCCAATGTGTGAAGAAGCCATGAATGATCATGCAGGTTCAGGTACCAAACCAGCTGACACCTCTGACAGCCCTCAGAGGCCAGAGCACCAAGGACAGCTGTAACTGCATCTCATTAACTGGTGAGAGATTTCCTTCCCAGCAACTACTGCCTCTACCTTGACTGGTGACTGTCAGTTTTGTGGGTGGTGTTTTTAGTGGAACATCACTGTAAATCCACAAAGAGGTGCAAGGCAAGTGATCCTATAAAGACTCCTCTTAAAGAGAGTTCAGCCAAAGAAAGTCTTGTGGTACCAATGGAATATCTAATCTGGTGGCAGCTATGAATGGAGGGGAGGGGGAAAAAATTGTTTCCCACAAGGATGAGTTTACAAGTAGCTAAAAAACATAATTCTGCAAAAGTAATAGACCCTGGCTTCCAGAAAACTATTAGCAGGCCTAGATGAAATTCAGATCTTTTTGGCTAAGTGGGAATGGCTAGTCATCAGCCAGTATGTGAAATATTTTGAAGCCATTTAATTTAGAAAGACCTCCTTTTACTTCTATGCAGCTGGGGAAAACAAACAAATAAAAATCCCCACAACAGCAACGAAAAATACATTCAGCATGTACTAACCCAACACGCATGGTGGTCTTGACAACAGGTCAGATTTCACATCCTTGTATAGCAATTTTAAACATATGAGTCTAGTCTGTTTTCCCACCTGAGTCAGAAAACCTCCCTACTACTAGGTCAAAAGGGCTGACTTCATCCTTGAGAATATAAATAGACAATAGTAAATAGGATTAATAATGTTGTAGTACTGGTACAACTCCTAGTAAAATAAAAAGCCAGCTCTGGAATCCACAGTTTAAAGTAAAATGAGATCTGATAATAGGGAAAAAATAAAATAAAAAGATTGAAGACCAATCTTTAAGTGAAATTTATGAACCGTGATTTATTTAGTTGATTAAAAGGAAAAGGGGCAATTCAGTATTCAAGTCTCCTCTCTCCTAGATGAAAAATTCAAGAATTCCAGACTTAGAAATATGTAACAACAGACAATGAAGAAAGCTGAAATTAAACATGTTAGACTACAAGACAAAGCAAAATAAGTGTTTTCTTAACAGTAACATAACTTAAAAGCCCCCCCAAGAATCCTGCAGGACACAGGAGTACATTTTACACACACACACACTGCATTTTTGATTGGGTGCTAGAAACTTTTCTAAAACAGAAAGTCTTTCCAAACAAAACTTCACATAAAGGACTTGTAAAACTTAAGCAAGAAGCTGGACTAGCTCATAGGAAGTTCCTTTCACCATGCAATTGATCATTTATTCTTTCAGGCTCATGGTAGAGAACCTCGCTGATCAGCAGGGAGCTGAAAATATATGTCGTTTTGTTACACCAAATCTGGGTAAAGTTCAGGCACTCTGCACTCTCCAAAGGCTGGGGTCTCAAAAAAAAAAAAAACAATCTCAACCTAAGCCATTATCAACCAAAGCAACAGTTGAAGTTGTTAAAATGATAACCACAGATGCTAAAAAGACTCACTTCTGAAGGAGTGCATCCTTCCAGCTGTGTAATGGCTCAACACCAAAGCTTCCAGTTCTTTTAAAAACTTCAGTACAAGAAGCCAGATGTGCTCTGCTAATAAACATTTTCTTTCAGGAATCTATACCATTAGTGGAAAAAGTAGACAGACATCACTTAGAGCCATTCTGAAATTTGGAAATTTCTGGTATCTGTCCTACCCTCATGGCTGATTTTGATTTTGCACTTGTGAAGATTTTTTTTCCCCTAAACTCAGATTTAAAATTAATACTTGACCTAAAGAAAAACCTGATACCCATTCTCAATGTTTCCCATTTTTTCCTTTTTCTTAAAAAAAAAAATTATTATTAAAATCTTTTTGGACAAGATAACACACACAGATATGTTGTTAGAATTTAAAAGACTTAACCTTCTTATCAATGTTATTATCCAAGCAGCATACAGTGCCCTTTCTGTTTCTTGCTCCAGGAAGCAAAACATAGCAGTACTCCCTCCCCCTCTGCTCTCATACCACACTGGACTTCTGCAAGAACAAATCCTGTCCCTTCCAGATATAAGCAAAACAGTGCCTTGTTTTTTTTTAAATTAACAACATCTTAAGGGAGCAGGGTCCCATAAAGACTTTTTTTTTTTTTTTTTTAAATCTAAATTAGAAAACGAACAAACCAGCTTTAGCAGAGGAAAACACAGCAACAGAGCCAGGTAACCCAGACAATGCACAGTTAGTGCTGATGGTGCCTTTAGCAATCACAGAACATTCCACGTAACATTAATTCAAAATTAATATATTGCCTTCCCTTACCATCGTGGAACTTATGTTCAGTCTCCCCTTCTTATATGAAGTACTTTGCAAGTTAAGAGCATGCAAGAATGCCAGGAACATAAAATAAACACAAAACAGCTCAAGGGGAGTCTCACACCTTTGCCTTGCATTTTGTGAAACCACCAAACAACACTCTTTGCCACAGGGAATAAACTTCATTGGTTTTCTTCACATGAAGAAAAAGGCCATTCCTGAAAACTGCTGTGACTCTGAAAGGAAGGTCAAGAGAGTTTAGAAAGGATGGACTTTCTACATGCAGAATTGCAGAGAATTGAGTGACTTCAAGTGTGTCATTGCAGACCAGCTCAGAACCCTTCTGATCTCTAGCAAAAAAAAAAAGGGGGAAAAAGCTACATGCCAGCAAGGTATGATTAAAGATATTTCACCACGTTGTTGATGTCTCCTTTGTTCTCAACAGCTCTCATCTAAGCCATCTTTAATTGTTTCTGAGTATTTACTTCACTTTGTAGCACCTAGAAATCCTCATCATAGCACAGGAATCCACCATGCCAGGTGATATCTAAATACAAGCAGCAAACATACACCCACCAAAAAAAAATAGATATATAAATAAAAAAGGCACACACAAAACACACGCTTGTCCCAGACAGCTTATTTTTTTCAAGGACCATCATTCCTCTGAATGCCTCCACATTCCTGTGAAGAACATGCCTTGAATCCTCATGTATAACACAACTAACAAATTAATTGTCAGACATGGTGCTTCTACTTTGTAGCTACTGTTTTTATACCCTCTAACCTCAGTTACACTCCAAATGCACTCTTCTCAGAAAAGAAGATTTTTACCCAACTATACAACTGTCTCAATTTGCTAAGGAAGAGACTTCAGCAAAAATAAACTGATTTTTTTTTATTTTTTAGGATCTGGAAGTTTAACTCATGTTAGGAATATATTATGAAGCTGGTGTGGACAACTGTCTGTCATCAGTTACTTGCTTCCCTGAAAAAAGGCTTTGAAAACATTAATTTTCATTTCCAGTCAGAGCATTATAAGGAAAATTGTCAAAGCGCACCCACTCAAAGATATTCTAGATCAACTCTGTCAATACTAAGAGCAACAACAATGAAAGAGTTTCCTACTTCCCAGATGTCAAGAGGACATGAAGAAATTAGTAAAGTTCTTCTCACCAGGCCTCACAAGTGGCATATGGTTCCTTCCTTTCACACACATTATAGCTGTCATCTCCTGTTATACAACCATCTTACTGTATTCAATGAGAGTTCATGAGCTCAAACTTGCTCACAAGCTCTGCTAAGTATCAACAGAAGTTACTGGAGGACTTGCAAATATGACTGTCATATTAAAAATATCCATGCTGCACGGAGTAGTAGTTAAGATGTTGACGTTACATCAGTTAGGCCTTCAAAGTTTTTGAAATTATCAGCTAAAATTTAACATGAGTACATAAGGGAGAGATCAGAAAATAAAGGCTGGAAGAATCTTTCACTCTGCAAAAGAACATTCACACTGTAAAAGGGAGTTTACCTGGGTAAAGCCCAAACCTTAGAACACAGGATCCCTTCTCTGGAAAGGAGACAAAATTATTTTATCTTCTAGTTAGCAGCCTCTGCCTCACTTACTCCTTAGATGTAGGGAACACTTCATTTCTCCAGTATCACATTCACTGTCTCACATGCTCCCAATTACCACCACAAGACAAGTATCATCATCATTCTGCAGACAGTTAAGGGAGACAGCCTTGCCTCGGGCCACAGTGAGTCAGTGGTAGAAGCAGGATCTCATCATCTCTCATTGCTCAGCTCCTTCCTTCAGACAGAGACGTTTTACTACTCCCGCTGTCTTAAGAAATGGTATCTTGATTTGTCAAAGTCCAATTAAAAAGAAAGATCTAGAAACCAAGAAACAAATAACTGCTAAAAACCTGCTGTTTAAGTAACTCAGTAAGTGCCTTGATAAAAAATAAGGATATAAACCACTCTGTTTCTATGAGGCTCACTACTAAGACACTCTCTTGTGCCTGCAGTCACTGCATCTCTATCACAAATAAAGCATAAACTCGACAAACTATTTCCTTGTCATTACAAGCCTGATATGTGCACAGAAAGTCCTTTATGCTAGCCTGCAAAAGGTGGACAATCACAATGCACATGTCTCAAAAAAAAAAAAAAATCCTTCCCTTTCGGTTTTCCAAGTGTGACTACAACAGTGGTATTTTTAGTACAACTTATGTCATAATTGGATGAAACTTGGGCATTTCAGGACTCGATGACAGCCACGGTTTCTTTCTGGTGACAATTTACATGCAAGTCTGTTTCTGCAGTTCTTGCACCTCTATAATTCATTTGCAGGGGAGAAACAGGAAACTGGAAAACAAAGTAGCAAAGCCTAGTTCTGGGCAACAGTACACATTTAATATGAAATTTTCTTTTTAAAAATGTAAAATATGCTGTTATGGAAAAATTGCTTTCAAGTCTATGAAGACGACACTCCAACACACATTAAGATGGCAATTGTTTTGCATATGACTGAGTTGACAAGGCTCTGCAGTACTGATGTAGCACTAGAGCTTTTACCAAGTGATTTAAAGCTTTGATGTGGCTCAGGCTTTATAAGATACCCTGACAGTGCAAAGTCTCTGCTGACAGAAATAGCAAGAGTTCCTTCAGCAGCAGACTTGGGCTGGTCTGTTTTAAACTGCAGTCTCCATGGTAGAATTTCCTCATCTGCATCAGACTGTTCTGCTAGCAGCTACTGAAGGAGCATTTAGAGGGGTATCACACACCGTGTTTAAAGACTGCACACCAGACTACTTCCCTCGAGGATGACAGAATTGAAAATAAGTTACACATAATTTCATTGTCTCCAGAACAGGAGAAGAAAGCCTTTATCTGTTTTACTGATCAAGTAAAATAGTGCAACTTAGGTGAGACAAATAACAAGCTAAATTAAAACAGTTTCAATAAATACTGCCTTGAAATAGTAACAGTTGCTTTCACAGCCTGTGTTGTTCCCATGCTATGGAAATTGTGAACATTTAGTGCGAGTAGAGGAAAAGAAAAAAAACAGAGGAAAAAAAAGGTGGCAACTCTCAGCAATTTGTATGCTTAGGCATATTTTCCCTTTCATCTTTTCTGTCTGTTCCATTCCATACCCTTCATTGCAGGGTTCCTGCTTTCTAGAGTCCCAGCTGCTAGGAGAGAAACACCAGAAGTTATCCTTGTCTTCCAGCTATGACTGTCGACCTTTGTTTCCCCCATCTGCTACCAGTACAGCACCCTTGCACTAAAGAACACTGATCATCTTACAGAACAAAGTTTGACTTGAGACTCCTGCTATTTCTCTAACATAGTTTATTTTTTACAGCAGATAAAGTCAAGCTGTATGTATTAATAAGCAAGTTAGACACACACAGTCAGCTGCAGTGCTCCAATACTGATGTGTCTTTATTAAGCTTTTCCTCCAGTAAAAGCTGTTTTACAAGACACAATGGACATACCAGCAACCGTTTCCCAGAGGGCTAATGCCATTATAGAGCTTTTTTCTTCCCCTCAGCACTTCCCATAATGATACACCTCTCAAAAGTGCAAACACACACACACAGAATCACATCTCCTCCTATTTGTGAAAAAGCCAACCAAGCCCTGAAGAGGAAGCCAGGTGGGTAATGGTAATCAGCCTGCTGCTCACTAAGAGGGATTTCTGTACAAGTCATTGAAGCATTGCTGCTCCAGGATCCCAGATGAAAACTGCCCTAGGAGGGGTGTGGGTCAATGAAGACTCTCTCTGGTTAGTAAATACCAATAGTATTGCATACTGTATTCATATAGTACCTAATATATTCATGAATAAATGAATATTAGGTATTATATTCATGTAGTACCTGATAAACACCAATATTATTGGTATTATTGGTACCTATATGAATATTAGGTACTATATTCATATAGCACCTAATAAATACCAATATTATTTCATCCTGTCCCCTTAAAAGGCTGGTGACCATTCACAGTGCACCTGCCACGTAGTGGCCGGTTTGACAAAAATCTATGTGCTATCTTACCTTTCAGAGCAAGTAGGTGATATTCAGACTGAAGCCTTTTACAGAAGGAGGTACAGGGTTTCCTACTAAATTATTTCATTACTTCCATGAAAAAAACCACTGTCTACTAATCAAGCAACCCAGACAGATTACCAGGGGACAGAAGCCTCTGTGAAAGCTTAATATTAGAAATGTCAACTAGAGGCCCACTACTGAATAATTCAAAGCAAGAAAAGGTCTCTCTCATCTCTTGTCATCTGCTTTGAGCTATTCTTTGGAAACATGTAACAATTAGTTTCAGCAAAAGGCAGCTGGGCTGAACACAGAATGAAGAGGCACATAGGAAAAACAAAACCCTGTGAAATAAGAAGAGAGAATCTCACCTGCACAAAGCTTATGTTTGAACTCTATGGCTTGAATGAGAAGAAACCATCTATAGACATGTCTGAAAAATTCCATGTACAACTGAAAGAGGACTAGCAACCATAATCTTCTAATTTTACAATGCTCCTCTGCCTTACCAAAGTAGTTCAAAGTTTCAGAAATTAAAACACATTAATGTACTTTTTTGGACAAAAGCATAGTTTGACTAGAACAACAAGCAAGCTCTAACATATTTTCATAGTCTGTAAGTGAAATATAATTCCAAAGTGAAAAAGGAATATCAAGTACATATCTTTTTAAGTCCCAACGTTTTCAGGCCTGAAAAAAGTTATTCTTTCAACTTTCCAATCCTGGTCAGCTCAAGTTTCGTCCTTCTCAGTATCACACCGATCTCCCAGTAAGTACCAGAAAATGAAATAAGAAGCAGCTTAAGAATTTGACCAATATTGGCTTAGTTATGTAGGCAAGTTCAGCAAGATCTGCTCTTCATATTGGGTCATAACAAAAGCTGAAGCAACTATTTGGTATGGAAGGAAAACTGATCTTAAATCTAACAACGGGGAGCAAATTAGGAGGAATTCTCTCAGATTTTCTCCACTCCCTGCTAAAGATTTTGCTGAGATCTATCCAAGTTTCTCTCACCCTCCTCATAAAACAAAATCTTAAGGACTCTGCATAGCAGTCAAGACGTCATTGTTGGCAAAACAACTTCTTTACCAGAGAAACCAGTATTCCAGCACCTCGTGGTACTAACAAGTTCTTTAAGAACATTCAGACGTGGGTTTGCCATTTAATTTAAAAACCTGTCACCAGTCTTTGTAAGCCTAAATACAAAAGGTACCAATTACAAGAATTCCCCATTTTTCTTTGACTGCTAACTTAGCAAGAGCACACACTAGTAAGATTTCCCAGGGACACAGAATACCATTCTTTCTCACTGAAGAGCTGCAAAGAAGCTGAAAGGAGTGATTTTTCCCTGCATTCTTTCTCTCTTTCATGATTTCATTACTAAATTTCTCAAAGCAATCCTATTCTGTTTTTTAATTTAAGCAGTTATATTTGGAGAGAAACCACACAATTATTTAACAAGGCCAAAACCATACAATCTATTCATTTTGTGTGTCAGAGCAAATGCAGTTACATTCTGAAGTGTAATCCACTCTCACTCTGGTTAAGACATTAGTGCTTTCCCAGGTTTGTGTGCAAAGAAAATTACTTCTGGAAGTTCTGCTGAGTACTACACTATACATAACACAAAAAACCCTACACTGTATGTTTATCAGGCCCCTTTGTCTTATAGAGAGCTGGAATCAACTGCTCCCTGCCTGAATTTTTCAATTTGCCTGAAAGATTTGAGACAGCGAGACAATTCCTCTTCTTCCAAATCTCAAACCCTTTCACAGTCTGAAAATCCCTACAACAGATTCTTCAGCTACAAATGAAAGGTCTCAATTTGAAACACCAGAAGCAATAAAAAACCCAAGAATAGCCTGAAACAGCCTAGCTTAGAAAAAGTCTTGTTCGAAAAAATCATTCATCTGAAGCTGGCAAGTGACTTTCTTTTTTTGCAGCAAAGAAAACTAGACTTAAATTCCTGTCTTTAATAATAAACACCAAGGCACCCTCTTCCACAATAAACACACATCAAGCTCACTCATTTTGTAAGACTGGATTAAGTATTCAGACAGAAATCATGCAGCAACTCCTCCTCTTGTTTTAGGATGAAATATCCCTTAGTATACACGAAGTCCAACAGCTGGAGCATGAGAGTTTATCAGTGGCACCTGAAGCCTTCATGAAGCGTAAGTCATTTCCTAAACCTGCATGAAAGTTAATGAGATTCCAATATGGGCAAAATAGAGCACTGGAGACATATCATGCAAGGAAGCTGGCTACACCTCAAATCGTTTGCTGAATGCTCAAGTAAAGATGGAAATACAGGGATAACACATGCACTTTTGAGAAATGAAGATCTACAACCTGCCAATGGAACACCATCACAGGAATAAAATGGATATCTAAAAAGCCTCAAATTTAGGGGAAATACCAAGACGGTTTCTCATTCCCTTCTGCCAGCAACTCAAGACTTGAAACTCTAGATAGTGTCTTTGAAAATCTAAAAAAAAAAAAAAAAAAAAAAAAAAAAAAAAAAGGTAAAGGAAAAGGATATCCTTGTTTTCACTGGCATGTTATGTAAAAATAGCATTTTTGTATCCTATATGCAGTCTAAATCCACATTGCAGCTCAGGGGTCCAGGAGCTCAATGTTTGACACAGCTGCTATCTTCCAAGAATACAGTTTCCAAACTACATTTCCACCAATTACATATACAGTAAGATTTTCAGTTGCCTGCAAAGTGATACAGAAGTTTAGATTTTCACTAAAAGAGTGAAAAGTTTGTCTCACAAACTTTTATTTCACCAGAATACCAAAGTGCTAAACCTGTTACCACCCCTCCCCTCACCAAAAACACACAGCCCTACGTCTTTCACAGGAAGACAATTTAATAGCTTTAATCTTTCCTGAAAGTAGTTTAAATATTTTTTCTTGAGATTTTATGAAAATAATCCAGAATAAAGCAGATATTCTGTATGGAAAATATAAGCCCATACAGTTTGGCCATCTTAGCAGTAACTGCATTGCTATCTCTTAAAGAGGAAAGCTGCCTGACAAACCAAACAAATGCAGGATCACTACCAGTTTTGACTTTACTGTGCAAGCCATAAAATGGAAAAATTTTAGTCCTTTAATTGCTTCAAAGACCCCACCTTCCTTCTTGGCCATCTTAGCTATTTGATGCAGAGGACGTAAATCCAGATATCATGGTCTGTGTTTTATTACAAAACCTTCTCCATTTCTTTTTTTAACTTACAGGACAAAATCATCAAAACAGAAAAAAAGTAGGTATGAATTATACACCTTAAAAGAGAGGGTCAGCCTTTGACTACCTAAAAAAAAGGCAGAAGCATCTTTAGAGACAGCAACTGCAGCTCATATATACCTCAGCTGCCTCTAACACCGATCACAAAAAACTGTGTAGCATAGTCTCTACAGGAGGCATCAGAACTGCCCTAATATAATACCCAAGCCTCCTCTCAGGAGGGACTTCTAACAACTCTACAGTGCCAGCCCATGGAAAGGGAATAGACCTTGTCCAGGACAACACCTCCATCACAGCTCTTTCACAGTTCTCAGCAACATGGAGAACACTCTACAGTGCCTGCTCCTGTCAGCACCCTCATGAGAGCAATGATGCTTCCCTGCACTTGGATGTCTGGAAAAAGCAGGGACCCATGTATGAAAAATCAGCTACTGCTCCTGTCAAATCTCATATATCCCCTCTTGGAGAAGGAAGGCAGAAGAAAATACACTAGTGAACACCAAAAGTTCTTTCAATCCTTTGCTGAAATTGCATCCATTTCTTAAGGAGCCGGAATTCCGGCCACATGGTCAGTAACTTCTCAGGATAACTAATCAGCACTTCAGTGCTGCTGCGATTAGAGACCACAGCCAGGGAGTGCACTCTCAGTCACAAAGCAGTCTGACGAGAAAGATGTTATTTCCAGGAACATTCCAGGATGAGGAGAAAAAGAAACAAACAAAACCAAAAGAACCCCACACCTCCTAACAACCAAGCAAACTAACCAAAAAAAAATCCCATTCAGCACTCTATCACAAGACATCTTTTACCTCTAAGCTAGCTGCTAGGTTGCCAAAGCCTGCAAGTAACTACCATCAAAAACCTAAAAAGTACAGTTAGATAACCCCAGTAACTAAGCATCATTATAAAATCAGATCTACAACTTACCTTTGACCACCCAGGTTGGTGAGCAAGAACTAGATTACAGCACTTTCTCCACTTCAGTCTGAAGCCCAAGCCCTCTCTTCTTCAAAGAGACAAATACTTGGAAGCTGTGATATTTTCAGGAAGCTGAGCTGCTTGCAGTAAAAAAAGCTGCTTAGCAGACTACACATTATCTTTTGGGAGGTGTGATGAAATATTCATTTTGGTCTGTGTAAGGCATCCATCATACCATATGCATGCTCATTAGTTCTTGCACAGAGTAACAACTCAGGAAGAAAGCCACAGAAGCAAAGCAGAGAAACCCAAAATCCTACCTATTACATTGCTGTTGCCAATGCCATCAAGAACTGTTCTCCCCTTTCCCCATACCACATGCTCTCTTGCAGCTCCAAGTACAACACAAATGAACGGCCAAGATTTAAGGTACCAAAGGAATGTATGGATTGAACATCCCAACTGTGTCTGGGAAGACAGATCCATCACAATGTTGCCCAGTTACTGAGCAAAAAAGTGACTAGCAATATCCACTGATGATTGGAAGCCCAAAGTCTGGATGCTCGACTGTCCCAATATAGAACTTTCCCACATGAAACCACACATCAGTGACACAGGGACAGAATCATTCAGACAGAAACACATATTCAGTCAGTCCCAGTCACAGAAGGAGTTAAAATACAGCTTTCTTATTGGCAGTGCTGCGCACCATTTTTCACCTCACAGACCTTCTCAAAACCAGCAATAAAACAAACTTGCATGAGCTCCCCCATTACTTGAAGGACTCTGCTAGACAAAGGGGGAAGAGCAGACTGGAATAAACCAGTATCATACTCTTCTGCATGAAGTGACAGCACAAACACTCTCTACAGCCTAGATGACTACTACCCAGGAAAGCAGCAGAAAATAGCTTACTTTAAGAACTCAAGTGTCCTCTTTTACCCCCGAGTAATTACAGAACACAGCAGACATTCATTCTGGAGAGTACAATAGCTGTTTGTTACCATCAGCACTACAATTTAGGATTTATCTAAGCCTATCACACACAGAACAGACAGCTCAAAAATGCTCAAGACAGAACTTGAAAGTACTAACCATAAGAAATTACAGGTGAAAATCCAAGCAAGGACTAGGACTAAGGCTTAGCTCACAACTCACAATTTAACCACCCAGTAATCTATTAATTTAACACATTTTTATCCAAGCTTCATCTAAGAAGCATTAGGTGTAGCTGGTCAGCGAATACACAGCAGAAAAAATATTTAAATCATTGTAGTCTACTCCTACAGTAAGGAAAGTTGCATCTTATACAGCAGAGGCACAGGCTTTGTGAAGAGGAAGAGCACCCATGTGTTTAACATCAGAAACAATGTTCTGAACTCACAAAGTCCATAACCAACATAATTAAGGTGCCTATGCCTACATTTACATTTTTTCTGCTCGGAGGGGTTTCACAAGTTTCTCCACACTGAAGCTCCATCTTCAAATTCCTTTCCTCCCCACACATCCTATAACAGTGCTGATTTAGACTTTCATAAATCAGAAGTTTTAAAACACTCAAACAAATTGTGCCTCAATGTCCACTTTATTTTACAACCACTACCAAATTTACCCACGTATGGACTCAGATTGAGAAAACTGTTATCGCACACTACCAGGCAGATTTTAGAAAAATCAAACTCCATCTTCTTAAACAACATGTAGCATCTTAAGAGCTACCTTGTTTACATTAAGAATAACACTGAAAAAACCAAAGTCAGACTGGTGTGAGCTTCCAGCTCCCTCCTTACTTGCATGCCCTTAGCTTCTGCAGAGGAGATCAGGACAGCAACACTCATATACTGCATGGGAAATAGAAAAAAGCAGCATCTACCCCATGCTTGGAAGATTTCTGTCCCATCTTCAGAAGACAACAGAAATAACAGGATTTCAGAAACTACTCTACCACATCCCTGAGTAACCTCCCACTGAGAGATAGTAAGAAATTCAAATAACAAAGTCAAATAACATCAGTACATACTTCACGCTTTCCTCTATTACAGAAACATGCCTAAAACATTTATAGACATTATTCCTAAATATACAAATGAGGAGACTAACTGTGCTACTTAATTTACTGTGGTAAGTATATTTAAGTCTCTAATTTTTAAAGACTGCACATTGGCTGAAGGAATGCAGATAGCTGAATACAAATACTTGTTTGGACTCGTGCAGAACAGCAACACATACCTTTCCAGAAGGGCACACTGGATTGAACATGTAATTACAATCTCAACCCTAGCAGCACAAATAGACTAAACAAGCACTGTTCAAGTTACTCATGCTCAGTTTCGCAAGTTTGACCCCTGAAGCCAGAAGTACATTCACGGAGGCAAACCAATTTTTCCAAACTGCCAGAAACACAAACACAAGTTTAAGCAAGCTTACAAATCCTGAATAATCACAGTACCCCCTTAATCAAGGCTAATTTCTCCATCTCAAAAGCTTCAGCTCAGGCACAGAAGGAGCACTGGAAATGGAATTCTATTTCCATTTCCAGTGCTTATACTTTTCAACAGATAATCATAACAATTGCACCAATAACAGATAATTATTTCACTTTAATACTAAAATCATATTTTATGTAGAAGTCAGACTTCCCCAGCCAAACTTTTCCATCCACCAAAAATTCCAAGATCTAAGAATTCTCTTGCTTAGCAACTTCCTGCCAGAGAACACTCATAGCTTCAGGAGACAATTGTCTGTATTTTGGCTCTTCCTATGAAGAAATACACTTAGAGTCAAATGACCTGAAGCTACAGCTCTTACTAAAACTTCCTAAAAACAGGTAAAATTTCCATTTTGTATTTCTAATAGAAGCTAGCACTTGCAGCAGTATATAGATACATAAGATCTTTAATCAAGTGCACTCCCTATCTATTATTGCAGGTCCAAAACAAACTACTTCTGTACTTAATTCAGTAATTAAGTACAGAAGTAAAGTTCAAAAACTTAACAATAATTCAAATCCCGAAGTTTTACAAGAGAACTATGGCTCCCTACTAAATCCATACAAGGTTTATCTCCTCAGTGAACCAAAACACCATTGAAATGAAATGCTCAAGACAAGACTGCTGCTGCTCTGAAGTCATTTCTCAGAGAAAAAACCGAGCCAAAAAAGAGTCTGAGTAAGGAACCACACATGTGAAATAAAGCTCAGATCTGCAGGCTAGAAAGTGCAGATTTTAGGAAGTTGCAGGTGCCAGCAGCATAAACCGCAGTAGCCAGTCCCAGGTTCACTGGCAATCGCACTGGACTAAGATCACAGACACAGTGGTTGGAGCAAAGGTCTGGAGGTCATTAGCCCCACCATCCCCTTTGGGTGGCAAACAGCACGTCCCTCAGTAAAGAAACAAGATCTGGGGGCTGTCAGCACAACCAAAGTCACAACAGAGCTGGTCCTGCAGGAAGCCATTTCTGGGCACCTGAACAACAAGGATGTGACTGGGATGAGCTTAGACTGCACTCAGCCAACCTAACTGTATTCAAGGGACACAAGTAGGCACATATACAGGCAAAGGAAAAGCAGTGGATATTTCTCATTGCCATTTTTGCAACACCTCTTGCTTGGTCTTCCGTAGCATCCTCAGCTAGTGATATTAACTAAGTAGACAATACCCCCAGGTTCAAGGCTTGAAATCAGTGGTATGAAACTCAAATGCCAGCTGTCCCATTTCCATGGAAATAATTCCAAACTTCACCAAGTAAAACCTTGAATAACCTAATCTAACCAGACCTGACCTGCTCTGAGTTGGAAGTGACACCAGCTAAGACCCAGAGATGCCTTCTGACCTAAGTTATACCATGATCTCTGCTTTGTGTTTTTAATTAAAGAAAACCCAAAATGTCTGTTGCAGCCTTTGTTTATGTTATGCTTCTGCCACCCTGCTGGTTTCAGCAGATAAAATGGACTAAGAGCCACAATAGAGGTACTATGGAAAAGGACAGTAACTGTTCTGCTTAAAAGATTCACAAGTCTTTCTGAAACAAACCTCAACACTTGACTTGTGTTCTCAAGTCAAGAATCTCAAACTTGGTTCCTACTGGGAATTAACATCAACAAAACACTCAAACAAAACCCTCATAGACCTGCAGCTGAAGTGCTAAGCAAAGAGAGAATACCACATTTGTTACTGGACTCTTGCAACAAACCCATTCTGGTAAATATGTCAAATACATTTAGATCAGGAATAGCATAGAAAAAAGGTCCCAAACAGAGTTCAAATAGAAAAACAAAAGAGAAACCAAATACAAAAAAGTCACCACACACAAAAAAATACCCTTAAGTCTCTGCTTACCCAACAGAAGTAAGCAAGCATCCTGAAAGAGCACAAATAAAAACAAGTTTCCATCTTGCTTTTTAAACTGAACGCAATGCCTCATCAAGGTATCTAAAACTGAATAGACAACCCTCTGCTCTGCTTGCATTAATTCCCACAGAGAGACTCTGCTATAAGATTTTAAGCACCAGAAGAAAGAGAAGTAATGGCATCATTTGCTGGATGGAGGCCAGGATCTCACATATTCACTCAAGCTTGCACCTCTGGAGACAATGTTTGTTCCTACCATAATTGAGTTATGTTCTGTGCAATGAGAAGGTGAATCAATTATGTTCAACACTAAACAGAAAAGCTTAAGTATTCTCTCAAGAGCTTAAAACTTTGCGCAATGGCACCGTCAAAATACTGTTTATTCTTCTCTTTTAAATAACTAACACCACTTCTATTCAATTTCTGCTCTTCCTGAAAACTTCTCAGCTTACAAACCCATGAAATGCACTCAGGTTTTAATCCAGCAGGGCCTGGCAGCCAGGACTCCGTATTTTTATGTTTACACTTAAGTTCTTGATGGAATAATTTATGTTAAGGGCAGAATCAGATAAAACTGCCATCTAAGCCTTTGCTGAGGCATTAAGGAATTTAGCAGGGAACAATCATCATCTTAGACATTAGAGTCACATTGAAAAGGAAGACTTTAATCACGTGTATGAAGAAAAGTATTCATTCTGTAAGGTCAATGGATTTATAGTATTTTAGAGGTTAATCCTCTATGTTGGCTGTAATATTGGCTCATGACTTTGGACTACAGATAAAAATTGAACAAAACCACTGCAATAGGGCACTGATAAGGTGCCAGTCTTCTGTACTTGTTCAAATAGGATACACAGGTTGCCTTACTCAGAAAATAAAAAAGTCAAACTGAAGACAGATTTCTGCACTCAGTTATACATCACAATTAAAATCTATTTTTGTTTAGTCACGGAAGTCAGTGACTTAGAGTGTTTTCTGGAACCATCCCACGAATTAAGCCTCACATACCACAAACAGGCATATTTTTGGACAACTTTCTATCTAGAAAAAGCAGGCACACAAGTACTTCAACCTATGCATATTCAAGTGTTTGGTAAGCTTTGAGCTTTTTCATAAATAAAGACTGATTTCACCTGTAGATTAAATATCATTACTATCAAAACTATCAAATAAAGCCAGTATCATTTCTATCACAGTGAATGCCCAGTTCTGCAAAATAATGAACACAACTGCTTTATCTATTTACCACAGCTTACTGAAGACATTGTGCTTACTCGTGCTATCCAAGGTAAGATAAATCTTAAACATGTCCTTAGAAAGATTAAAGAAACCCTTAATAAAAGTTGTGTAAACTGTTTTAAAGAATATGCATAACATTTGTAAGATAAAACAAAGAGTAACTACTTGGAAGCAAATTCCAAACCACATGGATTTAGCCTCCATTTCTGACAATGATATTATTTACATAATTGAAAATGAAAATAAAAGGCAATTCCCTACTAATCATATTAAAATTAAAAACTACCTGGACAGGGTCCTGTAGAGAAGTCATATAATATGTAGTGCTTTTTGCAGGAATGCAAAGTTACTTTATTCTAGATCATACAATTGAAGATTCTGGTATTAAACTCAATCTCCTGTTTATATTTTTAATCAGTAAAAATGAAGAAAAATAACTCTACAGGAGATGCTGCTACAGATCAAGTGGACTTTAACAGGAATGACTCACAGCACACCTCTCAACTCCCTCACTTCAATGAAACAGCTGCAGAATAAGAGAGGACCTACAACAGCCATGAGCAGGAGAATAAGCCTTGCAGTTCAAATTATTGCTGCAAAAGCAGCAGAATTGTTTTACAAGGTTTGCCAATGTTCCACAAAGTTAGTTCAAATCTCCTTGGGATACTTGTTCTTCAATATGAAATAGTTAATATCTTTTCAAGGCAAAATATCATATTCTAAAAATACCAAGAAATTAATCCACTGACATAGAAAGCTTTAAATAAAACAGCTTGAAAGCAATTTTGCACACAAATGTACTAATTTGGACAAGAAAATATATTTCCACGCAGAGTTGCTAATGAATCTTAACTTCCAATTCACAAGAGACCTAATTTCCAATTCAGCAACATAAACATTAGAAACCTGGAAATATATTTTTCTCACTAATATGCAGCTTTCACAATCTAAGTTATAAGCTTGCTGTTTATTATTAGATAGCCTTTACATACATAAATCTGGGTAAAAGACCCACCACTGACAAGTTCTTCGAACTCTAACAACACCTCTGAGCTAGATCTCTTTAATCCAGTATCCCATTTTCCCCCAGCTCCCCACATACAAATGGTACTCCACTTGCTCTCTATTCTTGGAAAAGCCTCAACAGTCTGGTCTAATTCTGCCTCCAATTCTTCCTGCACTATATTCAGCCAACTTCCATACAAACACAGCTCATCTGTGAGAGGTCTATCTTCAAAAACCCAAGTACCATACCCATTGGCTTCTGCTGTGCAGTGCCTCCACCTCCTCTGCAACCTTTGATTAGAACAATTTACTTCTTTCCAACTCCTGAGTTTTTCACACAGCGTCAGGAGTGGACTCATCCCTTCAGCCGGCCAAAGTCATCACTCACCCACCAATTAGTTTCGTCCCACTTAAAACAATGTTTCACGAATGTAACAGAAATTTGGAACCCAGTTGGAAGAGTTTCTGAGTCTCCTCCTGAGCCAATAGCCTCAAAGAGGCACCTGCTCTGTCACATGGGTAACAAAGGATAACATTTTAAGCTCCAAGTGAGTCCAGCAGGAAAAAAAAAGACAGTAAAATGTATTTCACTTTATTGGACCTTTGAACAAAAATTCAAGAGCCTCATTAAAGACAGGTTTATTGTGAGATACCTGCCATTACCCTCCACAGACAGAAGATACCTATATAAAAAGGATAAACCAAACTAGACAAACCATGGATTAAAGCAAAATCCTGAAACACATTAAGTCTTTATTAATACCTACAGCAGTATTTATGAAACTGAACCTTCTCCCTCTTTTCCTATAGAAGAGGACTCTAGGTACCCTCCCTGAAGTCTAACATCCAAAGTATTCCAAGCTCCCTATTATCTACATAACTTACTTATCATAAAAAGCTGTCTCTGCAACAACAGAAGAATTATGTGTTCCCGGGTGACTCAAAAAGGTCAGAGACCTAAGCATTAGTAAGGAACCAAAGTTACCTGATTTTAACATTGCAGTTTTACACCTGTATTTTTGCTCCTCCATAAATACAAATATATACACACATTATTTTAACCATTCTAAGATAGATACAGTGGCAGGGTGCTACACATTTTCCCTCTCCATTACTACATTTCAGGAAGTATTTTCAGTTTTTCCTCCTAGCACTGTTCTGGTACACTTCAATGGCCTTAGACACTGTACAAGAAACCAAAACTCCACTGGGGGACAAGGGAAAGAGTAAGTAAAACACAAAACTAGTCACCAATTACTTCCTATAATTATGTCAAACTGAAACAGCAGAAGTAAACTATTAAATGCAGGTGTAAATCTGTGACAGTAGCTATAAGTTAAAGAGAGCAAATCTGCAAACAAATCTGATATTTAAATGCTTTTAGAGCTGTTTCTTCAAGCAGGGGTATCAGAAATACCCTCAAAAGAACTCAAATATAAAATCTGACTTTCCAGGTTCACTCACTTCAGGGAAGTTTTAATACACATTTTCCTATCCTTTGCAGCTCAATCTCTTACTGACTAAAGAGCAGCTGACTGGGCTTACAGCAGTCAAAAGCAACTGTGCTTCTGGTGACCATGAGACACTGGAGCTCAAGAGCCTGATGAGAGTGAGGAAGCAGAGCAGCAGGGTAGATACTCAAACACATGAAAGCCGACTCTGGCTTATTCAAGAAGGCTGTAGGAGGAACACCCTGGCAGACACCTCTGAAGCTATATTTAATGGGGTAGAACTCATCCCACTGACAGCAGAAAAACGTCACATTCATTTCTTCTCTAGGAGGAAAAACTTCAAAACCACAGTTTTAAATAGGAAAGATCTTAACTGCTAAGAAGTGGTGCAGCACTGAAAGACGATGCTAAGCATTTATGAAAGGGTATAATATGCACAAACTAATGTCTCCTTTTCTCCCTACACAGCTCATTTGTCTCCAAGGCAAATTCTGAAAATCTCATTACAAGAAGTAGCTGAGAAACTTTGAGATAGACCTACCCCTAAAAAATGCTCATTTACAGAGTCAAATCACATTTATTTTCCTTACATTGCAGTTCTCAGTTCAGAGATGGCTGAAACAACCTTGTATTAGATAGGATGGAAGCACTGAGTTTTGGATTGTATTAAATCCTATGCATTTAGGTGTAGATTAAATCCTCCCCAAACTCCATTTTGCCAGATCTAAAGTCACCCCAACTCCAGCTTCGTAAATTCCGTTCTCAATTACTTGTAGCAGTCCTTTTCTATGATAGGCACCTACATTCAAGGAGAAGAACATGGAACTCCAGTAAATGCTGTACTTTTGAGGGGATCAGTACAACACATGTTTCTTTTCCCATTATACATGAACACCTTATTATAGCCTTAGGAGAGCACTTCCTTCTAGAAAGAGAGCTCATCAAGGAGATCAGTGAGGAAAAAGGAACAAGGTAACACATACATTCCTTTTTCTTTCCCTGTCCCCCTCCTCATCTTTTTGCTTAAATATGTTTCTCTCTTAGCATTAGAATCTTAGTGTAAGACAGGCAACAGCCACCAATTTGTTTTGGCTATAGTCTGAAGGTGAATTTCAAGGAAGGCAATAAAGCATTGTTCTAGAAATTCAAACAAACAAAACAAACCCAGCTTCTTCCAAAACAGTGTCTGAACACACACAATCCTCCTATTAAAAAACAGCTGCCCAAGCTACCCTGTTAGCCAAGTAGGCTGTTCTCTAGCCATGATTCTGAGAGAAAACATAAGCACAGAACATACCAGCACTGCTTGTGTAAGTACCACTATCATGCAGACAGAGAAAAGACCTCCTTGAATCTCTCATCATGTATTTGTCTTAAATATTAGTAAGCATGTCTGATTAGTATAACTACCACCCTTTTATAATTTGTGTTTTTAAATACATATTTTACAGCCAACATGTTCTACTCGGGAAGTCAACTCTCTGTGAGCATTTTACACGCATGTCAACAGAATTGCTGCAAAAGGGGTTACATATCTATTTCATACAGCAACACTAGTTAGTAACTGGACAGCTTACACAGTAACCGGACAGCTTACACAAGCTGATTAATTTTAGACAGACCTCAGCAAGGCAATACTGCCCAAAATAAGGCTCTTTTAATCCCTGCCCAAAAAGTCCCCATGCCACAAATACCACCCAGATGCCCAGAAGAAATATGGAACTCCGAAAGATATGAGAGACTCCTTCCCACTGCAGTTTTCTATCTGGTGGTCTACTTGCTTTGTTAGCAAGGCAGGCCACAAGAACCTTTTCTCTCAAAGGGTCTCCCAGAAAAAAACAAACACTTCACAAAGCAAAAGGATTTCCCTCCAAACATTTTGGCCACCTGCACAGTGGAGGAACTGAATGGGGGGAAAAAGCAAGTACTGGTGCAAAAAGCTCAGTTTTAATCAACCTCCTAATATTGTACTATGAAATGTTCATGGTACCATTTTCATGGTGTCGTGCCACTAATTTATACGACTTTTGAATACTTCCTACTGACCTCTGGATCCAGGGGATGCCAGTGACATGTCAACATGATACTCCCACTACTGTGCAAGTTACCCTTGAGCGATTCTCTAATCTGCACCAAGTGCTACTTTGGACGGATTGTTTTGTTTATGCCTGGAGCTTAAGTCTTTAAAAGTTATGCAAGTTAGGGCATCCAGGCTTAACCTTCAATTTTTGTGTTCAAAAGTGCAATCTTCTTGATCTCAAATTCTTCCACATCACTGGTGAACCATTTTTACTAGTCATTTGTAAGTTTTGAAAATGTTTTCTTTAGCTATAACACATCATACAGTACTCTGTAGTAAGAAAGCTTTCTGCAGAATTAAGCATAATTCAAAATACCAATTACACAATCAGCAAATCTCTGCAAGCTGACAGTCCAGCACCAGGTAGGGAAAATGAAAGAGAAGATCAACTTTCCCCTTGTAAGTTTCTTAAAAATAAGGCAAGTTTCTTTTACCTATCATACTGATGCAGTTCCCTTTGTTTTGAACAAGAAGTTTTATATGTGCAGTTTTTATTCACATTTTATGATCCCTATACAAAAAAGCCTAATTGACAGAAAGGTCTCAGACTTCAAATACCAAGACACTGTGGATTTTGTTTTCTAGATTTGTCCCTTTGTATCCCAACAGAAGTTGGTCAGTGAACTCCACACAACTTGTCTTTTTTCCTGCATCCAGACATTAAAATAAACAAAGGTGAAAGAGACTAGACTTTCAAGTTTTTGATTTATTAGTGCTAAAATTACATTATTATCATACTTAATATAGAATAATAGCAGAGGTTCAACATATTACTAATTTTATCCTGTAATAGGTGGATTGGATGGTATGCAGCAAGAGTCCTGGGAGGACACTCACTGAAAAAGGTATCATGTAAATATTTGCACATTTATTTTTAAGAAGGCTTAAGTTAGAAGTCTGTGAGAATTCAACAAATGTTTAGAGATACAGGAAAACTCCTTATTTTAGATACTTCAAGAACAGGTTTTTAAGATGTTATAAAACAAAGTCACATCAGTACCTTCTGATTTTGCAGTGACCGTTATACCAAACCATTTTAAAAACAAAATGCCCACACACAAGAGTGCACAGCTAGACAGCACTACTCCTTGTTCAGATGTACAAAAGATGCCCAGAGACACAAGTAAATGGTACTGACACATTCATTTATCTTAAGACTTTTCTGTAGCCCCCAAGTGCCAATAAAGCAAAAAAGAGATGGCAAGAAGCACTGCCTCCTGAAAGCTACAGATCTGACCCCCAAAACCATGTTTTTCAGAGTCAGTGTCTTACAGACATTAGGATGGAAGAATTTGCCTATGGAAGGCAACCCTGAAAGTGGCACGTCCTGGTGAGCAGCATTAGGCCCATGCAAACTGCACCAAGTTCAAAAGGCATCACTTCTGGGTGATGTGAAAGCAAAGCCTTGTCACTGCAACTGAACGTAGGAAATTAAAAACTAATACACAAAAACCCAAAAAACTAACAAACAAAAAACTCGCCAAAAAAAAGAAACAAAAAAACCCTCATCAAAATAAAATTCATCCATTATAAAGATTAGCCAATCTTGGAAAAAAGTACTGCATATTACTCCACAGGGAGGAGTAAAAGAGACTATGCTAACAGGGCACAAAAGTGTTACACACACCACAGTAAAAAACCAAGCCAGCATGGCTAAATACACCCACTCACTCAGCCAAAGCAAGATTCCGCCTTTCAAAAGTTTTATCCCATTCCCACTCATTTCTACGGGCTGGAAGACACAGCAAACAGTAACTACCCTTTCAAGGCACAGACAACATACATTTCGCTTAACCATGCCCAGCAGCCCAGTAAGAACAGACAGGGTGTTCTTTTAATGCAGGTTCAGAAAAGTTGAGCACAAAGCCCCACCTAAACCCAGAATTTCCAACAGTGGCTGCTTCAGGAAGCTCTCTAGAAGAAATGTAATAGAGCGCTCTCTTCAGTACAGCAATCCCTTGAAAGGAAACAGATTTCATTTTCATTCAGCCCAGACCAGCCCTTTGGCACTCAAGGGTCAGAGCTGCCTGAAGCTGTGCAAGCAGTGACTGACTCCCCAGAGCCTCCAAGAGTAGTGGTTCAGGACAGCACATTATAAACCACCAATCGAGAACCCTTCCCTTGCTGCAAACAAATCTGCTTTATTCAAAAAAAAAGGAATATCCATTATCCACACTAATGAGTAATTAGAATTTTTTAACAGGCAATAGGGCAATGGAGTTGGCAGAGCACTCTGTACTACCTCCCCCCTTGGGAAATTCTGTATTTGCTCTCTGCATGCCCTAAAATCACCTGTCCCTAAAACCACAACAACAACAACGCCCTTGCCCATGACCACATTTTTTTTTCTGCAGTAGAAAGTATACACAGCCAAAAAAAAAGCTGAGGTAAAATTCCAAAAATCACAAATATTTAATCTCAGTCATCTAGATAACTGCATCTGAGCTTGAAAGCAACACTATAAGGTCTGATTAAGGTTTAAAGTGTACAAAAATTAGAGCAACACATTTGATTGGTAGTGTTTACCTACCCTGTTATGAAGCCAGGCAGAAATAAAGTTTAAAAGCTAAAGATGTTAAAAGACAACTTGTTTTCTTTACGTTTTATTAAAGACCAAAAATAATTTCTGCCTTTCAAACCCCTCCCAGCCCCTCCATTTTTTCTTCAAGAATTTACATTTAGAATCTTCAAATTCTGATTTTTTTTTTTAATGGGGAAGTGGAAAAAAAAGGAAGAGCTGCAAGTTAGGTTTCTGGAAAAGCGCTCCAATGATTTCTTGCAACTGGATTACAAGTTAACAGGAAAACAAGGGATTTGTGGCTACTGAACTTTTGGATTATTTAGCCCAGCAATTTGCTAATGCAAGCTATTGTATGTTCCAACATCAGAGCCACATGAAACATCTGTTTTGGTACTCACAACCCGCATGCAGCTCCGGGACTGTCCAGTGACTTAAAATGGAAGATTGCTTGATTACTTTAGATAATGGTATGACAGCCCAGCATCATGGCCAGCCAATTTGTTTGAAGGTTTCCTGGGAAGAAAGTGCCCATCTGCACACTGCAGAAACCAAAAGGCTGCTGCTCTTGTGACTTTCCATAATGTTAGAGTCATACCACAGAAGAAAGATCTCCACCTTGCAAGCATCCAGCTTCCAAGAGAGAACTCCCTAAAGAAGGACAAAAATCCAGGGGTTTCTAGGTGTGCTACAGAAATGAAAGGGAAGAGGAAAAAAGTAGTTCAGCATTTCTCCCTGTAGTTTTAAGATCAAAACTATGGAAGAAATGTGTATGCTAAAATGTTTCTCACCATTATCAGGAATATGGAGGGGAAAGGACCAGGTGCCACAAAGTTTACCATCTTGCCCAAAGCCCTCCTAAACAATTTTTCATCTCAAAATACTTAAGAAAAAGTTAAACATAATTTTAAAAATAGTAAAAGCTGACAACATAGTGTATCCACTAGAGTTGCCTTCAGTTTTTTTTTAATCACAAAAATATGTGAGCCAAAAGAAGAACATGGTAGCGTTGCATCACTAAGATTATACAGTTTTATCTTGTATGGACATAAAAATCCCAGAGGAATTTTGAGTCTCAGGTACATCAGTGTCTTTTACAGTCATCATAAAATGCAAACACTGAAGACCTGTGAATGACTATATATGCCTGTACTTTCCAACTGCAAGGGTTTAAAGTAGAAATATTAAAATATTTTCAAGAAAGGTGCTACACAGTGACTACAACAGTTTTAAAACTCACAAGGAAACTGAAAAAAAGGACAGAAGCTTGCCAGGTGACAGAACATAACCTCCATCTGACTGTCCTGATTTGCCCCAGCTTTGCTACTAGTTTGCATGTTATGCTCTTGCAAAAGACAGTACAATGTTGACATTAAAAGTGAAACAATGACAGATAACTATTATCACCATAATAAAATGTCTAAGAGCTGGCTAAATTGAACAGGACCAGAGGGAAATTCCAAAGCCTAATCTTATCCTCTTAAGTATCTAGATATATAGACATGTTTGCAGAAATATTTTCCATTCACATGATGGCTACAGTATTAATTACTATCTTACAGCATTCTGCTAAACACACACACACACAAAGACATATGTTTCAACAGAGTAAATCCTACACCACTGATGGTGGGGAAATGAGACACACAAGAAGTGGCTTTCAATAAAAACCAAGATGGTTTTCATATGTAAAACTCATCCACACTGTAATAAGCCTTTGATTCTTAGTTTACCTGTGTGATTGCTCCCCAATACCAGATTATAAAGGCAGAGGGAACAAGACAATCCTATGGAGACTGGTACTTTCAGGTGATAGTATCTTGCACAAAGCATCTTGTGGCAAGTGCTCGATTTGCTTATATAAGCCAGAAGCTAAACAAAAAGACTTGGCATTACAACAGAACAGGCAGCTCTTGAGCATTCATCTACTCACAACGCTAACAGCTAGGAGGAGCAATAGCATAAGCACACATTCCAACACCCCTTTTTGTAGCAGCAATCATCAGCTCACCAGAACATGCTATAATAATTAAAAAAGGATAGGAATTACACTTTCTGTGTAGCCCAGCTCTCCTCTTACTCACAGCACTTTCAGACTTTCAAAGGTAGTTACCTTAACTTTAATGTCCCCTATTCTGGAAGGTGAAACAAGCTAATTTCAAAACAGTCAAGTTTCTCTTAACACTCTTTTTATCTCCATTGTCCACTCTGCTTCAACAGCAACCCATAATTTGCACTCATTTCCAAGTGATGCCAACGCACTTCTATGGCTGCCTGGCAACAGGAGTTTTACTTGTAAATCTCCCCTCCACTGACACACTCCCCTCCTCCAGTACTCAAGAATGTGTGGAATAGCTGAAGCTATTTATCTTCATTTTGCTGAAGACTTTCACAAGGTGTTGAAAAAATACCAGAAAACCAACCTTGAAGCAAATCTGTACTTGCATGCACTTTTTAGTCTTGTTATGAAATTGGGTTCACAAAGTAAGTTTAAGTAGTGACCTTCTAACTTTGAAGAGATTAAAACCTTACACATAATGTGTAATTTAATACATACAGGCAAGCAGAAGGTTTTTAATATAAATCTGTAAAAAGTAAAGCTGCCACAGTACTTTCAGAGCTTAAAATGGTAAGCTGTTCTAAAAGGAAAGCAGCCATGGATATTCAGCACCAGTATTTATGATAGAAAACAGAATTCAAAACTCCTTGTTTGAAAGTTGGAGAGCAAAAAACAGTATGAAGAGGCTATTTATTAGGAACAATTTTTCACTTCTTGCTTCCTTGTTTTTGCTAGAACAATCCAGACACTTGGCACTACTTTCTCAGCTGCACGTGTGGTAACAGGTGCCATAATCCATATGTAAATGTTCTCAACAGACCACAATCCAGAACCAATGACACCTTGGGAAAGCTACTTCATTCACAAGACTTGTTATCTTGTGAAAAGTAATTCAGACTGATCTCTAAAACTTGCAAGCTAGAGCATGGAAAAGAAAAAGAACAAAAACAGCCAAAATACTCATTGATGGAGTAATAAGCTCAATCCTTTTCCATATAGAAACTAGAAAGGAACAGAATGAAACTCAAAAACACATTGCAGTTTTCAGGAGAAGAGGAAGCTGTCCTACAAAAGCATCAGAGTTTCAAATTAAGTCTCACAGCAGGGCAATGCTTAAGTCCTACACACACCAGGATCCCAATAAAGGTGGAACCTTATAAAGGTGATTACTTAGCTTTAAGGTAATCCAAGTTTAAAACATTATTTTTTAAGGGTACAGTGGCTTGCAGGCTTTATACACCAGCATAAAAACACATACTTCACCACATGCTATGAGCCAGACACACAAACTTTGGGTTCCCACCTCCAATTCAGTTTCCAGATGAAATATGCTAGATGTAGCCCACCCTGTCTACATAAAAAGCTTTTTATCTATGGACTTTCTTGCTATTCAGGTACCAAATCATGTATATCCACTGTTCCATCAAGCACTTCTCTCTCCATTTTCCAACAGACAATCCAAAGACTTGTTAACAAGCAAATACCAGAAGGGTCTGTACCACCCCAAATCTGTTTGTTTTGGTGAAAATGGCAACTTGCCCAAATCCTGCTATACTCATCCTAGATAGCTGTGTGCTTTCCTCAATGCCTCAGCCATAACAGCAGAAAACCCACACCAATATGCCACTTTCCCTTTTCCAATGCCCTTTGCACATGTCAGTAATGTCTATCACTGTGGTATCTAGCTATAAAGATTAGAGACCACAGATCAGAGATGTGACACAGCTCCTGAGAAGTGAAATGAATGCTTAAGTTTGCAGAGCAATTTGTAGCTTTGATTACTAGTTTTGATTTAGTAATTGCTTTCTGAGTTTTCTTTCACCTTCTTGTCCCCTCTCTCTCTCCCCTTCCCTGACCCAAAGGAAAGCCACTGTACCAGCTTTCTTCTCACCAGGCAGCAAGTTCACCTCTTCATCCCCTCCTTGAGAGACCATTAGTAACAGTCTATGGACAACAAACATATTGGCTAGAGCCTTAAAACTCAAATAGAAAAAGGACTATTTAACTTGAGCAAGTTAAATGTAAGCAGCCAGCCACCACATGCCAGCATAAAGTTTTCCTCATCAAACTCAGCCCTTCAGAATATCTAAGATTACATGTGCTAGCAAAAAAAGTGCTAATCTATCCCTGTTCAGACAAATCCGAACATACCAAAGGATTCAGCTATCTTGGGGCTGTGGACTGTGAACTTCTCATGATTCTTTGCTCTTTCTCAAGAGCTGCCAAGTGTATAAACTGTTCCCATTATTTACTCACAGATTAACAGTTGGTAAATTGGTCCCAGGGAATTGCTGAAGAATTTTCCTTATAACCATTTCCCTTGCTTACAAAAAAAAAAAAAGCCAACCACACAACGCCTTCCACCCCCAACCCCCAACCCTGAATGAATGTGAGAACTTCCTGCACTCAGAACAGCATGAATAGACCTGGCAAGTAGTCAGGGAGATAGTACAGGCCCATGAATACTCTGAATTCAGCTTCTGTGCTGCCGCTAAATTAAAGGAATTCAGGAGCCTCACAAAGGCTTGGTTATTTAATTATATTATAAAATAAAAGGCTGAATCTATTAGACAGCATACGAAAGAAACCCTTTCCCCGAGTGCCTGCGCAGAACAAGCAGCCCCAGTGACTCTGCCTAACCTTCTCCCTCTCCTCAGGGTGATGTCACCAGCACTCTGCTGCCAGATCCAGCAGAGCTGCCGATGGTGGCACAGCACTGCTCTACCTGCAGGCAAGAGTCCTCATCAGCTAGCCTGAGACAAGCCGAGCTTCTCTCCCACATTTTTACCTTTGCTCTTCCCTCACCACGAGACTCATGACACTTGCAAGCAGTCTACAGCTGTATTTATCTCTGTTAACTGGATGAACTCATATATCAGCATTCAAACCCTCTTTTCACTTCAAGTGCCTTCAGTAAAAACCAAAGCACACACATTAATAAGAGTAACAACTACCAGAGAGATGCAAAAACTCTTTTTCCCCCCATCATGTGCGACCTTCCCCCCCTTTATAACTACCAAGGAACAAATGCACTCAGCAATCTGCCTTGCAGGTCATTAGGAAACCAAGTCAGAGCAGCTTCCTCTAACTGAGGACTCTGTTGCTCATCAAATCTCTCAACAGCCTCACATATACACAAGAAAATGGATAGGGCAAGAATAGCACACACAGGGAAAGATCAAAATGACCCAGAGCACTGTGCACTCATTTTTACACTTCAGCTAGCCATGCTTGCAATCTGGGGACCCAGGCTGGCACACGTGAGACAGCAGCACCTCACCCTTGTGCCTTGCCAGAAAGGTGACAGCCCTACATCTCATCAACCACAGTGAAATGCTCAGGGTAATGGCCATGCTGGCATGAGCTAATGAGACCTGCAACTAGCTACCATCATACTTTTCACTACCAAGAAGGGAAGCAAATATTCTCATCCAGAGCAAAACTGCCAGGTGTGCCTGCCTGCACAGTCCCACAGGGCTGTATTCTCCTCAGCATCAGCTGCCAAAGGACAACTGTAACTCCAGTGTGGAAAAGCAAATGCACAAGAAAATCCAAAAAGACAGAACAGGATGTTTATGCATGAATGATAAGACAAGGTTTGTCTAATATTTCATTAGGAAAGTAAGGGTATTGCAGTATTTCCTGGCTATGGATGAAGACATCATTATATTCAGACATGTCTGCTACAAAAAGGTTGGTGGGTTTATAAAAATAAAAAGTGGGCATAAAAGACTTTAGGCCACAGCATTTGTTTTGGTATGGACAGCATCTACAATAGGAAGGAAAGTTAGACATTAGTCTCCAACCATCTTCAGACAACCATGTCTTTTGCTGCAAAGCAAAAATCATGTCTACAGAGACCAGTCCAAAGGATTTTCAACTGAGAAGATGCTGTATATGAAAATTAGTGGATATGAGCTAAAGTAAAACCTGAATGTGAAAAATGTGAAGAAAAAGGCCAGTGCAACCAGAAATCCATAGTGCCAAGGTACAATTGCCAAAGAACCTACTGAAGGGCATGTTAAATACCATCTCTAATTAAGGATTACCTACACACACAGTAATGGAACAAACTTGAACTAACAGTACCACACCTGGAAAGGCAATTCCCCAGCTTCAACTGGAACATGGTTAAGAAACTCACAAAATAAAGAACACATAGATGCAGGAACAGTTCACCTCTACTAAAATTACAGTTGTTCTTGTTTCACCAGGAACAAGGACATATAGAATCATAGAATATTCTGAGTTGTAAGGGACCCACAAGGTCATTGAAGTCCAGCTCCTGACCCAGCACACAACAGCCACAAGAATCATGCCATGTATCTGAAAACGTTGTCCAAACACTTCCTGAACTCTTGCAGGCCTGGTGCCATGACCACTTCCCTGGAGAGCCTTTTCCAATGTCCAACCACATTCTGGTGGTTTCCTAACATCCAGCCTAAACCTCCCCTGACACAGCTTCATTCCATTCCCTTGGGTCCTGTCACTGGTCACAGATGAGAGGAGATCAGTGCCTGCCCCTCAACTTCTCCTTAGTGGGAAGCTGTAGGCTACAATGAGATTCCCCCCTCAGTCTCCTCTTCTCCAGGCTGAACAAACCAAGTTGACCTCAGCTGCTCCTCAAAAGGCTTCCCACTCTAGGTCTTCACCATCTCTGCAGCCCTCCTTTGAACTCTTTTCAATGGCTTGAAATCTTTCTTATACTGTGGTGCCCAAAACTGCACACAGTGTTCAAGGCGAGGCTGCACCAGCGCAGAGCAGAGCAGGACAATCCCCTCTCTCAGCTGGCTGGTGGTGCTGTGCCTGATGCACCTCAGGATGCTGCCAAGCCCTTATGGCTGTAAAGGCACACTGCAGACTCATATTCTACTTGCCATTGACCAGGATCCCCAGATCTCTTTCTGTGAGGCTTCTCTCCAGCCCCTCATTTCCCAGGTTGTGTGCCATCTAGGGCTCCAACATTCCAGATGTAGAATCTGGCACTTGCTCCATTGAAATTCATACGGTTAGCATGCAATCCTCTTCTGGACAGAAGTCTGAACACTGAGGTCCAAGGACCTGCTTACCAGGAATCCTACCTTTTTCAGGGCTACAAGAGGAGACTAGACTTTCCCTGTACAATACTCCCTAGCAGCACCTTTGTTCACAATTCAGAAAGGACAATGATGGTTAACTGCACATTTTATTCAACTTGTCCAGTTGATCATGTCTAGCTTAGCTGGTGACAGGAAACGTGAGAGCAGTGCCAAATGCTGATTCTCCTCCATGTCTGCTGTATGCATTCCTAAAAAGCAGAAGCTTTAAGGATGTGCTGCATGTAATACCACTGTTTACAAGTCAGTCTAAAGCTAAAGAATCAGTACATCCAATTCTAGGTTCAAAGGCTATAAGAGCATGAACTCTTCTACCATCAGCCAGAGTTCTTACTATGCAAAATCAGCCTTTTTTTCCTTTATGTCATAATCAGTTTACAAATTCTTATAACAGACAACCCAGGCCACAAACCTTCCCTTTTAAAACTCTACATTTGCTAGAGATCCTCTGCTGGATGAAGAACAGGATACGTGACAGAGGAGATTTTATTAAAACAAAAAAAAACCCCTAAAATCTTTTCAAATTTATATTCCTGTAATATAAAGGTATAGTCACCTTAAACTGCTTTAAGGCTCTTTCTTTTTATCTCTTTTGACTACACTATTGCCTGATCCTACACTGTTGACATATATAGACAGCAATTTGTTACAGCCATGTGCTGTCACTTTCTGGAGAGAATTTTACTTACTTATTTTTGCAGCTCTGTGTTAGCTATGCCAGAACAAATGCTCTTCTCCACAAGTAATGCAGTGGAACTGTTGGATACACAGCCTTACAGATACAGGCACGGGAGAATGAGGAACACACAAAGAGGCCTGCTGATACATGCATATTGAAAAGAAACCCTTCAAAATCTTCAATAAGAAGACTAAAAATGTACAAAAAGGCTGAGTTGGTAAATGCAGCCAAGAATGTCCAAAAACCTCCAGTAGAAAAAGGAAAAGGAAAGCGGGGGGGGGGGGGGGGAAGGAAAGAGGAAAAGAAGGCGGGAAGGAAAAAAACAAAAAAGAAAAACAGAAAAAGAAGAAAAATAAAAGCACTACAAAAAAAGACAAGTAGGAAAAAAGACAGGAAAAAAAATAAGGCAAAGCAGGGAGAAGCATCTAGCTGCCTGTTCTGGGCTGAAAGGATCTACAGTTGATCTCTGCTTTGCAATCTGCTGACACTCTCAAGACAGTGCTGTTCACAACTAAGGTGATAAATCTGCATTCCCCATTTCCACAGTGTAAGAAAGTAGTATCAGTTATTTGCCAGGAACTCAGAATCTATCTCCTATTAACATAGAACTGAAGCAGCAAGAGGTGCTGAAACTGCTCACATTCCAGTGGAGCACTGCACAAAGGATCACATCCACCCCATGCTGCAAACTAAACATGAAATATACCTCGGATTCCAGCAGAGAAACATCTACTCAGACACTCACAGAAGAGTATGGCCTAGTCTACTGCAGGCTACAAGCTGTCTTAATCTCTGTACTACAGTATCTAGTGATACTGATCAATATTATTTCATTTTAGATTTCAATTACAAGAAGCTGCAAGTTTCAAAATAAACTAGGATCTTTTATCACAAAGATTCAGAAAAGAAGCATTCTGAAGCATTTTTCTTAAAAGAGACACATTGAATACATAACCATAAAGTAAAATAATTTAATGTACTCTTCTTGTATTAGCAGGAATTAACATTGTCATTTGATTAAGGAGATTAAAGACACACACACACCAAGCAGTTCTCAGTGTTACAGTCTAATCTTAGTAGGGATGAATATGCTTATACAGATGATACCATTGTTCTTGAAGTCATGAAATGGAAGCACTTTCTGTATTTGATAGTCTGAAATGTACCACATTAACCTTCTGTTTATTCACAGGGAATGTACAGACTATAGGTACTTTAATTCATACAGAGAAGAAACGTGTTTTTCATGCCATCAAACAAACCCACCTACTTCACCCATAAAACAAAAACAGAACAAACAAACAAAAAGGAAGAAAACAATTAAAAAAAATAAAAAAAGATAAAACACATTCCACCAACTTCCTAGAGCTTGGACACTTCAAATTTTTTTAGTCGGTATTTTCTTTTATTAGCTAGGACACCCAAGACAAAAATGTTAACTGCTTGCTCTGAAAGGACATAAACTCAGGTCTACTTCTAAATAATCCATTTTTAATCCAGACAACCATGCATCTACCAAGACAGTACATTCAAAAGTCCTCAACTCAGGAACAATTTTGTATAATTACATACATACTACAAAGCTTTCAACAAACTCCTGTTTGTATTTCTGAAATGTTAAATTGCATCTCCCACACATATATGATTAACTTCTCTTTGAGACACATCCTGTTTGCAACCTGCAAACGATCATGCTTTATTGTTTGTGACCACGAAATACTGGTACCAGAAGAAACCAAGAGCTCCTAGATTGTTAACTTCAGTTCATTAGACATGCTAGCCATCTTCCAGATGTTCCACCACTTCATTCTTAACACTTTGTCATTAACATCTTTATTTCATCAGACAAGCTTCATAGCATGAAAGCAAACAGACGTAGATGCAGAAAGTCAACACTGACACACAGTAATTATGCCTGAGCCAACCTAAAAAGTTTCACAAATAAAATGATTGCTCACTGATGCCCCCTAGAGGTCTGTCTGTCCCACTAAGTAACACACAACAAGCTAAAATACTTTCCTCCATCACTTACTAGTCCTGCACTTCAGTCACAACATGCAGAGCTACAGGCTGTGGGTACAGGCTGGAAAGCTGCCAGGTGGAAAAGGACCTGCAGGTGCTGTTTGACAGCAGCTGAACATGAGCCAGCGTATGCCCAGGTGGTCAGAAAGGCCAAGTGCATCTTGGCCTGTATCAGCACTTGTGTGGACAGCAGGAGCAGGGCAGGGATTGTCCCCTGTACCCAGCACTGCTGAAGCTGCACCGTGAATCCTGTGCCCAGTTCTGGGCCCCTCACAGCAAGAAGGACATTGAGGGGCTGGAGCACGTCCAGAGAAGGACAACGGAGCTGGTGAAAGGTCTGCAGCACAAGTCCAATGAGAAGTACCTGAGGGAGCTGGGGCTGTTTAGCCTGGAAGAAAAGAAAGTTCAGTGGGGACCTTATCACCCTCTAAAACTGCCTGAAAGGAGGGTGTAGCCAGGTGGATGGTGGTCTCTTTTTCCAGGCAACAAGTGACAGGACAAGAGAAAATGGCCTCAAGCTGCACCAGGTGAGACTCAAGTTGGAATCAGGAAGAATTTCTTCACTGAAAGGATGGTCAGGCATTGGAATAGCCCATCCAGGAAGGTGGTGAAGTCACCATCCCTGGAAGCATCCAATAAACAATAGGACATGGCACTTAGTGTTTAGTTGGCATGGAGGTGTTCAATCAAAGGTTGGATTCAATGACCTTGGAGGTCTTTTACAACCTCCACAATTGTATTAATTTGAGTCGATAATCATAAGGAACTCATGATAAGGAGTCACTGGTTCAGCTGATCAATCATCTAATAAGCAAGTAGATTGCACACATAGTTAGCTTTGCTGCTTGTAGGACTCTAAGCACTAATGCAATGCTCCTACTTACTATCTGCTGTAATAAAAAGGTTAGAGAGGATCGGGCAGTGAGACAAAGCAAGTGCTTGAATGAGAGCAACAAAATGTCACTGCGTACAATTCTGATCAGAAAACTCACTGTCCACTTAGATACTTAAAACTTTCAAGGCAGCTCTAAACTCAGGAGAGCTGCTTAGATAGAGCTCCTCCATGGTGTATATAAAAGCAAAATTGCTGCTGGTAAGGACTTCCAAACTTTTCTGTACCGTTTATATTAGAGCCAATAACAGTTTGAACTAGGCATAGTTATTGTTTAAAGAAGCATGTAGCTTTTTCAAAGGAAAAGAGTCAGAATTATACTCATCAACTGAAGGTGCCTGAATCACAGGTTCTGTTCTACCCTTAATGCTGCATCTACATTTTCTCCTCCCCAGAGGACACATTCAGAAAAGGAGTGGCCTGCCACTTATCTTAATTACAGGTCTTACTATCTCTTTCTCTTCGGACACAAAGCTTCATAAATCAAACAAACAGGAAGAGAAATTGCATTCAGATTACATAATGAGGTTTATGTAAATTACACCTACAGCCCAGGGTCCTGAACTTCAAAGGCATTCCAGCTCCTCATTACCCCCTGGACCAAGACCCATTGTTTTGTCTTTATTTAAATAAGTTGGCACAGCATTTGGAGTGCTTGAAGATGAGAAGAACCGGTTCAAGTAGCTATTATGGGCTTTTGAGAATTATGACTACAATCCAGAGCCTAGTAAAGCTGAAGATTCCGGTTGCCACTGAACAAGACCAAGAACAATTAATACCCTGCAGAGGAACAAATTTACCTCTGGCCCACAAAAACACCTCGACTTAAACTCTAAAAATCTTGCCCACTTGCACAATTTTAATTTTCCTTCTACCAAAAACTAAACTAGATAAAGCTGGAGACAAAAATTCCCTGAAACTCAGTATTTTGCATCAATATGTAAATAGTTATTCTTAGCTGTCAAATCGAGGAACACACAGTTAGTTGAGCAATGAGTATTTTCAGCATCCCTCCAAATAAGTCAAAGCCAGCTGGAAGAAATTTTACTTCCCTATCGACAGAAAAAGCTTCAAAGAAGAGTATGCTATGTTGTGAAATAAAATGACTTCACTCCAGGAGGTCTTTCTTCCTGATTTTAAAGTTGTGATTTTTAAATGCAATGTCCTCCAAAGAACAATTTTTGCCCCCTAAATAATGGGGGGATGGAGCAGGAAGGGGGGTACAAAACCCCCAAGAGATTATGTACCATTCCCATTCTTCCACATCTTACCCCATCCATGGGAGCAGAAAGTCCCAGCCATCAGACCCCAAGGTCAGGACTAGCTAACCAGGGAAGCAAAAGGAATCCTGGTTGGGACAACTGCCATAAAGAACTTGGACTATCCCCTTACATAACTAAATGATTTTATGTGACAGTGGCAGGGACTACAGAGGGCCCTGGTGACCATATTCATGGTGGATAACAGACAAGACCCCAAAGGGTGATTACTGACAATGCTTTCTTTAAAAAAAAAACCAAACACCACGGTGGCTGTGACAGCACAAACACCACAGAAAACCAGTTCTACCATTCATTGTGCTGATCTGAAATCCTGAATGGAACTTGAGCAAAACCCACATACATCCCTCCATGATGGTGCAACAGCTGCTGCATTCCAAGCAGCAAGTAATGCTTTTCCTTTACATTCACAGTTTACCATGCAGCACACATATGATAGAAAGTAGACAAAGAGTTAAATAAAATATATCATAAATAACAATACTTAAGTTTAAAACTCTCAGATACCTAAGGTGACGTCAGTATGTAGCAGCAATCAGTGGGAAAATGTTCAATTCAAATCTGCCACGAGTTATTTTTAGAAGGTGGTATCTATGTTAGGATACCATGGTGGATAAATGCCAGACTAATTGAAAAAAATATCTACAATGAATACAGGTTATTTTCTAGTGAAAAATGTATAGATTATTCTCACAAAAAAGGCAATGCTGCAGCTAATTCAACTGTTCAGAAAAGCTATTTAAGGACAAAAGTTACAGAAAGAATAAAAGTTGGCATTTTGGAATGAAGCACAAAAATTTTCTGCCAAACTTTATAGACCTTAACTACCTCAAATCTATACACAATTCCAACACTACCATGCAGTTGTAATTTTTAACAGATTTAAAAATCATCCAAACTCTCTGATGATTTTCATAAGATATCATTGTTTGTTTTTTTTTAAACTCCTGCGATGTTTTTTAAATACACTGTGAATGTCTTAGTGTTTCAGAATTCCTGTCTTAAAGACAAATATAGAAAAAGTTAAAACACATTCATTTCTCAGCGAGTTTAAAACATTTTAGGTGTTTATGAAGGTCGGTTGCATTTCTCTTAAACATCTCGGAGAAGTAAAAACTAAGCTGGAAACGTATCGCCAAGACAGTGAAGTTTACAAACCTGAAGATGTTCTGGTACACCACACCCTACCGTTTTTACTCGGGTTAAGTTTCCCCACACAAACTGCAACTGACTTGAAGCATCAAAATCTATTCCATTTGAATACACACACAAAATATTTTACCAACATACCCTCAAAGGTAGCTACAGCATTCAGTTCTCTGGGTTAAAAATACAGTTATTACAGAGCTACTCCAGACAAACGGCTTCTCAGAGTGCAAATCCTCATTTGAGCAAAAGCTCTAAAATACAGCAATGAAACTGACTCAAGGGAAGCTGAAAACAAGTACACGAGCACTTTGATCTGAACTAAAATGCCAGTGCACCTCATTCCACAAGCAGTGAAATAATGAAACACTGCAGACTAAGTCAAACTATCCTTCCTTTGCACAGTCGGTCAGTCTTTGGTTTCTATTTCTTTTCCTCCCCCTAAATTAACAAACTAATAGCTTAAATAGTTATTCCAAATGATCACCCCTTAAACACAGAGGGAAATGAAGCTGTAAGTATGTAAGGCACAGGCTCCCCCCAAATTAGAAAGCAGAGTATAAGAAGCAGCAGTCTCCAGGATTTCCATCTCTAAAGTTCTGTGGAATTCTGTATGCATATATTTTTCAAATTGACCTGCTCAGGCAGGTTATCTTATACATGCCTGTCTTCTACAGGACCACTTAAATAACAAATAAATATCTCTTTATATTGTTTTATAAAGAGATTTTTTTAACTATCAAAGTAGGTTTTGATAGTTAAGCACACACCAGTTGCTAACACTGGATCGAATTAATCCTTTTTTTTCGTACTATTAAGTAGTACCTTCCCAAGAACCATGTAGTGCTTTAGATGCATAGCAATCTGTCAGTGTACTAATAGAACAGATGGATGCTTTAATTAGAGAAGGGCTCTTAGGTATATCAGCTATTCCATCATCAAGAGGATGTTCATACCATTAAAAAAAAGGGGGGGAGGAATAACTGGTAAAAATTGTGACAATACAGTGACAGTATCAAAACACATTAAGAGAAAAGAAAGGAGAAAGAATGCCATGTTCTGTGCTGCAGCAGTGAAGAAATTCAGCTCCTAGATGTACCAAATTAGGTACTGCATATTCAGTATACATAGTAACTGCTATGTACATCACACTAAAATCTCCCGTGTCGGTACTTAACACGTACTTAAGTTATGGATGCCAGCCAGGAGTACAACAGAATTTAAAAGTTGCAAAGACCATTGTACTTAACAGCTGTCACATACCAAAGCTCAGCTGTGGCTGCACCAGCATTCCAGCATTATCTGCATGGCTCCTCCTCCGTAGGAGCCCAGAGCCCCCTGAAAGCTGCCTACCTCAGAAAGACCCCATTCCAACAGAAGATAAGCAAACGGCTATGCACAGGCGGAGCCAGCCAAAGGCAATGCAACCATTTTAAACTCTCCTGCAGAACAGGACTAGAAATGTCATTATCTTGGGACCAACATGGACCAAGCCCAGATATAAACTGCTATGTAGCTGAAAAGTGAGTTTCCCAAGGAGGAAAATTTTAGGTATTACTTCTCTCTGCAGGACATGCCAACACATAAATGATTACAAGGTAAAGAATGTTCATCCGAGTCACGTTAGGAAGAAAAAAAAAATTAGGATCATAGCAGTCCTAGGCAGAGGTTGTTTTTCCTTTCAGTTTCAGACAAGTTCATGGAGACCTCTCCTGTCCAATCACACCTGCAAAAAGACATCCATTCACATTAATGTGAATTAATTCCTTTCATGTTAAAGATACGAGATGTCAGAACTATGTCAAGTGCTCCAAAAGCAACTCTTTAGGGCACAACTGCTCTCCCACACTCAATAATAAAAAGAGTGTCTCTGGCATGCTTCCCCCCCATAACGGCACTTAGTCACCTTAAATCAAGTTTATCAACGTATTAAATAGCTGAACTGAGTTATTCACCAAGTAGCATAAACAGCAGCCAGCAATTCAACACATTCCACAAAGCTCTGCACTGCCAGGCGTCTGGCACCTTCTAAACTAAGCATCTAAAACCGTGTTTCCATCCATCCAGCTGGAAGTCTCAGTATGACCCCAACTACAAGGTGTACATTTTTTAAAGAAGGCAAGCAAATGCAATTGCTCAGAGCACTGCAACCGATCCTGACACAAGATCTTCCCCCTTTTTCTTCACTGGACCGAACAGCATCACTTATACTTCAAGACCAAGCTAGATTCATTTTTCTTCACAGCTTTCAAAAAGGCCACGTGAGCCAAAAGGATCTCTTCTCAAATAACATCTGACAGCCAGATGCAAAATTAACACCCTTAATTACATCTGGCATTTCTTAGTATTCTGCCTATAGGCAGTCACCTACTGAAAAATTGATATATTTGATGACACTGGCAGGTGCAGAAGCCCTATGTCACATCAGGGGGCAGAGAATTTAATGGTGGCCAAGTGCCAGAATCAGAAACATTACCTTTCAGCACTGAAACAAAAAAGCCTCAAACACCCATTGTACTGAACCAGTCTCCAAGACCAGGATCATATTACTCACGCTTCTTGCCATGCAGAAGCTCCAGAACACAGCACTGCATATAATTCCATGCTTATTTTTGATCTAAAACAAATAAGCAGTTTTGCAGCTTTTAATGAGACTGTTGTATTAGTCTGGTTTTCCTTCCACATGCAAATTACTGGAACGTCAAGGCTACTGCAACAACAATTATTTTTACAAAGCAATAAGGAATATTAGAACTTGTTTGCAAGAAGCCTTCTGGATCACAGCCACTCTTGAGGTTTTAGGAATAGTTTAGGAAGCCTGACCTAATCAGTCTCCCAGAGACAATATCACAACTGTAATTGCACTATGGATTCTTACACAGTTCCATAACTCCGTCACACAGTATCTCAGCAGAGAGCTATTTAACCATGGCCTTTTAAATAGAGATTAAGTATTTCAAACTTTGAGGACATTATCTTTTGTTAAGGTAGATTTCAACAGAGAGAAAAACTGACATGCCTGACCAATCACTAGTACCCAGTTTTGCTCAAATTGATGTTACAAGTAGGATCAGCCCCTTAAAGCTGTAAGGGATTTTGTTTTAGCAGAGGTATTATCCATTTAATGCTTAGGAGTCAAGACACCGATGAAATCAAGCACATTCACACTCTTAAGGAAGAAAACGAGAGGAGACACCAGAATAAACATGCACTAACCACATTCTGAAACAAACCAAGGCAATGTACAGGAAGCACTTTTACGTTCTTAGTGTCCCATTTTGGTTTTGAGGATTTTTAAAAGACCAGATATTTCATTTACAGAATATTTGTGGACTGCTATTTATTAAGAAAACTGTTTTGTCATAGCAGAAAAATCTAATTCTCTGCAGTTCCCCTAGCAATAATTTTTTAATCTGTGTTTTCCAGATTCCACAACAGGAGAAATTACCAGCCTACAGCAATCACTACAACTATTTGCTGTATTGTCTTGTGTGGAATTTGTAATGGTAAGTTTCAGTACAATCATCTTCCAGTCTTGAAACTGTCTCGCCTCAGAAATAAAATAAAAAAACCAAAGTCATCACTTTGCTCTCTTCTTCTCTCCCTACTCCAGGGGGATTAGGTGAAAGAATTCCTTTTAGAAGCAATGCAATAAATCCAACCTAGGTTTAGATCATTTCACATCAGTAAAAGACAAGTATCACCAAATCCTACTGAGATAGCTTGCAGGAAATTACAGGGATAGAGATGCTAGTGGTTCTCTATCCACTGGGACAAGCCAGGCCACTTAAATCAACGAAGTCCTAGGCAAACAGGAAATCACTGTTTTAAAGCTTTCCTTAGGGTATGATCCTGGAGGATCATTTATTAAAAAGGTATTTCTCCTAAGCAAAACACTTAACTTTGGGGCCAAAAAAATCACTCCCTTTTCCAGCGTTAATTTGGTGTGTATTCTTTTTAAGTGTCTCTCCTTCCCTCCCTTTCATCTTGTTTGTATAAAATAAGGAAGCAGCGATAACTTGCCAAGACAGTTACATAAAATCAGTATAATTATGTGTCAGTAATATTTTCTTAGCTGTTTTTTGGCTGGCCTGGTACCTTAAATGCTGCAACCTTTCTGTTACAAGCACCTGATCACAGGTGTTTTAGATGTTGATCACAGATCTCCTCAAAGAGATAAGGATTTCAAAAAACGCTGCACTTTTGAAGTACAGAGGCATACTTGTTAGCATATGAACTTGCGTAAGAAATTTGCATTAATTTAATCCTATGTATGCTCACAGAAATATCCTTCTATCCAGTAGTTTTGTACAAGGAAGTCTAAAATGTACGAGCTACATTAGCAGTCAAGTTGAGACACTGAAATAAAACAAAGCTGGAACATCCTCATTTAGCATGTATAATTAATCATTTAATGCATTAAAACTACATGCAAACAGGCTTAACTGTGTGTAAGACTTTGCTGTGTTTCCTGATTGTGTTTTCTTTAGAACACATCCTGTTAGAAAAGGAGGCACACAGCTGTCCCAATTTAAAACACGTATGTGCATCCCCATTTAATGGTGGGGTGGGACTGGAAATAAAGGAAGCAACATCCCTCCCAGTATCACCTGCTGACTTCCATCCTCAAGAGCAGGCATAGAAACACAAAAGACCACAATCATGATCTGAAAAAAAAAAGTATTTTAAGCTACTTTCTAACCCAAATGCATCTAACCTATTTCTGTCAATTCCTTTAACAAATGCTACTTTTGCACTCGTTATCCCACGGTCATTGTACAATCAGAAAAATCTGAAGAAAAGCTGAATTGACCACTTTCCACCACTCCCACATTCTCTTCTGAATAAAAAAGGGCACTTATCCAGCGTACTGTTCTCCTTCCCACCCCACCATTACCGACTCCGTTTGACATTCAGTGGAATTCACTCGAGAAAAGAAGCTCTCTATTTTTCAAAGTTAAAGCACTGAATTCTCACGGTTCATTGAAGGACCATTCTGCTCAGCCAACCCAGCAAGGGGATGGATGGCATGTGCTACTTTGCTAGCATGACCTCATCTTGGGATATCACATTTACCTGTTTCACGGGAAAACTGACAAGGTGTCTGAATGCATACTTGGACATTAAACAATGTGTTCTTTTTGAAGAGGTGTACAGGATAGTTAAAACCCAAGAAGTTCCGAGATCACAGTAAGTCTTTTACACAAACCAACTCAACTGACACACGAGGTATTTTTAAACCTCCCTAAAACTGCAGAAGGTTGCATAATTACAACGTGGGAGCTAACTTTTCCACCCAACACTCTCCAAATTCTGTACTGTATGTTGTAACAGCAAAGCTGCATTACAAAGCTTCTCCCTTTTCATTATAAAGGTTTTGACCACCCCGCTTCCAAAGACCGTGACCTGTGCTTCCCTACTTCTCTCGCTTGCTGCCCTCAGTCTCTCAGTGAACTCCCACCACTCTAACGGGAAAAACTGATGCCAACAACGCAGAAAGCCAATCGCAGGATCTTGTTTGCAGGCATGCACCGCTCTCAGCTCAGGCAGCCACCGTACTGTGGTAACCTATTTCAGGAGCAAGAACTGCGGGCATTCCCCCTTTGGGAGCGAGCCGGCCGTGCCCTCGGCTCCGCCATGGGGCGGGCTCGGTGTTTCCCGGAGCGAGCACACAGCTCCACTAAACCGTGAGCCAGCTGCCGGCATCCCGCAAACATGTGGAACGAACCTTCGACCTCCCGTGCCCGGCAGCGGCACCGATGCAATTCCCCGTCACTAGGGAAAGCAGTAGTAGATTAAGGCTGATTTAACCTCGAACGCTCAGCACCGCTGCTGGGAACGGGAAAACAACACAAGCGCGACCTCCATTGCCGAGGCGCTGAAAGAAGGAGAGGCAGCCCCGGGCACAGGGCTGGATGGAGCAGCCTGAGCGCCGCTGACACCGCGGCTTCTCCCGGCAGCCGGCTCGGGGAGCGCTTCCCGCCGCCGCCGGGGACCTCCCGGCACAGCCCCTCCCAGGCGCGGCGCGGAGACACCCGCGGGCCGCCCTTCCCGTGACAGGGGACGGCCCCGGGCCACCTTCCCCGTGACAGGGGACGGCCCGGCGGAGGAGCAGCGCCCAGCCGCCCGCTCGCCCTCCGCTCACCCCGGCGCCCGCCGCGCCAACAGCCGGGGCGGTGGGCGCGGCTCCCTCCCCTTCCCCACGATCGCCCCCCAGCCCCACTCACCGGCGTAGAAGCGGATGAGGCAGCCGGTCTCCGAGTCCATGCCCTCCTCCTGCACCCGCCACAGGTCCCGGAAGCCCAGCTGGGAGAGGTAGTCGTTCTGGATCTGCAGCGGCTTCTCGTGGGCCTCCAGCCGCCGGCTGGTCTCCCCGTGCAGCTGTACATACAGGGCGGGCGGCCCCGCTGGCTGCTCCCGCCCGCCGGCCGCGCCCGCCGGCACCCCCACTGCCCGCCCCGGGGGCAGCTCCCCCGGGCAGGGGGGGCCCTGGCCCGGCCCCGCACCTGCTTCTTCCACCCCGTCGGGGGGCGCCGGCTCCACCTCCAGCTCGTCCGAAGAGGACGAGCCACCGCCGCCGCCGCTGCTGTAGGGGTCCAGCCGGTCGGAGACGCTCTCGGCGCTGGGGCTGAAGCTCTCGGTGTCGGAGCCGGCCGGCCCCAGCTCCCCCAGCAGGGAGGGGCAGGAAAGCGGCGGCCCGGCAAGGTACAGTTCGGCCGGCGGCGCCCCGGGGCTCAAGTCGGAGGGCGCCGGGCTCGGCCGGCCGCCGGCCAAGTCGCTCTCCTCGGCGCCGCTGCACAGCGGCAGGCGGTCGGGCCGCGCCGCTTCCCCGCAGCCTCCTCCGGACAGCCCGCTCCGCATCCCCCGCCGGCTCCGGGGCTTCTCGTCCAGCTGCGGCCGCAGCCCCTCGGCCGCGGGCTCGGGCGGCGCCTCGGCGGGGCCCGCCGGCGGCTCGGGCGGGGGTTGCGGCGGCGGCGCGCCCGCCTTGCCCAGCACTCGCACCACGCTGCTGCCGCCCCGGTGGCCGAGCTGCTGCAGCCGGGCGGCTACCTCGGCCGCCGTGGTCTCCAGGGTGCAGAGCACCGGGCGCAGGTAGCAGTTCATGTGCCGCTCGTAGACGTGGACGCAGCCCCGCTGCAGGTCCCGCCGCACCCAGTCCCGCTCTGGGGGCTGCAGGGGCTGTAGCTGCCGGGGCGGCTTCAGCAGCAGCAGCGCCTTCCTGTCCAAGCTGCGGGTGCCCAGCGAGGGGGCCGGGGCGCCTCCGGCAGAGGGGGAGGCGGCGGAGAGGTTCCTCTTCAACCTCCCCCGCCGCAGGAGCAGGGAGTTAGCGCTGCCGGCCCCGCCGGGGGCCGCCGGAGTCCCGCTGGCCGCCAGTGCCGCGGGAGGAGCGAAGCCGCCGGCTCCCCCTCGCCTCCGCCGCTGGCCGCCGGCTGCTTTGCCGTCCAGCTGCCCGCCGCCGCCCGACGGCTCCGTGCCGCTCTCCGCCTGACTCCTCCTGCCCGGGGAGCCGCTCTCCGGCTCTCCCCGCCCGCTTCCCGCCGCCGGGGCTTCTGCCGCTCGCTGCTGCGCGGGCTCCATCGCCGCGGGGCCGGGGATGCCGCCGCCGCCGCCGCCCTGCTGGGAGCGCCGCTCGGCGCGGCGCGGGGGGGGCGAGCGGAACGCGGCGCCGCGTCCCGGGGGTGGGGGGCGATTACGTAGCAGCCGCGGGAAGCATTCCGCCGGTGCCTGGCTCAGTCCCGCTGCCCGGCTGTCGCCAGCGCCATTAGGGAGGGAGGCAGGCGGGCGAGGAGCGAGCGATCCCGCCGCCGTCCGCCGCTCCCGCGCGCGCGCGGCTCATGAATATTAACCAGCCCACGGGGAGCGAGGGAGGCTCGCGAGGGTGACGCCACCGCTCGCGCGGCGGGGCGGAGCCTCGCCGATAAACACAGCGTGACTCCCAGCGGCCCCCGCGCACCGGCCGGGGCCGCTGGGAGCTGTAGTCCCGCGATGGCCGCAAGTCCCGGCAGTCCCGCGGCTTCTCGGGGGCCGCGCAGGCTCCGGGCGGGAGCGCGGGCGGGAGGTTGCCGCTCACCGTCGGTGTCGGCGCTCCTTCACGGCGCGGGGCTGAATCCGTCTTAAAATTATTCCAGGGCTTTGTCCCGCGCTCCGTGTTTGTGTTCCTTGGGTCTGGTCGGCGGCTCTGGCAGGTCCAGTGAGCGCGTTCGTCCCGTTCTGCCCAGCCCGACGTGTTCTCCCCGTTGGCTGCCTCGGCGCAGAGCCGGAGCACTGAGCCCAGGCAGTCTTCCCCTCTGAAAAGGGAGATGATTTTTCCAGATCCAAGATGGAGAGAGACATGGAAATGTGGGTGGAAACATGTACGTTTATATGCACGCACATACCGTAAGAAGAGCTGCTTTGAGAGTAGGCACAGGGAAGGTTTCAGTGCCATTAGTCTGTCATTGTATTTCAGGGACTAAACTTACCTAAGATGCCTACTTGTAGAAGGTCGCTGAGAAGTAGCCATTAGATAGAAACATTAAAAAAAAAAAAAAAAAAAAAACATGTCCCATGATTTAAAACAAATCGCTGAAAAGGAAAATCAGACACATTCAATTAGCGGTGTAAACATGTGAGTTTTTATACTGCAGGGACACCATACTATGGAATTCAGAGAAATCTCTTACGCTCGTGGAGATGTTTTAGCTGAGTAATGCCGGCTGGATGGGGCTGTAACTGCCTGAGATCTCTCCTTTTTAATACGTTTTGTAAAATCACAGCGAAGCATCTTGCCAGATACTCATGAAAAACACAATAGGCTGCAATAAGTTCGGAGTTCTGGGCAATTGACCAGTTATGTCAATATCAGGGGAGATAAATCATCACTAAGCATCCTGAGATAACCTCTTAGCGAAACATTATTTTTACCTGGTCGGTCTTTTTAGCACGCATGTGTAATATATGAACCCCGAAATAAACCAGAACCATAAGAAAATTAAGGTTTACCTCTCCTAATAAAACATTTCTCTACACTTCCACATTAATGTGTTCATACCACAGAGAAGCAGACGAAACAGGGCACAGTAAAGAACTTACAATGGAATCATGTAGCTGCCTTTTTAATGTTTTTTTAACAACAAAGCTGATGTTTACTGTGTGTGAAAACCACCCACTTTCTCAACAGAACAATCTAAAAATTAACTGTTCTGATTGTGAAGTTCATGCAGAGCTGTATCTAGAGCTGCAATCACCAGCAGGAGCTTCTTTGGAATTCAAGAGTACAAACTGACAGAAGATGACAGCAGCACTTGGCCATTAAAAGACTTAAACTGGTGCCCAAAACCTCCTCTGGCAGTGGCAACACTCAGCAGAAGTCAGAACTGAGTAGATGGGCTCTGGTTTTGGCTGTTTGATATATTCTGATTTATTTCCACTGCTTTGCACCACCCTTGTGCCACCTACTTCACAGAGGTTACAGCATGTCCCCCTGATTTAAATGTGTGAGAGAAATGTTCTACATGCAAAAACACACACACACGAGACACACACACTCAGAAGGAGACAGCAAGCTCTAGGGACATTATTGTTAATGATGATACTTGAAATGTTTCTAGCAAACAGTTTCCAGCCCTTCTCTTCTTTAGTGGGAGTGGCAAGAGATAAGATCTACCTTTCTCAACTGTTCAAATATCTGAATGTTCATCCACATAGGAAAAGTCCAGAACACAGAACCAAAGAGACATCTCCTGGGGCTTCCAGTTTTCTCCCTTGTGGCTGGAGATGCCACATCCTACATATTAGTGAGGTCCCCCTAACACAGCAGATAAACAAGCTGAGCATCAGTTTGAACTGAGCTCAGCTGATTTGTCCTCTGCCCTAACTGAAAGACTGTCCCAGGGCCACCCTGTCCTCCGTGTTGGGACATTCCTCCCAGTTTGCAGCCTGAATTTTACACTTGGGTAGTCTATGCACACTTGCTCACATGCCAGCATTGCATTGCCCTTTGACTCAAATAGCTGTGGGTTGTTTTTTTGTTTTTGCTCCAGAGCCTGTACCCCAAGGTGCTTAGGAGCAGCAACAGTATTCCCTGGCAGGCTTTGTTTTCTCTCTTGGGTAGACTTAAACACAGTCTTGTTGTGTCCTCTGAGGAGATAAATCCCACAGTGTAGGAACACGCAGTTAAGGTCATTTGGACAGCCTTGGGCCAGATCCTCCATGGGGTGGACTGGCATAGCCACAGCTCTGGATTTTCCCCACGAGTCCGCACGGAGCAGCCACCGTCTGTGATACAGCTTGGAGAAGTGGCCGGGGACTGAGCTCACCCTGCTCTCCCTCCTGCCAGGCTAACTCACCACTGCCAACAGCCCTACTCATGAATGGCTTTATGCAATTAAAGCACAAAGTAGCTGTACTAAAGTCCAGAGGGAGTGGGGAAGTTGTTGGATTTATCTCTGCCCCATGACATTTGTTCAGGAGCAGAAGGCTGCAGTGAGGCTCCTGGCATCCTATGAGCCCTGAGCTGAGCTGTGAGAAGAAAAGAGAGCATGGGGTTGATTTTCATACTTTGCTGAATATGAAGGAGACAGTTTCTGTAGTGGCCTAGCACCTCCAAATGCTAGCAGTACCCAGCCTGATTATTTTTGCATTGTGCGGGGAAGTGTGCTTGAAATCTCTAAGTATATGCGTATTTAAATTGAATTCTCCAGCTTATGAGAAAGCTCTGCTATTTTCCATTTCCTGGTATCTCATATATACTCTTAAACTCTCCTGAAATTGTGAATTTTGATAGGGATTAGCTGGTGTTGTCAGACATGGGAATGGAGTTTGTGAAATTGATGTTTGGCAGGAGGAAGTGGAAGGGTGAAATACACATTCCCTTTTCTAAAGCTGGATTGATGGCAGCTGTTTGGGAGACAGGTAAAATGAAACAGGGTGGTTTGCAATCTGCAGTTTTCTGACCAGACTCAGGCGATCTTGAGGAGGAGTTTTCTGATTACAGGAGTTGGCAACAAAAAATGAGGGAATAAGAAATAATTTATCCGAGATTACTATAAATTACTCCAAACCAAAACTTTTTATACTGAATGAACAAATTATACACTCTCACACATAAGTGCAGAAAAATGCCAGAAGGTCTTGAAGCCACAGGAAGACTTTTGAGGACAGTTTTGTGTCCAGAGTTACCAGACTTTATCTGAAATTCTCACAGAGGCTGGAACTGTTGTGATCTTCCCTGTCTATGTTGCTGCTGCTGCTACAGCAGGAGACATCAGGCTGCACACACAGCCCTGGAGCTGACTGAGTAACTGCAGTGGTGCTTGGACTGTGTTAATTCCTGCTCAGCCTCTTCTGAAATCTGCCTCCCCCTGTTCTCACAGATTCCTTTAAAGCCCTCAGGGATACACTGTGCTGTTATTAGATGTTTCTGCAAGGGAAGGGACAGATTATGGACATCAGCTGATGTCTGTGGTTTTCCTTACTCTTTCATTATGAATGTAGAAGAAAGGACCAGGTCCAGCTTTGATTCATATTGCTGCTGGTTCTGTTCCTTTCTCTTCTTTGTTAGCATTATACCCCTTCATTTCTGGTAACATCTTGGTTTAGCTATAGTTAATAATTATAGTGAATAGACAATTCAATGATGGCTTATTTGTTCTAATTTTTCAGAAATGTCTGCTGCAGTGGGATAGTAAACAGCTTTTGTAGGCTCAGTTTTACCATGAACTATACTCAAAGGGATTTGTTTTAGTTATATCAAATACACAGTGAATACCAAGTTTCAGTTTTGTTTTCAAAGATATCATTGCAAAATAATATGCCATCATTAAATAGAAATTGCTTAATCCCCAGTCCTTGACTACAGAAAAATTGACTGACAAGTCAGTTCTGGATCAAAAGCTGAGTGCTGAGAAATGCTAGTGTGGGAAAGATTATATTTATACTTTCTCTGCTATAAGTCATCTTCAGTGATGCTGCTAAATGTTCATCTGTGTTTCAAAAAGGTATGAATCACTTCAGTGATTCCAGTTAACATGTGAAGGTGGAGAGGGAGCTTAGGAAGAAAGAATTTACTGTCCTTCAACCCTGCAGAGTGTTAGGGATCTTACTCAGCTCTCTTCTTTAGTAGTCTGTTTTTGTAGTAAGGGAGAATTTTTCTACAGATGACAAAGCAAGAGACTTATTTCAATGTCAAAATGCTGAAACAAAAGACATTTGCCACTGTATGTGTAATTCAGAGACCAGGAGATGGATCAGCAAAGGGACCATTTCAAATTAAACAATGTAGTAAGAATAACCTTCTTTCTAAAGAGAAATTGAATGTTGTCATATGGAAACTGTTCTCAAAATAATATTTTATCAGTAGGGATTAATGTCATTTTTCAAAATGCTAGGTATGCACCTGTGCTCCTCATTCATATTTGCAATTGCCACAGCTATAGGAACCAATTGGATATACAGATAACAAAGAACTGAAATTTTATGCTGATTGCTGCTCCAGCTGTGAACTTGAGCATAGTAGTGTGTGTATGTTCCATGCAGTTGTGCTCATCTTGGCATGTAGGGCCTTCAGGGTAGTAAGGTATTTAAGATGGTGCTAATTCAGGGAAATGTTTACTTTTAAAAGTGTTCTTATATTGAGGATATAATTAAGAACTATTCTTGAACAGGGATTTTCCATTACTCAATGCCTGAAATATAATTTAGAGGCTGTAAGTGATCTTACAGTTGCACTTTTGTTTAAACATTCAGTAACACTGGATTCTTATGACCCAGGAAGTTATTTGTACCTACAGCTCCCTAAATAGTTTTCAGCAAGGTTTGATCTGTGTTTCTGATTCCAAAACCACTTCCATACAAGTAATATCAACACTACTACATGTTCTTCAGCAGTGCACTTCAAAGCACGTCACAAATGAGAGCAAGTGTAAATATTTTCATAATACGGAGAGAGGAGAAAAGAGGCAAGGACCTTCTTGGCTGTACATTAGACTCCTCTAAAGGTGATAGGACAAATCAGGTCCCCATGTTCTGAAAGTGAAGTGCCAGGCTTTGACACTTCCTTCTTGGTAAGCTGGAGTCCTGTCCCATCTCCCTCTGGGCAGAGGGGTTGGAGGCGGGTGCAGAATCCAGCTGTGATGTTGTTCAAGTGACAGTGATTCTCACGTGCAGTACTTGGCTGCTTGAATTTCATTTCTTGTAGAGGTAACCTGTATTGCTTTCAGCAAGGCAGGGTTTTTCTAAGCCAGCAGCAGCGGTGTGGTGTGGAGATCCTTTGATTACACAAATGTTTCCCGTTGTGACATGCACAGGCTGGGCTCTGTTAGCATTGCAGTTAAACAGTCGGGAGGTGCAGCCTCCTTAGCAAATTTTGGAATCTCTTCTGCAGCACAAACCTCTTGCTTCTGTCACATGAAGAAAGAAAGGAAACAGCAGCACCTCTGCTGCAGTTCAAGGCAATGAGCAGCTGATCATGAGTTAACTGTACAGCTGAAAGCCACATGCAGAGGGACAAACATGAGGAAAAAGAACTTCAGCTTTGTTATACCTGGATTGATTACAGGTCTATGTTATACATTCTAGTGTTATGTTAAATACTATGTTAAAATTAAACCACTATTTTACAAATTTTGCATTTAATTTGTGTTGATACTATTTGCAAAGCCAGACTTTGTAATTGCCAGTAGACTCAGCAACACCATACACTAATCCTCTTACTGTGTCTTCAACTCTTCCATTTTAAGCTATTTGTTTTGTTTGTTGCTTTTTTAAAGAAAAGGAGCTTTGCTGCCTGTTAGATATTAATGCTCTAAAAGATTCTCTTCCAGAACTTTATAAATCCTTCCTTGTAATTATTTCTTTTTATCTTTCTTCCTCATATGGCGTCTTAAGCCCTTTTTGTTTCAGAGCTCCACAACTCCTCAAGGTACAGTATTCATCACTACTGATAGAGATGGATTAATGGGGATTCATTAAGCTGCAGCCAACACAGTGACTTGAATGTGATGATTTTACATAATGCCCTAAATAGCATGACTGGCGCATTTGAAGTGACCCAAGAGATTCCAACATTTTTGGTATCAGCTCTTCACGAGGTTAGTCATCTCCCATTAATTCCCTTGTAAATATCTTGCAGGAAGGTTACTGTCTGTTGTTTAAAGGCTGTGCATAAAGGCTTTTCATGTGAGACTGGGGATATGTTTCTGCCATACAGCAGGTTTGGCAACAAAGTTGGCTTGGAAAGGTCATGCCCCTACTCACTTGTCTTTGCCTCTTCTGCGTGGTGTGCTGCCACTCCGGTGTGCCAGGATGATGGGAGCAGCACTGCCAGCAGGATAATGGGAATATTCTGCATTAAAACAAATTGTGCCTGAAGAATCTCAGGTATCCCTTTAATACAGTAAGAGTCTATTACATAAATGCAAGTTATTTATTTGTGAATGTCATAAGCACTGAAGTGAGACTAGCCCAGGGGAAGCTAAACGCTCAAAATATGTGTTAGTCATGATTTATCCTAGTACAGAGTGCTATCAACAGCTGCATCTACAGTACTTTACTCGAAGTATAAACATAGATGCACATTATGTCCTTTGAAGCAGCCTTTTTGAATTTATTTCTTCAACACCAAAGGTGTCTCTTGTTAAGAGTAAACACAGAAATCCTCCAAGGAAATTTACAAAATAAAGCCTTATACAATTAAAATATTGGCAGGATCAACTTAGAAGTTAATACTAAAATAGCTCACTGTCACTTCTGTGGCTCCCCAGGCACCCTCTCAGAGGGGCTTTCAGGAAAGCTGTAGGGAACATATCTGAGCTTTGATGAAAATGAATATAAATGTGGGAGAGTAGGGGTTTTTTTCCTTCCTTAGCTATTCTAGTGACAAAATGCCCATTGACTTGTAGCCTGGCAGCCATGAACTTGTGTGCAGAATGGCTTTCATGTGCCCTGCCAGCAGCACATGGATGTGGCTACCAAAGGTGCCCTGGCTTCAGAGCTCCGCCCTCCCTTGCGCCCGGGCTCAGCCGCCCCAGCGATGACTGCGCAGTCACAGGGCTGTGACACGCTGTTGTGTGAGATTAAGAGAGCTCTTTGCAATACACTGGAACGATGGGAATGGGCTCGGTATTCATGGGCGAGGCTAAACTAAACTTCCAGGAAAATGAGTCTGTCATTTCACCGACAGATCATGTGGCTCCCTGTGCAGTATCCCACAGTGGGGGTCACTGCGGTGCCCTGCTCCGTGCTGGCAGTCTGTGCAGAAGCTGGCCTGGCACAGTCAGGGAGGGAAACCATAGGAAAGGGAGAACAGCTAATATTTTAGGATCCGGGTTTGACTGAGGTGAAAGCGTGCATTGTTGGCTTTGCAGATGTTGGTCAGGATACACTAAACTACAGTCATATGTATGTAATTGGCACCCAAACTCTTTCAGAGGCAGCATCATCCTGCTTTTGGCTTTCTAAAGGTGTCCTTTGTTGCATTCTAAGTGCCAAGAACAGATCTGAATGCTCTGTGAGACTCCACCTGTTCTGGTCAGAGCAGGTGTAAAAACCAGGTTCTCCAAACTGATTGAATTCTCATTGCTAGAGTAGAATGAGCTCTTGGTTTTCCCAAAAGGATACATGCCCAGGCACTGTCACTGGTAGCATGTTTTCCAAGGTATTCAATGCCTGTGACCTAAGCACCCTGCAGATCAAGACATGCCTTAGAGTTGAATTTTCATCAGCCTCTTCATAAGACAGGCAGTGAAGCCGTTGTGAAAACCCATTGGTGGCCCCCACGCAGTTGGGAAATGCTGTGTTTGAAAGTCAGCCGGATTTTTAGGAACATTGTTTCTGCCAACAGGTACTGATAACCTGCTTTCATAGTAATAGCACAAACTTCACCCTCCAGCAACCTGACACACTTCTTTGCCTCGCCAAACAGATCTGTCCTGCACCCATAGTGGATCTGGAAAGCCATACTGCCAGGAACAAAAGCTTTCCAGCATCCACTTTCTGACCAAAAAAAAAAAAAAAATGGTGGCTCACACAATGAAGAGTTTTCCTGCAGAGTTAAAGAGACAAAGGGATAGAGCTCCCTTGGTACCTGTGACTGTGAGCAGTAAGGCTTTTGAAAGAAGCCCAGGTGGTGGGGTTTTCCATGAGGCTGGTCTACAGGCCAGCACACAAGAGCCAGCCAGGGAGTTCTTCTCCACATGATTGCAGCCAGGCTGCTGGCCAGGGCTCACATCCGCCACGGCTTAGCACAGCTGGGCTGCAGGCCTTTCTGGGTGATAGCCAAGTATTTGGTGTCCTACCATTCTTGGCTGCCCTTTTATGTTTTCTTCATTTCAGATCCCAGCATACAAGGAACTTGCAGTGGATTTTTAGGTGACTTCTGGAAACCCATTTATCACATCATTCCCCCACTTGGTGGCATTGCTTGCAAAAAGTATCTGCTGATTCCCAGTGTGTGATGTTTTGTTCTCAGGTGCTTTAGTCAGAGTTCTGCTGCCACGAGGGAGAATTTGCCACCAGGCACTTCTGCTCCTCTTCACTTACTCTGAGAATGAATGCTCTTCCAGTTCAGATGGACCACGGAGCTCTCCGAGACCAGCAACCCCGCTAAAGATCTCTCAGGAAAGCTGTGTAGGAACATGCAGAAAGCAGCTACGAGAAAGGCTCTAGTGACTCTCCTTCTGTCATCAGTGGTGCAGACCAGCTGTCAGAGGAGTGGTGACACTGCTCTGGAGTCACCATGGAGTGACAGAGGTCAGGCAGGCAAAAAAGCAGGCTGCTCCACTACCATCCTGGAAGGGATGCACTGACTGAAGAAAGCCAAGAAATTTGGAAAGCCTCTCTATGAGATGTCCAATGAATATGTCTCACTACAGAGAAGAAGTGTTGGTCAGTAATGTGTGTTATGGTGGATGACCTCTGGGCCTGCTCAGGTCATCCTGCCAGGAGCAGGGCCAACGTCAAACTGAGATCACATCACCCAGGGCCTGGCAGTGCACAAAACCTCAGAGAAGTTCTGGCAGGCTGGAATTAGCAGGCTGAGTCACTCAGCCAGGAATCAGTTGTCAATGTGGTCGCTGTTGAACGAGTGTAACGACAGATTGTCAAATACCTAAACAAGGGCTGCTTTTTGGCAAGAGCCAAGATATTGAAATGATTTGTAAATCACTTGCAGGATTTCCTACCTACATCTTTTCAGCAGCATAAGTGGATTAGACTACTGGTCCTTCTAGATAGCATTCTGCTGCAAAGGGGCCGTTACCCCACACTTCAAGGAAAGATGAAAGGACAGTTGTGGTAGATGGTGGGGGATAACCAGTCTTAGAAATCTATTCCCAAAACTGCAGTGATTGGAAGCTGGCTTTACTCCAGAAGCATGAGTATAAATCCCTTCCAAAGCTCTTGTTTATTTTTATGCATGTATTAGCAGTCCTCTTTTGAGTCCTGCTAAGATTTTCGTTGTGATGATACTAGGTAGGAAAGGATTTGGCTGAGTAACTGCACACTGCGCAAAAAATTTATTTCGTTTTTATCAGTTTTAAATGTGTACTTTTTCAATTTAAGTGAATATTCCTTTGTGTTTATACTGTGGAAGGGAAGCCAGCAGCATGTATTTGTGTGTGGATTTGCTGGACAGGGGCTGGGATTGGTTTCCCACTGCTTCAAACCAGGGGAAATCACAACACAGTGGAATACACAAATTAAGGGTTCTGGTTAATCTAACTCAATACTAATTTGGAACAAAGAGAAAGTCTTAGGAGAGTTAGTCCTTACAACACACCCATATTTTTTCACTGCCTCCCTTCCCCTTTTTTATTTCAGGAATTATTCAATACAGTATCTTATGAGAAACTTAGCAATTTCTAATTGAGCAAGCTAGTGGAAGGTATCCCTGCTCATTGCAGGGTGGTTGAAAATAGATGATCTTTAAGGTCCCTTCCAACCCAAACCATTCTGTGCTTCTGTGACTAAAAATCAAGGCAAAAATCAACCTTAACCCTAATGCTTTCTTCCAGTTTTAAAATAGTCACCAGAACATCCCTTATTAAAGGGACTAATTAAGTATGATCCCTTTTTCTTTCTTGTAAAGGTTATTGGAAACCAAACCAAGCAATATCTTTGTTATATTTTTGCTGAGAAAGTTCCTTCTTTGGCAGGGGAAGGGTAATTGTGATAGCAAGCTGCTTCTGTTCCCAAATTCCCTGATGTGCTGGGGTCATGTTGCATATTTGCACTCTGCTTTAACAAGGAACAACAACACAGACAGAAGGGCTTATTTTTGGTGTCACTACATTTAGAGCAGATGTTATAGGCTCAATTATCCTGGTACTTCAGCTGTAACATTGCATTATTCTCTAAGCTCCGTATCTTTGGCAGAAATTGTTTTGTTGGAAGACACTGCTTTCTGAAAGCTGGTGCTCCCCCACTTAGTATAGCCTGACAGCTACCTTCAGTAAGCAAATTTATCATTTTGGATTGCTTCTGCACTGTAGCTACAAATCACATTGAATGTACTGCTGAACAAAACACGTTTTATAAAGAGGAGCATCTGCCCATTATAAGAATACCCAGCATTTTAATGCAGGATCATTAGTCACTGAGAGTAAATTGATAGGTTATCAAGTTCTGCATATTTCAGTCAGCATTCAAAAAAACCCTACTTGTGTAATGCAGGAATATTCTAAGTTCAGCAACCTCAGAGTATAGTTGAGTATCTCCATATATAACAATGTTGTGAAACAGAAAGACACCTCCCGCAGCTCCTGAATCACAGCTTTGAAATGCACATGACAATTATTTCATTTTGAGGCCAATGGCGATGAGCTCTGTCAGCACAGCGAGTAATTAGAAGAAATAGGGATCACTTGACTCATCTTTTCTTCCTGCCTTTGCCAGGTCATTAAAGATACCATTTTCACCATCTAAAGCTTATTCCATTCCATTATGCCATTCATTTACTGCATCATGTTGTTCTGGAGTTATGTTTATGAAAAGGGACTCTAAATTTTTAATCTTAAGTTTTTTGTCTTTGAAGCAATAAAACCATTTCTAATGCTTTCTGTAAAGGTGATGTTTTTTAGAACACATAAATTGAGATGAAAATAACTGAAAATAATAAGTCAAGCCAATAAAACTAGCAGAGGAGTCAGCCAAATGGTAGCTCAAAGAAGGCAGATCACATATTAAAAACAGTTGAATAATTTTCTTTTAAAAATCCAGCTAGACATGCAATTCCTTATCTCTGTCACCTAACATTTGCCACATCTTCTACTTTATGAACACATACACTTTGCTTGGTAAAAAGGCAGAATCTTTCACTACAATGTATAGCAAGATATGCCAGTTCTACACTATTTCTGTTATTAAGTAGTGTTGTAACAAGAAGGGGCTTGTTAAAATTTCGTAATATTTTAGTAGCAGCATTCTCCAGAAGAAATACTCATATATTTCCTACAGCTGGACTGTATGAACAGATTATCCAACAATTACATATTAATTATTAATCACCCAGTGCTTCAGAAGCCACCCTGTGGCTCTCTAGTGCAGGAACTCTACTGTTTTTGCAACCTAATGATATGATTTTCCCAGCTGCGGTGTTGCAGTGCTCAGCCAGACAGAAGGTTGATGACAGAGGGAGACATAAAGTTATGGGGATGCCTAAGGTTGTACCTCACCTTGCTTGGAGGAGGTTATGAAACAGTAACCTAAACAAATTCAGCAGGCAAAATACAGAAAACTAGTTAGATGACAGAGTATGGTTAGAATTGGAGGGGGCATGTGTTTTAGGTGGTCTGTAAAGGGATTAATGGAAATACCTGAAGATGAGCAAATAGGGAAGAAGATATTTTCCTCCTGTGCTTCCCAAAAACACCTTTTCTGGCTCCCTGTTTAAGTGGTGAGCCTGAGAACTGTGATTTGCATTATCAGTACACATTTTTGGCTGTACATGGTTACCAGTCAGGAAAACAAGATTGATTTCTCATTCTCAAGCACATTTATAATGTCTGTGCAAATGAATGTAGGGCATATCCCGGCTAGATCAATATTTATGCAGCCTACTTTAGAAAGCAAGGGAGTTGCTTCTGAGCAGCAGGGGATCTTGTAATTTCTTTTCCTATGGTTTCCTCTTTTCCTGGTTTCCAGTGAAATTTGTTTGCATAATGCTTCATGCTCGCTGACAATTAAAGGGAGTTTTCACGGAGGCTCCTCCAAAAGGCCGAGCTGCTGCTGGCACCGAGGCAGCACCGGCACCTGGGGAATGAATCCTTGGGGTGGGAGGAGGTGTGGGTGAGCCCATGGAGCTGCAGGCCAGGCCCGGGCCAGTAGGATGACCCCGGGAGGGTGTGCTTGTGACAAGGGTGTGCTTGTGGCAAGGTGTGCGAGGGCAGTGAGGGAGCACAGTGCTGCTTCCCGAAGGGACAGCTGGCAGCAGAGCTGGTGGCTTCTGCTGCCTCCCTGCAGCTCCAGCAGCCACTCAGCTTTGGCTTTGTGCACTTCATTCCACTCATGAAAGAGCAACAATTAATTACCCTAATTAAAGTCAACTGCAGAATATCGAATACTGTGGTTTGTTTCGTTCTTCTAGGCTCACCTCTTTCGTGCACACATTCCCCATGCTGTTGTCACAGCTAATCTCTTTCATTCATTTTGAAATGGTGGGCAGGGGGCCAGGGGAGAGCAGAACACATAATAAATCAAAAGGCAGTAGCAAAACATTAAAAAGAGCCAAGCTCCCAGCAGCATGCCGGCATCTATGTTTAAAAGGATCTTCCTAAACAGCTGTTTTCTCACAGCAGAGCTTTCATTTTCTTGATGCTTGGGAGGAGGCAACTTCACTGACCCACAGGCAGAAGGCAGCATTTGTGAATATCCTTTACTTTTCCTTCTGCCATATTTACCAGAATTTTCTTTTCTTAACCTGACTTGAATAAAATCAAGGGCCTTCAAATGTCCGTAGTAATGCAAGTTTCTGCACAGTGAGGCATGTATTTGAAAATTAATTGGGAGATGATAAGAAGTAACAGTATTGGTATCTTCTGATTGAGTTTCAATTTAATTTGTCATCAAATAAAATATATGTATATATATGTATTATGTATATATATATGTATATATATGTATTATGTATATGTACATATACATATATGTATATATGTATACTTTATGTATATAAAGTATTCCCTGCAAGCATTATTTTTTTTCTGAAGAAGCTCCTCCATGATGCAAACATGACAAGCTCTAGGCTATTAAATCATCTTGATTTCCATGACCATAGCACTGAAATGCAGCATTAGCAAATATAATATATTGAATGCCTCTGTAGTAAATAATTCCATTTTTTCAAGTAACTAACTAGGCAATAAGAACCCTGTCAGTTCTGTGTTGACAAAGTATCTTAGTTACTGAGTAACTATAGAGATGTTTTCCTTATGCTTGACGTAATTATCAAAATGCCTTCCAATAGTTGGTGAGAATGTTAAGGCTGAAAGAGTAATTCCTGGAGTGTGGGTTGCTGTTCACAGAGACATGCAAGTCAGCTCTGCATAGGCCAGCTATGCACCCACAACTAAAAAGGTCTTCAATGTATTTCTTCTTGCCATCAGTCCCTTTGGAGCAAACTGGAACATCTGGTGCTGCCCTGCACATCAAGTTTCAGATTTGGTCAGCCTCAGGCACAGGGCCAGGAGAAGACACAGACATCCTAGAGCATGTCACAAATTATTTTGTTTCTCTTAAAGCTCCAGCTTAGCTAAGGGCTTAAACTCTGTGTTGGCTTGTTCAGAAAGGTGGGTGCAGTTGAAAGTATGTGCAAAGCTTGCTCTAAGAGCCCCCAACCCAAAAGGACACTGGTTTTGCTACTTCCCTGATCTGTAGGCAAATCTTTCTTCATGGTCCCTGGCCTGTGCTGCTTTAGAACTTTGTGGTGGTTCAGATTTTGCTCTGGTGCTGTTAACTCTCTGCAGATCTTCACTCTCTGGAGCCTCTGGCAGACACCCCAAAGTTGGATGTGTCCTGTGGCCTGAAGAACATAGAGTAGTGCACTGTGGTGAGGGACATTTCCTACTTGGCATTCATGCTGAGCTCTGCATGGCTGATTTTTCTCCTACAAGTGATGTGGAACATGTAGAATTTCAGTCTGAGCTGTGCTCAGTGAAGAATGAAGGCTGGAAGGGATCCCAGTGGGATATTTACTGTCTCTTACTGACTTCGAGTATTATAGATACCATACAGAAACATTACTTATAGTATACTGTCAACAATAATATATAAACTGCACCCATGATGTTCCAATGGGTTGTCTTTTAGCTATGCAGTGACAGAGGCTCCATCACCTCCCTGCCTGGCTGCTGTCTGTCCTCTGCCCCGCTGCCCTGACCAGCTCTAATTATTTCCCAGTGACTAACCCGAAACCGCCTTGCTGCCCCACAGGCAGAGCAGAATAATTGCCTTCCTCTTTGTAGCCCCACGTGTTGAAATGCCCTTCTTTCCTTCCTCAGGCAGAACAAGGGCATTGCCTTTGGACTTTCCTCATAGGTGTTGTTCTCCGGGCCTCCTGCCAGCCACATGGCTGCCCCTGTGTCCAGCTGGGGTGCCCTTGTTCTGGGAGAGCCATAGCCCAAAACCAGCCTGACTTGCAGCAGGGTAGAGGAAAAGGGCTTGTGCCTGCACCTTGCGAGCCGTACCCTCGTTGGTCCATCCCAGTGTGGTGTTTGTCTCAGAAACACGGTGCTCCCAGACTTTAGCTCACAAGCCAGGTTCCTGCCCAGCAATCTGAGCTATTGCCTGATTGGATTTGTCCTGCCTGATAGCACCATCTCATATGAGCTTGTCCCCATTCTGAATTGCATCCTGTGTTTCCCCCCACACCAGCACAGTGTCCCCTCAGCGACACCAGTGACAATGCCAGCCCCAGCACCAGCGTGCCCTGCTGTTCCTGGTACAGCCACTGCGCCTGCTGTCACTCACCCTCTTGCTACAATTTGACAAGCCTTGTGTCAGCCTCTTGTAAATTTCTCTTTTGAGCTTACTTATGATGAGAATGGCATCAGAGGCACAGTCAAAAGCACTTGGAAAACACGATACGTGACATGGCGTCTCCTTTCTGTAAGACTGATGGCTGCCATAAAAGGAAATAAATTTGCTTTAGCTCATTTAGTGCTCATTCCTTTTATCACCAAGTGTGAATTAGCCCACATTTGATTACTTGCTCCAGTATTTCCAGGTCATTGACATGAAGTTGGCCAGTTTTCTCCTTTGCTCTCAATTTTAAGGGAGAGCATTTTTTTATTTGTCCATCTCTGTACAAAGTCACAGTTTGACTCATCCTCCATCATACAGACAACTAACTACTCATGGTCCAGAGGTGCCATTAGCCCGGTCTTCAAGTATCTGAGGTCAAAGTATCGCTGCCAATTTGCAAATAATTAACTTCTACATGAACTCCTTCCTTGTTAGAGCCACCCATCTTTCCCAGTGGTGCTGCTGGTGTTTGTGTTACCTACCCACATGCAACTGGTGCTTTGGGGAAGAAAAGTAGAAACTAAAGGAACCAAACACCTCTACTACAGAAAGGAGCATGATGGAAGCATTCCAGTTTCAGGAATTAGAGACTATAGAATCATAGAATGGGATTCCTGATGTGATTCACATTAGAATGTGGTTCCTGGTGTCCCTTGGTAATCCCCTCTCGGCTTACACCTTGGCCCTCGCTTGCCCCTGCATGTTGGGGCAATGCTTTGTACGTGCTTGGCTTGCCAGGTGTCCTCTTCCTGGGCATTTCCCTCCTGTGCTGAGAATGGAAGATGCGACAATTAAAGAATAAAAGGTTTTAGAGAGTAAATAAGTGAGTCATGCCCTGGTACATGTCACCGTAAGTAAAATAAAACAGTAAATCAGCACATTTCATGGAAACAGCATGGTCCAGGCTTTGCTCATGGAGGCAGCACAAGAGATCTGTGCATTCACAGATCCACATGGACGTGGCCATCCCTGGCACACCATGTCCCACCCCAGTTTGCGGGACTGATGAGGCCAGTTTCTCACAGTGCCATTGAAAGGAGAGTTGGTTCAGAGTGAAAAACACTTTCCTGCAGCATAAATCAGCCCTGCAGAAACTCAGTGCTCAGCCATACCATTAATGCCAGAGCTGTTGTGCTGTTTTGAACTGGGGAGCAGGGAAACATCCCCAAGGCAGCCCAGGGAGAGACAAGGAGAGGTAACAGGAATACCAGGGTGCAGGTATTTGACAATCTTTGTAAAAGGCCAGTGGCTGCTCTCTACCACTCTACCCACTATTTCTTCCTCTACTTTGGCTGACCAAAAAGCACAAGCCAACCATGTTTTGTTAATAATGAAGAAAAATGGCTCTTTGTTGACAGAGCTGCCACTGCACATCCCCAGAAGTCCCATGAGCAGCTCTGCTCAGGAAAGCTATGCTTGATTAAACTGAACCCTGGCTTCCGAAATACTGGAGCAAGGGCTGTTGTGGGACTTCATCCAATATAACTGTGTTTTATTTTTATTGCTCCTCATCTGTTTTCCCTGATTTTGATAAGGCCAGAGAGCACCTTGGCTCAGCAATCTCTGCTCTCAGCAGGAGGAGGAGAATCATGCACTGAATGACCTTACTGAGGTGCCTGTCACGTAAAAACCCTTCTGCCACCTGGAGTCCTGCCTGCACCCACTTTTCCCTCTCCTTCATGAATATTTATGGTGGCAAAACTAGATATAGCATGAATTACATGGAACTTTAAACTTACGCAATGAGCAATTTCATATAGAATGAAGTTCCTTGGCAATTCTTCCATATAGTTATATCAGTAAGATTTGTGCCTGTGCAATTCCCAGAGTGAAATCAATTTTACTTTTTACTTTTTTTTAGGGAGGGATAGAAGATTAATGTGATTCTCCACACACTTTCATCACCAGACTTTGCTGGTTTCCATTCCACTGTAAAATGATGATAGTTCCCTGCCTCTCAATTTATATTTTCCTTTGCCTGTGTACTGCTTTCGTCTTCCTGGGGTTGTCTGTTGTATCTTCCCTTTTTGTGTTTCCTTTTTTATCTCACATCTAAGATCATTGTTTTGTCATGAGACGGGGTCTTCCTCAAAAATGCATCAATAATAGAGAAAAAATGGAGGAGACCGTCAACGCTGCAGTAGGCGAGAGGAGTAAAGTAGGTTAGGCAGTTAGCATTCATCAAATATTTAGTGAGTGATACAAGCTGAGGCCAGCTGTACGGGATCTTGATATGTTTTCTCTTTGTACAACTTGCTTAGTCCATCACACGGGTCCCTGCAGAGCACCCCAGCACTTGCCCATGGCCCTGACCTACATTTTGCACGGCGTGTGTGCCCCTCTTTCCCCAGATGGCAAAGCCTGCCTTGGAAGAGGGTTTTGCTCCCATTCCAAGGCACCTGCAGCCACGCACAAGCAGAAACCCAGCATCTGGCCCCTGCTCACCCTGGCCGTGACATGAGCTGCTCTCGTAGGTAAACATTCCTAAGCCCTTATTGTAAATGCTCTCTGTGTTTCCCTTTTTCTTATTCAACCCTTTTTTCATCCAAGTTTTTTCCTTCTTATAGCAAACACTGCTCTGGGAGAAGCCAGCATTTCCCACTGGTAAGATCAGCTGAGCTCACATAATTTCTCTAAGACACAGCACTGGAAGGTTTGGCTTGTCTTGTGCTGAGGATTTTTTTCCCCCCAAAACACTAAGGATTAAAGATATTGTCCTGTAATGTCATGGGAATGGTTTATCAATTCAAAAGGGCTTTAAGATTCCCAGGGAGATGAAGCCACTGTGCTACATGAGGCTTTGTCATGGCATCCCCAGTGTGCCAGGGGTTTGCTGTGCCTCTGGGTCCACACAGTGCCCATGGCCTGTGGGGCCAGGTGGCTCCTTGTGCTGGGCTGTGTTAAAATGCAGGGGCCTGTGCTTGTGCAGAACCCCTAAACTCAAAGACAGACGGGGACAAACTGCCTTGCCTCATCCCTGAAATCCCCCAGTGTGCTTTCCCACTGCCAGGCCCTTTTCCCTCAGCATCCTGGAGCAGGTGTGCTGCTTTACTCAACAACTCTTTGCTGGCACGTGGATTTCTCTCTCTTTACAGCAAGGCTGGGGCTCCTGACAGCTCCTGCAGTTTGTCTGCGTGCCCCTATCCCCCCTCACCCAGCTGCCTGCCAGGAACCCACACACCTTTTTGGCTGCCACAGCCCAGACTCCAGGGGTCCTGCTTGGCAGGCACCTGCTGAGTGCATCCCTTTGCTTTCGCTTTTGTTCCTCAGGGTCCCTCCATACCACAGCTCCCTGCTAGGCAGCTCACAGAAACAAGAGGCTGTGGGATAAGCAGCCAGGGCTCAGGAACGTGCCACGATTTGCCAAAATTGCCTAATGAAGCTTAGAGCAGCAACTTGAGGCACTTGCAAAGCATGTAACAAAAGTAGTGCCTTTAGGCAAATATAACCCTAATTTCTTCACATAATAATTAAAAGGGCAAATTTAGGAGAAAATATTAATCCCTTTCCATAGAAGACTTGCTTTTCTCTTTTACTCCAGGCTAGAAATATCAATGGAGTTAAACATTTGTCGATGCTTGCACAAGCACAGCCAGAGCAAGAAAGCTGAGTAAAGGCAAATCTTTCCAAAAGAGAAGCCAGAGCCTGCTGTCGCTGGCAAGATGCAGGGTTCCAAGGAAATGAAGATGAGTGAGATTGCAAAACTGAGATGCCTGCACTTGCAAATTACTTGTAATGGCTCCAGAAACGACTTGTCTGGTGCTGTTGTTTTACCTTTTACCTACCACTAGGTATGCACCCAGCTTATTTAAAGGGCTGTATCGAGACATATAATTTGTTTACAGCTCGTTAATTGCCATTATAATAACAATAGCATGATACATGCGAAAGCACTCTGGCGTTTTGGTGGCAGCATGCAGCAGAGCCTCCCGAAGGCAGCTCATTGCTTGCCCAGAGCCCGGTTGCAAAACACTATTTAGTCCTATTAGGAGTAATTTTGGGGGGCAGATTGGGGAGCACGAGTCTTCCCTTTGCCACAGACAGAACACACACAGTTCAAACTTGTTTCCTTCCTAATTGTCGGTGAGCAAAGCACAGGCACTGTTCTTTCCATTTAGGTCATTTAGGGTTTAAAAAGGAGCTAATAAGGAAGCCAAGGAATTATAACATGAGGATGGTTCTCTAACTTCTTCCATCCCAGTTGTAACACATGCAATTGTAGAACTTCTTTTGTAGCAGGAACAATGCCTCCTGCTTCCAGCAGATGATCCTAAGCCTGGGTACCAGCTCAGAGGTTACTGCTTTCCTTTGGCTACATCCTTAGGCTGACCCCGTGTGCGGGGGTGACAAAGGTGGTGAATCAGCTCAAAAAAAGAAAAGAGACAGAAAGGAGAACAGGAATTGTATTGCTGGCTCAACTTCAGGTGCTAATGGGAATTTGGCTTGCCTGATGCAGGATGCAGATTTTGACTGGGATGCCATGAATCCTGGTAATGTCCTCTGCTGGCATTTGGTGCTTCTTCTGGAAAACAACCAACCCAGATCTCAGAATTTGGAAAGGGGCTTTGCACTTATTTTATCGAAAGAAGAGTTTAAAAATTTCAGGTAAGTAAAAAGGATTCAAAGCTTTTACAAAATATACAGACAACTATTTCTTTTCACCAGCTTTAGTAAGCATAGCCAGGTTCTGACTGAGGGGTATAAATGCTCTTTTTTGGAATGGAAACATTTTTCCTAGTAGTTTACTATTCTCTGAACTTGTCATGAAGAACAGAGCAGTTGTCAGCAATGCGCCCAATGAACACAAAAATATCTTGGATAAACTCCATCACAAGATTTTGCCTTTCAAACATTTTTCATTGCAGTGATCACTGTTTGCCAAGAAATACCGGATATAAAGAGAAGAGGTTCTGCTTGGTTCAGTAGTAGATCTAGAACAATTATTTTGTGGTTACAGAAAAAGCCTTGCTGTTTTCACTGTGTATCTTGAGAAAAATTCTTTCTTGCCAAGAGATTTTATGAGAAGCACAGGCTGTGCTATCATGCTGTATTCTTCATTTAATCACATGGAGCTGATATAAAATGCAGACACTGAAAGCAAGAGATGAAATCTCACGACTTTGTGTGAACCCACTCTTGTGGTGGAGGAGAACTCCTGACTTTGGTTTTCACTACAGTGATGTGCAAGTCCCGACAAAAACTTTCAATTCATAGCATCTGCACAAGTTTCATGCTGCAGCTCCAGAGCCAGTAAACATCATATCACAGCAGGATATGATGGATTTCCCATCCTCATGACATCAGCTCCTTAGCAGGGCATTTAGTGGCTGAATGCTTCAGTCATGAGTGTGGCCTCTTTCTTGGTCATTTTTCCCAACCTGACTCCAGTACCAGGCACTTTCTGGCTTCCCATGTAGAGGAGAAATCCATTTCTGTTTTCACTGGAGCCATTACCAGATCTGTGTCTGTGGCAGGGGGTTTCTGCAGCAAAGGGAGAGGCACTGACACTGACTGTCAGTCACAGCACATTTGCCAAAAGCCCTGCAATGTGTTTTATGCAGAGAAAAGTCTTCAGCCCTCCTAGTCTGGTCTTGTGAGGCTCTTAGCTGAACTTAGGTGTCTCTGCCTGGAGGTGGTATAGACTCTAGAAGAGTCTATGGGCACATGGCAGAAGATGGCAACTTCATCTGTCTTCCAGAACTACCCAAGGTGCTGCAACTGCAGGATTTTTCCAGAAGCAACTGGAAAAAAAATCTAGGACAGAGCTCACCAGTGCTCTTTCAGATCATCCCTCTCTCTATAAACCAGGTTAACATATCTTCCTGTTTTGTTTTCTTTTCCCCCTAGGAGGTGCTCCTGTGGCAGCATGAGTGGCACTGGATACATCTGGTATATCTTGAGGAAGCCAGGTTTGATAAGGATTGCTTTCCCTGGCTTTTCAAAGTGGGAAATTTAGGTTTTACTGTGACCACATGTAGAAGTGTCCTTTTTGGAGTTGTCACCATCATCCAATGTACTTGGATTTTGCTTCCAGTTTGACTTTCTCCCTGTGCTCACAAATGGGGTCTCTATGGAAAGCTAGTTCCCTCACTTTTGCCAAGCCCATTAATCTTGATCCAAAACAAATTAAAATGTTGTCATCCATACGGGGACAGTTGCGGGGCGGAGGGTGTCTGTGTAATGTACCAAGCTTCCACTGTTTAGGGTGTGCTTTGTTACCTGGAATAAATTAGTTACAGTTTCTTGATCTACAGTACGGCATCCAGCTGTTGTGTAAGTCTGGAAAACATTCTGTTGTTACACAACATGGTTGGTATCACCCCATCTATGATACAGCTGTGCAATCAAAGCCGTGTTGCGAGCCCGGGTGCGTTTGTACACCGCACATCCCTCTTCCTGCCCCACTGTGTGCAGGCACACACCAAACACCGCCTGCTTGCTTGGGCAAACAGGGAACAATCCTCTTTTTCCCACAGACTGGGAGGGAACTGAGGTCAGAAGCTGAAGCAGCTTCGTGACAATGATTTTGGTTTGAACTGCACAGGTGGAAGCTGTTTTACTCACAGGAAAAACTACCAGCCCTTGCCCCAAATTCAAAATGGCCACACATGCCCTGCTCAAAATGAGTCTTGCAAATGGAAACATGGCTTCTGGACCAGCTCTGCTTTCCACTCTGACATTTTCCATCTGGGATTCATAAACCCTGGGTCATTCCCATTTATGTCACATGAAAAGAGGAGGGGAAATCTTGCTCCTGCTGGCCACACGTGAGCACTGGCCAACCTTTGTACCTGGGGGCAGCAGGGGTGTCGCCATGCAAGAGGTTTTGCTCCACCCAGAGAAGGAAGCGAGTCAGGTGCCACTGTCCATAAGGACAGGGTCACTGGTGCTGCCCGGGGCTGTGCCACAGAGCGAGTGCCAGCTCTGCTGCAGCCTTCCCTGGGAGTGGCAATGTGCAGTCTGATAAAATGAGGGGGTTTTATTCTCAGCAAGCTCAACACTTTTTCTTTTTTTGGGGAAAAAAATTAAAAAATGAGGAAACACCTAATATGTGTACCTTCTCCTGCACATGCTGTGGATGTGCACACAAGGATGAAGAGCCATGCATGGCTGTGTGTACCCTGCTGCCAGAGGCTCCCAGCAGCTCAGAACTGGCACCAGTCCCAGAGCCTGACAAGGCATTTCAGCTTTGTTGGAGCCCTTGGCTGCACATCACCAGAGCCCACCCTGGGTCACTGACATTGCTGTCTCTCTTTACAGCCACAGACCTCAAGCTGTGATCAGTATCTCCAGACACAAACCAAGTGTGGACACCACCAGCATGTGGCAACACAACTCCCTATATGGACCCTCATAGGAGAGCAATAAAGATCAGAGCTCATAATTTTACAAACATGTAGGGACCAGTCCTCATCCCAGAGCTCTTGCAATGCCTCACAGGAGAGGAGAGAAACCCCAAAAAATGTCTCCTGACAGTGTTTAAGTCGTCAGCACCCAGGCTAACTTATGCCTTCTGATTTCAGTGGAAGATCTGGCTTGAGTGAAGCAGGACACAGTCACACTCCAAGTTGCACAGTGGCAGAGAAGACAGCAATCCTAAATCTCCTGAATCCCAGCCTTGTGCTCTTTCTTCCCAAATTCATGAGTGCTTAATCTTTGAGAAGCTTATGCTAAGATTTTCATGTTTGTTTAAAGTTTTAAAACAAAACCTAATCACCTGCAGGCAATCCTACATGGCATTTTTTTTTCAGTCCCAGATGCAAAACAACCCTAAACCTGCTCTGCAGATCTGCTGACACAGAGGAGATTAAATGCTGTTTTGCTGGTCTCTTTAAACCCCTTATTGATTTTTTCCTGGGTTCACGTAGGGTTCACAAGTGAGAGTGTTGGTTCTCCAAGTATGACTGTCCATTTTAAGAGCCACTTTCTGCATTAAAGGACAGGCTGCAAAAAGGGCAATATGGACAGTAATGCTGAAAGGCTTGCGCATGGCCCAGAGCCCCAGCAGCTTCATTTGAGATATGTTTTTCACCTGATATAGTTAAAGCATCACAGAGGGTGGTGTGGAGGTCATTTTAACCAAGCCATTTTAACCAAGCATGGTGCTGTTGGCCTGAGAGAGCGATGAATCCAGAGCAGCTGGCCTTCTGTGGGTGGCAGAGGGGAAGGACCTACTTCCTTTTGGACCTGCTGCCCCACCTTGGTTTGTAATTGCCTGGCTGACCTTGACACCAAGAGATCAGACTCTGTCCCCAGGGTGTGGGCACAGAGCCACTGCAGGAGCCACAGGCACCCTCTGGGCATTAACCCCCTGGGGGCTGGGGCCATGTTTTGGAGATGTGAGAGCAGGGCTCCCACCAACCCCAGCTGTGCTCAGAGACACCCACATGGGGCTGGCTGTGTCACTGTCTGGGAAAAAGGACCACCACAGAAAGGAGACCCAGGAGCTGAGCTCAAGTGTGAACCTTGATCATCCACACAGCTGGAGCATCAGCTCTGATAGCCACATCTGCTGGAGGTGCTGCCTGGCTCTCAAGCCATCCCCTGGCTCTTGGTCATGGCTTTGTCAGAAATCTCATTCTTTGAAATGCAGCGTGGAAACTGGAACAGCAAAGGGAAAGAGATGAACATACTGAAAGACAAGATGCTGCACAAAGAGCTTCATTGGCAATTTCAGCATAAATGGGTGGTATCTGCTAGTACCACAAGGAAGTGAAAATGAGGTCTTATTACAAGGGTGATTACACTTACAGTTGCCTGGGCTACAGGTACACATACAAATGAAATAAAAGAATCAGGTATACCTATAAACAATACATAGAATCACACAATAAATAAGGTTAGAAGAGACTGTCTGGCCCAATCCCCACCCAAAGCACAGCCAGCTTTAAAGTCAGAGTAAGCCTTTGTTGGGGGAGTTTTGCACATCCCTGCAGGAGACAGTTTGACCACCAACCCTGTGAAATTTTTTTGCTAATGCTTAATTGGGATTTCCTTGTATGTAACTTCTGTTTGGTACCTCTCATCCTTTCACTGTGCACTTCCAAGGTGAGTCTGGCTCTGTATTTCCTGCAAGGTAGTGTCAGACAGCACTGAGGTCTCCTTTCAGCCTTCTCTTCTTCAGGCTGGACAAACCCAGCCCCCTTGTCCTCTCCTTGTATGCCACACCCTTCTGTTGGACCTGCTCTGGTACCAAGGACCCTGCAACTGGACACAGCACACTTAGATGTGGCCTCCCAAATGCTTTGTGTTTTACTCCAGAGAGGGTGAAGATTTGTTTGGTTTGTTTATAATCTAGGTTTTCTAAATTTAAGAGGTCTTGCTTTTCCAGCTAAAATACCCTAATAACTAATGCTGGGCAAATGACACTCAGAAAGGTCCTCCAGCTGACCCCACGTGGCTGCTCCCTTCTTCCTGGCTGGTTTCTAAATTGCCAGAGCAGGGAGACTCCAGAACAATCTTTTATTGAGAGAAGTAGGACAAAATTCAGCCTAATTACCACTCTAGCAGAGCTAGGGCAGTCTGAAACAGAAGCCTACAGCGAGCTGTGGGCGATGGAAGAGGTTGCAAGCCGTGCACAGGAGTCTCATGATGTCTTTAAGCCCCTACGTTCCTCTTCGCCGTTTTAAAAGGCAAAACCTGTGCTTGCCCTTACCTGCGAGCCTGCAAAGCCGAGCACAGCCTGCGGCAGCGATCTCGGCCCGCTCCGCTCTGGTGCCGCTCCTCTTTTCCTGCAGATCCGCGGAGTCACGCCAGGGGAGCCAGCAGCTCCTCGCATCCCGCTTTGCTCCCCCTCCGGGCGCGGGAGATGCTCCCACATGCATCCTCTCTTCCACGTGCTTCATTTCCCTACATGGTCTGACTTACACCTCCTTTTTTTTGCTTTTCCTTTTGTAGCAAGCTCCACCTTGGCTCTGCGAGAGTGACATGGGCTCCAGCCCGGCAGGGTGCGTGGTGCTTTTCCTCTGCTCCTTCCCTTCAGGGCGGCCTCGGTGCACTGGGGAAACATTGCAGTGAGAGCTGACCGGCACTGAAGGCTGAGCTAGCTTTTATTCTGATAAGCAATCGGATCGCAGAAATGCTATCAGACATGATCAGCTGCATGAGCTCTGCCGGCAAGTTCTTCAGCAAGAGGAGCAAACCCTTCGGTGCTGTGCTTGATGGCAGAGCCAGAGCTTTGTGCATTCCTTGGCCAAGTCCTGTCGCATTTGAGGCAGGAATGTTTGCCTCTGGCCAGGGTGAGCAGGGCAGGGGCTCTGCAGCCAGCTTTGCAAAGCCTGGCTTGCTCCTCTGTACCCTTCCCCCAGGACTCTCTGCCTCCATCCATCCATCCATCCATCCATCCATCCATCCATCCATCCATCCATCCATCCATCCATCCATCCATCCATCCATCCATCCATCCATCCATCCATCCCTGCAGGTCTGAGGCAAGCCAAGGCACGTGGCCAGCCTCTGGAGCAGGAGCCAGTGCTCACCAGCAGTTTTCAGCCTCAGGATATTTCCCTTTGAACAGCTTGACAGCAAAAGCTTTCATCCTGGAGAAGACTGACTTGCATCTGCGGCTCGTCCATCCCTCTTCCTGGGATTTGCACACCAGTGGCTAAAACCTGGCTTTGGCTTTAAGGTCGAGTGCTTGAGTGGGGTGGATCTGCCAAGGTGGCCTTGCCCCAGCTTCAATCCCCTGCTTGAAAGGTCTCGCAGGGCAGCCTAGGATATATGGGATGCCTTATGGCTGAATTGCACCTTGGCAAAACAGCTTATTATTCATCCTTTGGGGCCAATTGCTGGCTATCATACAGAGCAGGGGCAATTCATGAGGAAGAAAAGGCATCTTTTTGAAAAATAAGTTGGTTTGGGGTTTTTTTTTTCCATTCCAAGAAGCCTGCAAGGCAGAATGGCAGCATGCATGAGGAGAACATTTATGCAGATGAGCAGCGTGGCCTATTTAAGAGCAGAGTGAAAGAGCAATTATTCTGCAGCTCCATTCTGATGTAAACCAAAAATAAAAAATGTCAGGACTCGGCAAAAGGACCACACACAGCCAAGGAAGCAGCACTGGTAGTGGGGGGGTTACACTGGCAAAGGGACCCTGAGTGGGCAGCAAATGAATGCTGAGGCTCCCACTCACAAAATCACCAATCCAGGGTTTGCAGCAGCAATTGCCATGAGTAGGAGCATTAAAACCCCTCTGCAAGGCAGGCTGGAGGCAGTAGGGAATAAAGCCAATTGCTGTTGTACTCATTTCCCATCCAGGAAGTCAGGGCTAACTCTGCTCTCTGTTTCTGGCCAGCTGAGCCTGCACAGCCAAGGCTGCACCTCAGACAAGGCACAAGGCAAAGCTGTCCCTAAGTCCTATAGGCACAACCCAACATCTCTTAGGAAAAGACTTTGGAAGCCTTTGCAGAAGCCACCACCAGTTTATGGTAAGAGAGAACCATCAGTTTTGCTTACAAAACAGCTATTTTCTCATTTTTTATTTTGACCCTTAAAGGAGCTTTTATTTATCCAAGTTTCAGAGAGGGCAAGAGGAGACTAAGCTTAAGGGACAAGGGCAGCTGATCTGTTACACAGATTTCTGAGCAGAAACCTCACCAAGATGAGCAAGAACAGCTCACAGTGGCAAAATACCTGCAAGTTTCAGCACAGGTGGCCCTCCATCCCCACTTAGACCCACCACTCTCTGCAGGGGTGAGGTACAGTGGAATTCCCTGATCCTGTGCGTCTGAAAAGTGATTCTTAAAAATTGACCTGTACTTGTGAACTCCAAGGCCCTCAGAAGCAGATTCCCAGAGTTCCCTGCTAAATAGCTCCCAGGTAGCTTAAAGTTAGCTCTCCTCAAGTCCAGGGTAGCAACTCTGTTCTCCTGTTTTCTCATTGCACTGAGAAACAAAGTCAACCATTTCATGACCACTGTGGCCCAGCGTGGCGTCCCCCACGAGTCTCTCTCACCCACCTTGGGGCAGAGGGATCAGCTGTGTGCAGCCAAGCTCTGTTGTGAGCCCCATCCCACAGCCATCAGGATTCAGGAGCAGGGATGTAACCCTGGGCTCCTGACACCAGCTGGACACATTTCTCCCAGAGCAAATGCCAGTTGGAGATGAGAGGATTCATTTCAGCTTCACACTGCTGTTTACAATCAGTGCCATGGGGGACAAAAGCATCTCTGTGTCCCATGGAGCTAATTATAGAGAGAACTCTTCAGTGCTCAGATAACCTGAATCCTGAGACCTGTCTACATAGTGTAGCTACCTCCTTGAGTCATGGTCTGTAAACTCAGAGAGAGAAAGAAAAAAGCCCCCATGCCACAGACAGCTGGATACTGGGAGAACAGGACAGCTTTCCCTCTGAGCAGGGCAGGGAATGATGCACATGGCTGCATTCACCCTTTCTCCAGGAACATGTTTAGAGCAAAGGAAAAAGCACTAGAAAGAGAAGGGGAGTGCACAGCACCAGAGGCAGAGAGGAGCCCCATCAGAAGCAGTGAAGTCAAGCTTGGCTTTCAGACTCCAGCAGGTGTGCCTCCATTTGGATGCAATGCCATTTGCAGGTAGTACAACTGAGGGAAAATTTTATAAAAATAGATAAAATTGGCAATCAGTGGAGAGTTGATAATTTTGCACCTTGGTAAAGGGTGTGCAGCAAGGGCCTCCTTCAGCCCATGTTCTCTCACTGCCACCAGAGCCACCCATAGCCACTTGGGGCAGCGATGCAGAGAGAGAAAATAAAGCTTCAAGGCATACAGGAGACATCCACATGCCTGGAGAGGCAGCTGAAGGCCTGTTGGGGTGTACCAAGATTCCTCAAATGATGCTAAATGTCTATACCTGGACTACTTTAATCCAGCCTCCAGTCTACACCAAAAAACAGTATTAAGTAGGACAGGAGGAGACAGCAACCTATCAAAGAATTGCAATGATAAATACCAAAGGGGCATGTCCCATAGTTCTTGCTTTGCCTGCTTAAAGAGGACATTTGTATCAGCAGTGGGAATGACAGGCCACCAGCTGGAGCACAGTCTATGGGACCTCTAAGACCTGGCAGCCCTGGCTGGGTTGGGGCAGGAGAAGAAGAAATATTCCCATCTCACCAGCATTCACTGGGAGCTGCTGGAGATACAAAATCACAGAATATTCTGAGTCGGAGGGGAACAAGAACCATCAAGAAACACAAACAAAAACCTTGAAGGCAGAGACAGGGAAGGAGTGAAAGTTGCTTGGCTTGTGATTTGTCTGTGTACATTTATCTGGAAGCTTTTTGCTGCTGTTCCCTTTTCAGCTGTCACTTCAGCATGAAGATGTAAAATTTTAGAGGGAAGGAGAAGCACTCTTGGCTTACCTTCAAACCACATGTTGTAATTTTGTTTAAAATGGAAAAAAGAGAAAAGCCTGTCAGGGAAGGACATCATCAACCCCTAATGCTGGTGGTGGCTTCAGAGGTCCTTTGGCCCAAGAAGATGCCCCAGGCACCTCAGAGAGGACAAGAAGGCAGTTTCCAGGCAAAGGAAGCACTGCTGAGCCACTGAGGTTCACCTGTTGTGCTGGATAAGATTTCCACCAGTGCTCATGTCCAAGCCTCATGCTTCTCCTGGGCAGCCAAGTTTAGCCCTGCTTTGGCCCTTGGGCAGCAGAAGGACCCAGAACACACAGGTGCACTTCCACCATGTGCCACTCCAGTCTAGAGCTCAGCCACCCTCCTGCCACCTACTTAGCTCCAGTGACCACTGAAGTGACCACGTTGCCTATGCCCGGGTTTCTACTTCAATTCCACAAGGGACAGAAACTACAGCAATGCTGCTGCTCAGTGCCCCATGTCCTGGACACAGGCAGGCCCTGGCTCCCCACGGGTGTGAGGACAAGGGCAATCTGCTGCATGCTCAGAAGAAACTGAATCTGGAGAGAGAGTTTGTCTCCAAGTACATTTTCTGAGCTTTTAAAGCCCTTTGAGCCAAAACATGACATTATCCAAACAGAACACGATGCTACAATAAACAATACAGAACAAAAATACATAAACTAATTAAAAGTGAAATAACTTACAGCCAGTGAAACCCAAAACAGAAGGATGGAGCAAGGTCATTGTGGACACACCAAGGCAGACAAACAGCAGCATATGAGACTCACAGGGAGATGAAATGGAGGGAAAAAAACAGGAAAATGGCATAAGCAGGGAAGAGAAAGTATTGTCCAACTCACCCAGCAGCAGGCCTGGAAGCAGGGATTTTGTGGCTGATCCCATTGCCTCACTGTGAGAGAAGTGAAGCAAGAACATGGGAAGTGGTAGCACAGTATGGCTTGTGGCCAAAACTTAGATGAGACCCAGCAGAGGCAGCACAACGGAAGTGGAGATGAAGCGGAAAATGACCTTTTTTTCATTTGGATAAGTGTGCCCAGCTGAGCCCAGGTTGTTCCTCACAGGTGCTATTGCACACCCCACTGGTGAGAGCCCAGCCAGAGCCACTCTGCTCTCCACAGATAAAACAAAAGGGCAGGCAAAGCCCTAGACTGGCAACAAGGAGCCTGTAGGATTAGAACGTCTCTGGAAATAAACAAACCACCACTCAGTGCATTTGCATTCACATTTGTGAGGCAGCTCCACAGGATTATTGCTGCTCCTTTTCTCAAGGAGGGAAAAGTGACATTTTAGACACTGAGTGCTAACGAGCACAGGCAAGTGAGGTTTCAGCTGAGACTACAGTATCTGTAAATTAGAGAAATCTAGTTTGCTTTCTTTGATAAGGCAACTGCAGTCTGGTGCCAAATCTGCCCTCTTTCACCTGTCCCTGCTGCCTCAGGCATACGATGCCTTATTTTAATAGGTCTCAGGTGAGCAGTGAAATCCATCACCACACAGTTCGGTGGCTTCCTCACTGCTGCACAAACACCCGTGTGGGAGTGTGGCTGCAGAGCTCTGTGTGCTTTGCTGGAGGGCCCCAGCCAGCTCAACCAGCACCAGGTTCCTCTGGCTCTCCATTTGTTGTGTGACCAAAATCAGTTCCAGAGTACCCGGGACTGGATTTGAACCTGAACCAGCCTTAAATAAACAATACTGAGTGACTCTATTAGCTATATTTTAGTCCGAGTCTTTCCATCTTTTCTTCCCTCTCCCCATCTGTGTTCTGCCCTCTGCAATCTGGGTGACCTCCATCTTTATTTGCCACCCTCTGTTTTTCAGTCCACAGCCAAGACAGAACCAGTAAGAAGGAAACCATGACTTACCTGGGAGGGTTTTTGGCACAGCAACTCTCAGAAGGGACCTCACCCAAGATGAGGAGATGCTTGCCAGGGAGATGCAGGACAGTGAGGCTGCCCCGTGAGGGAGGGGGCCCCCAGCCTTCCCACAGCCCCCCAGATGGACACAGGTCCATGAACAGCCCCAGGCCAAGAGCAACAATGGGGCAGGCCCAAGGACCACCCTGGGGTCTGGGCAGGAGCAGCAGGAGAGGGAAGCACCCAAACCATGGCCCTGAGAGCACCTGGGATGGCCTGGCCAGCACCGAGCTGGGCTGAGGCACACGGGCAGCCCCAGCACCCCTGGCTGAGCTGAACCGGGGCTGCTGGGCCCGGGGGAGGCTGGGCGGGGCCATTAAGGCCCATCGGTGCCCCCAGGGCCCAGCTGTGCATCCTGCATCAGCTCTGACTTGTTTTCCCCTCTGCTTTGCCGAGCAGCCACCCCGCTGGAGCTCTGCTTGCACAGCGGCCTGTACAGCGCAGCTCCCGCTCGGGGACAGCACAGGCAGCTGCGGTGGCTCCCCGCCATCCCTCCCTCCCTCCTTCTCCCTCCTTCTCTCCCTCCCTCTGCCGCCTTTCAACTCTCACGTTTCCCTCTATCAAAGGCACGGCCAGCTGTAAAAATAATATCCTGGCATGGATGGAGCAGTACGGCACAATATGCAGACACCTAAGCTGAGCAAAGCGAGGCTGTGTGCGGCGCGAACGTTTAAAGCAAAATTAATTTTGTTTAATTTTATTAAAGAACCAAGGGAGCTTCCCAGCTTTTAAGTGGCAACAGGAGGAGCCTGGCATGTCCCTCCATCAGAGACAGACGGGAAGAGCTCATGGACCAAAGGGAAGAGAGCATATGGAATGTGTTACACATGTCTGTCATTGAAGTAAGGAGCTTTAAAGTGTTCAGAAGGAAACTAGATACATTTCCAAACAAAAAAAAGGCTGAAAAATACAGGGTGAGTGACAACACCCAGTGGGGAGGAAGAGGGCTTCCATCGCCTTCCCTCTGAGTGAGAAAGCCTGAAGCACTAAAGTCTTTTGAATATGGAAGTTGTCTAAAACTGGTTAAAGATGTGCATTGAAAGACGAAACTTTAGGGCATTAATCAAGAAGGCATTTTTTGGCAATTAAGAAAGTAAGGGCCCAAATAAATTGTTAAACTTTCTAGGAGCCCACACTCTGCCTATACACACCATTGGAAATGTTAGGCTGGCTTGACCCTACTGCATCCCAGCCCAGGCTCTACTTGTTTGCAAGAAGTCCACTGGCTAGGTACTTTTAACATAGATCCAAAACCAGAAACAAATGAAGTTTGTAAATGAAGCTTCTGTAGCACGGACCACCAGCAAGCAGTCGTGGTCCCCCGGTGGCTCCTGATCACAGCATCCACCCCTCTGCCAGCAGGATGCTCACCCCCACTCATGTGCAAGTCAAAACCTGCTCTGAAGTGCATGTCACCTGCCACTGGCCAGGAGGTGGCATCCTCCTGCCCGAGGGCGTCCCAGGTGCTCTGGAAAGAGGGCAGATCACCAGCTAAATGGAGGTTGAGATGTATCCTGCAAGCCACAGGGCAGTCGCTGCTGAAGTGAACTCAACACCTCCTGCTCCTCTTGTCTTTGCTGATGGGGCTGTTGGTGGAAATGAAAACACGGCTCACACAGATGCCTGACAAAGCTTCAGAAATGGCACATCAGCATTGTCTTCCTTCAAGCTCCCTGCCAGGTTTTGGGCAGCAGTGCCTGCACGCTGAGCCCAAGGGCAGAGTGCTGGTCAGGGCATGAGTGAGTGCCCTGCTCCTGCAGTGAAGCACAGCACCTCCCACCAGCTGTCCCACACTGGTACCAGCATTAGGTACCTGCTAGCAATAGATGGCAATGAAAGCATTATCATATTCCACAGTCAAGAACTAAACTTAGGAAAATGCTGCTGTTAGTCTCCAGCAGCTTGGCTAGACATCTCTGGCTTGGACAAAGTGACAGCTTTGTCACCTCAGGGCAGCTGCTCTCCCCAGTGGTGCTGGAGGCATGACAGCCTTTGGGAATCAAGCTTTAGCTGTAGAGTATCCAAGCACATTTGCTTTCCTGTCTAACTCTGAATTAACATCCTGTTCTTTGCCTCCTCCAACTAAGAACATGCTAGAAATGAGATATCCTTCCTCAGCAAGGAAGAAAAATGTGTTTTCAGTGTGCAGTGCAAAGTCCCAGCTCCCATTTAGCTGCATTTGCAATGGCAGGCACTGGCACAGGCTCAGACTCTGATAGCTACTCTCTTGCACCGGTTATTTTTATTTTGAATTAGCAAGTTGTACTATTATTTGGGAGATTCCCTATCACAAATGCTATTAAAGCATTTCAAACGGCCCTCCATGTCCTTCATAACAATGTTTAAGCCATGAACCCTAACATTACAGTCTCTGTCACCTTCATCATATGCATGGCTTTAGCACAAATGGATAAGAGTCTTAGAAAGGCTAACCAGGGCAAAAGTGAGATGAAAAAAACCCCAGCAAACATAAATGAGAAATGGAAAAAAAAATCAAAGGGAGACAACACTCTTCTGAGTGTCTTAGCTAGCTAGCTCTGTGTAGCCAAAGCAATTATGAACACATCATAAAGTTTTGAATGTATTGTTCTAGTCTGTCCCATGCCCACATAGCTCAAGCCCTGTGCAGACTGCTGGAAGGGCTCATCTCCTCTGTCATGTGTCTCATCTGGCCAACTGCACTGTGGTGACATGCAGAATTCAGCTGGTTTTGTACCAAATTGATGCAGTTGCTCTTTGAAGTTCTGTGCTATGAAATTGATCTGAGCTGTGGTAAGAAATCAAGTGATGTGTGGAAATTGTCTCTCCCCAATGCCTGTTCCTATTTTCTTGGTGCTGCTGTTGCTTTCCCCTGCTCTCCTCTCCTCATGTTACTGCTCTTTTCATCTGTGATCTTTATTTTGTACACTGTCAGAGGCCAGGATTTACATGCCTGGTTTGAAATACCCAGGAGGCCTTGGCAAGATGTACCTCAGAGCCAATCTGGTCTTAAAGGAGCAATTAAAATAAGTCCCATGATGCTTTCATCCAGAAATCTTGAGACTGCTAAGCTGTCTGCTCTTTTGCTGAGGCATGTGCATATCCTGTAAAAAACATTTTAAATAAAGGAAAGGAGCATTCTGATAGCAACACAATTATTTTTATAACATTATATTTATTCAGCCTAGACATGCCATCAGTTTCAAATCTTATTTTTGGTAAAAACAAGAAAAAAATCTGAAGATGTTGAAATGGCATCAAACTACAAATGATGTAAAAGACTATTTTAATGTAATGTTTGATTATATAAATTATATTTTATTATGTATCCAGTAATTTTTAAAAAGAAGTTCCTAAGCAGTATTTTAACACAAAAGCTAAGTGGCAAGTAAGTTTTTAATGCAACAATCCCCATCTTTCCACAGGCACACCAATGAGCATTGGTAGGAGTTAATTCTTATCTTTGTATCCATCTTCAACATCCTCTGCCTCAGGAAAAAGGCATACTTTAAAAGTTAGTAAAAATGGACATTTTAGATCAGAGGAAAGTTCTAAGATAAATGCACAAGTAGTTAAGATACAGCTTTCCAAGTTCAGCACTTTTTTCAGCCTCTGCCTTTGTACCTTGTGCTATTGGCTCATTCACGTAACAGTGACCCTGTACACCAGTCAGGGAACACATATCAATATTAAAAATAATAGTTTTATTATGTTTTGTCTCAAGGGCAAAATGTTCCTGAGCATGAGATATTCCAGATAATGTCTGATCTGTGGACCTTCAGGCTAAGTAGAGAGAGGTAAGACATTACCCTCAAAGATAACCAGACTGCCGCAGGAATTACTCCCAGAAAAAAAACAAAAAACAAAAAAACCAAAAAAACCAACAAAACAAAAACCAAGCAAAAAAAACCCACAAAAACAACAACAAAAAATCAAAAACAACAAAAAAAACAAACCAAAAACCAACCAAACAAACAAACAAAAAAAAACCAAACAAAAAAACCCACTCTTCAGAGTGCTCAGAATGCAATTTTTATTGTATGAATGCAAGATTCTAGAACCATTTTAATCCTCAATAGTTCTTAAGACACAGCTTCCACATCCAGCTGCAATTCTCTGGGTCTTCAATATTCCTTATAACACCTGGGCCATTCTAGCTCTGGTTTGGGTTGGCAGGGACCTTTCAAGGCCATCTATTCCAACTTCTCTGCAATGAGTAGGGACACCTTCCACTAGATCAGATTGCTCAGAGTCCTACCCAACCTTACTTGGACTGTTTCCTGGGATGGGGCACCTACCTCCTCTCTGGCATCCCATGCCAGTGTTTTACCACCCAGAGAGTAAAGAATTTCTTCCTAGTATCTATTCTAAACCATCCTCCTTTTAGTTTAAAACCACCTTCCTGGTTAGGCATCCTTGAAGTATCAGAGGCCACAATAATGTCTCCCCAGAGCCTTCTTTTCTCCAGGCTGAATACTCTCAGCTTTTCCAGCTTTTCCTCATAGGAGAGGTGCTCCAGCCCTCTAATCATCTTTCATGAACCTTCTCTAGACTCAAGGTCCACATCCTTTTTAAGTTAGGAAGCTGCCCCAGAGCTGGACAGTACTCCAGCTGGGATCTCACCATAGAGTAGGGGGGGAAAATCACCTCCCTCAACCTGCTGGCCACACAGTTACCATTCTTATTTTTTGAGAGGTAACAATAGTATGCTCATCATGTGAGAAAATATATAAACATGAGAAAACTCAGCACAAACGAGCATTACAGGATCGCAAGTCAAAGCTTACTTAGATGGCATGAAGATGCTGAAACCAAGTTAAACTGAAGCATCTGAGATTACCTCAGTTGCTAAAACATGGTGCCAATAATACCAAGGTTATGGGTTTGATTACTGAAGAGCTGGACTCGATCCTTGTGAGGGCCTTCCAATGCAGAAAATTCTGTGATTTCTGTGATCTTAAGTGGTACCTCAGAAGTTCCCATATATTCCACTGGTGGAGTTATGCTGCCACCTATTGTGAGGATGAACCTGACACACGTTATTTTGCCAGGCAACGTTTGCAATAATCACAACCAGTCTTTCTCTTCTTTGTATTAGAAGTACTTTATTCTGAAATATCTGCTACTGATCAGTGCTGGTGAGAGGCTGTAGGCATAGGTGGCCTTTCAGCTGGATCATACATTCTGATCTCTAATCTACCAAATGTACAGTTTAATTTGGCTCTGTCTGCTGCTGTCAGCTCAAAAGCTGGTCCAAATTGAGAACCCTGCTTCTGTACTCGGATCAGTGGTCGAGGAATGCAGCCATGGGCAGAGAGGCAAAGTGCTCCTCCAGCATAATGCTCTGAGATGTGCTTTTCCTTCCTCCCTTATGCGAGGAGCACAGGGCTATAGATTGGTTCCACAAAACTGAGACAGCACTTGAGCTGTAGTACAAACACTCGACTGCACCTTTAGGACCCCTCTTCTTTCCCCCAAGCGCAAGGGCAGTCCATGTGGCCATTGTATATATTGTGCCTGATTCCAGCAGCTGCAGTCACCACCCCTGAGCAGGAAACTCTGTTTTTCCTGTGTGCAGAATTTAGGCAAAGTTATTTCAGGAGAGCAGCCTCAGGAGGCCCAGGCCAGCACACCTCCAGAGGCTCATACCATGAGCAAAGCTGAAACAAACTACAATAGTACTTCCATCTCTCTAAAACTGAAGTAGCTTGGCACCAGCCAAGTTCTGCAGTTCTCAATGTACCTTTCCCCACCTTTTTACTTCCCCCTCTGCCTTGGCAGAACACAGAGATGCTCTGTTCCTTCACCTCTCCAGTAGTATCAGCTAAGCCAAGACCCAGGCACTAGGCCATCCCTGCCATCCAAAGGTCACTCAGCTGGGAAAATGAGGCCATCTGTTCAGCCACAGCAAGCGGCATCATCACACTCCCTTGTGCTCCCTCCTTCCCATCCTCCCCAGGCCTCCCTCATTACTCATTTTTTCTTCCAGCTTTAGGAACCAAATGGTCCCAATCCAGAGGAGCACTGCAAACCAGGAGCAGCAGAGTACTCAGGAGTGACTCCTGGACAGCCTGGATAGCTGCTCAGGCCAACAAACTAGTGGGATTTTCTCATTTATCTTTAGGGCATTCAGCAGGTTCCAAGCCATTCCGTGGGAGGGAGAATCTCTGGAGCTGCAGCTGGAGTGAAACCTGATTGCACAGACAGCAGTGGTGCAGCCAGAGAAGAGAGGACAGCCAGGTACAAGTGCTGGCAGCTCTCCAGCAAATCAAGCACCACAAGTATGAGGTGTTTCTGCTGTTTGCTGTGCCACAGGGAATGTATTTTCACACTTCTGATTTGAGTCCAGCCAGGATCTGTCAAAGGCAAGGCTGCTTGCAGTATGGAGACAAAGAGGTGTACCAGCAACTCAAGATGGCACTGAAAGTAGCAATGGCATTTTCAGAGTAGTATCATTTACGAACTCCTTGGACAGGTATTTGCACTCCCTGGAGTCCAGGAAGGGACACGGGCCACTTGCAGTAATGGAAACTGTGTGATGGTGTCTGTGTGACTCCTGGACTCAATACCCCACCATGATTATAGGAATTGCCAGAAAGGTTGGGGTCATGGGCAACTTTCAGCTTCCTCATCACCTGCACTGGTTTCTCCAGAAGTAGGTTGTTCTGGGATAAAAAAATCTAGGATAAAAATCCAAGGTAGTCTGTGGCACTTGGCTCCATGGATAAACTGCAGCCAAGTAGTAGGAATTAGAAGTTCTCCTTACAGCAGAGTGAGATCAGAGTCCTCAGTACTCTTCTCTTCCTAAGCACAACCCAAGCACATCCAGACACCGCATTCCTAGCGGACCCTTCCACTGCCCTGATCAGGCAAATTTTTCTAAGCTTCTTTCCTACTCCCGGCAACTCCTGGCGCCCTTCCATTTATTTTAGAAATAGGAGATCTCACTTTCTTTTCACTACAGATCTCACTTTTCACTGAAGGTCTCACTTTTTTTTTCACTACAGGACTAGGACACACATTATTTGCATGCAGTAAAACAAACATTCAAAAAAAAAGCACATTTAACCTGGATTTTAGCCCAAATCCAGGAGCCATCAGGTTAGGATAGGCTTACCTGATCTGAAAGGGATGAGGTCCAAGTCCTGGGCCTATCACACAAGGGCAACCTTGTTTCTAACCAGGAGATCTCCTATATCTTAAAGAAGTTTAAATCAAGATATAATATCTTGACTTCAGACACAAGACTGACCTCAGTTTAAGTCAAATACTCTTGGCTTTGTCTCAAAAGTGACAAATTCCACCCAAAATGGTAGCTTGCCAATACCTCCATCATCCCATCCCTACACCCAGCAGCAGTGATTCATCATTCTCAGTGATAAAGGACAGTACATGCACAAAGGTACTTTTTTTCTTTTTTTTTTTATTGCTGTTAATTCAAGGAAAAAGGTTGCATAAAATCCAATCTCTTCTAGAAATATAAGTGACCTTTCCAGTACATTTCAAATATCAAAGTATATGGTAAACATACAAATAAAGAGAAGGTAACATACCTCCTATTTACAGTACAGTATTTTAAATCATAAAATAAGTTCCATAAAGTACAACTGGCAGGTAATTCACAATACAAGTCCATTGGTGGTTTAACACCCTCACTTCAACTCAAACGCAGTTCAGTCATTTCAAGTGGTCCAAAAATACCCAGATCAAATAAAAATTTTAATCAAAATAATTTTCATTTACTACTTAAACTTTTTTTTTTTAAATTAAAGCTTTCATCTACCTCCCTCCCCTTCCCCCCCCCCCCCCCAAGAAAAAAGTTTCAAAATGTACACTGGTGCTATAAATATAAATGCTATCTATGAAGAAATGTAGTAATCAAGCTTTTTTTTTCCTTCAAGTTTTTTGTTTGTTTAGCAATTTATTAGACAGCTGAACCAAAGATTGATTTTTATTTCATCCCTCTACCGGACACTGGGTCTGATTTTAAGAAAAAAACATTTCTGCCATGAACTGTGAGGAATGCCAAACCTTATGGATATACAGTGGTAGTTGTTCATCGGTGTTGAATGCAGCAGTCAAAAAACACACTCGTCTTCCAGATAACCTCAGTGCACTTTAGGAAATCAAATATTACCTGGAAGCAATTTAGTACATATATTGGCTTTTAAAAATAAAATAAAAAATACAGCAGCATTAAACTTACTTACTCATGATACTGACATGTTTAATACCATCTTAACACTCATTTCAGTCTTTCACATTATACCGTAATTACGCATAGTGGTAAATTGTTATAAAATAGTGACTTTCCTATTTGGTAGACAGGTTCTAATACTAATACCTGACTATTTTGTAGAAAACCATAGCTTTTGTTCAGTTTGAAATAAAACATTTACATTCTAAGTACAATGCAACACTGTAATAGTTTAGGAAAAAAATATTCAATCAAGTAATGTTCATTCTGTGTTGACACGATGTAGAATAGCTTTAAAAAAGGAAAAAATGCTGTCAACTTTCATTACAAATGCAAACACACTGAGTACAACATTCATACCATTTTTCACCTTTGTTGCTGAACATACAGGCTAAAAAGCTACAAGGGAAGAAAAATCTGTCAATTTAAGCTCGTTCATTGTTCTAAATCTGTTCCAGTCCACACAGTTTCAGCCCCTTCCTGCTCTATGTATTTTCATTTGTTTGGGCCCCTTGAGAGCTGCGTATCTGTATTATTATCAGGTATAGTACACATACACTGTCATGTTTTCCTTTGGACTCTGCTAATAGGATGTTTGAACATCTCCTCTCAATTCATGAGCATTAAATTTAGAGTATGGGCAGGGTCTGTATGAACTGCTAAACACTCATGCAAGTCCAATGAATCCATGTGGACAACCAAGGAAAGTAAAGAAAACAGCAGCATAAGGAGAACAGGGAGGGAGGGAAGAAGATTGTGGTGGGGAACATGACCAAGTTTCTTCTTTCACCATGTGACTGCTCCACCAGTGATGTCAGAGGTCAGAGGAATATTTTTAAAACTGCAGTAAACATTGCACATGTCTCAAGTCTTCAGTGCAAAAGCATGGATCGAATGCTCTGTCTGATTGTTTGGCTGTGTGTGTGAATTACATGCATTACGCAAGCCTCTTGTAGAACCAGGAGGAGACCAGGGACTCAGCCTTCTTCTTTTGTACGGAACAGAGGTGCAAAAGCAATGAAAAATTCCAAAAGAATATAAAACCGGGAATGTCCCAAAACACAAGACCAACCTCCCCCTCCCACACACACCTTCCCCCAATTTCCCAAGCTTCACTTTAAGTAGGCAATGTTTACTTGTTTCAGTCTGCAGAATCCAAGGTATCATTGGAAGGGGGAGGGGGAGGTGCGTATCTCAGTCTGTAAGTGCCTAAAACAGGAAAGAGAACTACTAAGTCACTGCTCACAATTAAAATTGATTACAAAACCACTACAAGGTATCAAAATGGACATGCTCTTCAAAAGGCACTATCATCCTCCAGTCCTTTTAAAGTAGGTCCTCAGACCTAATCCTATTTTTTTTCATCCTCTTGCTAGAACTGTAAGTTTAAAAAAAAGATATAGAGCGTAGATATAGGACTTGAGCTCTACTGGAAAAATGAAAAGATGGTCCCCTCAAGGTTCATCTTTCCTGTTCCGGTCCAATCAAACTACTGAAGTCAGAATGGGAACAAGGGCAAGAATCAAAAATAGATTGTGCTCGATGCAAACCCTGCATTTTCCCCATTCTTCTGGACGGAGAGAGAAATGGGAGCTATTCCTTTATATTTAGCTCCAATCAGTTTCTGCCCTTTTGCTGCAACTTGTCTGAAAAGTTAAATGTATTGCATGATGGGGCATAGAAGGATGGCTGATTGTGCAAAGGTAAGTACTAGAAAATGCTAAATATCAAATGGCCAGTCTACTGGTTTTTCTTTCAATTCTTAGAAGTTTAAGGAATCCAAGGTCATATTATAAACAACAACTCATTTTTTTTGCCAATGAATTCTCTCAAAAAGCACTCCACTGAATGGGAATGGGAAAATTGAAACAACATGCAAGTCTCAACATAATGCCAAAACCAAAACAGTGAAAAAACAATGACAATTTAGGACTGGTATCATTTTACTTTCCAGCTCTGAACCCATTTTTAACTTCACACTGTGAGCCCCGTTCCCTCGCACTGTTCTACAAGATTTTCAGGCAGAGATAGGATACTTTGCAGTTTTAGAGCAGGTCACTAGTGCACAACCATTTACACGAAACATACACACGCACGCACACCTTTCTGCAAGACCAGAAACAGCACATTCAGAAAGGTAAAGAGAAACTACCAAACTCAAAAGCAAGTCCTCTGGGAGTTATCATGATTACCTTGTTGACTGGCCTCCATGGATGACTGCTTACAGTCCTGCGCATAGTGTCCACTTACACCACAATTGTAACATGAAACGTTCCCATTCTTCTTGGGTCCCGACCCATTCGTGTTGGCAACTACGTTAGGTGCTGGATATACAGGATAGAACCTCCCAAATCCTGCCATCTGCTGCATACCATAGTTGGCTTGGCTTCCCATCACTGGGTCATGCATAAGCCCGTTTGCATACGGAGACTGAGGCAGGAAGAACGGAAGTTGTGTTCCATTGCTTTGATGTGCTTGATTGAGGTAGCTGCCATTGCAAAGTGATGGCAGAGTGAAGAAAGATGGAACTCTGTAGACTTGTCCATGAAGTGGGTTATGATAAAAATAGCTATTAATCTGAAGGCTGCCATTGGTCCCACAGCTACACCTACGTCCACAAGAACCACAAGGGCCAGATCCCAACTGCTGCGGAGGTAACATTGTCCCGTTAGTGTTATTATTCCCAACAGCATTTATGTAGGATGTGCTGTCACTCTGTGCAGTGCTGTGTGTTAGAGCGGGGCTTGGGCTGGGGGCAGGGCCTGGCGTGTGTGTCGGGATTGCAGGAGGAACAGTGGACTGGACCTGACCAACACCGAGGCCAGCGGACTGAGGAGGTGAGGAAGTTGCTCCAGTGCTCAGCACATTTGTATTCTGGTTGGGCAACACGCTGGTAGCGTGAGGGCTGCCTGGCAAAGCGTACGAAGCTGGTGGAGGTGGCGGTGCTGCTGTGGAGAGACCAGCTGCTGGAAGAACTACCTTGAGATTGGTAGGCTGAGGGATTGCTCCTGGGTTTCCCTCAATGTGAGGCACCATTTGATTCAGTCCTACCACCTGGGATGCAGGTTTTGTGATGGGATCTGTAGTAGGAACTGGGGATCCTGGGAAACTACCTGGATTGTGGACTGGGATAAAGGCAGTATTTGGTGATCCAATACTTAAGTTTCCTGTCGGCTGCTGTGGTCCGTTAACTGTGCAACTTTCTGATGATCCCTGTGGAGAGGGGATTTTCAACCTATGTATTGCCAAATGCAAAGCAGGGCTACCAGGCTGGACAGAATGTGGAAGGAAAGAGGATGGGACTGGCAAAGGGGAAGCCATGAGCTCAAGGCGTTTCTCAGGTTCACCAGAGGTCACCGGGCCCATTCCCGCAGGAGGGGAATTCGCAGCCTCTCTCACCGGCGAGACAGCGACAGGCGTGGTAACCAGCATTCCCATGGTTTTACCATCTGCAGATATGGGTGGTGGGACAACTGCTTCAGGCTTTTGGGCAGCGCTGTGCATCACACAGTGTAAGGCAGGCATGAAGGAAATATGCTGAAACTTTGCATTCAAAGGATCTTCTGAAAGGCTCCCATTTTCATTATTCACTGAAGAGATCTGAGCAGATGATTTGTTTGTATTTGATGAACTGACAGCACTGTAGCCTGTAAACCTGGTTGTATTTTGATTCCCAGAGTCCTCAGAATTGCTGTCTGTATCTGTGGGGACAAAAGCATTTATCAGTCACAAGAATGAACCTCAAGCAACAGAGAATCGTGCCCTGGACCCATTTACCCATATAAAACCTATTGAGTTTGATGACATGAATGATAGTTATGTCTTCCCAAACTGTGACAACTTCGAGATTCTTTTCATTCATCCAAATTAAGCTAGGTCCATCTTCATGACTTGTCTTTATCTCCCTGCCCAACTAGCTACTGTGTCTTTGACTCGTGCACATCTGCAAATGTAAAGAGTAGGACACAGAGTGAATTAGGAATTTGGATCTGTCTAGAGAGATATTAACAGAGATTATTTAAATTTGGAAGGAGTAGCAAATTGTCAGTACAAAAAGATGGAGCTCCCGGACATGACGCCCATAATTTCATATAAACTCAGCCCCTTTCAGGCCAAAGTTTTCCACATTATTGTACTGTTTTCCACATTATTTCTCAAGATAGCTATATCACTGAGGCCAAAAAATTATCACATATGTTTAGTAACCTAGAATTCAGTCGTATTAAAACAGTGCTAGAAGGCCTCAAAACGCCCAGTCATGAAATCCACAAAGAAAAATGTATTCTGTGGCTAGTTCAGAAAACAAAGTACCTAATCAAACTGAAAAATGAACTAAAATAAATGCAATAAAGAGATTAGTCTAGGAATAAAGGCATTCATGCACACTCTCCATAAATACAACCTCTGTCTTTTTCTTCTTCACTATCAAAGCTTTCGCGCCCATCATGTCGTGGACTAGAAGGAGAGCTGTAACTTTCAGAAGATGTTTCTCCACACGTATCATGACCAGATCCAGCATCCAAATTCAGATCTACAAATAAAAGTTGTCAGATCTCAGTGTATGGAAGTGAGGTTATTTTGGTTTTCTCACATTTCACACTAGTTGAGATTTTTGCCTGTTACTACTTAATTGCATCTGTCCCCTGTATTCCTATCACTTCTGTTCCCAGCATTCAGGACTGGTCTCTTCCCTAAATTTGTGATGAGTGAATCCTTGGTGTTAAAGAAGGTGATATTGAAAATTGGTATTTATGCAAAGCAGTGAAAAGAATTATGATCCTGAATGATTCCTGTGATGTTTATGCTGGACTGTGGGACAACACTGATTTCCCCTGAACAGTAGCGATCCAGCATTTCCACTGGCAGAGCTACAGTGTCCTCAGTAGCACCACCACAGGCAGGAAGCTAACTCAGCAGGACACGGCAAAACAACGCACCACTTCACAACTCACTCTTCTAGAACAGGCTTTAACCAACAAATCCTGTTTAAAGAAAAAGAGGTGAACTGAAAAAGTGGTTAACTGTTTTCTAAATTCTGAATGGATCATGGGACACACTTGCTGGAAACCACCTTTCAGGGTGGGTAGCTACTATGGTTTGGCTTTCAAGTACAGCCTCAGAGGGGAAGAAAAATGACAAATGCACCCTCTCTCAGAATCTATGACAGACACAAGCTGGAAACCTCAGCCCACAAAACCTTGGTTAGCAAAACCTCAGGACAAAAATTAGACCACTAATTATTATACTAATTTATACATAAAATAATTTCCCCCCATTTTTTATTGCTACTGGAAGTTTAACAGGTTGGGATGGCTCACCAAAAAGTTGCCTTAATGCTTCAATTCTTGAAATAATTTCCTGTATTCAACCCATAATTGATTAAATTATTTTAAGAAGCACTTTGAACATCTAATATAAACTGGAACCTCAGTGTGAACCTGGGATCACTAAGAGCCAGAGTGTCAAGTACTAATCACAAAGTATCCAGTCTTAAAAGTTACCATTGTAACTAACTAATGCTTTAGACAAGCTCAAAATAGGGAGGAAAAAATGAAAGAAAACATGATGCAGTTAAGAATTACAGACTCAAAATAGGGCATTTCAAACCAAGCCTGGATATATAAACCTAGGCAGAGATTCAGATTGTTATTTTTCCCCATAGACTATTTCTCCAGTAAGTATCTCAAAAGACGGTTTGATGTTTATACGTGGGTTGAAAGCTCATATTTGAGCAGGATTTAATGACTTCCACCCTCTGTAGGTTACAGCTTCTTTTTGAACCGGCCGACCATTTCACAGGAGGCAGTTTCACATCTGTAGAGTGGTGGGTAGTGAGCAAACAGAACTCCTACGGAAAAGCATTCCCTACTAATTTTGCAGAATCAGAAAATCAGCTGGGTTGGAAAAGACTTCCGAGATCATCAAGTGTAACCTATGCCTAACACCACCTAAACCATGATACCAAATGCCACATATCCAGTCTTTTTCAAAACACATCCAGGGATGGTGACTCCACCAGTTCCCTGGGCAGCCCATTCCAATGCCCTGTCATTCTTTCTGTGATTAATTTTTTTCTGATGTCTAGCCTAAACTACCCTGGCACAGCTTAGGTCTGTGTCCTCTTGTCCTGTTGCTGTTTGCCTGGGAGAAGAGACCAACCCCCACCTGGCTACAGCCTCCTTTGAAGTGGCTGTAGAGAGTAATAAGGTCTCCCCTTACGCACCATTGCATCACCTCCTAAAGTCATTGTCAGTTCATAAAACTCAGTGCATTTTGCCTGCAACAAAACCAGTAATCAATCAGAAATGCATGCAGCAGAGAGCTCTGCTGTAGAGTATGTTTTCTACTTAACAGCCCTTAACTATAGCTTTCCAAAATGGTTCTAGTTTAGCTAAGTTTGTGAACAGTGAGTTCTTAAAAGTTTTACTCAAATGCTGTTTGTAGAAGGTAAAAACACCTGCCCATAAAACACAGCAATAATTCCAAACTGTATCTAGCTGAAACTCTCCAACATGAGAAGCAGTGAGAAGAAAGAATGAAAGCTTAATCAAGATTGTATCACAAATGGAAGCAACAGAAAGACAAGGCACTTTTAAGAGTCCTTTCAACACTTAGGCCAATTAGGTGGTGTAAAAAAAGGTAAACTCTTTGTCAACCTTCCGTCACAAGAACTACATGTAAGACAGGCAAGGTCACAACTGATAGCAGGAATTTAGAAAACATCAAGATGGCAAAGTCAATGGGTAGCACATTGACTACAGAAATTTGTAATAAAGCTTGAAGACTCAGTTTACTAAAGGAACACAAATATAAGTTTTTCTTACAACTGACTGATGTACACAAGTCTTGGCTTAGACACTCCATTTAGGATTACCCTAAACTGATGACCCCGCTAGGGCAGCATACATAATTCTGTGTGGTAGCTCAGTGGTCACCTGATATAAACACTACAGTTCATCAATGGTTCACATCACAGGTTTTAGACAGGTTTCTTGTGGGCCATTGCACAACAGATGAACAAACTAGTAGGTTACAAAGAGCACACTAATGGCAAGATGCTCCATGTCCACACACTCAGACTGCTGAATTTCATATGGAAGTAGCCCAACAGTAGCTGCTTCTGCAATTACTCCAGCCCATCAGCTGACTTATGCAGACTTGACAAGTATTTTGCCACCTATGCACGAAGAGACACACTCTAAGCAACCGGATACAGAAGACTGAGTCTAGTGCGTTCTGTACAGCAAGTCAGAGCACAAATTAGGCTGCCAGTATACCAACTTGCACCAGAACATTTTTCAGACTTGTGCTTTCCCCTTTACAGAAGGCCTTGAATAAATCAGCTGCAAGTTCTGTTTCTTACTAACAGCTTTGGAAAAAGCACCTTACCTTTTGCTGTCCCAGTACGGATGTGCTGCGATGCTGCAACTCGAACTCCATTGCTCCTGTTAGTCAACCTGCAGTCAGTTTTCTTTGCTTTCTCCCTGTGTAAATAATTTCATGGCTTTTTTGCAAATGCATGAGTACAAATAACCAACCATGAATGAACATGGAATGACACTGGAAACAAAGGCAGTGACTCCAGGCCAGAAATGCGTATTTAATAGATATAACAACAAATAATAAACAATTAAATGGAGGCTGCTGGTGCAATATACCAGGAATTAAGCTACAAGCAGCAACACTATGAATGAAGATCTATATAAGAAAAGATACCAAAAAGGAATAGGTGCAGCAAACAGTAAAGTCATTTTTGAAAGCTGATGTGTGTAATGCAGCCCTACACCAGTCTAGCATAATAGCATCTGGAAACTTGGAAGTAGGCAGAGTAGTAGGTAAGGGTGGAAGTGCTTTCATTTCTCACAGTGAAGAGCTGTGTAGCCTGCAGCAAGTTCTGAAGCCCTCTGATGTGCAAATTATGTTCATTAAGACATTTCAGCCAGTTACCACCCACTTCATAATGTTAAAGGTTGCTGTCAACCCTCATTTGATTTTCAGTATATTCTGGACAGCTTTACATCTTTTGAGTTTCAAATAAATATAAAGGGGAAAAGGCAATATGGTTAAGAATATACTTCCACTCCTTCATCTTTTTATTAAATGCCAAGCGCTATTTTGAGAAATTAATGCATCCACTTAAAATTCTATTTTTCAAGTTACTTCTTTACAGAATATATAAAATAAGGATTTTTATGTAGCCTTGCCTCACACCATGCCAGCTCTTGTGCCAGCACAGCAAATGAAAGCACCTAATTGACCGCAAACACTGTTAATCAGAGTGAATGCATTACACTTCATTTCTGGATTACCAGTTACATTAGAAACCTACTTTTCCAGCTGTGGCTTTCCTTTCTTCTTGCTTACTGTAGACAGACTTCGTTTTTCCACTGTGTGCTAGACAGAAAATAGAAAGACACCAGTCAAACAATTATGAAAGCCAAGACAACACCTCTTCTAGACTGACAGGTCCACAAGTCCAAGAGTAGTGGGCTCACGGGTGCTATAATCACTCAAAGAACCACTTGTTCACTGCATCTGAGCCTATGAAATAATGTATCATGTCTTGTGTTTACACGAGAATCAGCAAAACATCCAGCAAATTACTACTTGCAAGTATGCCAGAGATATCAATCAAATTATCGTTTGCATGCTGTTCTTCCTCCAGAGGATAAAAACAAATGTGTTTCATCACATACCTGCTAAAAAGGCCGATTGCCAAGCTTAAGGAGCTATAAAATTTGTTGATATAGATGGAATTATTTGATAGTTGGGGGAGGGAATTACATGTGACAAATTATTTCTACATAGTGACAAGCAGGTACCTAGCCTTAAACTGGAGGTTTAAGCTGCTAAACTGAACTCTAGAATACAGCATACAAACGCATAAGAAAAAACATAGGACCTACACAATTTTTAAAGTATGCTATCAATAACTGTTATTAACAACTCCTATTTGGCAAGAAAGTAAAATTTATGAAAATTCTGAAATAATCTCTGTCCAAATCACCGTATTTGGACTTCCTTTAAATAGCTTTTCCTTTGCTTTAGTAAATTAACCTTTTTCTTCCTTCAAATTTGCAGTATTTCAAGCTTTGATGCAGCCTACCATTTGTTTAGAAGCCAACCTCAATTCACTACCCTGCTTTATGAAAAAAGGAAACTAATTTTGTTGGCTTGCTGTTCCACACATAACAACCAATAGCCAAATTCCAAACATAAATGAGAGCAATATCAAACAATTCTAACATTCAGTGTTTTTCATATATAAGCAGTAAGCAAGATTCCTTCCCCCAAATTCAGTAGTAGATAATTTTATTTATAAATAATTATTCTGCTTACCTATAGTCATAATGAGATTGAGCATTGAAGAGACACAAATCCCAGAAAAAGTGTATATGCATCTATCTATTAACTTTCTTCAAAATTATTACTTAAATAATGCAGGTAAGACAGAAAGAATATGTTTAACCTATTGTACCTACTGTAGCATTAATACAGTTTAGCTACTAATACAGTTTCTAGTTTATTCCTTGCAATAACAGAAATTGCCCAGGCGTTCTGGAATCTTCTCTGATGACAATGCTACAGTAATAGCAAAGTGCCTGATCAGAAATTAACATTAGACTTTTCTGATTATTTACATTCTCCTGGGGAATTTTATTTACCAATTCATAAACAAAACATTCATCTTTCTGAGAGTGTGGTAAGGAATTATGAAGGGTTTTCTAATCAAGGTAAGTCAGTAGCAACTTCAACACTTATTTTGTACAATATTAGGAGCACTTGTCATCTTTTAAGGCTAAATCTCATCGTGTGTAGTGGACAATCTTCTCAAGTTTCTCGGAATATGGTTTTAAAGAATAAACAGCAACACACCTGGTCAAGTAGGTTAGTACAGTGCTCTGGGTGCTGCTGGACAATACAGCTTTTCCTCCTCCAGTCCATTACCCCATTCTGCTCCGAGTGCTGAATGTTAAGGCTATCCAGTGAAGAACATTTTGCACTGCTAGTGCTGCTGAAAAGAAAAAAAAAAGCCCCAAAAGTTATGCTGATGTGAACAAACTTGCAGGCTTGTCTTACCAACATACATATTTTGCATCATGTTGGAAATTTTGCTTTCAGAAAACCTTAGGAATTTTCAAGAGGTTTAAAAGATGTAAATTACAGCAGTTCTTGTGCTTTAAGGTTATGATCTGATCATAACTGGAGCTCTTTTTTCATTTGTCTACTATAATTTGATGTAAAATTCAGAACAACAGAATTTGTAGAAAACAATAACTGAGGGCAGAGTTTCCTTGGATATTTCTATAACACAAAAACTTTGCTATTTTCATACCAGACATGTGGCAATTTTCCAGACAGAAATGTAGTCTGAATTCATCTTCTTTCTTCCTTATCATTAATGACAAAGCTGGAATTACTTTTTAAACCCTGTTTCAGAATTCACGAGATATTTAAAGAATGGAGCACACAGTTACTACAGATCATACTGCAGCTGTGTTTGTTTCAATTTCGAAATGGTCATCTTGCTTTGCATTTTTACCTCCAGGAAAGCTAGTTTTGAGCAGTGCTGGGAGAGGGGAGTTACACTTGGCATTTACTTTGGACTTTATAGTGATTTCCACTGAAGCTCTGCTCTACAGCAGCCGGTCAGAAGAAATATTGAACTAGGTCTGAGACCACTGGTCAACTAAAGCTGCTGGAAAATAGTCAGGGTCCTGACAGAGTCAGTAAGGCACAAGGACCTACAACCTTTTCATATCTCATACAAAATTATGCCTTACTGCAGGTTGGATGCAAAAGAAAAAAAGAAAAAAAAGGAGTTAACACTTTTAAATTCTTATCTAAATACTTATGCTGATAATTGAAAGTGCCTTTGAATTCAGGGCTGCTGGCAAGCTGCTTCACAAAAGTTACTGCAATATGAAATGTTACTCAGTTCCATGATGGCAGAAATTCAGCTCACTGGAAAGCACAAGACATGCTCAAGTTCCAGTAGCTACCTACCAAATATCTCTGTGAGTAAGGGCTCAAACTACTTAAAAGATACACAACAGAATATTTAAAAAAATTTAAGAAAACGGCAAGAACCCAAGGTCCCAAAAGACAGACATAAACCCCCAATTGCAAAGACAGAAGTAAGGTCACTTTAGAAACTTCTGCCAAGTGGAGGTAAATTATTTCACTGCCAAATTTGCAGTAATTTCATGGGAACTGTAACGTTACTAAAGTTTTTGTTTTCTATGTGTGATCTCATTGCTACCAGTAAATTTTTCAACTTTTCAAGAGTAAGGCTGCAATACTGAATGAAAACAAGAGGTAAACAGATGCACAATGTACCAATGCTATTTGAGATGAACTGCTTGTGACTCTTAACAGCTTTATGCATATTTATAACAGAAAAGTTCCATTCAGTGCCATTTCTTTACAAACCCATAAATAAAAGGCATAGATTTTAAGGAGACAGACACATAAACCAAACAGGAAAGGACTAACAGACCTCTAGCAGTCAAGGAGTAAATATATTTCCCCCTCTTAGATAAACAGAAAATAATAGTTAGCTAAAGAAGCTTCTTTCTCAGAACTTTGTGGAAATGTCTGTCCCTCTCTTCCTACCTGAAAGACAGATCCTAAACTACAGTCAGCCTTAGTGTAATTCATTATACAATGACTAAAAAAAAAAGACAATTTCTTTATTAATAACCATAAGCTAGTAAATTTGGATCCTGATCTGATAGATTTGTAGTAGACTGTATATCCACCGTTATAATCACAGATTTTGTCAAATTTACACTTTCTTCTTGAGGAAATATAAGCTGAAAGTAGGACAGTTTAAAACCAAAACAGACAAAAAGCACTAAGTTGTCTTGTGGTGAGTTCACAAGAATTTTGTCTGGTAAAGATCTCTGGACCTTAACCAACACTGTTCTGCGCTATGTTTATATCCAATTATTGGAATTCCAGGTAAACTTTCACTACAAGATAAATACCTTTTACAGGCAAATCAACACTGAACAAAATTGTAAATCACAATAAAATCTGTATCCATTCCTTTCCCTTGATTTAGTTGAATTATGCACAACTATGTCCAAACATACCTGAAGTCTTTAATCAAAATACATTAACGAGTGAATTCACATTAGGTACTCCAGGAATCTGAAGGCATATATAAACTACTTTAATATGGTTAGGAACTGCTTCCACTTCCAATGGACACAAACCAGAGAGGTGTGCGTGCATCTGCCAGTAAGCAAGGGCAAGAATGGACTGCCTTCTCCTATAAGCTCCTCTTTGAGGTTTCCTAGCCTCCAAATCAATAGCACTGGAAATTTTCAGTACAAGCAGGGGGGTATGTACACATAGGAAAGATACACGCCATACAAATTATGGCATATCTTATAAACACAAATCAAAACATCAATTCAAATTGTGAAGATCCACAAAATTTGGGAAAGAAGAGCTATCCAAATGACCTAGACCTACAGATTTAGAAATAGGGTCTTCTGAACTATTTTTTTAATAGTTCAAAAGTTAATAACAACCTCCTAAATTATAAAAATAAGACCAGAACAGCCCACCACAAACAAACAAAAGCTCCACAAAGAAGCTTTAATCTAGAAGGACACATACTCTCAAAGCACCAACAAATGGAAGTTCAGACATGTAACATGGTCACATTACACCCTAGTACTTACTTGGCAACAGGACTTTTTCCATTATGTTTCTTGTGAACTGCTGTGTGCTGCATTACATCTGAAAAAAAACCAAAGCATAACTTCAACAGAAATTCCATTTAATCTTTTAAATCAATCTAGCAAATTCATCTTTCCATCACTACCCAGGCACATAGCAGAAGACATCTCCATTAAACAGGTCAGGCTTAATTTACAGTGCTGAAATTAGCAGGTGTTGCATAGAAGACAAATCAATTTGCATAGATTATATAAACAAGACTCTTTACCTTCCATTTCACGGAAGAATGAAACAGAAAGAGAGGAACTATGACAATGCCAATGTTTGCTCACCTCTATATTTAATTCTAAGCACTGAATGCATGACTGAGTATCACCCAGTATGAAAGATCAGAAAGAGAAGAAAGGAATGAGTCAGAAAAAAATACAACATTTTGTTATTTCTTCTGAATACTGAAATTAATCTCAAAACTATGTCACACATTCTGACTAGCAAACAAAGACAAGTCCTACACTAAAGTACTGCATTCGGAACCTGAAAATTCACTAGGCAAGTAAAGCTTTGCAAATTACACCTGGCAAAAAGAGATACAGCCTCAAGGCTCAGCTGGGTGGGGCTCCAAGTAATCCAGTATGGTGGAAGATTACCTGCCTGTGGCAGATGGTTTGGAACTTAAAGATTTCCAACCCAACCCAAAACATTTTAAGAGTCTACAAAGAAAAACTGCGAACTTCAGAGATATAGTCTACCCTTTTTTTAAGGCAACTGTTACATTTTAACAAAAGCAACTTTCCTTAATTCCAACTATTGATGATCTTAGTATTCTTGGTACTTAGGATTTTGTCTGAACTCCTGTCAATGCTACACCTAAGTTCAAATTCTAGTTTAAAAATTTGAGAAAAAAAATATTTTTAAACTTCTGGTAACCACTAAAATGGTACAAAAGGCGTTCTGAAACGCATTTGTAGTTTCAGAAGATGAAGAGATTTATGTATTTTTAAGAGCAGTATATAAAAGACTATTTGGGTAATAGATTGTAAATTTACTTGGTGTCCTCTGAACTCTTTAAGAATATGGCAATGATTATCAACACAAGAAAAAGCTGTTCAAACTGCAGATGTAGATTACTGAATCCACAGAAATTCAACAGCAAACTTCTAATGAATTATTAATGTGAAAGAGGATAAGAGTGCTGTCATTACTTGAAAGCCAGAGTAAGTGTTCAGTGGTCTGTATTCACCCATCAGTCCCCTTTCCTATTCTTTCCACCGACCAGGAGCTTATACTTGTTTCCTTCTAAAAACAATGCAAAACTGGCTTGCTGTTCCTTTCAGAATGAAATTATGGACCAGTCACCAGGCTGCTGCTTCCATGTGTGAACTGTTTTTGAGGCATTTGAAAAACACAAGCTTTCAGACTGTAATCAATATTCACTACAGTCCCAACCTTACTAACCGTCCAGAGTATCAAAGCAGCATAGGTTAAGAACAAGAAGAGGAAAACTTGAGCTTCCTTTCTGTGTAAAATTAGAAGCTAGACAAATTTGGCATATTTAATGTAAAACAGTCTTGAAATACTCTTGAAATACCCTTGAAATACTGTACTTAACTCTGAACCCTGGTAATTGAAGAACAAATAGGTAAAAACATGAAAGTCTATAAATAATCTTGGCTCATGTAAATTGTGAGGTATATATTCCTGGTTGTTCAACACAGCTGTGAACTTCTGCCTTTAAGCAGTCTATGAATGCTGCCACTTCTTGAGTTATAGAACAACTTCTTAAGGAAACTGCTGAAAATACACAAAAATTCTTCATTTGCATAGCAGATTTAATTCAATTTTTGTAACACTTTATACCAATGGAGAAATCAGTCAAGTGTATGATTTCCAGAACTGAGTGTGGTAAAATATCTCCATGAACCACCTTTGAGTACACAACTACCTTCCTCCTGACTTGAAGCTTCTGAACTGTCCTCCTTGAAGTGTTCTGCTGTCTTAACCGTCTTCAAAGAGGGTTGTAAGTTACCTGCAGAGAATAAAGTTCATGTAGTAACTTTATAGATCTTGAACAACTGGACAGTTCCTGAATGTTTGCACTAAACTGGAAGCTAGGGAAATGGAAGACTGAACTTACTGGTTGGCATGTGGCAGCAATTTAAATATTGCCTTTGTCAAAGCAGGCCATCTCCAAGAGTAAAGGCTCTTAAGAGATACTTTTATTTTGAAGAAAATAGTGTTGAAAATAATTGTAATGCTATGGTACAATTTCAAAAGGCTGTGATTGTGATAATTATTAGAGATATTCCTACTATGCTGCACTTCAGATTTTTCTTTATAATCATTTTGTGTTACAACAGGAAATGGGAGGAGAGCAATGATAGTTACTAGCATTCTTCTGCAACAAATTACACTCCTCCACTGTCAAATCATTCATCTGCCAAAAGCGACCTAATTTGGGATGAAGTCTTCAAGTGCCCTTAGCACAGTCTTCACACATCATTTTTGCCTTTTTATGCCAGACAGGATGAAAAATAAAATAAGAATAATATTAACAGTTTTGTTGCAAAAACACCGCTTCCATGCTCTAAGAAAGGATTAATTTCTTTCATAATCTAACTCTAAGAGTCTACTCTTCCCCTCAAAAAGTTCCAAGTTAGTGCAGGTAAAAACATCTGAAAGCTGCTGCTTAGGAGCTTGAAGTATTAATAAGAAGATCTTTCTGAACATCATCTGCATTGAAGATACTACATCCCCAGAGATCGTGTTGGAATCAAAAGTCTACTCCAACCTGAAAAATTGTCCAAACAACTGAGTTTATGAATCAGGAGGGAGCTAATCGATTTCTTCCTTAATGGAACCATAGCAGCATAATTAAGCTTACTGAATATTCAGTGTGAGAGCCCCACTATTATTTAAGGTATGAAGACCTTTCACACACAGAGAATTTACTTCCACATAGGTTTTGTTAAATAACTTCCTATTTTTGTGAAAAGGTATTTTTATTGCTGACTTTGTATAGCAACTGAAGACCAATTTAAGCCACAAATGCTTTGTCTGTCAATTAATTCTGCATGTTCTATTCGAGAACTAGATAAGATTTTTTCTTAAATATATGCTTCCTTTTCCAACACTGTCAGTACATGCAAAACGTGCAACTACGACTAACTTGCACTAACAAGGTGCAGGATTACAGGAATCCCAAGCAGGAAACCTAGATAAACACAGAAACCAACAATAAAAAAAAAACCCTCAAGGGTCACTTAACTGAGGCAATTCTGGCAACAGGTGGGGTAAGTACTTTTGTCTTAGTACAGTTTCTATTAGCCTGCACCACAGGAAATATGACTGTGAACTACCATGGACAAGTCATCTAGTCCCCCTTCCCAAAAGAAAAACACCTATGCTAATTACTGCTAATACAGTAATTCTCCTCATCAAATGTTTTCTTAATATCTAACTCAATGTCAGGGCCTGAATCATGCCAATGGGCTTTGCAACTCTTCCCTGCTCTCCCAAGGGCTTCACCTGCCCACAGTGAAGATCCAATCTGGTACACTGCAGTTTTGCAATCTGGGGTGTGACTGCTGGGAAAAGAACTGGAAGATGCCTCAGCCAGAGCCTCCATCCTTTGGCTCAGGAGCTGCATTTGAGCTCAGGCCCTTGCCTAGGGTGCACTGCCGGCACACCTGTGCCTGGACATGAATCTTGCTGATCCTGTTCTTAACCCTGACCTACTGACTTGCTTTTCTGCCTTGACCTCAGACCTGCCTCACTACTCTGGACTTGTCTGGCAATTACAAGGTTCTTGCCTGCCCCTGGTCCTAATCTTCCTCATAAGAAGTTAAGCCTAGTGCTTTCTGTCTGATCCATCAGAGAGAACAGATCATCCTCTTTACATTAGGATTGGTATTTGATAACTTAAATAATTTTCCATTTGAGTCTTTCCTCTACTCTGCTAAACAATTAAGTTCCTCATCCTGTCTGTCATACATGCTACATCTGACAAATCCTCATTAACTTTCATGTGCTCAATTATTTATTACTATAAAAATTATCTCACATTTAAGATCACTTTGTAATTTATAAGACTTCGACAGAACTGACATTTGTCTATTCTCTTTCTGATTTACCCACCTTGCAGATAATTTCTGCCCAGTCAACTCTGTCTTGATGGAACTTGGCACTGGTTCTTTTTTGAAACCATTCCAAACTACTACCATGTATAGCAATGCATCTGCAAGTACTTCCCAACCAGATGTAGTCTACAGTCTAAAATATGCACACCCTGTCCAGTGTGCCCATCATTAACATGAATCTTTCTGGACTTTGGAAACTCCTTCCTCCCCATGCAGCCTTCCAGTACAACAAAGGTGTCAATTCTTACAGCAGTAAATTCCAGCCAGTTCCACAATTACCCTGATTGTTATTAGTTTAACATTTTCACAAAACTGCATGTAAGAATGTACTAAGTGCTACTAAAAAGTGTTACAAAGTGACCTACAGCTCCTATTGTAACCAAAGTGCTTCTATCTCATCATGGAAAGAATACATCCCTCACAGATCATACACATCATTTCAAACTGAAGTCAGCTGTCATTCCTCTATTTTTTCCCAAACAAATATGAGCTGTCTGTTTGGAACCTCCAATCTATTCAATTCCCTACTAAGATCTTTCGCAATTTCTGAGGCAGTGGCCTCCCAGTCGCTGCCTCAACTGTCATGGTGTGTAACATGCACTGAAATAAGGAAAGATTAAATGGAAATAAAGATCACATCATCCTAAGGCATTCATACAGGGAAGCCAAGTTTTGGTTACACAAACTGTAATACACAAGTAGGTTAAGAGGGCCACCAAAGAAATCTCTGCAATATAAATGATGGTACACAATTCTGTATGTTCTGAAATTAGGGACATCCCATCATTTATGTACTCAAAACAAATCTCAGTTTAAATATCAAGAGAGATGCTTATCTACAAAAGAAAACAAACAAAAAGCAGATGTGATTTTTCAAGTCAGTTCAAACTTTTTGTTCTAAAATTTAAATTTTGTGAAATGAAGAAATGTCAAACATACTCATACTCAAACATATTCAATTCATAACAGCCTGTTTGAAGAGCATGATGGTACAGAGAAGAATGAAAGAAAGAATGAAAGAAAGAACAAAAAGAACACAAGCTGATGCTACATAGCATGTTCCCACTGTCAGAAGTATGAGTATCTGCTCGAGAAACTATTCATTTACCAGGAGTTCAAATACAACCAGTGGAATATAACACACAAACAAAAAACTGTAAAACTGTACTTAGGCACAGCAGCAAGATTAGCTTTTTATAGACTTTTCATTATATAAAACAGTATTAGGATATTTCTTACTGTGAGTGTGCAAAGATTCTGATGAAATTGATTGGAAGAAGTTGTATACTCTCTGATTCTGCAGAAAAGCTTGTGATGTATTTGAAAATAGCTGCCTGAAATTTAAGTGAGAGTTTGTTAAACTAAGTAACAGAATCATAGGAAGAACACAAAAATACAGTACCATTTAAAAGCAAAATAGGCAGTTCTTAAGAAGTCCAAACCCTTCAAATTGCACATTCAACAATGCTAAAAGCTACTTTTGAGCTTTGCTGTTAAATGCTAGTGTAAGCTTGGAGTACAGTCAATATAAGCAATTGGTATGATGATTTTTTTTTAATTTAAAAAGATAGGTGCTTTTGAGTCATCCTAATTCAAACATTTTAGCCACTTGTAACATTTTATTAAAGAGGAGTTTGGATTGAGTCCAAAAGCACTGGACTCTATATTTTACCTTTTTTTTTTTTTTTAACTGAGAACACATTTATTTTCCCAAAATAATTCATCTCTTTCTTAAATACATTTGAAGGGTAAATACAAAGTTGAGTTCACCTATAAGGTCAGTGTTTGAATTTTGCAATTATCTCCAAGAGCAAAGGGTGGGATGCTCAACATTGCTCTGTACTGGTCTGAGTCAGTTACCAGGATGTCAATGACAAATTTTATTAGTTTCAAATAAGAAAATAGGACAACAATTAATGGTTTTCATTGCCCACACACAAAGGTTTCAGATATTACTTGCCAAGAGGCACTACCCAGCTCTATTTCTTTGGAGGAGGGGCAGGGGAGAGCAATTTTTGGCAAATGGCACATATTGAAACCCCCAAGTAAGTATATATTTATGTTAAAACTGATACTGAAAGAAAAAGGAATTTGAATACAGTAATGCTATTCTCTTGAGATTATTCATGTAGCATTCCTGTATAGTCACAACACAACCTACAAATTGTAATTACATTTGCTTACTCTATCACAGTTGTATATGTTCAAAGGTTATCTTCCAAGTGAGTCTCTTGGGTTTGCAATTACTGTGCAGTGAGGCTTCACAACCTTTCTGTATTACAATACATTCCTTTCAACCTCTGTTTAACAGGTTTATTGATTTAAAATCACTATGTTTATTAGCCAAAACTGTTCACAGAGATTAATTTTTGGCTTGACAATCAAGTCAATAAAGACAGACAAATATTACAGACCAAGATTTATTAAAAAATTGGCAAGGGGGTAGTTAAGGGTCAGAGTGGCTGCAAACTTCTTTAACTAAAATATTAGGACAAAATGCTAGAACCAACAGAACATTATGAGTAGGAGTTTGAAAAGCAGTACCTGATTCCTCAATTACCCCAACTCAAGAGACACTGCCTAACATGATGAATAATTTGCTTTCAACAAGGTTGAACAATCCTGACTGAAAAGGATAAACATAACAAGGTATCTGTACCAAACCAGGAAAAAAAAACAAAACCAAGTAGGCAAACCTGAATTCATATTACTGTTCTGAGTTATAGAATTTGACCACCAAGCTCTCTCATCAATAAATAGCAGGTCATGAGATATGGGCCATTTTCTTACAAATACATGAGCTACTTTCAATTTTATATACAAACTTCACTATTGCAGTTTATACCTTTTAATCTCCATTCTGTCTCTCACTCTATCCTGTCATAAAAAGTAGAACATATGTGCTCTGAGTTACTGTTTCTAGTATTTCTAAATATACCCTTGTGTAAAGGAGGTAGTATGCTTCCACAAATGCCAGTCATTACTATATAATGCTGCTTAGGACAAATATTTTCATTATTGTGCAATTACTTCCAAAGAAGTAATTCTATGAAGTTTACTAAAAGTCTTAATTTAAAGAAAATCTAAGAGTCAAGAGTATCTATTTCATCACTGCCTTCCCACTTCCTTTGCAAATTTGGTTTAGGCAGCAGAATTTCCACTGTCCATAGAAGTCTTCTAGCTTGACTTCAATCACTTTTCTGGTGATGCACTTCAGGCTATTTGCTAAAACATTTACCTGATTATGGGCTCAAGATCAGCATGCCTTCGTTCTTCCCTCTTCTGAAAACCCTGATTTAGTGCTCTTAAAATAGCCTTGTCAAATGCTTCAGAAGACAGTTCCTTTGGGAGCTGAGAAAAAGGTTAACGTGAAAAATGAGTAGTTGACATTTTAAAGACTATATTTTTTCACTATGAGTCTTTATGCCTTTTGGTATCAACAAGAAACTCAATTGTTTCAGTTTGAGTGATGTATTTTACAAACCAAAGGTACAACAAACCAACATCATCTAGTTTGGCAAGAGAAACACTTTGCTGTAAATACTCACAGAAAATTCAGGCATAAAACTGTTTAAAGCTCTATTTGAAAGAATTATATTTGGAAATCTACCAAATACTATGGTCTTTTCAGGATAGTTTATAGCCTTTTTTATAATTTATTTCTTTAAATCTTTCACATATAGAAATTAGTTCTGAAAACGACACAAAAAAAACCAAAAAAACAGGTGTGACTGAATGCACTGTACTCACTATCATCACTTAGCTAGACTAAACTATTTTAAATAAATGGGAGTAGAAAGGAAACCATTTCAGTTATTTAATACACTAGACTTCAGCAGGCAACACTGAGATTAATCAATAGCGAGTCCCTCCCCAGTTGCTATAAACACTGAAACACCTTATCAAAATTCATTATAACTTTCCAATACCAATACTACAAAGTGAGGTCTTCTGATATTCTAGTTGAGAAGGCAAAACGCTTGCTACTTAAGAGCACATCTATTTTAAATGAAGACTATTCCCCAGAACAAAGTTTTTTCACCTTTAGAACTTTCAAATATTGTACTTAAGTACATCAAAGCTGATCAAATTTGTTAATCTACGTTTTAAAAAAATATTTTAATATGGTGCAATTAAGAGTAAACTGCCACCGAAAAAGGCTTCTTTTTAACTGAAGTTCAAAGCTATTGCTACTGTGGTTAACATCTGCCACCAGTTATGATCAACAGCACTCAGCAATTTACACTAAAGCAGCATCTTCATCTTGCATATCTGGAATACACCTGACCCAGAGTGCCAGCTGGATACTGCATCCAGCTACTGGAATAACAGCCCAGCACTCAGTAATTCTTTCACTGAATCAAGTGGTACAAACCAAGGGATGCTGTGTTTGATACAGATAATTGCTTGGTAACATACATAAGAGGAACTCCTGGAATCCAGACAGACAAGTGCTGTTAGTATTATGTTAGTACAGTACTACAACACCTGAAATGTCTTAGATCTAAAACCACAAAGGGCTGAAAGCAGCTGTTCTTAACAGACCCTTTGGCTTTAATATGCATTACTGAGGAACTCTGACTGAAGAATTAGTCAGTGCTAGCCAAAAGGTACCAGGAAGTTACTGCAGAAGTGTAGGAATGATCAAATCTCCTATCCTAGTATTTTGTATGTAGATTTGTCTCTGGAAACAGTTACCTTCTTGTCTTTAAAACTTCCATTAAAAGGAATGCAATTCCTTCTGTAGTTAAAGATTCAGTTATACCAACCCAAGATTAGGTGCTTAAGGTAATGGGACAGCCTTGACTTACAAGCTTATTAGTCCTTCCACATATGTGGGTAATTTCCTACTTGCAAAAATTTTTTACGCTTATCACCTAAGAGAAGCCAACCTTTCATTTAAGCATCCAAGTTGTGCCATTTACTACCTTAGTTCTCCCAACAATGCCTCTATTCTGAAACAATTTTTACCATTATCTTATTTCTATCATATGCAGCATTGGAATTTTCCATCAAGTATTTTGACCATTCTTTTCTGTCCCTAGGAACCTGAGCATACTATTTAACAATGCCATGTAGATTGGAACAAGAACAACAAAAAGCCAAAATACAAGGGCATATGAAGTGGATGTTTGTGCTTTATGCTTTTTAAAGCAATTAAGTTCTGTCCTGCTTTACTTAACAATTCTCTCTTACTTCTATACCTACAGCTATCAAACCAAATATACTTTTTAGCTTAGCACATTTTCCACAGAAGACCTCAGGAAGCTCATAGCAACTTCTGGTTGTCTTCTTCTTGTTCTGCCATGTCCTAGACACTGCTGGAACACACAAGCCAGCACATCAAACACCCTACATCAGCCAAACAGCACAACTCTTCAACACTCTGGACCATGTCTGTTTTCCTGGCTCCTCCAGGAGGCAAGTAGGTTCTAGGAGGTCCATTTCAGACACTGATGTTACACATGTGGGAGAATGGGGGCATGCATGTGAATGTTCATCCAAGAGCTGCACAGGACCCTGTATGAAACGCTGTTTTTAGGGTTCACTTCAGGTGCAGATGCACGTACCCTAAGCTGTGGGATAACCCACGTGCAACCAGACATGCCATCCAGAATTTAAATCCCCCGAAACCAAGCTCGGGGAACTCTTAGAACCAGATATTCAACTAGATTAATAATCACTGCTTAGTTTCTAGAATACCGGAAAACAATGTTGATAATTTAAACAGTGAACAAGACAATGACCTTTGTACAGTGACTGGCTTTCCACTTGCAATTAACACTGCAGTTAAGAACCCCAGATAACATCAAAACATGTCCAAAACAGATCTCTCATTACTGCCCTGAGTAGGGAAGAGATTAAATATAGAATAATTTCCCAGAATAGGTGGAATGCAAAATATTAGACACTGACAATGAACACACAGTTCGAGGTCATCACACGGATAGGGTCTGCACATGGTCTATGCACAGAAATGTATTCTCTGAGCAGAGGGGAAAACAACTGAGAGAACTTTTGGGTTTTTTAAACATGCATACACACACACATATAGTTGCTAGATTTTCCTCAAGTTGAAATTCTTGTGATGATGAATAGGCCAGCCTTTGTTCTACTGAAGAATACAACAGCTAAATTAAAAACTATTATGCTTATGGCCGTGTCCCACTAATTAAACATAACAAATGATACTCTTTAAGGTCCTTCTAGCAGGAACACAAGCAAACAACCAGTGGTTGTACCTATATATGAGGTCTGTGGGGAATATTAAAACCTCATCTGGTAGTTTTATGGGCGTTCAATTAAAACTTTAAGTGCCATTTCAGATGAGACAAACAATCACCTCCTGGGAAACTCCCCAAACATTCTCCAGGGCTGCTTCTTCTGTCAAGATCCTTAATTCCAATATATATAATAAAATGGTTAATACAATTGTGAAGTATAAAAATCTGCTGGCATGCTTTTGTTTCTATAATTATACCTCAGAAATCACAGCTCTCCTAGAATACTTCTGAAGTTATAAACCTGATGTATAAACACTACTTTCATATTTGAATACATACTTTTAGCAGGAATTCCTGAAGCTCCTGATGTGTTTTTGTTACACATGTTACAGAAAAATCAGACCAGGTTACCTAGAATGAAGGAAAAAAGAATGAGGAAAGTGACTTTTTCCAAATTTCATAGCAATTAGCTTGTCAGAACAATTCTATAAATTTGGCAGTCTCAGAGTTAACACTCACAATTAAGCAAACACCAGGGAAAACAGGGATAAGGCTATACTTTTTCAAAGACATACTAATTTTGAGTGTGTATTTTAGGATCACCTTCATGTAATTTGTGGCTAAAGGGAGCATGGGCAAACTCAAGGAAATACAATGAAGTCCCTGAAGATTACTGACTCACAAAGAAGCCAGGCAGAAGGCTCTGTGATTATGGGACTTGTATCAAACAGAAATAATTAACCACAAAAAATAGGTACCAGAGAAAATGACTGTAGGTCAGATATATTGCATTGAGCTCTCACTGTCATTACCAGGAGTCAAAACAAAACAAAAAATCTGTTTATATTACCTATAAAATAATTTTATCTGCCTCAGACTCAAATCTTACACAATCATATAGAAGTTATTTTAGGCTACAAGTCATAAAAAGTACTGCAAGTTACTGAAGAAGGCACTCAAGAATCAGATGACATTCTGGCATATGCCTGTATAAAATTTCAGTAACTTACTGTTCTGACATGACATGCAAGTAGTAAAACAGCACCTTCACATGCATGTTTTGAGTAAAAAATAAGTAAGCTTGGTTAGATGAGTGCTGCCTGGCTTTAAGCCCACTTCTGAGCCAAAGATTCCAATTAGTTACATGGGAAGATTCAGGGTAACAGGAGTGGACACGACAATTATAAACATTCATTTACTCTCAGGAGTTGATAATGTCACCCACCAACTGCCTTCAACTTAGTCCCCAGAAATGCCAACTACCCTCAGTGTCCTCAGCTGGGAAGCCATGACTGCAATTGCTGTTCCAACCTTAAAAAAAAGCAGTGTCTGGGCAAGTACAAAATTATCTACAGTGAAGAGCACAGAATATACCTGCACAGATGAGGAAAGGAAACTCTTTCCTAAAAGAACTGAGGTGGAGTTTCAAGATTACTGAAATAATCGCCAGAATATCTCCACATTCCCCCTTTAACAAAGAAATTCAAAACCACTGTCAAATCTGTCTACATGCTGAATCTTTAAAATAGTTTTTTTATTTTAAATTTTTATAATCCCTATAGACATTCTGTACAAACTTTCTCCATCTCCTACTGTAGTTTACTTCATACTAACTTCACAGACTATTTGGAAAAAAAATCTATGATGTGGTTGAAATATTTGTCCAGGTTAATCCTTAAGACTTTGAAGGCTACCTTCCACACATTACTGTCCTCAACAAAAGAAGAGTGCATCCATTTAGAGAATACAACATCACAGACCATTTAGAGAATACAACATCACAGAATACAATATCAAATTCTGCAATCAACACATCAACTTTCAGCTCAAAATGGCTTTTTTTAAGTTTGCTTCTTCCAAGACATCCCCCATGTCAAATATCAGCTAGAATGTTTGATGTGAACCATTCTTTTTTGGGTGAAAAAGGGGACCATTTAACTTTAACTTCAAATCTGGTATAATACCAGATTCACATCTATTGGCACAATGACTCATAGTGTTAGTCAGCCCTTGCTAAGAAAATTACTACCTTGATTCAACTAGAACATCACCACCACCAGCCTTAGTCACTATCATTTAATACATGCTGCCCTTAGCTACTACCATAGATGAAGACTACACCAGACAGGCTGTCCAGTTTTTGGCTGTTTTCCAGCTTGTTTGGTTTTGCCTTAAGAAACAAAGTCCAAAACAAAGGCACCAATCTCCAGTTTTCTCAAAAAGCACAGGCTCCACCCTCATATGGTAAACAGCAAGAAACAAGACACAAGATGACCATATGACTCCAAGCAATCTACAGCTGCAGACACAACTGCGCTCCTGTGCCACTTGAGCATTCTAAAACTTCTAGTTTTAGAATTCTTATGAGTTAGAAAAAGCCAAGTTTCCTGAACTGATGTCACACACCCAGCTATGGCTGATGTTTTATACGTTCCCACCTTATGCCGTCACACTTTTTGCCAACAGTTACGTATGACACCTGATTTGTACACAGAATTCAAAAGAATCACAAGATAATCCAAACAACCTCAAAATTGCCTCCTGTGAAGGTTTTTGAAACAAGCTGTATGTATCTGCAGTACATAGACAATAATTTTAACATCCTGGAGATTATTTGCTTACTTTGAATGTGTACTCCAAATGTTTGTCAGCCCTTTTTCTTGATACGTCTTTCAGGGTTATCTTCTCAATGTGTACAGCTGAAAGAAAAACACCTTATTGTGCACTCCAAAACTGACAGTTTGCAAACCATTCCTTACTTTCTCAGGCTCTCTGAGCATGCCTGTAGGCTAAATCCTGATGCACACAGTGCAACTCTTCCTTAGGAGCTGTTGTGTTGCGACAAACTGCCGGGAGCTGGCAGAACCTTGCTCTAAGTATTTCTCTGGCCTAATGATAATCTCTTTGGCACACATCGTGAAAATCTATGCATTACCCAAGAGCTTATTTACACCAAATGTCACATAACTACAACAATATAACCACTATAAGTGAAAAACAATAAAAGGAAGTCAAATTGTATCTTTACTCCAAGAAATAACAAGTGCTGATAAAAAAACAGCCAGTACCTTCTACACCTAGGCATCAGAAACATCAAAATAGTAAATGAGGACAAACTAAGGCCAAATACCCACATTTCTGAGAGTACTTAGGCAAAAAGAATTAGTTAGGGAAGGACTGAAGGAGACAGAAATGAGTGTCAGCAAACAGAAAACAAAGAAGAAGCAGAAAGCTTTGACAGTTGTACTGTAAAGAGTGTCATTGAATTGAACCGAGAGGGAACAAAGGTACTGTAAGTACTTGCTAATTTCACATTCCTTCCCCAGAGCCTACTGTACACAACAATAGGCGAGTTCTGGCTGTGACCTGGCAAACTGCAGCACCATATAGCTTTCAGGGCCTGGAGACTTTCTTGAGGGCACACAGCATTGCTCAGGTAATACTCCATATAAGAACGCTTATGTAGCCGAGATGGGCTTTCCAGTTTTGCTGCTATGCTGGCCTAAGAATGCAAGAGAATTTTATTCTAGTGCAAGCTTGAACACATCTTTACATGTAAAGAAAAAAATTATTTAAAAGCAGCTCGACCTCATCAATGCTTCCTTTCAATGCTTTAGAAGCTACTTTTTTTTGGAGGGAGGTGGGTGGTGTTAACAGTTAATGTTTTCCTTTCAATTTTTAAATGCATGTTTACATGGGATATATTGGGAACTACTCATAACAACAGTGTCTTTTCCTAAAAAAAAAGAATTAAACCTCCTGCAATTGTATGTTGCAAAATTTATTAACGGAAATTAGCTAATTATCATCTAATATAATGTAAACATTTTAAAATTAATTTTGTTATAGTTACAAATCAAGTCTCATCCCCATCAAACATGCCATTTTTAAGAGAATTAAGCATTGGCAATTTCCATAAAGGAACAATAAGCCAGCAAATAAGTCTAGTGATAGTGCTACAGCTTCCAATTTTCTTAGTAGAGAGACAAATACTGAATGTGCTGGTATACAATGGTTGTAATCCTCTAGCTGGGAGTTAGGAAGACAGACAAGCACTTCATTTTTACCAGTTAATGAAGATTTATTATTACAATGGAAAGAAATCTGAGATGAGCTAAAGATGCCAGACAATAACAATATTTTGTGAAAAGATGAATATTTAGTGACCTTAATTTTTACCTGTCTGGTATAGATTCAAGTGCTGTTAGAAGGAGGACTACGGCACAACAGAAGTTTTGTTGCAGTAAAATTTCTTAATGGCTAACATTCAAATTGATACTGGAATTCATATTCATAAGTTAATTAAGAAGTTGATTCCCATGACTGGAACTGAGAATAGTGGTGTAAATTGCATTCCACTACATGCATATATTTAGCATACACAATTAGGAAACTAAGACCATTAACATTCACAGACAAGCTTTTTTCCCTAATGAGACTGTGCTTATTTTAAACTATTGAGTATTCTCAATGCTAAAAATTTGTCCTCAGGTATAAAAAAATTTATTACACAATGCAGTACCTTCAACTTCCTTAACTTCTTTCTGCTGCACGCTTCATCATAATGCATGATACAAGAGGTAATTACACTGTTGTTGCTGCACAGCTTTAGTTCTACAGTTTCAACAGACTCCTTTGTAATTCTGTCTCCATAATGACATTTTAAATATTCTAAATGGCTGGAAGAAAAGTTTGAATACACAAGCCAATGAGGCATGTCACATCTCTACCTCTATTCTGGACACAGAACATGCATCCAGGATGATTAAGTAAAGCATGTATACATGACACTGCTTCCATTCTAAGTCAACCTTTAAAAATTCATATTCATCACAGCTGAGAATAAAACCTGAGTTTTACTATCGGTGGTATTTCTAACCAGTAAGGAGATTTCTGCAGCAGGGAACCACATAACTGTGTAGCAAATATCACAAAGGTACTCTGATCCTTCACTGCGGTTTCTCACTATGATAATACAAATGCGGAAAAATATTTAAGCTCTTTGCTAGATTAAATTATTCAATTTTTTTGTGCTTCTGTTACTCAATTTGAGTGTTACTAAAGAGATTCCCCCTTTTAGGTTTCTAATTCATGAATACGAACACTTTGAACTCCATAAAAGGATTTGAAACAGGTTTGTTGTCTGTAATCTGCCATTATCTTCCTCTTGTATTTTTTTTTCCAGGAATCAAATCTCTCAAATTGCCTGCCTTCAAAGTGCAGTTAAATCTCCACATTAGAGACAAAAGGACATTTATTAGGACAAAATGAACAGCAATCGTTTTTCCATACTGTTAGCTCCTTCCTATCTGCACACTATCTGTTGACTAATTTTGAGTAGGCAAGTAACTTGCTAATCCTCTTGAAGAATAAAGGGTGAGAATAAATCTGTTTTCAATAATGCTCATTTCTTCAAAGAGAAAATATTGTGCTGGCAATGGCATATCAGAGTTTTGTTTATGCTCAGAAGCCTTTTTCTTATTCTCTCAAACAGAGCCAAAACAGTGACTTCTATTAAGCCTTTCACTTCTCCAAACTGCCATTTCTATAACACCTGCTAATATGTGGGTTTTCTTTGCTAATTTTTTTAATGTCATCAAATACAACTGAATCAAGCAGCAAAATCTATGGACTGCTTCCCAATATTTTTGTGTTTAGCTTTGCTTAAAAAATTCAAATGCTCTTAATACAATTGCATTATATGTTCTTGTTCTCCCCCAAATCCTGCCCCTTTTTTCAGTGGGAAGCCCATTTGCAACTAATTTTCATGCAGGCATTCACTAGCAGTTAGCAGTTAACACAAATGACAACTTGTTATAACAAAGAAAAGACCAAGTAGGTGGCAGAGAAACTATTTTACTTACCAATCACTGCAGCTTCTTGTAACAGCAAGAAAGATACAAGATGTCTACAACTCCAAGCAAAGTTTCATGTTCAAAGAAACCTTTAAGAGCCTTCCTCAAAAGGAAGCTCAGACAACATACCTTCTCTCTGAGGTCTGTGGGAAGCCATTGGGAGTCCATCATGAGGTGCTGTGGTTCGTTCTAGCAAACTGGTCTCATTACTTGACATGCAGTCACCATGGGAAAAGTCGTTCTAAATCAAGAAAGAGAAAAAAAAAGACACATCTTAGTAGAAGGACTGCTACCTAAGCTTGCTCTCTTACTCAGCAGGTATTACAGAAAAACCCACAAACCCTTTATCTGTTATTCCACACGACAAAAACATGAAGCTCTTGACAGGGGCAAAAAGATGCTCATTAACCATTTCAGTTCTTACTTTATTTATGTGTTTATCAAATGTCATCTATAAACTCCAATGTTTCACTGACCTTATTTTAAAAACAGAATAGGGTAAGGAACGGGGTATCTCAAACTGGACAATTCAAGACCATTAGCTCAGAACTTCAGTGATAATTTACAATTAGCATGAACTCTTTCAACTACTAACATGTCAAGTCATCTACTCACTACATTCTAAATATATTCTCCTCAATTATATTCATGCCCTGTACCTTCAGCCTGCCACCTCTTCTGTGTAGGGAATCACGAGTAATTGCTTGGACAGTCTATGAGGACATGCAGTCCATGCATCTCTAATCAACTAAATCCATGCATCTCTTACTAAAGCTCAAGTTCAGAACACAAGCAGTCGCCACCAACACCCTCACTTTGATAGAGAAAAGGACAGACTGAAAGCTCATCTCCCCCCACATTTACATGCAGACTTCAAAATTATATACCAACACATATTAACACAGTGCACAAGAAGGGACACAACAAGAAATCATAGGAGACAGATAACATAGACAGCTAAGTAAGAGAATAAAAAATAATCTAGGCTAACAATGATAAATAAGAAAAAAGTATTAGAATAGCATGGACTACAAGTGGTTTCCCTAAGGTAACAAGAGCCTATATAATTTTTTCCAAATTAGGATGAAACATTATTGTATCAATTTACACATCCTTTAATGACCTGGTCTTGCTAAAACAAAAGCAAGCAAACAAACTGACCTACAACCAAGTTAAAACTCAGAAATATTTTGAAACATCCAGTGACATTAAATGCAGCTATTTAATTCCATGTTCAAGGAAACAACACATTGCCTTCATAAGGTACATGCAGAAAGAACTAGGAAATACAGGAAGTTACTAGCAAGTGTTTGGATTAATCTTTTTTAAGTAAAAACCCTTTGTCTATTGGTAACAAGTAGTATAACATATGAGCTGATGAAATAGCAAGTTCAGGAAAACTGAATGCACCACAAACATTTAGGAACTGGTCTGCATGAAAACTAAATTTATTCACAGAGGATGAAGAACACTGAAAGAGCTTCATAAAAGATGGGTAGAGAAGAAATATAAATCTCCAGAGAACATTCTTTATTTTTAAATGCAGGAAGCATAATAAGCGCCAGAATATATGTGGTTGGTTGGGTTATTATCACATTTGTGCAATGTGATGAGACAAATCATCAACCAAGATTAGTTGCTGTATTTGTTGAAGAGGACCCCAAGACTATCACAACAGAAAGACCAGAATGAGAAAGCACAAAGGTGGCAAAAGACATATGAATTCCTTGCCAATTCTTCAACAAACTCCTTCAGATATGACAGATATACCAGCTAAAGCTGGCTTCATCTTACAAAACCAGCTTTACTTCATCTACAGCGCGGGTACGAGCTGTGGCAACTCCTAACAGTATATCCAACACATGCAGACCCAGGCAGTGTCCAGGCATCAAGGCTGCCCTGGGCATGCTGATAACCTAACTTTGGTCAGTGACACCAATACCAGCACAGTTAGCAAGTGCACAGCAGTCCAAAGCTGTTTCAGCTGTTTCATCAAACTGGTCTATGGTTTGTGCTCTGAGCTGAGCATTGGTAATTTCAGGTTTCAAAGCCTGAAATTTAAAATATAAAGCCTGCTTTGTTTCTTCAAGATAAAACTCACACCAGTCCCCAGTCACTCAGTAAATAATCGCAGCAAACATCTAATAAATTATGAGCTCAATGTCAGATATAGGGTAAGAAAGGCAAACAGCTGTATGTCAATGAGACTGCAATTTTTAACATCTTTAGCACATTTTCAAGTTTAGTTTACTAAAATAACCCCTCAAACAAGCCACCACACAAGCATGCTCTGGAGAGAACTACTTCCAGAACACTTCAAAAAACCTACTGATACTGTTTCAGCAGACATTTCATAACAACTGTGGGCAGAAAAAGTGGAAGTACTTTGGTTTGGTTAAGTGTTAACTCCTGATGTAAAAACAATCAAATTTGAGGTCAGACGTTCTCTTGCATTCAAAGCCAGGATATTTGTTTTGATTAATGGAAAACAAATTACAGACTATTCTAAAAAATAATTGCTAGTTTAAAAGTCAAACTGTGAGCAGTTTTTAGGAGATGTATAGAAATATGATTTACTTCAAAAAAGTATTCTGTTCAGCTCATGTCAAAGAAGCATTAAAAACTGCTGCTACACCTTCTAATACTAGAAAATTGCTTCTTACCAAGCACATATATCATCTCTGTAACAGCATTCAAATACTTTTGCAGTGAATTATTCTAGAATGGTTATTTTTCTATCCATGGCAGCAGTCTGTAACAGGCAAACTACAACCGCAGTTGAAGGCCCCCTCTAAACTGCAAAATATTACATTAAGGTTTCAAACCTTATTTAAATAATTATATCGATTATTATAAAATAACTATAATAAATTCATAATTTATTCACTTGCAGAATTCTTCATGTCCAAAGTTAACCAGTAATATTTATTCTGTGACTGCTGGCTTTTACAACACAGGAGGTAGACAGTGGGAAATCCAGAGCAGTCACAGCTTTATCTTACAGCCTGCAAAGCTCCAGATCCTGTCTTAAGCTGCATAACTACTCTTCACTTTTGCTGTTACCTGCTGTGACAGTTCTACATCAAACTCACAAGTACCTGAAACACAGGTGCCACTGTCAGAGCCAACAACTCTAGGGCAAGTGACTGCAAAGTCTGAAGGGCCAAAGAATATTAAGAGTGGCATCATGTATTGCTATGTGGTGCCAGTCACACCAGGAACACAAGCCCTTTAAAGCCTGATACACTGCTGAGGAAGGGCATGCTGTACAGAACCAGCACGTGTGCTCATCCTTTCCTGTCAATGAATACAACATATTCCATGTTCACACAATACACACAAGTGTAAGGTTAACTCTCACATAAGCCTCTGTCACTGTAAGACTTGACTGCAACTCACAGTGCTGCTGCTAATGATTAAAATATAGTGAAGCGGGAAATGTGGGTGGCCCCAAACCAGCTGCCAGATAATTAATTTGATAATCACACAGATCTCAGTGATGGGCTGAAGGATTAACTACATTTCTCCTTGAAAGTGAAACAAGCTAAGAGAGTACCCTAAAAATTATCTCCTCTTACAATCTACACCAGAGTTTTGTATTAAACAGATCTATCCTCATATGGTTGAAAGCAAGTACTATGTTAAAAAAAACCTTATCACTTGAGACACTTCCCAGGACTGTATCATATCATCATAGAATGTTTTGGATTGGCAGTGACCTTAAAGATCACCTAGTTCCAATCCCTCTCCCATGGGCAGGGACACCTTCCACTAGAAACAGCTGCTCAGAGCCCCATCCAACCTGGCCTTGAACACCTCCTGGGATGAGGCATTCAAAGTTTCTCCAGGCAACCTCTTCCAGTGCTTCACCTCCCTCACAGTGAAGAATTTCTTCCTAATATCTAGAATGTGGTTGGATTTCTAGCCTGCAAGCACACATTGCCAGGTCACATTCAGCTTCTCATCAAACCACACTCTCAAGTTCTTCTCCTCAGAGCTGCTCTCAATCCATTCTCTGCCAAGCTTGCATTTGTACTTAGGATTGTCCCAAGCTGTTGCAGTTTGAATTGCTGCTAGTAAAGTCCAGGGTAAAGAGGCAAAAAGGCTTTTGCATAATATCCATAGATGTTTAATTCAGCCACACGGCGAGATATTCTCCTCTCTGACACACACTCCCCCCCAATGTCTCGCTCTCTCCCCCAGGGGCCTCCTGGCTGACCTTGGTCTCCAGGCAGTATCAAGGTGAGGCCCAATCAGGGAAAACGGAGGGAGAGCCTTAGGAGCACCTATGTTCAGGCATAGGCACAGGGGAAGGAGCCAATGGGGTGTAACTTAGGAGAAGCCCCCCCAGGGCCTCCACACCAAGCCACCAGCAGAACCTTGTACTTGGCCTAGCTGAACTTCATGAGGTTCACAGAGATTCTTCTCTCAGGCCTGTCAAGGTCCCTGTGCATCCTTCCCTCCAGTGTGACAACTGCAAAACACTGCTTGCTGTCATTGGCAAACTCACCGAGGGTACCCTTGATCCCACTGTCCATGTCACTGACAAAGATGTTGAACAGCACCAGTGTCTGGACCAACCCCAAGGAACTCCAGCTGTCACAGGTCTCTGCTTGGACCAGCGAGCCCTTGAAAACAACTCCTTGAGTGTGACCATCCAGCCAATTTCCTTATCCACCAACTGGTCCATCTGTCAAATCCATGTCTCTCCAGTTTAGAGACAAGGCCATCATGTGGGACAGTGCCAAATGCTTTGCACAAGTCTAGGGAGATAATGCCAGTCACTCCTCCTATCAACACTACAACCCCGATGTAGAAGGCCACCAAATTTGTCAGGCATTTATCTGTTCTCAGCAAAGCCATCTTTGCCATCAAATGCCTCCTTACTTTCCATTTGCCTTAGCATGGTTTCCAGGAGGATCTGTTTCATGATCTTGCCAGGCAGAGGTGAGACTGACCAACTTCTAGTTCCCTAGGTCTTCCTTATCTCCCTTTTTTAAAATGGGGCTTATGTTTCCCCTTTTCCAGTCAGTGGAAACTTCACTAGACTCCCATGACTTCTGAAATATGATGGATAGAGGCTGAGATACTTCAGCTGTCAATTCCTCCAGGACCCATAGATGCATCTCATCAGGTCCCATTGTTTTGAGCACCCTTACATTCCTCAGATGGTTTTCAACATGTTCTCCTACAGCTGGTGGTTCCTCATTCTCCCAGATCCTGCCTTTGCTGCCATGACTTCAATGGTGTGGGCTGAAGCACTCGGTGAAGACTGAGGCAAAAAAGTTATTGAGTACCTCGTCCTTCTCCATATTCCAAGTGACCAAATATGCCGTTTACGTTGAGTCCTTCTCTTACCACCCATGTATCTACAGAAGATTTTGTTGTTGCCATTGACATCCCTGGCTAGATTTAGTTCTGTCATGGCTTTAGCTTTCCTAACCTGGCTGCTCAAACAGTTTGTCTGTACTTCTCTCAGGGTATCTGTCACTGCCTTCCACCCTTCATAGCCTTCCTTTTCATGTTTGAGTTTGTCAAGAAGCAACTTACTTATCCACACGGGCTTCCCAGTATTTCTGCCTGACTTCCTCCTCATTGAGATGCATCACTAATGAGCTCAGAAGAAGTGATTCTGTAATACCAATCAATTTTCTGGGGCCACTCTTCCCTCTGAGGCTTATATCATGCTACTCTACCAATCAGCCTCCTGAAGAGGAGTCCAGAAGTGTTTACGCCCCAAGGTCCAGGGGTGCTGGTCTGTAACACAAGCACCAAATACCTACAGTGGTGAGCCATCCTGCTGAGAAGGATGTTGCTCTGTCTGATGCCATGTGAGCTGAGATCTCAGCTCACCTACACATGATAGATGTCCAAACTCTGCCTTCTATCAATGCAGATGACTGATCAAACAATGTGATGCTGGCATTGCTTTGGCAATATGCAGTGAAATCTGTTACTGGATAGCTTACTAATCATCACGAGCAAGCAATTGATGCACGTAAGTCTTCTGATGCTTGCACTGCACTTTCATAAAAGAACTATTCATTCATCAGCTCTGATGAGCACTAACAAGGGAAACACACTTCCAGCAGCTGGACAGCTTGATTAGTTCTACATGCCCAAATATGAAATATTATTTTTCTGCAAGAACTACAGTAAATGTGCTATGAGGGACAGCACTACTCAGCCTTGCAGGCTGTGCAGATGTAAACTGGCACAGCTTGTTCATTCATCTACAAGTGGGAACTGACAAACAAAGCCAGATGAAAGAAGGCATTTTGGAAAAAATCAAGGTCTAACTCATGATTGTGAGCCATCAACTACAGCATCTGCACCTTCAACAAAATTGAGTGATGTCAGAATAATCATTAACAGATGTGGTGCCAATTACAAGACCAAAGCCATGATTTGTTTATAACAAAACTTGCAGGCTCTCATTGCCTCACAGCTGTGATACACAGATGTATCGCTACATAGCTGTGGTAGCATAAAGGTTCAACATTTCCTCTCCAGAAGCAACAACCAGGTGAAACTACCTGTGTATTTGTGTGCTGCTGAACCCTCTCCTGATGACTACAGCAGCAGAGATGCAGCCTTACTCAACACTCTGAGCAACTGTACCTGCACCCCACCACTGTGGGGTGTGGCTTGGATACAGGGATAGAACATTCTTGCCATTTTAAAATGGAAATCCAGCATATGCATTTAATACTCACAAATGCAAACATATAGAGCATCAATGTTCAAAACCTATTTAATGCTTACCACATTGATACAACAGATTGTCCCCTAATCAAAAATATCCAGTACTGTCTCAGACAAGCTGCTAGGCAAATGCAAGACCAAGACTGCAGACAAATGCCCAACAGACATTGCTGCTAAGCCATGCCCCAATCTGCAAACTTTGAACTACGCAAAGCCACCATCCAATTGTTCTAAGATGGAGAGATGCTGTTCTGTTCTACAAGACTAAAGCAGAATGAGCCTCAAGATCTAGGACCACAAAAACCCACCAAATTATCTCTCTTTTGGCCAAACCAACATACAACTTAGATGTTTACATGTCAACTTTTAAATAGAATCAATAATGCTCCAGAACAATAATGCTTATTCCACACAGAGCCTCAGCTGGAGAAAAGTGCAAAATCCTACACCTGGGCAGGAAGAACTACAGGCGCCACACATTTGGGGACCTAAGAGACTGTAGAGTAGCTTTGCAGAAAAAGATCTATATTTATAAAAATGCGGGTGTGTATGCACACATCGGAAGGGAGGGTGCAACGAGGATGGAGCCAGGCTCTTTTTAGCAGTGAACAGTGACAGAAGCAACAGGCAGAAGGTGAAACATAGGAGGTTCCCTCTGGACATCTGGAAACACTTTTTCATTGTCAGGGTGACTGAGCACAGGTTGCCCAGACAAGCTGTGTAGTCTACACATCCTTGAAAACACTCAAAAGCCATCTGGACATGGTCCTAGGGAATGAGCTGTAGGTAGCCCTGCTTAAGCAAGATGACCTCCAGAGGTCACAGCCAATCTCAGTCCCTTCATGGTACTGTGACCACTCATAAAATCCCATAATATGCAGTAAAAGCCTGAATAGCTGAACATACAGTTCAAATGGATTATGTGCAACTGCCCTATTAACTGATATCTAGTAAGCTGGACTGCATAGAGAGTATGCACAGGTGCCTAAAAGTACTTTGAAGCATATTTGTTTCACTAAACTATGTTAAGAGTCTGCCTCTAAGAGGCAGCAACAAAACACTGTAGTGGAGACAAACACCTGACAAAACATCAGCTGATTCTGAGAAAAAAATGACCCCACATGACAGCTTCAGCAATCACACAATAACTAACTTATAGCACTACTAAATCCTAACAATTTTGAGACAAAGGGCAACCAACCCTCTTACATCACATGAACAAATTCAGCCTGTGGCAATTACATTTGAAGTACTAGACTTGGCAGCTACACCTATGATTTACAGTGCTGGGGGAATACTGCACCTCATGTTTGCTAGAAACACAAGTGTCTTCTAAGTCTCACCTCCACCTGAGCTTCTAACAGGACCTAAACCAGTTTCAGTCCAACCTAGCTAGTCCATGACACAGTAGGGAAGTTGAAGCTAGAGCCAGCCAAGTATCAGTTCAAGCATTACTCTATCCCCAGGTGGTTGCTCTTTTAACTACTCTGCAACATCATACTTGTGCTATTGTAAGCTGAGTGAATAAAAATAAAATTACTTGAATGTAGCAGTTCAGACTAATACAAAAAATTATTCTCATAACAGTCTAGAGTGATGGGAAGATTTAAAAAACATTTGCCCTGAAGAGTAGTTCACTGAAGTACAGTCAGTACTGAGAAGGGACGATGCCTTCATTACTACATTTAATTACCATCAATGGGCAATATATCATTTCGTCCAATCCTTGAACTCCAGCATAGTTTGAAAGTATTCTTTTATGTACAACATTTTCAAATAACAGAAAATCTCTGTCTTGTGGTTATCTTGCTCCTAAGACACTTCCCAAGACACTAAATTTTCTTTAGCTGTTCAAAATATTTTTACTTTCTTCTCCCAAAAAGACAAGATTGAGGAGGTTGAGGAAAGAGGTTGAGGAAAGGCAATAAACTCACAAAGGAATGCAGTTTCTAGCCAGATCTCTTACAGTTTTGGTCTCCAGCAGTATAAACCCTTAGACTTGGAGGATACTACAGAAATTCACCAACTCTTGAAGGTATTTTGTTTTAATTACAGTAATGAAGAATCAGCTGTAGTGCTTTCTTAGTGCTGCTTAGGACAGCTATGGCTAGAGACTGATAATGACAAACTAACAAGGTGACAGATTTAGGCAGGCAGAATCCTACACACTTCAGAGGGTTCACAGACACAACCATCTTACTGCTGCTGTCTGCACCGTTTTCTGCAGCTCTTTAGAAAAAGCTCAGAGTCCTCTGCACTCCAAGCCCACTGAGATCCTGCTACCTATAAATAAGTCAGCATTGGGCAACCCTGAAAACTGTACCACAGCTCAACTACAGCAATCGAAGTACAAGCATCAGGAAGTCAGGGGTCTATTTTCAACACCCTCAGTATTCATTTACTCTGCTGGACAACAAATTGTCAGGGACAACAAAGAGGCTGATTAACTCGGTATAATGGGTCTGGGAACGGCTACAAACTTGTACTAACACCTCATATTTAGAATTAAACAGCTAAAACAGCTCAAAGCAGTGAAAGCTTTTACTCTGCAATTTCCTGGAACATCAGCATGCACATCTAGATAGAACTCATTCATTTTAAGCATTGTTTTTTATCTAGCTATGACTTCCTTTCCAGAAGACTTCCAGTAATGTTTCTGGAAATTCTTAACTCCTGTTTGGAGACAGAGAAATTCCTGTTCAGAGACAAGGCTGTTAGGTTCTTTGCGGCAGCTGGAATACTTTTCATCTCAGTATGCAGAACTTCTAAAACATTTGTATTTCCCTGGAGTGCACCACTATTTAAAAGATCTTTGCCAAGAGTGAAATGACATTTTTAATCTTTATGTCTCTTATTTAAACCAGGCTCTGAAGAGACACTTTTCCTTATACTCAACTCTATGACACTAAAAACAGTGCACTGCAGACAGAGCTCTTAGATTCTAAAATTAAATTCTACTACCTTATTCTGCTGCAAGTGACTGAAGATCAATTATAAAAGCACTCTTCTAATTTGCACACAAAATATCCTATAAATAGAAGTAGCACTAAGAAAAGTACCCTGTAAATAGAAACTTCCCCTTTGTTTGTAAGTAAAGAATTTTTTCTGTGAAGAATCCTGCAGCCAACTAATTATATTACTATTCAACAACTATTATCTCCAGGAGATTGCTTATTTCAACAGAACCTTGGTTCTATTTCTGTCAAGTATGCCTGATTAAATATTCCAGTGCCTAATGCAAGCCACATTTATTATGTTCGTGGATATACAGAGCTTCTTCGATATTTCAGCATTTTGATCCCAGACATCCGATGGGATGGAGAAAGATAAACAATAAAGTCAAACTGCTTTGATAACGGTGCACTTATTAAACAAAAATAATCAATGCAAGAGTTAAGCTATGTGTTCTGTTATTTAAACCAATATACAGAGGTATCAACAGGATCTTTGCACTTTAACGCTTCTTTTATTCAGCAGCCAATACTGCTGATTTATTCTTATACTTCAGATTCAAAGTTGATATTCTGCAGTTTAACACACCAATGACTTTTTTCCAAAAGATGTTCTTATAAACTATACCTTAAATTAAGAATTTGAAAATAGTATCAAGTGTTTCTACTTTATGCATAAAAACTCCCTAACTTTAATTGAAAACACTTCATAAAGAAACCAAATTTATCAACTGTAAGGTAATCCTAGATCTGCCCATCCCACTGCAACAGTCCTACCTCCCAACTTTCAACTTCGTGTTTTGAGCTGAATTTGTTAAAATATATCACTAAAAAAGTTACATTTTTCAAAATCATTGAAATAAGACACTAAAAATAGCAACAGTTTTATTAATCCTTTGTCATGAAGCAACTTCATAGTGAGCTCAATTTTATCATACAACACAGACCCTAACCAGAAAACAGAACCCCAACAATGGGCAAAAGCAAATTGCTTTATGTTCTAGTAAATCACCCACAAATTCTTTGCAGGTGAACCTCTCAAGCCTTGGGTGTTCAATGAAGCCAGGTGTTACAGCTCCTCAAAACCTCAAACCGAGCCATTTAGTTAGATCCGCCACATGCAATAGCACAGTCCTTTGCCCTAAAGAATTCAGAACTGACAAACGGCCTGATTCTACTCCAGCTCTGAACTCCTTCAGTTTGCAGGCTGCTTTCCTATGCCTGGCTGCTGCCAGCCATAGGAATGCATTGGTATTTCACGGCCCACCCGGTGCACAACAGCTCAGTGACCGCCTTCTGACGGGTCAGAAGCCCGGAGCTGAGAACGCCCGGGAGCGCTAAGCACGGCAAAACCAGAGCAGAGCTGGCAGCCTCTGTGCACAGAACCGCTGCTGCGCTTTCTCCTCCCGACAGCCGGGCCCGCCGCAGTCCCGGCACACACGCATCCCGCCCGCCGCCCGGGGAGCGGGGCGGGCCCGGGCCGAGCCCCCCCCGTTATGCAACGGCGGCACCGCCCCTTCCCGCCGGGCAGGGCCGGGCGCCGCCCCAGGGGCACGTGACCGGGAGCCAGCGCGGCCATGTTGGACGGGGCGGGAAGCGGCGGCCACCATCAAGCCCCGCGTCCCTGTCCGCGCAGGGCGCTGCCGGGCGGCCCTCCGACCCCGCCGCCACGGAGGGGCAGCGGGGCTGTGCCCTCACGGGGCGCCGGCGATCCCTGACCCACCCGTCCTCCCCGCAAACAAAGAGAAGAGAGTGGTCACCCCCTTTTCCCGGGCCATGACGGTGCTCGGTGCTCTGGGGCGCCGTGTCCACCCCGCTCCCCCTCCCGCCGGTCCTTCTACCCTCGCCGTGCCCGGCTGTGCCCCTCAAACGGAGCCGTCCCGTCCTCCTCCCAGGCACCGCCTGCCAGAGCGCTTCCCGTCCGGCCGCGGGACCACCGCGAGGGCTCCCGAGTGGAGCTGCTTGGGCTGCCCGGCACGGAGCGGGTTATTCCCGGAGATGAAGCCCAGCCCTTCTGACACGAGCCCAGCCGAATAAAATTTCAGAGAGGTCTTTATGAACCGTTCCAGTTCACAAACGCAGAGCCCTGAAGGCACTCAAATTTCAGAGGTTAAAGGAGGAGAAAAGGCCTGTGGACACCCGACAGGACTTTAAATCAAGTTCAGTGTAATGCTACGGCAGCATTTTGCCAGAGAAGCCTTTAACTCTGCTACTGGCTCCATCTCCTCCAGCGTTTTATCTGCGAGGGTCCCACCATCCCCGTGGGACGCTGACTGAAAATACTCAGCAGAAACCCACTGATCCCTCAGTGGGTTCTCTGTCAGCCATTATTTCCCAGAAAGGCTGTGCTGTATTTAAAATTAGCCATTAAAGAGAGGGAAGGGGAAGGAAAGCCTATGGAAGCGCTGCCGTTTCACTGCTATGTCGAGTACGGAGTATGTGATGTGCATGTTCAGCCAAGCTGACTTGGGTCTCTCAGTGTTCCCCGAGTAAACAAAACCACCACAACTTGGACAGCTGCTTTTATGCTGAAGCCAGAACACTGCACAAAACTGACTGCAATTCCAGTAGCTCACGGGAGCCTGCTCTCCCAACTGCAGTTGGTGGGACACACTGAGCAGCTACAATTGCTGTGCCAGTTCCAGGCAGGAAGTATGTTTCCGGTTCCTAGCACTTTAAACCCAGAAGGGACAGTGTCCAGTCTTACCACTTCCTGCAATTCAATCTCTTCCCCGGAAAGATGGACTTTCAGGATTAATTCTGGGATAGAACTAGACTTGATGCAGGCCAATGAGCCAAAATAAACACTTTTTGGACTGATGCTCCAAATTCATTGTGATTTCAGTTCTGTAACATCTGCCCATTAGTTTATGACCTGCCAAATGCGTTTTGGCCTTTAAATGATAGAAGCATTCAGTTAATAAATATAATATCAGAAGGCTTAGAAATTGATCTCTGTCTCCTCTGGGTACTCCTCACGAGCATACCCCATCTTTAGCAAACAGAAGGAGCCATTCCTTTCACAAGGCAGGCAATGCAGAAGTTTTTTACAAGTGGCTGAAATGGACTGCACTGCAAGCAAACTTAGAAATAAAATCCCAAAACCCCAACCCTTACTGCTTTGTAGCCTTTTCTGTCAACTAACTCATGAAAACCTGATGGGTTCAGTAGAACAGCACTATAAACAGCCATCTTCCAGCCCTTCCTTCCCCTTTTGCAGGAGAGGCCATCTACAGACCTAAATCTGCAGAGCTCCATGAGGACAGCTTGGCTGCATAAATATGGGGCAATTTTTAAAGCCAATGCTCATCAAGAGGGCAGCAGTGAATGGCACTGCAGGAAAACCTCTGCTTAAACAGAGCTACTGCACAGGAGAATGCTTCCGTTGTCACTCACTGCAAGTCCTCATCCCTGGTGACAGCCACATCCTAGCAACAAGTGGAACATCTGCTTTCAGGATGAGCTTTGCTGTTTCCTGACAGCCACCCAAAAAAATCAGTTTTTCTCTGGACAGAAGCTCCAGTTGTGACAATGTTTCTTTAGTGAAATCATTACCACCCCTTTCCTAATGCTGTCAGCCATCTCACTGAACCTGGTGTTTCAGAGAACCAGCCCTAGAGCTGGTGACCCGACTGCTGCCCTGATTCTTGCCAAGTTCAAGCCTGTGTCTCATTCTGTGAAGGGGCAAGGGAGCAGACTCCATACAAAAAAAATATTTCAACTTGTTCTATTGGTTTGAAGCCCCTAAAGAATGCGCTCTTAGGCAATCTGGTCTCTATCTAGCATTATTATTATTATTTCTATTTTTACAAGTCTAATCAAGCTCTTAGTTGCTGTTGCTTGTACTCCTGCTTCGTACAGTGACCTACAGCGTACAAGACAGCCAGTTCAGTACTGTGCACCCTGTACTCCAGCACGGCAGAGTTCCAGAAAAAAAAACAGCGTTCCAGAAAGCATGGCAGGCTAGGAAAATCAGCCCTTCCCCCCGCCAAGAAATTTGTAGTAGACACTCCGCAGGAGGTTGTGGGGGCGGCCGGGGCTGACACTGCCGTGGTAGGGGGAGGACGGAAGGGACCACATCCCAATGGGGGGGATTCGGGGAACGCAAGCAGCCGCTCCTACAATAACAGGGGGGAGCGATGGAAGAAGGACGAAACCACCCGCTGAGATGGCGCAGCAGGATGGGCGCAGGACGCGCCGTTACCTGGGCTGGGTGGCGGCCGAAGCCCTCCTCCTCCTCCTCCTGGTCCCCGCACAGGGCCCTCCGCAGCCGCTCCAGGTGCTCCCGCAGGGTGACCCGCTGGTGGAAGGAGAAGGCCGGGTGCAGAGAGGCCATGGTGAAGAGCAGGAGCAGCTCCTCCTGCGCGCCGCAGCCCAGGCCCTGGGCGGCGGGGAGCCCGGCCTGCCCGTTCTCGGCGGCTCCGTCCATCACCACCACCACGTCCCCCTCCTCCTCCTCCTCCTCTTCATCCTCCTCGGCCGGGGCCCGCCGAGCCGCCGGGCAGCTCTGCAGGATGGAGTCCACCTGGGGCAGGAGGCGGTGCAGGCGGCCGGCGGCCTCGCGGTTCTCGGAGCCCAGCAGGGCCAGGTAGACGATGAGCTTGGAGCGCACGGCGGGGTCGCGGAAGTCTCCGAGCTGCCCGGGGTCGCTGAGCCCGTTGGCCTTGGCCTCCGAGTCGCGGAGGCAGTGGTAGTCCTTGCGGGCCAGGTCCTCCAGGCAAGAGCCCAGGAATCGCAGCTCCAGCGGGTTGCACAGGTCCAGCAGCCCCACCATGAACTCCAGGCGCTGCGCCGAGCCCAGCACCAGCCCGAACCACTCGTACACCGTCTCCTTGTCGGTGCGAGCGGCCGCCGAGCCGGGACCGCCGCCGCCCGGAGCGCCCAGCGAGGCGGGGGGGGGCGGCGGGCCGGGCCCAGGCCCCGGCCCCAGGCCGTGCAGCCGGCTCGGCCTCTCCAGCCCACATCCCCTCCCCGCCGCCACGGAGGCGCCCCCGCGGGCCCGGGGCACCTGCTGCTGCAGCGGGATGTGACAGTCCAGGGCACCGCCGGGCTCCTTCAACCCCGCCGCCGTCGCATCTTCCGCCGCCGCTGCCTTGTGGCTCGTCTGCTTCAGGGGCAGCTTCATCTTCAGCATCCTCGGCGGCGGCGCGGGGGGGACGCGACGCCCGCCGGGACCCGGCGGCAGCGGTGAGGTGGCGGCGCGCGCGGCGCTCAGGCGGAGCCGCTCATGCCGCTCATGCGGCCCGGCTGGCGCGGGAGCGGCGCGCGCGCACGCGGAGCGGGGGGAAAGGCGGCCGAAACGGTCCCGGCGGGCGGGGAGTGGGGAGTGGGCGGGCGGGGCGGGGCTCGACTCGCTCGCGGCGGCGGCGGCGGTTCCCCGTCTCCGCCTCCCCCCGGCGCGCTCCCTCGGCGGTTCCCCCTGTCCCCGCCTGTGCCCGGCTCCCGCGCAGAGCCGGTAGGCGCCGGCGGTGGAGCGCTCGCGGCCCTGGGCCGGGGCGGCGGGACCGGCTGAGGCCCGAGCTCCCGGCGGGGGAGCGGCGGGGCTGGGGGCAGGGGAAGGGGGGAGGTGGCGGGCGGAGCGCGCGCGCGCCTCTCCGCCTATGGGCGCCGCCCGCGTCAGCGCGCGCGCCCGCCCGCGGCCGGGGGCCGGGGGGCGCGAGGCGGGGCGGCGCGTTGCGCGCGGGGCTGCGCGCGCGGCGCGCCCCGGGCACGCGCGGCCGCCACGGCCCCGCCCCGCGCGCGGCGCAGGGACCGGCGCCCGCTTTGGGAACGGGCGGGGGCCCCGGGTTTGCCCGGTGAGTCCCGTTGGACACGCCGATGGGGACGGGTCAATAGTTCGCCTGGGAGCGAGCCTCCCTGTCTCCCGAATGAAAGATTTCCCCGAGATGAGGCCGTGCGCTCGCTGGTGGCTCCGGTGTGCGGAGCCACGTGGGTTTGCCCAAAGCCGGCGGGAGCGGGCCCAGAGCTGTGCCGTGCCGGTGCTGGAACAATGCTGAGTGTGGAAACATGGCTGCTACAGGCCTTTCTAAATTTATTTCCTATTTTCCAAATTCTAATGCCGTTGAAACTTCTGCTGTTGTAAGATGTCTCCTTTTTTAAAACTACGATTGCTCTAGTATCGTGTCTTTCTATCCAGGGTTGGTTTTACAATAGAGAAATAAAGGAAAAATTGCAGAAAAAATATAGTGAAATGGCTTAGGGATACTCTGTTAGGAAATAGCAGGCTTGCTACGCTCTCATTCCCCCAGCTGTTGTAGTTCCATGATGAAAAGCTTACAATTACAAGATTAAGCCGTGCTCTGAGTAGTCAGAAAGTTGCAATGCTCCTCACTTTGATTCCCCCACAGTTACATAAAAGAAGTGTATTTAAAAAGAGAACCAAGCCTGTGACTTGCTTAACAGCACAGTGAAGAATAAAATTAATTTTAATTACAATTATGCAGAGCAGCATCTCTGAGCTGCTTACAGAGTATGAACTGCCAGAGCTGACTGCCCCTTACCTGTTTGTCCAGAAGCCAATGGTGCTACGATGCTTTATCCAACAACTAAGAAAGTGTCATGCAGATTATAACAGTCTTGTTTGCATCACTCAGATTTGCCACAGAGCGGTCTTGACTTACAGACTATATAATTTCTTGCATTTTTATGTATGTACTGCATACATATGTATTCTATTTTTAAACATTAAATGACTAATTTGAAGGTAGCTCATGTTGGGTTTATAAGTTCCTGGTGGCTGCTCAGTCCTCTTCTGGTGACACAAATGGACTTGACCCTGACTCAGAGCAGCTCTCCTCATTCACTGGCATCACAGGAGCACTGGCACTGTCCTCACCGAATCTTCAGGAACGGAGAGGAGAGTGGGAAGTGGGTCGGACCTTACCATTCCATCCCAGACTGCCAACAGTTCTTTGCTGGTCCCAGGACTAGGGAGGTGAAGAAAAGTGTTGTGAAGTCTCATAAACTTGTTTTATCCTCTTTTATCTGATTCTGTTTGCTGGGTATGGCTGGGCTGGACCTGTGAACCACTCCAGATCCCTGCAGTCATTCATCAAAGCAGCTATTATAATGCCACAGTAGAATATTTTCTTATGTCGTCATTGTGAAGCAGTAATTCTAGAATTACAGCAATTCTTGTCTTTTTTTTTTTTTTCCAAAGAAAAATTACTGGGACTGTCTTGGGGGATATGCCAAGCTGGAATTGTGGAAGCACAGAAATAAGGCTTGAGGTTTCTGCTTAGTAATTTGAATAGATATTTTTTCTGAATAGAATTTACAAGATCAGAATTGCAATGATCCAAATGTTAGAAATAGCATTTTCTACTTTAACAATCTGTGATTCAAATAAAACGTGACATAGTTCCAAACAGATCACACCATGGAGAGTGAAAAAGGAATTTATTTTTGTGGGAATGAGTGGAAGGGGAGGACAGAAAGAGAGGGTGTGCTGGTCCATTCAAAAATCCACAAAGGTAAGGTAAATCACGAGGGTAGTGGTTAAATGTACACTCTCCTCATCCAGAAAATGCTTGAAGCCCATCCCTATTTGTGACAGTTCCCAAGCTGATTCTTACTTTCACAAATAAGCTTAAGAACTAATTAACTCAGCTCTTCTTAATTTTCCCTTCTTAATGGCTTATACTATGATACTTGAGGAAAACAGATGAGAAAGATGCAAAGTCAGAAAAGAAGAAAAAAAAAGGATAAGGAATGTTATGAGAAAACAAAAAGAAGACAAAGATGTTCCAAGTGGGTTTACAAGTAATTCAGTAGCTGAGGGAGGTGTCAGCAAGGGAGAGGGCAGTGCTGAAAGAGAACTGAAACTTAAGTGCCCAAGAGAAATGAAAGTGAAACTCCAGACTTTGAATGGAATGGGAACACGGAGGGGAAGTGCTCAAACACTGACAAGCTAGTACAATGGGAAAAGCTACTATAAAATTATCTTGCCAAGTGAAAGTGCCCTGGAGGTTTTCTAACCTGGTTTTCTTTTAAAAAATGAATAGCTTGCATAGGTCTTTAATGACTTGGGCCCACAGTCATGCTGACTTAGGGTGAGCAACTGCACAGAGCCTTAGAGGGAAAAATATGTGTGTAATCTGTCGGAGCTGAAAGCCAGATGAACTCTGATGAAACACAGAGCAGGCAGAGAAACAGCAGGACAGTGCTGCTGGTTCAGGAGCAGCCACTTCTCTGGGAAATGATTTTCTTTAGAGTACAGCAGGGATATGGTCTGACACCCCAGGACAAAGGGCAAGAAGCCGTGTTCAAGTGAGCCGTGGTTGCCACTACTGGATTTGCAGCAAAAGGAACAGTGACTTTTCTGAATCTTCCCCACCTGCTCTCTTTTCATCTGTACATCATAACCTCTGTTTACCAGAGTCTCGGAGCTTCCTGAGTGCACAGAGGCTTCATTGCCAGTCTAGAAATGTCCTTACAGACAGGTCCTTCCGTGAGCCTGCTGGCTCAGCTCTTCCACCTGGCTGTGACCACCACTGCTGGGATGCATGAGCTGTGCAGAGCACCAGGAGACACACAAACCCTGGAGAGGCTGCCTCCTGTACTTTGTGTGCCACCACACCGAGTAGAGGAAGCCACAATGTGTCTTTTGAGTGACACCTCCTTCCTCACTAAATTTTTCCAAAGAGGTCATTGACATTTTAGGATTTAGTTGAGCAGGCGTAAAACTGCCCCAGCAATACTTTTAGATGGAGGAAAAACCATTAAGAAAAATTAAAACTAAAACACTGGGAGACTGGACTGAGTGCTGCAGCCAAGGGAGGAACCAAGAAAGCAACCTTCAGCTCTATCAACATACATTTCTTTCTGCATTTTTGTTTTTAATCCTTTTTTAAAAAAATATTGACTTCTCTTTCAGCAAAATATAAAATCAGTTTCACAGTGTCTGTTTGTTTGTTCCTTTACTGCTACTAAGGATCTGCTAAAATTGTTTTGTAAGAACAGGAATGAAGTAGATCTGTGGCCCATTTAAAAATCAGATAGGGACATTGTCGGACATGTAGATATATATTTCATGTTGAGTAATATATATCTATATATATTTCATATATATAGGATATTCTTTTCATGTTGATACTGTTCCCCAGGTACTGTCTCTGCTACTTAGTATTTTCACTTTTAACAAAGGCTGTAACAAATCCCCAGTGAGGATCTTTGCACGGATGCCCATACTAGGGGGTAGAAGATAGATAAATAAGGAAACAAATCTTCCTATCCTCCTTTCCTCCTTTATTTCCTTTCTTCCCTTTCCCCCCCCCCCCCTTTATTCCCTTTCTTCTCCTTTCCCCGACTGTAGGATGATCTATTACTTCTTTATACCAAGTTTGCAGATGTGTTTAATCCACTGTCTGTCAGTAATATTGTCAGGTCTCCCAGCCAAACTCCCAAGGTGTAAGAAAATCATTTCAGGCAATGTCAGACAAATGTCACACAAAAGAAAACAACCTGGAAGAAAAGATAAGTTCCTTGCTAAAGCTCTGGAATGATTTTGCTGACTCATGATTTGTCCTTTATCTCATGACAGCTGGGATTTTTTGTGTAACTTACCTTTCGTTAAATAGGAGGTAGTTGCCTTTTAGCCCTGGGATCTGGAAGAAAAACCCTTGAGAATGTGACAACTCGAAATTCACTAAGAATAAAGCCTGTCAAATTGATAGGTTGTTATTACTTGATTTTTAATTCTTATTGCTGTGGTGGATTTTGAATATTCAAGCTGGTTTATTCTTTCAAACTTTTTCAGCAGGAGTTGAGCAAGCTTTTGTTTGAAAACTGAAGATAGGTTTAAAAGAGTGCTTTTTTTAATATGCATGTCTGCAGTGAAAATTGCATGTTAAAGACATTTAGGACTTTATATTCAATATGAATAGTTAAATGCAGAAGATGACCCATAGTCCTAATTATGTTAGCATTCAGTGTAAGAATAAACATACAATTTTAAGCACATTTTAAATTATTTAAACATAATTTTGGATTTAAAGTTACTTTAAAAAAAGTTCAGTGTAGGCAGAGGGTGTTTTCCCAGGATCAGCTTCATTATGAAAGACTATTTCTAAAGTCAAAGTTGTTGGTTATTCATTTGCAAAGGTCACCTATCCCAGGCCTGTTTGGCAAGCTTGCAAATAAAGGTACTGTTATGAAACATGCTTGCAAGCTTCAGCTCCCTGTTCAAGGGAAGCTGAACTGAGACCGCAGTCTATCTTTTACATAACTGTCAAAGGTGAGTTATTGCTCTTTTCAGCTGGATCCAGCTCAGAAACCTATGAAAGATGGAAGCATTACCAAGCTGCTAAAATAGGGGGGTCTATTTCAACTTCAGTGCAGTGTTCCAGCCTGTGAAACACATGGCCGTCTGTACTGGTTTGTTTTTTCCTTGTAAAGTTATCAAGAGAATTTGAGTAAAGTTAAATGTGCAGAAGCACTGGTATTTTCATATATTTTGGGTCTTCTTTCTGGCCAGTGGTTTCCTTGCACTGACTGTAATTCTCCGTGGGATTTTACCATCACTGAGCCCAGCCTGCACTGATTTGAGTCTGCCTGAGTTAAGGCTGGTATAAATTGTGCAGTACCAGGATGGTACCTTGTACCCAGAACTGAAATTTGCACAGAAAGCTACTACCCAATCTAGATGACAATTCCATTTCGGACAAGAAAGCGATGGGCTTTTTCAACACCATTCAGCTTCAGGCTTCCAGGCTTCCTAATGTTTCAGCAAGGACAGTGGTGAAATGCCTGTGATTCCAGGTTGGTACAGATGAACCATCAGTGTGTGCTTTCACAAGCTATAGCACACTAACTCATGAACATGAGCAGCCTGCACACACAACTCAGTTAAAGCCAGGACTTTGCTGTCAGAGGAAATACCACCTAAATAAGACCAGGAGTCCAAAGACCATTTAAGCGCATGCCCAAATCAGTCTCTGTTCTAGTTAGCAGTGAAGTACATCCTTAAGTATAAAGCACTGAAATATAAACACCTACACAAAGAAGAAAAGACTTAGGCCACCTTAAACATCTGATGAAAGTTAATTGAAATCTGTTCTGAAATGAGGGCTGGCAGAAGGAATGTGGGTGTGGCTCAGGCACCAGGCCTGCCTGATATTAGTCATGTATGTGATAATTATGTATGCAACGAGCACCCGGGAATCAAACTGAGAGGTTTATTGGCTAGATTATTTCATAATCTCTACACTTGGGCCAGAAGGAGAAGAGCAACCTGCTGATCAAACCATATGGAAACCACCATGTACACTGGAGGTTCTTCAGAGCAAAACCCTCACCTGTATGGATTCCAAGGTACCAGGGAGAAAGCACTATGTCCTGACCTTTAAAATGTGCAGTTACAGTCACAGAGACCAAGGGATGCCAGCGTGAGCTGTGGAAGAGTCATGAGTCACTTGTGCGATTTGTGCTGCAGAAGGAACACGTTATCCCTTTGCTCTGCTGGTAGTGCCAGTCTCTTTCTGTCTTAAATGATCCATCTGCTGCTGCCCAAATTAGACACACAGCTCTCGCCGTCACTGAGCAAAGCCATCGCCGACAGTGCTCAGAGTGTGTGCTCTACGTAGCTCAAACCTTGCTTAGCATCTCACCTGCAGACAGGGAACCCCCTCGTGCCAAGAATGGCTTCTGCCCCACTGAAGCCCTCAGAAGAGGAATTGTAGCTGCAAGAGACAAATAGACAAAGCTGGGATCCTGTAAGTCTTTGCCAGGAAGCTCAGCTGAAGGGCAAAAGGAGAGATCTTCCTCTGGGGTGGGAATTGCTATCATGAGCCCATGGATGAGACTGGGTCTGGTAGAAAAATAACCACCCCAGCTGCACAGCCCAGTGCTACTGGAGGTGTGAAGTGGTTGTCTGCTGCTTCTTGTTTGTCTTCAGCTCCACACCACTTTTTTTTTCCTCAGGGCACACATCATCACTGTTTAAAAAGTCTTCAAGCCTCAGCACAACTCGGTATACTGTTGGTGTTTGTTTGTTAATGCACCCACTGCATGCATTAACCTGAAAATGGTGCAGGAGTGCTCACCAGAGGAGGTGTTACACACTGACATTCAGTTATGATACAGTAGGTTGTGAAAGTAAGAAAAAACAAAGAAGCAACCTTCACTTTCCTCATGCTCTCTCCCACAATACACGTATTTATTTTGAGGTGCCCATAGTTCAATTGTCCTTGAGAGTTTTCCTGTTTGCTGTTTGGGGATGTCCAGTATTCAGTTCAGCTGCAAATCCCTGCTTGTAAAGCAGGAGTTCTCCATTTGGCAACATCTTAGGAATAAAAGAAGGAATTGGAAATCTCTCCATGTGTGGGTGTTTCATTCTGGAGGTGTTTCTGGCTTTCCACTTCTGAAGAAAGAGTAGGTTGCCTCAAAATAATGACATTTATGGAAGCTCTTTAAGTCTGATCTGTATTTATTAGGACTATAGCATATAAGCAGGATGTCTTACAATCTGAAAAAAAAAAATCATAAAATTTACTCTGGAAAAAATAAATAATTCAATGAATAGCTGAGTGGGTACCTCCTACAGAAGAAAAAAAGGAACCTACATAAGGTCTGGTTGCTACTCAAATTAATAGCCCCTCTTTGGTGGTTTTTAATGGTCCAAGGCATCAGGTTTGCTATTTAGTGTCAACATCTCAAATCCCAAGTAAAGTTGAAGTAGGGGACTGCAGTACAGAAAATATCTAAAGCATGACTGGGCACTGAAGAGCAGCTTGGGTGCCTGCAGTTACCAGTGCAGTGCCCTCAGCTCAGCCAGGCTTCAGCCTCACCCCTGGGGCATCAGAGACTGCCACCACAAGGCCCTCCCCTAGCTGGGTGGTTTGGCTGTTTTGGCAGTGGTGCTCAGGCTCAGGAGCAGCTGTGTTTCTTCTCCATAAGGAAGAAGAGTGATTTCTGAGTGAAGAATACAGGGTATCTTCTGTACCCATGAGGTGAGTGGGTGCTCACCTTGTTCCCACTCTGGTTCAGTAAGGGCACTCCAGCACATGCTTACCTTGAACTTGAATGTAAAAGTGGGTGATGCTTGTGATTTTTTTAGCAAAGAGAGGTATTTCATGTGGCTGAAACCCAAAGCCTTCTCCTCTTTTTTTTTTTTGTTCAGGCTGTCATTGGTAATTGAAGACAAGAGAAGGGTCACAAATTACCCTATTCCATCCCTACCTCAAGGGATGTTTTAAACAGGATATAATTATGATCCACAATAATCTACAAACTCTGACCTAGCTTTCTCTAGCATGTATTGAAAGAGCAATCAGAGTTTAAAAGAGAAATACCCTTACTTTCCCAGACAACTGTGAAGTATTGCCTACTTGAAGAAAAAGCCTACTTGAAGAATCGTTGACAATAGGCTTGTTTTTAATTATTAAATTTAAAAACTTTTCAGTCAAAAAACTTCTTAGCATCTTCTTCTCAATTGAGCAATTTCAAGATTTTTCTGCATTTATCCCACGTTTTCTTCTCTCTGGGCCATTTTATGCACAACTGCTTTTCTTTCTTAAATACTTGCCATTGGATATCAGTGAGCTTCAAAAGTCTTTTGATGGGTTTTGAAATCCATTCCCTTAATAAATCTGTTCTTGGCCCAAATGATGCTTTCTTGCTGTGACTTGTGCCAAATCTCTTGGTGCCTCCTGTTCCTGCCATCCCTTCTGCTCTTGCAACACTGACCAAATGAGGTTGCTCAGTGTCTTTCCTGCAGAAGCCCCAATATTGCCCAATGCAAGGGAAGACATCACACGTAGAAATGAGACTGCCTCCAGCACAATGTGGACTCCTGTGTTTGCCTCTAGTCCCCATTCAAGAACTTCCTTTTCTTCTGTGCTGTACTTCTGCATTCAATTTTGGTGATAAACTCACCTGGCCATGACAGAGACTTCCTCTGTATTTGTGCAGTGGCCAAAGCATTGAGCAAAGCCTCTAGGAAATAATAAGGTACATAATAAAATAGTAATTAAGAAATCCTCTCTTCGGGACACGTTGCTTTCTCTATCTTTAATGTGCCTGATGCACTCTGAGACACTGAAAGAATTGCAATCTGTAATGCTTTGAGTTTGCCTGAAGATGAGAAAGCCCTGATGATAGAAAGCTCAAATTGGAAAATGTTGTGAGCACACAGTCCACAATACAGCACCCTTATCTGTCTTGACAAACCTGCTTTATCACCTCCCAGAGAAAAGTGGCAAAATCAGTTAAATCAAATGAATTAGCATTGCAGCCTTTTGCAGGATCCTTAAAAAGGCACTCCAGCTCCTTGGGAAAGGATGCTTTGTGCATGCATTTTAAATAATTTCAAGAGTTTAATTTTCTACCATTTTAATTACTAATCAGTGTCAGAAGCCATTTGCAACATAATTCTGCCCAATTCTTTCCTTTTCTACATTTCCTGTTTTAAAGAGTCTCTGGGGATTGCCCTTCCTCAGTCCTGAATGCTCTGTTTAAATATGTTAAAAAATAATCTTCAAAATGTGAAAATCTAGCTTGGATGTGTCATTTAAATCTGGCATCTAATAAATTCAAAGGAGTTCCCAGATCCCTCAATTCCTCTGAACATCACATTCTGAGTAATTTAAAAATTCTACTGTCCTAGGAGCTCATGTTTTTTAAGCATTCAGAGAGCATTGTAATGAGCACAAGAGAGAAGCTGAAAGAATATTACAGAGACATGAATTTCAAACAGCAAGTGCCAAAGAACCTGGACATTATTTTTGCCTTTAAATAAGCTTGTAACCATAAGAGAAAAAAAAAAATGTTATTTGAGATTTGAGACGCACAGCTTAACAAGATGTTTCCTCTCACTAGATCTCTGGAAATGCTTGGACTCCTTTTGCCATCTGCAAAAAGCTTTTCAAACATTGTTTACTTGATCTTAACCTTCTCCTGGGAGACCAGTGGGAAATTGGTGCGTTCCTTTTTAAAGGTATAGAAATTGAAACAAACATGGTTAAGCCTCATCATTTAGGAATTCAGTCCCAGTGGATGCAATCTCTTCAGCAATTCTGTCTTCAGAAGTGATGGCTGGAGGGAGCAATTGGAGAGGACAAGAATGAGGAAATTAGGAAGTTTCTGGAGGAAGGGATCTTTAATGATGAACAGAGATTAAAGAAGAGCATGTGAACTGGAATTGTGCTGAGGAGTAGGAACAGTTACTTGGAAGTCCTGTAAAATGTTTGAGAGTTAAACTAAAATGCAAAGGCCTGGTGGGGCAGTGGGAGGTGAAGCCTCAGGAGAGCCTGTGTGCTCTCAGGGAAGCACAGAGTGAGTTGCACAGCCTGCCTCGGGCTGTGGCACCAACCCTCCCTTGTCTCATCTTCCTGTGTCCTGTGAAATGGACCTAATGCTTGGGCAGCTCTCCTCAGGCAGGAAAGCAGGAGGGCATTATGACAGAAGTGAGAAATGAATCTCACCTCATTGTCTCTGGTTAGCCAAACTCTGACCCACCACCACGCACCATCGCCACTGCCAGGGTGAGTATACCCAGTACATGTTTTAGCACTGTCAGTCCTCTTGTTTTCTCCTGGCCAAAAACATTGCCTTGCAATAAAAAGACCTGCAGGCTGAAAAACCTTGATAGCATATCTGAGGAACACATGCTTACCCTGCCATGCAACATCACCAGAATAGCAGTGGTTAACTTGTTGGCTGTAAGACCCAGAAGGCAACATCTAATTGCTTGCTTCCCACAGCCTTGTCTCTCCTGTGGCCACCTCAAAGCTTTAGCCTGAGAAGGTTGGCAGAATTGGTCCACAGTGTGCAGTTAGTTGCAGATTTAAACTCCTGCAGATCAGGAACTTTGCCAATGAGATAATGTGATACAACAAATTTAGGCACCCAAGTAGACAGATCTATCCCTAACCAGTATCTGCCCTTTTAAATATCATCAGAACAGTCAGAACCTTTGACGTTAACAAAAAAAAAAAAACCCAAACAAACAAACCAAACAACAAAAAATCCACCACCAAACCAAACCAAAACAAACAAACAAAAAAAAAATCCAAACCAAAAAAAAAACAAAAAAGGAAGAAAGGAAGAAAAAAGCAAAGCTTTTGAAAATTATCCTGCATTTCATTGTGTGAATTAGTGAATGGTGTCAGACTTGAAAAGTATTGTTTTTCATAAACTATATTATTTGCAATAAATCCTCTTTCAAACTGTCTCATTAGGGACACAGCAGAAGCAGGACAATTTGTGAGGAATTATTCCTAACACCTATTGCCCAAGCCTGTTGACACTCAATGTGAAGATCCATTTTACTGCGCTGTAGCCATTTAAAAAGGATGGTAAAGTGAAAGTGAGATGATTGGAACCAACAAGAACATCCAACAAAATGAATTTGCATTGAAAAATGTTGTCTTGTCAAAGCCGAAATGATTTGTAGGGATGCATTGGTTGTGATGAAACTCTTGATGGTTTCTGAAAACTACAGCATTACCTTCTTACTGATGACCAGGGCACAAACAGAAACAAACATTGGAAATTTTTTTGATCTTGCAATAGAAGCCTCAACACAATTTTGTTCTGCTGCATAAAAATCGTTTTGAAACCTAATGCAGCTTGATAACACATTTCCAAATGATGGGAGGGAATTCATGTCTTGAGGCTGGCTACAAATTACACTTGTGTCTTCTTAAGAGCCCATTTATGTGCCTATAAGGGTGCAGAATTGCTGTTGTATAAGTAAGACTTGGAACATGGGGAGTATAATCTCAAGCAGAGCTTGCATATACACCCACAGAATATGTATTGGGCACTGTTTGCTTTTATGGATGTAGCTTTCTGTGCCAAGAATCCTACAAAGATGACCAGCATAGGTGTCATCAAGGAACAGCTAATCAAATAAGAACAGTTGAAATAAATAGACCCTGCACCAATCTTTGTATCATCATTCTGTGTGTCAGAACCCCTGTCCCCCTCCAAAGTCCATGAAACAAGCCAATTCCAGATACTGTTTATTGTACAGGTATAATGGGCACGTATCTTTTTGGTGGGAAATGCTGCCTTTTAGGCTCATGCTGTCTTTAGCACACAGAAAAGTCTTTCCAACTTCCAAATTCCAGACCTCACCAAAGGGAAAAGTAGCTGACAGGAAAGCAGGTCGCATCACTTACAGGAGGCAGTTACAGAGAACAGCTGGAAAAAAAAAATGCAAAACAGCCAGGTGCTAGCCACACTGAGGGAGACAAAATGGAAAGGCTGTGAAGGAAAGGAAGGTCAAGAAGAAAGCATAGGACAAAAAAAGGTGCCAGTGATTTCCAGTGCTCAGGAGAGAAGCCTGAGCTCTGCTCCTGTGTCTGACCTGTTCATGTACCTCAGCTCTGTAAGGCTGCTGGACACAAGTGTCTGCTGCTGGCATTTTTCTCTCTCTGCTGCAAATTAGTTCAGGCAGTTGAGTGAGGAAAAAGTTACAGGATTTTTTTTTTCCAACTTGGTAATTTCAGTTTTGTGTCTGTTGCTTTTCTGGTTCGCTCTTTCAATTGTTCTCATCATGAGACAAACATTGTGTCAGGGCAAAGCAAGTGCCTGGTTGGACCTGTGCTTGTTCCAGCTCTGAGTTAGACCAGCTTAAACTGTCATGAAAATACACCCAAGATGTTTCCTAAGCCTAGAATGAAATCTGCTGGCTTGGTTCAGTGGTAGTTGCTTTAGAGCTGTTGCTAGCTCTACACTGGGAGTCTCTTCAAGGTCAAAACTTGATATTTGGCAGAGACCACAAAACAGACATCCCAGACATAATATTAATTAGTTATCAAGTCTGAGCTTACTTAAACTCACAATTGATTTGGCAGAGGCCTCATCCCCTATTACACATGCCTTGAACTGTTCAATCTGTATTTTCAATATCCTTTTTATTTTGAAGGGAGGTGGTACTTCAGTCAGTTGTCATATTGAAAACAAGAATTTTTGTACAGCACTCTGGTGGCAGCAGTGGTGGTTTTAATAATTTGCATGTCTAGTTTTGGTCAGCACTTTGGGCACCTGGACATGTGTGGTGGTGATGCTGAGCTGAAATGCACAGCCCTGGTGCCAAGGATTCCAGCAGAAGAGATGAGCAGTGGCCTCAGGAGCAGAGCCCAAGGCACTTTGAGTTTTCCCCCATCAAGGGTTCTCCTGGAGTGCTGGGAGGAGCAGGAGCAGGTGGCATCGTATGACGCTGTGTCATTCCTGTCTGATGGGGCAGAGCACTGCCAGATCTGTGATGTCTGGTGCATGCACAGATCTGGGAGGAGTGTGACTGCTCAGCATGACAGCTCATGGCCATTCTTCACACAGTTTGGGGAGACTGAAGGGACCTGGCAGGGCTTCTTATTCCAGGAAGGAGAAGAGGGGGCAAGGCAGGGTGTGTGTGTTTGTTTGTATGTTAAATATTACCTGAAGGCTGAAGGAAAGGCAATCGATACACTTTTTTGGTTAGGTAATTTCTACTGTTTCAGGCAGGTTTTCTTTATGCACTGCTGGGTGGAGTAATATAAGAAACCCCTGAGTTATTCTCTGTAGTGGTGCTTTCTGCTGCTCTTCTTTCTATTTAACTTGATGGGGTTCTTTAGTCTCTAAAGCTGTTGAGAGAGAGGAAATAAGCTTATCTTCCCAGTCTCAAGTGAAGGAAGAGGGAGCTTATTTATTCCTCACTTTTGCTGGGGAGAGGGGAGAACTTCCTATGCTAATTCTTTGAAGATAATTTGATTGGTATCAAACCACAAATTTGGTAAGGTCTCACTGACACTGTGGGATGACCTCCTGAATTTGTAACTACACAGCTTTATAATAGCATGGTGTGTAGGTGTGGGTTTTCTTGAAAATCAATACTTGATTGATGGCAGCCAGGTTACATGCAGAGTGCATTTTATTTGGGCTCCCTTTTCAGAGACATTCACTTAAGAATGGATGTGCTAATTACAGGTAAGTTACCCTGCTCTGTGAGAGTTGTAAGACACAGATTTACTTGAATTGGATAAGTTATGAATGCTTATGAATTCCTAGGGCCATCCAATTCCTTTGGACTAGCACAGTTCAACTTATTACATATTGACTGACCATTTGCATCTGCCAGCAGACAGGGAAGGGGCTGCTTTGACACAGTAGTGCTGCAGTGGGACTGAGAGGAATGCTCACTTAGATGGGGGGCTGGTAGGACATGGTGACATGGATAGGCATCAGAGTAAAGCATAAATTAACTGAACAATTGGGTACAAGTAATGGATATATCCCACAGAGATGAAAGGTGAAAAATTACACAGGACTGAGGGGTGGGATGCTATCACAAGGTGGTAGGGTCCCAATCAGTAGTTTTCACTCACATTTCAAGCATGCAGTGTGAACACAAAATGGCTCCCACCACTCCCCTTTGCTGATTGTTACACTGTTTACTGACTAGTGTAAACATAAGTGGTTACAAAAAATGCAGTGCTAATCCGTTAGCACCACCCAGAAAAAAAGTATTTCATGTCCCTGCAAAACTTCCATCATAAAATCCTTCTGCAAGTTCCCAAGAGCAATATGGTAAAGCTCAGAACAGGTGGGCTTTTTTGCCATTTCACATTGCAGGTAGAAGGTTGAGGTGCTGAGAGATGTTAAGTACCTGGTTTAAGCTGCAGAGGCTTGAGCACAACTCAGACCAGTAACTCCCAACTCTGATTTAGCTCAGCAAAATGAGAACCCTCCTTCGCTGACAATGGCTTGAAAGAAGAAGCAAGAAAAGAAAGCTGCTTTGACCATATTTTAATCTTAGTTTTAAATTAGAGTGAGTAGATAATGGGAACATAAAATATTTTTAATGAACATGTGTATGGAGGGGAAGCAGTGAAACAAGGTAGGCTAGGAAGAGGTGGTGGGATTAAACTGATGAGATGATTTTCTACTAGCTGTGACAATAAACTGCCCAACAAAAGCATAAAGGAAGCACATAATGGTGTGACTGGAATAGATACACACATGGGCCATTTCTAATCCTGCTGCCCTAAGTAATGAGAGTAACAAAAACTCAGCAGTGCAGATGTACAGAATTGACAAACTAGTGGGGACTCCTTGCCTCCCAAGGCATCTAACACCACTTGCTCCTTAGGGAATTCCACCAGACAGCTCTGGGTTGCAGTGTCAGTCAGGGCATCGCTGCCTTGCAGGCCTCTGCATGACAATTTGTCACAAGGCCAGGATGTGCTCTCAGAAAAAGGCCCAGGCACTGACCCAGCTTGTGGGTATTTCACCAGATTGTGCTGATGAGAAGATCCAGACTGGCCAACCAACTATTAAGAGAAATGAGTAGGGTTTTTCCTGCCGTTGAGGAAGAATCCTTGCCTGTCACTTTCAATTAGCCAAATTATAGCTGTCATTGTGTTTGCAGCTCATTAAATACCAGGAATCTGCTTCAAATAGTATGGGCAAATCAAAGAGACAGTCTTGATAAGATTCTTTCTTTTAACCAGAAAAAATATAACTTCTCTCATGACGCTTCACTGAATCAAGCCTTTGTTTTATCCAACCTCATTTTTCTCCTGCATTACACCTTTCTACTAATATCTAAGGACTTTAGTGGTTCTCCGGAAAGAAAGAAAAAAAATAAAGTAAGATCAATAGGTGGACAGGCATGCTGACCTCTCTGTCTTGCAGCCAGAATGTTTGAGTACTGCATAGCAGCTATCATACAGGCTTTAGTTCAAATACAGTATATAACAAAAACACCTTTCCACCTTTCTGTATTGGTCATATTTTTTCTTGATTTGTTGCTTCTCTAAAGGAAATATGGATTCAAAGCTACTTAGATTATAAACAATTCACTGTAAAGCCCATATTTATATACAAAAAGCACAGGAATAGTCTGTAAATAAAAGACTTCCCTGTCTTTGAATTCTATATTAAAGTCTCACTCCAGCCATAACAACTGTTGGTAACAGATAAATTTCAACTACTCTTCCTCTTCTTAAATACTTTGTAATAGAAAGCCTTTGGGGTCTTAATTAAGGGTGTGGATCCCGTTGTACTCAGCACAAATCCAGAACAAAAGGATGGAGAGTTCACAGCACAGATATAAGGCCAGATGGAGTGGACAATAAATGGGCAAATATATGGAACCAATGAAATCATACTGATCTGTGTACAGTGTCCTGGTCTCAGCACCCTGGTGGCTTAGTCCTTTTCTTTTCTTTTATCAGCACCATAAAAAAGCAGGGTTCTTTAAGGTAGCTGGTGAAACCAGTTTATAAAAGCCTTGTGCACGTCTTCAGTAAACTCCCTTAAAGCAGGAAAAGTGGTGTCAGAAAACCTGGTGTTGTTAATTTCCTTAGCTGTTCAGAAAGTGGAGACAGTGCAGGATCATAGGAAGATCACCTCAAGGGGCTGTCCATTTTGGCGGAGACAGGGATGGTGTTCCTCAGAGCATGGGCACAGAAAAAGGCAGAAAAAAAGGAGCCCAGAATCAAATTCAGGGAGGAAGGCCAAGTGGGAGCAGTTGGAGACATGGAAGACAGACAACATATGGCAGTAATATTGCAGGGGATGGAAACAAAATGCTGTGTTGTTTAATAGAGGGCAAAGAGCACAGAGAGAGGTCAGGTGGGGCAGACACTGAATAGAAGCTCAACTCCTCCAGTACATTTGATTCTAAAGCAAAGAAAGGCACACAAGAAGATGTGTGCAAGGACACTAATCACAGATGCTTCTACATTGCATAAGATCCTGGGAGCAATATAGCTATGCCTATGTGGGACGCTCTCGCCCCTGTATCTCTGTTATCAAATACAAACATACTGTTTACTCTCTCTTTCCCTTAGAAATACCAAGGCACCCTGGGGAAATACAGTTAAGCTTTTATAAAATCATGAGCATGCTGCTTGGTAATTTTATTCCCATCTAAGTCCTGCTATGTGGTTAAAGCTGGGCCACGTGCTTCCTGTTAAAGCAGAACACTGTGTCCCACCTTGAAAGCCATACCACATCCAAGTCTCCACAAACTAATAGGTCTGAAAGGGCAGCAAATCTGAGACTTACATGACACTGGGCCACTTGTTTATGGGTCTTGCAAAAGATACATGCTTGTCTCTAAAATATGTTTCAATCTGATTTCCTCCAGTGAAGAAAAATAAGACACACAGAAAAAGAAATGCTTTTTGGTGCCTGAATGTCTATCAGTTCACTTTCAAAATCTGCTTTTATTTATGTTCTGGTTTTCATTGATCTCTGGCGATAAACATGCCAGCTGAGAGAACTTAGTTCTAACAGTTTTTCTTCCCTCTGCCAGAAGTGATCTGGTTTCCTATGAGCCATGCTTGGGAGTCTTCAGTCAAGTTGAAATATATCTCAATTCAGTGGATTATAACCAAATTAAATACAGCTTTGCTACAAAAGATTTATTCTTTTTTAGGGTCTTCAAAATGAATTTTCATTCCTTTTTTCTCTAAAACACACGGGTTTATTTACAGCATGTGTCGTTGTCTGAAATCCAACATGTTTCTTACTGCACCTTATTATGAATCCCTTCTCTCATCTTTCTTGGCTGAGCATCTCCCCACCTGCCTGGTCTCTCCTTTGTCTCCTGTTTCCAGACCAAAACCTTCCTCCAGCACCCTGTTGGCATAGTCATCCTCACGTGCTCAAATTTACATGTCCCCAGCATGGGACAGAACCACACTGAACACACCTGAGAGGACCTTACCAGTGTACCAGAAACCCCATAGTGGTTTTCAGCTGGACTTTGGGGGCTCCTAGGCCACCTCTGGTTTGCTGCTGCTGACTCCCTTTTCCTAGGATGCTTTTCCCAGCCTATTTCCTCTTGAGCCTCCCTGTATACATTTGTGTATTTTTTTCTGACAGAAAGCATCTCAGAGGGAGCTCTCATTCAACCTGAGGAGCTGAAAAATCATTTTTACAGCATGAGAACTAATTCAGTAGGAAATGCCAAGGAGCAACCAATTTAAACGTTGTTTAATTAAGGAAAAGTGCTTCTCTTATCTTAGATTTGATGCATCCATATACCCAAACACACAGTCAGGGGTTGAAATGCCTTGATAGGGCACACAGAGCATGCCACATTTGCACTGTCAATACTGCACTTCTCATGTGAAATAGTGGGAGCAGTGAGACTACTTAGTCACACTTCTCTATTTGCATACCAGTACTTATGAGTTTTCACACAAGGACTTCTGAATTTCCCTTGTGACTAAGGCATGAAAAGCACAGGTACACACCAGAGGAAATGCATGTCAAGAACATATTTGTACCTGTGCCTGCTCCATTTGGGTGCTTTTCTCACCTGCAGTGAAGCCTCCTAGCCCATTTAAACCGAGAGGGTTACACATTCGTGGTTCAGACAGCCCAGCGTATAAAACAAGGGGTGACTTGAACCTGGATTGAGCTTTGGTGAATCAGGAGTTAGTTGAAAATAACTTACTGTGACCTAGTCTTTACCTCATTGGAGCCAGTATCTTGAACTACAAAGGGGATAAGGACTTGTAGAGAAGTGATTCTGTTTGAAGCTTTGTTGCCATTATTGTCTGGTTGGTTAATATTATTTGTAGCAAAACCCAAATTTATTTCACTTGGTAATGGTGAAATAATACACCTATAAATAATGCTCAACACCTTATGTAAAAATATTTAACACTGAAAAAAAAAGCATGAAATTTTACTTTTCCTGAAACTTAATCTCCTGTCATTACAGAAATTCAATTTTAACATTGTGGTGAAGACCCAGCAAGCAAAGCAGTACAACTGTTATTAACAGGTGAAGGAAACCTTCTTATGACACCATTTCACTTTTAAGTGGGAAACACTTTCTACTCAGAACTAAACTGCCTGCTTCTGGTAATTTAACACCAGCAACCTAAATATCCTTTGATGGGGCCTAATGGGGCTTTTTGTATGCAAATTCCCACAGCTCGAGTAAGAAGGTGAAAGTGGTTTATAGAAAACGCAGCCAGGTGCATTGAGTATCCCGTGTCTCTGGGGCACATTAGATCCCAAAGTCCTGGCGCAGTCAGGTGTGGAAAGGCCTCCCTCACCTCTTGGCTAGCGGGGCCAATGACCAGGATTCCCCAATCCCGGCCTCATGGTGAGAAGTGGAACGGCTGCGGCTCACAAGGAGGAGGAGGAGGAGGAGGAGGAGGAGGACATGGGACCAGACGGCAGTTGTTTAGTTTGGCCGTGCTCACCTCCCGCGGCAGCCAATCTTGCTGCCAGCATCCAGTCGTTCCCACAGTAAGCCTGGTCTTAGGCTGGGATGCTTGCGTTCAGTTATTAATTTGGATGTAGCTGAAGTTTTCCTGAGGAGCTCGAGCCACGGCACGGGAAGCACATATTTCAGCTTTCAGCTGGGGCAGGGGTGAAGCAGCATTTCTCTGGCAGAGGGAACAAGGCAGTGGTTTTGCCTCCGGCCTGTGTCCTGACTGGGTGGTGGGGGCTGGTGGCAAGGGGAGGTGGGTTCTTCACAGAAACCCACAGGAATTTCCTCGTGGAAAGCCTTCCACTGTCTAAGACACTGGGCTTGGGCCAGGTACCCTGGAAGTGAAAACAGCTACTTAACAGTTTCATAGCCTTCTTTATGTTCATTTGTAAAGCATTTTGTGAGAGCTGAGTTAACATTAACCCCCCTCCACACAGAGCAGAAGTGGCAGATGTGTCTAAAAGCACCTGGCAAATAATGACAAAAATGTAAAGAGAAGCAGAGGCCTCTCATTCACAGGCCATGTTTGGGCAAAAAAGAAATAAAAGGAAAAAAAATAATATTAAATACATGAAAGGTAACAAAAGTACATCTGTCTGTACAATTGTTTTCATAGGATCACTGAGCTGTGACTGCAGCTGATGTTGTTTAAGTCTGTGAGCAGACACTGGCTTTGCCATGAGCTCTCCTGCCCTGAGGAACCACATCAAAAAGATTCATTTGGGCAGAAGGGAAGATGGCTTAGATGCTGAGAACCTGACTTCATTTCTTATTTCAGGGTGACATAAACCTTCAGAGGTCTGTATCAGTTAGATCACAACTTGTTAATGATGTGGTAAGTCACCACATCTCCGTTTTTTTTAAGAGATGTAGAAGTCAAATTAGTGCTCTGCTTTATTGTTCCTTGAAGAAAAACAAGAATATTTTGGTCTGATTCAAAAATGGAGTATCAAAACCACTATTTTAATAAAAAATAATGAGTAGACTTATGTCCTTGCTTATAGCTCTGTAACACACAGCATACATCACACACACAGAGCAAAAAACTCCACAAAATAATGCAGCGGCCAAACGAATGCAAGTAACATCAGCAATGGCTCTGAGGGAAATGCTTGTCAAAATCACTCCTAGAAAAAGAGTATGTGGCTGCTCTGCTCTTTTTATTACCAGAGAAGACTTCAGTGGCAGTAGAGTGAGCCACGGTTTTATTTGCTGCATAGTTGCCCTGTAGTCCCGCCTTATGTCGTTAATTCACGAGTGGAGATACCACACAGCTCAACCTAACGCGTCCTTGCAGCAGCAGAAGCACTCCTGCAGAGCCGAAGGGATAACTTCCTTAGCTCAGCCAGCAGAGGGAACTGCTAATCAGCACTAATTGCTCACACAGGGCTAACAGATATCCTACCAAGCTCAGTAAAACCCCAGTAAGTCATGGCACTTCCCATTTTCTATGCTGTGTCTGGCTGCAGATGACCCGGCAGATTCCAGCACCTCGGTCTCCCTTCGAAGCTCTCCTCCAGGCCTCTATTTCCCCTCGCTTTGACCTTATGGCTTTCTCCCGGAAGGAGGGCGAGCTCCCAAGCGGTTTTGGCACAATGGCATTTCTGTCTCTTTCTGGTCAATTGAGTGCTCAGATAAATTAAAATCCTGCCTGAAACACACAAATTCTTTCCCCCTCACATGTCCTCTCATTCTCCCCTAGTTCTGCTCCTGTCCCAGATATTTTCTGCCAAGCAGCAGCTGTACAAAGCAAGAGTTAAATCGGGTAGCTCATATTTAGCCTCAGCCTAGCAAAGCCAGAGGCAGGTTTGACCCACACTGACTGGCTTCACAACTAGGCTGTGATCTTGTGCCACAGTGCCTGAGCCACAGTGCCACAGCCAGTGCCTGGGCGGGTACTGCTCCTACAGAGTACCCCTTGGAATTCCTCTCAGCTTTCCACAGAGGAAACACACACATAAGTAATATCAGTTACTTCAAAGCTCTGTGGTTATCAACAGCTAGTCAAGGTACGGCCTGGTTGCATCCTCTTCCCTACCTCACTCCAGACTGAGCCAGTGTGCTTTGTATCTTCCAACATGAAGTACTTCCCAGTGCTTCTGAGAGGGCAAACAAAAGCAATCCCTTATGCCATTTGTTAAAGCAGTTCCAACTTGCTTTTTTCAGTGCTCATCCTGGTGTTTTATTTCTCCAAACTAGATAAAATAAAAGGTGCTTGCAATGCCTCCTCCCTGCCAACAGCTATAGCTCCCATTCCAGCAGGAACAACCGCACCAGCACAGCTGCACAAGATAGAGTGGGAAATGAAAGATCCTCCATCAAACATAAGCACTCCAAAGGGGATCCACTGGATTGAGAACAAAGAAGGTATGCAGCAAAACCCTCATTAAAGAGCTTCTGACGATCTTATATCATTGAGCAGTGAGAGAAGCCAAAGGCAGCTCTCTTATACCATCACCTCTGGGCCACCAACATCCTTTTCATGGCCAGTGAGCAGCCGGAGCACAGCCCGTGTCAACCACACCTCTGCTGCAGAGGCCATATAGAAACCCATATGGCACCTCCCTGGCACCTCATTTCCTGCACCCCAAACATCCTAAGGAAAGGCTTGGGTAGCTGAAGACCTGGCCTGCTGCATTCACATAAAATCAGCAGGGGAGTCTCGTTTGCAGGAATACCATGAATTAAACTGGATGAGGTCCAGGACTCAAGTTACACTAATTATGGGTTTAAAATTAATGTAACACTAAACACCTGCTTCCTTCTGGCCTGAGAAAGATGTCTTAGAAGGGTGTTATGTCTAATTTCTGCTTTTACAACCTTGAGAGGAAGGTGCTTTTACCATGTGAAATTAATTGCTGAGGTGCCCTCCCTGGGCTCTCACATGGAAATCTGAGCTTTTGAGAAAATGAGGGAGTGAAAAGACAACAGCTGTAAGATGAAACCCTATGATAGAATAAAGGCAGCACCTTACTGAATTAATTTTACTTTTCCCTGTCATACATCCCTGGTTGGCATCCCTGCTTAACCCTTCCTTTTCCATTGCAATTTATTTTTCAAAGACCTCAAAACTATTCCAGTTTGGATTTGTTTTTTTCATGTTTAAACAAAACTAGTTAAGATACACAAAAATCTGTACAAGCTCAGGACTGACGAACCTCACCCAGCCTTCCCCCATCTCGCACTCTCCAAGGGAGTCTGTCTCTCTCTTTTCTGGGGTACCTGTGTGGCCATCCTCCTCCTCCAAGCATGGCAGTCACCAGCTAAGCAGCAGCCCTGCCTGTGCATGCAGCTTGGGAACACAAGCAAAGCCATCCATACAGCATTGCAGCTGGCAAAAAATTCTTTAGGGGACCACATGCTCCAAAATTGTTTCTGGGAACACCTTACCTTTGACTGCAGTCTGGTGATACACTTCCTTTGCTTGCATCACGTGGCAAAGTGCATGTTCCTTCCTCTCCTACCTGGCCTCGCATGCAGGTCCCTCTCCATCTATCTCATGGCCTTTTTGGAAGGGCATGGAGGGGAGACATAACCATTCCTGCTCACAAAACTTTAAAAGTTCTGTAACTTGTGCACAGCCATAGGGAAATCAACTGTTGGGACTGGCTCACAGCTTGTAAATATTACTCACCCAGAGCAGTTAACCTAGAACAGGGATTTTCAATATGTGCATGCACTGCCGTTCTTATTTCTTGCAGCACCTTGTGCTTGCATTTTCAATGCTGTATTTCCAATTCCCCATGTGTTGTACTCCACCTGAAGGAAGACTCATTCTAGACATCCAACTCCCTGGGCAACTTGGAACAGCTGCACCTTTATTAAGGAAAATAATTTTACATAAGAAACAATTTACTTTTCTCTCTGCTAGCTCAGAGAGCTCTTTAGTAAGGTGGGAACAGGGATCAGACACTTAGTATTTTGAGTTTGACCAACTTGGTGTGAAAACAGCACCACTGTTGATGTCTTAGAAGCTACTGGTTCTCCCTGGGGCAGTACTTAGAAATTAGAAACCACTTGACAGTCTTGCAAATTCTTATTAAAAAAATCCCCAACCAATAGTGAGATAAATCCTCCGCATTTTGTGAGTAGTTTTTTCCCAAACTGAATAAAATCAGGTCATTGCTTCCAGGTCTGCACTAACTGTAAATACCCCTTGCTCCCCCACTGCCACATTTTCAATATGTTGTAAGCCCAGAAACATGTCCTTGATAGAAAAGGCAAACAGTCCAATGGCCATCAGTCCTGGGGGAAGGGGAGTGGGGAATCACTCCCTTCCATGCCAGACACTGGGATGTCTACAGCTCCAAACAGCTGCAGTAGGAAGGTGGGAAGAACAGCTGAAGTAGGAAGGCCAGCAGGTTTGATCAGATGAAGTGGCAAATTCCAGAGCCAAAAGGAAAGGGCCCTGAGTGGCTTAACTCAGGCAAAATAGTTGAACCATTTAATTTTTGTACTTGTTGATGCTATTTCAGTGCCTCTGTCTGTAACATCTGGTTGCCTTAGATACATGAGGTAACTACGGCAACTAGTTATTACAGGGAGAGGCATAAGAAATAGATCAACATTACTGAATTTGGCAGGCTCTAAAATAGCTTTTCTGTAAAGCAGAGGCAGGTGCAGAGGGTACAACAGCACCGTGGGGCAATGAAAGGCAAAAGTGGCCACAGCAGGACAACACCCTGGCACTAAGGTGCTTAAGCATCTGGATGCATTCTCTTTAGATCTCCTTGCAGCAGGATTACTGGCCAAAACACTTGGGATGCTCAAGGGGGTTGCCCAGTATTTGTATTGGAGCTATCTTCACTTTAAGTCATCCCATCCCCACCACCATACCCTCCCCAAATATCTCCCCCTCAAAAACAAGGAAGGTGTTGGGAAGTACTAGTTGTCCTCCATGGATTTCTACTAAAGGAGGATATATGAGGTGAAAAGCTGTAGTGACCAGAATCTCTGTGAGCCTGAACACACGTCCTAATATCAACACTTTAATGGCACAACTGACACCATGCCTGGCTGATGTAATGTACTGTAGTGCACAAAACAGATCATAAAATGATGCACAGTTTTCATTAACTGATCATTTTAGTGCTTTTCAGAATAATTAGTCAATCTGTTGGAAGGTGAGAAGCTTTGAGGCTGGGCTGTCTCTCCTGCAGAAAGTCATTAAAGTGCACTGAAACACCCCAGTGACCTCCTTGCTCCAGACAGTAGGGAGGAGTGGGTGTTCCCAGATTTGAAAGTGAACCATCTGAGACTGCCAGAAAGACATGTTTGTGCCCGAAATGTCTGTCTGACTTTTTTTTTTTTTTTCCTGGCTTGCAGGAAAAGCTGTGTTAATAAATCCTGAATAAAGGATTGCCTGAAAAGCTGGATCCATGTGCTGTCTGAATATCCTTCACCAGGATTATTCCTGCACAGAAATTTTCCCTACATACCTAGGACAAAGCCTTCATTTTATATTTGACTCAAAACTACAGACATTTACAGAAAGAAACCAGCACCACTGTTTCATCTGATGCATTTCATTAAAAATATCTGCAAGATCAGGGTGTTACAATAGCCAACCAGCCCTGGTTCTGCAAATGAAAAGCATCATTCACTAATCCTGGCAACACTATATTCCAGACCACAAAGGGCGCTGCCTTCTAGTATTGTTTACATATGAAATCCGAGTGTCTAAACCAGAAAGTCTCCACCTTTTCACCTCAGCAGGCTGCTCCAGGGAAGTCTGCACAGAGTTTTGCTTCCCTTAGGATGTTTTCCTCATTAAACAGTCTAGTTGGTAACTAACGTAAGTTTGTATTTTTCCCAGCAGATTGCCCTCTTGGAATTCTTTGCTATCTATCTTCAGAGATGAGAACTAGATAGATGAACAGAAATGAGATTCAGTCTCGGTAAATGTAAAGTAATACACGCCGGAGGAGTAGCGAGAGCATTTTCAAGCACTGTAAGGGCTCTAAACTAACTACCTCAATTTCATAAAGTGACCCAGGTGGCAATGCACAGCTCAGTGGAAGTCATTACTTACCATGCAATCAGAAATGTTGACAATATATGAGAAGGCCCAAAGAATAGGCTGCAAGTATAAAAAAAATAAAAAAAGTTTTAAGACTGTCTCAAATGACTGAGCACAGGGCAGACTGTGGTATAATATTGTGCATTTACTGATTAAAATATTTCAGAACAAGTATCACAAGTGTTCATAAAGAATAGGAAGTAAGATACCTTTCCCATTAAAGAGCAATCTGAAGGAGTGAGACTGTGTCCTCTGGGAAGCAGAAAACTAGGAGGGGGCCTGAGAGCAAGCATGGGGAAAGAGAAATGATTTGGAGATACCAAGAGCCTCTCCTTTCCTTTCTCTGTAATAAAAAAATGGGATATTCAGCAAATTAGAAGATGAGAAGTTCACAATATCAAGAAAGAAACACTTTCACACAGTCCATACGTTTTAAAATGCAGTGGAAATTGCTGTGAAAGCAGTCTAGGAGGTTACTGCCTGGATACTCTTTGCTATTTTGTACCTGCAGGCAGACACTGGAAGGACCATGTGCGGGCTCTCTTGTCACGACTCATCAGTGGCTGAAACCTTAGCCTGAAAGAAACCTGAATGAAAGTGGCCACGTAGCAAGATGTGTGAGGTCTGGCAGCTGGGAGCTGGGGCACACGCTCCACTCCACTTCATTATGGGACTGTAAGCCAGCAACAGAGAGGCAGTAACAAGTCTGTGATGAAACAGAGCTGCAGCTGCTGGCTCAGCAAATATAGGTCAGAGCTACAAAACCTTAATCTACGGAGGAAGCGTGAATGTCAAAAACATAATCAGATTCAAGCAGGATTACAAGTTGTGTGGGTAACCAGAGCCCTAGGAGTTCACCCAAATTAACTGATAGAGAATTTATCTCTTTCCATGTAGATGCAAATGGGACTAAGCAGCAAGACCTTCAGAAAACACAGTGACCTTTTCTGAAACTTTAGAAAAATTGCAAACTTTTTCCACCCAGCAGGCAACATAGTTCCAGGACCTTTCAACAGCGGCATTGCAAGCTCACCTCTGTAGTCTGCTGTTCAGTCACTGTTAGCTGGGGGGTGTTGGAAATGGGAGGACAAGTAGAGGAATGGGGTCACAACACCACAGCTCGGCATAGAGGAGCAAGTCATTGTTTTGGGGGACACAATCCACGAGAATACTGGTGCATCACTGTGTGCTAAAAAGGGGTGTGTGTATGTTAAACAGTGAGCATCAGTGTGTGTTAAATAGAAAACAGAGAAGCAATCTAAAGTCAGACAGAAATTACTCAAAAGTCAAATAGCTTTTTACCTGTGAAGAAGTTCATTTTTGGTAAGTCAAACCCATCTTTAAAGCTTTATTCCCTGTGAAACTGTTGGAGGTGATTGCCTCACTGTCACCAAATTGCCTGCTAATGTTACAGCTGCTGAGGCAGCTGCAGAGGACTGGCAAGGGCAGGTTTTCTGCTGTGGGCAGGAGGGGTAGAAGGGCTGCTAGCAATGCAGGTGCTTGGGGGAGGAGCAAAAATGTCAGGTGAGGAAACTTTATGACTTCTACTCAGAAAGCAAAATACAGGCTTCAATTTTGTGAGGCCTTTCCGAGAGCATTTCTCTCCACATGTGCCATTACTTATGTGTGGGCCAGTTACACAAGCAGTGCTTCTAGGTGCAGGACCCCTAATGATTCCAATGGGAAAGTCATATTTGGGCTGCTTGCAGAGTCCAGGAGTCCTGTGTTGTACATAACATCTTGCTGTGACAGCTTAGAGGATATAAGCTGCTCTAACCAGACATCCCTTTCAGGAGAGAAAAGAGACCCTTCAAGTCTTGCTCTTTGCAGACACACATCTTTCTCACTGCTAGTCTGAAAACTGAGATTCTTTGATTCTGTAGCATTGATTCTTTTCTCTGTAGCAGAATCACAATTACTTAATTTGTAGCCACTGGAGCCTATGGCAAAAACTTTTGAGAAAAAAAGCCAAGATTTTCACAGCTGACTTGAAAACTAGAATGAGCACAGGCAGAAGAAGACCTAAGTCTACTCAAAATGGAGTGAACAAGGCCTACTCATCCTAATGGGATGAGGGCTTAAGCACTCTCAAGGAGCAGGGTGAAGTAAGGCTATAACCCCAAGATTAGGCTCTTCTTTATAGTGCCATACAGAGTTGTTTGAACTCTACCCACCTTTGGACATTCCCTGATATTCCAGACATTAATCCCTGCTTTAGTCTACGCAGGCAGAAGAGCAGCCTGGGCTTTGTGTGATGGGACCTGCATTTTATAGGAGTGGATTACTGAGACTGGTTTGAACACAAACAAACCAAGCAGACTCTTCCATGGCCACTAAGATTCTGAGGCTCACCAGCCTCCTGTGAGACACCAAATGCTTCACCTCAGGTGAGTCAGATAGTAGGAAAAGATGTTCAGCCAGAAAATCTTTCTGGCACTTTTGTCTTTAAATCTGTATGTATTTAACTTTGGGGAAAACAGAGAAAAAAAGTTCTTTCAGAATTATGCTTTTTCTTTAGAGTTGTATACCATGTATTTCCTATATGCTATTAATATTACTTAGCAGCATTGCAATACAACATTCACTCTTTAACCTACCATGCAATGCCTCTGCTTTGTTAAAAGCAAAGCCAAATCTCTTTGTGTTGTTTTTGATAAAATCTGAATCTGTTCACAAATATTCTACTATTTTTTAACAGTATGTGATTGCTATTAGTGCAGTGAAAAATTATCAGGATATTACTAGGCTACCAATATTTGCTTTAAAAATGTAACCTTTTGGAGTAGCTGTGTTACATTTCCATGCTTTTTTTCTTTTTTTTTTTTTGGCTGCAATATGTATTCCTTGTTCATAAATTTACAGTCTTATATTAATATTTTTCTTTTTAGTATATATATATATATATATATATATATATGCTCTTCACATGTAAGCCAGATTTCAGCCATACATCATGTTTTACAGAAATGGCAATGGGTTAAAAACCACACAGACGTATTTCATCTTTAAAACCCAAAGTGTCATCATTCAGACTCAAAAGTGCAGAGGTTATAGTCATTACAAAAGGAATAATTTTCTTTGTGCTGAGTTTATTAAGCAGAATGCAGTTCTTATTTCAGGAAAGTAGGCCTGGGTTAGATTCAGCAGGAAAAAAAATACTTCTATATAGTAGTTTTCAATAGAGCAAATTTTAAGGGATCTTCTTCTCTACTAAGAAAGGGACTTTTTTTTCTTTCAGAATTTCTACCCTCAAAGGCAGCTCAGAAATGAGAAGACTTCTAGGAAATTATTTCAAATGGAGGCAACTCTTGTCCCAGTACAACAAGAGTCAGATAAGAAAGCTTTAATTCTAGTACAGAACAGTCTTTGACTTCAAAGGTTTAATTTCTAGCTGGCACAGGACCAATAAAACAAATAATTTCCTCTTTAGATTATGTTTTCTACTAATTGAATGTCTGTTCTTGTAAAGCATGTTAGTGAGTAGCACACAGTGCTGGCTGCAGCCCAGTTTGCTGAGCTCCTGAGTTTATGCATTTGGTAAAATACATAATTATGTGCATTGTGTGCATGGAGCCCAAGGTCCCACTGACTTTGTCAGCTGCTAAGATCTCATTTTAAGACCATCAGCATCTGTTCATAAGTTATTATTCCTCCCATTCAGATTTCAGTTATATTATTTGTTGTGGCTGTTTATCCTCGTTGGCTAAGGATTTCAAAGCAGCTTCAGGGATTTAGATACATTTTCCATTTTGAGTCCATATTTACATTTCCTTGAAGAACCCCAGTCACCCTATTTATAGACCTTTGTAAAGCTCCGTGACCGCAATTCCATGGGCTTTGGGCACAACATTTATACATTTCACTTAAAGATTGGTCAATGGGTGACACAGGCTAAAATATGTATTTGGATATACAGGAATGGTATATTTTCTTTCTATATAATGGCCTGAAAACAAGAATACAGTCTTGAACCATGGCAGCAGTGACCTAATTTAGACAGCAGGAAGAATTATTTAGCTATAGAGGAAGTGGCACATAGGACTATGTTGCCACAGGATGTTGCAGTGTTTCCACCTTCCAAAGCAGTGTGGCCAGCAGGTCAAGGGAGGTGATTCTGTCCCTCAACTCCGCCCTGGTGAGACCCCTCCTGGAGTGGGGCATCCATCTCTCAGGTCTCCAAAAGGAGGAAGGACACTGACATGTTGGAGCGGGTCCAGAGAAGGCCATCAAGATGATCAGAGGGCTGGAGAACCTTTCCTATGAGGAAAGGCTGAGAGAGTTGGGGTTATTTGGCCTGGAGTAAAGAAGGCTTCGGGATTGTGGCCTTTCAGTATCTAAGGGAGCTTACAAGAAAGATGGAGAGGTACTTTTACAAGATCACGTTGTGCCAGGACAAGGGAGAACGGATTTAAACAGAGAGTAGAATTAGGAAAGAATTCTTCCCTGTGAGGGTGGTGAGACACTGGAACAGGTCTTAGATAAACTGTGGATGCCCTATCTCTGGAAGTGTCAGGCCAGGCTGTACAAGCCCCTGAGCCCTCTGGTCTAGTGGAAGGCAGGGGGGTTCCTGTCCATGGCGGGGGTGGGGGCGCTGACACCAAATGACCTCTAAGGGCCCTTCCAACCCAGGCTGTTCTTTGGTTCTATGACTTTAAGGGTAGGTTATATGGTATTCTTGTGGCTCTGCAGTTTCATACAGCCCGCAGGCATACAGGGGGTGAGGCCAGGCCAGGCCAGGCGAGGGCTGCTGAGGGCACCGAGGGCAGGGATGGCCGGCCAGGAGCCCAGGGTTGTCGGCCGGGCTCCGCTGGCTGCGCCTCGCTTCGCTGGTCGGACAGCAAACAACTCCTCCTTCCTGGCTGCTGGGAGAAGCCGTGCCGGGGGAAACAGCAGCCTCTGGAGAGAGGGGCTGGCTGCGAGCCGCGCCTTCCCCTCGGCCCCGCTCCGGCCGCCGCCGCCGCCGCCGCCTCCTGAGGGCACGGCTGCCCTGCGGCGCCACCGCGCGGCCCCGCGGGACACGGCGGGACGGGGCTGGCACGGCTCCCGAGGGACCGCCCGGGTGAGCCCGGCCCGGCCCGGCCCGGCCTGGCACACAGCGCTGGGCGCAGGCTGACACACAGACAGACAGACACGGAACACACACAGAACACACAGAGACACTCACAGATACACACACAGACGCACAGATACACACACACAGACATATAAACACACACACGGACACAGAAGCCTACGGCTGCTAAAGGTGTCATGTGCAAAAAGCGATCTGCCCTATTTTTCCACATGCAGCGCTGTCAGGTTAAAAGCATTTGCTCCGATCTGGCGCTCAGGTTATCGCACACATGACAGGGGCTCCCTGCAGGAGAGCCAGCATGCACAAAGGCATTCTTCGTGCAGGCTGGTGGCGTAGGACACACACCACACCGGGAATTTTAAGTTTCCATTTTGATCACATTGCTCAAACATGAGGATGAGTCATCCACCGTACTGAAACCACGACCTTTGTATTTACACCGAAAAAGGAATGATAAGCTTAGGATAGGGAAAGAAAACTAGAGGGAAGGGGGGAAAAAAAACCCAAAACATAAAACACCCAAACACAGGCATATCTTTGCTCTTTGAAACACAGTCAGCTGATGTTATTCACAGGCAAGCTAAAGAAGGTGTGGCTGTGGTTGGGTTTGTTTAATGTATCTGCATGAACTCCAAGGGAATCATGTCAACAGCTCTGCAATCCCTGCAGCAGGCATATTCTGGTCACAGTAAAGCAGAGCAAAGCTTTTTGTGTCCATTCAGCCAATAAAGGAACCATATGAGATATTTAACTTAGAAATAGAGTCCATGTTTAATTTAGAACAATCATGCCCCTCAGCCATCCTCAGCCACACAATTATCCTGCAAGGGAAAAATGCTGGCAGGGAAGAGTTGTTACTGTCAAAGTAACCAAAACATGAAAATCCAAAAGGAAACAAATCTTATAAGACTTTTAAAAATTACTAATGGGACAGAATTCTTGAATGTGTTTTTCCACACAAGTAAGAACAAATACTAAACTGATTTCTATTATTTTACATCAACAAACCACCAGCTGTAGCACTTCCTACAGAGCAGACAGAAGTGTAGTGTAGTGGACCTGAATGGGACCTGTCAAAGAACATGACTTTGAAGAGAACAGATCCAAAGGGTATCAATATTTAAATACAGTAGGCCAGCCTGACTGAGAAAACCCAAGCATTTAAGTGGATTTATTATTTATGCCTCTGTCATACTTGGAGCATCTCTTCAGACAAAGGGGACAAAATCCTGGCAAGGATTGTTTTGTGTAAGTATAAGACAATGAACTGGACAGGTTTCTAATGTATCCCTGAAGTGTGGCTCATCCAGCAGACAGGTTGGATCTATGGGGTGTGGATGAAAAGAAAAGGGGTTGCAAGAAACACTTATGAGCAGCCTGCTGAGACAATCATTGCATCCATCTCATTCTCCAATACATTCAAAGTGTGTTCTCAAAAGAAAATTTGGCTGTGCACCAGTGGGCAGCTGCATTTTTAAGTGGAAACCTCTGTTAAATTAAAATTTTCTGTGTTATAGCATGAGCTCTACCATCTGTTGTCTAGTTCATTTATGACCAGCTAAGCTTGCAAAAAACCCAACAAGGAACTGAAATGATGCAAAAGGCAAATGTCCCCTGGGGAAAATGTTTTGTATTTCCCACAGGGAGCAAGAACTTTTGTGCTTGAGTGTTGCCTACAACACTAAAAGGGAGATAAATGAATGTTAGAGCTGAACAAAATCAGAGAGAATTAAGAAAGTAAGCTGCTTCCTAAGGATATGTAATTGAGAACCATAGTGGCAGGCCTGCATGCTAAAAACCACCTTCCAGATACTCATTTGAGGTGCTTCAAATAATTGAGACGTTGTATAAATAGCCTTCCATTATAATCCAGAGATGATCAATAGGAACAGCCTATTGATGCAGTGGTTTCTGCATTTGAAATGGTTTGTCCTCATGTGCTGCTTATGGGAAATTTCAGTTCATTTTGTATTCACTGATTTTATTTGAGAGAGACACACATAGGCCTGATTTCATCCAATGGAAACTCTGAATGAGTTGCCAGCTGCTTCTTCTCCTGCAGGACAGAGGAGACTGAGGTCTCATGGGATAACACCTGGTACTGGACACCAGGAATGACAAAGCCTCCAGGATGCTGCTGGCCACGCTACAATTTCCAGCAGCAGCAAGTTCTTTTCCCCACATCTCTACAGGGCAGTGGGGAGAGGGATCTTTCAGTCTCTGCTCCTCACACCAGCTCCAGTTCCTGCCTCTCATCCTCCCCTTCTTACAGGTGGGAGATTTGAAGGCCCATTCCCAGGCATGAGATAAAGTTTATTGACCTATAACCAGGCAAAAGCACAACAGTGGGGAACTTGGTGAGAGGTTTTTCTCATCAGCTAAAGAAACAGCTCTATTAGAAAAAAAAAAAAAACAACAGCTTCCAAGCTTTTGATGGAAAATAGAAAAGGTGGAAGAGGAGGAGGGACTATACATGAAAGAGTGATCTGACGACGTGGGCAAGAGGACAGATCAGCTGGGTGTCTTTGGGTCAAAATCAGAGGAGTCACCATCAAGGAAGTGCTTGTGGTAGGTGTTTGCTATGGAAGACCTGATGTGGAAACAGATAAAATCTTCTTCAAACAACTGAAGACTGGCAGTGGCAGCCTTGGCCGCACTGGTGAGATTATCCTAAGGAATGTGAAGAAGGTGAGTAGCAGAGTAAAACCCCAGACCTTCATAAGAGCAGAGTTCATCTTGCTCAGAGAGCTGTCAGGAGCTATCTCTGAAGTCTGCCTTGGAAGCCAAAGGTGTTCAGGAGCATTGGGAGACACTCAGACAATATTCTCCATGCACAAGAGCAGCCCATCCACCTAAGCAGGCACAGCAAGAACCCAGCCTGGTTAAACAGTGAGATACTGAAAGAGCTCAGATGCAAAAACAAGGAACATGAAAGTGATGAAAAAAAGGAACAGGCTTCCAAAGCAGAATATAGAAATATCACTCAGGCATGCAGAGATGCAGAGGGAAAGGTTAAAGCCCAGCCCTAGCCTGAGCTGGCAAAAGATGTCAAGAATAGCAAGAAAATACATGCTGTATTGTGTGTTAGCAAGCAGGACAAGGAACAAGTAGGTCCACTGTTGAGTGAGGTTGGCCAGTTAATTACAAATGCCAGAGGGAGAACTGAAGATTTTCTTTATGCCTTCTTTGCCTAGATCTTCATGAGGAAGGTCATGCTTCCAAGTCTCTATGGAATCAATGAGGAAGCAAGTAACAAACTGCTGACAGTGGGAAAAGGCTGAGTTAGCTAAGGTATGTGTTGGCTTCTCCCAGTTGCCTTCTTCTTCTTCATGCCCAGAAATAGCTTCTAGGAGAGCCCACTCCATAATTTTTCAAGGTACTCAAGTGAGGGTGACTCATCTGTAATTTCCCAAATCTCTTTTTTTTTCTGCTTTTGTAGATGGGTGTAATATTTGCCCTTTTCCAGTCAGCTGTGACTTCCCCCAGACTCCACGACCTGTCAAAGATGTTGCAGTGTGCCTCTGCAATGATGCTGGCAAGCCCTCCCAGCAGCTTTGGATGCATTCTGCCAAGTCCCATTGACTTGTGTATGTCCCATTTGTACAGCTGGTCTCAGACACTCCTGAGCTCCTTTGCTCTCTTTGGAAACCTTTCCAACAGTTTCCTGTGAAGCTTAAATAGGAGCAATTTCATGTATGGCCATCTGCATATATTGTACAGAAATGTGAGACCACCAATAGAAACATGATGGAACAGACCCGCCAACTTTGATGCACGTAAAAACTGGTGCAACGCCCAGGGATCGGCCAAGTGGTAAGGCAGGCTGAGAAATTAACCAGAAGAGCTGTGGTAATCCTCAGCCAAAACAAAGAAACCATAAATCAACTAGCCAGAAGAAGAAGAAGAAATAAAAAGGCAGTGTTAAAACACATTGACTGGACACTCTGGCATCCTCACCTACCGCAACAGGGTTCCTTAATGTTATGCGGTCATTGCCTTGTTCAAAAGCCAAAGAGAATTGTAATAAAGCATTTTTTCACAAAGTTCATGCTTACAAATGCTACATTTTACAACACAACAGATGTGACAGTCAGCTGGAGGGCCTGAAGGCAAGACTGGAGCAACACTCGATGCAGAGACAACACAATCATCTTGGAGGCCACAACCAACTTGGATGCCTGGCAGAAGGAAAAACCAAGCAACCACACAATCAAAGAGAAAACAACGGGAAACAGGGGTATATGCTGGGGTCTGCCCAGGTGCTGCAGAAGTGAATTCTTCAGTCATGGTAGATTATTTTTACAGGAGCACTGCTGCCTAATGTGCATGTAGGTATCTGATAAAATGAGAGCACTAAATACCTGATCAGCACAAAGACATCTTTCAGCGGGGTTCTGTTTTATGACAGACACAGGGGTGTAATTGCTCAGATACCGTCAACATGATAAAAAGGAGGAAACCTGAATGGACAAGTAGAAATGGCATTTTAGTGGTGCTACTCCCAGGTATGCTGTAAGCCTTGCAGAGTAACTTCCAGTCTCTGTGTGAACATGTAGCAAACTACATAGATTAACAGCCATTACTGTCTACACTGATCTTCAATTCCATATTGTGTTCCATGGGAATAAGAAGGGCTGCTCCAGTGTCCTTGTTTTCCCATGGCTATATGCAGAATTACTCCTGTCCTGCTAGGTTTGAAAGTGGCTGACTTTCTAGAACACCTAGTATATTCACCAAGGATAATTCATGCGATGCCTCAAACTAAAAGACTTGTAAAAATGCATGCTGAGCAGGAGGAAACTTCAGGAATGAGTTGGAATCAGTGCCTAGTTCTCAGCAGTAAAGCATTATCACACCAGGTCTATGAGAGCTCCTATCAGGCTCAGTGCAGGTGCAGAATATGCATTGCAGAATGCACTGTGGAAGGTAAGCACTTCTTGTTAAAACAATTCAATATACAGAAAATATTACAAAAGCCTAACTAGGAATGTGATTATGCTCACATTTTGCTCTTTTTTCTTTTTCCTTAAACAGGCAGAGGCATATAATAATGTATTTCATTTTCCCTCTTTATTCAAATAAAACCTTCACCTTTTCTCAAATAGATATTTCAGATTTTTATTATCATTAATTATGTGTATTACAATAGCAGCCAGAAGCCTCCAAATTAGTGCCCAATGCACAGGTCCCTGTTGTACAAACAGATGCTAAAAACCACTCCCAGCTCCAAGCTGATGACAAATGAAATCATGAGGATAAAGAAGTCCCTTTGGGATCCTTGTCTAAGGAGTCAGGCAGAGACCCAGGGAACATGCAGCATGCTAATGGCTGTGATACTGTTTTTTCACTTTGGAATAGACTCTGGAGGAAGAAAAAGAACTGGGTCTGTTGGTGCATCATGTTTCCCATATGGGACTCATTTCTTCATGCTTGCTGATGATCCTAGTTTCAGTCCTTGCTCAGTAGGAACCTGAAATTCTGCAAGTGAAAGATGTGTCCTCATTGAGGACACACAATAAATTCTCATTACCTCCCTTCAAACCAGGATTTTGAGCCTGCTCTCTGGTGGCATTTACAAACCAAGGGAAGAAAGAAGCTGCAGAAAAAGACAGACCTGGGTAATTTACCCAGAAATGAGGGCAAGAATTCAGTCCTGCCTGCCCTGTAAATGGGGCTGGTTGCATGTTTTCCAGCAGGACTGATGTCTTGCAGAATGCTTTCCAGAAAAAAGCAACTGAAAAAATTAAGATGAAGCGGGAAAATATTTATACCACCTTTCCTGAAGGTGATGGTGGTTCTGCTTCCTTGTCCCTATTGTACCGGTGCCAAGGGGATACAGAACTATTCCAGAAGACACTAGAAAGAGGTTGTAAAAGATCCAGCAGGAAAGACAAAAGAATCCCACAGACAAGAGAGCCTCAGTCACACACCTTCAGAGAGGCAGAGGTAGCTTTGGCCATCACTGAATGGGACACTCTACCTGCCTGTCTGAGTCTAGGCTAGGGTGATCTAGTTTTTTGAAGGCCACAGAGAGGTGGAAGTGAGACTGGCTGCTCATTTGCCCTTTTTGCCAGTCACTCAAGAGAGAGTCTTGCACATTTGTACTGAACTTTACATCCCAGATATATAAACAATGCAGAAGTATTCTCCTGAGAGGTGAAGGTGGCTAAGGCCATCCTTTTGTTTTATGCATGAGAAGCTCTTTGTGACACAGTGATCACCTCATCAGCTTTGTAGGTACTCTTTCCCCACAGAGCAGTACTACTGCAAACAGCAGCTATGCAGTGAACCCCTCAACTTTAAAACCTTCCCGGGAAGAAGCCCTCCCAAGCAGAGACCTTTTCCAACAGGAAAGCCAAAGATACACTAGGTAAGAGACCCCTTTGCTGTCTGGCAGGAAACAGAGCACTTGCCCTCCTGAGGGCCCCAGCTGCAGATGGATGCCTGCAGCACTTACACCTGCAGGAGAATGTCAGAAAATTATCCCTTGTCAGGAAATAATTAAAAATGTTTCTTTTTCTTTTGGGAGTTCCTTGAGACTCTACTCCCTTCATCTTTCTCTCCACAGTGGCTGCTGGAGAAGGCTGCAGGATACTGGACATGAACCAAAGCCAGCTGAGTAGCCAAGATTCTCTTCTAAATACAACTACTATTATTCTTAAATGCCAAACCTTTGGTCCCATTGCTCATCAGCTGTCAGTTCGACAGAGGCTACACTCTGACTGCAGCTCACACAGGCCAAGTTCTGGAAATAGCTTCATGCTACCTAAGTAAATCTTTGCCTATTAATGAAAATAGCAAAGGGAATGACAAAATTGTTTGGGCAGGTAAAAGAACAGGTGTTTGACCCTGACCGAATTCTCCATCTTTGTAACTCCTGGAAACACCCACAGCTGGTTGTCACAGACCCTTTTTCCTTTATCTCTTTCTGCTAGCAGCTTTGTCTTAAATTATAGTGGTGTTATTCCTGCAGCCATGTACCAGGCACACATCACTCTCATCTCCAGAGGTTTTAACTCCTCTGGAGAGGTGCAACAAGGCAGAGGTGAATCAGGGTCACTATAAATGCTCTTTGCTCAAGATTAATCTGATATGCTTTTAAGGCTTATCAGCTGTATTTTGCATGTTATCATCCTCTTGTGGCAGCACTACACACACCTATTTATACCCACAAGTCAATAAGGGGCAGCCCAGGACTTTGGCTCTGGTGCTGATTTGGGACTGGAGTGTCTGCTTCTTTGGGGAAAGATGGAAAGGGATGATGCCACCTGCCACATCACCACAGGGAGGCAAAGGCTGCAGCAGCACCATGGCTTCCTTCCACCTCCAAGACCCAGCAAAATGGGTACAGCTTACTTGCAAAAAAGAAACCCTGAGGCACAGCTCAGGGGCCCCATGAGTCCGGTCCTTGGCCACACTGTCCCCTCTCCAGGAGCATCCTGCCCACCTGGCCAGCAGTGTTCTCCTCCTCACAGAGTCCCCAGGTCGATGGATCTCAGCTCCCTTCTGCCACTTGCCAGGGAGAGGTGGCAGGGAACAGAGGGCAGGCAGGAAGCCCATCTCCCTGTAGGGGAGAGGAGAAAGCCCTGCTGCTGCTTCTGCAGCAGGGGCAGCGTGCCTGGCTTCACGCGCATGCCCATCCTCATCGGCCTCCACCCAGAGCACCACCACCACCACCAACATGTGTGCCATGAGGGTCCTTCCAGCTGTAAAATTTCCCAGGAGACACCAGGGGCAGCAACAGTCTCCCAGTGTGTTGTGACACCCAGGATTTTGGCAGCACGGCAGCAGCCCCACACCCCGTCGGGGGCTGTGTGCCGGCGCCCTGGCCCGCAGCAAGGACACCGTGTCCCCTCAGTTCAACACCTTCTCCGAGAAGTGTCCCAGCTTCCCCTCCTCCTGCACAGGCTGGGAGGCTTGTCCACCGCAGGAAGGGCCCCACTCCTGGGCCAGGGCTCCACCAGGCCACCGTGGCCCCCCGCTCCCCGGGGCCGGGCAGGCGCCCTGCAGCTCCGCACACTTCTCCTTGTAGTGCTGGGCATTGCCGGCGAAGGTCTCGCAGCGGCTGAGGTTCTCCTCCTGCACGGGGCTGCCCACGTTCTCCTCGCTCAGCCCCGAGGAGGCTGCCACCCCCTCCTGAGAGTTCTGGCTAAGGTAGACAACAATGATGTCGCCCTTGAAATTCATTACTTGTCCACTTGAAATAAAGGTGGAGTTACTGTTTCCAGTCACATTTCCTGAGGAAGGACAGGAGAGAAAAGAAGACACACATGATTAATATCTTCCCCTCACAAGGTGGATGCTTAGTGTAGTGAACTTAATCTGCTGTGGTGGCTCTGTTCTTGTTCCATTATTTTTTCCCCCGTGACATGAGGATGCTCCTATAATCAATGCCTTCCACTGGACCTTTTCATTATTTCCATTTTCATCTCCTCAGGACAAAATCTGTCATATGCAAGGAGCATGTCTGGAAGGGTTGGAAACATTTTCCCTCTGAGCTGTGATCTGGGAAGCCAGAGAGAAGGTGACGATCTCGTGTCCCCTGTGCTGTCTGATGCACAAAGCTGTGTCCAATCTGCCTCTGCCTGCATTTGTGAGGAAATGCTAATTATTTCTGATTATGAGATTTATTTTTTTCCTAAAGTCCCAGAAATCACACTGTTAACCAAAGAGGCAATAAACCCCCAGTCAATCCTACCATTTGGGTTAGGTAGCAGGCTTACTGAATAAATACTGAAAGACTTAACATCAGATCACACAGTCACATAGTGTCCAAAAACCACAGAGCTTATACAATTATGTTATATAGTCCAGATCCTCCAGGTATGTACACTCTGGCACCCATCTAGCCTCTGCACGGATTTAGCTGGATATAGACTGATGCCATTGAAGAGACAGACTCTATATTATAGCAACTTAACAGAGTTATGGTTTCAGTCAGTCTGCCTGAGGTTAGAGATTTTTCAGTACAAATGCAATCTTTCTGCTATTCAAGGACTGGGCTGCTGACCTAAGTGACAGCAGGACCAGGTTCTGGGAATTAATAAACTTTCCTCAGAGCAGAAAGAAAGTAACTGAGAACAAACTTCCAACATCAAACTAACAAGCTTGCTGAAGTTTGAAAATGAAATAAACTGAAGAAACCAACAAAAATTTCCTAGCCTGTCAACACCCTTTCTAAGAAATGTTTTTCCTGCTGTGCTTCACTTCATCATTACTTGCACCCGAGACATTCCCATTTTCCTTGCAGATAAACACAGCCCAGCCCAGAGAAATGCTGTTTTTCCAGTGGCCACAGGTGCTGTTTGTACACCAGCACTGGGCACTGGTCTCCAGCTGTGTGGAGTCAGGATCTGTGCCTGCTCAGAGCTGAGTCTGGGCAGCACTCAAGTGTCTCTCCAATAGGCTGCCCCTAAGCAATCTTATTTATTTCACCTAAACCACTGCATGGCTAGCTCTTTGCTTTCTCCCCACGTGCTGTTGATTAACATGAGATGTCCATAAGGGTTTTCTCTGGAGGAGTTTTTCCCTGCTGGGAAAAATTGTGTTTTCCCTGTGTTTGATTCAGTGTGGCTGTTTGCCATGAATAAAAGTCTTGGGCATAATGGCAGTACAAAAATAACTGTTTGTCTTTAAACAGATTCCCTGTCACTTGCAAAAGGTGCTGTGAATAAAGTTACCAGTGCTCAGCACGAGATCAAAAATTTAGAAATATATGTGACAGTGGGAAGGGAAAAAAAAGGCAGATAAACACATTTTTAATGTTTAGCTGAATGTGGCTGGCAAACATGCTGAAACAAAAGGATATTTAAGGCCTGAAAACACAGAAAATGGACACAAGAGCTTCCTACACTGTGCAAGAGAAGTGCTTCCAACCTGAAAATTATAAAGGACACATTCAGAATGAAGGCATTGTTCTCTGCAGTGTTTCAGCCTTTTGATCTCTTCAGACTATTTGATATTAATAACAAAGACAGATTATTTTTTGTGGTAATTGTCCACTAAGAACTGGAACAAGGCAGGCAAATAATTTTCTCTGAGACATTTAATGGCCTCTAGATGGTGAGAACTGTTTGTCACTGCCAAACCAGGCTGGTTTGGGATCTGGAAGTGAAAGGCTTTGCAAAACCAGTCCCAATTATGAGTCAGCTAAGTTTTCCTGCACTCGTGTTACGCTGTAGCCCTGAACAAGATTTGAGGTGGGCCTGAACTGATCCTTCATGTTCTGACTGCCTCCGGGCTTGTGAGAAGAACTTGTGAGCAGCTTTGAAGGACTGCTTGAAGGCTTACCTCCATCTCCTGTGGTGAGCCTTGGAAGGGGCACCTGTCCAGAGGTCCACTTTGGTCCTCTAGGATTGTTTCACAGGAGGCACAGAGTTTACCAGTTCTGTTGTCACTTTGAGTGTTAGTGAACTAAGACCAAAACTTCATGGAATTTACCATGGTCTTTTTCTTCCCATTTTTCACCCGCCCTTTTTTGTACCATTCTGTTTTAGCATAACTGTGTGCAAAGCCTGGTGGCTCCAGTTGCTTTGAAAAGCTTTACAGAAACTTATTTTACATGCACACTTATTCCATCTGGGCATTTCACAATGCCTAGCAAAATGACAGATGCTGATCACCCACACGTGCAGCCCTGGCATGCCTGGGCTGCTTCAGTGCGGAACCTGTGGCTAAGCCCTGTCTCGGTCCTCATGCAACCAGGCCCTGCCAGGAGAGCATGGCCATTCTGTGGGCAGAAAAATTACTCTGCCAACAAGCCAGGTTACCCACAGATAACTAACCCACGCTCTGATACTGCCCACAGCTCTGTCAGTATCTTCCTGTAATCATGCAAAAAGCTGGCAAATTAGGAACCCGGTATCTGTGCTCAGGTTTCACCAGATGGCACTATAGCATGTACATATCCAAAGGCACAGACACAATTAAAATCCCATGTAAAGAGTTGTGCTGCAGATCTAAGATGGCACTTGCTAGCACAGCGCTTATATCCAAGCTCTCCCATTTGCCCTATTGTTCCTTAATATTTTCTCTTTCTCTTTGCATCATATTTAGAAAGAAAAGCAGTACCAAATATAACTTGTCTTTCAGTTGCACCTCAAGAATCCAACAATAACAAAAAAGATAATCTGTGTTCTCTTTACTCCTGCTGCATTTTGTATAGACCAGAGAGTGAAACTGCGTCAAGATTTCAGGAAACTGAAGCCCAGAAAGTCTCTGCTCTTCAGAAGATGAATGCTACACACTTTCAGATTCCCATATGGAATGCATGTTGAGAGAGGAAGGGCCTTCAAGTGTGTTGTTTTGGGGCTTTGGCAGACTGACAAGAATGTCTCTGTAAGAAATTTTAAGGCACGACATGGTTTTAAGGAAGGCCAACAGCTTACAACTGCTGTGGGTATTACAGTAATACTTGGATGTCCCACTCAACACTAAGGTCTCATTATGCTTGGCAGTGCACTGATATAAATAAAAATAGACCATCCAACTTTATGAGATTATAATCTAAAATGACTAATAACATATGACAGGCAGATTGCAGACTTTTGTGCTGAAAAAACGTCTGGGGAAGGAAGGTTGCATTCAGAGAAGACGTGTAACTTCCCTTCTGCTGGTTTTGCTTCAGTGCTTTTCTTCCCTTTCATTTGACAATTTTACTATATTAACTCAATTAATAAATTGGCAGACAATTAGTAAAGTAATCAGTGTTTCAGAGTTGTTTAGGGAACAAAGCATATGTATATGGAGAAACAGTGTCTGTATGAAACCATTTTATGTGAACTCTTATATCCCAGCAAATAAAAACAAAGAGAAAGAGCCATAAGCAGAAAACTGTAGATAATCTCTTAGACCCAGTCACAGCCACCAGCTTACAGCTCCAGCTGGAGTTTCACTGACCACTGTATAAATGTAACTGGACGTAAATCTAATGGCAAAAATATGTGTGCACACTGGTGAATGAAAAGCATCTGCCTGAGCACTATGCATCCCTCCTTAGCTCAACCGCTAGGTCCCTACATTGTGTTCTGCTAACAGAACTGCCTGGCCTCTGCAGTGACAGCCAGAAGGTGGGTTCTGCATTGCTGGTTAGATCAGGGTGGGACAATGGTCCCCTGCTGGGCTCATTCTTCTTGCAGAATTCAATACAAACCAAACAGCCTTACAGTTTCAGAATTTTTTTCGTACTACCTTCAGGGCAATTTAGTGAAAAAGAATAATTTTCTTCTCCTAAATCAGATCCTCTGAATACTACTGAGCTAGCAAAGAGGACAATCCTATACAGCTGCGTATGGGTGAAGCCTAATGGGCTTACCAGATGCTGGAGGGAGGTCTGAAGTGCTGCTGTTTATCCCTGAAGTGCTGCTCTGTGTCCCTGAAGTGCTTCTGTTTGTGTTCTGGTACTTCACATTGGTACTATCTGAAGGTGCATCTTCCATACCAAGATTGTTTGCTAGAGTGCTCTGACCAGCAGAGAAAAAATTCAAACCGCAGGTGCACTGGGCACAGGAACCAGTTTCTGGGGAGGTGGAGATGCTGTCAGCCGCAGCACAACAGGGTTTGTAACACTTTTGGGGAGATTCTCTGTACAAAATGCCACACCTCACACAGATCTTCTCTGAGTCACAGTTTGTTGCAAAATGATCTGTGTCTTTGTTGCCTGTTTCCTTCGGGCAACTGTGGGCATGTTGGCAAGATTTCTGTAGAAGCTGGTCTGTGGCAATGTGTGTGCCATCTGTGTTGGAGGGAGGGTAAAAGCCTGGAGAGACTGATACGTCCTCTGTGCTCCCAATACCTGAAAAGTACTGGTTCAAGCTGTCATTCTCCCCTGCCTCCATTGGTTCTGAAAATGATGACACAGTTTTACTTGCAGTCTGACTTAGTAAAGATAAATAATCAGTGTTATTGAGGTCCTTATCCATGTACTCGTCTTCCGTGGGAACTGGTGGGAATTGGTAATCATCAGTCTCGGTCACTACGGAAAACTCTCCTGCCTCACAAGGCTCTGTGCTGGGGCCCCCATTCCTGCAAGGAGTGTGACCAGAGGTGCAGCATGATTTTCCAGGGACAGGAGAGCCCGAGGGGACCAGGAGACATGTGCCTTCAGCAGTCTGGGGGACAGGAGCATTTGTGATGTTCACAGTAACAAGTGCATCTCTGGGGAGTTCCTGAAAGAAATTAAAAGTAAAAATGTCTTTAACAAATAGATCGATATGGAATTATTTTTTAGACAAAGAAGGAAAAGGCAGATCCTTCCTCTGTGTGTAGCTGCTGAGGTTGAGCAGTGCTGCTATATTTGAGTCTTGATGTGCAATTCTACTCTGCTGTGAAACCATGACTGGTGATGCTGGGCTCAGCAGGTGCTGAGAATGGAATCTGGTGGCCTGGGGAGCAATAACATTCCATCTCGTGAGACAACTATTCCTAGCTTTTTCTTCAAGGCCACTCTAGAAAAGTTAGTAAACCTAGAAGAGTTGCTGGATTCTGCTGTTCCTTAGGGACAATTAGTAAGACCCACTGCTTATTAGGTTTTGGAAACACTTCCCTGTGTCTGAAGGGCTATTGGTCTGTGAAGGCCTTACTGGAGGCTGAATTTTTAATGTCAGCAATGACTGAAGAAAGAACCTGGGTTGATTCAGAAGTTCTGAGACAAGCTAGAAGAAAAGGCAAGCAAGGTTGTATAAACCTGAAAGGTTAGGACAAGAAAATGCAAAGGCCCATAACATCCTGTTGTCACAATAACTGACAAAGTAAAGCTACGTTTTTGGTAGCAGCTCCAAAAAAAAAGGTTGGGAAATACTTCAGGGGTTTTCTTCACTTTGTACAAGTTGTGCTTTAAGGGTGTTTGGGAACTGATACCTTTAATTTCTAGCATCTGTTCAGATCTTCCAGGATAGAAAAGAGTGTAAGTGCTGCCAGCCACTAATTGCTGTTGATTCACTCCTCTGTCCCAGAGGACCTGAGCAGCTGCCAAGACAGGAGGTTGCATGAAGACTTATTAGACAAAAGAGGAACTGCCTGCTTAGAAAGGTGGGTTTTTTTCTATGTTTGGTTTTTCTTTTAAGCTATGAAATTGGAGTCTTTCAACAGCTAAACTCATCACAGCTCCTAGAAGTGGTGGAGGGACATCTGGGACACCTCAGTCCACATCCACAGTGTTAAGCAGGCTGTGCACATGAACTTGAAGCAGTGCTACCATCTGTTTCAAGCATGGAGCTGGTGTTCTTCCAGAGCAAAAGCTCTTATTTTTTTCATATTGGAATGCACAAGTAGGATTTCTTCCTCCCTAGAATTAAGAAGTCAAACAGTTTCTTTAGCTGATGGCTCTGTGTTTAATCTCTTGCATGCCTGGCATTTTTGGCATGACCCAAATCCAAGTTTCTTCCCTGTGAGTACTCTGGTATGTAACAAGGGGCAAACTCAGCTGAAGTTTTTCCTGCACTTAGGATTTAGAAAGGCTCTCTCCCAGGCAGTCTCAGGTGTTCAGCGACCAGTGGGTTCATGATTAACCTTCTCACCATAAATATTAAATAATCACAAGACCTTTATCTCTGTTAAAACTGGCTAAAACCAGAGAGCAGGTTCAGAAGCTATTTGTGAATGGTGATTTCACATGCCTCACATTTACAGAAAACCAGACTGAAAAAGCCAAAGTCGTGAGCAATTTTTGAGGAACTCAAAATTGGTTTTCTAGCCAAAGATCACCATGGAGTCTGCTTCAGAAGGGGTGTCAGGAATGCCAGGAGGAAAACAAAAAACAAAGAGAAAATGCTACCATCTTTGACTTTACCTTTGTTCCTTTTATTTGGCTGCACACTTCATTAGCCCAGTTCTGTAGATCTGCTGTAGGGAAAACAAAAGAGTAGCTGTAACATATAGCAGGCACTTAAGTTAACCACAGACCTAAACACCCACAACCCACAATATCATATTAAATAAAACCAGCAAGCCTGTTTTTACTGCCTGCTCAAGTGTCCCAGCATCGGTCTAGCTGAGGATTCATTGTAACTGGAACAGGGATATATTTCTGTGGAACAAATGTTTCCAAACTCCCAAAATAGACCATGGTTAAACTGTGTTCCACATCAAATGGGGTTTCTTTCCTGGTCATATGTCACACCAAGCTATGACTGGCCCAACAGCGACCTGCTCACAGCAGAAATGCTCTATTTCAAGAGAAGTCACATGGATGGCCCAAAGGCTCTTCCCAGACAGGAGTGAGAAGCCTGGAGAGAAGAGGGTAAACCACTGAAACCACAGGATGGCAGCCTCAAATATAGCATACTCTACTTAATCAGGGTATGCTTAATGGGGAAATTAATTCCAATTTCTTTGGAGTATCTCCCAAAGAAAACCTTTAAGTCCAACATGCTTTAGAGCAACAACTGAAGCAATGAGCAATTCTTGGTTCCTGTTTATAAATTCAGGAGATTTTGAAGGGCTCAAGCCCCATGTACATTTGAAGTTTACGATGGTTTTGCATGGCTGAAGAGAGATGAGCTGTGCAGCCAGTTCCCAGCAATGACTCTGTTGCTCTGATGTTGATTTACCACCAGTACCCACAACAAGCAGGAAGGGCTTCTTCCTGAGCCTGCAATTCTCCAAGGCCAGGTGAGCAGGATTCCCCATGCAAAGGCAATGAGGGGCAAATGCTGCTCTGTCACTGCAGAGCAGCAGGGCAATAAAAAAGCCAAAGAAATTGCATTCCCCCCCTAACCTGCTCTGCATCGCAAGTATTTGGTTTGCAAGAGAGTCACCATTTCCTCCAGCCCATGCCAGAAATTCCAGATTTAGCACAACCCATGTTTAGTGTGGCAGAGGCAGTCTATTTCTAAAACATGGGCTGAAATATACTTTACAAGAAGTGAGTTCTGTCTTCCTTTCCACTGCTCCCAAAACTTTTCATAAATTGCTAGCACTTGGAAAAGGAAATGATGGAAAAAGTTTTCCATGTTTAGGGGAAAAAAATTAAGAACCAACAGAACAATACCTCTGTATGTCCTTCACTAAAGACACCCAGGGCTTAACATAGAATGGAGGAATATGAAGGTATTTATATTCTATAAATAATAAACTCAGTATCCCACTATTATCCAGTATGCCTTTGGCTAGAATTTTTCTATTTTTCTACTTTAACTATTCATATTATTGCCTTCTAGTATTTCTTCAATACCTCATCAGAACTTCAGTCTTCAGCTAAAAACATCATCTCCATCATGTTCTCAAATACACATCAGTCTTGAAGTCCATATTTTAACCTGTCCAGATGCAGGATTTTGGGTGGGAGGGAAAGTAAGGTGAAGAAGACAGGACTTCTGTCTGTCTCTGCTTCCCTTCAGCCAAGGGGTTAGCTGTTCCAGGTGCTGCAGAGCAGCCAGGCTGCTATGAAAGCCCCCAGAACCAGCCCTCCTCCTTCCAACCACACTCATGTCTGCCCTGAGGATGGTCACTCCATGGGTCAAGTGTAGTGCACTGTAAATTACTGCCTGCCTAGAGGAAAGGAATTTTTGGCCTGGCTTTGTGCTAGATAAAGCATATGTATATGGACAGACATAGGGATGGCACAGAACTTCCAGTGTAATTCCTGAGCTTCTTAATCTGTTGGTTACCCATGAAATCAGAGCACACAGAGAGCCACAGTTGTCACACCCATGAATACCATTAGTTATGATGTACCTGTCAGCTTTTTCCCCTTCTTCTTGTAGTATACGATGAAGACGACAATGCCAATTAGTGTCACAAAAAACAAGACGACAATCAACACGTACAAGATCCTGTTTGTTCCTGCAGGGTGTAAAAGAGATAGCGCCATCAACACAGCCTGCACTCAGCAGAGAGACAATCCTTGCTCATTTTACCTGCTCTTCTACAGGAGAGGGTTGTTTTTCCTTTCTATTTGATCTTTAGTTTCTATAATAAGAACAGTAACTCTAGCACTCATGCAGTTCTGTGACAAGCAGCCACACTGATGGTACCTGGTACCAAGACATTTCCATAAAAACCAGAATCTTGGTGTTACAGAGCAATGTTGTCTGGTCAGGCTTCTCTCAATGTTCCCTTGCAAGCTGCCAGCAGGCCACTGGGGTAAGCTTGATCTCACTCAGGGGACAGAGGACACACATTTCATGGAGATACAGGTGGAGAAATTTGTCCTTTATCTCAAGTTATGATGGATCACTGCGTGTCAGGCAAGCAACCTCCTTGGCACCATATCCACACTGAAGAAGGAAATGGACAGTGGGCAAGAAGGGATACCTGAGAGGGATCAGGCTGAGACTGTATCCATTGCTATAAAATAAGCAAGGAGAGGAGCTGCTAGTCTTTATACATGTAATGTGTGTATGGAAAGCACATAAAAATGAACAAGCTGTAAATGTGATGGAGTCATGGGTATAACATGGCTCTAACAGCAATGCTGCCACGCAGTTTAAGTGGGAGGTGTCAAACTCAGCTTAATAGTGGACACAGGGCCTAGATTCACCAAGCCTGAAACAATTTTTAAAGATGGGATTTTCCATCCAAGAACACTGTCTTGGTCTACAGCTGCTTTCCCTAGAGTCACCCACAATGAGAATGGATTTAAGTCAGCCCAAACCTCTAATAATCACTTCCCTCCTCCTCCCTGCTACTTTCCAATCAACAACCCCTATGAGGACACAAACCATCTTCTGATGGCTCAGGCATCTTCCGTTGTTTACAAACTGCATCAGACTTGTCAGTCCCAGGCACAATTTCTTCCATTCCTAGAGCTGTACAACTAAAAAAGAAAGACAAAGAGGCTAGGTTCTCCCAAGGAAGCTTTTTGTGCCTCCTACACTTATGCAGAGCAGTACTTTCTGTTGTAAAACATGACATTTCTCCACCCCTAAGAATCTCAGATACTTTATTTTTGGCTCAGCAGTCCTGTTGTCACTGCTCTCTCTTGTTCTCCTCTAAGGAGAATTCAAGCTTCAGCCTGACAACGCCTTCATCACTGCACAGCCAATGCTGATGCTCCATGTGCTCTACAGGCAGTCTGGACCACCCCACTGAGAAATGCTTTTGCCCAAGCTTCTCCCTGCTTTCTGGCTGGTGTGCTCCATTTACAATACCCAAGGACTTACTTGGTCCAGGATTTACACTCGTCAGTGGATGAAGAGACCTTTGAGAAGTAGCCTCTGGGACATGGTATGCACATTGTGTCCCTGTCTTGTTGCACTGTGTGTAGGAAGGAAAAATGTCATAGATGAGTTTCTGTGGGCTCCTTCCAAGTGAGAGGAAGGTGACTATGCTTCCCATCCTCCCGCTCCACTCTCCTCCCTCAATTCCCCTAAAAGCTTTCATAAAGAGTGGGGTCTTAGGTTGTATTAGGGCAGCAATCACAGCCTCATGTAAGCCCCAGAAAGTCTCACCTGAGCATTTCTCTACGTGATCAAAATGAGAAATGATCAGGAGCCATTTGTGTTATTTATTGAAAAATAATACACAGCTGTTACATCCTTCCCCTTCTATTTATTCCCTCATGATGATGCTGTGCCACAGACAGTGACACTGACTGGTATTGTCACTTCTATGAAGCCACAGTAAACAAAATGCTGCATCAGGATTTGCTAGGCTGGAGAAAAAACAGCAACTCTCCTCCAGACACATGAAGCATTTCTTCCTCCATTTCTCTATTATTTGCTGCTTTTCTGGGGTTCCTTATGCCTGGTGCAGCTGTTCCTAGTGTTCACTCTGAACTTAACTCTCTGTTTTCCACCCACAAAACATCTGCATCTGGTTTTAGATTTAAATTAAATGTCTGTAATAAACCTTTGCACTACTAGCCATGCAAAACAGAATACATGAGCTACCTGAAAAGTGCTAATCAGTTTCAACTTGTTTGTAACATTAAAAAGTGGCAAAGCAAAGTCATTGCACAAAACCAGATTGCAAATCTGACCTCAGGAACAACCCCCAAAAGAGTGCTTCTCTGAATACAGGAGCAACGCATGACCTAGTGACTCACGGTCAGACACCTCAGCAAACATCAGAAATGTACTGGACACCTTGCAACTACTGCCATGTCCATGTGATATCTTGCAGAAGTCACTTGATCCAAGACACTATTTAAACTACGGAGGCAGGAGCCTTCAAAATGTGAATAGTCCAGGGGGATTACATGCAGTAGTAATGACAACTCAGACATGTATCTTCTGTTGTCATCTGAGAGTCTAAAGGACCCTCTCTAATGTCACAACCCACACGATGCTGGCCTCATCCAGCAGGCCTGAGCTGGACATTTCACTTTGTACATCCCCTTTCTGTATCTTACCAGGAGGCTTGACTCCGAGTCCGGGAGCGCACATGGTATTTCTCTGGCAGCAGTCGCAGCCCTCGTTCCAGTGGTAGCCCATCGTACAAGCACACTGCCGCTGGAACGTGCTGTTCCCTGGGTTCACTTCTCTCAAGGCCTTCCCTAAAAGAGAAAGCAGATGAGAGTAAAAATCTCTCTGATAACAAGCTTCAAGTTTCTGAACCTCCCGTTCTACCTACTTGCTTTGCTTGAATGGCAGATGGAAAACCATTCACGTTAGAGGAAATGGTGTCTTTCCGGAAGCAGGGGAGACCCTTGATCAGCGCGGGGCTCCTCACCCACTGCACTTCTAAACAATACATTTCCTTGTGGCTTTTGTAGAAAATAAACACAGCATTTGCAAGGGTGAGACAAACACATTAGGGGAAGTGAATGCAGAGTGTGCTGGGCAAAAGGACAACTTCTAAAATCAGCTCACAGGGGTGAATGGCCCCGGTGAAGATAATCACTATCAGCAGCACTGAGACTGCAGTCATGGTGCTCTGCTGTCTGGGGACCTCCCTCTCTGCCAGGCTCTTCTGCAAGCTCAGCCTTTGCTGCTGGCCACCTGAACACAGCAACTTCCCTAGATCCACTTTCCCATCTCCGTGCTTCACTAATTTGGATTAAAGGGTTCTGCAGTATGAACAGCTCACCTTGATCACATATTTTATGTAGGAAGCATTTATCTTCTTCATTCCAGACATCCATATACTCGTTTGGGCCACACGGCTGGCACACGCTATCAGAAGTAGCAGTGCATCTAGCAGACAAATACTTCCCTGTGATTGAGAAAAGAACAAGTAGGTCACCTGGAAGCTGTAGAGCAGCTGTCTAAGGAGGTTAGAAAAATAAGAGACTGGGTGCTAACACTGTTGTGGACAATCATTTCTTCCTGCACCTTTTTAGTTTGTCAATCTGGTCCCCATCCAGTGTGGCACTGAAACATCTGTGAAGTGGGCAGCCTGGGATCACAAGAATCGAGCTCCTGTCTGTCTCCCGCAGTGGTTAAGTGCTATCCCAACAAAACAGTTGCTGTGGCCTTTGCTGAGGCCAGCAGGACCACTCCTGCCCTAGGAAGGCACTTGAGACCAGGCACCTGCAGGGCACGTGCCAATCCACCAGCAGCCAGGAGAGCTGGCTGCCTCACCCTCAGAGCAGCTGCTAAGGAGCCTCTTAGCCTCACAGCCTGGCAGTGCTCACATACCTGGCTCACACTTCCTGCAGCACCGTCCCAAGTACTCATAGTGTTGCTCGCTCTCACACGGCGGAGTGATTTGTAGTGACAGCTGGAGCAGGGAAGGAAAGAGAGGACATGATGAGAACCAATACACTTGGAGAGCTCCAGACCTACCCAGTCCCAGCGCTGGCAGAGAGAACGAAGATGTTCTGTCTCTATCTCTTGTGGACAGCCAGGTAATAAAACTTACCCAACACTTGTGATTTCAAAGGTGCTTTGTAGACATGCTAAGAGTATGTACTTGATGATGTACACACAGGGACTTTTAATAGAGCCAGGTGACAAATAAATAATCCATCTTGCAATTTGTCATGAACTTTTGGCCTGCTACATAACCTCTTCTTACAGTACTCTTTTATTTAAAATCTACGACTTTAAAACAATTGTAAAGGCAAAAAAAGGCATAGAGATACCTCTGTAGTCTCTTCCACAGAAATTACCTCAGATCAAGACCTGGGAAACTGCCAGTTTTAATGCAGAGCATTAAGCAAACAAGCAAAGTGAATGATTTATATTCCTGAAAAAGAAGAAGTTCCCAGCTTCCCATTGGGATACAAAATGCTCTTGGCTAGTCTCATAAAATACTGGGCTTAAATTTTGCAGCTTTTTATGGCTCCCACTGTGTCCTGCCGAGGTGGTCTCATGGAACTGAGGCAGCCATCCAGAAAGGTGATGCAATTATCCAACAGCTTTTTGTGTCTCAAAAAACCCAAACCAAAACCAACACAAATCTACACAAAGCACCCCCTCTCCCACCTAAAATGGGTACATGACAGGGCATCTGCAAAATGGGCAGCAGAGTTGCCTCTGGCCCTCATGGGCCTTTGCATTCCCTGCCAGCTCTCAGCAGCCTGTGCACACAGTGGTCCCACCCAGAGCCCACGCTTGATGGCATGGCTTGTGCTGGGGATCCTGGCCAGCTGAGCATTGTGCCCAGCCCTTCACTGACCCTGCTTTGGCATCTCAGAGTCCTCAAGGCAAACCCAACACCTCACAGTCGTTGATCTTGAAATTAGATAAGGTGATTCAAAATCAAGCCCATAGCAAGGAATTCTTCACTCTTGGATACGGCCCTGAAAACTGCATTAACTTGGACAAAGCTGCAATAAAGCTTCTTCTGCTGGTTAAAGGGAGCTTTTGCCATCTAATAGCACATGACAACCCTATGCCTGCTGGTGCTGCTTCCCATTCCTCTACTTAGCATTCTCCCCTTGTTTCCTCCAAGTCTTCACATCTTCTCCTCTCTCCTTTTCTAGTTTAAGCAATAGCAACCCCTTAAAATATAGTTTTCCCTAAGCACCTTGCCCTCTTCTAATGCTGGGAAAGGTCTTGTATATTTAAGATGACCAAAAAAGACTGAATTTTTTTTTAGAACACCACCCTCTGGCTTGCAGTTTGAGCCATGGGTTGGTGCATGACTTGTGTTTATCAAAACTGCACTAGCTGTGTCTGGAACAGAAAAAGTAGCACAAGTCAGAGGTCTTGAGTTCTTGTATTTTTGCAGGGTATAAACAACTTACAGCCTTTTTTTTTATCATTACAACAAGCCCGGGTCAAATTAAGAGTCTAGTCTTGTGTTGTCTCATTGTTTCCTTGTCTGTCTCTTTGCACTCATTAGCAGTACCTTTCCTGCGATTAGATAATGCCTTTTTGGAACAAACACTGCATTCCCTGTTTACACAGCACCTCCAAGGAGGGGCACAGGATAACAGGCAGCACTGGTGAGGGAAGAGGCAATCTAGGAAAAGGAAAGTTGGGCCAGCCTGGCAGCTGAACAGCGACACAGCTCAGTGACCCCTATACTTGAAAGAGCTCGTTTTCTGTAACACACTTCAGGCTAAAACACCGAGATGGCCAGCAAAGGGCTGAGGTGATGATGTGGAACCAAGCACAAAGAGTGTCTTGAGCAATTGTTTCTCTACCCAGCCATCCACAAAGGTAACAATCGTGGTGAGACCAAAAGCAGTCTCAGTCACTCGCTTTTTGTTACAGAATATCCTCTTCTTCCTCGTTTGCCCCTGTTTAATAGTTCCTCTTTAGACAAAAAGACTAAAAAATTTACTGAAGTGTCAAACAAGGGCAAAGTCATCCTTTTTGCGGAAGAATATGCAAATCTGCTAAGGAGCATTCAGCTAAAGGGTCTGGAGTAATTTCTGAGAATCACAACTCAGCCTGAGGAAAAGCAGCAGGGCCCTGGAACCAAGGTGAAGGGAGCAGGGTAATTGCTCAGCCACCTGTTGGGCATCATTTTATACCACCAGGCTTTACAACACAGTGAGGGCTACTGTTATGGAATAAGTCACAGCTGCATTAACCTGTGCTCTGTGTCAATAAGCAGCCTCTTCTGTGTCTGTGTCCTTCCCCTTTTCACACAAGCCAAGGCATTCATAAAGCTGCAATACTCCCTCTTTTGATTTATGCCCAATGGTGCAAAGACAAGGCTCTCATGGGGCTAACCCCCAGGTGAAGGTGAGGGATTCTACCCTGGTATGTACTGGTTGGACCTGCCAAGCGTGAAAGCTGGGGCGAGAGTGGACAGGAAGGGAAATCAAAGCAACCTGGAATTTTCTTATGATGGGATCCAAACTTTTTGCTAACACAGCTCTGTTAGACATGAAGCTATCCCATGTTAATCCCTCTGCCAGGCAGAGGGTCTCTCACTGCCACGCAGTGTCTGTCTCAAACTGTACATTAACTTCCTTTGGAGGATGAGAAGTACTTGTGCAGCAAGTGATGACCTGATGCTTCACCATCACCAGCACATTCCTGCCAATGTGTCCTTCTGAGACAGGGAAGTGCAATTCATTTGCAGATGAGGAACTTGTACCAGGAGGCCATCTGGCTTTACAGAGGTGACAGGAAACCAAACCAAGTCTCCCAAGGCCCAAGTCTGCTCCGTTACCCCTGGAACATCCTTCCTCTCCTCGGATGCTGGCCTGTGGGTCAGAGTGATTTGGACACCACCAAGCTCTTATCTAGAGAGAGAAAGTGCCAACTTCCTCTGAAGTGCTTAAATGAGATTACACCCAGCCTGCTCATTCCTTTAATGGTCTCGCTATTGATGAAGCTGCTATTGAATCCCACCACCCTGTGTAAATAAGTGCTTCAGAGAGCTCTAGGTATCCTGTATAAGTTTAATTGGTCATTTTGAAAGTGTGCAAAGCACCCAGATTTGCACCAGCTCCTAAAAAACCAGGAAGCTTTCCCATTTGATCAATATTACTTCAGAACAAGTGTACCTGACAGGGGAAGAAGCCAGGGAGAAAAAGACAAACCTCCTCCAGGCTTGGTAGATCCAGTTTGGTAAAGCACACCAACACATGCTTACCTTTAAGCACATGATTACCACAATAGACTTCTGTGGAAAAACAGGCATGCTTACATCAAGGTTTGCAGAAAGACTGTGTTTTGGTGTTGAGCTGCAGGGAGACTTTTCAGCTTTGAGTTTTTTCTTGCTTATTTGTTGAAAAGGATACTAAGCGAGAGTGTGCTTGTGCTTTTAGGGTTGGAGAACATCAACGACAGCACTACAAAGCAACACTGTGTTACTCACACCTTAAAAAAACACACACACAGGTGCTTCTGAAGGGGAGAACCAGCAGCATTCAGACTCCTGTCCTCAGGCTTAACGAAATATTTATTCTTTGTGCCCTTGAGCAATCAGAGGGCAGCAGAAGCTGTGTGTCATGGATGCTAAAACTATTCTTCTTGCTCTTCACATTTCAGAAAAGATAGAGTTGCATGGGCCTCTTTCCTTGAAAAGAAAAAATCTGGAAGAACAAGGTCGGGGGTTTCCACAATCTTTTTCCCGTGACACTTTTGAACAGGAACCTGAGGCCTCAATGAGGATTGCTCATTTGCAATAATCTCAGTTTTGCAAAAATTGAGATGTAAAGAGACACGTCAAGGGATAACTGTCTTTTAAGATGACACCTTCTTGACCAGTGTAGTTGTTTCTGGAGAGTATTCAAGTCATCTGTCATCATTTCACTGAGCAAAGCACATTTTTTTCTCCATTTATTATTACAGCATCAAAGTACCTATGGGAAAGACAACTTTGGTCTGTCCTGCCTTGCCAGGACCACACCACTTCTTCTTTATACTTTGGAGCCCAGGTTTATTTAAGCCACTTGCTTTTGAGGTCCTTAGACTTGCCTGCTACAAAACTGAAAAAAATCTGTGGATTTGGGGCTTATTAGCCTTTATCAACAGGAGTGAGATCTGAGCATTTTCCTGAACTGAAGTAGCCCGTGCAAGCACAGTTGAGGGCCTCTGCAGTCATCTGCTGCTGCTTCTTCAAATATGAGCCACTGCCTCTCCCCTCAGAGGTACCAGCTGTGCCCACAGCCTTCCAGCCTCCTACTTGTTTTGGGTCAGCAGTACAGTTAACCAGAACCCAGATTTCTTCAGCCCATTGTCAGTTTCAGAGGCTTGCCTAAAAAATTATCTAAGAGTGAAAACAGAATCTGGTTCTCAATGGGTGCTGCTGTGGCTGGTGCTCCCAGGCACTCTGTTGAGGCACATAATAGTAACAACTCTGGAAAATTTTACAGCTGTGGGTGTACAAGGGGAAAGAGGAGTCCTGTGTTAAAAACTTAATCATAATCACGTTGCATGCAACAGTTCCTTCATGGACAGCCTTCACTGTTGATAAAAATTAAATCAAAGCAGTACCCAAGTCACAGCTTTGCAATTCCAGTTATTTGCTTGCAGGCCTGTAATTCATCACAAAAATCTTAGATTGTGAATGAAATGCTTTTGGTGATGTCAACTTTCCAGTGACCAGTAAACCACATCACAGAACTACCACCACCGGTAAAATAGAGCCGGGAAATGGCAACAGCTAAACTAAATATTATTTCACTTTTAAAAATAGGTCCTTAAAACCCTGCTACAGCCTGAATGCCTCAAGAGGCCAGAAAGAGCGTAAGGGATAAAATCAATAATGAAGAGGTGAAGAGAAAACCGTAACGTGCGGCCAGGACTTAGGCAAATGGTGGCAGAAGTTCTGTCCTGCCTATTCCCCTTGTCCCTCTGTTCCAGCGTGCAGCCAAAAGCAAACACCTGAGCAACTGGTGCTGCTCCACCAGTGGGAAGGAGCATTCCTCAATCTCAAACCCACCAGAGCTATTTCTGGCCAGCAGCTACGCAAAGGAGAAGTGCCACACTGACGGCTCTCACGGCGGGGTGGGGGCAGGCAGACAGGAACCTCAGGTATATCAGATAGATCAGAGGGGAGACAATGGGGGTGAGAGACAGCAGGGCTGAAACAGGGACTGACTGAAGCTGTGAATCAGCCAGCCTGCTTCCACGGACTTGCCATCATGTGCACAACATTTGTCATTCAGAGACAAAGTCATCTCCACACCGCAGCCAGAGGGGCACACTTACATTTTCACTGCCTGGGCAGTCAGCAGTGCCTGCACATTGCCTGCACTTTGCTGCAAAACCTCATGCTTTAACCTGCGTGCACCCACAGCGGCAGCAATTCAAAGACTAACAGCTACTAGGTAGAATACTCTGAAGGTGAATCAGAGACTGAGAACCCCAACACTAACCAAACAAAAATATTTAACAAAAAGGCTTGACAGCAAAACCAACAGTCCATAACAAGCAGAAATAAAGGCTGCAGAATAATGGCATTATCAAAGCTAATACCTAGGTGTGCTTGTGGTAAGGCCTGCAGAGGCAAATCTCTTCTAGATTGAACAGGTGCGAGAGCAGTGCTCCAAAGGAAAGTTTAGTAGCCTTCCCACTCCAGGTACTGTCTCAATGACTCATCATGAGTAACTCTACACCCTACACCCATTCATGCTTAATTTAAAAAAAATTTAGAAAACCCAAAACAGTTAAGGTACAATGATTTAGGGGGAGCACGCTCCTCTTGCATTTTTGTTCAGCAGATCATTTTTCTATGCTTCATCAGATGAATTTTAATGAAGAAATGACCATGACAGATTTCTTGGGCTGGATGCCAGATTAGGTGTCCAATGTGGACTTTCTGTGCTTAAAAATCTGTATATTTAGGTACCCTTTCCTTCCAGCACACCCTCAGAGTGGAACATAACATGGTAATCTCTTACTATGTGCGGCAAAATCCCAAAATCCTAGCTGAGCTGCTGGGCAGAATGAGAAAGCCTGTAGTAGAAGAGAGCTTTCACCACCTGATGCTCTGTTCTGGCTTCCTTCTCCTGGATTTTAGCATTGTCCATGGAACAACTGCTGAGTACTCTGCAGGCAGGAACATGAAGGGCAGGGGTGGGGCTGCAGCCCTTGCTGGGGATGATGGCTGTCTGGGGGGATGCATGTAACACCCACAGACTATTCTGCTTCCGTGCGAGTTAGAGGGGGGGCTGCATAACTGTATCTGCACCTTCTCTGTTGTGAAGGAATTGCTGCCTTTATTAAAGAGCTCAGGACTGGGCTGAGGATTGATTAATTCACTCTTTAGGTGTCAGTCACAAGGAACCAGCTCTGCCGGTGGCTGCGGCCAGTAATGTCTATGGAAATATTCCTCCCTGATTGGAAGAGGCCCTGGCTGCTTTCCATAAGCAGGCTGTTTTACAACATGTGGTATTGCAGGGGAGAGCTTTTCTTCCTGTGAGATCAGATTCAAGGAACCATCTCATCCTTGCTACCAAACAATGCAAAGTTACTGGAGCATATGTTGCTCCTAAGGCAAAACTCTTTGCTGTGGCAAAATAATGCACTCAAAATAGATTTTCTTGTGTGCTACATAAGCAATTTTAGGACTTCATATGAACCTAGCTGCGCATTTTTCCCTATCTGTATTTCTGCATTCCAGATTAATGGGTTGCCTAACAAAACTTCACAGTATTTTTATTTCCATACAAGATTCTTTTCTTTTCCCTCCCCTTTGACCACTGACTAAATATATTCTGTGTCCATCTGCAGTCACAAATGTTGTTCTTTGCCATTCTTGAACAGACCCTATATACTTCTTTTTCTTTTGGAGTAGCCACAAAGTGGTGAGGGTGAATGACCTCATTTTTTCCCCCCCTCCTTGGCTAATTGGCTCTTGCAGGGTGGATTAAACCGGACAGCTTGGCTCTTTTACCAAAACACAGCCTTTTCTGGTCTCTTTTATCTAGATTTTAAGAAGGGAGGCAGCCAGAGGGTTCTGCAGAGGCCGAGAAGCAACCCTGGGTCTCAGCTCTCTCTCAGGCTCTCTCTGCCTGCCCACTATGCTGCCATTCCCTGCCAGAGCCCCTCCTCCAGCCACTCCTTTGGGAATGCTGCAGGGAGGCAGCACAAACACATCTGGCCAAGTGGTGTGGGGAATGTGCCTCTGCTGTGGGGATGCTGCAGGGGTCCTGGGCAGAAGAAGATCCAGAGAACAAGGGTGAAGGCTGGATGCTGCAGCCTACACCGTGGCATTCAGCCAGGGCAATGTATCCACTCCCTTCCTGGGCCTGCGTGGGCAGACCTCCCTGTGACTTTGGTGAGAAACAGATGGGGTGCTATCCCAAGGTGATTAATGACTCTGGCTTCGTTTGCAGCCATGACATCCTGGGCACTGCACAAACACCAAAGAAAGCCATGCCTAGAGAGCTCACACCCTGAGAAGGCAAACAAAAGAGGCAACCATCAGAAGCCCTGCACAAAGCAGCTGAGGCGGCTATACAGGTATGAGACACAAACCAGGATGTCCTGGAGTGCCAGGGTGATGTCAGCATTGCTCCTGCTGTGCAGTGCTGAGCCCTCCAGAAGGCACCCCATCACAAATATGATAGCACAGTGCAGTGACACACAGACAGGGAGAAATCAGAAAACCTGCCTTCCCAAGTGCCAAAGCATCACACCAAGTCCTGCTCCCACAGGGCAGGCACAACAGCAGGCTGCCCTGAGTGCCAGCACAGCTGGATTCCCACCTGCAGCCACACTGTGACTTCCAGACATTGCTGCTTGTGGAGTTTTTCTTCTACTACATGAACTTTGGACCATTTTCAAAGAGTAAGTCATAAAAAGGGGCAAGTTCTTGCAGGCAGGCTATTGTGTCGCACAGACCAAGGCCTACTCAAGTCCAGAGTGCAACCTGGTTAAACATCACTTAATTTTTATCTTGCATTTATAACACACAAATATTTGCCTTTGTGTTCTCCATCAGCAATAATGAGCCATTCTCAGAGCAGCTGCTTCTCCATGCAAGCAACGCCAGCCAAGGCATCCTTAAAAACAGGGGTGTGTGACTGCAGCAGCAGAAGCCAGTGCTGCCTTGCAAGCTGAGTTTCCAGCAAGTTTCCAGCAAGCTGAGTTTCCAGTTTCCTATGGAAAGGAAGGGGACAGTCTATGCAAGGAGCAGAGCTGCAGCTGACGACATGATGAACCAGTTATCTCTATTTCCCTCTTCCCTCCTGCATAAGCTCAACCAGCTTCCAAAGCAACCATCTCCTCCAAGTGTCCCACAGCCTTGGCTGCAGAGCAGCCCCTTGCAGCACGGGGCACAGATGGAGGGAGATGTGAATTCTGTGGTAACAGCATGTGCTGGCAGGAACCCTCCTGGCTCTGGTCACCACAAAGACTTCCTGCAGACCAGGTCATACAGAGAGGAAGTGGGCAGGGAGAAGCAGGAGGCATTGCCTTGAAGCAAGCATTGCCTTTTCCTTTTCCTTGCATCTGTGCATGTACCTACTACAGGAGAGCCTCTCGCCACTTGAACTCCAAGGACAGATGGATAAGCTTAGCAAAGTGACTCAAGTATGATTCCTCTAAATAGTGTCAAGGATGTGTTAAATAGTGTTAAGTGATGCTGGAGGGCATCACTTTGAGGTTTCCATGATTTACTGTGTAGTAGTTACACACTCATCCCTTTTACTATCTGTAAAATGGTTCTTGCCCAGCTGTCAAGTTACATCCCACTTTTCTGAGCTTGAGAGTTATAGACAGTAATGGGCAGTAGAAACAAAAAAAGATCCTTAGGGATGCAGTTAATCTCTCTGCTTGACCTGTTTCTTTCGGGTTTTTTCTCCTTCTGGCACAGTATGAAGAAAGCCCTGTGACCTAGATGACATCGGTCAGTACCCTTGAGATGTCTGATAAGCTTTGAATTCTACAAATTTGTGAAACGTGCAAAAGGTTTGTTTTGGTCCTGTTGGTGGGAAAGAAGAAATTACATCAGACAGATGATGCTTAACATGAAAAGAGAAGTGGGACAGATCTCTTAAATTGTGGTTTGATGTAGTTTTACATACATTATATTCCGTTGATATGAGGTGCTGTAAGATTTTTCACATATTCTGGGGGAAACTGCAAAACAATGGAAGGCTTGCCAGTGTTCCTCATGGGAACCATTGCTGCAAGGGAATTTTTACAAATGCATTAATTGAATTACAGTAGCTTTGAAGCCCATGCTGTTAATGGTAGAACATATCCAGGAGTTTAGATATTGTAGAAGTTTTGCTCTACTGAATGATTTCTTTGCCCTGATCAGAGCAGGAATAATGGACCAGGAGAGCCCATGGTAACACAGTACAGTCACTGCTATGCTCTTTTTTCCCCTCTCTCATCACACAGACTGTGCATTTTAGGAAGTTAGAGAAAAATCTATATTTTGGCCAAAATTTTTCTACACTGCGAAGAATTCCAAATGCTTGCAATGAGCAAATGCTATCTATGAAGTAGATGTTACAGAGTAGTGGAAGGACATATTCCGTGCCACACAAGGGGAGATGAATCTGTGGTGCAACTGATTTACTGCACATTTGCAAATGCACATTCTCAGAGACTTTGACTCCCATCTGATAGCAGCACTGATACTCTTTGCTGGTGTTAATCAAGGAAAGGGATGTGACTACTCTGTGCAAAGAAGCTGAGCAGATCATGCCACAGAGAGCAAAATACCTCTGACAAGTGCCCAAAACAAATCACTTGGAAAGATCATCTGTGGCTGAAGCACAAGATAAGTAGGGCTGAGCTCTGTTCCCAGAAGCTCTGCTCCATGCTTGGTGTGTGACCTAGAGCAAGTCACGAATTCTCTGTTCCCATTTCCTCTTTGGTGAAAATGATGACAATGATCATGTCTAATCTCAGCAGAATTAGGAGTGAGTATGCAATAACTTATATTTCTGAATGCTTCTCATTCTTTGCAGGAAATACATTGCAAATATAACTATTTGAGCACTATTCCACCCTATTAACTGGTCTAAACTAACACAAATGCACTAGAAAAACCTCAACCCTCCCACTCGTATTCTCACATTTGTTCCATCAGAAAGCAACTCTCTTCTAAGAAACCACTGCTCAAATCAGTTAAAGGAGAAACTGAAAGGCTCTTCCAGAGCAGCACCGCTCTAAGCTTGCCTTTCACATTCTTGTAGATTCTGCTCACTCTTGAAGGCAGAATTATTAAATTAATGGGCTCTTTGACAAATTATGTTTTATCCTTATCTTTACGCTGCAGCTTTCCCAGAGCTTCCTACAGTTTTGTGCTGCTACTTGTCCAAAGCAATGGCAATGCAAAGTTGCACCCTGTACAAACACAGACTCAGAATTAAGCACGTGTTGGAGGCAGTGGAAAGACTTTACACATCAGCCCAAAATAAATACAAGTTCCTTGTTCTGTGTCCTGTGAAAGGCTATGAATCAAGAGGTGAGAAATGATGAGGAGCTCTGGCTCCTACATCACGGTACCTGAAACATGCCGGGACCTATACCATGGAAATCTGAATTTCCAAGGTTCGGTCAAAAGCTGAGCCAGTTCCAGGCAATGAGGATATTCCAAAGGGAAAAACTGCACTAAACCCAAATGGCTCCAGAAGGAAGCAGGCATGTAATGGTTAGTGACCTGAAGTAAAGGCACGAAGAGCATTGAGGTCTGCTCTTCCTGCTGCACCGATGAGTCCTGAGCACCAGGGCAGGAAAAAAGAGAGACACAGAGGATACTGAGGGACGGGGAAAACCCTCTGAAAGCTGTGATGTAAAAGTCACTTTTGAAATTTGCAGGCTAATTCACATACATATGGAGGACACCTGGAAAGCAGCGATTTGAGAGAAGCCTGAGAGTGAGGGTGGACAAAATGAAACGTATGTTTTAGAGGGGAAAAAAAGGCCTGTGTGGTTTTAAGCAACATATTTAGGACCAGGAATCCAAAGGAATGGCTCTCAGGACGGTGCGGTCAGACATGAAATTGTAAGCTGTAGACAACAGAGGGTTTTCTGTTTTGGTTTGGGTTTTTATCTCTTTTTTCTTGAAGCTGCACCTTGCTTTCAGGGAACCCAGCCATGGCCTGGTTACATCCCCATGTTGAGGGAAGCACTCTAAGTTACATAACTTATCAAGAATAATGACACACAGAAAAATACCAGAAGTTCTGATGAAATAAATACAAATGGTAGCGAGGCTGCCAAACATGGATTAATGAAGGAAATAAAGTCTAAATAAAGGGTAGCATGGTATTTGCAAATCCTGCCCGTCTAGAAGGGTCTAAACAACCACAAGGGAGAAGGATAATTTTTAAGCTGTATAATTAGAAAGAGCAAAACAAGCTTCTGCCGATGTACACTGCTGGAGGAAACGCCATGTACGCCACTGAAAAGGCTGAGAGGAGCTGGCTGTAGAAAATGGTCTTTCCGACAGCAGGGGAAGACCAGCCGCGATCCCAAGTGAACCACGCTGACCGGCAGCCACCTGGCACCGCACAGAGCTGCGACCGGAGCACGCTGTGTTTGCAAACAACCGCAGGGCCAAAGCTCGCTCAGATCTTCCCCCGTCGGAGGAAAGGGCTGCCCTTTGGGGCAGCTGACCCGGCTCCGGGCTTGGTTCCCGGCTCTGCCATGAGCACACAGCAACCCCCGGGCGAGTCAGGCGGCCGCCCACTCGCGGACCGGGGGTCACAGGGCCGTCCCACGTCCCGGGGCCGCGCGGGGGCTGCCAGCATTGGGATGGCGGGATGGCCAGAGCCTGAGGGGACTCATCCCGCTGGGGAAGCTGGAAAGCTGAACCTGGGCTGCCAAAACCCCGCGTCCCATGCCTGAGGGACAAGTGTGCCCACGCTCGCTCGAATAAATCTGTTCGGTAGGGTGGAGTCTGCCTTATTTTTACTCTACATGCAAATTATATCCCTCAACAACCTCACTGCAAATATTTTCTGGTTTCTCACACCCTGCCCTGGGCAGAAGCAGGCTGTTTTCCCCTGGCTTCCCTTTGCAACTTTGGGTTTGGACTACTTTGATTTTACAGAAGCGAGAGAAACTTATGAGTTGCTGGGATAAAAACAAAACCAAAACCCAAACCAGCAGAGCGGGGGGCAAGGCAGGCGAAGCTGTTCTGCGGGATGCCGCGGGCTCCGACATCGCCGATCGCCCCGAGCAGCGGGACAAGCAAACCAACCCCGCGGGCGGGATGCGACACCCACCTCCCCCTCCGCCGGCTCCCAGCCTTACCTGCTTGCCAGCGGCAGCGAGGCACAGGAGAAGGAGCCAGCAGCCTGACGGGACGGGCATGTCTGGGTGCGCGTCTCTGCCTCCTCCCGTGGCTCCTTTTCCTGCCACCGAAGGGAAACTAGATCCTTCCAGCCAAGCCCCCGCGCCCCGGCAGCGCAGCGAGGCGCATTTGAGCTGACTACTTCTCTTTCTTCCTTTCCTTCCTCTCAGCTACACGAGGGGAGAAGAGAGAAGAAAAAAAAAAAAAGTGCCTGGCTGTAGTTCCCACAGCATTTCCTCAGCCTTGACATGCAGGGCCTTTTTTTTTTTTTTTCCCCTCGCTTCTTGTCCCTCCCTTTCCTTTCTCCACCCCTTTTTACAAGAAATTTAGTCACCATGCCCACGTCCCTCCTCCGGCCGGTGGGGATTGCATTCCCGGTCAGTCCTTCTTGGCAGGGCCGTGCGTCCACCTGCCCCCGCCTCTGAGCCCTCCCGTTCCAGCCCCCAGCCCCTTTCCCCGCTGTCATCTCCCCGGGAATTGCTGCCTTCTCCTCACGCCCCCGGGTATCACCCGTCACTGTCAGAAGACATCTTGGGCTTCAGCCTGCCTCCCACCTCGCCCCCCATGCGCCCTGGGTCTGCCCCCAGGCCTGAGGAGAGCCCCTGTCCCGTCCCTTCCCGTGCCCTGTTCCTTCTCGGTGCCCGTGCAACATGTGGGTGCCAGCCTCGGCCTTCTGGCACAGCTCGAGGTCCCCCTCCCTTCCCCCTCCACGAACTTTAGCTGATGTCGGGAGCTGGCGGACGGGATTGCTGCCAAGAGGGGAAGAAAAGCGGAAGATGTGCTTTGGGAGCTCTCCCAAACCACTCCAGGCCCTGCACGGGGCCAGTCCCTGCGACCTGACTCGGAACGCTGCTCGGTGGCCTCCTGACCCCCGAAAGGGCCCGCACCGCCCTGCCTGCGGCAGCCGCCCTGCCCGGGGGCGAGGGGCTGCAGCTGGGGGCGTGCCCGGAACGGCCGCGATGTCCCTGCCCTCACAGAGGGTCAGGAATCCTCTGTGGTGTCGCAGGACAGGGCCCGGCTGTTTACACAGGCTGAGGATCCAGGGGAGCTGACCGCGGGGACACAAAACCTGCCCTATGCTCACATGCTGAGAAATGAGCTTGGGAGCACGTTTCTGACTTAGGCAAAGAAGGAAGTTGTTCTTTCACTTATGTATTTAGATTTAACCCTTGACCTGGAAAAAAACGTAGAGTTTTCTCTATGTTTTCAAATAAATAAATGAATTCAAACACAAAAGATGAAGAGAATATTAAAAACTGATCCTTCCTCAGTGGTGCTGTTGTCTGCTTTCTGCTCAGAGGAATGATACACTCAGGACAGAAACAGCTGTTGAGCTTTTCCCATCAAGTGGAGGGCTTGCCTCTACAGCAACATGAAGCTATGACCTTCACCCCTAGATAGTTTCCAGGCACCATAAAGCCTTTTTAATCTCCCTAGAGTTGCTTGACCCCCCCCCCCCCAATGTCCTCAGCAAGCGTTGGGCCCTGCCTGATCTTTGCTCAAGCAGGTCCTGCTTGAGGCCCTTGTGCTCCTGCAGGTCCTGGCCTTGTTCTCTGACACCACAGGGCTGTTTGGGCACTGGTGGCCCCTAGGTGAGTTTGATGCTCCACAGTGGGCTGTGGCTCAAAGCAACACTGCATGACATGCCTAGCTTAGGGCCAGCTGCTGCTCCTGATGCCCTCACTCTTCTGGAGGTGACTGGGCAAGGATCATGCTGATGGGTTTCAGCAAGCCATCGAGCTTGCAAGTGCATGTCAGAGCCCTGTCACCCTGCTTGAGGAGTCAGGGACTCACCACACTTGGGCTGCAAAGGCCGGAACAGAACTGATTTGGGAGTGAGGAGTAGGAGGGATGGCCACAGCAGCCAGCTTGCCTGGTAGGGAACAAATGCAAAGCAGACTTCTCAGAGGCTTTGCAAGGTAAGGTGTGACATGTGCAAAGGTGTGTGCCCAGCTGCTGGCAGCAGTGCTAGTCCTGGTTCGTCCTGGAGGGAGCCCACTGAGAGGGAGGGACAGCACTGGGGTGAGATCCTTCTGCTGGAGCCTCATTCACCCATTGCTGAAAACATGCAGTTCTGTGCCAGCCAGGATGTTTTAAAATGTTTGTGTTTATGGTACAAGGAAATGTTTCTTTTTAAACAGAACAGTCTGTTAAGTCTCTTCCCCTTTTCACATTTAGCACAACACCAAGGCTATAGGCTGTGTTTATTTACCAGCTGCTCATTCTAACCAGAGATTTACAAGAGCAAACTCACACTCTCACTAGCAGTTAGATGTGTTATCAGCTTGCTTCGAAGGTGTCAAGTGAAGACTTTGAAGGCATCGAGTAAAGCCAAGCCCTGCAGCTCAGAGGAGCTCCAGAGCAGTCGGTATTGCACATCAGCTCAATTACTTTTGCATTCTCACCCCTGATCCTGCCTGAAGTATTTCTTGTTTGGGCTGAAATTCTCTCATTTTCTACCACTATGTGAAAACAGCCTCTTTTTGAAAGCTCAGACATTTTCCTCCAAGTTAAATTTTATGTTTCTGAGCCAAAACCCGCAGAAGCCACTACTGGTGCTTTACAGTCTTAATTATGGATTGCAGTAGATTGTTAGAAACTAAAATGTGAATGCTATAAAATATGAACTGGGGAATGTGTAACACTGTCAATAATCTCACACTTATCACATATATCATTCTATGTAGCACAGATAAAACCTAAACATTTATACCAAAACTGGTTTGTCCGCCTGTTCTAGAATTTTTTTTTTCTCTTACAGAATATTATTTTGTCAGCTACCTTTGCAAAGCACCTGTTCTGAATAAAACCCAAATGCTTGAAATATTAAGGTTTCAAACTTAACGATGACATTCAGGTGCTTCTTGTTTCTGTTCACTGCTGTGGCACACAAGCATAAACTGGACTAGCCTTTGGGAAGCTCTTATGAAAGAGGAGAGATGGAAAACCCTGTGCAGCCTTATTGGTGTGACAGAATGAAAATAATACCTTGGATAATTCCAGGATCCCTTCTTTGGTGATGCCTGCCATGGAAAACAAACCGTGAGCCTGGCTGACCACTTAGCAGGGCTGCGGTCAGTATGGATCTCTTCTTGCTTCCTTCCTAGAGAGAGAAAAGTGGGTATTACCTGCTAAATATGATTCTAAAAGTTGCTATCTACATCAAAACTGCAAGTTTTGTAGCTGTGGGAAAATTAAACCCCTTCAGCATCAGTGTAAAAACTCCTCGATAAATGGCAGCTCAGTCCCAGCCAATGCCTGAATTTGTCTTTCATCTTCCCAAAACTTTCAACCCAAAAAGCAAAGGCCGGGAATGGTTTGGTGGATACACCAGGGCATCTGAGCAGCACCTGTGTGCCCATGTTTATGTCCCCAGCTGCTCTTTCACTTTATCCATGCCACTGAACTCCCCTTAACCTGCACATGGACACCAACACCTTGTGATGCCCCCTTTTCCAGGGAGGGAGAACCAGGACGCTCTGTGTTAAATCTTCAAGGTCTTCAAAGTGACATGATGGAAACTTGGGTAGAGAAACAACACTGAAAGGCAGATGGTTGCACCCTGGGAGACCTTTTCTCATGTGCAGGAAGGCTTTGAAGGCATTCCCTTGCCTCTTGCATGCTGCTGAGGATAGAGGATGAGCTGAAGGGTTTTGATCAATCACAGTCAATGGTTTTCTTTCAGTATGTGTCACAAAGGTTATCTGAGGTTTCAGTCTGTGGACTAAATACAGGCTGTGTAAATATGAGCACCTGCCTCTCAGCAGGTGAGCAAGAAAGGCAGTGCAGTGCCAAGTCAGAGCTCTAGGAAAGATCCCTTTAAATCAGGGGGATGCTCTGTGGGGCAGGTGGGTCGCAGTGCAGCTTCTGGAGTACCAGCAATCCATGCAGAGAGTCTGCTGTAGGACCAGGGAGAAAGGCTCCTTTCAGCTGCCTCATCACCCACTGCAGGGAGGGAGCCCTACTGTATAACCCAGCATGTGGAGCTTTCTATACTTGGAGAAAAAAGGTAGAAAAATATTTTAGCACAGAAGGCTCTACTTTTATTTGAGAACTCTAGCTATTAAAATAAAGAAATTAAAAAAATAAAATCTATTTACAAAAAACTCCAACCCATACACAAAGTCATGTCATCAACTTGAAACTCTTTTCTTCCTGTGAAAGGCAAGTTTCCATAGCATTCTTTTGCCCAGTCTCCTTGAAATTTTCAAACACACAAATATTTCCCATGACAGAGCAACTATATTAAAGCTCCTTAGTCACACTGGTGTGGTTTACACAACACACCTTTTACAATCCCACAAAAATGTACCACTGCTAAATGCCTGTCTGAAAACCTCAAGTCCGCAGCATTCAAAAGAAAAATGCTCCCAACCACCCGCCGCTAGTACGTCAGATATTTGAAGTACGTGCAAGCAGACACTGAGCTGATAGGTTATCACCAGCCACTGTGGCAACAGCTATGCCTGCATACTCCAGGGAGGAAATACAAAGTCATGGTGAATTTTTAACTTTGATGTTTATAAGATACCTGTTGACCTTCAAGACTTGAGTCATATATTCATCCTTGGGACGAGAGCAATACTGGCATGGCCTGGGGAGTTTGCTCTGCCCAGGATATTCCTCAAGCCCTGGAGATGAGTCTTTAAGGCTGGCAAACACCTACCCGCAGGGGGACTGAGACCATAACCCCTTGGCAACACCCCATTACCAGCTCCCCAGAGCCACCCTGCCATTTTATCTAACAGCACACTTAATGATCCCAAACTCCTTTGAAAACTCACCTGATTGAGATAATTCATACTTAGATCAATGGAGTGCATTCATCTGTCAGCAAGGGATCAAACCTACATGGGTCCTTGTTGCCTATTAAATATTGCAGCTGCTTCTTCCCCATCATCACTTCCCCTTGCTTTGCAGCATAGTTAAAGGGAAGGTGCAAATGCCTTTCAGAACAACCCACATGATCCTACAAGGCACATGCTCTGCTACAGCTGCTGTCACTTCAGCAGGACTCCACTATACTGCCTCCATCTCCTAAAGAGGCCTCTCAGGTGTTACGGAATGGGGAAAAAACTCTGTAAAAAGTGCAGGGCAAGGAGCAGCAGCATAAGGCCACAGTCACAGTAGTTTTGGGAATGGAAATATTCAAATACACAGCAAAGTCCTATTGGCAAACAGTATTTAAATGGTAGGAAAAACAGCCCTCTGCTTCTGTGGGATGGTGAAGTCAAGAGGGTGCAGACCAGCCTGACATGGGGTGACTGAGGGAGGCAGTAGTGAGCACAGGCAATCCCAGTGCTGGAAAGGAACCAGATTGACCACTGCCGTAGTGTTGCCCCTTGACACCAAGTGGTAAGTCACTGTTTCAAGTCACTCACTTCTGCAGTAGAACTGCTCATACTCAGAAGTTTCTGGGAAATGGAAATCTTCAGCCTAAGGAAGTCTTTCACCAGACTGGAAGTGTGATGGACGTTCAAGTTCAGCATGCAGTGCAGATGCCTCCAGAGACAGAGGCTGTTTGCCACTGACTTGCTTGTTACGAACTCTGTAAGCAGAATCCTCTTTTCCTACAGCTTATCTGTATGGATGAAAACTGGCCAGCATTAAATCTAAGGAAACCTTAAAACAGCTTCTAAGCAAAACCTTAGAAACAGCTTCTCTGGAAAAATGATTACTCATTCATGGTCATTCATTTGAATTAGTTAACACATGATATATCAGTGTACACTGCTGAAATCCAGGACCTGAATAGCTTTATTTAACAACCATGCTCTTCTGGGCCTTTGTTGACCAATTTCATAGTCTAAACCAAATTACTATGGATCTGAATGTATTTACTAGAAACATTATCCAAATGCACTCAGAAAACCAGTGAGCCGGTTTCCTTGAAATCTTGTTGCCTTCATTCCTGTTATTCATCAGCACTTACATTTGATGCAGGAACTTCTGTGTTTCCACCTCAGATCAGTGGCATGCCAATCATTTTGCTGCATCAACATTTCAGTGACCTTCTGCTCCATGAACCTGTGCTGGTACTTCATGGTTTACTTAAATATCATACTCAGTAAGTTCCAAATGGGAAATTACTTAAAACATTTGGAATGCACTATACTCACCTTCATAAATGCACTAAAACATAGAGCCACTGAGTCCTGGAACACAGAAATGCCATTAACAGTGTCACAACAGAGAGAGTAGAAATATCCCACAAATCTACTTTTCTGCAGAATCTTTTTGAATAATCTTATCATCCCCTACGTAGCAATGAATTCCCACAATATATTACAAAAACTCCTCTTTGTCTTCACAACAGATTTTTTCATGGATAGTTTTTAATCTTTAAATCCATCAGCTTCCTCACCTTTTGTAGCCTCAAATACATTCAAACACTGCTTTTAGTTCCCCTAACCAGAATATACTTTCATGTACAGTAATAGCAGGATTGTTTTTCTTCTTGGTGCAGTAGGGGAGTAGGAAGAGACTAACAGAAGACTGAGCAGCTTTTCTTGTGGAACTCCCTTTATTCACCTTACTTAGAAGATATGAAAAGAACAATTTGCCTAATTTAGAGTTCTAGAAAGGAATCTTCCAGAACCAAATATAGGCATAATACCAATTAGCTTTATGCTTGATCTGCAGAGAACATATATTGAGGCAGCCAGGTACCTTCAGCCCACTAATCACTTTTGTTTAAGAACACAAGAGCCAATATTTTACATAAAGATACAAAGATTTTATCTGAAACTTCACTAGGGGCAGCATGAGACCTTTGACATTTAAAGCTAACAAGTGGGAGATGTTCAGGCAATGCCAATGAAGCAAACATTCAGGTTTTTTACAGAATCCTTACTCAGGCAGAGCCATAAGCAATTAAAGACAACCCTTAGGGGACAAACTGCTTTCTTTTAACAGAACATTTTGTCCCAAAAGGTTCACTTATTTTGAATAGTAACAGGAAAGGTGGGGGAAGGTTAATTTAAAATATTCTGGTAATTCTCATTAAATTAAATGGGTCTCTTTTATTTTTCCAGTCCTAAATGTTACAGTGACAGAGTTAGGAGGAATAACCAGAAAAACCCAAATATCACCAATCCCCCCCCACAGAACAACCTCTTGCAATCTTGAAAGTCTGTTCATATTTGAAAACTAATATACACTGAAAAACTCCTGCAACCAACATATACTAACAGAGACCTGAAATTTAGGAGGCAAAACTCCTGAAGACAACCTGCATTGGAAGTTTGCTGCCTACACAGTAATTTTCTCACCTCGGTAGTTACTGTGCTGGTCTTCCTGTGATCCTCACTCAAATTCCTACAACTAGTGGGAAGTAGAACTGTGAGTAGCAAAAGCTACACTTTTCAAGGGGCTGGAGAGACTAGACCCATTAGCCTATGGGGGTAAAGAGGCTACATTTAATACTAACAAACTAAAGATTCTCATTTCACTTTCTCCAAAGTTAAGTTGCTGTCACAGTTTTTAGGCTCGTGCAAATTTTCAAGTTTTCTAAACAGTGAATAAAATTCAGTGTAGGTGAGCAGCCACTCTCACAGGCAGCTGCCCTGCTTTAGAAAGTGGCAACTTAACCATGGCCCTGTTATTTCAGTCTCATGACTATAAAGTTATCTCTGGCACTGCAATTGCTTGAGAAGTCAGAAAAGAGATGGAGAAGAAAAATCCAAAATACAGCCGTGGCACAGGAGACGTAGGAGGAGACCCTGAATGAAAATGGCTGTAAAGTCACAGGTCTGGGAGCCAAGGAAATTGAGCAAGTTCAGTCTACTACCTGCTATGTAAAAAGAGTTTAGGCTAAAACAATTTCTGTGCATTAAATGTCTCTCCTGTAACAGCTCTGTTGATGTGATTATCTTTTTCAGAGAAGAGCAGAAGTAACAAGACAAAGCAGGTATACAAAACTTTTTATTGACAACAGAACAATAGAGAGGAACGTCACCACTTCCCATTCCTCAGGAATGTCTCCATTTCACAGTCAGTCTGCTAAAAGCATACTTCATGGCAACGAGCAACACGAAGGCATGGAGCTGTGTAACCTCCAGAGAGATGTTCCATCAGTGCAGCGCGAGGGGACCGACGGCGCGCACGGGAGCAGCAGGCCCTGTCACAACACAGCCGTGGCAGGAACAGCGAACGCAGAGCCGACAGGCACAGACATGAAGCAGGCAGAAACCTCAAGTTATCTCTATTATCTCCATCTAAGGGTGATACCCAACCTGTTATTCCATCCATATTCTGTTTCAGGGGGGAATACTTTATTCCCTCACTCTTTTTTGCTTTCCCTGTCCTCAAAGACGTCCATACTTCCAGCTGAATGGTACCGTGTCAGAGAACACCTGAGCTTTTATACTTTGCTACCTCATACCAGTTCATGCATGCACTTGAGTTTACTTTCAGAAGATTACATTGACATAAAGAGGGGGGAAAAAAAGTGCTGTATAAGAAGAAAAGGATTTAGTTGTTAATGCTTCCTTGCTAACAAAAATATTTGGTAGTTGAATATAATCCCTGTAATGTCATTTTCAAAAAGTATGTAGGCAGTCTACTTAACATTTTAAAGAAACAGCACATCAAACTCAGCATAATTTCAAACACTCCAAAATTAAATTCAATCTAAACAACAAAATATCTTTAGTTTTCACAGTCCACAGAACTGCACACTCAGTGCAAGATGAAAGCTGTCTCTCTCCTGCATAAGGTTTCCTCTGCCTGCAGAACTGTACTGGGGACCCTGTGAAGTAGCTTACACGTTTATAAACATTTATTCATTTATCATGTTTTTCCTTTACTTAAAGGATGTGCCTGTGGATGTGTAGACTTGTAAAGTGCTTTAAAATAAAACAAAAACCCCTACAAAAGAAAAAACTCTCAAAAAACCACAGAGATGTGAGAATTTTATCTGAAGGACTTTGTACAGCATTTACAATGTCGGCATAAAGCATGTGAAACATGAGCATTCCCTGCAGACTGATGCAGTGCAAGCAGTCTCACACATTAGATACTGCAATTCCTCTGGATTCAAGATGCACAATACTTACAAAAACAACCCTAGAAGCACAGACAAATGCTGGTGGCTCTTCCTCTTCTTTTTAGAAACATAATTAAAAAATCTGCATTACTCTCTCATAATTTAAATACATAAGTAATCTCCACTTTTATTACTTCATGACAATTACTTCAAATTTACATTATTTTAAGTACCGTCAGAATAGCTCCATGTATAATACAGATATTTGCTGATATCCTGTCAGAAAATAAAAAAAACCAAAACCTTCCACTATATAAAAAAAATATGCTGGAAAGACAAGAACACAGAACAGGGACTTGGTACGGACTATGATTTCAGTTTTATATCAACCACAGTTAACCCAAAATTAACAGATACACAGCGATATTCAAAAGCAGTGCAAATATCTTTGGAGTTTAGAATAAAATTATACTACAAGAACATAAGACAGAAGAAATTAAAAGGCAAGTACTTCAAGTACAGGAACCAGTCTCTGTGAGGTCCACCTTAGTGTTAAGCTGGGAGTTCCTTTTCCCATCTTACTTCTTCCTCTGGAACACATTAGCCAACATTGCACCTGATGTAGTCAGCTGGCCCATTTTGTTCAAAAACTTGGTCTTTGTATCTTCACTTACCAGGCTCGCTGCAATTGACATCGAGCTAGGAAAGGAAAACATTTAGTGGCATGAGACTACAAATTAAAAAGAACATTATGCTGTTATTTATTAAGCAACTAAATTGTCTTTGTGTTTCATAGGTTTCAACAAAAAAGACCAGTCTGTGAAGAAAAATTGAAAACCCATAACTACCTAGTCCATATATATACTGTTAAATTTATTATAATGTGTTCACAGTGCCTGTGAAAACAGTAAAATATTTTTGTGCACTAATTTTTAGTACCTTTGGATGTCACCACATCAGCATTTGCTACCTACTGGGGAATTGCTATAGTGACAAATACCTCTCTGAAAGACTGACTGCCTTTGCCTTCTCACCAGAAATGTCAATTCTTGTGTTTATTTAGTGTAAGTTCACCAGTATCAGTTCAGACACAAAACTTTCTAACACAAGTAACCTGCCTCCAACAGTGACATTAGCAGATGTGTAGAGATGAGCAAAAGCAAGGTAAGTACAAAACAGTGATCTCTCTCCTTAATTTTCAACTCTTGATTTTCCAACTACTTTCACCTGAGCAGAGTTAAAAACTGCTGAGGATTGTCAACCTAGTAACTCTCAATAAATCTTTATTTTATATTACTTAATCAGCTTTCCTTTGATTTCCTTATAAATTTCTTGCAAACCCCACCCTGAGCCTGACTGGGTCAGCCCCTTGCTGGGTAAGGAGCTGCTTCTTCTGGTTCTTGTGAATGTGGCTCCTGTTACCTGTGCTTGGAAGTTCCTAATTGAGACATACTACATAGGACAATGGAGAGTTCATAGGTTTCCCACAAACTGGACTGAGCAATCCAATCAATGCTGAAGCTACAGGATGCTAAGTTTTGAATAATACATTAAGAAATTGTCCCTACTATGTTAAATTAACAGATTTTTTTAAATTAACAACATATCAGCGAGCTCAACTTCAGATATATATAAACTGTTTAGCACAGTATGAGTCATCTGTCTCAAGACAGAGCAAATGTACATAGCAGGAATATTAACAAATATTCCATACTTCCTATATTTCTAGTCAAAATGGCAAGTGTTTATCAACATTGGACAAGGACAATTTTAGAAAACATTACCAAATAAATTCTCCCTTGTGAACTCAGTGTGGACTCTGCATTTCAAAATTATAGCTAAGACCACAAAATCTGTCTTACAGGCAAAGGCCAGATTCCAGGAACTGACTTTTCAGTCTGAAAAGTTATAAACAGTTCTGTTAGACACACTTGCATCAAGGACATAAAACTGAAGTTAACTCTGAATTGTTTCAACAAAACTTGAATAATTTCTTCAAAGGTAGAAGGGATACACGCAGTTCTTTCTCCCATTTCACAGCACAGAAAAACGGTGCTTAGTAATAATGATTTCTGGATCTTTTTAAAGTACCATAAAAATAAAACAGAAGCTTCTCACTAAAGCTGTATTGAGGATTTACAAATAGTTTAATTATAAACTTTTAAAGTAAAATATTTATTTCAGGCACTATCACGTAGCCAGACATCTTTGGCTTGATTAAACATCTCCAGTCAACTAATGAATCACATATTTCCAGCTGATAAAACTCAGCTGGGAAATTACTGCTACAGTAAGATGAATGCCTTATGCAATTTCCTTTGAATTCATGATAAAGCAAGGGCATATAAAGTATATAAGTAACAGTTTGCACTCACTATCAGCTAGTTAAGGACAAGAAGCTATCTCAGACCATGAGGTATCCTAGAATTGGGTGTAGCTATGAAAACGTATTTGGGAAATACTGTACATTCCAAGCATTAGCAGCATTAAGAAAATAAAAGCGCTCACTTCGGAAAAGAAAGCCTAGCAACTGGTGACAAACCTGTAGTTCTAAACAAACTATGCTTTCATTAGTCTAATGATCCTGGATAAGATTGAGGAAAACAAGGAGGTATTCTATTGGTTCTTGAAACAGTTTGGGGCATACCAGCCATCTGATGTCAAAAATTAAACAGTAACAACTACAGAGTCTACAAGTTCATGTTTTCTAATACTGTTACTGTAAACAGAAACATAATCCACGGCATCCTGCATACTTAACAGTTTAAATATCCAAAATAAATAGCCTCCAAAGTGCTTCCATTACTATGCAAAGTGAATATTTAAACATAGAAAAAATTAATATGAAATGAAATAATTTGAGTCTCACATCTTTAAAAAGTAATCAAAGAACCCAACAAAGCAATAGTATATCTTGTTTAAAACAATCCATTATTTAAAAAGCAAAACAAAACCCAACCCACAAATAAAAATAATGTGTAAATATCAAATTTTTCCTGGTGTCCAGATGAATCAGATGCCACACAGAGTTCTGCCTGTTTTATGGGGAAGCTCTAGGGCAAAATAAACATTCCTAATGGGCATTTTATAGCAATCAGTTTCTAATATAAGTTGTTACCCATGATTAAAATACCTTGTTAATTGCTAAACAAAATATTTAACAAAAGTGGCTAATATTTAAAAACGCAGAGTTTCATCTTCTGAAAAAACAATTTCTTTGATCTTGTATTATTTGACCAAGTTTTCTAACAGCAAGGGGAAAAGACAGGATAAGAACATCAAAAGATTGCTTTTGCACCTATTTTGATTTCTGTGCCTGCACTGCCGTGCTGTTAACAAACCCCAGTAATTTATATCCCAGTTGTATTTAAATCCTTTGTCAAAAATGTATTTGTCATTGAAATTAGGAACTGAAATCAGCAAGCACTTAGCAAGAAAACAGATATTTACGTATATGAAAAGGTCATTTCTTCAGTGGTAAAATATTTCTTGTTAATTTTGTACAGTACAAGACTACAACCATAGCCTGACGTTGAATAAGAAAGGGGAAGGCTAATTAAAGAACAAAGGAACAGATTGCAAAGACTTATCCTTTTCATATCTCAGTTTTCAGCAGTTGCATTCATAAAGAAAATACATTAGATGATGTATGAGGTTTGCATTTATTTATTTCTGCAATGGCTTAACAGGACTGACTGTCATTTCAAAGTATTTGCTACTAATAAAGCCTGAAGTATTTTACTTGGCGCCTGAGAGACTGACCCTTTTTCTATTTTACACTTCTTCTGTTGAGTTCTTGTACACCTTTCTTATTTTAATCATTCTCAGACTACGAGTTGCTTCCAGCTCACTATGGGTGAGCTCTTTCAAGAAGTAAATTCTATCCGCTTTTTACAGATAAGGAAACATTACATGAACAAGCTTCAGTAATTGTCTCAATTCTCATGACAAAGCATTGGGATTGAGAACAGATTCTCTTTTCAGATACCTTCTCACACACTTCCTTGGCAGCACTGCTAAGGATTTGTTAAGTTGTATAATAATCCACAAGAATTTACCTGCTGGCATGCCATTCCAGTCAATAAGCAGGCAAAAGAGCACATACAACTCATCATAATGACACTGAGCATTCCAAATTTCCACATCCAAGGTGGGTCTGTTGGCTACTTTTGTAATCAGGAAGTGCACACAAATGACACCATCTCTACAGGTGATGAAAATGGATGCATGAACACTGTGTGTCTGCTGCCTCCCTGAAGAGCTGGGTTTACTCTGTGTTTGTGGAAAGGTTGTTTTACCAAAGTGCAACACAGGTGGCCTTTTCCCAAAGTCAGCTTACTGCCTAACCAGTACACTCACACAGGGGTCAGTTTATACAATGGGAAACTGTTCTTGTGTGCCCCAGTCCTGTGCAAACTGGGACAGCAGCCTGAAGGAAGCCCTTCCCAGGACCAGAACAATTCCCTCAGCCTGCAGGTTGCCACCCCCATGGGTGGCAAAGTGTCTGCTACATATATTGCTCTAAGCACTTAGGCCAGGCACTCCCTGATTTCTCAAATTCAGGACAGAAATTTAAACTCAGCTTTAAATGAATAAAAAAATTAAGAACCAAGAAAATCATTCCTATAAAAGCAATTGTTGTCTCATGTTTTACACTGGAGACAGAAACAATCACTGTATTAAGGTTTCCAAAATCTGTTTTGAAACACAGCACATGTCAGTGCAGGATTTCAGGTCACAAACCTTGGACAACATGATGGAATACACTCTGCAGAACACTTCTCTGGAGGCACATAGAAAAAGGGAAGTGGAAGTCTTACCCTTGTGGTTCTTGGACGGTCTTGTTTTCCACTTTCTGTTCACATTCTTTTATCATGGAGCTCAAAATAACCTAAGACACATAAGGAAGAGAGATACATGACATTTGACATTTTTCCTTTTACATTAACACTTCTTATGAAATCTTCTCTGCAAATAATTCTGACATTAGCAGAACTAATGTCAGAATTAAAACTAATGTTTAAAACATTTTCCTGTTTTTTTTTTTCAAGTGCCTTTGAGTTCCAGTTATCTGATAATGCCTTGTGGTTAGAAACAACAAAAACGTTCAAAATAACTTAAGGAAGAAAACGTTTTCCAAATAGTTACAGAAGTTCAGGACTCTGTCCTTTTGCCCCAGGCTTTTAAAAACAGCACTAAAACAAATGTACATCTGTGACATGCTATATCTTCATGAACATTATGCAGAAAGAAAAAGCAAGGAAAGAAAAAAGTGTGATGGTATCCTAGGACAATATCTTAATGAAAGAAGTGCTAAAATCAACTTGATACCATTCCACTGGTGTCTTCCAGAGTTCCTATGACTCATGGCTTTTTCCTTTTATTAAGCAAGTACAGTGTTAAAAAGGTTTCTGCAGAATATTTAAGTCTGAAGACACTTCCACACTGACATTTTTACACTTATCCAAAAATAAGGACATGATTCCCAATAGCAGGCTTTAAAACAAAATCATACAGTTAATTCATGGGACAGGTAAATATCTCCCTGCCCTGTTCACAACAGTACTGTTTCAGCACATTTAGACGAAAGTGTTTTGTCTTAGGTTGCAAATGCAAGATGTGGTTGGGGGTGTGTATTCTATTGCCATCTGTTAGAGGTGGGACAGTTATCTTCTGTTATTTGGGCAGTTTTTCTTTATCTCTTCCACAACCCATCCTCCCTCCAGGAGATATCTTCTGTTGTTGGGTCACTGAATCTCACTGCATATCTGATAAAATTACATCAACCCAGCGTGAGATGCTCCGCCCAAGGGGAGGAGCCAAGCATTCCTTCCTGGATATAATCTGAGCTTTGGAACACCATAGGCAGCCTTTTTCCCTTTCCCAGAGGAAGAGCAGGCTCATCTACACCACCCCTGGACCTTCAGAGGAAAACTACACCCTTCTACAGGATCATTGCTGCAACAGAACCCCATCTGCCACTCCAGGAGGACTGCAGCCACCATTTATTGGGACTGCTACCAACACCCTGACCAACAGCGTGTCAGGTCATATTCTGACTCTGTCAGTGTTGTTTTGTATTACTGCATTTTTATTTTTACTTTTCCTAATAAAGAACTGTTATTTTTACTCCCATATCTTTGCCTGAGAGCCCCTTAATTTTCAAATTTATAACAATTTGGAGGGAGGGGGTTTACATTTTCCATTTCAAGAGAGGCTCCTGCCTTCCTTAGCAGACACCTGTCTTTTCAAACCAAGACATGTTTTGCAACACTTAGGCAAAAAAGTTAGAATGCAAAGTATGAAACTATAATATGTACATATACACACATATATAGACACACTGCATAAATGGAAACTTCCTCTGCCACAGCTCAGAAGAAGGTTAAGTACTTTTTTGAGACTCTAAACTTAAAATCTCAAAGCTACAAGCAATTAAAATTAGTATTGCCTCACCAAACCTGAATATATACAACAAAGGAAAAATACTATTTTCAATCTCTAAAATACTGATCAGTCACTAGTGGTTACCACCAACTGATAACTATTTTTAAATGTTTTTGCATAAATTAAAATGCTGGTTTCTGTCAAGTCTGCAGCACAACCATTAATTACACTGATAAGATGTGGTCTGGTCTGCAGACGTGTGCCACTGCTCACTCTATGTTTCCACAAGTATTACTTCAGCATTTGAATCATTTTAGGTAGCAGGTGTTACACACCCTTGAGTGTTTCAGAGAGTGGCATTCAAACAGGACAACAACTCTTCCTACTACATTTTCTGTCCTCCATTGGCATAAAATGTTATACAAATACAGAATGCTTAAGAGAACAGAGGTACAAGAGAAATATATTCAGAATTTTTTTCTGTATCAAAAAAGACGTGAAATTTTCAAGCACAGCCGCCATAATTTTTGTTACTTATAATTTCCACCTGTGCACTGGAGCTTTCCTACATTTTCATACATCTGAATCCAGATGTTCCAAATATCAACAATATGAAGCTTTGACCAAAGAGGAGAATAATTCATCAAGGACCCAGGATCATTTCAATAAGAGGATGGCTGTGCCATCCATTGCACAGCTCTTTCTGGGAAGGCTGTGTAATTCTTGGATGAAGTGGAGCAATTCTTTCCTCTTCTGCAGATTAATGTCTAAATTTCTACATTATGGCTTTGCACATACTGCTCAGACCTATTCCCTTGGGTTCTCCTTGTTTGGTCATAGGACTGATTATGAAATCACATCTCCTTAAAGAGAAATATTTTAGAGTACTAACTCTATATTTAGAGACACTTAAGAGACTTAACATGCTGAAGTCTTATAAACAGTACTGCAGTATATGGACTAAATGTTTTTACGAAGTACTGACTCACTATCATGCAACTCAAATCCACTTACTTTGAAAACCCATAGAAGGTAAGTGGAAAATGAGGAAGAAGGGACTTGACATTGAACTAGAGATGCTGGTAAAGTATCTGAATGTCTGCACAAGGTGAAATGTTTCCTTTAAAGATGAGAAAGTCTGACCTAAATGTCCAACTTGCACTTTTATTTATATGAAAGAAAGGAAAACAAGTATGAGGTATGAGTGGTAAGTGCTGCCAGACAGGACCACACAAGCCAATTCCACAATGTTACCCTTCCAAGATGAGCATAAACTCTGTACTGACGTTAAAGCCATTAGAGCTAAGGCTCTGTGATTTAGAAAATGTATGTGTGTTTGTCAAGTGATACGCCATTTGAATAATGAATAACACCATAGAGGCCAAAATAGTAAAAAAAGGCTTAATTCTGTTTATGCAAATGTCTAATTATTTGAGACAGTAAATGACATTAATTTCAGAAAACAAGATTTTCAGATAGAAGGCTTCCAAGACACACTAGAACTCACTGGGTCTCAGAAGCCTCTATCATGATGCCTACAAACATCCCATTCAAGTGGGAAGCTGATCAAGCCCTAGATATCCATTCCTACAAAAAAAAGGGATAAAAATTGCAAAGCCTGTAGTGAGTTTTCCAACCCACTGGAGCAGGAGTAAATACTTTTAATTTTATATTGCTCTCTGGCTAAAAAGCCAAAGCAGGTGGCATCATGACTCAAGTCACTTAAGCACAGTAATGCAGAATGTGGTAATGGGGAATTGAGAGCGGTCTTTACCTACTGATTTATTTTAAATCCTATTCCAGTCCTCAATTCCTTCTCTGACTACAAGATTCAAACTCAATCAACTTCCTTGTTGTAATTCAGGGTATCTTTTGAACTGACTATGCCTTTAAACCTTAGAAGTTACATTAACTAAAAAAATGAAGTATTTGATCAGTTCTCCCATGGGTGAAAGAAAATGAAACTTTTGCCTAACTGGATATATTGTAGCCATTGATTTTAGTGCATCCTTGGTTTGACTAAAATAAAGATGGTAAAAACATTTCCTTTTTCTTCAGTCTAGGAAGATCTATGTTTCCACATGCATTTCTGATGGTTGAGTATTTGTCTGCAGAGATTCTCAGCTTAGAAATATATTTTACCAGATTTTACTGGTTTTGAAATCATGTGACCTATTCTTTATCAAAAAAACCTCCTCAATGTCATGTTTTGAAACCACTTATGAGCAGCTCTCCTTAACTTCTGGTTTTAAATGCCATCACATTTCAACTTCTGCCACCTACATCTCATACTCAGTAAACATAATTTACTGCTCACCTCATGCTCTGGAGAGAGATGTTCCATGTCGGTTCGTAAACACTTCAGTCCTGGTAAAAAGTGATTGACCATTAAATCCTCTGAAATAACTAAAACCCAGGTTGTTAAGGTATTATAAGGATTGTCTTTTGAAATTACACTTTTTTTTCTGTCTTCTGATAATGTTGCTTTATGGAACACAAGGGCAGCAGCAAAACTAAGAAAACGGAACAGCATTTGACACTTCACAGCTAATAAAAAGGAAAAAAGATCTTGAACGTATTTAACATCATGTATTTCATACACCCATATAATCCTTTTAAGATTTTTTTCTTGATTTATTAGTTAAGATCAAGAGTTTTGTTTTTGTAGCTTTGTTTTTTGAAGTATCTATCAGTTCCACTGTATGGGGTCTGGCTGAGCTGGAGCTCATTTTCTACACAGCAGCCCTCAGTGCTGAGCTTGCACTGGTACCTAGAAATTTTGGTGTTGGTACCACACCAGTGCGCAGGCTACTGCTGAGCAGCGTTGGCACAATATCAGTACTCTCTCTAAACATTCCCCCCCATCAGTAGGCTGGGGGAGGGCACACAGCCTGGACAGCTGACCCAAACTGACCAGAGGGATGTTCCACACCATATGATGCCCATTCAGATATAAAAATTAAGAGAAGGTGGGGTGGGGCAGGAGACCATTTGTTATTGTGATGTTTGTGTCTCAGAGCGGCTGCTGCACATGCTGAAGCCCTGCTTCCTGGAAAGTAAGTGGATATTGCTTGCTAATGGAAAGGGAGAAAAAAATCTTCTGTTTTGCTTTGCTTCCATACATAGCTTACGCTTTATTAAACTGCTGTTATTTTGACATAAGTTTTTCCTCCATCTGATTTTCTCCCCCACCCTCACCCATCCTGCTGAGGAGGGGAAGGAGAGAGGCTTGGGGGGCACCTGGTGTGCTGCTAATCTGTGATATTCACCATCTTGGAAAACCTCCTCCTTATGTTGAATAGATCATATTTTATATCAAAGATCCAAAAACAAACTTAGTTATTTCTCTAATATTAAACTTCTCTCACCACCAGAGAACTAACAGCTAGACTTCCCCTGAAAAAAGGATACAGCAACAGGAAAGAGCACTGTAGGACTCAAACAGGTGGGTAGCGATATCCAATCTCTTCGAATCAACAGACTGCTGGTTGTTGACCAAGGCTAACTTGTGCAAGTGTGGAATAACAACTGGAAAAGTAAATACAGCAATAAGTATTTGAAACTGCTTTCCACAGACTTGTTTAGCATTAAACAGGTGCTATGTGGCAACTGCAGGCATTTGAAACTTCACACATCAGCATGGAATAAGAACTGCAAACAATTGCTTTTGATGTGATTGCCCTTGCACATTTAATGGATTGATTCAAACTTGAAATAAAAATCTGTGGTAGCACCACCTAAAATAAAAAAGTACCTTGGAGTACCTCTGAAATAATAACAGTTTACAGAAAAGAAAGAAAAACCCCATCAATGTAACCAGCATACCTATTAGCTTTTGGACAGAGAGAAGACTACATCTTCCCATGGATGCAACTTACATTCGTCTCTAAATCTGGGCTCGGCATTAGGTCCAACTCTTCCAAACGTTTTTATAATTTCTGTATGTAAAGAATGTTGGTCTTGATACTGAGGGTCCTCCAGGAAAGATGCCAGCTGCATTTTTACTCTCTCCAGAAGCTTAAATATTCCCAGAGAAATAGAAAGAACACAAAAGAATCAAGATGCTAGAAATTGTTATGAGCAGTTCAGAGTATGTTTACAGTTTTCTGTATTTCAGATGACAGATCTTGAACTTTCTTCTAATTTACAGATCTTTTCTAAGAGGATGTTTCAAACTCTTCAATGCACCTCTATGTTTTAAAGACTGTTACCAGGGTTTTAATCTGATCTCATTTTTTCATCTGTTTTTTAACAACACACAGGTGCTCCCATATACTTGATTTTTCCTCCTGAGATTTCCTTAAGTCTGATACTCCCTTAAGTCTGATACTTCCCTCTTACTTAATAACTAATAACTACAGAGTTTTCCTGTTTAATTAGAAACCAATTAATAGCATTTTTTGTAATGTATCTCAGTTAATAGGTTGAATTTTTTTTTGCAGAGGACAGAGATGCAAAAGTAACTATCATAAAATCAATGGAATTAAAAAGATTCCCTCAACTAAAGGCTAGAAAACCAAAAATGAGATAGGTATTTTATTTGGATTCAAACTTGAAAAAAGTAACATTTTATGATACATTTTGGAAGGTGCTATCACCTCTGTACTCTAAAGCTTATCATAACTAGTGCAATAGATACAGTAATTTCTGTGTGGTAACAAAACAATATTCTTCCCAACTGATTATAGGCATGCATTCCAAGCTGCAAAATTCTAACTTTTCCATCGTCCAAGTACGTGTGAGTCATCACTGACTTGACTCACATTACTCACATTTCCTCAAACACATTCTTTTAGAATATGTTGAAATTACGGGAAGAATGCAAGCTCTGCAAAAAGCTGCAAGGCCTTACAGAAGAAATTTGATTGCACAGCTGTTACATGAAACAAAATCCAGTTTTCTACTGTTTGCAGCAGAATCCTAACTGTCTTCAAAATTCTTATTTATTACCATAGTAGCATCATTTAAAAAATGATGAGGAATTGCATCTCTGCATTATCTTCAAGGAATATTTTGCTAATGTCATTATGTCTTTCAGTGCCATCTTGGACTAAATCAAGGGCTAAACAAGCAGATATGACTGGAGCAACAAGAGTCTTTTGCTCTTCTAAAGTATTTGGGAGCCAAGCAGGATACCCTAAAGCACCTAAAAAAATACAATATACAGAAGTACAATATGTGGATGTTTTTAGTCACTCTTTTAAAATAGAACTATTATTTTTTGGAAATAATGGAATTAGATTTCACAACTGTACTGGAGAAGGTTTTAAAGAAACATTTTGAGCATGGGATTTCCCATCTTCTAGCACACGCCTCCCCTCTACTTATCTGTCTCTGTTTGTTTATGTTTGGTTGAGATTTAGAAGGAAATGTTTTTATTAGTTACAAGGGTTGGTTTGTTTAGAGAGGAAAAAAAAAAGGCCATTGCAAAACCCAAAAGCACTTTGGAAGAGAATATGACAAAGAAAGAAAGAAAGAAAGAATTTATGACTTGCCCTTTCTTTTATTCTGTATTTATTAAAAAAAAATCATCCTCTTCTTATGCTACAAAAACACAGGTGACAACAGGTGTCTTACCTCTCTCTGAGTAACAGTTTCCATGATGGTCCCAAAAGCAGGGATTGTAGCAATCCTTACTGAACTACAATGGAAGAATAGGATCTTTAAGATGTATTCAAAACTAAGAACAAAATTACTTAAATAAAAATTTTAAAATTAGTACTTTTAAGTTACATTAGTTTCTAGCAATGACAAAGGGGGAAAAAAAAAAAAAGCAGACCAGGAAAAAGACAGGATTAACTCAAGGTCTCAGTCTGAAACTCACAATTCAGGATCACTGGACAAGGTAACAAGGGCCGGAGCAACCCGCTTGCCAACTAACGCTTCACTCATGCCTCGAAGAGCCAGCTGTAAACCAGTCAACATGCAATAAAAAATGCTTTGGTAAACGTGAACAACTGGGTTAGCTGTGACTGAGGATGGGCAGGCAGACTCTTGGGGTTGTTCTTGGTTTAGTCACCCACACAAGACATTAAAGCCACTAAGACTCTATTCATGCTGGAGCATCTGTTAGTAACAAGTTGTTAGTGAGATTAGCAAAGCATCCCTCCTTAGCTGGAAAGAAATACCACATCAGAATGTCCACAAAATGAAGTGCCACCATTGTATATCAGACATAAGATGCAGCCGAAACTACTTTGCATTTCATTAATGCAGGTGATACCTAATTTTGCAGTAGCAAAGCTGATAGCATTACAGAATAGTAGTATCCAGCTTTCTACCAGAAATGATGTAAGCAAATTTGAAAACTGAGAACATGATTAAATATAAACAAAAATTCAATTACATGGATTTAAGTTTTCTATTTTAAGTTTATTCAGCATTTTTATACAGTTTAATTCCAAGTGTTGCAGTAAACCTTTTTACTTAGAAAGAAATGATTTAAAGGTTACTTTCCTTTAAAAGGAATTTTTGTTCAGCTAGATTAAGAGACATAACTGATGGTTATTTCTTTCTAAGTATTAAGAGGGATGCTAGATATATAAGACAGTCAGGGAACTTACATTTCAGGGTCACTGGAGAGAGTAATGAGAGCAGGAACAACTCTCTGAGCTACCAGAGTTTCATGTACCCCCTTCACCAACAGCTGAATGGTCGGAGCAGGGGGGTATCACAGGTGATGCACGGAAAGAGCGAGCACAGTATCATGGGAAGAAGAACGGCAAAACCAAGAGAGAGAAAGAGAAAACACAAAAAGCAAACCAAAATTAGAAGCTAAGCAAATACTGCTACACTAGAGCTTCATAAATGCAAAGGCATGAAGAAAGCTAAAGTGGTCTGGCAATCAGGACAAACATGACGAATTCAACAATACAATGTTTTCTTTATTTTCAGATATTTTAAAACTTGAACTCAAACCATGTTTTATTTCAGATATGATTATAACTATAAATAAAGTTATGTATAATTAAGTACTAAAGTGATGTTAATTTGAATTTGACAATTTCATGTAAATGCTGTTCCTAGCTCTACACAACAATATTTATCATAGTAGGTGGCTGTCACATGCATCACAGAAGTCTTGACTAGGCTAAATGTGTGTAATTTCCCCGCACTGAGTGATACATCTCACACCTTGTACAACGAGACAAACAGCACCTTCCCAGATGCCAAAATGTTTTCCTGAAAATCATTCAGGAATGATATTTAACAACCGTCCAAACAGTATGAATGCTGGTCTGTGCAGGGAGAAAATGGAGAACCCTTGAACTAGAGCCATGAAATGTATTTCCTCAAGTCTTTTTGCAAACTAAGGAAGAGATGTATTTGTTGCAGTGCATCCCAAATGTTAAAAGCTTGAAATCACAGTAAAACTCATTATCCATGAACACAACAAAGTTGTTTGAATCCAGATGTTCCCAGGTGATATTTTTACATTACCTATGTAGTTATACACAAGCCTTTGCTGCATATGCCCTTTACATGCTTTCTTCATATGAAAACCTACTGATTTTCAAACCAAGTTGCAAATTTTTTTCACATTCAACAAAGTGGTGGGTTTTGTCTTAATTAATAAAAAGAGGAATGATTAGATATTTCCATTTTGTGTCTCATGTAAGGAAGTCTGCATGTATTTGCTGGTTTTAGGAGATGAATATAAAAATCTCATCTGTAAGTTTATATGAGAAATATGAAGTGTCTTTTTAATATTTAGCTACATTTTGATTACTCATATTGCATAATGAACACAAATTAAACTCTAAGCTATTCCCCTGAGAAAAGCAGTAGCTGTCAGTATATCAGTACCAAAACCAGACAGTATTCACATCTTCTAACTAAAGAAGATTTTACATTCTGCTATTTGTTAGAGCATTCCTGCTTTATCAACTCTGAATTTAAATCAAAGTAAGCTGAAAAATATTGGAAGGAACATGACTTTTCAAAAGCTTCTATATAAAGGAGTCACTCCTACTAAGCAACATTTATGTGTCATGTATGTGTGTGCATGCATGAGTGACACAGACATGGAACAGAGTGTGGCCTCACAGACAGTTACTGGAGAAGGAAGGACAGGGACAAGCTGTGTAAGAACACAAGACAGTATTGCTGCAAAGCACCTGGAGTAGCCAAGTTGCAACATCCTATACTTGTTATACAGAAAGTATTAGGATGTCAGCTCAACTACAACATTTTAACATTAAAACATTTCACAATTATTTACATTGGCAACAACTCCAAGTGCCAATCTGTTGAGTTCATGGGCTACTCTTCAAAGAGCTGTTAAGGACACAGCTCATCGTTTGCTTAGGATGGTTTTACTCTCATATATAGCTTTACTAATTTTCACATTTATTAAAATAGAGAATGCTTACAATTTTCAATCTTGGACAAACAGAGACTTGAGTTTTCTTTATGAACCTTCATTTAGAGAAAAGCCTAGCAGTTATACAGTGCTTTGAAAAAAAAAAAATCAAACACTTGGGATTTGTATAATTAGCAAATAATTTAGAATGATCTCAGCTTCATTCCTGTCTGGTCTGCCACATTTTTAAGTATGGTAAAGCATGGAGAACAGATGCATTCCATCATACAGAAAACAAAGCATGCTTTATAATACAAGTGTCATTCTGAAGATGTGTCCCTAGCCCTGAACCCAAACAGACCAGCAAAGAAAGCTGATTTATAAGTCAACTTAGACTTATTCACATCAAATCAGAGCAATCAAATCTGTTTGCATCAACATTCAAATGGGAAGCTGCTGACTAAAAACATTAATTCAGAAGCAACAGGAACAGCTGGGTGGCAAAGCCGTGTAGCAGCATTAAGGTTAGAGCGAGACAGACAATGTAAATTGTTATCTTTTTTTGATTCCTCTAGATAATTACTTATACATACTACAGCTTAAAATGGTAGCACAAAGCTTCCAGCCCCAAAGAAGCAAGGGAGTGGAAAGGCCCCACATCACTTCTGTGTCCTTCCAACCCTTAACAGGCTATAAAGGTTTGGTAAAGCAGTCAGGCCTGCAGTCTCTGTGCTGCTCAGAACCTTCACTGTTCTCAAACAGCTGTCCTGCAGGTCACATACTCTTCATCCTATTATCTAATCACTGGCCTTTGCCATTCAGCAGCCTCTGAGGTTACAGAAATTCCTCAAGTGATGGAATCTTCCAGCAGTGAAACCAGCTATTACTACCTCTTTGCAAAGGTGACTTCCCAAATTTACATAATACCATGTATAAATATGTATGCCATGGCTATCCAGGAAACAGCAATATGCTACTATTTTCAAGTAAGAAAAGCATTTAAAAGAAAGCTGCCTAGGCTTTGGTAAAAATTGAAATATGCTAAGAAACAAGATATGAAATAGCATGCATAGACTGCCTAAAAATAATCAACATGCAGCTGAATTTGAAAAGAAGCTGCAACCAAAACAGCAGCCTGTTGTAACTGAGCTAATTTGGCTAATATTTATTAGGGAAAAAGAGTTTATTATTACAAATAGGATATAAAAAGTGCTTTTGTGAGAGGGAAAATATGCAAATAGATTGTAACAGCATCCAAAAATTGCCATTTCCTTTTTAAAAGGAGGGGCAAAAAAAACCCAGCAAAAAAGGACACTGTTGGATGTTTTCAACTGAAGTCTCAGGATGGAGCTTGTTGTGGTTGTTTACTGCTGTCTCTGCTCTGACTTGCTGAGTGTCACTAAAGAAAGCTGATGGATATGTTAAGTGCTCTTTTTTTCTGAGGCAGACTTCAGATTTATTTTTGCAAATGGATACAAGATGTCAGGTTCAGCTAGAGGTCCCCTCCAAAGCTATCCAAATGAGACATATATGGAAAAATGCCCAAAAAAAAGAGAAGGAAAAAGTAATGGTGATTAGAAATATGTGTTTCTAACATGCAAAGAACAGAAAGTTCTCTTTGTTCAGCCAATGGAATATGTCTCAGAATTTTGCATATGCCTTTTAAACTGAACATTTGATGAAACAAAGGCATGATGTGAAAATAAAAGCAAACTTACTAGGTATACATTTCAGTCTTTATTCTGACCAAAATTTATAGATATTAAGGGAAAAATTAAGCTGTCATTATGAGGCAAGTAAACTAACTGTAAATTCTTTTAACATTCTTTTATTTTCTACAAAAACTACAGAATTATATTTGTGTCTTCACCACCATATCTGGTACAAAGAAAACTAGTTTGAATTACAATGCAAGTGCATTGCATGAGCATACACAAGACCTACTGAAAATGTTAAGTTGTATATTAGACTACTGATGATGTGTTGAATAGCAAAAGCAGAAGTTAAAACTCAGAGATGCTTATATTTAACTACAGACCTATAGAAAGATGTGCTGCTGAACAGAGAACAGATACAGAAACAGCTGAACAACAACCTCCTGCTCCATCACACAGTACACAACCTTATTTAAGTTGTTTGCAATTATTAAGAATGTAGAAACATTGTCTGATTTGATCCCTGTTTTAAAAAATAAACTCTAGTTTTTAAAAAGTGAAAAACAGTTTGGACAACACTTACCTCAAACATTCGAGCAGCTGTACACCGAACAAGAGCAGAAGTATGGACAACTCCATACCACAAAACAGTTAATAGTAGCTCATGATAAGCTGGGTTTGCACTAGAAGAAAAGTTGGGCAACTGATCAAAAAAAACCACTCCCAAGCCCTGGATGTGCTCTTTACCTAAAAAAATGCAGATTTCAACAAATCTAAAACTCCAGCATTTATCCTTTCTGAAGGATACAAAATACTTATCTCATTCTGAAAGACTTACACCATGTTGCAGTCTAGAAAATATATTCCTTTTACAAGTTAATTAAAAGAACCCAAGCTCAACTTCAAGAACATAATTTTCAATGAATTGTATTAAATGCAAATACATATCTAGAACAAATGACAATAGTATGGTAAATACAAAATTAATTTCCATTGTATTCTCAATGAGTTATTTTTGTGGAATTTTTTTGTTTGGATTTTGATGTTCTTCTTCTGCACTTCATTTTTTTTTAACTGCTACATTTTTAACCTAGAAATTACATTTTACAGCAGGGGAAAAAAAGCAAGTATACCCTTTATTCACCCAAAGCATCACATTTATTAAAAATTACAAAGCTTTTTATTAAAAGCTTCTAATGTATCTAGATGTAGTTAACCCCAAGGTATATTCTTTACCCTAGTTCCACAAAGGAAGCTTTCAGGCTATCAAGAGGAGCATGGGACAATGAAAGCATGGTCATTACATCTTCTAGGAATCCAACTAACAGCTTGCGGTCTTCTTCCTGAAAGAAGGGAGGAAGGGAGTTGATCACACAGTGATCAATGTGCGGGAAGGATTGCTGAGGTTATGATGGCAACCTACAGCTGCAGGGGACACAAACTATGGAAAAGAACAAACGAGATTAAGCATTTAACAATTTTCTTTGGAATTTCAAAAATGTGTTTAAAGAGCCTTTCAAAGCAAACACACAAGATGGTGTTTCATCTACTAAGCACATATTCATGCATAAATTCTTTTCTTAAAGAAACTTCTAAGAACAGTACTTAAGCACATTTATGACTACTGAAAGTTTATAAATCATAATCCACAAAAAATTTGTAAGATTATGAAGAATTTCTTTTTTTTCCTATAAGCTATGTGTGTACTAGACCTTGGCTGCTCATTGCTGGAAGATTAGGTAAGATTTATAGTATGCTTGTTTGAGTACTAGGTAACATGAAAATTTTAAGACTCCCACTAGGCTTCAAATAGCAATTTACCTGTTTCAGTACTTGTTTTGCACCATGATGTTTGCCAAGTTCACAGTTAAATGACTGACAAGCCATTTCAGGAACAACATTAATAGAGTTTTGATAGAGGGGCATGGTAACACATGATCTAAATGTCCATCACCACCTGACTAGAAAACTTTGTAAATGTATTTACAGCTGCCCATTCATGTACCTCTCTTCAACACACAAGACCAGTAAGTTTTCGATGAACGCAGTAATGTTTAGGTATTTTTTTAAAATAAGTTTCACACACTACTATACAATAAAGAAACAGAAACCAACCTACCTGAATATAACATGTAAGGACCCCTGTTGCATAGATGGGAACTGTGGCTTTTGTTAGCACTCCATTTCCTGCTGTGGAATCTAATGAAACACAGTGAAGAATTTTGGTTTTATACATACATATGAGTATAGAACACATGTATTATCTATACTAGACTTACATATGTGTATTTAAGTATTATGGATTCAATCACCTTTTGATATATACACCAAGTATTTATATGCATATCTACAGAAACGTGCTTAAATAATACTCAAGAGGTATTTGGATTTGAGATTTTTTTTACCCTACACACAATCTACAGCTTCAGAGTGTTCCATTCAGATTAAGACTAGATTTTTCAACAATTCACAAAGACAGCAAATATGAGAATGGCAGCCTCACAATGTTATTTGAACAAAAGAATGAAAGTTTTTTCCTGTTGCAGTTAAGATCAATTTATTTCAGTAAAAAGCTACTTACCTATGTTTTCCTCAGACAGTCTTAAGATTTCCTGGAACTGTGGTTTTACCTATGTAAAGGATGATTAATCTCATGTAAGAACTGGTCAATGGTAATTGACCGGTTACCAGTGTCAATTAACTTAGAAAAATAAAAAGAATTGCAAAACAAAGAAAAGAAGTCCCCCAAAACAAAACAACAACAATCCCCTCTCTGGAGATAGCACATACTGCTAAAAGAGTTTTATCTTTAGCTAATCCTCTCATGTTTGACAATTTCCCTTGAAGTATTTTTAAATTTTATTCAGAAGTTATTTTATTGAGAAAAACGATATAATTCCTTGATAAAAATATTTAGATACCACCTACAAAAAATATTTTAGGCTGGGAAGGCATCAATTTCAAATTTTCAAATCAAGTAAAGCTGGAGTACTTATGTAGACTGCAAAGAGTGAACAGTATGCTGCTCTGAAGAAAGTTGTTAAATAACCAGAATTAGGATGATCTCTCCTACTCTCTCTGTCATTCACAAAGGAAATATGAAGAATATAGTTAAAAAAAAAAATGTGTCCCTGGTTGGGCAAGACTGAAGGCAATTTCAAAACTACCAAAACCAGAAAAGGACACAAAGACAGCTCTAAAAATAGCAGGTTTAAATGTACTTATGGAAAAGCATCAATGTGACATGAAAATATAAATTGTCACAAATTGTGAGTGTTCCAACATACTGTAAATATAGAGAATATATGTTATCAAGTGTGTAGAATATTTAAAGTAATATCTTACCTTAGTGTTTGTAAAAATTTTCCCAAATGTCCTACAAAGTCTCCAGAAAAATCTAGAGAATTCATGGACACAGGCAGTTGATGCTACATTGATCTTGCCAACTATTTCTATAAGCTGTGGTAGCCTAAAAATCAGAAAACAAAAGGATATTGAACACTACTCTGACTTTTTGCTTTTGTCCATTTACATTTGTGTAGATTTATTGCTTATATTAATAAATACATGCACACATAGAGCACTACTGGTTCTAATAAAGTTAGCTACATGTTCTGTGCAATTCCTGACCTGTGAAGAAAGCAAGGGTTTAAGTGCCAGAAAAGTCTGACCCATATTTTCAAACATCTGTTGCTATCACGAGATGGAATACAACAATCTTTACTCCACAAGAGAATTAACTATACTGATGCAAAAATAAAAGAAACAAGTTTTCAGAGCAAATAGTTACCTACATGTTCTGCTAGACTCGATATTTTCTGAATAAAATCAAAGGCAATTCAGCACGAAAATTAAAATGCCTAAAGTAAATGAAAAGTTTCCCTCTTTGGTAATTCTCAAATGCAATCATTCATATATATCATTCAATCATTCTTATATTCAGTAATTGTTAAACACGACTGTGTATTGTATTTGCAGGGAAACGCCCTGACAAAGGCAGGAATAATGAATCTGACTCCTTGTTCTCAGAAGGCTAATTTATTACTTTATAATCCTATATTATATTAAAGAATATATACTATACTAAAGAATACAGAAAGGATACCTACTGAATGCTAAAAAGATAATGAAAACTCATGACTCTTTCCAGAGTCTGGACACAGCTTAGCACCAATTGGCCAATGAGTCAAAACAACTCACACCGGAGACCAGTGAAACAATCACCTGTGTATAAACAATCTCCAAACATTCCACACATAAGCACAACACAGGAGAAGCAAATGAGATAAGAATTGTTTTCCTTCTCTCTGAGGTTTCTCAGCTTCCTAGGAGAAAAATCGTGGGCGAAGCAATTTTTTCAGAGAATGTGAATGCCACAGACCATGCTTAAGAACTATTAATTTTGACACATTTTAAAATTAGGTATCCTAAGACACAAATTAACTCACAGCTGATTGACTACCCATAGCAGAGTCTCCCAGCCTGTGGTGCCCTCATGTTCCAGCTGATGATCGTACAGCTGCAACAGCACCGCCAATTGTTCGCGGCTTCCAATGATGACGGCGACGTCCTGAAGAGGCGACACAGGTCGAGGAAACCTAGTGACTGTAACAGCAGAGAACAAGCACTCATGAATGAAAGATGATGAAAATACCACGGAGGTGATGTCCGAAACAACAGCTAAGAAACTGTGAAACTCATTAAGTGCCTTCTCTACAAGGTTTGCTTTATTAGTTTGCTTTTTAAAAATCAGTGAGTTAAAGTAATCTTTGAAGAGATTATGTAACCCTCAGTTAAAAAGAGAAAATACAGGGAGATTATGTTATTATTCTTGCCAGCACAGCTTGACCAAGGTCAAACTCTGCCTGACCAACCTGGTGGCCCTCTATGATGGATGACAGTATCTGTGAAGAGGGAAGAGCTACAGATGTCACCTATCTGGACTGCTGTAAGGCCTCTGACAGTCTCCCAAAACATCCTCTCCAAACTGGAGAAATACGAATTTGATGGATCAGCTTCTCAGTCAATGAGGAATTGACTGGATGTCCACACCTTGAGGACAGTGGTCAATGCCTTAATGTCCAGATGGACATCAGTGACAAGTTGTGCCTCTCAGGGGTCCATACTGGGACCAGTAGTGTTCACTCTCTTCACCAATGACAAAGGGATTGAGTGCACCTTTGGCAAGTTTGCAGATGACACTAAGCTAGTGGTGCAGTGACACACCGAAGGGACAGGATGCCATCCAGAGGGACCTGGACAAGCTTGAGAAATGGGCCCATAGGAATCTCATGAGGCTCAACAAGGCCAAGTACAAGGTGCTGCAAGCACCTCTGCTGGGTCAGGGCAATGCAGGCTGGGGGATAGGAAGGGACTGAGAGCTGACTTGGGGGTGCTGGTGAATGATAAAACTGGACATGACCCAGCAATATTTGCTCGCAGACAAGAAAACCAATACTATCCTGGGCTGCATCCAAAACAGCGTGCCAGCAGGATGAGGAAGGTGATTCTAGCCCTCTGCTTCTCTCTCATGAGACTCCACTTGGAGTGCTGCATCCAGCTCTGGGGTCACCAGCACAGGAAAGACATGGACCTACTAGAGCAAGTCTGAAGGAGGGCTACAAAAGTGTGAACAAAAAGATAGAGCACCTTTCCTATGCAGAAAGGCTGAAAGAGCTGTGCTTGCTCAGCCTGGAGAAGACTAGGCTGAAACCTGAAATTTTTGCATTTGTTATTTAAGTAGTAGCCACTCAGAAAAAGTGCTCATCTTCAAATTACTCAAGTCAGACAGATGAGCCTTACCATGGCATCCATTTTCAAAGGTGTATCAGACAGTAATGTACCACTAGCAACTATCCAAATTTCTCCTTTGTTACCTTTCCTTTGCATCTTCACACACAGCACTATTATCAGCATGGTGGCAGGTATTACCAATAACATATTTAAAGTATTTGCAACAGGAGAAAACACTCCACAGGGTAGGTTTGCTGATCTAAGGACAACTTCACCATGAGGCCGTTCAGTCATGGAATGGTTTGGGTTGGAAGGCACCCTAAAGATCACTTAGTTCCAACCCTACTACCATGGGCAGGGACACGTTCCACTAGACCAGCTTGCTCAAAGCTCCATCCAGCCTGGCCTGGAACACTTTCAGGGATGGGATGGTCTTCTAGGATATTACACAGATAGATAACAGATGGTGATGCTGCTGCATTATGCTGTGTTTTTCCCACTCCATAAATTTGTAAGAATTAACTGAATCTGAGGCCAGCCCTCCTGAGCTATTATTGGCTATTAATGGAAATCAGTTCTTTAGAAACCTTTAGAAAGTACAATTAAAAATTGCTTTGCTTTCTAAAAGCTTCTTCTAAGAAGTAGAGAAAAATCAATTAAAGCTTTTTTGTGATAATCAGGTATCTCAAGCATAGCAAGGGGTGAAAAAAGGAAGCATTACTTAAGAATTTACTAAGGCAGACCAATATAAAAACCCAGAAACTAATAATTTACCTTCTATTTGTGGTACTTCTCCCTGAAGTTTAGCCTTGCTTGTAAAAGGTGCGTTCTGTAGCACCAGTGCAAACAGAGAAGGAATCAAAGACTGCAGGGCAGACAGATACATGTGGAGCTTATGTTCATCCAAGCCATGTTCTCCTTCCTGAAACAAACAGGACATTAATTTGGAAGTTTTCAGTTTGGAAGATCTGTTCCCTAGGCATGTATTCCCTGGCAAGGCATCAACACATCTGTGATGAGCTTCTACCCAGACACACTAATTATAAAGCAATTTAGCCTAATCATAAGCATATTTTGCCACTCTTAGGTCACCTCTACTGAAAAGATTCAGGCAATATAACCTTTGGCATTTAACAGTTCATCCTGATGAACAGACTGATATTTTGAAAGAACATTTTCAGCACATTTTGGAAATGTGGATCCTTTGCCTCAGTGACCAAGGCATCTAAACTGAATAAACAAGTCACCTGTACTCTGAGAGCAAGCATCTTCTTTCAGTGTGTTAGATAGTTATGAGGCCCACAATTTTTCCAGAACTTCTGAGTTATCTATCGAATGAAATGTGCAAACTGGATCATAACTGGAAACGACCTAACTTAACCATTCAAATCTACTTTTCTTGCTTATTTAATAAAAAATGCAGTTTACCAAAATCTACACAATTTAGACATGGAGCAATGCTATTAGGATATAAAACAGATCAGTATTAAAGAAGAGCATGTTTAGTTTGGGGGAGGTTTGGTGTTTTTCCTTGTTTTGTTTTTTTTTTTTTTTCTTCCAAAGTACAAGTGAAGACTACAAAGAAAATTCTCCAATGTAGAAACAGTTGAGTACATACCCTGAGCAATTTTTCAATTTTATTAAGCAGTGTAGGTATAAGATGGAACTGTAAATTTCCCAGTTCTGTTGTCCAGGCAGCATAAGCAGGTAAAAATACCTGATGTGTTGCACTAACCACACGTTCTGAAGGGTCTCCTAAAGCTGAAAGCAGCAGTTCAAAACCCTGGTAAAACACAGTAAAGAATGCAATTATTTCCCAAAAATTTATATACACATTTTTACCACTCTCCCTTCAAAAACTCAAAGAGAAAAGTTCTTTATTTTTACTTATGTGAAACATTATTGTTCAGCATTAAGCTGAACTACAAGTAGGCTTTGTTGTAGCAAACGAATCTGTATTAGTAAGTGATGATGCCAAACTGGCTAATAATATCAGATGGGCAGTGAAGTGGTATGTCCTTAAAGGTAAATTATGAACTATTAGAGCAGCTTCTATATAAGGCTTACACCTGAAATTCTATTTTTTTTAAGTATCTGGAAATATTTAAGAAAAATGCAAGAATTTAAACAATCATCTATTATTATACCACCTCTTTCATTATTTATGAAATATCTATAGAAAGCATTTTACACATACAGAACTCAAACCAAATGATGATACCTGTTGATATTTATCTGGATCATCAATATAGCCCATAATGATGCCAAGGCTTTTGATCACAGCTTCTCGTACCAGATCGGCCTTATCTTCCATTAGCATTTGTTGCAGCATGGAAAGTACTAATGAACTACGAATTTCTTTCTGTTTGTAAATGAGAAACACATTTGTTAATGCCAATGAAACAAGAAATGTGGATAATAAAAAGTTGCCACTTCTATTAGTGCTCACAAACAAAATCCCTTCCTCCAACCATAAAATCCTTTATGAATATTACATGTTCAGTTTTCACAAGAGAAGATGAATGAATATAAAATGTCAGTAGCTTCAATAGAAAGGCTTTTGTCCTGCTAAGAACAGAACTAAGGTCCCTTCATTTGCATGGAACCAAAAATAACTAACAGCAGTAAAACTACTATAGGCCTAGACTTTAAGTAATCACTGCATTGCTCAATTGGAGAAATTGGGTTTTAATTTAAGTTCCCTTCCCCCACTCTTTCTCTGAAGCTTGAAAGTCTAGTTTACCACTGACATAATTTCACTGCTTCTTCTAACTGGCACCACTCTTGATGTAACATTCCACAGTGTCTGAAGAATGCTACAGCTGGGTGCCAATTCCTTTTTCATAGATTGTTTCCTTAATTGGTCCTAACTATCTTTTCTTTACCTCATTTTTAGCGAAATGAATAGTCATATTGTTTTTAGAAACATTTTATAGCTAGATTAACCTGTATTCGTAACAAACTATCTCCTTCTTCAAGTGACTTAATGAATCTCATGTGTGATATAAAGTAGAAGACAATGTGACTGTCTGTGCATAATATACACACTTGGTGATATTTAAAATGACAAAGAATGCTTACATTATGCATCAGATTTTTACCCTGCTTTCCCTAGCAGGTATTTGGAGTCTATTACTTACTGGAAGGTAAGGTGCTAGAGCTCCACAGGATTCTGCTACCAGCAGCCGTCTCTCTGGGTATTTGTGGTTGATCTGGTAAAGAGAAACAGATGGACTGTTTGCTTTGCAGTAACCAGCATTCAAAATGTGGTTAGAGTGAACTGCAGAGGGGTGCACACCCTGTTAGAAGGGTGTGTCTGCACCTCTTCAATAAACACTGATTGAACTCACAGAATTTGCACCTGGGTACTAAGCAGCCTCAAATTCTTGCACTGAGGCATAAAAGTGAGGCAGCTGTCCTATAAGACATAGCTTATAATAGGGAAAGAGTCAGAGAAGCACATATGTATGTGAGAAGCCATATAAGCAATAAAAAGGAAAGCAGTGTATGGGCTGCTGTACTCTAAAGAATCTGCATAACTGCTGAAGTGGCACTACAAGAAATATTTTGTCTTATGAAGACTTTCAGGAGCACTGTTCCTCCAAGAGCTGCACAAGTGCCCTCTAGTGCTCTGAGCCAAGCAGTGTAGAAGAGCTGCCCAGGTCTTGCTGAGCAATCAGTCAGAAGAAGATACCTGTAGAAGCCTAAACACATTTGCATTCTATTAAAGTTCTGCTCTCAAGTCCAGCATAAATATAGTCACACCTCTAAAAACAATTCATGTTACCAAAAACCTCTTGATCCTGTGATATTTCCCCTTTCTACTCAAAAGCTGCTTGAAAATTCTGCCTTACAAAATAAATATTTATTATTGACACTTCGGAATCAAGCGTGCATTCTGGTGGAGCCAGATTTAGTGGTTGTAATGGTTGTACAATGAAACAATGGAAGTATTTCAATACTTTGTGAATAAAAGAGTCTGTGGTACCATGCTCAGAGTAAAATGTGAATTTTTTGATGCTGTCAGATAAAATAGGATACGCAGCATTTGGTGCAATTGCTTCTTTCTTGCTGTGTAGTGTAGAGCCTTGGTGAGTCAGTCATCTAACCATGTAAAAAGACCAAAGTACTCACTGCCTTCTTTGCCTCTATCTTGAAAGACTTGTCTTCAGTAGTCTGAGGTCCCTAAAATCCATGCTAAATTCTGGCACCAGGAGGACCTTTAACAGAAACTAGCAGGCCAGGAAATATTGAAGAAACTTGACGTACACTAGTCTGTGGGCCCTGATGGGGATGTACCCATGAGTGCTCAGGCTGATGTCATTCCAAGAACACTCTTGACAATTAAAATGTTGTGGAAATGGGGAAATTCCTGAGGAGTGGAAGAAAGCAAATGCCACTGCTACCCTCAGGAAGGGCAAGACAGAAAACCCAGTCAAACACAGGGCAGTCTACCTCACACCAGCTCTTGGGAAGCTGTTGGAGCAATTGGCCTTACAAGGCATTTCCAAACATCAAAGGACGAGAATGTGGCTGGAAATAGCCAGGATGTATTTACATAGAAAAAATGACACAACCAACCTGACAACTTTCTGAGATGACTGGCTCAGCACACTCAACAATGATGCCTGACTCTGACTGCTCTAGTATGAAATGACTGAGAACTCTCTCAAGAATCAAGTGTGGAAAAGATGATTTCAAAGAGACTTAAATTAACAAATTGTAAGTTTCAGGACTAAACTGAAGTCTCAAGCATGGGAATGTTCTTTGAGTGTGTCTATCATTACTTTGCATTCATTCATCAGTAGAGCACCTGCAATAATTTTTAAAAGTATGGAGATCTCATAAATGAAAAATATTATGGACAAGTAAGAGGCTGCTTTAAAACCTACTAGGCTGTGAAGGTGGTGAGGCACTGGAACAAGTTGCCCAGAGAAGCTGTGGATGCCCCATCCCAGGATTTTCAAGGCCAGGCTGGATGAGCCTTGGAGCTAATGGCCTTTAAGGTCCCTTCCAAACCTTCTTTATTATTCTATAAAATCTTTTACTTATGTGCCATCTTTTCAAAAGCAAATTCCCCACTGACAGCATAGACACAGATCATCTTGTGGAGCTCTGCCAACCTGAGGGAAACAGCAATGACTGGTTTCAGCTGTTTTTTATTGCCATTTTATTGTAGGGGTTCCATACTGTTGTCTCTTATCACAAAAGTTTCATACCTTCTTGGTGTTTCTCATGGGCTTCTCCTCAGAGCACTGACATGTTCTTCTTCACAAAGGAACCAAATGACTCCAGTTCCCTTCCCAACCAGCCACCCCACTCTTTTATAGCACTCTTCTCCTCACTGGTCACAGCTGTGGCCTGTTAAAGTCAAGCCTGTTCCTTATCTTTGATAATTGGCTCAGCTGCAACTCCTTAGAGGTAAGATTACTTTCTACACTATATTTTCTTATATTCTATCCCCCTACAGGTTTTAGGTAGTCTAGCATGGCAATACAAGTATCACCCCTGATATTACAAACACATACTGGAGGAAAAAAGACTGAAATTTCTGTCAGGTTTGTGTTCAGAGCAGATGAGTAGCCCTTGGAAACTAAATGTAATTAAAATGTTTATTACTATTTATTTTCCTTTTGTCTTTAGTAATTTTGGAAGCCAATCACTGGTCACCAATTTTGAGTGACCCTTTTAGCATTCACAGAGCCTTCAACTAAACTGAGTCAGTTACCAAATTTTACCTGCAAAGGAGCAGGTAGAGAGTTTAAAAAGACTAGCTGATAACTGAGCTCCACAATGTATCAATGAAAAGGATGAACTTCCTGAGGGCCCAGACCTCTGCATCTGTAAACAGATTTTGGTTGGAGACCAAGAGCATGAATCCTTTTCATGATTTACACATCTACTGCAAAAAGTAGAAAACTATGTTTATATTAAGTTCCTTCTACAAACTCAAGACTTGTGACCGTGAGATTCAGCTGGAGAAAATTTCAGCTGGAGAAAATAATGACCTGTTTCCAGTACTGCCAAACAAAGTCTGGCAAGCTGCATTAAGTGCATTACGCCATATGACTTGGCAGTCTGAGATGCTCTTCTTGTACAGTTGGACTCGTTTCTCTTTTGCTTCAGCAATTAGCAAGAAGTGGATGAGAAAAATGTGCTCTTCCTGAGGTGAGATAGTTTTTTTCAATCACAGTTTAAATTTCATGAGGACTAAGAAAACAAAATGTTGCTTACAAAATTAGGCAAAAATACAGAATTCTTTCTACGGCTCTTTCAAACTACTACTGTCATGAGACCTTCACTTAATCAACAGATACATCAGTCATTCACAACAAGCACAAATGCTGCATATAATTTCTACTTCTACTGTCAGAAAGCATTAAGGTTATTAAAGCTTAGACTTTATTGGGAAACACAGATTGCTGTGTTATGCAAGGAACAGTAGGAAACTACCAGACCAGAAAGACTCTGCCATCAAAGCAGGCATTCCCACTCCGTCATGGCTTAGTTATTCATTGTCTTCTCAGGCAATGAGAACTCCCTTTCCTTCACTGTGGTAGGAAAATACAAAATATTTTCACCTGAACTCATGTTGTTCTGCTTCCATGCCTCAGATGAAAAAGTAAAAACATTTCTGTTTGGTTGTTCAGTTATTTCTATTAATTTGGAGTATCTGTGAAAAAGATCACTGTGATTCTACAAGAGATGTAAACTTCAGGCTCATCTCATCTATGAGAGACTTGCTTATGAGTACTTTGGTCTTTGATTTTCTCTTTAAGAATTTAAACTAGTTGGTGTGGCCACTGCTCCAGGGACTTAATACAACATTAAAAAAAATCAGCAAATAAAATCTTTGAATGAAAATGGATTTCCAACAGGCTGGAATGCAGAGCAAAAATTATAAAAGTACCTACCTAGCAATATGTTACACAACACTGATGAAGAACATGTGCTTATCTACACTTCAATATAACAAGCTTATTCAGGTACAAGCAGGTAACTAAAATCTCTCCAGATAGTCTTTAATAAGCTTTCTGCTTCTGAGGTGTTTTTAATATTAAATAAAAATATATATGATGAGAACAAAGAACATGCAAATATCTTGCTGAAAACCAAAGCCAAACCCTCTCCCTTGAACAAGTAAAACTCAAATTTATGAACTTCTAACTGATTTTGGAGCATAAAGCAAACAATAATCAGTTACCTGCTCCCAACACTGTGGTAAAAGTTCAGCTTCTACACGTGTTGGTCCAACATGTCGGGCAAATGCCACACACCCAGTCAGTATCATCTGTCTGAAAAGATAAATGTAAAGCTTTAACCTGTTTATAAAGTTTTATAATATATAACATATATTCCTTAAGTCAGGAAAAGCACATGCTGACAGGCAATAGGTAGTTGTCTGCAGTCAAGATTTCACACCATCCACACTGACTTATAGACTAAATATTAAATTGAAAGCTGCTAATATCCCCGTTCATTGCAGGGTGGGGATTTGCTTACATAACCTTCAAACATCCCTTCCAACCCAAACTATTCTATGATTTTTACCTTGTTTTATACTCAGAATGCCTTTTCCAAAATCTTGCAGATCCTCAACTCCATAAACTAGTCTGAGAATCTCTGATTTGGGTATTTCTGATTTTCTAAAGTCTGAGATTGGGACTATCTAACTAAATTTCTCATTTAATTCTTTGTACTGAATACTGTCATGCAGTAAAAGGATCTAAATTACCTAATACTATCATACTATCAGTATTTCAGTGAAGCAAATTGATTTTATTTAGAAGCATTTGTGAGATTTAATGAACTTTCTTCCGAGCAAGCAGCTTATTTCTTTTATGACATAGTTTTGCAACCTTTTGACAAGCAAGTTACTGTCATCTCACAAAATACTGAACTTCACTCTTGTGAGAAATCTTCTAAACCCCACTAAAAAAAGGAAAGCAAGTAATCAACCAGTAGGATCTATGATCACCTGTTATTTGTGTTCACATTCTTATACTTTTTTACCTTTCATTAAAGTTTGCAAGAGATTGCCATTGTTCCATCAATTTTATAGGCACAGAGGTATATATAAAATTTCAGTAAGACTGTACTAAATTGTCATTTGTGGTATTTTATTTAATGACTGTCTATCTTCCTAAGATGTTTTTACTTCTATTTTTCCCGTTGATAGGATTGGAATAGTACCAACTTTGAATGCAATTCACCAATTCTATTTACCTTTAGAGGCTACAAAAATTATTAAATACCCAGTTTCAAATGATAATGTGTGGACATGAGACTCAATTTTATCACTTCCTCAGTAATACTGGGACACCACTCAGAGTTTATTATTACTCCTCTGTGAAATGTAAGCCAGAATTGTTACCATTTTAGTGTCATGTCTAGACTCCTAAATATTTTCTGTACCAATAGCATCCCCTTAAGGTTGAAAGGCAGAGATTCTGCTGGTTATCTTCTAACCCCTTAGAGAACATACCCCATCAAAAAGACTCATTCACTTTAAGAATTTTTCAGGAGAAAGATCCTATCAAAAAGTTGGGTTTTTTTTATCCCAGCATTCTTTATGCCAACAATCAGAGCAAGCTCCTATGTGTTGTGTGCGTTTGGGTTTTTTACCTCTCTGCCACACTGACAGAACTAGGCCTTTGATTAAGGTAAAAAGTAAGGAGAAAACAAAAATGATTAGGTAAGACTCAAGAAATCAACAGCTGATAGCAATATGGAGACAAAAGCCTGTGGTAATTCTCAGTTCTACTGCAAACAAAATAGTCATTTGAATTACTGTTTTTGGTTCTGTACACTGCACCTAATCACAGAAATGGGTAAGAGAATATATATTTTTAAGACATTAGAAAATAGCAGAACACAGTAATCACTTGAAGTTTTCTGCATTACAAATGGGATAAAACAAAATATTTTTTCTTACATCGAATCTTTTTTTTAAAGTTCCATGAAATCTCAAAATTAAGCCAGATTTCTTTCTGCCCTACCTACCAGATGAGAATTTGAAGATATTTCAAAAATATTTTAAAATAAGATTTTAAATATTTTATTGCAACCATTTTAACAGCATATAACAGTCAGCATTTCAGAGAAAGGAAAGTTGTAAGGATCTGAATAAAAGGCGATTGAAACAACGTTTTAATCTTGTCCTATCAGAGTCAAACATTAAACTCACTTCATTATGACTCCTAGCCTCCAAAACTAACATAATTGTACAAAAAGGAGGTTATGTGAACACATTTTTGCTCCTTTGCAGAAGAGAATTTGATAGGCATTTTTAAAAGTTGAATGGAACATTAATGAGCAAAGCCATGATGATACAAGTGGCCTTGTCAAATAAAATGTTAGTGTACAAGACTACAGAAATATGCCAAACACCAAAATGCATCTCACATGGGCAAGAGGTATAATCCAGGCTTTCTGCATAATTGTTAACATACTTCAGATACTGGACATTGTAAAACAAAGTACTTCTTTTAATGGGTTAATTCTTAGAAATGCAATGTCACATTTCAGTCTCTCGCATTTAGCAAATTAAAAATGTCAACTAATCAGCTGCCACATCAAGGGACAATGTAGTAGGCCTGTACAGTACAGCAGAAGGCAAACAAGTAACGAGATAATTAACATCATCGTTCTGGTGATTAAACCTGAATGTCTTTCCTCTCTTCATATTGCACAAGACTTCTAACATATTATTTACATGTATTTAGATAAAAACAAAGCATGCATAATACACTTCCATAGAAATCTATAAATATAACCCCCCTTAAATTCTGAAAAAGTATATTCTATTTAATTACTATTCAGAATAACTTTTATTCATGGAATCTCAATTGGTTTTCCATCAGATTATGGCACCTTCAAAAGCAATTGTTATTTCTATGTGTGCAAATGTATAGTATGCATATGCATGCTTTGTCCTAGAGTTTATGGCAGACTATTTTTCCCAGATTTCTCATGGAAACAAGTTATTATTATATATAAATCTCTAATTCTGAACAAAAATGGAACAAATTCAAGGAAAAAAGATTTTTCTTCTTTCTTAACTGCTGGAATAGACACACCTCATGCACCTATGGGGGATATGAGAAGTCTACTTGATAGGCCACCAATCCGGTAACAAATTAATCACAAGAGACTCCAAGTGACATGCAATTTCCTTCCCCTTCAACCACAAATTATTTTAGCTTCTCAATCTACTGGGACATTTAAAACACTTCAGAAGCAGATTTCTAATGACTCTGAAGTAGAACCAAGACTGCATCTTTTTGTAATTTCAATCTACATGGTGCCACTATGCTACAAGTTGCTTTTGTTTAAGCTTTTTTTTTTTTTTTGTCTCCAAAGCCATGGCTTTCAATTATACCTAATCTCTAGATTTTACCATGAGAATGGTTTAAAAAGATGCCTCGACACTTCAGTTTTGGAGAGTCGCCAAAAGAAATGCTTTCCACCTATTTGATAAAGCCTATTTTGTCTGAAGACAGCCTAGAGCAACAAAGGATACAGATGCTTTCCAAAACATCTCTAACAAAAATAATGGAAGAGCTACAGATCGAACACGAAAACTTGTTCCACAGTTAAGAGAAGGAAACATACCAGCTTGAGTACTGTCTTTCAACCTTAAGGATATTTTCATCAAGATCAGTATAAAGTTTTCCTGTGCACTAGGGAAGAATTAAATTTATAGAACAAAAGGTGTAATTTGTTTCAGAAGCTTAACCAAAATGAAACAACGTCCTTAACACTTGTCAGACCTAGATCACTGCTACACTCTTCTGACTTTTTTACTGCCACCATATTAATGAGCCATAGGTAGAAAGAGCACTATTTTCCCTAAAGAAATGTGGTGGTCATCTGAACAAACATGTAGATTACTAACAGAGATTTTAAAAGAAAAGCTGTTTTGATTTCTACATCAACCAGTGCTAAGAATTAGGATGTTAAAGATCATTTTAGCAAAAGAGCAAAAAATTTAGCAAAAAATTCATCTTTGAACAGAAAAAGGAACTGAAATTACACTCTATCTTACAAGCACACTCTTACAATTCAGTAAATGGAAGTACAGATCATGCAAAGGAAAACTCCTGAACTTGGCATAAATTTGTCAACACTATATAAGCAAAACACCAGCTAAACAAAACCTGTTTAATATCACCCAATAATATCCAATTTTTACAAGTTCTGCTGCTTGCACAGACAAAAAAGTTCCTGCTTGTCCCATATCACACAAGCGCCAACACACCTTTGCTCATCGTCTGGTCGTTTGATCAAATTGAACAGTATGTGCAGAAGCTGATCTCTCTCTTTGGGTTCAGGATGGAGGCAGGCTGTACACAGTATGAGTGGGATCAATTCCTAAAAAGTTGTGGGTAGGGGAAAACCAAACAAAGTAAAATTGCTTTGGGCATACATTCATTTACTGCACAAGAAACTAAGAAGATAATCTAAAATCACATAACATCAAAACAGTTAGAAAAGATACTTTGGAGTCCTGATGTCTTATTAAGTGACTTGAGGAAAGTGGAGGTCTACAAAAGTTAGAATGATTTTCCTGCTAGGAAAAATCAGGGGAGAATCAGCACATGAAATGAAAAGCTCTGCAAAGATTACAATTAACATATGCAGGTCACCTGTAACCAGAATTAGAGGACAATCATGGTTTCAACTGTTTTCACTACCTACTGAACTGAAGCTCCACAGACAACTATGAAATAAAGCTCCTATGAAAAAATGCCAAGGAGTTAAAGATTAAAATTTCAAATTAAACACCCTACATGGTTTTGTGCACAAGTTGGAAAAAATAAACATTGAGAAACATACATTGGTAATGGTGACTGCAGACAGATTTTGTGTTGACTGACAATTATCTGATTTTTGTAAAGGTTCTATGATTTTTTTTTCCATACAAAAGTGATCTCTGAAGCTGAATTTTCTTTTTGGAGTAATTAAAACCCCTTAAAAGAATAAATTACAAAGAAAATACTGTGTAAAACATGGAGAGAAAATAGAAGAATCTTCATAGTGAAGGCCTCCTCCTTTCTAAATATGCCTACAAAGCTCATGGTATTCATTCCCAGAAGAACCAAATGTTTCTAAAACATTGTCTGGAAGTCCCTTCCCTTGACCTTGTTGATGTGAGCTTTTACTCCAACTGAATTTGAAAGCCAGACAGTTTTTAAATGATTTAATATCTTAGAGACAGAAACATCACACTGGGAGGTCAGGAAAAAAAGAAGAAAAAACCTCAGTGTCTGGAAAAAAACATGGGCAAGTAATCTGGAGATTACCTTGCACGCTTGCTGTGTACTTAGGAGCAATTTTCAGCAGAAAGACTTTTTGTGAATTATTAAGTTGAGACAAATAAGCAGGTGACAGTGGGAAACACATCTAACATTAGTAGGAGAAATTATACAAAACCTGGAAAAACCTGTGGTTGTTTAGAATGACTTTGCAGGGAGGTGCAAATTTCTTCTTGCAGATATTCAAAGAGATCTAATCATGATGTTCTTGTGGACCTGTGGAAACACCACTGACAACATCCTCACTGCTCAACCTGTATTTTCCTAAACAGCCCGAGCTCTATTTATATTAAACATAGAACAAGACTCCATTTTAGAGCAGTGCCTAAGCTAGCCAACTCCTGACAAGCTTTTTTTGTAGTTTTTTTTTCATTTTACAAGAATTCTACTCCATGTGCTATTTTCCATCTCCAAAGATGACCAAGACACAGCCTGAACTGTGTTTTAACATTCTGTGACTCTGGAAGATATACTGGCAATATTCAACTCAATTATGATACAGATTAGAGAATTTATGACAGAGGAGACAACATGGAAATATCCTACCTATCACTTAAAAAATCTAAAAGGAGAGAAGGGGAAATGAAAAATAAATTTGAATACTTTGAACATTTCCAGTTCTTAAATACTTTTTAAAGAGTAACTGGGGTTGTTTTTAAATAAGTGTAGCACAACACAGCATGAACTGAAGACCTGCATTAAAGGAACTTGACAAATTAAATTGCATGAACAACTAAATAACTTTCTTCAGCTGAGAGCTTCTTCCCCTCTAGAATCTTCATGTTAGATCTCATTATTTTTACTTGAAATTTTTGCCCATTTAAAGTTATGAGAAGTCTGAGGATTTAGCTTATTTAACTTATCTTTTTGGACTGCATAGAATTTTCTCTCCTGCAAATGCTGCGTTAATTCAAAAAGACTTGAAAGAATATTTCTAAAATAATATCCGCCTCAACACCACTCTAAATAACACTACTTATACATTAAACTAACATCTTTTAAATAGGAAATCTGATCGCAATTTGTAGATACAGAACAAAATTACTACTATAAAGACTAAAGCTCACTTAAAAACTTAAAGCTAAATATACATCTGTTACTTTAGTGAAACCTAACTTTCTGAAATCTACTCTAAATTCACATTATTCAACTGCTCGTGGAAGTATTCTTAAATACTCCTATGAAAAACTTGACAAAGAATATCCTCCATGAAATGGGACATTAATGGGATTTTTGTTTCATCTACTGAAACCAACACATTGATTTCACTTCCTTAGCATGTTTGAGTACCTACTCAAAAACCTCAACTGCTTATTCAGAACTACTGCTAGATTTTAAAGCAGTACCATGAGGTGGGGTATTTTTAAGCTTCTTACAGAATTTAAGGAAGTTAACATGGTCTTTTTTCAGCTGAGTCTACGTGAAAGGAAAACACCTGAGAATATTCACCTAGAAACTACTGCCTTGTGTCTGAAAGGTAATGAGTAACCTAACAGCATTGACATGGGCAGATACAAGGCTGGTTCTTTACCTTGCAGCAAGCTGGTTATTCTAGCTGATGGAATTAGCTGTATTTTCTCGTCCATTGGTCACATTCTCTCATGCATACTATGGGAGAAGAGAGTGTTCTCTGCATCGCTGCATCAGGGCTTCTACAGCTCCTTCTATTAACGGGAGTGGAGAAACAGTGAGAAGTCTCAAACAGTGTTTTCTGTGCTCCCTAAAGCCCTCAGGGACATGAAGGTAAAACTGGAAGTAAAGGGGACTGTGGGACCAGAAGAACTAAACTGCTCTCCAGAGGGATCAAACAGGTCAAGTGAAGTCTCCCAAAGACTTATAAGGGGCAGATTCTTCTCAGGACATTCAGGAGCATTAAGAAAATAAAACGACCTACTGGTAGGTTTGAGCTCATTTCTTCCTGGTGCTAAGGGTCATGCCTTTGCTGTAGATTTGTTTTACAAATCTCAGATTTTTCGTTCTTTAAACCAGCAGAGAAGCAATATGAAGCAGCAATTTTCCAATAAAACATGGTAAGATTAGTATTTGGCTGTTTAGATTCAAGAGAAAAGTTCACAACATGGTATTGAAGACTCTATATATTTATTAATAATCAAGGAGTGGACTTCCAGTGCTATTTGAAACACTCTGCATTCCTTGGGAAGGAATACCACCTGTGCTGACAGTCATAAAGCAAGAAGTTAAGTTTCAAAAAAACCCAACAACTCTCCCTCTATTTAATTTGGGAACTTTCCTAAACATTCTGTTCATCCCCAAGTCCTTGTTTTCTCTTTTGCCTTTGAGTTCAGAACATGAGTTTTGGTAGTTTGTGTTGGTGTTAGTCAACAGGAGTGACTAGTGACTCATGACCATAGCAAGAAGAGTGACTTCCAGAGCTTTGATACTGTTTTCCCATTAGATTCCAAGCAGACTCATATGGTAACATTGTTGGCACTTGCAGCTTGATGCAATATAACATTATGTGTCACAGGTTCCACCTCTCCTATTGAAAAGCCAAATTCCAATGTGAGGCAGTTTATACCTGTGAGCTACCCAGATGCAGAATGGAGAGAAAGAAGATATTTTGGTTTTACTGTGAGAGAAGCTACATACAGGTGACTGACAGATAATGCTCTCAGGCTGACCTAACACACTGCACAGGAGAATTGAAACAGCCCATCTTCCCTCTGCTCTGCTTCTCTGTAACTCTCCATGTAGGTCTCTCTAAAGAAAAACTCACATTTTTCTCACCATAGTATCTCTGGACAATTTCTTCCTAACTTACAACAACTTGTTCTACTACCTTTGAAAGGGATTTACTATTTGAGTTATCAATAAAGGCAACATTTACATGGACATACAGAGTAGCTCGCTCTTCATTACAGACAAAAGAACATGGATTTTTTAATGGTAATAAGTACCATCTAAACTACATGCCTACAGTTCCTCCTACATATTAAAAGTATTACAATAAAATATTACATTTTGGGTTTTTTAAAAGTGCATCATATAGTGAGCATCTCAGAAGGTAGCAAGGAGTTTTCTGTCAGTTTTGTTTCCATCATTATAACAATGTTTTGCTAAACATTCCAACAAGTCTTCTACATCTTATTGCTCTCACTAATTACTGTCTTCTTGCTGGAGTTTGTATAAGCAAAATAATTACCTTAAAGAATAAATTTAACTAGTGTTAAGTGTCAAGACTGGTTACTTCAATAGGTTCAAATAATAATATTTTTATTACTCCAAATATTAATGTATTAATATTGCAGGCAACAATATATAAACCAGGATGACATGATCAATTTTGTTAATGTCTGCCTCTTAATCTTCTTTAATGGTCAATGCTTACATCGTGACCCAATACTGTGCTAAAATTATTCTGTAACTAAAATTATTCTGTAGCCTCTGACAACAAGTAAATAAAATTAAATAATCTTATTGTCTGCAACTGAAATAGCTGCAGGTACCAACAAAGAACTGATAGGAACTGTCTTGGGCAAGAATGTATTTAAAGTTCCAAATTTATTCTTTTAATTTAAAATGAAAAAAAAAATTAATCATAGGATTAACTCATGACCCAAAACTTTGTACTACTAATCTTACCAATATTAAAATCACAGCTCTAATTACCTTTCATGGGGTGAGACTATTATTCCAGGATCCAAAGTAAGCCTCTCAGAGATGCCAAAGGGATGTTTTTACATAAGAATCAATGGTAGGGTGTGGGTGTGAAAAAACTTTATACTTCTTTGTCTGTATTTACTGTTTATTTGAAAACACACATACAAAAGTTTGTGATACAACAAAAGCTGGCAATTCAATTCATAAACATCAAATTCAACTCCTCACATCCATGAACTATCTAAGCTTTACAGGCCATGTGTTGAAAGACATTGGCTTTCAGACTAGAGATGAAAAGGATACTCTATGAGACTGAGCTATTTTACTCTAAGGAAACTGCACTAGGCCCTCATATTGAGCAGAAGGGAACTAAAGGACTTAAAATATAGTTATGTCTCATGTACACCCTCATCCCCTGAACAAAACAGACCTGCAAGCCAAAACCAGCATGGAAAAGGACCAGCAAGAAAAGGATCACATAAAAGGACCAGCAAACAGGCTGTAGTCAATAGTACCCCTGTTTTTAGAAACATAACCTATAGAAATCTACTGCAATCTACGTTTTACAGAGTAACATAGTATTGTAATTGTTAATTTAGATTTCTTTATTCTCCCCTATAATGGGAAATTAAAATGGTCATGTAGGAGATATTGACAACTGACAATTTTCATGCTCTGCAACTCAGGTTTATGTACCTTTATCCATATCCAGCCATGATGAAATCTGCTAGATACAACCCCTGGAAGCAAACAATTAAGTATACTGCCAAGATCTGACACAGTCTTCTTTTGCATTGCTTTAGCAAAACCAGTATTTAATGGCTTTTAAAGCATAAGACTGAGATGAAAATTCATAGTAAGATACTCAACTCTACTGTGTTTTAAGAGACATGCCAGAGAATTAAAGTGCCTTGGTGATATTTACATGCAGTTACCACACATTAATGTGATTACTGTCAATCTACAGTGGAGATCTAGTGGAGTTGAAAATGGCATCAATTCAGAGTCTGAAGATTTAATATAATCTTTGCTTCAACTTTACAAACAAATAAAAACAAAACTCTATTCTTAACATGTTGAACTCTCTATAAATAACAGTTTGTCAGTATAACTATTTAGTGGTGCATATTCAGTAGACCACTGCTATCATGATTGTGCTAAGTCTGCATAACACAAAAGAAGTTAAAGACTAACACTGGAATAATGGGTGAGATTAAAGATGTAAATAATTAAATAAAAGTGCTGATTAAGAACAAGACTAATAAGATCTTAAGCAAAAAGTTTACTCTGGGCCAAACTCCATTAAAGGATTATATACTGCAGAGTATGGAAGTTGTATGTACAAACAAGGTTACTCTTGTTTCCTGACAAAAACCCATTGACTTTAACAGCTTAAAAAGTGTGAAAAATGAGTATTGCACTGATTAGTTATTACAAAAATTTTAAAAGACTGCTTCTCTCTAGTTGCATTTTACCCAAAGGAATTTTTCTATGGTACATCTGTTAACAAATAGAAGGTGGCTGATTTTGCTTTTGCAATTTTTTTATTGTTAATGTATTTTAAGTGATGACAATTGAGAAAGCAGATTACAATGTAGATCAATTTTTATGAACCCAAGGTGCTTATCTTCAAAAAGTATTATCACAGACTGCACCCCAAACAATGGCCTTTTTTTTTTTTTAAGTATTGGCTTTTAGCATTTTGTTACTGGTCATTCCACTTAACTGTTACTTGGATTGCAACATCTCCTTTATTTGTGACTGCATTCATACACAAATCTAAATATTGACATAGATGTTTTCAGGGAGTTAAGATAACCTAGACGTTAGAGATGAAAACAAAATTAAATTTACTTGTTGTTACATGAATTTTGATGATTATGAATTGCTTTGAGGCAATTTTCCTGTATGATGCATTACTGATTTTACACAGTTGGAACTGCTTTTTTTAGAAACAATTGAAATTATTCCCTCAGCCACCCTACTCAATACTGTCTTTCCTTCTTGTTACCTTCCATTGGAACCTAAACTACAGACACTGAAGAACAATTAAAGCTGCACCAATACGCAAAAATAAATAATTTCAGAAATGTCAACTATAATATTTGCCAGAACACTTACTACTGGATCAGGCAGACTGCTACTGATCTTTATATGCTCAAAAGCATGGGAAAAATGGTTTCTGAATCTCTGCTAAAGGACAACAACTACTGAGAGACCGTCAGCCTCTGCAAACTCAGTTTCTCCAAAATGAAGATGCATAGCATATAATTTTCAGCTTAAGATTTTGCAAGCAATTTCAACATGACAGATGCTTAAAGAACAAAGACATTTCAGGGAGTCATCAAAGAATTATGCTTAACTCTCATCCTAATATATTGATAGTGTAAGATCTTAAATACTACCATTCTTCTTGTTTCAGAACAGACTGGTGAGAACTTTGCATTGTGATCTGAACCTGTTACACCTCTTTCTCAAATTAGTGATTTTGAGGTATATTTTTAACCCACTTCTCTGTGCAAAAGTCTCATTATAAGGTTCTTTACGGACAAGACTCAAAGTTATACCTTGCTGAAGACAGCCTAGTTCTTAGGTTAGCTTTCCATAATTTGATTAGTGTAAATACTGACAGATGGTCTACCCAACTTTTCCTTCAAGTTCCATGACTACATCAGAAAGAACATTAAAAACAGTTATAGCAAAAGGTGGCAGGGAACTAAAAGAAGATATTTTTAAAAGAAATTTCAATTACTGAAATATTAAACATCCCATGTAATGAAATTACTCAATTGTGATCTGTGGCTTTTTCAATTAAACTGAAGCAGATAATTTAGGGCAAAAATACATGTAATCAAATATAACTTTCACTGTAAAACAACCTAGGAAGGAACCAAGTAGGAAACAGAAGAAAAGGTTACAAAAATATTCAATACATTACACAGATTAAGCAAAAAGCTGTGAAAAGGAGCCAAAATACCACATCCTGCCAAGCAGAAGGAAGGAAAGGAATAAAGAAGAAATCAGAAATTAAGCACTGATCCAGGAACATTCACAGAATTATTGTGAAAGACAGAAGAATTTCCAGAGTACCCAGTTAACACCCCACTCCCTCAAAAATAAAGCCTTATATGACTTTTCAAACCATAGCACATATCTCAAGTTCACCATGTCAGCTGCTGATAATTACTTGTATGGTATAAAAATTTTAGATTACAGGATCAGTACGAATTTCTTGAGGAATTTTCAAAGCCTTAAAATTAATTTACACAAAACACATGACTAAGTCTACCATACTGTAGGTCCTGTCAACAAGGACTAAAGCTTGCTCAACAAGATATGCTACTTCAAACCCTTTATTTCAGTATCAACTATAAGGACACTGAATTTTTGTTTTATATGTCTTCAGTTTATGGGGTTTTTTTTTACATATATGGTAATGTGCAATATTTACACAAAGCAAAACAAAGCCAGTCACATTTTTTTCCTTCCTTTTGTATGCTATATAGCATGAATGATTATGCAAACCATCACCTTCAGTTACATTCAAAATACACATTACATGTTCATAATTTTTAGTCATTCTCATTTTAAAGTTTAGGAAAACATATAAGCAAGATTGCTCATTTCCTTACAAAGGGATATTTTTGATGAACCTTTACTTGGCTGATACATGGAGCTTCCAAGAAAAGACATTAAAATAATTTGTTTGTTGAAAATTATTTTTGTTGAAGTATGTAGTGCTGCAAAAGAACCTGAATATTATTGCTTATTTAAATTGATAGACAAAATAAATGAAACAATGTTTGAACTCATAGCCCCTGTTTTTACAAAGCACATTGATATGGTCTTCCCTAACAGAAACTGTGCTACCACAAACAGATGGACCTACAGTAACAGTCTTGCTGAAGGCTAATGGGTGCCTTAAGCAGAGGAAGGAATATTAGGATACCATGCAGGTTTGCTGAACTCACCTGACAGAGGTGTAAAACCATTTTCTAGGAGCAGAGATGCATGCACAAAAGTAAGAACATGATTGCAAGTAATAGACTTTCATGAAATTAGACACAACATCTTCAAAATTAACAACAAAATAGTGTGATGAAAAAGAGTAAAATTTCAGGGTTCCTCACCTCTCGCTTTGCAAGCAGCACATTAGGAACAATATGAGGCAGGCAGCGTCCCAGCATTAACATGACACTTTTCTCACTGTCTGCAATTCGAGATACCTAGAAAATCAAGTTGCTTGTTTGCTTTTTTTAGAACGGAACAGAAAAATGCCATTTGAAAGGAATAACAAAAATTGCAGCAGGCTGACCACTTACCAGAAAAGTATTTAATTTATTCCCATACATTAAGCTGTAAGTTTTTGATGTGTCAGTAATTTCAAAAGCATGAGTAGAGGCTCAAAGTTCCCTCAAAGTAATTCAAAGTAATTACACCTCTATCACTAGGTTTCATATTTAGCATAAAATCTAAGAACATATATTTATTTCTTAACTTTCATGCACATAGATTCATCTTTCCATGTCTCGTTTCAAAGCAATTATTGCTTGTTTAACTATTGCTGCCATGCAAAATGAAGGATCTTTTAGTTTATGTCAACTGAAATATACCTCTGATCCCAAACGGCTGTCTGCTGACATCCGACAGAAAGACAGTAGTGCTTGATGGAAAGCTGGTGACAATTTCCTGAAATATCATCAAAAAAGGAGAGGGGGAAGAAAGCATAATCAGAAAGGTGATAAAGCAAGCCCTTTCACGCTGGTTTAATCAGCTAGGTAATATGACACCCAGAAAGCACGTTTAAGTGATTCATACTACAGAAGTTTTAAAATTATCTTTGACTTTTAGAGTGTTTTGTTTGTAGCAAGAAAAAACGTGAGTGTCCTAATAAGAAGTTAGATTTAGTTCCAAAAAATATAACATCTTTCAAACGGCTGCTACATTCAAAAATAGGACTAAATCATGAAGAAAAGGAAGCTTAGGCAATACAAGAGGAAGCATATAATTATGCAAACGGGGTGGGGCGGGCACAGAAATCACATGAAACAATATTTTTGCTTAATGCTCTGATTCTGCAAATTGCATAAAAGCATTTGAGTAGTCAGTCAAGTTAGGAGCTTCAGAGTTAAATAGAGTTTGCTCAACTGCCACTTCGGGATCTAACTTCAGATTCAAAAGCTGCCAGAACCTCAAAATCAATCTTAAACTGGTATCTAAGCCCTTGTACAGGGTGCATCTGCACAGGCACTGCCTCATGGCCACATCCAGCACCAGCCAATGCAGCCAAGCTACTCAAAGCCTTAAGCATCCATATCAAACCCTGGTAAAAGCTTCAAAACAGCCATGTCTGAAGAAGGTAATTTGGCAGAAATGTTCTCAGAAAACAATTACTGACCACTACATCAAACAGGCAAGCAGCAGCACCCTATTATTCCCAGTAATGACAACTTCCTCTGCCTTATCTCAGGCCTTAGATGCTAATCTAACACTGCTCCATCCACTATGTTTAAAGAAGAAACACAACATTTGTCTTCCAAAATATGCACAGAAAGCATCTCACCCATTTCCATCATCTGCTGTTTGAGTCCTCTAATGATACTGAGAGGAGGCAACTCCTATTTTTTATGTGGAAATTGGTAACACCTTGGAACCCTCAAAAATACACACGAGTGCACAAAATCCAACACACAAACGATTACGTGCATGGACATACATTTTATCTAATAGATTGACACATAATACTTCTTACAGTAAATACATAATCATTCACCCTTTTCCAACTGAAAAAGCCCATTAAGAATCAAAGCTCTTACTTACAATTACTTCAACTAATTCAAAAGGACATCAATAAATATACCAGTTTTCCTCTTCTCACTATTTAGAAAATTATGATAAATAAGAATTTTTATTTATTGCCTAATTTTTTTAACAGTATGGAGTTTTGAAGTACATTTTAAATTTTAATGAAGGAAGCTTGTTTTAATCCTATTTGGCTTGGTTTTGTGCAAGGTTCACTTTAAAAAAGTTACTAAACTACTTAAATGGTAGCAAGTTGTAAAAGACCTCTTTCACAATATGTTAGTCCTTATGCTGTAAAATATTCTTGAGTGACAGATTTACAGACTCTACTCAAGACTGTAGAGTTTTTTTTACACTGGGAGAACATTAGCAAGCACTGCAAAGCAGCAGCTTAACATTAACACAGAGGCAAGGCCTTGGCCAGCCCTTTGCCCAGTCTGTCCTTCAACCTGGCATTCATTCTACAGAATATCAGATCCTTTCCCACTTGGAATCCTAATTAAAATCCTACATAAGGGCAAAGTTCCATTCCCACTTTGCAGAGAATGAAAAGTAAGTATGACAATATGTCACTGAATTACCCTGTGGGTTAAATAACAGCAAGCTCTGGGCAGCATGGATCCTCTTACAATTGCTGGTTATACTTGGAGTCCAGAAAGCTTCTCCTTAATGAAGTCTAACAAAATCCTTGATGGCTACACTGAACAAAAACAATAAAAGACCAAGGCCTCTTGCACACAAGTCAGCGGCAAGTCTCTTCAAGGGCAAACAGATGCCAGCAGTGAAGACATCTGAATACAAGAAAGTACAATGAATAAAAAGCCCAGGCACTGCTGTTCTATTCTATATAACTCTGGGACAGAAGAGTCAATTCATTCAAAAAGCCAGGACTGCTGTATACAGAAAACACCTTGTATTTGGTGCAAATTACCACACACCTCAAATTAGTTGAATAAACACATGTGGTGCAGTCTATCTAAACCACTGCTAGTGCTTTGCACTGCCATCTGTTAACTGAGGCATTTTTCCAATGATGGTCATGTCCTCATTTGCCAGCATGCACGCACAGCTGCTCTGAGTGCAGGCACACAAGGCAGGCTCACTTCCCCTTCTCTCTTCCCATCTGGGCAAGATTTATGCCAAGAAAACACTCTATAGATACAGTAGTAATGATCTTGCCTTCTAGGATAGTCTTAGCTGTTAACCCTTCTTAGTACATTCTGAATAAATGATAGTAATTGTCTTCTATAAATAAATGTGGATTGAAATCAATAAATATCCAGCATTTCCATTGTGTTACTTCTCCTGCAGATCTCAAAACATTTAACAAATCATCTAATTATTCAGTGAGAAAAATTACTGCATTATTACAAACCTAGGGCATAATGCAGGAAGAAAATTTAGCACTAGATACTGGTCTATAAAACACTGTATCAAACATGCTTTCCTTTGACCCTTTGCTGACATATTAAGCCCAAAGCAGAGTACAAAAATAGCTACATATTACACATGCATTATTTATTTCTGCAGTGAACTGCATTTGAGGGGACTTGTCAATTTAACTCAACGGGGATTCACGGCTTCATTGAACTACTTTTCAAATAAATCTAGGTGCAGTTAAAACAACTGTGAGCAGCAGAACAAATGCTGTTCGTCTAGTCTCTACCATCATAAATTCCACTGGAAATACACAGCTCATTCCTCACCCAGTGATTTAATCCTGTTTTGATATACACCCTCACTATCCCCAAACCATCAATCTAATATTCATGCACTTAATGCCACCCAGCACTCACCATTAATCTGAGCAAGAAGAAACTTGCAACAAGCCAAATGAAAGTAGGTAGACATGTATATAGCAACAGCTTGAAGTTTTGATTACTACACATATTTGTAGTAAGTAGTGTACTACACATATCTGGATTTTTAGCTAGGATATGAAAGAAACTTAAAAAAGAAGAAAATCCGGAAAGCTTAAACCAAACCACTGACCACTTTCCAGAAAAATCTAAGCTGTTCTACTTTCCTATTAAACACTAGTATAGTCAACTAAGAGAGAATAAATTTGTTATGTGACTCCAAAGAATTATATTCAGAAATCTTTTCTTCTGTCCAATTCTAAAAGTTAAGATATTACTGAAAAAGTAGCCCTGACCCTTGAACTTAGTGGAAGAAGTACAGAAAATCCAGAAAAAGCAGGATTCTTAGTGTTTGTAAGAAAAGGTAATTACTAGCAGGATTAGCAACTTCTTTTTTTCTGGTATTCCTTTTCTCCAGCCCACTACAAGCTTGCATTTATTTTTCCATCTGCACAGAATGTCACACAGATTTCTACTTGGTATTTTCAGATGGAAAGATAATTCTAGAAACAAATCACAGTATCAAAACCAGCAAAAGCTTGCTAAGGGACAAAAGACAAAGCAGGATGGCTGCCTGCTTCCCTACAAACATCAACAGTAAGATCATAAGGTGAGCTACTTGCTTATCTTTGTCTGCAGTGGTAACAATTACAAGTTCTACATACCCTCATTATGTTTGTCGTCCGTGTTACTCCTGATGACTACAGTGGTTTATCTATCACTTAATGAACAAATCACTTCTCCTTTTCACTATAAAAATACTTGTACAGGTTGAAAGGGCTTTTTCAAGAACACTTATAAGCACAAACTCAGTCTCCAAGTAATAACACAACATGAATTCCCTAACTTGGTTAAAAGAATCACGGCTACCCAGTGAAGGCTTGCCCCAAAGTCAAAACTCAAAAAAGCAGTATGTCATTAGATACCTTTCTGGTAATTACAAAATAAGTAAATGAAAAATAATTCTGCTCTCTAGGAGAGTTATACACATCTACAGAGAAAAAGCAAAAAAAAAAAATTCCCAACTCTTCAAGCAGAAGAGAATTATTGAATTAAAAGAGAACAGAACTCTCTTGTCTTCCCATTCACTATTCTCATTTTACCTATTTTTTTGTTCCAACAAATAGGGCTGTGTTTAAAAACAAGCAGAAAGTGAAAAGAATTTCTGCAACTTAATACTAAAATCGTAGGTTTGTCATATGTACTCCTTCCTGAAGAGATTAGGAACAATATAAAAATATCAGCACTGTACCCTAGAGGTATGTTAAGTCTTTTATTTGCCTTCAAAACATAAATGATCTATTCATTTGGCAGAATTTCACTGTTAGAAAAATATCTACTTACTTTACAAGAATTTTTAATAGTATCATGCAGTTTACAACTTATCACTAACCTATTAGGTTTATCAAAGTGGACTGCAGCTTTAGATGATGGAGGACATGAGGACAGTTTTTCTGTCTCTTTAGACGGCACAGAATTTAGCATATCATCTTTAGAAGTCCTTGAATCCACTTCAGCTGATAAAGCAAGGCTTGTTTCCTCAATGTTTCCATGTTTACTGTCATTCTCAGAGCTCTTGATATCCAAGTACCGTCCATTGTCCTCTGAGACTGTGAGAGGCACTTGTTTTAAAGAAGGATGGGGAGCTACACCATAAACAGTTGACACAGAAAAGTTTTCATTCTTGAGAAGATCTATTTCACTGAAAAAGCAAAATATGAAATATTTTTGTAGCTTTCATGCAAATGCTGTTCAAATCACACCACTGCAGCACAGAAATAAAGACAACATGCTGAAGAGCTCAACACATTCTTCAATTCATGTATGTTTAAGAATTCCTATAACAAATAACTTTGATCACACAAACTGTTCAAATAAGCACTAGCTTCATTGAGCACCTTAGTAAAGAATTAGTAACAGCAAAAATGTTGCACACTGAGTGAGTGAATCAATGAAACAAGTGAGTAGCAACAGTTTTATCTCCTTCTGGCTGAAATCTGAGCACTGAGACACAAATTGTTACAAGACAGAACACTACCTAGGATGCAAAACATAAAATACTAGAGTGGTGAATTAATATGTACTATCCTATCTGGCTTTGAAATGGTAACTATGCAAGTCAATAAAGACACTTAAAATTTAAGCACTTTCCCACAAGCTGCATCAATACACCTCTTAAGAGGAATGATATCTTATGGCTTACAGAATGATATGGTTGCTCAAAACTTATAAGTATCTTTTTTTTTTTTGCTGTGTTTAAAGATACTGTCATGTCTACTAGTCTTGCTCTTCAGAAAGAAATACTGTGTTGATGTCAGATGTAAAAACAAGCGTCTTTCTGACAGTGCTTGCAAGCTGTCACACTAAGGAGTGACATAAAGCTAATTGAAAAAAAACCTATGTAAAACAGATCAGAAGTGATGGTTTTTAAAGGAATAAAGAAGTCACACTGAAAGAACAAAATTGGTTACAAAATTAAATTGTATATGTAATACAGGGAAATAGTCAGTTTGAAGGCTCTTCCTTTTTCTAAATCAAATAATATGTACTGAAAAGGAAAGACCACCCTGCCCTGAAGAATCCCCAGTAATTTCCTATATCTAAGTCATGGTTCCATATATGTGTTAGAAAGACATTGAAAAGTTATCTAACATTTATCAAGAGTCAAGTAGGTTGATAAGAACGTACCTTTCAAGTCTTTGGATTTGTTCCATCAAAGACCATTTCTCACTGTTTAACACACTAATTTGATCTTCTAATTTTTGCACTATTAAACATTGCTAAACACAAGACAGAAACAGAAGAGTTTAGTACAATAAAGTTAAGCAGTACATCAAACAGCTGCAACATTTCTCCTGTACAGTCTTACTTCTATTGACTGTGGTGCTGTTTCAAACACAGGGACGGTCCCGAGTATAGGAGTGTCAGCCTCTAACTCATCATCTTCTACACCAACTGATGCGTCCACCACATCTCTTGCAGCAACATGATGGTTTCCAAAGTCACGGTACAGTTGTAACAGGTCAGGAGGTTTTGGAATATTCAATCCTACATCATCCCAAAGTTCAAAATCCTTCAAAAGAATAGAAGAAACTAAAGCATACAATATACTTCCTTTTATTTTCTTTTCTCTTCCTCATTTGACCACAGGTGATGCAATCGCAAAATAATCACATCAAGACTGCATTGTAGTAAATCAGATAGAAGAATAACTCAGCAAGAAACAATAGTAGAGGAAGGATTCACTTTGTGAACCAAAGCAGTTTGACCATAAAGGCAGCTCTAGGTAACATACTAGAGAGAGTACCTTTCCAACCACATAGGTCACTTTCTCTTTTGCTAAGACATGAACACTTTTTATAATCAGAAAAAATATTGCTCAAATTCTACCAGAAGCCAATGCAGTTGATACAAGGCAGAAATATTGGTTTTGTTCCCATTTCACTCACAAGTGCAGGTCTAATTTCCCTAGGGAAGACAAGCACAGTATCACAGAATCATGTAGGCTGGACAAGACCTCTGAGATCAAGTCCAACCTTTGACTGATCATCATCATGTGAACAAGACCAGAGCACTACGTGCAACATCCAGTAATTTCTTGAACACCTCCAGGGACAGTGACTCTACCACCTCTCTGGGCAGTCCATTCCAACCTTTAACATCTCCATGAAGAATTTCCTTCTGATATCTAATATAGCTTAAACAGCTCTGTAGAAGACTGATAGTGAGGTGCAGACAACACAAGGGCCTCCTGTCTCAAACAGGTTCTTCCTTTTCTCATTTACATCTTATCGTCCTATTAACACAAGAATATTTCATGTCTGTATATACAAGTAAGTTTATACAAGTAAGTTTCTGCACTGTTACACAGGAGTTGTGATGGTCTCTTTAACGACTTTAAATTTAAGTATTGGTTTAAACTTTTTTCCTATTGTTCCCAGTCTTCACTATTATTTTTTCCATAGTCTGGTCACATACATTTCTTTGAAGAAATATTATTTTCGCAAATAATTATATGAATAACATAGAAAAAAATGTGTCTACTATACAGTAATTTCAGTATGTTTATTTTTACTTTTTAGAATTAATAATTTTGCTCTTTTTTGCTAATTGTCTCACAAAACAAAAACTTCTCAGTTGAGAGCACAAATAGGATAGACTGTTCATCTTCTCTTTTTGGGGGTCTGTATTCTCACAAGTATTTGGATGTGCAAATATTCAGTGGAGGTGGAAGATTCAGAAATTCTATTTAACAACCTATTTGCTCCACAGATTAGGATATGAAATGTAGGAAAAGTTTAGGAGGACCAGTTTCACGTAAAACTGGATGAAATTCCATATTTAATTCTTCTGGTAATATCCCCATTTTGTGATCAATACATATTGGGTGTTGATATTACTGGGTGCTTTGTCTACCCAGAAACAGTCAGAATGCAATTAGAACCTTCCAAACATTCTTGCCATCAAATGTAAGCCAACAGAGATATAAAACTGCTCATTTTAAGAAAAATGCATCAAAGCATAGCTATGTTGGGAAAGAGCCAGAATAACACCTTATTACCAAGAGCTTATTCAATACTGTACTCAATGCCACAGGTGATTAAGTACTCTCACACACACACACACACACATCCCTAGAAGACAGCCAATGAGTAAATTGTATATCCCTGTACAAGTCAACTGAGTAGGACCTAAGGAAAAGATTACATTTGAGATCCAGATCCTTGACTTCAAGTGAATGTGTGTCACACCAGAATACAAGGAAAACATCTAACTCACACTATTTCACTTCTTCTTTAGCTTCCTTTAAAGAACGCAAGCGCTCTGTCTCCTTCCTACAAATATTGGGAAACTACTGCTCAAACTGCTGTGTTTTCAAACCATGGTTTATATATGAAAATGCTAACTAACATATTTAACTTTTAGAGAACTCGTATATATGAAGCAAACTGCATGCACAGGAAAAATCACTTAAGTTCACTTGAGTTTATGACAAGATCAGAATATGGAAAGCAGGCGTGTAAAAAACCTCAAACCCACAAGGAAATTTTACCTGATCATGATTTTCATCTGAAAATGTTATTGATGTAAGCTTGTAACTATTCTTCAATAAAAATTCATTAACTAGGAAGTTTAGAGCTCTTTTCTCAAGAGGTCTGATTGGCTCCTGGAAAAAAAAAGAAAACACACTAGATCTTTGGTTTATCTTTCTTCCAACTATGGAAGCTTGTTATATTCACACTAAAATCCATGCAAAGTTCATTTATCACCAGCCACCTACCTGAATTTCAGGACTTGATTTATAATTTTTTCGTTCCTGCAAAGGAACTTCATTTTCTGGGGAGGAAAAAAGAAGTAACTAAATTTTACTCTCTCAGAGAGGATGAGCTCAGCTACTTCTACATTGTTTAAAGTAGAGACTTAAGAAAAGGTTTATGTACACCACCTGCAGCCTGAGTCAGGTTGGCTCGAAGGGCCTGTATGGTCTCCTTGGCTTTCCGTAGTTCAAACTCCAGGACTGGACAGGGATTTGGATTAAACACACACAGGCATCCAACCAAGGCAAGGGAAACAAAAATAAAATATAAAAAGCAAGGATGGGTGTGAAAAAAAAGATACCGTTTGTATTAAACATAAAGCATGCAATCTTTATGGAACTTATGAACACATGCAGCAGAGTTGGTCTGAAAGCAAACTGGTGAACATTTTCCATAGTTTCACTGGCTTTAGCTTAGCTAAGTCAAAATTTCAAGCTGTCTGACAAGGACTCGCTGTAAGGTTTTGGGAAAATATTTAGGAGCTAATGCTGTCAAATGTTTTGCTTTTTTGGGGGGGCAAGAGGAGCATGTAGGCAGTAAGAACACAGATCTAAATGAAACGAGTATGTTGTGGCAGCAGAGGAAGCTGTCTCCATGTAGCAAAGCTTAAACCATGAAGTGAATGTAAAGTCCCATTGACACCCCAGACTTCATTTGGGAAATAAAACCATACACCAAAATTTTAGTAGTTTAAATGGGAGATCTTGAAATGTACTTTATCTTGCAAAAAAAAAAAAGTAATTTTAAATTCTATTTCAAAATAGTGGAGTTTTAGCAATGTCCCACAGTTGATTAGGATTTTGAATTCAGGTCACTGAATTCAAATGAACAGAGATATACAAGAACAAAAACACCCAAAAAATGCAGCTCTTCTGCAGTACTTATAAAAAAGCTTGAAAGGAAAAAAGTCTTGACACCATTATTCTTGAAAGTTTACGCTGATTTTCAAAGCCTGAGAGTCAGCTTTAAATTTAAAAATACTTAATTCTAGTTCTCCACTCTCTCTTAATTCACCTCTCCACTTCCCTAGTCACTCGTATTTGTTTCTCATGTTCCAATGTTTCCTCCAAAAAGGGCCAGTGGTGATTTGTGTGCACTGGGATTTCATATGTTTTGATGCTGAGGTCATATGTACATAGTGACCTCAAATTCTCATCCCCTGGACCTTTGCAAAAGATATAGCAAATGTTCTTTTAATAGCCATTTACAGGTAGAACATCTAAGGAAACCTATTTAAGAGATGACCAGATAAATACGTGCATTTCATTAATTCTCAGATTATCTAATCACACTGAAATATACAGTTACCAGGAGGAAGGACTCTTAACTAGGAGAGATAAGCACAGAACACCTACCACGCTGAAGTGTTAGATGACCTATTTAGAATAGTTTACTATCTACTTTATTCCCAAACAAAAGGAAAAATTTTGTAGTGACTTTTAACAAGAAAGTTTCAATGAAATCTTTAATCACTGCCTGGAAACAATTTAACATGGCATTTTGAAATATTTACACAGAACACAATGCACAGCAGAAACTCTGCATTGGCCCTTGCTGGTAAAAAATGTTACTGAAGGCTGCAAATAAAACCAGTTCCTCTTTTGAGCATCTGTAATTAAGACTCTTGTTAATTGGCACTCATGGAAAAAAAATTCACTCAGTTTGCAGTTCTGCATAAAAACTGAAGGAGTTACTACAATACACAACATTTGCTACATGAAAGTAACTTGTTTGATGCACAGAATTTTACTGCAGCAATATAAAAGCGCAACTGAGGATACAATGAATAAAATATGTAAGATCTCTCTAGTATTCAGCAATGCTGATCTGCAAATACTTCTGTGCAACAAAGTCAGAAAACGCTCTCATGATAAAGTAAGTACCTAATTTTAGCTAATTTACTTCCTTGCATTTGAGATACTTATTCACAGTTGTAAGATACTAATTTGTTACTTTTTGAAAATTTTAAAGAACTCAAATTAAGAAATTTTTCTTATGGAAATAACTACGTGTTAACATTTTAATCTTGTAAAATATTTTCGAAGACCAGAACAGTTGCAGATCAGGAGTGCCCTGAACTAGAATGATATAAATAATAAAAAAAGTTAGAAAAACAATGCAAACTATAAAAACTCAGGAATCCAATTAAGGAAAATAGGAATAAGACATGTCTGAAGGCGTAGAAAGCCAAAAAACTCATGTCAGACAAACCCATGTCAGACGGCAAGAATTGAATTTTAGTGAACTGTGACGATGCTGACAATTCTTAGAAATCTTTAGGACTTTACCCATTCAACCTTAAAAGTAGATTACTCTGCTGCATGTTTCTGTTATAGTAGAAGATTCTAGATGTAGTATATTTGAGAAGCTGTCACTTGGTAGCATGTCAAAACAGCCACATAATCCCACCGCAACACAGCATTGTTACAGTTGTACCTCATCTAATCTTACTAATGGCACCATGATAATTGCCATCATACAAACCTTGATGCTTTCAAGTCAGTCACAAATGTAGCTTTTATTTGAAGAAGTTTATAGGTGTTTATACAATTATACATGAAAACAGCTATAACATTAACTTTAGTCAAATGTTAAACTGTGATTAAAAGCTCTTTAAGTTATACTGAAATGTGATCTTCTGCCAAAACATATAATGATTTTTAATTCAACATATCTACCAATGAAATCAACATTAGTAATTCCCATTTGTTGATTCTACAGCATTCTCTTACATAAAAGGCAACCTTTTAACCCCTTTATTTGTAACCATTATGAACTATTGACTTTTAATACAAACGACCTGATGCCTCTCCCCCTCTCCTGTTACAAAGCTGAAGCTATGCCTTCAGAAGCATTGACAAAGCCAAGCTGAAGTTCAGCTTCATACTTGACTAGGCTAATAACACATACAACTCCCAGCACCTGGTGAAGGGGCTGACACTCCTTAAGAATAATGCACAAAAGTTTTGCTGCAGACAGCCTAAAAAAAGGAAACAATCAGATATTCCTTTGTACCAAGAAAGCAAAGAATAGAAATTTAGAGCCTTAAGGTTGGGTAATCTTCCTACAGGTAAGGGCATTTCTGAACAATTTAGTTTGCCTTAGGGGAGAAAACTATCTAAAGTTCAATGACTCTTTTAATAAAAAGTGATGGCTTTTAAATGGCTTTTTTGTTATTAAAAGTTTCTAATCACTACAGCTATTTCCTGAAAAAAATTACAAAGCCTGACTTAAAATGGGTGAATCTTTCAAGCAAGCCATGATGCATTGGACCAAGGTTTTCAGATCAGCATTTTAAATTTTTAAATGTTTCAGTTTTCATGCAGCTAATCTAATACACCTTAAAAGAGAAGTGCATATCAGGAGTGAGTAGCTTGTCTGCTGAGCTTTGAAATCTCAAAATTAAGCTTTCTCAAGGGTCTTATTCTATTGACTCATATTTGTTAATGACTTCATAAGTTATTGGATCATACCAAGAACCACCTGCAATTGGGATTGGACTAGCTGAGATCTACATGAACAGCAGTCTTGTTGAACTAAGGCCAAAAAGTTGAGGAAATAAACAGTACTTCTAAAATCATCCATCATTTGTGTTGTGTAAGCAGTACTATTTCCAATTACACTAGAATTTTATCATCTACATTTAGAATACCTTGTCAGATTTTTGCATATTTCACTGTGAAGTACCCAGTACTTCAGATAATGGTAGAAGGCTAGCTTTGTGTTGTGAAGCCACTATATGGCATCTGGACATTTTCTTTTAAAAATAGTTTTCCTCTGAAGTATCAAGGGCCCCTTTGCTTACCCAGCTTTCCGCACTTTCGTACTCTTACAAGCTCTGTTGTTGATGATGGAAGCAAAAAGACAGCCTTGAAATGTGAAACACTTCAGCACAAAACACAAATAGTCCCAAAACAGAAAGCTATACTTCAGCACAAGATATTACTACCACAGTACAAAAATAAAGACCAGGAGGAAGATTCATGAGCAAGTAACAGAGAACTTGTCACTCTAATAGTGGGAGGCCAACACTTGACTCAGTAGCCTCATTAATGCTTTGAAGTTAATGAGACAGGACCACCTACAGAGAAGACCTGAACTACAGCAGACTTGTCTTCAGCTTCAGCCCCTGGAGACCTTCTGTAAGAACAACCTTCAACCTGGAAGGAAATTTAAGAGGCTTACAACTCCTTCACAGGCTTAAGACAGGCAATGGGAAGACAAAACCAGATCTGCTTTCAGGGTGAACAAAGCACACACACCATGTTAACAAGTGATTGTTGTACTACAGATGCCTTTTGTGCTCTGTTTTTTTGTTTGATTTTTTAAAAGATTTTCCTCTGATTTTGGTGTGCACAATTTAATAGTGCCTACTAAAAAAACACAAAAAAGGCTCTGTAAAAAGCAGAAACTGTGAACCTGAGTCTAGATAAATTAAACTCTCAAGAAGAAATGTTTTTTGAACTGCTCCCCTCCTTTCAAATCTTATTCTTCTAATCAGAGACACAGAGACTAGCTAGAAATCAATGCAAATACAGGGAAATCTGAGAATACATATGATTGAAATGGAGTTTGATTATAAGAATTAATTTTATCATCTTTGAAAGCACAGCATGTGCTTTTAAAATTATTAAATTCTCAAAAATTATTAGATTCTCATCTTTTGAGTTGATGTCAAAGGCAGGTTAGCAATAATAAACATTTTGAATTATGCAAAGTAGGGGGTTTAGACCATGGCAAATTTAAGATGTGGCAGAAGATTCAGTTCCTTAGACTGAATGTGAGGCAACCTATTTTAAACAAATCCTGTGGGTATTCAAGTTAGGTGTACCCTTATAACACAGGAAAGGAGCAGGTTTTCCATTCTCTAGCTGCTTTCTGGAAATTATGAGTATTTGGAGGAGGTCTACTACCCCTATCAAATCCTTCAGTACTGAGTCTATCCTAGGAGCAAGTATTTCAGGCACTTAATACATGACTTTGGATTCAAAAGTTACCAGTCTTAGAGAACAAGTTGTTTCCATCTAGTAAACTGCAAGCTGTAAGGATGCATTTTGGTTTGTTTCATCTCTTACTGGATTACAAATGTATTATCCAAATTGTTACATAACTCTCATTTTCATTAAGGTAGATAAAGAAGAAAATTTATGTTTTCTAAATTGCAGTTAGTTTTGTCATACTTTTCCACATCCTGACTGGCTTCTATGACTTGCATCTTTTCAGTCAAGCAGGTGATAATGTTATAGAAGGGACTGAGATTCCTTCCAGCAGATTCGCCAAGTAAAAAGCTCTTTTCAGCAACTCTTCAAAACATGCTTGCTTCTAGGCCAAATTTTAATTCTAATTCCAGAGGGAATGAAGTGGGCTAATAGCTTTTAAGTACTGAAATCAATTTCAAGCAAGAGTTGATACAGTTATTTCCAAAAATTTTTGAACTGTTAAAACAAAACAAAAAAAAGGCAGCTAAATCCACCACTATTCATAATGGACAAATGGAATATGGTGGCTTTGGATAATGATGTATGCATACATTTTTTGATTTGGGGCTTTCTAATATAGTCAAGATACAAAAGTATTTGTAAAGTGGGTATGTTATAACTCAGTTTTCTAGTCCTTCTGACTCAGAACCAGTTCAGCAGTTTCATTTAGTGACTTATGTACATTTATGTCCTATCTTGCCTTTGATATGATAGAGAACTGATATGGAAATCATGTGTTCTGTCCAAACAGTAAAAAGCAAAGATAGGAGCATGAGAAAGGCATTTACAAAGAGAAACGATTCAAACCTCATCTTCAGAACTATCAGAAGAAAAAGATGACTATTAGCTCATGGCCCCAAGCTTTCACAACAGATTACAATTTTAATCTCCTAAGCATCAAAGCTCTTAACAGAAAAGAAACAATTTTAGAAGAAATAAGCAAGATGGACTTCCAGTTAGGTTTCAGAGTGCATTTGCAGCTAAGAACAACTTCAAAAGCAGAAGTTATAAGCCAGAGTTTGTTTAAAGAAGGAACTGGATTTGCAAAATTTTTGAAACCTCTGTTGACATAATTTCTTAATGTACCAAATAAATACTTATCAGTTTTTGAAATTGCTTGGGAAACTAGCTTTAAACATGATTGAGGCAAAATATTTTAAGCAATTATGACTGAACCAGAATTTTAAGTACAAACAAAATATTTTTGAAAACTTCTAGTCTTTAAAAACATCCAGAAATAATATTCAATCTTACTTCATTCAAGTTCTTATGTTACTTTTTAAGAACTCTTTGAAAAACATCTCTAAAGGAACACAGAACTGTAAATATCCTGACATGCAATTTCCTCATCAATTACATATGACAGCAGTCAATCACTATATAGCAATTATCAAAAATATTGATCAATGTTACTATTTACTTAAACTTAACACTTAATTTTAGGCTATATTAATTTCATACTGGAAGTAACCAATATTTTGTCACTAATGTTTTGTCAGAAGATTTCTGGTTCTATTGGATGTCAATTCTGACTGGTCTATATTTTCTATAAGCATCTCTAATCCAATTCTAAGGACAGCTCCAAGCAAGAATCAAACCAGCTCTCTCAGTAACACTATTGATAAGAAATACTGACTAGAACCAAGAAAAATCTCTTACAAAAACAAAAATAAATAAAATACTGGGATTTTTGCTTGTTTCTTCCTTGCATTACAGGACACAATTCACAAGGCTTGGGCTCCTTAAACACCATTTTTTAAGAAGATTAGTTTTCTATTTACAACTATTGCCTCCTTAAAAAGAACTATGTATATTGAAAAAGAGAGTAGCTAAATAGTAATAAGAATCCAGAAGTTTCCATACAAATTGAAGAACACTAAGTTCCTATAGTACTAGACCAGAACACCAAAATACCTGGATTTGCTTTGAGCTTGTGAATTTAATCCAGTCCTTTAACTCAGCAACACTGGCTGGGTAAGAAAAATGAGATTTTCCCACCATTTCAGTCTGACCCAGAGATGAAATTTCAGAATGAAGATCCTTTACAGAACTGTGTTTTGTCAGCCTTTTCGTTGCTTGGTGTTTCAGAGTAGAGACAATAGGGTGGAAGAGAGACATGGCAGCCTGCATCACCTCAGGTTTCATAAAGCTTAACCATGTGAGCTGAAGTCACAGCGTGGACAACTTCCATGAGCTCAGGATATTGAATACTACTAACTGAGGAGAAGTAAAGAGAGCTCTGTAGCCATTTCTAGAGAGCTTTTATGGATTTCTCTGTGGAAGCTGTGAATAACTTAATATATGAATTTGGAAAAAAAAATGGACAGAGAAACATGGCTCACATGCAAAAGTGGTTAGTAAAATAATTTCTAACCTAAGAGAAGGTCCTGCCCTTGGTGATGTACTAGATCCTGAAATTAGAAGTGCCAAAGACTCAGAACAAAAGGCAAAAACCCCAACCTTATACAACCAAAGAATCAAATAGGAGAGAAAAGCACTACAATTAAGATTCGTAGTGAAGAAGATTTATGGAACTGAGTAAATCCCAAATTTGCTCTGGGTTTGGAGGTGCTTATTTGATCTCAATGAAGGCTATGTTTAAGAGATGACTTGCAACAGATCTGTATGTCAGAAAGCTCTAACCCACATAGTAGCAACAGACCACTATGTAGAGTAATTTAGTGAATGTTTCAGCTTAACAGTAGTAGTCAGCAGTTAATACCAGGATACAGTTCTATTGTCAAGACTGGGCACAATTTTCAAGTATACTGTGTGTTTCTGCCCTGGTGACATCTGGAATCATACACTAGTACACCTGCCTGAACACTTACAGAAATTACAGCAGAAGTCTCCAACATCAAGCAACTAGTTAAACCACCTCAGTGTAATCTTGTCATCTTCAGAAATGTTCATTTAAATATACTTATGCTAGAAACAACAAGTTAAACAGTAAAAATCAACATTCTGTGATTCCTAAAACATATAGAACACTTACCTGCTACTCTTTCATCCGTTTCTCTATTGCCATCATCGGAGTATCTTGCAAAATCTAAAGAATCAAGAGTACTGATGCTTCCAGCACGATCTTAAGGGGTAGGAGAAAAAAATAAAAGATATCAGAAAGAATCCTGAAGAGCTGCCTTTTATAGAGAAAGTCATAGAGAAAGTCAAAACAGCATCTCATTTCAGAAACTATAAATTGGAGGCTACATGTTCTGCAAGACTCAAGTTGTATTGCATTTTCTGAAGGTCTGTAAGTAGAGAGTACATCAGTAAACTTGAACCAAAAATGCAGCACTACGGCAAGTTCACCGAACAGACTGTAAGATATTTTTGCTCTCCAAAGATGGCATTTCCATCCTGTTCACAGCAGATGAGGAGCAGTGCATTGCAGCACTTCCCCTTTTCCACAAGGGCCAAGGACTTTGGCTTGGACACCCAGGTGAGAACATAAAAGAAATCAAACTGTTGTGTGACAAGTTTCAAGCAGTTCCCTTTTAACAGAAACCTGTGACTGCCTCAAACACTCTACTTCCTTTTCCCATGTTTAGTATTTTAAGGCATGTCACTGTGACCAAATACTTTTTTACATATCTTCTGATCTAGCTTTTAACTTCAGTACATACCCACTTAATTAATGTTTTTTAAGGAATGCAGTATCTAACAAAAGCAAAGGAAGCACAGTTCAGGCTATTGCAGGTATATTATTTGCACTCTATAATTAAATCCTGAATTTAAAAAAGAAAAAAAAAATCAAGAAATTCAGTAACCAGCATAAAGTTTGGATCTGATCTTGACATTTTTCATTTCACAGGAATGGCAAAGAAAAAACCATCAACCAAAATGCAATTTTGATAAGTCTGTTGAAGCACATATTCACCTTTTTATTATAAAAATGCATAAATTACTTGGTAACAGAACTTAAAATAAATTGAACAGTTTCTTAGCACAATTGAACATGCAGAAATTATATTAAGTACCTTAGTATCTTTCCTCTCCTTTTGAAATTAATTTCTATGTAGCACTTCAAGAATAATTTTAATTACATTAGAACTGTTGTCACATTAACAAAGAACAAACTCCACAGAGCTGTCAAAAAACCTCTTATCTGTCAGTGGAAATAGAAGCAATTTCATCACTTGTCAGTCAAACTCTGTCATGACTAACATCATTAAGTATTTAACCACTCCTCCCATTCTGCATTATGTAAAAAAAGAAAAACAAAACCAAAAAAAAAAATCTATTAATGAATTTCTTCGTATATTTGTGCTTCATTTTACTGTAAGGTCTTGTGACATTCTCTCTACATACAGACCAGCATTGTACTCAGATAAGAACATCTGAATTAAGACTGAATGAAGCATTTACAGTTAAAAGATACAGAGGTACTAAAGTTACCAACTCTAGCTGAGTTCCACAACATCAAGACTTGCCTGAAAACCTTATACTTTATGTCCATGGAACAGACAGGTTATCACAGTATACAGTTGATAGCTACCAAAGGGTTTTTTCCTGTTGCAATGCTTTCTAATCCAAACAATGAAACAAGCTGTTGCTCCTCAGTGAGTCTCTACTCAGCCATTGGTTTTAAACCTCATTGCTCATATGCAGCTTCCAGTCTCATTCTCTGCATTTTTTTCATACATTAGTCTGATTTAGTAATTTTCTGTAGGCTGTTCTATATAGCTTAGCAACACAGTACAAACTCTTCTTTTTACAGCATCTTTGGAAAATGGACTGCTGCACATTTGAAGAGATTAAGTTCAAAAGTAAACATGAATTCATGCAGTATGAAAGTTTTTAGAAATGACTTTTCAAAACACCCAGCACCTTGATAAGTAGATATTGCTCCAACTTATTTCATTGGGAGCTACAAGATCATTTTTTGAAATCAAATTCAAAACAACATTTAAATGGAGATCTCAAGGAAAAGCTCATGTTGAAGAGAAGTAACCAATTCTCACATACAGCATTGCTATGGCAAATGCAGAAATAAAACTGTTTACCCCTGCAGTCTTGCCATGTTCACAGATCAATTTTCTAATTGATCTATGAACAGAAGCAAAGTAACATTAACATCAGAGAAACAATGCTCAAATTTCAACTTAAGTCAACCACACCACTATTACTGAAGCATCCAAAGCCATAAGCAACCCAACTTTTTCTTTATATGACTAGTGGTGCACTTCAGAGGCCAAGGTTCTCCCCTGAGAACTGATGAACCCAGGCATAAAAGACAAACTTATTTGCCAAAGCCAAAAACTTCTTGGAAAAAAACCAAACCACCAAAACCCAGACGCCTATAAAAAAAGCAAGGGGTAATCACAATCTTTGTCAGGATTTAGACAACAGAAGCTGTTTAAGATCACACCAGCAGCTGTGAATGCAACAACTCTCAATATCAATCAGTTGTACAACCTTAAGGGTCCTACAGGAACAAGCAACACCAAGGGGGTTTACCATTTCAACACCCAGAAACTGCCTTAAGCACCACCCCTGCATGCACAACAGCAATTTACAGGGTGGAAGCTTGTACATTCACTATTTTGACTTCGCTTTATCATTACCATGTCCATAATAAAAGCAAACATTGGACTTCCTTTTCATAGAGGCCGACACTGGGAAGATGCACAAACAGCCAGATTCAGACTGGTGAAACCAAGAAAGATCTGCTAAGAAACCTCAGCCCTCATGGGTTTCCTGCTACCATCATTTCACTCTGACAGTAATGCTGATTCTCCTTCCATTACAAAAGTACACACCCATTAGCACACCCCTAACCCAAGATGTGCCATTACCAGCACAGTCAGGGCACACAGGCACTGCTGAACAGTGAAGAACAGCAGGCCTGTGCCATGGCCCCACCTGCCTAAAATGTCACCATGGGGAAACTGTGTCTGTGACCTTGCTACTTACAACTGTCTCTGTAAGCAGGCATCAGAAGAGTTTTAACTCCTAAAACTAATGCCATTGTTCAGAAAATCATGGAATAACATCTTGTAACCTCATATTTTACACTTCCATAAAGGATGTAGCTGCTCTGCAAAGGATCGAAAGGGTGTAAAATGTCAGGATCTCTAGCTGGTCAGAGTGACCCCGAGAAAAGTTGGAAAGTCTCTTTTCCCTGCCTGGTGCTTGAAGGAGTCAGGGCTCTTCAATTCTTGGTCTCAAGGTTGTTTATTGCATGTTATCTACAAAATTCTTTCTCCTGTCCTGCCAAGGTCCACTCATCAAGACAGTCCGAGGCATTCTGCCTGCCCCCAGGGCAGTGTTATGTCTTTATACTAAAAACTACATATGCAATGTTTACAATTACTTTCCAATACCTATCACCTGTGTTAGACAGTCAGCTTCTACTCTAAACCAATCTGCAAGTGCCAACATCACAGCAGAAGATGGAGGCCAAGAAGAAGAAAGAGAAAGACTGGACACACCAGATGCTTCCATCTTGCCTCCTGAACCCCCATTCTAGAAACCCCAAAATCTACTTTTTCAACCTGTGATAACTTCACTACTATTCTACCTAAACTGTTGTGGCTTGCTGGTCTTCATATAAGGTTGGTAATTTGCTCCACAGGTCATAATCAAAACCACAGGTGTTTTGGGCTCCGTGCCAGCGCTTCTGAGCCCCCTGGCAGGGGTCTTGGCCGTCCTGGACAGCCAGAGGGATGTCCTGGGTTCCCACAGTACAAGGCACCTCCCTGCTGGCAGCACAACAGCCTCATTTGTTGGGAAAATGGGCAGGGCTGTTTGAAGGAAAGGAATTGAAGGGAAAGGCTGTGCTCAGTCCCACAGCTCACCTGAGGAATGTGAAATAGCATTTGTCTGAAGTACAAACAGCTGTACTCCAGGACACTGAGTGGAAGCATTTCAACTACAGCATTCAGAAAAGAGAACTAGTTTCTGAAATAAAAGTGAAGAAGAAAAGAAAAAATTAGATAAAAGCATATACTCAATTTTTAAAATAAAAATAAAAATTTGAGTCTCAAGTGATTTGGCAAAGAATATCAAAGCAACTTCTTGTGGAGAAACCACTGAAAAGGAAAAGTACACTTTGGCTGAAATCTGCTTCTTTCCCAGAAAGAAACCCAATCTGCCACAGCAGTGGGAACCCATTTTGTTGTTTTGGTATGTTCATTCTTATCAACAGTCTCCTGTGCATGGATTTTAGCTTCTTTCTCTGAGTTAAAACACTTTATAATCAGCAATTCCCTTTTGCTAAAAGCTTTCCTAGTGAATACTGGCAAAATAATTGCTGTCAGCTTCATGTTCAGAAATGGTAAAAGCAAAGTAACAAGAACAATTTTGACAAGCAGGTATAAACAACTGCAGAACATGGATCACCTCAATATGGAACAAGAAAGCGCACAGAGCAGCAGTGAAATAGGCTTAGGGTTTTCATAATTCATACCAGAGAAATGCCAGGAGACATATCAGGATAATAAAGGAGAGCCTGTGCACAGTTCTTGTCTCTTACCTTTACCACTGGAAAAGGATGAGCAAAATCAGAATGCCAACATTCATATACTCAAAGATAAGAAGATTTTTAATCCCTTAAAAAATGCAATGCATTTAATTTCATTTGTGAAGTGAAAAATTGGGTTCAACATCACATTTTGCTTATTAACTTATACACACTTTTAAAATATTGCTTCATTCCAGAGGAAAGGATTTTTAATTCTTTTCTTATTCCCAGAACTGGCACCAAATGACATGCAGACTTCTGCTGACAGCTTCTGTTCCCATGGCATATATTCAGCTCTCCCTGAAAGCTGAGCATAACTACCAAAGTAGGAAAATGTAAGGGAATCTCAAAGTGATACATCCCCCTCCACTGACATACATAATATGAAAAAGGTTATGTTTCATTCACTCTGATGATAAAAGGAGATTATTTTTACCAGTTTACCTAAAGGGCACCAAGAATGATCATATTAGCCATATTTTCATGTTAGCCATATTGTCACAGTACATCCATTAAGTCAAAATAAGTTGCAGTCTTCTACAAAATCTCATTAAATAATCTTTACATGTTCATGACACTGTAAATCAGCTAAAAGCATAGACAAATTAAGTGGCATTACTTATTGATAGGAGGCACAAGAAAAAATATTTTAAAAATTAATATTTTAGAAGCTATTTGAATTTGCTTTGCAAATATCCAAATTGATTTTAAAAATTACTAGCTGATAAAGCAGCCCAGTTTGTCACATTTCCTCTAAGATCACCGGAAATCATATCATCATTTACTAACAATTAATCAAATGGAACATATGAAGACCCAGAAAGCCACAATTTTTCCTTGAAATTCAAAGAGAGGAAGCAATACTATGTTTGTACATGACAGATTCACTTAGCTAACTAAGTGTTCACTTGTACTGAAAAATATCTGTAATCCTGAAAACAGACTATTGCCATATTTTAAACTGCTGAGTGAAATAGCTGGCTAACCAGATTTTACAGTGATTGGGGAAATAACTGGCTACTGGAAATAGGATTTTGGTAAGCATACAAATGGAACTAAAAGTGAATCCTTCCCAGGCAAGATGAGAGCAGCTTCCCACTGGATACTGCACATACTAGGACAACACACTTCCCAGTTTAAGCCAGGTTTTATATGAATTGTAGGGGTCTATGGAGGATGAAACAGCTGTAGGCAGATAGCTCACACATTTCACAGAGAGATAGAACCATTTCAAGTTTTTTTGAGATAGCAAAGGTCTGGATAGTAACTTATACCTATAATGCTATCAGGGCCGTCAGGTGGACTCCAACTTCTACCCTCACACATCACTACTTGGAGAAGCAAAAACAAACATGACTTGGCATTGATAAAAACCCCAAAACCAAGCAAAAGAACACTCTGAATACGTTCTATCCAATTGGTTAATACAATTGTATTTGTCATTTACTGCAGCATTATCAAATAGGAACATACCAAAGGCTTGGGAAAAACCGTTAAGACATTGTTCATGCTATTGGATACTATGAAGATTTATATCACTAACGCTGAATAATCATCCAAGCATAGCTCTGCTTCCAGAAGCACAGAATTTTTATTTCATATAGTCTTCTTTTTTTCTTTTACTTTAGATAAAGTTAAAGTGTTTTAACATTAGTGTTTGAATTATCGTACAAACAACTTCATCCACCAGTAGTAATTTTATTTAATAATAATGCACTCTCTTCACAAATTAAATTTGCACTACATTGGATTTCACATGGGACAAGCATTAAACAAGGCCTGCCAGTTCAGTATCAGGTACAACCCTACTTAGAAGCCATCTCAGGTTAATGCCTTCTATCTTATCCTGAATAAAACCAGACATTGAAAGTTACATAAGTGAATGACTGAGGCCATCGAAAATCGTTCCTTAGCATCACCATCCTGACAGCTACTTCTAGGCAAGAAAAAACCCAATATGACTCCAGAATACAACTCTTAGCAACAACAGAAATAAGTTGCACTTCATTCTTGAACTGGGCACTGAAAATCTGTTTTGCAGAACAAAATTATTAAAATAGAGAATTGCTAATGATTCTTTTTTTGGGTTTTATATATTATATTTTTTGGGTTTTATTATGAATTAAAACCCAAAACAAAAAAGGATAATTCAACCAACAAATGCTACACTTAACACACAGCAGCAAATTAGAATCCAAAAATTATGAACTATCATACAAAGAAAGTTGTTGGGGATTATAAATGTCAGAAAAACAATTACAGCTGCATGTGGGAAAAAATCCAAGTTACTCTGAGATACTCTTTCAGATCTCTGAAAAGTGAGAAGCTATAAAAGCCCTCTACTGCAATGTTTTTCAACCAACAACAAGATTAGATTGTTACTAAGACAAGCTTTGAAATAACCATATAGTTCCATGTAACTTTAGAAAGCACACAAGTTTTTCCTGATGAGCTGAGCTATTCCTATGAGTTAAGCTGTCCCTCCTCCCAATATACACATAAACCCCACCCCTCCTTACATGGAGGAACCTCTCCATCTAAAAGCATATTATGTCATGAAGAGATCAAAGCCAAAACTTAAAGGTGTCTGCAAATCAAAGGTCAGAAAAAAATTTCATAGTCATCAGCAAAGGACAACAGTACCCATATTTTATAGGGTATAGCTTATCCTTACTTTTAGGGCACCCAACCTAATTTTTTTAAATGCAAAGATACAGGCAAATTAGCAAGTATTCTGATAACAGAACCCAACTGAGAAGCTTCTATGAAAATTACTCAGGTCTGACACTTTTTCCCTTTCTTCTGTGCTACAGATATAATTAAAAAACTATTGAAATTCAGACCTAAGGGAATGCAGGTGTATAAATATACATTTTAGGTCTATTTCTGCTGGCAGTAAAGAAGTCTGCAAGTGAGGTATTTTACCTACCTTAAACATCCCAGACCTAGAGTAAACTAGCCAGTAGGGTCATGCTGCAGATGGCCTGCTCTTTTCTAGAGCTACTGGTCTGAAAAAGTATGTCCTTGAATAACTTGTATTTTCAGCTACCCCGCACAATATCACAGGCACAAAATAGCAGAAGCCAAGGAAACAGGGAATGGAGGCTAATTGGGAAAAATAAATTACTTCTTGTACTTCTTTGTACATGCTTAAGCCCCATATTAGTACTGAACCACACACGTGTATGTGAATAAACCAAATTGTGAGAGAGAGTGAGCACATGTGATAAAAGATGGGATAATGTGAAAACCCCAAGAGTTTTAGTGAAGTCCTTTCTAAGTTAAATCAAAAATTCAGGCATCACTAACTCTTTAATAAGAGATCATCAATTCACAGTTTGTATTTGTGACTACCTTATATAGCAACTGAAATAGCTATGTTGTGCAACACATATGAATAAATTAATTAAACTATTTAATTCCCCATAAATAAAACTGCAAATTTATTTTAACTGTAACACATTTCATAAGACATCTCTGGAGCAGTATTACTTTGAAAAGTTTTACAAGTCCACTGCATTTAAAATTTCTGTTATGTTTCAACTTGTTCCAAGCTTACTAATGCTGGATCTTTCAGCAAAGCAAACCTGATCCATTGCAGCAGACATGTGATCTAGCATACAATCTTTACAGTAGAAACAGACTTACACAACAATTTTTTAAACTAACTTGAACTTGTAGAGTAAATTTTACCAGATCAACACATTCCACATTGCTATGGTAACTTGAGGATGGAACAAAAAGCCTTCAATTAATTCAATGCATCAGGCACTAAACTCTAAGCACCTGACCTACCAACCTTGCTTTGCAACTCAAGTGCCTCTTTTGCTCTCTCACAGATGTTCTTAATCAATAAGACCTGCAGAATTTTCCAAATTCGTATGTTCTGAAGACTTCAGACCCTCATCAAATGAAAACTTAGTTAATTAAAGCTACTAGAACAAAATTAACTTCCAAGCTGTCAGACCAATCTACTTACCAATTATCAAGAACAGACATTCAATCCTAGTCCATGATGGGCAGTCCAAACCAGATTGAAAACAGATGCTTAATACACTTTCCTACTTCATATTTATAGTAAGTTATAAAAATTCATAGGAAGCATGAGGGTAAACCCCTAAAGCTGGTTAGAGAAAAGTAACCTATGCTTGCTGGCCAAGAAAAAACCCCAAACCAAGAAAATCCCACCAACCAACCACAACAAAAACCCAAGCACCAGATATGTAAAACAAATATTTTGCAGACACATGGCAATAGAAAAGTATCACTCTCACTCCCATAACAGGCACAATGTGGAAGCTCATCAGAAAAATGAAATTACAAGTAGAAAATAGGTAAGATTGTGCATCCTAGCAAAGAAATAACTTGCTCACAGAACTGGGTTATGATACAGATGCACCTGGACTGATCTCCTGAAGAGCCATACCAAAACCAGGCTGCTTTTGGAGAGAGGCTTATGGCATAGACACTCTCAGGCAGCATCCAAATTAGTTGAGTCTGAAAGAATTAAGCCAGTGCTGCACAAAGCATTTGGATGCTGCTGCAGTGAACACTGAGGTCCAGAGGAGTGTGCCCTTAGGAAAAGCATCAAACCCAGCCTGACTCCTTTCACATGTGCAAGGAGTAGCTCAAGCTGCAATGCTCTTGAGCAAGCAGACCTTCCCAAAACAGAACAGCCAAGGGCCAAGCATAGCATGGAGGTACTCCTTCCAGCTCATGACCCCAGCTGGCTTTAGCAGAAATCAGAATGCTTCACCAGCATGAAATTAACTCCATATGCTTGATGCTGCAGGACTGCATTGTCCAAAACGTATCCATTAACTTGCACCACAGGAGTTGCAGTAACCCAGCTTTCTGTTAAAGGCTAACATCTAGCAAAATTGTCTCAATTTAGTCCTTAAATGGTTGCCCTTGCTGAAGGACTACTTAAAGTGTATGGAAAATATCTATCTTTATTCTGAAGCACTGTATTGCGTCAATTTTTTTCATATTTAAATTTCACTAAGTTCTCATTTGCCCACTTTCTACATTTATCTTAGGATTTCCAGTTAAAACTTAACTTGTGTCCATATGGTTCCTAGAGAATTTAAAAAACCCCAAAACTAGCAACTGGAGACCAAAGCATTTCCCCTGTAAGAAAAGGCTGAGAGAGATGAAGCTGTTCAGCATGGAGAGAAGGCTCGGGAGGAGTCTCATGATGTGTATAAATAATTGAAGGGAGGGCACAAAGAGAACAGAGCCAGACTCTTCTCAGTGGTGACCTGTGACCACAGAGAGTGGGCACAAACTGAAACTCAGGAGGTTCCCTTGGAACATCAGGAAACACTTCTACTGTAAGGGTGACCGAGCACTGGCACAGATTACCCAGAGGGGGAGGGAGTCTCTGTCCCTGGAGATACTTAAAAGGCCACCTGGTCATGATCCTGGGAAACCAGCTGTAGGTCACAGTAGTTCTGCTTGAGCAGGAGGTTGGACCAGATAATCACCAGAGGTCCCTTCCCACCTCAGACATGCTGTGATTCTGAGATTATTCTTGCCATGGTTTCTCTTACTCCAAAAGTTTTTTTTTTCAAATGACAAAACAGCTCATAGCTTTCTTTCTCCTCTTACATCAAACAAGATGAAAAAGTACTTGTTATATAAATATGAAATTCTTGCTCTGTGACTTTTTATGTAACAGTATTTCCTTCAATTGAACAACAAAGTAATCAGCTGCATCACTATCATGCAGAGTTATATTGCAGGAAGGGAGGAAGAAAATTCCCTCTACCCTACAGTGCACTGGAAGAAAAGGTTCACTATTTCTTAAAAGCTTTTTCAACTTGGTCTGTCTTAAAAAAAAAAAAAAAAAATTAGTTTTTTTAAACTATTTGTCCAACACACTCAATATATGTAGTAGCATGTCTCAGGCATTCACATCATAAATAAATACATAAGGCCTACAAACTTTTACTGAATTACTCAATGTTTTAGCCTGTGCTATAGGAGATGTCAGCTCAGTTTCTCAAAACTGCAACTTTACAATACACTAGAAATCCAAATACAAGTAACACCTTGAAGACAAGGAGTTGTCAGATTGAACTCAGCAGTATAAGGTTTCAGGACTTATCTTCTCATTTAAAAAAAAAAAAGGACTCCTCATGCTATATTTTAAAGAGCTCCACAGATACGAGTTACCTAACTCAGATTTTGTCAAAAAAATCTTAATTTAGTTGGGAAGAGTAAGAACATCCTGAAAAAAGATTTTTTTTCCCGTATTTTCATTAATTCTGTGTTTATGGAACACAGAAGTCCAGTATTTACAAATTTTCAATTAACAGAGTTGGACTGCACACAGATCAGCTTCCAACATAGCTGATATCAATATCTACTTGACAACAACTTGTTTGCAAATACTAGACAAACTTTTTTATCAGGAATGAAACTCGTGTAAAATTTTCAGCAAGCATTCTTTCAGGTGGACAGAGTTTATGAGTCACATCTTTAGTTTAGAAAAAGGTAATTCTCAGAGGGAAAAAAAGCTACAGGAAGTTTGATGTAACTTACACAGAATTGAAATTACATATGGGAGAACTTAGAAAAGTTGCCAATGGTTGGTTCTGAAATGCAAAGCTCTAGCTCAACATTCTAATTTCCTTCTTTCCACCTACCAAAACCCCATCTCTTCTTTCCTTAACAGCAAAACTATCAGAAGGATGGTGTGCGGCTTCAGCACAAATCCAGCTTGTTTTGCTGAAGCTTTCAGCCACAGGATGGTTAAACACACACATAACTGAACTAGCTACAGGGCATATATAGAGAGGTTCACTTCTGCTTTCCCCAGCATCAAAAAGTAACAGGAACTCTAGCACAGGAACAGAACAGAAGCCAGGACAAAAGCAATTAAATTCCCCATCTCATAGCTCTGAGGATCCTAAAAGAACCACAACATGCACTAAGTTAGGACACAGGAAAATACAACATACTCATGACAGTCACTTGCTACTCAGTGGATAACTTGATATCTACCTGCCTAATAAGAGAGGCTTCTACTCTGTCCTCCTTTGTCCATAATTGTCATGCTTATCAGGCTACCTTATCTTGTTACTTCTTTGTGTAGTTACATACTTATGGGGACTAACCTGTCTCCTGAACAATCTACCAATACATCAGCCAAAGCTTAGACTCATCCATCAGGGACAGCTTCCAGCACACGCAGTTTTAGTCATTTGACAATTCCAACAGTTGCAAAAGCCTTAACATAAGCAGCTTGTAAGTGCATGTTACTGAAAACCTGTCAGAAACACCAGTGTCAGTAAAATGGAGTGGGTTTAAAGAAGCCACAACAGGAAAAGTTCACCTGGCTTCTCTATCAGTAAAGCCAACATCAGAGCACTATCAAACCTCTCAGGTTTCCTCCAGGCATTGCTCTTTTCTGCCAGGTTTGAAGCGAACTCCGCTTCCTTTTCTTTCAGCATTACGTACAAACCTCAACCCTTTCAAATGTTTTCTGTACTTCATTAAAAGTGACAACAATCAGCCTTTCCCATCTGTTGATTACCAGCAGCTTTGATTACCTATTTATCTGAACCTTCCCATCCCATCCTTTCTCAGGGGAGCATGCATTCCAAATCAGGTAGTAAAACCACTCTTACTCACAAGTTGCCAGTCCACCTCCCATTATCTGCAGATCCAGCCAACACGACTAGGTATTTCTGTCTGCTTTCATATAGTAACAAGCCAAAGACTTCAGCTGACAACACCAAAACACCTAAGAAGTAGTCATTAGAACAAAAATTATTTGCCATCTTCTCAATTTCCTGTTTTATTTAGACTGCTATTTAAACTCAGATATAATGAACTGTCTGGAAGTAGCCCTGTTCTGCTATATTTTCATTCCGAACAAAAATCAGTTGAAATATGGCAAAGGTCCACACAAAATTACAAAATTACAATGTTTGTGATTCAGAATTGAGAAGATCTGTTACCAAGACACCCCGCTCTCACAAATGCAGAATCTGTATACTCTTCCCACTTCACTTTTTCTAGTAGGACATCTGAATTTCAAAGGCTACAAACAAAACGAGCAATGCATTACAATATTCCACACCACTCCCCCCCTGCAAAAGAAAACCCCCAAAGAAAATCAAACACCCCAAATCATAAGCAAAGCCTGGAGCTTACTATGAAGAAGCAGCAATACTTTATATCTTTGTACTCATGGATTAGTTTAATATAACTGGAATCAAATCCCCAGAAAGCTATAAACAATTTTATTACAGCTGTAACTAGAAAAAAATTATCTCCTGAAAACCACAAATGTAACATAAGTGCTCAAAACCCTTATGATTTTCATTAAAGCTATTTCAAATTTTGGGAATGTCACACTTTTGTAGCAATAAAGAAAAAAATAAATGGCAAATTTCAAGACTAACACTAGTCCTACCAGTATAAGCTGCATTCCTTCAGGAAAGGGCATTAACCAAACATAGCAACCTAAGGGCATTGTATCAATCACATTAAAAAGAAGTTTTCTTCACCCTATATGCACAAGCTTGAATTACAGTCATGGGTGTAATAAACACATTTGTGGTCCAGGAACACAGATGAGACATTTGAGCCACAGTTTTATTTCTAAATTTTGAGTGTCTCAACTGGTATTATTCCTTCTTATGCAAAAATGATAGGGACAAAAATTTATATTTAATGTGTATATTTAAAGTCTTGCAAAAGATCTGGAATACAGGAAGAAGAAGGGACTTCCAAACCATACTGCTCATATGAGTAGCATTAGAAAAGTGGTATCCAGTGCTCTAGCAGATATTAAACTACTGCTATTGAAACTAATGGAAGAAGCTCTCAGAAGTTTGGGAACATCTGGCTGAGATACAGGACATGAAGGATGACTGTACACAGTGGTGGGCATCTAAAGGAACAGTGTCATCTCCTTCACATGCTTCAAACTAGAAAAGCAAAGTTGTTAGACACAAGAAACATTTCCACATTTTTCATTACAATATATCTTAATCTCAGTTTGTAGATGTGATGTTGCTGCTGCTGGAAAGAGGAAGGGTGTTTTTGCAAAGAGCTTAGAAATCCCAGTCATCTGACTGTCATTTGCTGTTGCAACCAAGGGCTCTGAAGCATGGTTCAAAGACAAAACAGCTTCTAAGTCACTCGTTGACCACATGATGCTGGTTGTTTAAATCCAATGACACTTGAGCAAAATCTTTTTGTAACAGTCTTTGAAGACGAAGAGAAGAAATAAAACCACACCAAAATAAATTCCAGCACGCACTCAGAGTTTAGACTGGCACTTCTCAGAGTCCTTTTAGGCAACGAACACTTGTACTGAAATTCTCCCATTCTGTACAGCACGTAAAGTACGAAAGCTTCTATTGCTCAGTGGAAATCCTCAGGCAGCATTCCAAACATACTTCACATTCAATAAGAATTGCCAGTCATACTCTTTCTGCATCCACTCCAATTATGAAAAATGTCAGAATAAAGCCAGAGAAATTAATCTAACTTGGGGGCTGGGAGGAGCAGCTACAAAGCACTGAGAACAAATTCAGAAATAAATAGAAATAACTTTTTTAATGATGTTATGAATTTTTTTCACTGAAGCATAAGATTCACATGACCTTGAAATGGCAATCATGCCAACCTGCACTACTTTCTACATCCATCGTTTCTATTAAGAAAACTAGTAGTTCATTCTCAAATACCTTTGGGCATGTTAAAGCAAGAGAAGGTACATGCACAACTCTCTTATAAAGACAGGTAAAAGAGACTGGATCTCTCAACAAAACGGGACATTTTGACTAACTTAGGAAACTGTTTAGACTTATTCTTGGATCTGAACTACAGCTCAGCCACCTACCTAAATGAAATAATACCAGATGCTCAGGAAAAAAGTGAGGGAACTCTTCCAAAGACCATGATTTTCAGCCCATTAGAGTCTTCTGCAATCTACATTTTAGTATTTGGAAAATGACATAACTACAGAGGCACGAGACTATCAGCTCTTGTTCAATCAGAATCAGTCTGAACAGTGCTATCACAATTGCGAGCTCAATGCCAGACTTCAGACTGCAAGAAAATCTGATGGCACTAAGTTAAAAAAGCTACTTGAGCTATATAAAAATATTTTTTCATTGTTCTGCATCTGTCACCTTTCAATGTCACTTAATGTGAAGTGCCTTTTGAATCACTGTTGATACAAAAAAAATCCTTTGAAATGCACTCTCTAACTTATTGTAGATATCAGATTTCAAGACACACCTTTAGCATAAGGTCTAGCATGATATTTAATTTCAGCACTTCAGTATTATTAAACTTGTCGAAATTAAGTGTTAGTCCCCCCTTCTCTCTCTCCCCACTGCTAGGGCCTCCTCCCTCCTTCTTTTAATAGGGACATCCCACAGGCATCTATCAATTAGCAAGTCAGCAAAATAATAAAGATGTTCTTACATAATTTTGCATTGCTCTAAGAGGTCTTAGGTCTTTTTTTTTTCCCATGCATAACAACACAGCTACACAGGCTGATGTTTTTCTAATTCTGGAGTATGTGCAGTGTCAATAACTGGAAACAACGTACTATGTTAACAAAGAAAAGAGAATATTTAATCAATCAGATTAATTGACTGGAATCCCCAAGGAAGCAGCTTGGGGATGAAACAGAAATTTTTATCAGTTCAAAGCCCCGAAGCACAAGTTCTCCAACATTCACTAATCATATCATGAAGAAGATCACACTGAAGCTCTCAATTGGACAAAGAGAAGCATGAAATTCTAATAATTCACAAACAAGACAAGCAGAACATAAACAACACAGCAGGAATTTTAAAAGAAGCCAGACATTTTTAAAAGACCTTCAAATGCACTAACAAGTTGAAGTTTAGATGTCTATTACCCCAGCCATCCAGATGCTACTAGTTATTTCCAAATTTAAAGTGTAACTTTGTGTCTTTCCAACATTAGAAACTCTTAAACGAAAATATAGGACTATTCACAAAATGCCTTTAGGTATCTTGGTAAACACATAATTATGTCTTTCACCTGTCTGCTACCCACAATTCCTTTCAAAATCTTCCCACGAGTTCATTAAGTCCTCAGACTCAGGTGGCTGGTCAGCTTCTCTTTCCCAAAGCCACCTCCACAGGCTACCTCCTTTGTAGAACCCTGTGTCTGGACAGCAACACTGACAAGACACTGAAGTGATTTTATTCTAAGCCATGTGTGCTACTTTTAAAACACAAAAGCTGTTAAGGCCAGCTGTGTGACAACTGTCCGAATACCTGCACTCCTTTTGCTCCCTAAACTTTTACCAACTCAGTATTACTGAGTTCCCCATCTCCTTGGCTAGCCAAAGATTGCAGACACTTGGTAAACATGGTAGTGTTAATTATAGGAAGCATTGTATTAGTTGTGCAAGAGCTGTGAAACTCAGACCTGTCTTTAGTTGCAGCACCAAAAATAACACCCTGGCTCCTTATACCCCATTTCTGACAGGTTTTAGACTTTATATGTGGCACTCACGGCTTAACACCCCATTCTTTCTCCCAACACCGTACGACTTATCTCTTGGAAGTGAGCGCTAAAGACGCTGCTGGAAACAATTTCTCCCACACTTGGCAAATACCCGTGATGTTCGCAGGGATACCGAAGCTCGATGAAACTACGCCTGTGGCACCAGGGTAACACCGGACCTGGCAGCGCCCCTCCTCAGCCCCCTCTGCACAGCTCCTACAGCCTCCGCCATTCCCGCACAGGTTACAGAGAACAAGGAATGACTGAAGGAGCGATGCCAAGCGCCTTTCCCGGCCGCCCAGCGACACCGAGAGCCACCCCCGCCCAGCCCCGTGCACCCACCGGCGGCTGTCCCCGCCTCCCGGAGCCCCCCGGGCCCCGAGCCAGGGTCACTTACTGAGCTGCCCGGCCCCGGGCTCCCTGCCGCCGGCTCCCCCGAGCCCGCTGCTGCCGCCCAGGCTGCCCAGGGCCCCGCCGGCGGGCGGCGTGCCGCTCTGCCGCTCGAAGTTGCCCGGGTTGGAGAAGAAATCGCGGAGCCGGGGCAGCTCCCGGCCGCTCTCCAGCAGCTCCGTGTGCAGCTCCAGCGCCGTCAGCAGGAACTGGTCCCGCAGCAGCTGCGCCGCTATCGCGTCCATCGGCACCCGCGGCAGCTCCCCGGCCCCCGCGGCAGCATCGCCCGGCGCCGCCGCTCGCAGACCCGGCAGCTCCTCGGGGCTCCCCGCCGCCGGCTCCGGCTGCTGCTGCGGGTACGCCGGCCCGCCCGGCTCGGTGCTGCTGCTGCTGCCGCCGCCGGGCCGGGCCTCCTCGGGCTCGTCCTCCTCCGAGTCGCTGAGGAAGGGGTTCACACTGCCGCCCCCGCCGGCCGCCGCCGCCGCCATCTTACAGCCCGGCGCGGCGCGACCGCTGCCGGGGCGCTACCGCGGCAAAGCCTGCGCGGAGATGCCGCCGCAGACACCGGTCCTGGCGGGGCGGGGGCCCGAGCCGCTGCCAGGCCCCTGTCGATGGTGCTGATGATGTTGACGACGCCGCTGTCGCCGCGGGCGCTGCCGCCACCTGCGGCCACAGCGACTCCCCGCCACCGCCTCCTCGCCGGCCTCCCACCCGCCCTGCTGCCGCTTCCGGATCCCCGCTCGCGCGAGACTTCCCGCGGCCAACCGCCAGCGGCGCCCCGGCGCGCGGCCACGCCCCCTCCGCGCAGGGCGGGGCCCGAGGAGAGGGAGGGACGCTGAGGGGCGTGGCCAGAGGGCGGGGCTTTGGGGCACGCCCGCGGAGGGGCGCGGGCCGGGGCGGGGCCGGGAGCGGCGGAGGGCGGAAGGCGGAAGCCGGAAGCGGCCGTGGATCGCGGCGGGGGATGAGGAGTGAGTCCGGGCGCGTGGGCACCTCGCGCTTCCCCTGGGGAGGGGGTGGCCGATCCTGAGGCACCGGGAAAGGGGGTGACCGATCCTGAGGCACTGGCAAGGGGTGGGCACGGGCTGCGCCTCCCCGCTTCCGCAAAGCTTGGGTCGCTCCGCAGCCTCCACGGCGGCCGCCCAGCCCGTACGGGCTCAGAGCGCTGCTGGGACGGGAGGGATGCGGGACTCGGCTTGGCCTCGGAGCTTGGGCTGAGGGGTTGGACCCTCGCCGGGTTGTGTTGGCTGGGCCAGGGTAGGGCTTCCCGGGGAAAGCAGCGCCTGGCAAGGGCCCCGGGGATGGACCTTGGAATGCCAAACGAGTGGAGTCACTGTTCCTGGAGGTGTTTAAGGAAAGGCTGGATGCAGTACTGGGTGTCATGGTCTAGGTGACATGGGTTCGGTCATGGGTTGGACTCGATGTCAGCATCTCAGAGGCCTTTTGCAGCCAAGGTGGTTCTGTAACTCCGCGTTCCCGGTAGGTGTGTGAGCCATGTCCCAGCATCAGGTGTTGCTGCCATTAGGGAGGGCACAAGCGCGGGTAGATAGTAAGTTGATGCCTCTGGAAGAAGGGTCAGGCAACCCAGGGGGACTACAGGGATGTTGTAAGGTTATACTGAGAGAAAATTAGAAGGGCCAAAACCCACCTAGTACTTAATCTGACTACTGCTGTAAAAGAGTAAAAGACAACCAAATGTATTTGCAGATATATCAGCAGCAAAAGGAGAACTAAGGAAAATGTTTATCCTATTGTGGGATGTAAGAAGAAACTGTGGTAAAGGATGAGGAAAAGGCTGTGGTACAAAACATCTTCTTTTCCTTGCTCTTTAATGACAAAGCTAGTTGCCATTGTGATGGACAGCCCTGAGCCAGATGAAGGGAACGGGGAGTAGAATGATGCTCCCATTGGCTCAGAGGGTGACAAGGCTCTGCCGAGGGATCTGTTGCATCAGGCAGTGCTACAGGATGCAGGAAAAGTGTCTGGAAGCTCGCCCAGCAGAAAAGGACCTGGCTGTGCTGATAGACAGTTGCCTGAAGATGAGCCAGCCATGTGCTCAGGTGACCAAGAAGGCCAAGGGCATCCTGGCCTGTATCAGCACTTGTGGCCAGCAGGGCAGGGATTGTCCCCCTGTACCTGCCACTGCTGAGGCTGCACCTTGAATCCTGTGTCCAGTTTTGGGCTCCTCACTACAAAAAGAATATTGAGGTGCTGGAATGTGTCCAGAGAAGGGCAGCGGAGCTGGCGAAGGGTCTGGAGCACAAGTTTTATGGGGAATGGCTGTGGGAGCTGGGTCGTTTAGCCTGGAGAAAAGAAAGTTGAGGGGGCACCTTCCTGTTCTCTACAACCACCTGAAAGGAGGCAGTAGCAAGGTGAAGGTTGGCCTCCTTTCCCAGGTAACAAGTGATAGGAGGAAAAGAAATCACTTCAAGTTGTGCCACTGATTTTTTTTTCTAATTTTTTTTTCTAAAAAATATTCTATTTTTTTTTTCTAATCTATAAGATTGAATATTAGTAAAAATTTATTCACTGAAAGGGCAATCAGGCATTGGAACAGGCTGCCCAGGAAAGTGGTGGGATCGCCATCCCTAGAAATATTCAAAAGACATGTGAATGTGGCACTTGGGAATGTGCTTTAGCAGTGGACTTGGCACTGTTGTGTTAACAGCTGGATTCAATGACCTTTGAGGTCTTTTCCAACCTTAATAATTCTATGAGTCCATGAAGTTGTGCATCTGGAAGTGTGAAGTTATCACTTTTAAAAACATGATGCAAAGTGGTTACTTTGTGTGTTACCGGGTAAAAAACTTGAAGCTGGAATGTAGCACCAGGAAGTGTGTGCTACTGAAGGAAGTTCAGCTCACTGGAAGCTGCAAAGCAGGGCCAGCTTTAGTTTCTGTTTGATTTCTTTGAAAATGTTGTTTCATCCCCACCAATGGAAGCTCTGTGTAAAGCTGATCCACTAGGACCTGCCTATTGGGGCTGAACTCTTAGTAATAGAATAATGTGAATGTTTGGCAGTGACATGGAGATCTAAAAGCCCTCTGGAGTACTCACCCCAAACCCTTCCATTCACATGGTGGTGTGCCATAAAAGACTGTGCTTTCCAGTTTTTTCCAGGATTTGCATAACTTTTCCGTAAATTTTACACTCAATTTAGCTTTCTGTCCTATAATAAACTTGGCATTTTATTACTGCTGTGTTGTTCTTTGTTGTTGATCCACCCTAAAAAGAACCTAAGTGGCAGAGCATGAACTGGTTGTAGCATAACGGAAAATAGCAGTATATTGAAAATGCTTAAAAATTCCAGTGGGACCACAACAAAAATGGGGACAAAAACCTCTCCGGTAGAATTGAGAACCTTTAAGGTAACCTTCTGCTATTTCCATTCCTTTCTGGAGAGTTAGAGCGTGTTCAGAGTGAGTTTTTTTGTAAGCTGGCTCCGGTGCTTTGCCTCCTCGGGGGAGGAGGGCGAGCCCTGCCGGGTCCTGCAGCGGCCTCTGGCGGCGACCCGCGGGCTCTGCAGCGCCCGCGTCTGCCTCTCTTCACAAACTCATTTCTGCCCGCTTCTCGGGGCCGTGCCAGTAAGGACTAACTTTTTTCACTCTTCCACGCTGAAAATCGATGTAAAAGCGTCCCACTGTCTCCGTGCTTTGGAAGAGGTTTGTTTGGGTTTGTGAAACTAAATGAAATATTTACAGATGTCACTTGATTGCTCCAAAATAATTTATGGATGGCTGGGAAAAAGCTGTCTTCACTGAAATGTATATTCCAGGAATACAGAGTGTAGGTAGAAAAATGTAACTGTAACAATATGCTTAAAAGAATTTATGTGCCAAAGGGGTATTGTTCTGAGAAACCAGAGAAGAAAACCTGATAGTGTACTGCCTCAGAGGATGTGTGAGGCAGAAAAAGCTGCATGAGTTCTGGAAATGGAGCATTCTATAGGTCTACTTGAGGCAGACAGCTGCAAATTAATTATTCAGTAGTCATTCTAAGAGAGGCAGATTGTTGATTAAGCTGCTTTGCCTCTTAGTGGAGTTGCTGTCTCCTAACTTTTAAAGGATTTGAGTTCTATGTCTGAAGAACAACATATCTAAATACATCTTGGAAAGCTAAGAGTCCAAAACACATGAGCTCATACAAAAAAAAATCTGAGGAGTCTTTTTTTGGAGGAGGTGGTGTAAACATTTTTTTTTCAGTCTATGCATGTTTTGTTTTATGAACTTTTACATTTATGGTACTTGAGATGAAAAATGAGTAGAAAAAAGTTTCTTTTCACTGTGTTGATTTTGGTAGGAGTGTTAAATCTTGAGATAATGCCTGGGACTTTAATGAACTGAAACATTTGAGCAGTTTCAGGTTCCCTCTGTTGTTTGGTGGTGTGATGGGTGTGTAAATTATTCTTTCTTTCTGCACTACTCTGGTGCAGCATCAGCCACTGAACACACTGTTTATAAGTCAAGCTTTATAGGAGTTTCTGTTTCAGCTCCCACAGACAAAGTTAATTTCATTCAAAGAAGTTAATTCTCTTAGGTACATACTGGGGCTTTTTTCTGTGCTGAATGCTTGAAGTATATGAGTTAATGTGTTCTAGTCATATAGAATATTAATCCCAATATTTCTGGGTGGGATGTGCCTGGCCCCGTCTGACCCTTGCTGCTGGACCAAAGGCTGCAGCTGTGGTGTTTCACCCCAGAGATACCTTTGGCCGGCTGGATGCTGCAGCTGGGCACTCGGAACAAATCCAGGCAAAGTAGGAACTCAGTTTACCTCTGGTGGAAAAGGTTCAGGCGACGGTGAAGAGAAACAGGAGAGGATTCTATCATAGAGTTTTAATCCAGAGTTTTATTCCAGGATGACAGACCTCTGAATCTTGTAACAGCTCCCAACAGAATCCAGACCACATGGTCCCATCTCCTTTTAAGCCCGGGGGACAGGGGGAGGGAAGGGACAGGTGAGGGCCAACCAGGTGTGAGGAGGGGAAGGCTCAAGGGACAAAGACACTTGGATGGGCCAAAGAGCCCGGACCTGAGGGGCATCTTTTGAACTTCTGCCACCCACACCACGACCCTACTGGAATGTTAAGATTGAGGGACAGCTCTTAGCAGGAGGGCAAAGGGGAAAGGAAAGGTTGGCACACCTGGGGGGTTGGGATAGGTGAAACAGGAAATGCCATCACACTGCAACATAGTGGTTCTATAGGGAAATAGGGTAGCTTTTTTTAATCTGATTGGGATCCCAATTAGGGCACAGGGAACAAAATAATGGAGAACTATCTGAAGCAAATCTGGTTTCTACTTTAAAATATTGCTGATCTGTGAGTTCTACCAACTCTTGCTTGAGTTTTCTTCTAAAAGTGAGCTGCCTGAAAGAATCTTTGACTATATATGTTTATTGAAGGCTGACTTTTCTCTCCTTTCAGAAGAAACTTGATGCCAATTATAATTTTTATGTTTGCTTTTTAACCTTAAAAATGAATTTTAGTGCTTTGTTAACTCTAACCTCTAAAGTATTTTTATATTTTGTGGGAGCCAAATAAAGAAGATGCATAATGTTGGTAGCTTGTACTTAAAAACCTCTGCTACATCTTTGAAATTGCATCTGTCCATTCCAGTTTCAAGGGAATGTTTTTTAATGTGAACAGCCTGTAACTATCAGTAGTTAATGGTTACTTGCGTGTTACATTCAGATGTAGCTTTGCCCAGAAAAAATCTACTGTATAAGGGTTTGTTAAATTGGGATTTTAAGTAAAGGTACTACAGCAGTGTGAATCGGCACTTGGAAATATTTTCTGTGTCACCAAAAACATGATAATGACCCATGAAATCAGGTGAAGACTTGAATTGAACAAAACAACCCCCCAAATCCCTTTGAATTCAAGTTGGCTGTGTTTTTCTACCTCCAAAACTGCTGTTTTGAAGTGTTACTGTAAACAGTGGGTATTTGGAAACCTACCATCAAAAAAAGACATCAAACACACTAAGAGCCTAGGGAGTATTTTAGAAAACTTGTTCAGGCTTTATTATGTGTATATTTATGGCTTTGTGAGAATGAATATGTAAGGAAAATTGCTGTTAGAGTTGGGTGAGGATTTATAAACTGTGAATCAAAGACGTGACCTTTTAGACACTGCAAACACTTGAGTATCAAAATACTTGGGCCTTGTTCACCGTAGCCTGGGGGATGGAGCACATTGTCTGGGCTGTAGGCTGCCCAGAAAGGTGTTGCAGAGGCTCTGAGATGGGTGCCTGACCCTGCCTCACTGTGGTGAGGGACAGGGGAGGCAAGGAAGGGAAGATGCTCTGTGCTTTTGCTGTCTGTTTCATGTTATTCCTCTTCAATTTAGTATTTGCACTGTTTTGAACAAAAAAATCTGCATTTTTTTCCTTATATGGCCTGCTGACTACAACTAATGTGGGATGCAGTCTTCAAAGAATGAAGGAGTCTGAGGACATGCTTTGAGCATGCTGAGTTAGGTCTTTTGTTTGGAGGAGATGGCATCCTGTCCTGGCTGCCAACACAGAGGTTTGTGCTGGGAATTCAGGGAACTAAACTACAGCAAAGTCATCTTTATTCTTCCTGCTTTTTTCCCCCCCTTTCTTGCGGTTATTTTCAATTGAATTCATTCTCTAGAATGCTTAACTATCCAGTTGTACGCCTGGCTGTGCCAGCCCAAGGAAGAGGTCTTGCCTTGGGAATAAGTGGGCAGGAGCAGAGGAGGAACAGGACAGCTCTCTGCAGCTGTAATGGCTTGGTTTTTCTTGGAGTATTCGTAACTGTGAAAGCCTCTTGTTCTGCTAACTGCTACTCCCATGACAGCTGTTTTTGTATAAAAGACCTGATAAAATATATTTGCCTTGCTGGTCCCAAGTATTTTGGAAAATATGCTTTTAGTTACAAGCAAGTTTCGATAGGTGGCAGGGTACAAGTGAATAACTGATACCCAGATCACCTCAAATATGAGAACTGGGGAGTTGTTGCCCATCTGTATTCTCTAGGTTTGTGGGTTTCTCCCTAGCAGTTTTTGGTTTGTCTTCTGAGCTCTTTTTTTCTTTTCAGTGGTTCTATTGCTGTCATTTGCTGAAAGAATTTGAGTGCTGGGGAGTTTTCATTTTAAATCAGCAGTTCCCCATACTGCAAAGAGGCAGAACACTGATTGTTTTCAGGCATAATTTTCTGTTTCCATTAATTATTAGACTGAGTCAGCAGCTGAAAAATAAAGGTGTCTTATACAAATGAAAAGTGGCTTGGCTTTGTAATAAAAGCAAACACAAGCTCACCGGGCTTCAGCAGAGGGTGTTTGCAAGTTGATATGTCATAAATGCAAATGAATGTTAACTACTTGCTTAGTGGAGGCCAATGTAGGAGCACAGAGAACTTTGTACTAAAGTAAAGGCCAATATTTCAGGCTGCAGTAATTGATAAGTTCAGTGACTCTTTGAGTCCTGTGGGAGCTTAGGAAGATGCTGCTTTTGTGAACAGCTTGCAAGTACAGCTGCTGGTGGAAGAGTTAAAGATGAGGTGATTGCTTTGCATAGAGATTTCTTACTGGACCTCAAAGTATCCTTGCACAAATATTGTGGATGCTTATGCTACGACTTGATGCTCTTTTAAAGGAGGCATAATCCATCCTTTTTATTATTTTTCTACACTTTACACCCTGACTGTTGCAGTTCTTTTAAGCCTGGAGGGGTGGGATTTGCCGGGTTTCTGTGTGTGCGGTGGTGCCGGGCGCGGTGCAGGACCCTGGAGAGCGCCGGGCGGTGGGAGAGCACCACCCCCGGCCCGTCCCAGCTCCCAGCCATGCCCGCTCTCCTGCTCCGTCCTTCAAACGAGTTTTTGTTCTCAGTGGGGAGCTTAACTTGCCTCTGGCCGTGTCAGCCTTCTTTGGCAGCTAAAGGTGTTTTCTATAGCTTTACCTGCCAAACAAGGCTGACATGGAACAACAAGAAAAGAGTCTGTGAGGAAATGAGGTGCAGTGCAAAGGACCAAAACATGCCAAAACTAACCTCACAGATGCTGCAAAAGCGGGGGAAAAAATCAAGGAGGAAGACACAACTTTGATGGGGAAGATATGAGAGACACAGCATGGATACTGAAAACGAAAAAAAAAAAAAAAAAAGAAAAAATCTTTGCCAAAGTGAAAGCCATCAAAAGGCATGGGATGCCATGAAGTGCAGGGATGTGCACCAAAGCTTGCCAAAATTGATCCCCATTGAAATGCTGGAAACAGAAAAGAAGGACTTAGGAACACTCTGGAGTGGAGATACAATCAAAAGAAAGGTAAAGGTATAGAAAATGTAGATTATGCTAGCCGGTTGAATAGTATTGAGCTATGCATTCTGGTCAACTTGCTAGCATAACTAAATAGTACTTTTGAACCCAGAAAGTTCTGAAGTCTTTTACTAAAAAAAAATCCCAACTTTTGAAAAGGTGGGAAATGACAAATTGATTCTTTGGCTGCCTTTTATCAAAGTATTACTCTATGCTTGCAAGATGTGGTCTCTTTTTTTCCTTCAAACTGAAGCTTTTGGTAAATTTGCATTCAGAGGCTCATATGTAAGATCCAACAGATGTGCTCGTTGCTGTATGACATAATTCTTGTTTATTTGTAATAGTTGCTCTCAGTAAGCAAATGTGACTTAGTAGAAGGAAAACAACTTCTGCCAACTTTTTAAAACCTTCATTATTCATACTAGCTTCTCTAGAATGTACATAAAGCACTGTTTGTTTGGTTTTCTGTTCGTTTTTTTTTTAAGGGTATTTTTTTCCTCTGTGTGTATATATAATACATTTGCAAACTAGTTTTGCAAGAGTGTAGCTGAAAGTTATTTTTTGTCATCCTCATCCCTGTGTGTTAGGTTAATATTTATTGTATGATCCTTGCCCCTTTGTTGTTAAAGGGCAGAACTGTCATACCTGTATTGGTACTTCTGCTTTATTGTGTATTTTTATTGCAAATGGCTTTTAAAATACCCCAGGGGCCTTCAGCCTTGGTTTGTGAGGGAGGGCTCCAGTAAGACAAAAGATTGTTGTGGCAAGCTGCCTTCCATGTGCTTGTCTTCTCTTAAGTGCCACTTGTCCCTTGACCCTGACCTGTGAAAACTGGTCAGATGTGTTTTATTAGACACTGTCAGGCTGATGTTCTTTCCCCAAAAGTGCCCCATAAAACTTTTAATATGAAGAATCCGTCTACAAAATCTCCAAGCAGGTTAAGAAAAAAAAAGAGTGACAGGAAAGCATTCTTGTTTTATTCAAGAATGCAGAAATCTGAGGGAATCTTCTACTTTTGGTGGTACAAAAAAGAATTAAACAGTCCATATAGAGATGAAAAAGAAAAAATATAGTATCACAGTGATGTTTGAAGAAGACTTGCTGGTAGGGTATTGCTGAATGACTTAGAAATCAAGAAATATGCAAGAGGATTTGCAGATAGCTCCTGAGACCCAGGATAGGTCCTCCAAATGCTGTTGCTCAGTGAAATAATTCACAGCAAGATCACTCAGGGCTTCTCATTGTTGGGTTTTATTTTTTATGAATTCTGAATTTTTAGCTGCATGCATCCTGAGTGTATGTAATGCTAAATTTCTACTCCATGTTTTGCCTGCACTTGGCTAACAAATGGTACAAAAGGGCGTTCTTGTTTTCTCTTTAATACCTCAACAACATAATTGTTTCCTAATGAAGTGCTCTTGTTCTCTTTATTACCGCTGTCCCATTGTCAGTGTTGTTCTCAGGTATGGGCTTTTTTCCTGGAAAACTTGTGGATACATTTTCCCATGTTTAAGGATAATTCAGAGAAAATTGCATAGGCTGACACTGCTTTGCAGGGTGTTCACTGCTTTGCAGGGTGTTCAAGTATTGGAACACTTGATGTTTCATTGATGCTTTGCAGGCCATAGTCAAATTTCTCTTTAGGGGGATAGAATATAAGGAAATAAAGGTAGTGTAGGAAGTAATCTTACCCCTAAGGAGTTGCAGCTGGGCCAATTATCAAAGCTTAGGAAGAGGCCTGACTTTAACAGGCCACAGCTGTAACCAATGAGAAGAAGAGTGCTGTAAAAGAGTGGGGGGTGGCTAGCTGGGAAGAGAACTGGAGTCAGTTGGCTGCTTTGTGGAGAAGAAAGAAGCAGTGCTCTGAGGAGCTGCCCATGAGAAAAACTAAGAAGGTATGGAACTCTTGTGATAAGGAGAAAACAGTATGGGACCCCTGCAATAAGATGACAACATTTCTCCCTGAAAAATTCTGGCAGAAGAGACTTTTCTAGGCAGGCAGAGTAATTTTGATTATCAAGTGATGTTTAGAAGAAAATTAAGTATTCTTTGAGCTCTTTGCCTCAGGTTTGATGTGCTTTACTGAACCACATTTAAAATTTAAAATAGTTGTCATTTGTTATTGTAATCCCTAAAATGCTTAGTGAAGATGTTGAACATAAAATAATTTTAAACAGTTTGAATTTAGTTTGAATTACAAAAGCCACTTCAGTTCCAGAGCAAGTGGAAATACTGTAGTTGCAGTTTCATTGTCTGGCAGGGTATGTTATACTTCAATAGAGAAAGAAAATGAAAGTTCGGGGAAGAGGAAAACGGAATTTATCACTTTCCCACTTCATACGTGATGAAGTCACGATGAGGATTTGGGGTTTCTTATGTTTAAGTAGTGGGTGAAGATATGAGAGTTATTCAGAATTGGCTGGTACATCTCGTGTAAATTACAGCCTCATGCAGTCAGTAGGTGTGGGCTGTGACAGTAGGAATGACTTGAGTGCATTTCCTGACTGGTGTAGCTCTTTAAAAATCTAAATTATTGATAGAATAGGGTAGGGACTGCTAACACCACCTTTAGAGCTAGCATGTCATGCAAAGCACTGTCAGACCACCCAACTTCCATTTGCTCATCTGCCCTAAGAAAAGAATAATGTTTTAATGTGTAGACAATTGTACAGTCACAACTTTGACAGTTAAATTACAAAAAACATGACACTGTTTAATTGAAAAATATTAGCCAGAAGCACAGCAGACATTCTTGTCTGTTTCTTTTTTCTGTAAAAGATAAGGCCATTGATGCTTATTGAAAACACGTTTTCTTCATTTTAATCAACAGACTTGATGGTATTTGTGAAGCATGGCCCCTCTAAAAGAAATTACTAATGTACCTTGAGCTCCTTGTTTTGACACTTCATTGTCCTTAAGAATATTCCTGCCAATAGGGTGTATTCCATGCAGTGTTTTGTGTATGTTTTACTGCATATTCAGAGAAAGAAAAATATAAAAGGGAATTGTTACCTTTTGTATGAAGAACTATATTGTGTTGCAGTACAAGTATGGTTTTCTTTGCTTTATAAATAATGCTGAGAGATGACAACTTCAGAGGCAATGCAATTTAGATATAGATTACTTGAGGAAAATGAGTGCTACATTTAATTATGTCAGCCACCCTGTTAATTATTGAGGGACCTGATCCAGCCTGGTGCTGTGGATGTAGCTTCTATGGCATCAAAAAGAAAGTTTGGGAAAAACTAGACTTGTTAACAAATTACAGATGAACTTGAAAAGAGGGAAAAGCTCATGTGAAGAAGAGTTGGTCTTGGGTGGCTCATTGCAACTGTCTTGCTCCCCTGCCACCATCACAGTCTGGATGTTTTAGTCTTTGCACAGATGTGGCTGCTGGAGAGGAGCTTGTGGATGATAGCAGGATTTTTTGGTATTGTTTTGATAGGTGTGAATACAAAGAAAGAAAGGGTCTCTTCCTCCTGTTTGTCACCAGCTGAGAGCTTAACTTTCTCCCTGAGAATTTAGGGTGAGGAGAGAGAACCACCAAAAACCCTTCTCTAATCTGCATGTATCACTTTATTCTGGAAAAGTAATTAATTGCAGTCAGAAGGTCCTTGCTGCTTTTCTTTCTTTAATCTCCTAGACCTTAGGGAAGGTGTTTGCTGGGTCTGCCTTGTTGTCTCTCAGATCGATTTAACCTGTGCATCTTCGCACTCTCTTCTCTGCTCCTCTACAATGTCCAAAGAAGTGAGAAGCTCTGAAGTCTCCTGGAGCCCCCTGCATCACCTTGGCACTGCTCATTTTCTACTTCCTCTGTGTGAACAACTTGCATTTAACAGGCAGTGAGTAGCTTAGTGGATCTTTAGTACTTTCCTGTTAAGGATCTGAAAAGAATCTTTGTTTAAGAATCCACACCAGCTTTGTGATTTTGACTCCAAATTGTTTGAACAAAAATATTTTATTGGAATAGTTTAAGGTCAGGCATACTGGGGGTTGGACAGTATCATTATTGGCTCTGTATTGTTTAGGAGATGGTGACAGAAGGGGGAAAATGCAGAAAGAAAGGAATATAAATTAGAGTCTGGTATATGGCTTACTAGTTGGGCTGAGTCTATAGAGGAGGTGATTTGGCTGTCTGAACTGTATTAGGATTCCAGGATTCTGTTGTAGCTAGTGATGTGTTTGGGTGGGCAGTAAGAAATGACACATGGCAAATAGGTTGCAACATGCTTCTCTTATCTACAGGACTCAGAGTGTCTTTCCTCTTGGTATGACAGGCAATGACTTAACAGAAGAAAGTAGAGTAATGCAGTCAGAATTTGAGCAAAGCTTGTGTTTTGCCCTGTGAAAACAAGGACTGTGGAAGTCCTACTGCACTAAGGGATTGCCTGAGAAAATATCACAGGACACAAAAATATTGAGATGTCTTTGGCTCAAGTTTTCTTGACAGAAAGATGTAAGATGTATTTCCAAGTGACTGTTTGTTTATCTACATTCGGGATGGCCGGGCACCTGAGGGCAGAGATATTTTGGCACTAGTCATAAATACTTAGAGATGGCTCCTTGTCCTCAAAAGTGTGTATGCTTAAACATTTTTGTTTTTCTCCTCTCAGCAAGCTGTGCCTTTTGCTTTTTCTTATAAGCTAGTACTTAATCCAGTTTTGCCTTTTATCCTGGTTATTTTTTCCTTTTGAGGAAGAAATTGTTATTGAAATAGTTATCCTTATTGTTTCCATGCCTTTCGAGCTATCTTGAACAGCCGAGCACCAGGCTCTGTAGAGAAATTTGCATTCAGCTGAGTGCAATTAGGAGCTTTCCAAAGCCTCTGTACCTATGGGAAACTATTTGTAAGCTTGAGGACAGAATATTTTTCACAATGTTGTGTCTTAGTGATGACACACCAGGTCCTGCATTCGAGGAGCAGGGTAAGGTAGAGGCAGAAGGGAGGGCTGTGACAGGAGCAGGTGCTTTGGGAGCTGCCTGTCTGGAAACCATGTGATGGTGTTGAGCAGTAGGATAGGTTGGGCCCAGATAAATGGTTTGGTGTAATGTAATCAAACTGATTGCAAAAGACATACTCTTTTCTTTTTTTTCTTTTCTCACTAATTCTATAGATACTATAGTCTAAGCATTACATTTGAATTGTGTTGATTGAACTCTTCTGTTTGCAAAGACAGGGCTAGGGAGAGTTTAAAGCAAAGAGAATTAGCTAGTGCAAAAAACAGATTAGGTTACTAATACTTTAATTAGAAGAACATAGAATATGTTAAGCTATAGAATTGTAGCACTGGGAGCATACAACAAGTAGAAGTAACAGCTTTCTTTAGTAGGGTGTTTAGTCTCATCAGTTTAAGGCATGAGCAGTTCATATTCTCTTATCAAGCACAACTGCATCAAAAGTAAAAGCCCTGTGGAAAATAAAACTGATTGAATAAAATAAGCTCTGACACTCAACTTAGTGGTATTTCTGTGATTATGATTTCATATATTTAAATTGGTGCAGGAACCCTGAATACTTCAAAAATAAACAAACTGATATTTACAGATATTCCAAATCTCTTGGAAACTCACTTGTAGACAAAAAAGTAAGTTCCTGATTAACAGAAAGTTTTTGTTCATTAAAGTGTGACTACTACGTGTCTCTTTGAAGTGTTTGAGTATTTTGTTAGCTCCATTTTTTATTTAGTTTTCTCTCCAAATATCTCAAATGAGAAATTGCTACAGTAATGTTTCAGATTAGAGTTGGAGTTGTTGCATCTGTTTCAGTAAGGAAAATGGGTGCAATTGGAAGTTATGTTTAAGTTGCATGCAGATCTGAATTTTCTTTGGGTCAGTAAGTAATACTGTGTATTATCTTTCAAACCTTTTTTAGTGTGTTTCTTTTTTTTTCCACTGGTTTTCCTGGTCTTTTAAGTTTTTGTTTTAAAAAACATCTTTCAGAGTTAAGGTTATGTGGTAATGAAGCCGTTTATCCTTATTTGGTAGGAGTGGTAGATTTACCATATGGTGGCTGCCTGTGTCTGTTTAGCTATTGGAATTCTGAAAGTAACAAGATAAACTTAATAAATATATTGTCATTGAGAAGCTCTAACTAAATTCTTAAACAAACTGTTTCTTTTAGAGAAGGGTGTGTATTTACATAGGTAGTCTGAACCTTCCAGGCTGTTAAGAGCATCTGTTTCTTAATTGGTGAATAGAGGTGATGTTTGGCTAAGGTGGATAATTAGCTAATATTTAAATAACTAAGCAGCTTGGACAGCACTGATAATCTTTTGTCAGAACTGAGCCTCATTCAGGCTTAGGTCCCATACTTAGCTCAGCCAATATTCATATTTACTTCCTACTTAAATAATTACATATTTACTTAGGAGGCATTGCATGAACCCCACAGCACGCTTGGCAAACGTGGACATTTTCCAGTGTACCTGTTATTAAGCATATTTGCATCACTAATATGACATCAGAGGATGACAGGGAAGGAAAAAACCACTCAAAAAGGGAATACAATAATTCCTGAAACATAATTCTTCAGCTATTGTGCTTTGCCACTTGTTTTAGAAGAGGAATAGCATTTTGTGCTCAGCACAGCATCTTTGTTCTTTTAAAAGAAGGTTTCAGTTTCTAGGCAGGGTATAATGAGCCCGGATTTGATGGCAAACTTGGAGAAAAAAAAAAAGCAGTGCTGGATGGATGTTTATTATAGGATGGCTTTCTCTTGGCTGTCTGGCTTGTATTCACCTGAACAGACTTCAACTCTGTCGTGCAACCGGCCAGTAGAGGGTAGTATGTTCATGGCTACATTGCATTGTCTGAGTTTTCTGTCACAGCTGTAGCTCACAGAAACTGGCTTGATTCAGTGGTCTTTTGAAGCTATCTAACAAAGCCCTGAACACCAGAGATGAGTTGCTGAGACATAATGGTTGTTGAAAGTCAGAATTAGTCATGCAGTGACTCCGACTAGGACTTGTGGGGAAAAATGCTTGTTAGAAGCAGGAATTGATTGTGGATTCTGGGGATGTCTGTGGTTGTTTCTCCCATTCCATAACAAATGAAATAAATATTGATTCTGATAAAGTCTCGTCTGCCTAACTTTATTTTTTTCTCTCTCTCTCTCTTAGTGTTGTACTTTGCCTTTGCCAGCCAGCTGCTGCCATGGATATACCAGTCTTCATTCTTGCGGGGCTCCTTGTGCATTGTGTGTTCTTGGTCTCCATTTTTGACATCTACTTCAGCTCTCCCCTGGTCCATGGAATGACTCCTCAGCAGACTCCGCTGCCACCTCCGGCAAAGCGTCTCGTGCTTTTTGTTGCCGATGGTCTGCGAGCAGATTCTCTGTATGAGTTGGACAGCAATGGCACAGCCCGGGCCCCTTACCTGCGGTAAGCCCAAAGCTACACTGACCTAGCTCAGAATCTCTGCTGCTCACAGTGACCCTGAGATTGTGTTAGAAAGTCTCTTTTCCCAGCCTGGCGGTCGAAGGAGGAGTCAGAGCTCTTCAGTTCTCGGTCTCAAGGTTGTTTATTGTATCTTATCTAGAAAATTCTTTCTCTGGCCTGCTGAGGTCTGTTCAGCAGGACAGACAGAGGCACACTGTCCGCCCCCCGGGTGGTATTGTCTTTTTATACTAAAAACTATGTGTACATTATTTACCATAGCTTCCCAATACCTATCACCTATGTTAGACAGTGAGTTTCTACCTTAAACCAATCCAAAAATGCCAACATCACCCAGAAGATGGAGGCCAGGAAGAAGAAGGAGAAAGGCTGGACATGCCCAGATTCCTCCATCTTGCCTCCTGAGCCTCCATTCTAAAAACCCCATAAATCTATTTTTCACTCCATGACCAACTAACTATTATTCTACTTAAACTCTCTTGACTTGAAATTCTTCATATAAAGGTTGGTAATTGTTTTTTCCAAGAGCTAAATCAAAGGCACAGGGATCTTGGGCTCTGTGCCAAGGTCTCTGAGTCCCCCGGGCAGGGGCTCGAGCCCTCCAGGGCAGCCAGAGGAATTTCCTGGGTTCTGACAGACCTACCCTACCGTTGTGTAGGGTTTTGCTCTACACAACGTTGAGAAGAGAACAAGAACAACAATTGTGGTGGCTTGAGTACTGCCTTCCTTCTGCCCTCAAAGTAACCAACTTTGCAGAGTTACACTGTGCAGAAATGCATGAGCTTGGGTTGGTGTCCCTTGTCAGGAAAGCTACTGAAAGTAGGACAGTGTAAATTGAGTCCATGTTGTCCCCTGAACTCTGCAGATAGCCAGTAACTGAGAGGGGAGTGAACTTTCTCCATTCACATCAGCAGGGTATCAATTCTGAAGCCTGGCAGGCACTAATTTAAACTGTTTCCTGGATACTCTGTTTAAGAGTAGTAGTACATTAACGTACTTGTCTTCTAATTCTAAGCTACTGACAAAACTTTTTAAGGCGTGATTAAAAGAGATGTCCTGAATAGATGTAACAGCAGGCTGCCACTTCCTTTTCATTCCACCCTTCCTGTGTGCATGACCCTGCTGCCTCCCTTGTACTCTCTACAGTGTGTGTCTAATTGCTTAAAGGAATGATTTCGTTTAAGGCTGTGAAAAAATAATCCTGCTAAAAAAGTGTTTAAAGTCATATCCTTGTGTGCTTAGAACTATTTTTTGTTAATTTTCCCTGTCTCCTTATGTCAAGGTAATTATTTGAGCATAAGACAATTGATTTTCTACACTGAAAAAAAGGCAGTATTAAATAAGACTACTTTTGAGTGATCATAGAATTGGTTGGGCTTGAATATCAGAGCAAACTCAAATAATCAGTCATCTGAAGCTCTTAAGGCTTTTGCAGTCCAGTGCTGCAAAAGTAATACAGAAATATGACAAGTCCTGCTACATTGCCTGCCAGCCCATATGGGCTTACTTGTGCTTACTTCTGCTGCTGCTACTGTTTTATAGGGTGCTGTCTGCCACTGGCAGGTGTCTGCCACATCAGTGTGAGTTTACCATGTTGTCTTCTAGCAATGGACTTCACACTTACCCCAGAGCAGTTTCTTTCCTTACCAGTAAAACTGTTGGTCTTTTGGACCACCAACCAACACCATCAAGGTATGAATGCTGTAATAGCCCCATCACTAGGAGCAGGGGTGAGTAGTGGCCAGGAAAAAGTTATACTGGGTATTTTCTTTTAGTAAGTGATTTGAGGTTTAAAGTTTTAGCCACTCAGCATTATCATGGCTATATAGAAAAAAGTTAAACTATGTACTAGTTTGTCTACTGCTGGAAAGTTGTGACTTTTGCTGTCTCTGCTTGACCATGTTTGTGGAGTTAAGGACTTTGTATTTCAAAATCTGTAGAAGTAAAGCATTGTCACCAGTGCTGAAAGTACATGGGTGAATGGAGGGAAAGAACTGCCTTGTAACAAGCAAAGATGCTGGTAGGTCCCCGAGTGGAAGAAAATGCCAGTAGAGTGTGAAGTGCCATCTGTATTTCTCTCATCTCTCATTCTGCATAGAAGTACATATGTGTGTGAGCGTGTATATGTGAGAGATGATGAAAAGAAAAAAGCATGCAGCGTGCTGTGCCTTTTGAAATGTGGGGGATCAGGCAGCCCAGAGCATATCTTCAGATCTAATTCACGAGCTGCCACAATTTTGAAGCAACAGGTTCAGAGTTTTGTCCCTGAACCTTTGAGGTGCACAACTTCCGTAAGTTAACTTTGTAAACAGGCTGACAGGATCATGTGTTAGCTACTGGAAATATATCCTTTTTTATTCTGCCAAGTTGTTGCTGTCTGAACATTCCTTTTTCAATAACACTAACTCAAGGTATATGCAATTTAATACAAATTTTACTTTTTTGCATGTTCATTCTTAAGTTCCAAGTGTTCAGTCCCTTACCCACTTTATAGTAGTGGGCAACGTAACAGCCAGGTAATTAGTCTTACCCAAGTGGAGTACCTTGGGAACTACTGCATTGTTAATGAGGAAAGATTGTCTTTAAATGAGCAAGAGCCATTCTTATAGCAATGTGCTATTAAAAGAAGCAAAGTTTTAGTAGGTACATGGAATTAAAAATAAATATCCATTAGGCTTAAAGCAGATTGTTGGATAATACATGTATGCCAAGTACCTAGTCTTCCACAATATTTATGAAAAATATGGTTTTCAGCAGTGTTATCATAGCTGTGAGAGCCAGTAAGTGATCTGAATTGCTGCAATGGTGATTTCAGGGAAGAGGTTTTCTTCCTTGCCTGTCATGTTTCAGCCATATTTCTATATCATATTAATATTTATTATTATTATTATGGGTAGCTAATGTTTATGCTGTCATGGAAATTAATTTTTTTAATGATTCTTCTGAGTAAAAGGCATTGAAGTAATTCAAAGTATCTAAATTTATTTTGAGTAGGTAAATGACAAATTTATATGGCTTTTTTTCTGCCTGGTATGTGTTATTGTTGACTTCAGATCTTGAAGTTACCCTATTGTTGACAAGCAAAGATAAAGAATTACTTTCTAATTCAATAGAAATAAATTTCTAATTAAATCAATATTCTACCCGTTGTTGCGATATAAGTCTGAGGAGAGCTACAAGTGTTTTATTTTTGTTTTAAATCTTTCATGACAGTTAGTGCAATACATCCTGATCAGTCTGTAGTGAGAAAAATAAGAAACCTCTTTGATTAATACATAAATCCTTTTTTTCTAATTACTTTTTTCAGTACAACTTGTATTATCTCCTAGCTGAGATGAGAGTAGGAATAACGTATTGGAGTGCTGTGTCTCTACATGCCTTTATATTCCTCACTGTAGTATTTCGGCTATTCCAAGTAGTTCTGTGAGCTTTCAAGTAAGTCTGAGGATGTGAGGTCTAAGCTGAGTTTAAAAAAACCCCAACAAACAAATGGTGAGTGCTGCAAGCTTAGAGTGGAGCCTGAAATTTTAGGATGTTTAAAGGCACAAACTTAGAATTTCCTTGGACTAAAACACATAAACATTGCAAATTTGGTAGCTTATATCACAAAAATTTTTTATCAACAAAATTTTAATTTCCTGGCAACTTGACTGTTAAAAACTACTTGGAATTTTTTCAGAAGATTGTGCTGGTTTTTCCTAAAAATCAGTAAAAGATATGTCCTGTTGTGTTTTGTTTTCTTTTTTCCTATGCTCTGACAGTGAGCAGTGAATCTTTCTGTTCTTCCAGAAGATGGAGACAAGAAAACAGCATATGGTAACACTCACCTCTTGCTTCCTGACAGGCTCCAGCTGTTCAGATCTTTGACAGATGAGAATAGTTTATGAGGCTGTTTCTTATGCTTGGGCTTTGTCCTCTGTTTTCTTTGCTTTTTATCTGTTGAAACTATTTACTGTATGTGCATAAACCCTAGACACTTGATGTGTTTCTGTGCTTGTGGTGAGAATGCATTCTCCTTCACTTCAGTGTAATTGCTAAAGGTGCAATGTTTACTTAAATTTTCTTCTTGCTGCCAATATTATTTGCGCCTGAGATTTATGAGGGGTTTAAATTCTCTTAATGTTGCTTCCAAGATTCAGCACAGATGAAGGCAGGCATGGTCACAAGAGCTAATTATAATTGAGTGTATTTAAAGAGTAAGATAAGATTGAACTAGACACTTTCAGGCTAAATGGAAAGAACAAAGAAGAGTAACACCAGGCAGAAACAATCTGTTGAGGAGAAAAAAAGCTGAAGAGGAAAGCAGCAGAAAAAAACCAGTTAATTTTAGGTGTATTAGAAGACCAGCTGAACTCATCTGTTTGCAGTGCTGAGGGGCCACAATAGTGATGTTCTCTGTGCAGTGTTGCAATATAGAACTACTTGCAGGATAATGTTGTGCTTGTTTTACTGCACAGCAGGTGGTAGTGAAAATCTGGTTTTGCATTTCCTGCCTCACATCTACCTGTCACTCTTTTTATCTGGAATTTGTTGTACTTTGACAAGTCATGAAAGTTAACTGCCTTGAATCCTTTTTCAGGAGTATTCTAGAGAATAATGGCAGCTGGGGAATCTCTCACACCCGCGTCCCAACAGAATCCAGGCCAGGGCACGTTGCACTTATTGCTGGATTTTATGAAGATGTCAGTGCGGTTGCTAAAGGTAGGCTGGTCCTAAAGCTTGGAATGTTGTCCTCCAAGGTACTGAGTTTCAGTCTTGTGCTGGGTTTCCGGATGATTATTGATAAATACCTGTGTTGTAGTTTATATGCCAAGATGATATGGAAAATAGTAATTTTCGATGGATTTTCAAATCCTAATATTGATAGCTAGGAAAATAGTTTACATAAATTAATATATTTTTAATATGGTTGAATGTAGCAGCCTGAATCTAAAAGCAGAAGTATCTTACGGCCTCACCTCCTCATGTGACAGAGTTTTCAATTATTGTTTGGGATGCGCTAGGATATGGCTAAGTAGATGTTGCAAACAAGAAATGAACTGCAGTGTCTCAGCTGGACCATTGCAAGCTTGAATTGGAGAATCAGGAGCAAAATGAACTAAAAGTCCCAAACCCATGTTTTGTCCAGAGCTTTTACTGAGTGTTTGGGGCTTTTTTATATGGAACAACCTTTTGCATTACTGACCTGGTCTTTGTGTGTTCCTCTGCCTTCCCTCAGGCTTCCAGGCCTGAGCACTAGTCACGTGTGCTGGTTTTAGACAGGGGAGTTGAGAGTAATTACTTGAAGCGGTGCAGCTGGAGAAAGATTGATTGTCATTCTTAGACGTCCTGGCTAGCTGTCCAGCGCCGCTAGCAGTACGGGGGCACTATCCCCATCTCCGTGGTTCGGGACAGCACCTGAGGCAAACACTCTGTGCTGTGACAGCAGCGCTACCTTGTGGTCCTGGTTTGGCTTATGGTTACAGTCAGCAGAAATAAGAAGAGAAATAAGAGAGCTCTCCAGCTATGGTGAATCCAGGTTTATTGGGCCCCAAGGGAAACTGACAACCCAAGAGGAAGAGGGGAAGGTTGCAACAGCTTATAAGGAGGGAGGGACACAGGGGAGGAGTCGGTCCTCTGGCGAATAGAGTTTTAGAAGGGAGTGGGATACAAAAGATTGACTTAGGGAAAACCCCAAAGGGGATAACTTGAGGGTGGGGCCCCGGCCCCTGAGCCAATCACTCGATGCTCTAGCTGGAAGTTTCTAGAGAGTTCTAGAGAGAAGGGTGGGAGCGCCGAGTGATGGACAGGGCACTGGGGAGGGATTTGAGAAAGGGTACATTGATCTCCAAGGCAACTGGGGAGGAGTTGGGATAACTGGCAGCATAAAGGAGGGAAGGGAGAACCAGGGCAGAACCATTACATGATAGAGGGAACAGAGAAATCCAACTTATACAGACACAACACAACGGGTCTTCTCCATGTTCCTCATGAAAAGGTTCTTCTTTCTGACAATCACTTGCAGGATTGGCAAGGATACTTAGTTAAGAGCAACTCCATATTTCTGTCAAGTGCCTTTTCATGGAAACAGAAAATCTTGAATGTTTTATTGTAAGGAAGTACAGCATGACTTCTAGAAGTATATATATAAGTGTGTATCTTATTGCCTGAAATGCCAAACACTGAGTTCAGGCAATAGGAGATGCAGAATTCAGGGAAGTGCTAGCTGTTTAGAAGGTAAACCAGCTGTGTGCTTTGCTTGTTTGAAACCCTGCATAATGAGATTGGTCTGGTTTTCAGCTCACTTCATAATGAATGGGGGAGTAATTATAATGGATGTTTAAATGGAATTAAAATCAAGATGCACAAATTGGAGTTCATTGTGAAATAATTTAGGGGAAACTTATAAAAAAAACCCACAACATTTTGCATGGACTATCAATTTTAGCAGTCAATGAGATCTTCTGGCAATGCCATTTAAATGCAGGTGTGTTTGTTTAACAGGATGGAAGGAGAATCCAGTGGAATTTGACTCAGTTTTCAATGAAAGTAAATATACCTGGAGCTGGGGAAGCCCAGATATTTTGCCAATGTTTGCAAAAGGTAAGACTTAATTTTATGAATCTTTAACACATAGTTATCAGGTAGTAAAATACACTTAGCATTTTGAGTTATAACAGAAGGTGAAAAAAGTATTTTCAGTTTGTGTATTTCTGTATACTCGATTTCTAGTTTGTGAAATGAAGATGGGGTGGAGGAAATAAGTAGGCTTTTGATGAGGATATCACTATTTATTACTCACTTATTTAAATAGACCTTAACTAATTTTGTGAATACACTAAAAGAACACACCTTTAGTTATAAGGACATATTATTTTTTCCTTTGGTGAGGTTTAAAATTCTTTTTTTGCAAGCCTGCAGCTGAGATTTTTCTTCAAGCTTGCAGCTTCCAGTGACCTGGGAGATGGAACTGCAGCCATGCTTTTTCAGTGTAGGAGCTGAAGAAGTAGCTTATTGTGGGTTATCCTGCTTCTACTCACAACATTAATATATAAAGGAAAGAACTGTGTGCAAGCAAGAACTTCCTGGCACTATTCCTGAAACTGAGGTCTTTTGCCTGTGGTGTGCAGTGTGTTAAAGTCTTGTCAGGCCAGTGCAGTTGGGGTTTGAGCATGCAGAGATTGCTGAGCAATGCTTCAAATGTTTAAAGGTTCTCCAAGTTTAATATTGTTGTTTTCTTGGAAGACTGAGTACATATACACCCTTTCACATAATCTCAGAATAAACAGACTCAAGTGAAAAGGGGACAAGCTAAGGGCATGTGCTGCTGTTCTGTTCTGAGCTTTTGTATTGACAAATAATAAGAAAAATGGGATAGGCAGGATAGGAGTAGAATGTAATATTGGTTTAGAGAAAACATACATCATATTTCTCATGATGATTCTTGAACTTCTTCTGAACTCATGTCTCTTCCCCCTCACATCCTGACATTCCCCCCCACGCCTCTCTTTTCTGCTCTTTGCTTAAGCCTCATGAATTTATGATGAGCTGTAAAAATATCTCCTGATCATTTCCCATGACCTCAGATTACAGCTTGTATTTGGAAATAGTGTGATGGTGGTGGGGAGAGGGGAAAGGTAGTTGCCCTCACACAGATTATTTGTGTTTTAAGGGATATATTCTTGGGAAAATATTTGGGGAATTCAAGAATTTCCCAGAGCCCTGTCTTTCTACTGGTTTTGTTTGAGTTAGATGATAAGCAGAGGACTTGTGAGCAGCTTTGATGTTATCTGAAGAGATGTCCAAGGAAAATACTCTCTATATGGCTTGTTCTGAGTGGTATCAACAATGCAGCTCCCTTTTGCAGGGGGGAGAAAATCCCCCCAAAGTTGGCAAAGTTTTATGTATCTGAGAAGTAGATGCTGTGTCAGAACATGAATCATGATTTCTCATGATAGAAGGACAGATTAATTCCTTTTAGAAAAAGATAGTTCCCTTTCTTTCAACGAGGCCAAGCTTTATAGTACAGAAGGCAAAGGAATCAAGTGTTTGTTCTTTATCTTTACTTTTACAAAAAAGCAAAGAAGGAGATAGAAATTGAGCTATCTGCCCCTTTCTTTTCATGTTGCAAATTAGTGAGGCCACAGGACTCTTCTTGTGTATATTTTATCATGCCAATATGTTCCAAATTTTACCGTCTCACCACTTGCATTGGATGATGCATAAAGAGTGGATGATACCTGCTGCCTTTTGGAAAGGATAGAAAAATCCTTTGTTTCCTGTCATTGTCTATTTTCTCTAGGTACGTTTCTTGTAATAAAATATATATTTCAAGGAAGTGGTTGAGAATTCTATAAGGAAGTAAAAAAATGCTCACAGATTTTTTTAAAATATCAAAATAGATATACATGAAATCTAAATTTGGCCAAGTTTTAATGACTGTGTGATTAGTATTTCAGTCCGAGAAAATGTCTGAATAACCTTTTTATCTTGAGCAGGATTAGAAGATATTTGTTTCTAATAGTTAACTCCACTTAAGATACACAAATTCATGATGCTAATTTTAACTTTCTTTTCTGTGATGTTTTTTCTGTGGTGAAATTATCTAAAAATAACAGGGTTTGAAAATGCCTATTTTATTTCCTTAAAACTTTGAGTTTCTCTTCTAGACTTGCCCGGATTTGAGGTTTGACCTGAAAAATCCAGCCCTGTACTCTTCTGTCAGTGATCTGGGTTGGAGTAAATTACAATGTCATGTTGAAAAAGGAGCTGTGACTGTTGCTTCTCTAAGGGGAAGTAGATACTAGTTTGTTGCATCCCGATTGCCCTTTGTCTCATGGGTTTCCTTTCTTTTTTTTGGAAGCTTCCAGAAAGGCTAGGGTCATTGTTTTAACTTCAGTATGAAGAAAGGTATCATCAAGATCATGGGAACACAGGGACAAAACCATTGTCAGGTTTATTCTGGACAGACAGACCTCTCCATCTTCTGGTTTAGTTCCTTATTGTTAAACAGTGCAGAATTTCTCATATCCCTCACATGGCTGTATTTGATGACAGCTCTCTGATGGCCACACGCTGTCCTGCTCAGTGTCTGACTGTCTTTGTGTATTCATTCTTTTTCGCCCTCTTTTGTGCAGGGAAAATTTGCTGGCAAATTCTTCTGCTGGTCTGGACTTTTACCCATGGCAGACTTGTCATGGGTCACAACCTACCCCACTAGCAGAGTTGAGACATTCACTTTCTTCAGGACCTAAATCTTATTTTAAGAGTGTGATAACTTCATCCCTGATCCTAATGTTTGAATATGGGTGCTAAGTGTGAGATATAGTGGCAGAGAAGAGAGCAAAAGCAATAGGTGGTATCTTGTTTGGGAGTTTCTGGCACCTCCAGTTATTTCCTGTAGTGTAATGGCATCATCAAACCCAGCAGCTCTGTCCTTCTAAAAGATGTTTTCATCCCTGGCTTTCTTCTACTTCTCTATCCCATCTTTGCTTCCTCATTCCTAGACTTAAAAAAAGTGTTGGCATACTGTTGCCTGCCCCCTCAAACAATAGAACTAACATAACATTTCCTAACATTTTGTGTAGTAGAAGTTCTTACCAAAAAGAAAACCAAAAAAACAAAAAAAACCCCCAAAACAAACAAACAAAAAAAAACCCAAACCACACCAAAAAAGAGACAAGAAACAGTTATTTTATAAGCTATGCAGGCACTTTCAAAACTTTCCTGGTATGACTTGATTTGGCCACCATTTCTCTTTGTAGCAGTGCAGGGTTGGGTGGACTGTTTTGTTTTGCTTTGGTAGAAATTGGAAATGGGTAAGTGGTAGATGTATTCCTTTGTTTTTCTGCAAACTCTGGGCTGTCATTGGCTTCTTTGTTGTGGCACCTCTCAAGGAAGGACTTCTCAAGTTTGCGGTGACACTATGGAAAAACACTACAGCATTCTCTCCTCTTAGACTATCAGTCATCCTGGCAGTGATTGACAGTACTTATTTCTTCTTTTGAACTCATTTATCTACCAATTGAAATTCTTGCATTCACTTTTAATGCCTGGCAGTATTTTCTTCCTTTTCTTTTAAGCTGAGAACTGCAGTGAGTGTTCTGTGTTATAAGTAGTAGTAACATCTCCAGAGGCACAGGGGAGAGAGCTGCATCAGAAAATCTGTGCCAGCTTTCATCTTCCTGGCCTGAAATACCTGCATCCCTTTGTGTGGGTTTCCACATAATCTTGGTTAAGCAGCTGCCTTATCCTGGGATGTTGGTTCATTCACAAGCCTGGAAGCTTACACAACTGCATTATATAATTGTGACATACAGCAGATGGAATGTATTCTCTCTGGTCATCAACTGATTGAAGAACATTTTCCCCTCTGAGAGTTTATATAGTCATAGTATGAATGGCACCCCTGAGCTGTAACAGCTCTGCCATTGATGGAATTGTTTAATTAAACTTCACCTAGCTTCAAATCTGTTCAGGACTTCTGAAGTTTAATTTCTTGCCAGTCTTTGTCTTCCCCCTGCCCCCCCCCTTCTCTGCTTTGCTCCCTTGACAGTGAGTAGAGAATGGAGTTGCCTTGTCCAGATGCTGTGTTTGCACATCAGTGGCCCTTGTGTTGTACTTTGTGACTGAACATAGTCGAGTAGTTGTCCCTTTTCTGTTTTGGATGCTTCTTTTAAAGATGCAGACTTTGAATGTTGTCTCCCTGAAGTTGTCCACTGGGCCTTTGGTAGCTGGAATTGAAGTACAGTAACACTCCTGATGCCTTTGTTATATGTGATATGTTTTCCTGTGGAAGAGACCTCATGGATAAGGCATTATCTTGTATGATTCAGTTGAACTACCAAAAGCTGAGCATATTTTTCTTCAACAGCCTGCCCCCAAAACACGTGTTCAAATGAGACTACGAATATGTATCTTCCTTTGTTAGAAGTTTCTCTGTGAAATTTTTTGTTTCAAAACCAAATTCTTTTTAATTTGCTTAAACTGGGATTTGGTTTTCTGCTATCTGTTTTTCCACATTTTACTTCCTTGCCTGAGCATACTGGATAACATTGTTTCTCATTCCTCTGAGGTGCTGATAAGCTAATGAGGTAAAATATTATCCAGGCTTCCAAAAAGGATTAATTATGGGAAAGTTTAAAATAAGAATAAAATTTCTATGACTTCTTTCAGGATCATCATTTTTTGTAGGTTTCTACTCCTGTGCAAACTATTTTTGACTATGAGAAAGGCAAAAAATCTTGTATCTCGTATGCCATCTATATTGTTTTTGCAGGTGCTACTGGAGATCATGTTTATACATTTTGTTATGCAGCAGAAAGTGAAGACTTTGGAGCAGAAGATGCAGCCAAGCTTGATATGTGGGTTTTTGATCATGTTAAGGTAAGCAGAGACTCTTTTTATGCTATCTGTTTATAAAATAAAGCACAGTTGCACGTTAACTTTATCACAGAACCTGTTAACACGTTATCACAGATGTAGATAGTATGACAATTTTGAAAGATCTATCACTTGGGGTCATAACTAAACATTTCTTGAATCAACTTTCATGACAAGTGTAATAGATGCTTAAAGGAAATATTTGTCATTTAGTGCTAATTAAAAAATTAACACTAATAAAAGTACCCTATAAAAACATTCTTGGCTTTGTTTTGTTTGCCTGTAATGTGAAACCCATCTTGGAGTACTATAGACCCTATAAGATCTTAAATGCAATTAAGGATTTTATAACAGCTGTTGCAGCATGATAGAAATGACAAGCCTTTGCTACGAAAGCAAAATAAGCAATATTATGGACTTATTTTTTGTCAGGCTGTGTGGCTTTTCCTCACAGATGTAGCTGGGTTCTAATTTTCTGCTGTGGCTCACACTCTGCTGTGGCTGCCAGAGCAGGCACAGTTTGTTTCAGGGGACAGGGTGTGAGGTAGAGGCAGCCCGGGACCCGGAGCTGTACAATTTGTTGCTGTGGTGCTCTGCTCAGCTGGCTTGGGTCAGTACTGGTTCATGACTGTTTTTGGTGGCACTCTCACTGTGTTAATACTCCAAGGCACATGATTTCTGATTATTTGTTAATTCCTGTATTTATGTTATTCCATGCTGCCTCACTTCTTTTGGATTAAGAAATGCTGGTAGTGGGCATTGGTGTATAAATGTCTGTACCACTGAAGCAGTTGAGTGACTTACTTTCTGGATCTCATAATGATGTTAATGGAGTTTCAGACTTAAAACTTTTTTTCACAAGATCTCTGGGCTGTATGCATTAGTATAGCTAACCAGCATAAATCAAATAAAAATTAAAAAAAATAAATGAATAAACCAAATCATCATCTATTTAGGAAGTGAAATGTAGTTCTGCTTTAAACAGTGACATAGGGTGGAAAAGATCATTATAGTTTGCTAATTTTCAAAGGAAGTGATTTTCTGAGTTTGCAGGTGAAAAGATGTTTTTTCTAAGTGCCATCATTTCCCTGAATGTGCACTTGTGCCATGTTGTGTGTTGTAATGCATATGAATAATACAAATCAAATTAGGCTGTCAGTTACACTTGAATAGCTGTTGTCATAAAGTTGCACCCTGCTGTCATTTGGAGCTGCACAAGTATATGAGGGTGGTACTACCTTTCTTTTGCTTCAGAACACCTAATGGCATTTATCCTTTCAAGCTATAATGATATGTTTAAAATATATGTCATTACTGATTACTTTTTCCTTGGAGCCAGCACCATTATTTTTAAGACTTATTTTGCCCATCTAAATTCCATTCTGTGGATGGATATGACTTGATTGACTGGCATAAGCCACACATTCCATTAATCATCTCTTCAATTGCACATCAACAATTGCTTCAGGAGTGTGAAACTTGGGGCTTACTGAAACCAAGGTCACTCTGCTATTATAGCTCTAACAACTTTCAGCTGAGCTAGTGAGATTATATATAGTAGTAATGACATTATGCTGGAATCTAAATTCTGCTTTGCCCATTTTTTTTTTCTTCTTTTGTGTTTTATCTCAGGTATTTAACAATATATTGTTTTACTCGTATGTTGGCCAACGTGGTCCCTGGTTTCTGCCTCTTTAGGAAACAAAAGACACCAAATGTACTTCCTCTTTACTCTGCAGTCCACAGGTCCCAAGCATTGTGAGGGCCACTTGTTTGGGGCCACTTCCTCTGCCCCAAAACATGATGGGGATAAAATGAAGAATGGCTAACTTGAGTTGGGGCTGCTAGTGCTGGCAATATGAAATTCCTTTTCTCTTTCAAAATGCTAGCTAACAGGAAATAATCATCAGGAGATGATAAACTCTAATTTTTATTTGTATCTATGCTTAAATAATGAGTAGAAGAAAAACGTATGACACTCGATAGTTCTTGTCCTGTCTCCTTGCAATACAAGGTGATCATAGCCCTTTCTTGGGACAGAAAATACACCACAGACTAGAATCTGTGGGATTTTTTATCTACAGCAGTATGAAAATTCAGCAATGTTAAAGTGCAGTAATAACTTGGGAGTGGTTTAGAGTTCCAGATGGGCATGGAGTTGATGGACTGTGGTTCTTTCTGGTTTTTGTGTTGTTTGGGGCTTCTTTTTGTGTGTTTGTGTTTTGTTGTTTGTTTTTTTTTTTTTAAGAAGCTGGCAAAATAATTAAGGAGAGGAGTTTAATCACTGTAATGTGACTCAATGATTCTCAGTAAAATAACTTTTACTGAAATCACAGTTTGAGTCTGTGCTAAGAAACTAAGGAGCAAAATACTGGGAGTCTAGATTAACTAATGGGAAAAAAAGATTTTGTTGGTGCATTTCTGACTTTTGAAAATATTTTGTGGCAAATAGTTTTGGAAGATTCAACTTTTTTTTTTTTAGTGTAAAAAGTTTAGAATTCTAGGAACTCAGTCTTGGAGAGGAGTTCCAGTAATGGCCTAACCACAATTTCTTATGTTTAAAGGGTGGGATATTCAGTTAATGTCTTCTCACTGAAAAGGACATGTAGATACAGATGGCAAAAAATTGTGGTTTTTTTCCTTTATTCTTTTCTCATTTTGAACACAGTATTCCATTCTTCCTTTGTCTGCTTTCTGCTGGAGAAAGGCCACCCAAGCCTTCAGACTGTCCCTTCTGTGCAGGGTGGTGGATGGAGTCCAGAATTGAATTATGTTAAACTCTGAAGCTCTGCAGATAGTGCTGTGACTGGATGTTGATTTGTGCCAGTGAATTTCAATAGAGATAGCTCTGCTCTAATTAGCAGTGCAATGGTTTTATGATTCATTTAGAATGTATTAGTGTCTTGTGTATGATCCTGTTCAAGGGATCTAAACCTGGCATATATGTTTGTCCTGCTTTTGTACTTTTGTTTTACATCTGAAAACTGGCATAACTATTTAAACTCTCCCAGCAGCACAAATCAGTGTGCATGGCTTTAAGCAGCCAATTAAATTAACTTGTCCTAGATTAAGGAGCTTTGGGAAAGGGAAAAGTTTGTTTGGTCTCTCTAATACATGCAGTCAGCAACAGTTTATCAGCTCTACTAAAGAATCATACTTCCATGGAAGACACTGTTTGAGGGAACAAAAAGTCCCCAATTACTTAGACATTTAACATTTTAAAGTTCATATTTTGTTCAGACATCTGTGAATCATTTGTTAGACCTTATAAATAGTCTTTATTTCTTTGCTTTCTCCCATCAGAGGAGGGAGACGATTAGATCAAGATTCACATAGTTATAACTCAAATTCTGTCGTAGTGGTTTATTTAGTACTACATTATAATTAAGTTCACAGTTTGATGTAAATATTTTAATGGGGAACTTTGTGCTCATCTTAAGGTGCATATCAGTTGTAACCAGTGCATTATTTTTTTGCTAGCTGCCAGAAAATCAAACAAAAGTTGCCATAATAATTTAAAAAGAAGGCTGGAAAGGAAGCTGTAGTCATCTTGAGTCCAGCTCTCTTAATGAAGGAGGTTCAGGTAGAGCAACGCCCTCAGGCCTTGCCCAGTCAAGTTTTGAGCATCTCCAAGGGCAAGCCTTTTAAGCAGCTGTTCCAATACCTGGCTATAGTTATGGTTTACCAAATAATTTTTAAAAGTCTGTGTCTTACTGCAATTTTTCACATTTCAAATTGTGTCTGTCTCCCTGTGTCATCTCTGGGGCCATCTGATCAGTCTGGCTCAATCAGAGGATGGAGATTCCTTTCACCCTCAGGGCAGACAGTTGTATACAGCAATGGGACCTCTCTTTATCTGCTTTTTCTTGAGACTGGAAAAACAGAGTGCTCTCAGCCTCTTAGTTGATTACTGCTGTCCCTGAAACTTCTTGGTGAGATTCAGCTTACATGTACAGTGGAGGCAATATTACTGCATAGAGGAATAAAAGGGAAGCAAGAATAAAAAAGAGTGAGACAGGAAGTTGGTTAAAATAGAGTGATGGGCTGGAAACTAGTGTTGAGTAGAAGTAGGACTCAAGTTTTGTGAACACGGAGTACCAAAAAGAAGAGGCCTTTAGCAGGCTGTAAGGAGATACAAGGATACTTCTGAACAAATAGTTCAGCAACATCCAGAGCAAGGTGAAGTGATTTTTGCCCTTGGTGTGTTTGGTACCTGCTTGCCAACTCACAACCTTTATCAGCCATCAATCCAGGCAAGCTTCCTGTTGTTTTTGGGATTTTTTTCAGTAAACCATTTTTGTTCAAGTTTCATAGGATCAAGTTCGCTGTTTGCTCTGGGAAAAGACATCACATCTTAGGTTGCACTCATCTTCCTTTTGTCTTCTTGTTTGCAATTGGCCAAAATATGGGCCAACTTTTCTGGCTGCTGCTGCTCTGCTTTATGAGGTGGCCGGGACTGTGAAACTGGGTTGCTTTTGGTTTATCCAGGGGACTTGTCTGGTGGGAGAGGAGAAGCTCAGGCCTTGCCTTCCTCTGAATGATTTTTTTTTGCTTAATCATTCTGTGATAGAAAAACATATGCTTTCTCATATTGATCTATGTTTTAAGATTTAATTTTGAGAGTTTTCCTGTTTGTCTGTTTCGATATGCTTTGTTTTGATTTCCTTTTATTTAATTAAAATTAAGGAAACAGTTTTATTGTATCCTGCAAATTACTGGTACACTCTGGAAAGCTTCTTCAGTCTGTGGTCAAATTATGTGCAGGTGGACAGATCTCTGTGGGAAATGAAAATCTCCTTAAAAATAATTACATTGCTATTTAATGTAATCGGATTTTGTTCCTGTATCTTTATTTAAAATATCTCTGGACTTTGGTCATGATTTTGTTTGGACAAGAGCTGAAGCTGAGAAGCATGCAAATATTAGTCCATGTGGCTTGTGTGTACTCAGGGAGTTAGAAAAGTGGAATTGCATACTGCCATGGTTTCCTGGCACAGCTCACTGTGACATCCTTGCTGCCACTTTGGTCTTCTTCTGGGTACACTGACTTTTGTTTATATGAGGCATGAGCTTTAGATATTAAGAGCTCCATCACTGTCACAGCTGTGTGGTGGACTGCCCTGTCCTTTGGTGGCAGAAATGCTTCCCTGCCTCTACCAGCATTTTCCCTGGACTCCTGCATGAATTTCAAAGACACTCACTTATGTTAGTGTACTGAAAGGTTCTCTAGATGCTTTTTTGAACTAAGACCCTACCCTGTTTTGTTTCCTTGGGCAGTGCTGTTACTAAGGAGCTGATGCAGGAATAGCTGTCTGCCTGCATTTTGCATTGCTGCAGCGTGGCTGGTCTAACACAGAATAGCCCTGTCAAGACTCATTCAGTCCAAGGGGAAAATTCTCCGCTGGCATCTGCCTCAGGGATGCTTAAGTAGGACATGTGCAAGGCAGATGTATGTTCTGTAGTTCATATATTTGCAAAGCATGTCATGTTTTGTTCTGTTTTTATTTAGTTTCTGCAGACAAATTGTAGCTTGGTATCTCAGTCCTGCAGAACCTGCTTCCAAAGCAAGAATATTTGAGACCTTTGCTTCCAATTTAAATTCAGTAAATCAATAGAAATGCCAAGCCATGAGTGGCACTCAAGAGTGGTTCATCAATTTGTTTATACAGGTGACATAGAAGGGATGATGTTTTCTTGCCTATGCAAATTCAAAAAAACTCTCATACAAAACCAAAACAAACCAACAAATAAAAACCCAACAAAAAAAGCCCAACCAAAGAACACTTCAACATGAATGTTGTCTTAGATAAGCAGGAATTTGGACTGACCTGATAGTAGTTGTCTTCCAAGCTGTAAATTGGGAAGTCCATTATTTTTCCTCTTTTTAAACTCTAATAACTACTAGCATTTTGACATGGAAACAGCAGTGTTTTACTTCTAGTAAGATGCTTATCTTCTTCCGTTTTGCTCAGATTAATATATTAATGGCTTATTCCATACAGAGCTTCTTTAATTCTTCCAGAAGCAATCAAACATTGTTCTCTGCACTGAATGAAGAGAAAGTGGTTCTGTTCCTGCATTTGCTAGGCATAGACACCAATGGACATGCTCATCGGCCAAACTCAAGGTAATTGAGACATTAAGCATATCTTTCTTACTAGTTTTAAATGCATAAAGTGATTTTTTTTTTTAACAGTGCAATTTATCAAGCCAGAAACAAGAGTTGTAGTAGGGCGGGGGGTCATATATGTTACCATGATCATCTACATTCTGAATATTTGGGTTATTTTGTTTTTTAAGGTCCCATCTATAGAAATGACAGATTTTTACTTTATACCGTATGTCAGGTTATATTCCTGTATTCAAGTCTGATTTTTAGCAGTTTTCTTAGTTGCAGCCAACACATAATCTAGAGGATATGTAGGAAATGCAGTTTTAAATGTAAAATGGGTACAGTTTTCAGATACCGCACTGCTGAAGTGATATCATTGAGTTTATAGACAACAGTAAGCTCAGCAATAATGGCAAATGCTGGCATTATGTTTTGACTTTTTTATTACACTTAAAAAAAGAGCAGAGTTTAGATTAACAGTTCTCATCGCCAATTCATCTTGAAGTGTGTTATTCTGTGTGAACTTTCCTTTAATTTCTTCACATCCTGCTTTGTAGGATTTTATGTCTTTCTCTTGATCCTTGCATACTTTTAAAATTCTCTGATTTCCTGCATCATTATAAAGTTCATACTTGCTGTGTGTTTAATGCACATTTTTATGATTTTTTTTTTTACAGAGTTTTAAAACTGACTTTAGCAACAGATAGGAAATTAATTGTCTGAAAGTCAATCATGGTCAATCACTTTATCTAAAATACAAAATTTTTTACAAAATACAAATTTTTTATTTAGCTTATATTCCAGAAAACTAGGGTCTGTCCTGATCTGTAAATCATCTCAAAACACTGACTCCCTGGTGAGATCTTTCTTTGCCATTTAGTTACCAGCTTAAAGTAATGTTTGCAACTTACAGGTAAGGTGTTTGAGTTTTCCAGAATTCCTTAGTTTTGGCATTCTGCTTAACTTGCTTGGCAGCTGTGAGTAGTAAAATTATAGTCTTATATCAAGGACAGGTCAGATTTGAAGTATAAATCCATTTGAAACTGTGGTTTCAGTAATCTTCAAACTGTGCTGCAACGATTTAATATCTCAGACTCAGAAGAGGAGAGATTTTACATCTAGGAAGCCTTTTGTTAGCTTGATGTTCATTTGAGATTAAAGCAGTCTGTACTCAAAGGGCTGGGCTTTATGACCATGGATAAGTTGCTTAATACCAACTGTGAGAGCCACCTGGAATGTAACATTTTTTTCCTCTTTTTCAAGGGAGTACCAGGAGAATATTAAACAAGTTGATGAGGGTGTGAAAGAAATTGCTTCACTGATTGACAGTTTCTATGGAAATGATGGAAAGACTGCATTTATTTTGACTTCTGACCATGGAATGACAGATTGGGGTGAGTCTTTTTAAATATTGAGTCAGTTGAGTTTATGGGCATCTGGTGTGTGATTAGAGAGCTCTGTCCCATGAGAAGCTTTGGAACCCCTCCTTTAATTTGGTATCCTAAGTGTTGCTTGTGTATGAAAATCCATGTAAATTGCTGTGACAGCTGCATTCCATGTCTGGACAGAAAAAAGACACTAAGTTAAAGCTTAATTTCCTCAGTGACTGCTAGTAGGGATAGAAAGATTGCTGCAGAAATCACCTTAGGCAGGAGAAGACGGTGTAATTTTGGCTGCCAGCAGCAAATTTGGTCTTGTTTCAGCCCATCTGGGAGATAGAGTTCTCACTTTGGTGCTCTAAAGCACCTGGAAAAGGTGGGAAATCTGTCCAGGAGTTGGTGAAAAACTGTACAGAGATGTTTTGGGAGGGTGCCGAATCTTTTGCTTATTTTGGCCTTTTAAGCACAGCAGAAAGGAGGGGACTGCTGTGTGATCTTTCTAGAGGAGGCTGGTGCTGGAGACAGGTGAAAGAGCTGAGAGTACAGAGAGCTGAATGAGGCAGGGGCCAACTATGCTGATACCCACAGAGGAGGCTTGTGAAGGGTATGGCCACAGTGGCCAAATGCTTTGAGGGCAGATGAGAAAAGTTTGCAGTGCTAAGCTCATTTAGACATTTTTCCCTAATTCTTTCTTCTTTCAAGAACCTTAAGAACGCTCCTGTCCTTGTGTGCAGCCAGTGAAAATGATAAGTCTCTCTTCCAATGCTGTGTGCTTGCAGCTACCAACTATGACACTTTTGGAACAGGGCTGCTCCAGGCATGGTCGTGGCAAAACAACAGTCAGTATGTTACTCTCTGTGTGAAATCCTAAAGTTGCTCAATTGAAGAGATGCAGATTTTTTCTGTCATCAGAGATAACAAAATATTTGTATATTTATCCAATCAACCTAATTACCATCTGTTCATTTGCAAAATAGTCCATTTTGAGTAATATTTACTGTTGAGCTTACTGCCACTTGCAATAAGATTTTAATTCTGCTGTATTTTTCCTATATGTTTCAAGAAATGATTTCATATTTTTTTATAAGGAAGGGATGTGTGTATATATATTTTTATATATATGATCATAGAGATCTCAGGAGTTCCAGCCACCTGCTCAAGGCAGGATTAGCTTTCGAATCAGACACAGATGCTAGGGCTTATCAGCAGGGCCCTTAAAACCTCAAAGGGATGGAGCCTATGCAGTCCTTTTGGGCAGCCTGCTCTGCTGCTTGCCTGCCATCATGGAGGGGGAAAGGTTTTCTTTATCTGCAATCTGAACTTCCTTTGTGTCAAATTATGGCTGTTCTGTCGTGCTCCCACTGTGCACCACAGTGACACTCCATCCTCTCTCAGGCCCCCTCACATTGGGGCGCAGGCAGGCTGCTCTGCTGTGTTCTCCCCAAAACTATTTCTTCTCCAGGCTGAGCAAGTCCCAGTCCCTCAGCTGCTTCTCACAGGGCAAGTGCTCCTCCCTGAGACCATTCCAGATGATGGGTGTCTTTCCAGTACCAAAGGAGCCCAAAGCTGGGTCCAGTGTCTAGAGGTTGTCTCACAGATACTAAATAGAGGAGAACAGTCCTTTCCCTGTACCATGCTCCTGTTAACACCGCCTGTGGTGCTGTTGGCCTTCCTTGCTGCCAGAGTGAGCTGCAAGGGTGTTCTCATTATGCACTGGATCCTTTGGAGGGGGAATAAAAGGTGTTAGGAGTAACTTCTTCAGGCTTTGAGAACCACTGGTCTGTCATAGTTTTCTGTCATCTCTTTCTGTCTTGAAGGAAAAACTTCATCATGTGCCAGAAGTGTTAATAACTTTGAAGTTGACTTTAGTGATTCCTAGAGCAAACCCAGAGGTTCTGTTCAGGCCCATTGCAAGCTGTCTGAAGGATAATTCAGGAATTTTAATTTGAGCTGGTTGGTACTATCAGGCCCTGTTGCAGCCTTTCAGTGGTTATTTGCAGAATGGGATGTGGCTGGTTTTAAAACAAATTAAACATTGGGAGTATGGGAGGGCCTATTAGGAAAAAGAATATGATCGATCTGACTTGGACATGATCAAAGACATGGTGGTTGCTGGCAAAAGCCTATGGTGTCACTGGCTTTCTCAGTCTGACCCCATGATTTTGCTTTAAATTGATGTCAGATGGAAGAGCTGACCACCAACGAAGGGCATTCCATACCCACCTTGGCCTCTTGTTCCTGCTACCATCCTGGCACAAGTACCTGTGTGGTGTGCTGGTCTATGGAACAGACAACTAAACAACAGCACCCTTTTCCCCCTGTAGGGGGATAGAATATAAGAAAAATCAAGGTAGTGTAGTAATTAATCTTACCCCTAAGGAGTTGCAGCTGGGCCAATTATCAAAGATTTGGAACAGGCCTGACTTTAACAGGCCACAGCTGTAACCAATGAGAAGAAGAGTGCTATAAAAGAGTGGGGTGGCTAGTTGGGAAGAGAACTGGAGTCATTTGGCTCCTTTGTGAAGAAGAAAGAGGTGGTGCTCTGAGGAGCTGCCCATGAGAAAAACTAAGAAGGTATGAAACTCTTGTGATAAGGAGACAACAGTATGGAAGCCCTACAATAAGATGACAACATTCCCCCTTTTCCCTGAAAAGGTCTATTTGGAGAGTGTTAGATGTGGAACTGACCCAGCTGAACAGAATTATTTTTCTTCCCCTCTTGTTATTCAGATCAGAACTGAAACAGTTCTTTATAACATGGAGGGAGTGGGTACAGCTGCCTCTCTCAACTCTATCTGTCTTAAAGTATTCATAGAGGTAGAATCTCAGTGAAATGCTGATGGAGCTGGTGGCTTGGCTAAATCTTCCTCCTGCAGTAATAAGAATATAACAGATATAAGAAATAGTCCCTGGTCTGTGCAAGATACAGGAAGTGCTCTCTCCATAAGCTCTTTTTCCCAAAGTTCTTCAAAGAACAGCAGTTGTTGCTGTTTTTGAACCCAGAGAATGCCCACCAAGAAACGTCAGAAATCTAATTCCCAGACCAGTGTGTTCTTAAGCTTTAGGCTGTTTAAAGTAAGCAAAGTTGACTCTTCAGCTGTGCCACAGTGATTGTTTTAGGGACAGAATTAGGTATGCTGTTGGGAATAGCCTTGAGGTTGCACAACAATATGCTTTGTCTGTCCTTTGTATTTATTAAAATTTATAGACAGGGAAGAGCATGTGTCTGTGTGAATATAAGGCAAATGTGTAATCTTGTAGGCCATACAGGGACCCACATAGGGTTTGTATAACAAAGTCCTTCCCTTTGAGCCTGGGTTATCTCACTGCACCCACTGGGTTCAATGGCCAGCGTTTCTTTCAAGCTTGTGTGGCTCCTGCTTTAGTACAACTGCTGCTGAGATGTCACAGTTTTCAACCTTCCTGCTTTTGGTGGCTGATGTGTTAAGCTGGAGGAAATCTGTTTCCCCAGGGAAGAAAGTAATGTTTTATCAATTTTTAAGGAATGTGCTACTAGACTTTAAAACCTTAAAAATGAGCTTCTATCACTGTTGCAAAGATGACAGTTGCAATGCATATTGCTTCTTGGTTTTGAAGTGGAAGTCTAATTCTTATTCAGAGGTCAGTTCTATATGTTTTTTTTCACATGTGCCTAATATTACTGAAATCAGACTTTCTTGGTTTCACTAAGATGCTCAGGATAAGCACATGTATGTGTTTTGAGCTGGTAACTACTCCATATGTTGAGGCTTTAAAAAATATTATGGCTTTATTTCCTGTATGTTAAAAATTTGAGGTTTTAATATAAAAGGTTCTGTCTATTTAATCTTGACTTAACTGATACTGATTTCCCAACTTGAAATTTCAATTTAGCCCTTATTATTAGTGGCATAAAAATAAGCTATGAAGCTGGAATAGGTTGTCTGTAACAGACTTTTACTATGTGTGTATCAAGAGCTTTGTACATGTGTGTGTATTTTTATTGCATGTAGATTTTGTTTGTTCTTACAGCACATGTCTTAAAGTTTCTGTTTTTCTTGTTTGGTGTATCTTAGGATCCCATGGAGCTGGTCATCCCTCAGAAACTTTAACACCACTGATTGTTTGGGGTGCTGGGGTAAATTATCCACAGAAAGTTACAACCCAGTTCTTTGAAGACAATTTTTTGAAAGGTAGGTAAAATATAAGACTTAAGTGAAAGATTCTGATGGAAACTGAGATGTTTTTAACCATTACACCTGTTGAGCTTCACCAACTTCTATTCCATTTCAGAAAGTGTGATTTGCTTTGTGTGATGTGTAAGGAAAAGGTGACAGGGTATGCCTAAAGAAGCTACTGCAAAATTGGGTAGATAACATCAGTCAGTTTTCTTTTCTAACCATAGAATTGAAGACTTTCTCTCTTTGTTGGCAGGAGGCTATTTATGCTCCTAAAACTTCATTCCTTAGAGAATGAAGGAGACTTAATTTTTAACTCCCAGATGTTGAATATATTAGTGCATAATACATAATGATTACATTATTAGAAACATAAGTTGACAAGTTCAAGGACTCCTTTCTAACTTCACAGCACAACCCTGTGGACATTCTAGGGGCTGTCTTGTCTCATTTGCGTATCCTTGCAGCTGTTGTGCAAATGTAAACAGCTTTTCTTAATGAAAAACTGTGATTCTTCACTGTTATTTTTGCCTTTTCTAATTTATTTAAGAGTAAACATTTTTAAAGGAATGAGTTTTTATTATTTCGCATACATAATGCAATAAATGCTGTCTTACTGAAATATCAGTGTAGTTAGAGACTCTTGAACACATGATTAAATTATTCAAGCTGTTCCTCTTTCATGTGCCTGCCCCATTCTTGTGGCCTGCTCTGTTTTTTAAGACGCCTTCAGTCTTGGGTTGTTGCTCGTGATCAATGAGGTAATGACTTCCTATTTTATTGGATTGTTTGTCAAGGTACATTAGAGAAAACAGGCAAAAATTACTTCAGCTCTGAGGTGTTAACTCCGCCCTGCTCTCAAGAAGGTATTTGGTAACAGGTTAGGTCATTTCAGAAATAGTGCTACCTTTTCACTCCTTGTGCCTAACTGCTGCTATAAAATGATGACATCTGTGATAAAATTGAAAATGAATTGTAGAAAAAAACCAGACTAAAACAAGTGATTTTGGTGTCAGTGATGGCTGATCTGCTAGACTTTTAAGGACATTTGATATCTAAGGGTTGATCTGTAATAGCTGAATTCTACATCTGTCAGTTTCCTTGATTCTCAGCAGCCTTACTGCAAACCTCAGCATTTGACTTGAAATCATGATGAAAATAATGTGAGAGATTTCAAAAAAGATGAGCATTGAGCTGACTCCCAGGTGCACAGTAGGGGAAGCTATATGGCCCTCATCTGTTAGGTAATGTGTATTTACTTAGAGGATGACATTTGTCTGCACCCTGCTGTGCTTGCTTCATATTTTCCTTCTGATGGTTAAAAAAACTAGCAAAGCAAATAACCACACAAAAAACCAAGCACACCAAAGCAAACATCAGAAACTCCTCCATTCATTTTGGGCTAGCTTTGCATCTGTCAAGCACACTGTTGCTTTGTTTAGACACTTAACGTTACAGATTCTTAATTGGCAAGGAATAATCTCTATTGGAGATTTGAGATGCTCTGAGTATCTTGGGAGTTTGAATTTCTGTTTGAGTAATAACTATCTTCTTAAAAAGAGACTGTTCTCTCAGGTAGTACATCAGCTCCTAGTAGGTTATGTAGCTTAGAAGTAAAGACAAAATTGTTGAAATGGAACTTGGCACTTGCACAGGTCAATACAGCTCAGCTACTCCATTGTTAGAATCCCATATATTTTCACAAAGGTAACATATAAAAGAAAAGCTGTTTAAAAGAGTTCTCTTGAAATGTTCTTTGAATCTGTCTTTCCTGCTCCGTACAGCTGCAGCTGTGGCTGCATGCAGGGGAGGAGAGTGTTTTCAAGACTGCTGTGTCACTGATGTATGCAGGTGTCAGGCTTACATTTCTACTTGCATGCTCCAATGTTCAAGTTCTTTCCATCTATTGACAATCCTTTTCAATTTCTCCAAGTGTTTATGGAAATATTGACAGAACATTTCTAATGCTGACAAACTTCTTATGATCTGTTCAGTGCAAGCAGGCTGAAGGCAGCTCAGTGAATTGTCTTTCTTCTCATTGTTGCCATGGAGGGTTCATACCCCCCAAAGGCAGTGCCTACAGCCAGGACTTAGCCTGTCCAGTTTGTCACAGAGACATGAATGTGTTCCTTGGATGGCCAGAAGGGCACAGAATCTGCTCTGGGTTGGCAGCCTTCTCATCAGTTTCGTCACCTGTGCTCTGCCTTCCCTCAGGCCTGCTCATGCAATCCTCTTGGAAAGATTTGTTATGGCAGCCTTGCATCCTGTGGGCGACATGTGCTATTACCCATTTGGCCACTGGCTTGACCCTTCTTCAGCAGGAAAGAGAATACAGAACTGCTCTCTAGCTCCTCAGGGGCTGATGGCTGGCCCTGGGGCACAAGCCCAGAGGAGTTTGTGAGTGAAGGCACAACCTCCTGCAGCATCAGGATATGGGGTGCTTGATACAGGCCTGCTTTGTAGGGGGCTCAGCCTGCTTTGGCACAGCTGAGGGAGCTCGCTGTACCCTCCACTAGTTTGGCTTCTGTGAGGTTTTATGTGAGATCTTCTTTGCTTCATGTACCCTCATCCTCTTTTTGAACTGGCACTTCCCTGCTGTTTCCCTGGACTGTTTGCATCTGACAGCTCAGCATGCTCCAGTAAAAGCAGGGAAGGATAAAGGCAAAAAACCCCTCTATAAAGTGGGTGGAAAACTGCTGAGCACTGTACAGGAAACCTAGACAGTGAGCTGGAATAATAAACCAATGTGGGCAGCATGCACAGCCAAGATGCCTCACTCCTGGGAGTACAGCCTGGACTGGCCAGTCTGTAGGTGTGTCACAGTCCTTAGGAGTTCCTTGGCTCAGTGTCCTGTGGCTCTTGGTCCCAAGCAGATGTCTTCAATTCTGCATTTTGGAATATCTCAGTAGAACATGCAGAGATGAAAAAACTTCTGACAAAAAGAGGAAGTTTTCTCTAGCAGAGACAGTTTCTTCCTACCTTAGACACATTTTGTGTGTGCACAGACAGTTTTCCAATGTTTTTCTTTGGAAAACTGAATTTAAAGGGAAAACGGGCAATTCATTTATACAATAGAAATATTGGTAAGAGTCTGTTTCTAGAAATACAAATCCATTTCCTTTTCTGGGAAGCAAAAGGAAGCAGACTTGTACCTTTTGGTGTGAGTTTAACAGAATTGATGATTAATGCTGCTAATACTTCCCCTGTGTTGCCATGGGAACTCCCCTTAGCTGTCTCACTACTGTTAAAGTACAAGTCTGCTCTTCAGGGTGCTTGTGGAACCAAGTAACAGTGGACCTTTACTCAGACCCCCCCAAGGTAGCAGTGGTATGAACTAATTGCTGGAAGTCAGTTTGCTGTATGCAATACTGCAGATGTATGAAAGAAAAAACCAAACCTTGCTAAACTCTGTTTTTAACTAACTCTCCACCCCCAAAGAAAATAGGCAATTTTCTCTTTATTTCCTTAGAGACCAGTGTAGAGCAGGAAAATATAATTTTCAACCAGGTTTTTGTATGATGTGCCAAAGCTTTAGGATCTAATGTTTGTACTGTGCTGTACCAGGGCATTTAGGACCCTGGGTTAGCCTTTTTTACCAGCTATTGAAGAGATGCTATAAATCTCCTAAATCCGAGTTTGATTCTTTTAGTTGGCACAGGAGGTAATACATCACTGTGCTGAAAAAAATAAAAGCCTTAGCCTTTTTTCTACTGATCTAGGTCACAATTGCAGGCAGCAATTTATCCTGCTGGATAAAAGAAAATGTGAATTTAAATGAATGCATTTTGTTGTTTCTGCCTGTTGAGTTCCATCTGTAACCCTTCTTGAGCTAGCATCCTATGTAAAATCATAATTTTCTTTAGTACCAACACTTTACAGAAAATGGCAACAAGATAGTAAATGTCAACTGAACTTGAACTGTCCTTTGAAATCTGTGTAGATTAGCTGTTCAGGTGCTCTGTTGTTTCTTGCAGAATGGAAACTGGAGAACTTGAAGAGGCTTGATGTCAATCAGGTATCAAACACACCTAATTTAATAGTTCATAAGTTTTCCCCTTAAATTATGAGTTTTGCGTGATTTAAAGTAATTACTTAATTTGAGTGAATGATCACACCAATGTAACATTTCCCTAGAAACAGGAACCACAATAACATAATGAGGGTAAGTTTAAATTGCTTGTTGACAAGCAATTGACAGCTGCACAAACAACTTCTCCTGAAGATGCATTATTGCACCATTTATTTAAGTGATCCCACATGGCTGTAGGAAAAGTGCAGTACAATATACCAGGTCCCCCAAGCTGCTGTCACGAAATCAAAACCATTTCTTGCTATAGTGGTAAACTGTGGAGTTTTTTTTCATCTGTGATTGTGGCCCAAATATTTTGCAATTTAGACAATTAGTCAAGGAAGAAAAGAATGTGAACAACTTTTCCATTGATCCTTAATCAATCAAGCTTTTTTAAACTGTGGTGCTTCATCATCCTTCAAAAATCAATATATGAATAACAGACTCCAAACCTACTCAAACAAGGGAAATAATCTCATGCTAGAAGGTTCAAATTGGGAATGTTTTGGATCAACTGCCTTCAGCAAATCCCTGGTACAAAACTACAAAAAAAGATTAGTTTTCCTCTCAAGGTTGGTAGGAGTTATGGCAATGTTGTTTTGAGACTGTAAAGAAGAGTCTTGAATATTACTTTGCCCTGGATAATGGAGTTCCCAAGGACAGACAGAGCTTTTGTCCTGTAGTACATGTGGGACGATGGGTAAAAATAGCAAACAAGACTTCTAATTATCATTACACTCCGAGTGTATTGTTCTCAACAAATAATGGTTTGGAGTCTGCTCAGTAGATCTGAGGCTGGAGTAGTGCCTGTGATTTCAGTGTAGTTTTTTCAGATTTATGCCTGAGAAACAAAGAATTTGGGTGTCTAGTTTTATATTAAAGGAAAATATAAACCTGGTAAGAGGCAGTGTTTATTATCACAAATAGAAGGAAATGATAACTTATTTCATGAGATGCTTTAGTGAAGATTGAAGGGCCTCTTGGAGGCCTGACTGGACATTAAAAAACTGCAGAAACTCCCTCTGTAGGGGAGAAGATGAGCAATCTGCGCTGTGGAAGCATGGGATAAAGCATGTTGTGAAAAGCAGTATATCCAGAATACTGCTTAAAACTGTAAATATGGAATTAGTTCTTTTGGTCATATAAATAGCCATAAAAAGTGGTATGCCTCTCTGAGTGCAGTAAAGGAGCTGTTGAATTCCTGCAAATATATACTGGGGTAGTTATAATTTGCCTTTTAAATGAAATGTATTTTTTCAAGCTTGCTCAGCAGCAGAGCTTCACATTTTGAATCTAATCATGCCATGACTACTAGAAACTAAAAACCCAAAAAACTGTAAAGGAGACGTGTGTGTATAACTTGGCGATATTACATAGTTATCTTTTGCATATGCAGATATGTTAAAATTAAGCTGAATTTATTATCTCTAGAGGCTGAAGCTATGTTAAAATGAAATGCTTCTGTTTGTACAGGCTGATATAGCACCACTGATGGCTTCCCTTATCGGTGTGCCTTTCCCCCTGAACTCTGTGGTAAGAAGTACAGATGTTTTTCTATGTTATAAAAATCTGTTCACCATAAAGGAAGAGGTGCTAGGGGCGAGACTTGAGGTGTGTGAGGAGAAGGATTACAGATTTGTAAAAGTGCTATAGGGTGTGAAGACTGCTCGTAGTTTTAATTTTATGTGTGTATCTTTAGAGTACAAACTTAAATTTTTTTAATGTATTGTATGGGGCTTTTAATTGGAGAGGCAGCTGGTCCTTTTCTAAGCTGCAACTTTATACTCTTGAGCTATATAAGAGTTTTTTGTTGCTTTGTTTTTAGGGATGGTAAAAATGCAATATGGTTTGAATAACACATGATTTTGATCATGAAAGCTAAGCCTGTAAACAAGCCAGTTCCTGCAATTTAATATTCAATTATTTCTTGATTAAACTGGTGTACTTTCTTCAGATGTTATCTTCTGCCTCTAATTTAGTGAAGAGCGAGATGACTTTCTTTTAATTTCTTTCATGTATTATTACATAGTTCAAAAGTTGCCTCATAAATATTGAATTGACAATTAGCATTTCATTAGTGTGCTGTCACACTGCTAGTTTCACATATAAAACACCTATTTACAGCATATTTTTTGGAATATTTCTTCTGGGGACTCTGTCCAAGGAATTGTCCCCTTGTCCTGCACTCATTGCTGGTTATGTGAGGAAAGCTGCCCAACACAGGGTGGCATGGGAACTGCTCCCTTTCCTACCACAAGTACTGGATTGAGTCAGGCCCAGGTGAGGCTTTGGGTAGAAGACTGTTAGGGGTATCAAAAAATACCTTTTGATTAGATGTTGAGTTTATATTATTTTATAGTATATAGTTTGGTAACAACTTCTGTTATTTATGCTTTTTGCATTCCTGTAGAAGCTGAGATATTACAAACAATCCCTACAATGTTGCAAATCTGTGTGAGAAGAGTAAAGTATTTTCAAATAACATGAGTTATTTCAGCAGTAATTTGAAGTGTTCTTACTGCTTATTTGGCCAGCAATTCAGTTAAGAGAAATTCCTGTCATTTAATTTAATTTTTTTTTACTTATTATGTGTATTTTTCTTCCTCAGGGAACTCTACCTCTGGAGTATCTGAACACTAGTGCTCTTTTCAAAGCAGAGAGCATGTTTACCAATGCTGTTCAGGTTCTTGAGCAATTTAAGGTACTAAACATGTGGTAAAAAAGCCCAACTTATTTGAATAATAGTTGTTGCTATGTGTAAGTAACTGTATGACTTACCCTATCCATAGTGTGCCAAGTTGAAAGGATTAAAATTGAATGCACATTCATTTGATTGAATAGCTGTCAGACTTATCTGGGGAAGCTTGAAATACTTTAATAAAGAAGTTTGGTTGGCTTTTTCTAAGGAGAATGAATAACTTTTTTCTTGCATCTTAACAAAAATGGTGATGTTTATTGGTGTTAATGTAAATCTACTTGCAGTATATAGGTAGAATGCTGGTACCAGAGAAGGGAAATAATGCCTTGGCATTTGGGGCTGGGAGACAAGGCCTTAAATCAGGGTCACTACACAAACAGATCAGAAAGGTAAAAGGCTCCTGTGCATTAAAGAAATTAAATTAGTGGCATAATTAACTTTTAGCTAATGCTGTTATATCTGTTGTTTTGCTTTGCAAATGTTCATCTCTGGTTCCTCTGTCTTGATTCATTTAAGATTGGATATTACATTATGAGAACACATGAGTGGTCCAAATAAAAAAGGTTCTGTTTCACTAAGCAGTGGAGTGAGAAACTGTCCAAAATCCCAGTTTTGGCAAGGCACAGAAATACTCTGAAGGAAAATCATCCTCCACAGATAGAAGCTGAGACACAAAAGAACTGTTATCCTCTCTGGAAATTCCTGTCACAGTAGTGAAACAATGAACTAGCATGAGATGACCTGCATGAGATCAGCACCTTCAGCATCTTCTGTCCCTTTGTGAATGCCAGCTTCACAAAGGTGTGGATACCAGGGTGGCAGTGTCAGCAGCAGAATCACTTTCAAAAATAAGATGGAGAGCTGGTGTGTTAACAGGGAGAGTAACTGGTGGGTTTGGATGTGAAGTTTGAAGCATGCAGATATGACCTCTGCAGTTGGAAGACCTCTGCTTTAAGCATTAAGGATGACTCAGATATTTTTCAGTTAAATTGGCATCTTGGAGATTATTTAAAAAAACAAGGTAGTTCTGCTTCTCCTTTCTTTTGAGCTTACTTTTGTTCTGTTGTTCTCTAGTGCTGGGTTATTCTTGTTGGCTTTTTTTTAGCATTGTATTGGAATGATCCTGTCTGCATTTCCTTTGAATTTTGTTTTTTCTCTGCTGAAGCAGAAGTAGACTGGCTTAGACATGCCAAGTGGATTTTTACTTTTCCTGTGATGGGCTGACCTGACCACAGTTTGTGCTCCCTGGAGATGATGTTGCCTTGGATGGATAGGATGAAATATGTGGGTTCCTACTTCCAGCTGTCAGGTTTTACAAGTGGTGTGCTTAGGAAGTTCCTGACTGTACATTATGCCAGCAGTCAGACTTGAGTCAGGCAGCTGTAGGAGGCCTTAAAGATGTTTTGGAGGACCTTGGACAAAGTGTCTCTGATGGCATCAAAACCTTCTATTTTTGTCCATGTGCAGGTTAATTGATTTACAGCATTGCTTTGGCAGTGTTTGCTGCAGTGTACTGGTGCCTGTCTGGCAGAAATGGTGCTGGTTTCATTGAGGGTGGTTGTCACTGAAGCCTGGTGTCACTTCTATCCATGTCTTCCTTTTATCCTGGAAACTGTAGAAGGCCTTCTGAGAAAAGCAGGGGCTAGAGCATGGTTTATTTTATTTACTTTAGAGCAGGTCTGAGTTTGCAGGAGCTCAGAGGAGTTGTGCATACTGGAGTATAACACCCAAATATTGAGAGTGTGATTTCATTCCTTTTCCAAAGTCTTATACATCTTCTTTGATCTTTTGTAGTTTAATTCCTGATACAATTTTTAGTCTTGTTGACACTTGCATGTAATGATTTAATGCTCTTTTATGCAGGTTAAGATGAGTCAGAAAAAAGAAACTACATTGTCAATTCTGTTCACACCATTCAAGTAAGTGTCTGTAAAAACTATGTATATTTTACCTGATTGTTTGTCTTACCACTTGCTTTGGTATTTCAGTGAGCTGCAACAACTCATTCAGTCTCTTAAGTCTTTTGTAGATGGAAGTGTTTATCTGCCTATGAAACTTTCCACTAGAACTCTATGTAATTATCTGCTTCTTCTCACCAGAACTTTAGGATGTAATTGGGATGATCCTGTCTGCATTTCCTTTGAATTTTCTTTTTCTCTGCTGAAGCAGAAGTAGACTGGCTTAGACATGCCAAATGGATTTTTACTTTTCCTGTGATGGACCGACCCATTTTAAAATCTATTCCTTACACTTTAGTTTCCATTAAGGATAATTTGTCTAGGCTTTTTTTGACACTATATATTGCACTGATTTTTTTTCTTGCTATACTTTCGGCATTTTTTCAGCATACTTTGGGAGATGCAAGTCCCTATAGGGTCAGGAAGTGCCATCTGTTAATTTATATATATGTCTAAAAGTTGAACTAAGAATTGTTTCTTCTGTCATTTAAATGCCAATGAAGAATAAATAAAATACATTGCATCCATAAAAGAAGCTTACAATGTTTAGCATTTGTGTTGCCTAGTCTTAGTGTTTCCAGGGCTGTTGAAGGAGTCTTTGTAGTGATTTGTGTATCTGGGAGCTCTGCTCTAGTGTATGGAACAGTTACTGCTCCCCTCACCCTTCTGTCTTATCTAATTAAAGCTTCTTTTTCCTTTTCCTTTCTTCTGTAGAGGTTTTTAAAAGCTTTGCCATGGGTGGATGTGATAGTGTTCAGTTCTGCTCGCATTTGGTGGAGTGCTCCAAAAATGCCTTGTCACCAAGAGCAGCTGTTTTCCTTTGGGAACTAGAGCACTGTTAATTAAGATCTTTAAATCATAGCAGCATTAAAACATACTTGAGTTGCTTCCTGTGAAGTATGTTTATTGTTAAAGATGATTGCTGTCTGTCTGAACAGGCAATTGCTGTGTTATTTTATACCTCTAGCTCCTTCAAAGGGAAAGGTTCAAGACAGTCTGTGAGACAAAAGTCAAGTTAATCCTGGGCACATAATGAATCCTTTAGAACAAATTCTGAATAACAATGACAGCTGCATTATCAAAGAATTTACTGATCTATGTGAAATAAAATGCCCATATGGAAAGGATGGATGGTTCTCTTTGATAAAGGACTATTAGTTTGATTTTGCAGCTCTTTCAATTTTACCTTTCCTTGAGAAATAAGACTGAGTCTATACAATAAGATGTGCTTTTATTAATGCTATAGATCTTTAAAGGATCTAAATATTACCAATTGCTTTATGGATTGCTTTTTTATGCTATGTTGGATTGATTTAAGTGGAAATGCCAGAGACATTTATCACTTTGAAAATGCAGCTAAAATTTGGTATAAATATATTGTTACTTTGGTATGGTCCACTGCAAAAATAAGTTTATTTTCTTTAGATACTCTACAATTTTTTCTGAATCAAAATTTGGATTAATAGTTGTTCCAGGAAATGTTTTGATTTGAGACCAAATAATTCCTTGGATGTGTGAGTGTCATGGCTGGAGTGATGCACCTCACTCATCAGAGAGAAGTGATTACTATTTCACAATGTTTGATAGGAAATGCCACAGCAGTTAGCAAGACTTAGTGTCAAGGTACACTTGATTATTTACTGCGTAGAGGATGGGTCAGAAAAAGCTGTCATGGAGATCCTCCTGTTGAGTTGTGAGATGCAGAGAAGACCTCCTTAGAGTCTAACCTCCTTCTCAGAAGGAGTTTAGATGCAGCTGGGTCTAGAATTAGTTCCAGACTTGGTCAGTGGTTTTGAGGGAGGCAGGAATCCACTACCACAGTGAAGTGCCTTACAGGAATTTTGTGGGGGTGAAGACTTTCTTTGTTGCTTCAGGATGATGCTGTTTATTCATGCTTGGAAAGCAGAAAAAGACTCACCATGGATGGTCACACACTAATGTAAATACTCACCCACAGTGTGCTGGGAGTAGTTTGGCCACATTCTGATTAGTCTTCACAGCTCTCCTTGACTTTCAAAACTTGGCTCATGTCTGGAAAGCTGCCAAGGGATCTTGTCTAACCTCTTACTAATAGTTGGGATGAAGTGGTTGAACACAAACTTACTTTTAAACACATGAGTAACTTCCTAGTGCTCCAGCTTGCAGGAACTAAAGGGAGAGTGAAGGTAGTTTTAGGCATGACCTGTCTATAGATCCGTCCCTCCTTTGACATGCAGATGACTGAATGTGTGTGCAATGAACACAAGCCTGAACTTCAGCTGCAGATACATGATCTGATGCATTAGTATGAGGCAAACCACATCAGATAATCACACAAATTATGCTTGAATCTGAATGAGATAGAGAGAGAAAGGCATCCATCCCCTTCTGCTGTCTTTGTTGAGACACTTTTTTGGTGGTAGATAGAGGGTGTAGAAGGGTATGATTGCTTTTTCAGGTGAAGCTAAAAATGCTAAGGTGGGGACACCTACCTCCTGTCCAGAGCAAGTGAAATCCTGGTGTGCTGTGCTATGTTTCAGAGTCATTGGTATTTGTAGGGAGGTTGTGTTTCTGCAGAGCTGTATGCTATTGGGAGTTGTCAGCCCAGGTTTAGTGTCAGGTTTGACCCCTGATCTGTATTAACCTATGGTTGGCCTTACCTGCTGCTGCAGCTGAGCACAGTTCTGTGCTGTGTCTGCTCCTACTGTCCTTTCATTCAGACACAAATAACTCCTTCCACCTCTGTTCATTTTCAGTTGTTGTACAAAGGAGTTATACTCATTTTTAATCCTTCTGGTGCCTGAAATATGTAACTTGAAGCTCAGAAAGTGTATGCTCCAACATATAATTCTTTTTTCCTTCATAGTTTATTGGAAGTTAGTGAAGGGTTATTCATGTCTGAAGTGCTTTGGAATCATGAAGTTACATAGAAAATTTTCAATTTTATTTTGTTTGTGAGTATTACAGATTTTGTGTTATTTCAGCAACTCGGTGACCTGAAAATCAACAAAGATATCTCTAAGAACTGAATTTCTTAAATTATTTAAAGATCTAGTTGAATAAAGTATAATAGAAAATGTAGATATGAACTCCAGAAGAAATCTGAGTTTAGAATTTCAGATTGAGACATTCTGGTTTTAGAGGTGCAATTAGTAATGAATATGTAGTTTACAGAGCAGGAGAGAGGGGAGGATATATTCACAAACAATGTGTTTTGTAGAAATTGCAACTTAACAGAAACTTAACCTGGACTTAATTTTTTCAGTCAGAAATAGCATCAAAATGTTTGTTTTGACATTCTGAGGGAGAAATCCTGTTTTCTAGTTTGATTTTCAGGTGTTTTATTACTGAGTGAGTAGAAAACTGTTCATGACCTTCAGCTGCAATGACTCAAAAACCAGTGTTTGAGTTGTATGTTGAATATATTGCACCAAAAGCATAAAGCTATTATACACATATATATTTGTGGCTAAAATAAGCCTGTTTTCAAAGTGTTAGCAACAGAGGAAGAATATTGAATTGATATAAAGCTTCTCATTTCCACAGGGAATCTCATCCCTAGCAGAAGTGTGGCTGGCAGAGTGGACAGGAAATGAAGGAGGCCAGTAGATATGTGCCCTTTCCTACTTGGATCTAAATTGCATTTCTCTCTGAAATCCATCTGTCAGGTGTATAATGATGAGAAGGAGGATGGAGCTGATCATTGTGTTATGTGATAGAAACTTCAATAGTATCTACTTGACCAGACTCGAGGTGGGTTAGAGTTTGAATAGCTTTATCTATTAATAAGGATGTGTCTGGCTGCCATTTTTGCTTTATCAAAGTGCCTTCATCAAGGAACAAATCTGGGTAAAGTGTATCTTGAGGCTACTTGTGAAACTGTTGAGAATACATTTCAGAAACTCAGCTCCAAGTGTTTGATTCTGCAAGGCAAGGTGCAGTATCCCTTGCTGAGACTGAATACTTAACTGCAGTTCTAGTTGGATATATGAAAGAAGTTAGTATCTGAAATTTATTGCCTTCCCACTTCCTTTCTCTCCCTACCTTATTTTCCCAACTACAAAAGACATATTTTCAAAAACCATTTGCTTAGCAAAATCAGAGGCTTTTCTCAGAATTCTGAGAAGAAAAGCACGCTGCTTTGACCTTTATGTGTAAGAAAAGGAGGTGCCAACGTACCAGATGCTTTGAAGGAAGTGAGAGGACAAATTTGAAGACTGCTGACAGAGGAAAACTGATGTCCAGGATAGTTCACTATCTTAGCTTTCTGACCATTTGATGCACCTTAGGGCAACTGCCAAGCTGGCACAGCTCAAAGACCAGTGTGCCAAGGGGCCAGATGCTACTGTTGCAAAATCATTCCCAAAGTTGGCATCTCTGGCCTGTGGAAGTAATCCTGCAAGAAGTATCAGAAGGACAGGGTGGTGTGGTGAGTAAATGGTGCATCACTGTTGCCCTAAAATCTGCGTAACCAATTAGTGCAATTTTATTGTCCCAACAGGTACAAGAGATTTAAGATAATTACATAAAAGCACAAGAGTCCTTTTGCATAGTGCTGGTGTATCCAATGCTTTCAGGGATGGCTGTGCTTCCAGCTGGTCAGGTTCTGGTCCCTCACACTAAGGTGGCAGGAGCAGTAGTTTAAGAACCACCATCTTCAGAAAAAAATCCAAGGGATGAACACCTAAACTATAATCAGTACTTGCTTACCTCTAGCTCTGCTTTTTTTATTGAATGTCTTGAAGTTTTTATCAATAATGGTTGGGGTTTTTTAATCAGGAAATAGAACCTTGACTTTAAATAAGAAACTTGAGCTATCTTCTTATATATGAAAAATCCTGTACCACCTTATGCTGCATTTTTAAAGTAACCTAATTGCCTGAATACTACATATTAATCATACCAAATAATTACTTTTGGGTGCATAATCAAGTTATAACTTGCATATTTATGTAGACAGTCACTGCATTTTTAATGTGCAGTGTACATTTATTAAATAAAAATGTATTTTTCACCATATGAAAATGTAACTCTTCCTTTGCTCTATCCTCTAGTATGAATTGAGATATAACTCCCTTAAACATTTGTATGGACTTGGTGCAAGGAAGTATCAATCATGTAGAGGCTGTGTCTTTCCACATAATTGCCCATTATGTATTTTGTCAGTGATAGAAAAGAAAATAGAGTGTAGAGTGTCTTTGAAGATTACAGAAACTTCAAAAAACTGCCTTGTGCACAAATATCTCTCTTTTCTTCCTTTCTCTGATGACTGGAGATACAGTGCTATATTGTTCCCTCTGTCTGATGGCCTTTCAAAACTTAAATAATACATATTCCCACAAAATTGACATTTGGATCAAAGTGAAGCAGGTGATTTCTTTTCCACTATTGAGCAAGGCAGGGTTCCTTAAGAGTCAGTACATCCTTTGAAACGTACTATTTTTGTTTTGCTTAAATAAATTACTTTTATTGAAATAACTGGTAATATGTAAGGTATTTGTGATGTATGTGATAATGCTTGCAAGAGCAAACATTTAGCTTTGAATGCCAAGAGGAAAGGATGAAAATATTGCAGTAGGTAGGAATAGTCTAATAGTGATTATTCTCCCTACATGTTTGTTGGAATGCTTTGTGTCTTCAGAGGACCTTTTATTTAGCAGAAGTACTAATTTAGCTGCAGAGATTTCAGCCCCTTCATCCTGTGGTCAAGAATGAAGGACCAGCAGCTTCTATCAATTCCAAGTGAACCCTGCAAAGGCAGGCAGCCTTTTCCTGTCTCTACTTTGTCCCCATTGTGTTATCAGGTGTGAATCCAGGCATAAGGGATTGCTGGTAGAAGCTGGTCAGTGTGGGCACCTTTAGCCAGTTGGTGTTGGGAGGCAGACTGGCAGCCCTCTCCCCTTCACCCTTGGCTTTAAGGACATGTGTATATACATCAAAAAATAGAACTGCAGTGCTGTAGAGACAAAGTGCTCAAATGAAAATAATGGCTTTCTATTATTTTTTACAAAAAGCCCTCCTGTTTAAATAGTTAAGGTATTATCTCTTCAGGGAGAAATCAATGCTTGTTCTTTGGCAAAAATGTCAGCTTCTCTCTCACTGAATGGGCCATGTCTGAAGCACACTGCTGCTCAGGGAGGATGCAATCCTCTCAGAAGGCAGACATCCTGCTGGTCTTGAGTTTCAGCAGTGCACTCTGGAGCTTTTAGTTTGTACATGAGAAGCTTACTGGCTTCTGCATAGGAGGACTCGATGTAATTGGATTTACTATCAAGTAGGAAGTAGGTAAGGTCTTAAGAAGGAGCTAAAAGGCTGGTATGTAAGATAAAATATCACAAGATTAATGTATATTTCTCTATTGCCTTGTATTATAAATCCTTTTGGCCTTTTCGTGGAACTTGTGAGGCTTTGTGCAATGAGGGTGAGGGAGGATTTCCAGCAGGTGGTAGGAGGGGATGGACAGAGAATGCTCTACTCTGGGGTGTGAGGTGAGGGGCAGAATACAGGACTCTTTCTGGATCCCAGTAAGAAAAGCCCAATTACAAATAGCTTAATAAAGTAGCTGTTGTAATAATAGGAAATGAACAGAAGAAAACAGCAATTAAACCATACATCCCTTCAGATGCTGGGCACCCTATGTTGTGGAGCGTGGGATCAGTTTTCTGATGGCGCCACACAGATGCTGGCTGTGGAGGCATTCCCTTGTATTGCTCATTCAAGCTGCTATGTGATTTTCAATCAAGAAATCAACCCTGGTGATAATTTCTACTGTCAGACAGAAAGGAGGTTCACATGAGAACTTCTTGCAGCTCTTACATACATGAGGACAGGCAGGCAGTGTAATCCCTGTTACAGAGTGGGAATTGCCTGCAGGCTGCTCTGTTCCTCCCAGCTGACTGGGTCTGTCCCTTGGCCAAGGTATTTGGGCACCACATGCCTGGGCCTGCATAGGGTATGTGGATCAGTGACTCCTTGATGTGCAATGGGTCTCCTGGTTAGGATCAGTATGGGTGGTCTCCCAGACATGTTTTGGTGGCCATGGGGCCCTGCTGGTAGGTACTTGGCACAGCACAAGCTGCCTGCTCTGGATGCAGCTGGTTCAAAAATGGTTGCTATGGTTTAGGATGGGCATGTAGGATTGTGGAGCAGAAGAGGAGCTGAGGTGTAACACTATATAGCCACAACACTGCAGATACCTAGATCCAGCTCATTTTCATAAATCATACATAAGTCCTTGACATAAATCATCATGTATCTTGCAGAGGTGAGGACTCACTTGCAGCATTGGCAGGGTGTTGTTATGGACAGTCAGCACATATCCCTCCTCTGTAGTACTAAAATAGAAGGGACTTTAAAAATGGTGCCTTTCTTTTCCTTCAAGGATCTTCCACCTTCCCTGAAAAGCAGTTTCCCTTTCCAAGGCTGCGGCATCATTTCCTGCTATGGCTTTCTGGACAAACCCCCTGCCCCTGGAAGATCCCTGCATCCAGCTTCTCAGTTCTGCTTTAAGGGGACCAGAGGGACAGTTTTGGAGTGTGGTCTCCTCCCTTCTGGCCTCTGCTTCTCTGAAGCTCTTGCCATAGTAGTTTACATGCAAAATATGCTGTGTGCAGCCCAGTTACCTTAATTGCTTCTCTGTTCAGTGAATTGGCAGCTGGCAGTTTAGTTGTCAGCTCCTTTTTCTCTCATCTTTGTTATCTAAGGGATTTACATAAATATCCTAAGGCACTATGCTGTTGAATATGCTACATCAGGGATTCTGATTTGTGAATATTAAAGGCTATTTTAATTCCTGAGACTTGACAGTACAGGGTTAGAGCATTAGCAGTCAGACCATTTCCTGCGGCTTCACTGATGTCCCGCTGTCCTCTTCTGCATGTTTGTGAATCTGATGAATACAAAAGCATAGATGTACTGACAGGCTTCTGCAATGTGTCAGTAAATAGACTTTTTGCTACCTTTGGCCTGTGGAAGTGTGTGTGCCCTTCTTTCATTTCCTTATGCTTTAAAGAACAAAACCTCGGAACTTAAAAACTGGAGCCTCTTATTGACTCCTCTTATTGACTTTCTCATCCTTTTCTTCCTTTTGGAGTGCTAGCAGTGCTTTTTAATGCTTCTTAAAAGAAAAGGATAACTGAGTTGCAAAAATAACTTACTACAAGCCTATAACTAGACTACCTGACTAAAAATTTAACACAGTAGTCAGAAAACCCGGAAATACAAAAACCCACTTGAAATTTAGGCTCTCCAAAACTGAAAGTCCTGACAGTGGAACAGCAGGAAGAAAGGCATTACAAAGGCATTTCCCATTAAGCTGGGAAAGGGAATATTGTGGGTTCTGGGCTTTATGAAGCTCTAGTAAACCCTTTAGTGTAAGTTTATGTAGAGCACATTTTCTTTTAAAAAGCATAACTGTAGTATAGTAATACTATGGCTGTAATTTTTTAAATCTGTAATCAGCATGCATCTTCTAATTATCAAAATGATGGTTTTTAGGACTTGCCTCTTTTAGCAGCTTACCTGAAAATATTTTAGTAAACAAGTAAAATTAAGGCCATCTAAACAGATTAAGGATCACTGATTTACCCATCAAATTGTTTAGTCTTTGAAACTTCGCTCTTTGATCAGAACTAAAACGTATACAAAGGATTGTCTCTTTATCTCCCTATGTGCTTTCAGTCTGTCTTTGGCAGATACTATAAAACAGTTCTTTTTTTCCAAAAAGGCACATCTGAAGAACTGGAATTGAATGCATTTTGAAAATGGGAAAAAAATTGGCTTCTGGCCATTAAAATTCATGTAAATAGGTAATTTGGTGAGGTCCATAGAATTGTAATAGCTTTCTTTTTCCTGATCATTGCCCCAGGTAACATCACGTACTCTGTATTGCACAGCAAGTTCAACAGAAAGGAAATATCATGGTTCCAGACTTTGATTTATGAAACATTTATTTGGTCAATTTTTTTCACATTTTGTTGAATGAACTTAAGTGTTTGCATCATTTGCCATTCATTGTCTTTGTGATTGTTCTTTGTTGTTAATGAAGTGGGAGAGTTTTCTCTTATGCATTTTATTCTGCTCCTACAAGACTGTGCACAGTACTTTGAAAAGTAAACAGGAAGCAAGAAACAGGGGAATTACAAAGTTGGGTTCATTTGAGATTGCACTGTCACCACCATAAAGTCTCTGCACTCACGGGTTGCCAACTGGAGTGAATTTGTTGTAGAACAGAAATAGATGTGCAGTCATGTTTCTGTCACATTAACAGTGTTGAATGCAGACAGATCTGTGTCTGTACTCTGCCATTACCCACCTGATGCTTTCTCAGGTACTGTCCTGTTGAGCACTGGAAGTGCTTGAAGGCAGCTCTCATGGAGGATTGCATTTTTGAAGCCTGTTGTTGCACTGGCTCAGTTGCTTTTGAATAGCAGCCCTGCAAAAGCATCAGGCCAGTCTTACATCTGCATTTTCAAGATGGCATTTTGCCAGCAGTGGATCAAATTATTGCTTTGTGGATCAAAGCCAAAATAGTGGGTCCTGTAAGTACTATTTCAGCTGCTTGCAGGGCTGCTGGAGTGGAAGCCATCTCTGCAAGTACTATTTCAGCTGCTTGCAGGGCTGCTGGAGTGGAAGCCATCTCTGCTCTGCAGTATGGTCCTCTCAGGGAGTGGTGTGTGGCAACATGGTTTGAATTTACTCAGCTGATTGTGTTGCTGGCAGTTTTCTCCCATGGGGAGAGAGCAGAGAGGCCCTGGCACCTGCCCCATGCAGTGTCTGGATGGCAGAGGCCTTGATGCTCTGCAGGGTGGGTGGTGCCCAACTTTATCCTGGCTGATTTATCCTGGCTGATTTATTTCAGGTACCAGGGATGATCTTTCTGGAGAAGAGGACAAGAAGCTGTAATTATTCAGCATTTTGGCAGATGTTGCTAGAGTCGTTTGGACAGTGTCAGTCTGACTCTTTTGCTGCTAGCAATTCTGGAGTTAGGAATTTCATAGCAAAGCATGTGAGAAGCTCTGCTTTATGTGGTGTTCAAAAGAAGGTCACCTATACAAAATCCTGTCATGCTATATTCAAATGGCCTTGATCCATCATGGGGTAGTCACAGGGGTCTAGGGATGTGTGTTCATGTCCTTCAGCTTTTTAGTTTTGCATCAACAGGAGGAGCAGGTGCTTACCTCTCCATCTCCCAAATAGTGAAAATGAAAAAGTTTTAGAAGACTGCTGAACAGCTACTTCTGATTTACTGCTGTATAAGGGTCATAGAAATGTGATCACTGTCTTTTGCAAATCTTGCACTCTCAAAGGGTTGTAGGATGTACAGTATTTCCTTTTTTTCTGATGGAGAGAGTGAAAAGGCAGTGATGGAAGGGTGTAGATATGCATGAGCTGACATAGGTGCATGGGGTTTGTGAGTGTGTGTAGGTAAGCAGCTGAAATGAATTTGTTTTCATCTGACAATGAGCTAGGCAAAGATCTTAGTCTTTCTCTTGTACATTTCATCTACAGGTCTGTGGTGCTTCCTTGGCTTTCATTATTAAATCTGAATCATTATTAGTGTTCAACTAATACAGACATGAAGGGGTTACTTTTTATAGCAGAATTCTGGAAAATGTACTGTGCAATAAAATTACCATAAATCTTTACCCAAATAACCAGGCATAATAAAATTAACAAACTAGCGGTGCTGGATACAGATCTATTTGCAAGGCATCTCCTTCTGTTTTGAGAGGTTTTATTTCCTGATTTGTCTGCAGCATGCTACCTGTGCCATTGGGGATGGTAATTTCTGTAGTGTGATGATAAACAAGACTCATTGGCCAAAGAGAGATCCCTTTGACATTGCTATGGTGAATGTACTTCATCAGAGTCTTGTTGTGAATTGCTGTCAAATAGCTTAGCTTATGTGAAGCATGAATGATGTGCTGGAAAGATTAATTTTGTCAGGTATACCTATGACAAGGGTAACTAACATCTCAGAAGGGAGAGTTTACAAGCACTTGCATGATTAGCCCAATCATCTTGTTTCATAATTAATTACGTTTATTCATGGATGAAGCTGTGATTTCTCTCTGGAACCAGGAAGTTAATCTCTGATAGCCATAATGAAAAATAAAATGACTCTTCCAGAACCACCATCATTTTCTGTCAAGAATTTAATCTTAAGTCTTTAGAATCCCGATAGTATTGTGAATGCATGTTTGTTTATAATCTATGTGATCATGGAATTCTTGTTTTTTCTTTCAAGTTAAACCACTGCGTACTACCCTTTTCAGTGCATGTGTTTTGCAATACTTTTAAGAAAAGGAGGACAGAGTTGAGTCTACTGCTAAATTCTCTTTGTGTGTTCCTCTTAATAGGACAGGTATTTTTGTATTATGGAAAAAGTGTTCAGATTTTACTAGGCAAGACTATTCATCCTGAATTTGTTAGAATTGGATTTTGATGGTGGATAGCTGGCAAGAGCATATACACATACACCCTAGGTTTCCTTCTAGAATTGAAAATATTTCTAATAATGATCAGTAAATTCACTTCATTGCTATTAATATTAATTGCATGGATATGTTTATTAAGTGACCTTGAGAATACATTGACATTTGCTAGTGCCTCTGGGATGCTCTGTAACAGAGAAAAGCTCTGATCAGTTTATTATTTCCTAACACTGTCTTCTGCTGGAGACCTTTAAAATAGTTTAAGTTAAAATCTAATGCTACACACAGATCAAGCTTTAACTTCTCAGATTTAAATTTTCAGTGTGGTTTTGGTTTTTGGTAAGTCTTGTAGATTTTATAGAATCACCATTTCTAAAGTCCATGATTTTTTTCATAGGCAACTTTCCACTTCTGTTAATGGCTCATGTTTGTCTCTTTATGCTTTCTGCTACATCTAGATTTCTTTTAAATCTCTCATCTACTTTGTCAGCTTCAGGAAGTGAATCAGTGTCCTCAATGGATGATAAATTGCTTATGGTGAACTATGCCCATTCTTGAATTGAGGAATTATCAGCATATTTGGTAACCTTTTTAGACTGGTATAAAATACAAAAATTCTTTAATAACTTCTTTTCATTTTTGTTTAATACAGAGATAAAAAATATCTTAAGATGATCATTCCTTGCATTTTCATAATAATATATGATTAGTCCTTAGTTTCTGGTGAATTCATAAATTTTACAAAAGCAATTATTAGACAATTGTAAATTCAACCTCTTGAAAATTTTGTATATGGAAGTAAGGTAATATGTGTGTTATGATGTTAGCTATTGAAAATTAACATTGCACCTGCCAAAGGTAACCCAATTTGACAAAATAATTGCTTTCAGTGTTTGGCTTAGTCAAAATTTTACTGTTTGAAAACCCCGTTTATTCTGTTACACCATCCATGTACAGAGATCCTAGGTGCTGTCCTCTTAGAAGGAATAGGTGAAGACTATTGTTCATTAATAATATAAGGATTCAGTGAGAATAAAAAGATAATAAGTGGGTTATAGCTAAATGACTAAAGATGTGAAGTAAAATATGATTTTGGCTTGGAAGAAATTTGCATTGAATTTGACAAGGATAGAATTTGCAGATAACAGTGTGTGTAAAACAATAAAAATGAGCCAGGGAACATAGGAACAACTTGAATGTGTTAAAGTTTCTGAATATTTATTCCATATTTTTAAAAAATTCTTACCTAAAAGCTAAGGTATCTCTTTTCCTCCCCCTATTTTTTTCCTCTCCTACTATTCCTCCTCCTATTATTACACATGGTGAAATTCCCATCTTGAGTGGATGTTTTGCTCCCTTTCCCCTACCAAACAACTTAGCAAAATCTGAGAGCCACAGATTTCCTTGAGGCAGGGCTTGGGGTCTGGTTTGCCTCCTTTAGGAACTGTTTCTGATTGTAGCCCTCAGCCTGTGGAGGTGTAAGGTTGGCTTCCATAGAGACGTATCATGAAGGTGCAGAAACAACCAACATTCACTTTGCTATTTTTCAAGTCTGGTTTCTAAAATCCTCTGTTTTCCCATCAAAGTTAAGGTGATCAAACTCTTACCATGACCTTGTGATTATCTTTTTATCCCTTTTTCCTTTTCAATGGGACCTCTTTCTTCCTACTTGTTTATACATACCACCCTTCAAATCTTTTCTAGATTGAAGAGATAAACATTTTCTTAATACAGGTACTACTCTACAGGTAATACTCTTCTCACAAGTATAATTGCTGTTCCAATTATTCAGTGTTTTGGAAGATTCCTGCATGATACTGCTCTGCTCTGAACTTAATGAAATAGCATCAAAATATACCAGAATGTTACTACTACTAAAATTCAGGTTGTTCAGGCACAGAATACTTGCAATGTATTTCATGCCTCAAAGGATGGTGTGTATGTATTGCTTATGTATCTGTTAAGTGCTGTATCAGCCTATAGACTGGGTTGTAGGCAAAAGTGATTCATGGCTGTTTGGGAGCTGCAGGAATGAGCATTTCCATGCAGCAGCTGCTTGAAATCAAGACTTGCCCCCGTGGTTCAGCTGAGTGACCACATGGGCAGCTGCTGATGGTTTAAAATGGTGGGAGTGACCTGATTTGGTACTGCCTGAAACATGAGGTTGGTGGTTGTGAATGAGGCATGGGAAGGAGCAGGAGGCAGGTGCAGGCAGGCAAGCAACTGGGCCATCTTGTGCCATGGATGTTGAGAGCTGGTGCTGTGCCACTGCCATGTGTGAAGGAACCTGCAGTATGAATTCCCTGGCTGTCAGAGAGCTGTGGCCCATGGTGGTTTGCTGTGGTGCCAAGAACGACAGGGACTGTGTTATGGTTTATAACTTATCCATATAACTTATGTGCCTTGTAACTTATCCGGGGTAAGTCTGGGATTCTCAGGCCTGCTGCTGTCCCTAAATGTGGAAAGAAAATGGTACAGGAGAAACAGCTCCTTCTGCCTTCATTGGGTGGAGTTTTGTCGACTGGCTTTTTTGTCCTGGTTGCTGCTTTCTGTAAGGGAAGAATGGTAGCAATTGTTTTGGTTGATGATGAGATTCATTAAAATCAGAGATTTTTGTCACTGACCTCAGTGTAGCCAGGTAACTGTGTTATCCCCTGCTCTGGGGATTCGGCTAATAGCTCCTTGAGTAACAGGAGACATAGTCATACTCTTCAAAGAGAAGCTTGTTAGGTATTGTCTACTGTTAACGTGGAACATGAGCAAATCACTCAGTGCTGTCTTATCAACTGCTTACAGCCATATTCAAATCAATTAAATTGCTTAATTTTTCTATGTGCCATGCTTCCTGTCCAGAGCAATGGTCAATAATAATGCACAAGGGAAATAGTTCTCAGCAGTATTAGATGGGATCAGCTACATAAAAGTAATGTCTATTAATGCAGCAATTTTGAGATAAGTTAAAAAACAGCTGTGTTGACACATGTGAAGATGAATGCAGAGGAATAGATTAGTCTCAATTACCTAATTGCTTCTAATGATGTTCAGAATATATTGGTTTCATTACAGAATAATTATTTTAATTGCAAAGTTAATTTTTTCTGTTCATGAAAAGGAGAAATGTTAATATCTCTTTATATTGTTGTACAGACCACTTTCTGCTTCTGAACAGATCAACTATTTAGAAAAAATAAGACTATATATTGAGCAGCAGAAGTACGATGAAGCGGTAAGTCTGGTTTTGCTATATGTAAATATTTTTTTCTTTAAATTGAAATTAACTGAGAAATAAAACATTTGTCATCCTTATGATACACATTTCATTAACTCAAAACCCCACTGTTAGTCTTCAAAATTTTACAATTTGATACCAATTCTAATAAGTAATACTGCCTTGCTGTATTTTTTCTCATACTTCTTAAACTGTTTGTTACTATTTCATAGTATAATGACACACAGTGTGTGTTTTTATTTTCCACCCTAGAAAAGGGTAAATTGAGAGATAAACTGAGGAATCTAGTTCTTAGACTGCTAGTTTCATGGAAAAAAGTCTGGTATCTTGCTCCATCATAGATCCTGCTTTACCTAATCTTTTTTTTTTTTTACCTGAACCAGCTGTGCTTGGTTTTACTTTCACATTTCAGTGTGTCAGACTGGCAGCCATACATAGAATTATGCTTCTCAGTTCTAGTATTACTTTCCTAAGCATTTGCCAACACTCACTGTGTGGTGGGGTGCTTGATGGGTGCAGTTCACCAATGCTTGTATTCTGATGTTTGCAGAAAGAATTTGTAGAGTTAAATGATACCAAGAAGTCTTCCATTTTAATAGATGTGGTTTGGTCATTGACTTCTGTGTTAAAAAGCGTGAGAATATTGAATATATAAGATTATATTTAACCTGCCAAGCGCAAGGAAGACTTCCATTGTGTGCTGGGGTTCAGTTCTTTTTTCCTGATATGATTCTTAGGGTAATTTATTACTATTTTATGCATAGGACAGCTAAATCTATTTTATGCCTTTTTACTTGCTTTGTTGTAAATTGGAAACCATTCAGCTTAAATAAATTGATATTTTGCTGTGGGAGAAAGTTTTCTTTTTGGTTTTTTAATACTTAGTTGTCACATTTACTGACAGCAGACATTTTATGCATTTCAGGAGTAGAACTTGTGATTTTGTATTGTTGCTTATATGTAAATTTTACTTTTTGTTTATTTGAGTGCTCCAGGTGTTCAAGTTCACTCTTGATCACTCACACATCAGACTTGTGCCTGTGCCTCTCAGCATCCTGTATTGCAATGCAGAAGAGGTTCTTCCATTCCCGGAACCTGGGGTTTTGGATGATTGTTTGCCTGAACCTTGCAACTCCTTTGCATTGAAAATATGCACTCAGAATTGTATAGAATAGATGTCTTTTGGTGTGAATTTGCCTACTGGCAGACTTGTGATTTCTTCAGTAGTTGCTGTACCTTTTCCTGAGTTTGTTTTTGTTGAATCCTGGTTGGATACCTGCACGTATAAAAAAGCTTCATTGTGTATTCATTGTTCACCTTGTTACTGTACTCTTCCAAATTGCATGGATGAGCTTCCCATCTTTGGGTAAATCACAGCACAGCCAAATGGCATAGTGGGAAAACCCATGGTCTTTATTATGGTGTCTCCCCAGTGGAGGTACTGAGTGAGGGCACCTGTGATTAGACTGGGTACAACCCTTCTTGTTTCCAAATGATTTACATCCTGAGAGCTACAAGCAGCTGCTCTGTAATTGTGTCCGGGACTCCACTTTAGTCTGAATTCACTGCTGGTTCTTGTGGTATCAGGTACTACTGAAGTAGATGACATCAAAACCCAGGCAGGGAATACTTCAGGCTATGGAGAGTGACCATGTTTCAGCTGCATCTATAATCCTCCCCCTGTGTAAATGTGCCTTCAGGAGCACATGACTGATTTTTAATGGGATAACTTAAACTGGAGTATGTACAGTCAAATATTTGTGGGGAAACCAAATGGCATGCATGGTAGCAGGTGATGTTCAAGGTGTGCTGTCTGTGTGGCATTCACCTTCTAGCCACTGTCATGGCCAGGGAGGATGGTGAAGGAGCCAGGTGATGGTTGATTTGATATCCAGCAGGAGTCCCAAGCAGTGTTGGTGCTGGCCAAAACACTGCCTGAGCATGGAGAGGACACACGTGCCAGGAGTGGTAGAGCTGCTGCAGCTCCAGTTGCTGTCACTTAGGTTGATATGGGGAATGGGGAGCTCACACTCTTCTAATATGTTACTTGAATATTTTGTCTGCCTCCAGGTATCCCTGTGCAAAACCCTGATTAACCTTGCTTTGGAAGGCTTGTCTTACTACCACACCTATGATAGATTATTCCTGGGTCTGAGCATTGCAGTGAGTTTTGTGGGCTGGACAACTTATGTGATTTTGGTCATTATCAAGGCCCATACAAATTTGACCAAGACTGTCCCAGCTAATAAAAAGGTAGGTTTGAAGCATTCCATTATTTTTTCCTATCAATTTTCAGTATTACATGTATGCTAAGTGACTGTGTGCAGGATAAATTGAATACCTTATACTTCCTTTGACTTAATGTGGAAACTGGCAAGCTGTTGAGTTTTCCAGCTGCTGTGATCCTCTGTGGTGTTGCTGTTAAGTCCAGTGATTAGGATCAGTATTCCTAAGATGTGTAAGTCTGCATGTGCTGCTTCAGTTTTTCTTCCTACAGCTGTCCATTTGAGATGCTAATGCAAGTGTGAGAAAACACAGTGATTTAAAACTATTAAAGGGTCTGTATTTAACTGGGTTTAGTTTTCCCAGGTTTCATTTTCAGTATTAACAACACTCTGTTGTAATGATAATTGTTTGGAAGACTACAGATTTCAGGCTTCCAGTTTCATTGATGTTTCTTCACTGTAAGGACAGAAAAAACCCCAGCATGTAAATAATTTTATTCCTTCCCTCTTTGGTAATTTTACATCTGTTCTCAGAAAACTGTGCAGTCCAATCATGGCATTTTTAAAATGTGTAGCCTGTTTTGATAGCAGGTGAACTTTGGTTTCACAAAATAGTGTGCTCACTTGCTTTTTGTGATTTGCAAGTGTGCAGAAGACATTAAAGATGAAGGAAGCTCTTTTTGACTAGATTATTATGGTTTGATTTTTCACAAAGTATAAAATCCTAAGAATTTATTTTCAGTCATTCATCAGGAAAAGAGAGACCTCAAAAAGGCAAAAAGCTAGCATTTCACTAGAGAAGGGTTAAAGCATTTGTGGGGAGGGGAAATTCTCCCAAACCTCAAGAGTTTGTTTCAGAATAAAAAGAATTGTTTTATTTTGTAATGGAGGTGAGAGTTAGCACTCATTTAACATCTTTACTGCCTTCAATATATTAGTCTGAGAAAATTCCTATCATGTTATCTTGAGGTTTTTACTACTGGCTGAAATAAGATAGTCTTGACCTTTAGTGAAAATGCTCAAACAAAATTAAAGTGGAAAATATTCATAAGTGCTGTACTGCATGATTTAGTTGTTCTTTCATCAAATAACTGAGAGGAAATAATCCAGAATGCATGTTATGTTAAATACAAACAAAATAATTGCAATAAGTAGGCTGAATATCAGGCATATTAATAACTACATTACAGAAAAATTTGCATTCTTAGTTGACATAGATTTTCATTTCATATATTGATTTTACTTGTTGAAGACAAATTTAATGGTAGTGACACTGGCAGGAAAAAAAAGATATCTTAGTTCTTTGTCTATAGAATTTATTTTTCTTCAGTTTTCATGAGCCTCTTTTCTGTAGGAACCTTTTTTAGTGCTCCTAAATACTTAGAGAATCACAATGTGAGGCTAATGCTTCATATAGGGAAGTTATTTGGTTTATAGCTTATATCGAAGCAACTTAAAGAAATTTGCTTAGAGACTAATCTACCATCAACAAATAGTCTCCTGCAAAGCACACCCTTATAAAATCAAGAAGCTTCTGAGTAATAAAACTGCACATCCTGTATATATCATCTTTAAAAGTTTTTGGCTTCTTATGCTGTGTATGAAAAAACATCTTCTTTTTTCTTTTGGTGTAGAATGTTGTTTTGCCTAGCAAGAAGTGTAACCTTTAAATTTATTTTAAATATTCACAGAATTGCAAATCTCATTTCCACTTTCAATGCATGACTGACTATATTGGGCTCTATAGTATTTGTGTCACTATATGGAATAAAATGTTGATTGTGTGTGTTTACTCATTCAGTGATAAATTATACTGTGTGCATGTCTATATATGCATATTCATTCTGCCTGTATGTCAGCAAATGTAAAATTTAAAACTAATAAAGCAAAATTGCTCTAGGTCAGCTTTCTATATGATGTATCTTTTCTTAGGCTAATGGTATATCTTAGCAAAAGTTCTATTTTAAAAATAATTTAGAACTTGCATTTGCTGTCATTTTAGATCAAGGCAGTTGTACATCAGTTACTGGGAGGGGGAGTCAGAAAAGATGTTAATCCATCTAGGTGAACTGTGAGCTGATTGTCTCTTCTCAGCATATTTAACACAGTTGTGAATCTGTCTACCTAACTCTTTCAATAAAACTAGTATTTGTGCAGAAGAAAGCAGTGTCTGTCATTACCTACACTAAAGCTGCCTTTGCTATGTCCAGTTATAATACAAAAAATGTTATTTAAAACTTGTAGATAACCTTCCCTTACCAGTAATTCTTCTGATATTTGAATGTCCCTGAATAAGGAAGAATAGTTCAATGGCCAGATAAAAGGCAGATGCAGAGTGACTGTTTAATGCTTCTCTTTGTACAAACAAGGGATTTCTGCTGATGATTAAGGACTGGCTTGCCTATCTAAGATAACCCATTTAGAAATGTTCCTTCTCTCTTTGATGTTTACCTTTAAGAGTGTTCTCAGTCTGAGAATGTGTTTCTTTAAGTACATAATGTTCCAATCTGGTATCTGATTTTTTTCTAAGAAAAGCCCAAAGCAGTACCTGTACTTTAAGATGAAATATCATAAGAATTGTAGCGATGCTACCTTTTAGGGCCATGCAGCACCAGTCCTCTGTGGGTTCTTTGAGGAAGGAAGTTTTTCCTGTGGAAGGCTGGTCACAAGCCTCCTTTTCTGGCTGTTCCTGTTCCTAGATGCTGAATAGTAGTGGGGTTTTTTTCTGGTAGGAGTTAATGCTTAATATTTTAATTTAATTAATTCTCTTACAAATGTCTTAAGCAGGAGGAGGAAATGTGCTGATGGAATTTTCATTAAATGCTTTGACTGTAAGGCTATGAACTTGATGGGTTATATTCCAACTCTGTTTCTAAAATCTAAATTTGAGATTTCTTTTTCCTAAACCCCTTAGCATCTCTGGCTTCAGATGGATTCCAAGTATCCATTGAACATAAATGATATTCCATGTATTGGGCTTCCAGATTGTACAAGTATGTCTTTGCCTTGCAGATTTTACTCCAGGACCTTATGAATAGACACATTTAGAATTAGATCTTCAGATCCTACTGTTGTTTTTTTAATCTGGCTGACAACTTTGTCTAGAGTTGTGTAGAGACACATGACAGCTTGTGTGGCTGTGTTAAAATAGCATTTGTTTTACTGTGTAACTAACAAACGGAAAATAGAGCGTAGTTTAAAGCATTTTATTGCTGTTAAAAGAATGTTTGTCCAAACGTTTGTATTTCAGAAATCTACTGTTCTCTTCTATGGTTTTGCCTCTGCGGGAATGATAATAACTTTTTTCCTGTTGATTCAAACATGTCCTTGGACATACTATATATACTGTCTCTTGCCAGTGCCAGTATGGTATGCAGTTGTGAAAGAGTAAGTAAAGAGTGCAATTTTATTACTACTGTTTTATAAGACCACGTCTGGACTTCCTTTTTGTAGAGAATAAAATTTTTTCCCATAAATTTGGGAGAAAACTTCATTAAGTGTTTCCTGAGACATTCCAAAGGACTCTGGTTTATATTTCAGTTGACATAATGAGTATTGTCCAAACTGACTGATACAGTTGCCAATTCTAGAAGATATCTTTTCTATTAGCAAAAATAAATTAAGCTATTTCCATAAAAACATAACTTTAGTACTGTTGCAAAAGAGTGCTAAAATCTTTGCAAATACTTGTAGCAGCTGCCTTATTTTGCAAAATGATCCTTCAAAGTGTCAAGTCTGTGGAATGCCAGCTACTTTTGGAAAACACATGCTAGTCATGTTGATGAATGTGCTCCCATATTGAAATATATTTGTCTTGTTTGGGTCTCCTTTTACTCCAGGCCCAAAAATGCTTGTTATCCTCAGATTCCTTTTACTTTCTTGATCTACTGGCAATTTGTAGATACCAACTCAGTATTATTCAGAGAAAATGAGACCAACTGCAGTTAGATAATGAGCTGTCTCATAAAGCACAGGAAAAGCTAACAAGGAAGGTTTTTCTCTCTCTAAAGCTTCTGAACGTTTCATCAGTTATGACAGACATTAAGCACAACATAACCAAAAATATTCATATACTCAGAGTCAATTTGGGTAGTGAATAATCTGAAGCTTGTCCAAACACTGGCAAAGATGTGCCAAATATGGGAGGAAAAAAGCTGGAGGGTTTTATAGTAGATTTTCTATCAAGTAAAACTGGGCAGAAGGAGCATCTGGCCATCAACCATGGGGTCTAGGCAGGACCAGCAATACCTCTAACGTTTTTTGTGCTCTGACCCCATTCTTGCCCTGAAAAGGTAAGATGCTATGCTGTTTCTGTGTTTTTAAATGAATCTTATCTTGTTCTATCATTTTGAACAGAATTCCTGTCATTCAAGACCTTGCCACAAATGTTTTGTCGCTTCATATTGGTCAATCTGCAGGATTCCTTTTAGTTTGTATACTGGGAATTGAAATACTAGTAAGTATTTTATCCTTATATATCAACAGGGTATCTCATTTCTTGTATTATTCCTCTTTGAGGAATTAACGTGTTTGATTTTCAGTCCTCTCTTGGATTTTTTTAATTAGGTCTTCAGCTTTTTCTACCGCTCTGCACTTACTGTTGGCCTTCTTGTCTTTGCTGGCTGGCCAGTGATCACACAGCTGTGGATTCAAGCTAAGGTATTGCATTGCTTTGGTGAACAGCTGGATTGAATCTTAGGATGTTGGGAGTGCTTTGGAATGCTGCTTTAGATTCTTATTCAGTTATGCTCTTTTTCTGATCTCTGTCATAAGCTGCATGAAGCAAAGCAAAGGAATTCAATATGATCTGGATAGATCTGTTATACAGCAGAAGTAATAAGAGTTGCTTAAGAGTTTTGAGGTATCTGTGGGTTAGCTATCAGTTTTCTGTTGTTGATGACTAAGAAATGCTTGACTCAATCATATGAAATGCACATCATTTATCAAACTGTTGCAGTGACTCTGCTGTTTACGTGTATGATTGGTGAAAGTGTCACCCTTTAACTAATATGATCATTTATTAGAAAAAAATATTGAAGATAACGGAAAGGCAATTGTCAACTCATTATTGTCTGCAGTCAGCTGTGACACACTGTTCCTCAGAGGCAGCTTTCTGTATTGTTTTTCCTAGGAAAAAAACTCCACCTTCATGAGGTGGCATGATATTAAATTTAAGAGATGTTTCTTCTGTTCATTGCTTCCAACATCTCTTATTTCAGGGGATACCTAAAACCTAGGGTTCTGGGATGGAGAAAAGGAGTCAAATTGCTAAGTCTTAGTCTCCAAAAACTGCCAAGATGGAGGCTTGTATTTGTTTAATTTACAATTTTTTGTTCTAGTTGAATAATCAAGTAAGTTGTCTTAAAGCTGGATATGCACAGATGATGTTTTGTGAATATGAATTTTACTTGAGCTTGAAAAATTTACGTGACACAGCTCTTAATGTTTTTAGTTATATAAAACACCTGGGACATGTTGGTTTTTTTCATCCTAGCAAAGAGTTTCAGGAACTACTTAGTTGCTTATGGTGGCTAAATCAAATGGCACATAGATGCAAAGACTGGATAATGTTACCATATTCTCTCTCAGTGCTGATTAATTAACTGCTGTATCCTTCTGAGATCTTAGTTTTATGCCTTCCTTCTAGAAGGCCAGTTGTCAGATTTCTGGTGCCTGCAATGTGTGAAGGCCACACGTTGAGAAAGTGCTTATAAGTGTAAACTTGGCTTTAATTATCATTGTCTTTGATAGGATTTTGACAGCTATATAAAAATTATTTTCTGTATTAAATTCAAGTTCTGTAATACCACTGACCCCGTGGTCTCTCTCTTTTTTTTTTTTTTTTAGCTAATTTTACTCCTTGGTGATGCAGGGTCTTTGCTTCTGGGAGGTGCTAGTAGCTGTTAGTAGTTCACTGAAGTATTTCTTTATGAGTAGACAATTGTCTGTCTACATGACCTCCTTCTTCTTCTAGACAAAAGCATTGATCTGGACTCTCCTGTGTGTGCTCCTGGCAATATTTCCATTAATGCCTGTTGTAGGAAGAGAAGCAAACATTCCTCTGGTGTAAGAATCTCATCTTGTTCTTTAAATTTTTTATTCCCTCTTTGATTCGAAATTTAGGCTGCCTTTTGGTATTTGTGAGGAATTGCATTACTGAAAGCTGGCTGAGACAGGAGTTGAAAGTTAGAGTTTAAATAACATGATTATAGAGACCCCAGTTATTCACTAATGAGAATTTGTCTTTGAATAGCACTCTTTACCTAATGAGATATTCAGGGAAATAAAACAAACAGGGTAGGCAGAGCTCTCTTCATCTATGTTTCCTGTGTCTCTTTTTTTCCACTTCTGCTTCTCTATCCTGAGTCTTCTTTTCTGGTATTGCTTGTCTGATTTTCTACAGTTGTTGTTTTTTATTGCTTTTCTAGTACATCTTTATCTGTCCCTCTCCTCCTGTGAGCTACTCTTTGGTCATGGGAACATTCTCTCATATCTGGATGCAATCCAGGTGGTTGCCCTGAAGGGTTAGGCTTGTGGTCTCTTTGTAGTTACTGCAGAAAAAGTGAATTTACCCTAGGGTGCAATGCCTCAGCAGAGCCAGGATGCCTGGTCCTCAGTGAAATATGGGATTTGAGCAGTAATATGTGATTGTGGGTAGAATTATGAGCCTAGATATTTCCAAGATTATTGATGTTAGCCCTCAATATTTTCTACTGTGTTTTAAATCTATCTTTGAAAACCCTTAGTCTTATTCCTTGGGCACATTAGAAATATTCAGCACAGATTTGCTTTGACTATGTTATAGCATCTCAGCTGTATATACATATATATGCATTACTGGCCCAAACTGAGGTTTCTCTATTCTTTAGAACATATGTGCACAGCTTAGAAATCAAAAGGGAATTAAATTATCCACAGATCTTCCTCTCTGACACCTCTTTATATTCACCTTGCCCAGGCTGTACTTCTTTCTATTTATTCTTCTGATGAAACATTGTACCTCTGAAACACTGTGTTTGTCTGAAACTTTTCAAGGGAGTTTTGACGCTGGAAAGGTTTGAAGCAGCAATTAAAAATATATGTGACACTTCAGGATGTTGCAGATAAGTTGATACTGGGGGAGAAGATACAAGAGGGAGAAATCAGAAAGCCAGTGAGAAATAGGTGTTTTTGTTCTTGGGCAGTAGTACTGTCAAGTCAGGGCTTTTCAGTACATTAATGAAACTTGTATGGTAGGAGCAGGGAGCTCCTGAGTCAGCTCAGTCATAAAAAGGAAACATGGGGATGAAAGCAGGGCTAGATAATCCAAGAGGAACCTGGAGACACTGAATATTCAGGATGGATTAGGAAACCCAAAACGCTCCTGGGGTTGAATCTGGTGTGGGATGTCATGTGCAACAAGACAGTGTACGGTAGCAAAAGAAATTTTTGATGATGTTTTCTGAGATTTTATCGTTCTTTTGTTTGTTTTTGCAGAATAGCAGCTGGTTTGCTGACCATCTTGATATCTTTCTTCTTGTTGACATCTCTTTGCAAAAGTGAAAATAAGTACAGAGATAATGAAGATCTGAAAATATATTTTTATCAGGTCAGTTGTTACTTTTCAATAACTCTGAATGTTAGAAGGTTTTTATGTGCAAATTTTTACTTGGCTCCTAAGAATACATTTCTTCTACCAAGGCCACAATTTTCAAGAAAAAAAAAGATTGTTCCTAAGAGTTTTCTCCTTGGCTATTTCAAGAGGACCATGTGCACATATTTAAATATCATCATGCTGTGTTCCCAAAAGCCCATCATGTGCATAATTATATTGCTTGATATATCAATGTGCATATAGATGTTGATGTTCTGCTTGGAGAGTTTGTCCTGCCTTTTGTCTGTGTCACTTCCAGTGACCTTTGCAGTAGTTGCATGTGCACACTAGGGCTTGCTGGTTTGAGGGGCTGACCTAGTTCTAGTTTCTGGCTGTAGAAGAACAATGTGAGACTGATAGTGAGCTGCTTTTCTGTTGGTTAAGTCTTCTTTCAGGTGAATTATATCTTTGTGAAAGAGGTAGGTTTTTTTCATGCTTGGAGCTAATTAAGTTCTAGAGAGCTTTAAGATTCTAATAATACCTTGCATGTCTGCTGTCCTCTTTTTTTTCTTTTTTCCCTCCTCAACCTATTACAAGATAATAGTTTTATTTCAGGTCCAGCTTTATCTGTTATGATTTAGTGTGTGCTGGAGTTTCTTGCTGAGCAAAGCAATGCACTCATTATATCAGTGATTTTAGGTATGGAGCTCAGATGGTTGAAAGGAGGAAGGGAAAGACTAATGAATGCTTCAAGTGGCTTTAGCAGCTGAGCATGAATGCATGTCAAATACGGTGGTGATGTCTCTTTTTTCAGCCTACATGTAGAAAAGAGATGTCATTTCCTTTCCCCTAAGCATTTAAAACATAAATTTCCAGTATATACTTGGCAATGGATTCCTTGCTGAAATGCCTGAAAAAAGCTTATACTGGGTGTGGAAGTGAGAGAGCAGCCCGGTAGGTGGCTGGCCAACCTCAACTCACCACACAACTGCTGTAGCATCTCATGATGATGAAAAAACTGGTCCATAGTAAAAAAGTTATGCCTGACTGTTCTTGAGCAAACGTAGAGAATCAGGAAATCCACTCACAGAGTGATACTTAATTAGAGGAAAATGTTCTGCCTGCTTATTCCTGAAGTAACATCTTCATTTTCCTCCCAACTTTTAAGATCATAAAGTTCCTCAAATTGCCTCTTAATCAGAAGATATTTTACAACAGTGACATCTAATTACTAGTCTCTATTAGACTTTTGTTTCAGTACCTTAATTGGGAATGGAAAATACAGGATCCACCATTCACATTTTGGGTAAGGAAAGGATTGGGAGGTGAGATTATTCAGATATAGAGGGATAAAAGGACATTACAGAGGCATTCTAAGGGTTTCTAAATAAATATTTTGTTTTGAGGTTAGGTTACATTCAGTTGCTTCAAAAAGTACAGGAATGCAAAAGAAAATGCTTGTCAGAATACTGGTATTTCTAGTCAACGAAATTCCCTAATTCTACTTTTATATTTTCCTTTGAGTTGGACTTTTCAGTGGGAACAGGAAGGGGTAATCTTCAAAAATGCTCATTTTGAGATCCTGAATTTTGATTACAGTTCCCAGACAGTTTTAAGGTGAGATGAATTCCCTAGTCAGGGAAAAATACCTATTTTTCTGTGACAAATGGTGATCAGGCCACTGGCATTCAAATAGATAAGCACACTCAATCAGATTCCTGCTCTGCATCTGACGAGGGATTTCTTAAAAGTAGTTTTTGCAGGTTCCCCATAAGTGGTATTTGGAGGCAGTCATCAAAGGTTATGCCTTCCTCTGATAACACTGTTACTTAATGTTTGGGGTCACTGATGAATTAAACCTAAGCCAACCTAAACACCGTTTCATAGGTCTTGTCCAGTTTCTGCCATGCTACTGAGAACATGCTTTTTTCATTGGTTGATCATGTTGGACCAAGTTATTATTCCCAGGATGCTTGGAGTTCATGTGTGTCTGAGGTGGTCAGTTCATTAGTTTCCTCCTCTCAATTAGAATTATAGAATAATTTTGGTTGGAAAAGATCTGTGAGATCAAGTCCAGCCATTAACCTAACACTGCCAAGATCACCACTAAGCCATGTTCCTAAGTGCAACATCTACATACCATGTCATTCTGGTGGAACCAGCGCACAGGAAGGGTGTTTTCAACCAGCCTTGTGCCCAGCTGATGATGCTGGTTCTCCTGCTGTTCTCCCTGTGGGTCCTTATGATGTGTGATGCTTAGGAGAGCTCCGAGCCAGAGCAGCTGTCAGTGTTGGGACTGCAGGTGTCACCCTTGGTTTCTTCTTTGTAGCTGTATGACCTGCAGGTATGGGTATCTGAGACCTGCTCTTAGGTTGTTAAGGAATTATCTCTGAACATCAGAGAGAGTTGTGAAGGATGAAGGGAGACAGATTCTTATCTTAGCTCAGTTTGCCTCTCCAAGTTACTTCTGCTCAGTTCCACAGTCCTGGAGATGTTGGTGAAAGCCAAGACCAGTTTGAACATTACTTAAAATGTGAACACAGATTCTCAAAAGCACCTGCTGAGCCCTTCCCTGGACACTGGCATAGATTTAGCAGCAGTTCTTTGTGCTTATTAATGTTCCCAGGCCATCACAAGTCTTCCAAGGCACAGGATATATTACGGAGGGTGACACAAAGACAGTGCAAAGTGACTTCACCAGTGTCTAGGGGCTATCGGAGGAATTACCAGAGCTCATGACACCAAACAGAACTTGATAAGATATGTCAAAGGGCCTGAATACAGCAAAAGTGTCCAAAATAAACATCAGAGGTCTAAAATTCCCTGAGCTTTTGGATGCCTAATGTTTTGACCTTGTTTATTGATGCCCACGGAGAAATACAAGGTACATGTTCTTGTGGCCTGAAATGCAATAGAAGCAGCAGATACTGAGCACCTGTGAAACTTGTCAAAAAAGAATGCTAGTGCTAAATATATGTCTGGGCTGATCCCAGTAGGTATCACTGCAGTCTAGCAGGGAAATAGCAGCTATTCATATGGTACAAAGTGATGGATGTGAATGGTGTAGTTGCCTGCACTAAAAAGCCACGACTGCAATTACATCTGGTAATGCAGTTTTAAAGCACGTGTTTGCAAAGTACTGTGCATGCTTGATTTGCCTTTTAGTGGAACTGCAGAGTTGTGAATAAATAGCAGTAATTGAAAACTTGGCTCAAGCATTTTCTTGGATAATTGTCACCTTTCAAAAATACTGACTCATGGGGTAATTACGTGCAAAAAAAAGGTTTTTTGCACGTACTTGATGACTGAATGGTGTCTCTTGAATTAGTCAAAGAAAAAAACCTCTCCAACTTTTCTGCTTCTGCAAGGCTGAGGGCTTTGCTTGAGGTGGTTCAGTCAATTCAGTTGGGGGGCAAAAATCCCAACAGCTTCTTTCCATCTCATAAAAGCCACCTCCAAGTTGTTCTGCTGCTGCTTCTCTTCTTCCAGGAGCCTTCCCCTTCTCCCTGTACCTGATTCTGCAGCAAAGCCAAAGGCTCTGCTTGTTCTTTGTGGCTGCTGTTTGAGGACAGGTGCCCCTTGAAGGACTGGGGGCATGTGTTTTCTGTGGTTTGCATGAGTGTTTAATTAGTTACTCTTGACAAGGAGTATAGCATGTCAAATCAGTAGTCCAGGTCACTTGTGGATACTATTCTAAAATAGCACAAATAAATAACAAGAATGCTAATAAAAAGTAATCTAGATGGAAGTTTTAAAAAACCAGTAATTGTAGGTTATAAAAAGTTATACATTTCAACACTGTCTTTGACTTCTTGTTCTTATAATGATTCAGATGAAGTGTTTATGCAACTCTAAAGCATATCTACATATTTAGGATGGAATGGCAGAGATCCATACATTAATTTTGTGTTTCTTTGCCTGATTTCTTCTTTCTAGATGTTCAGTGTTGCACTTTCGACATATGTTGTGGGCAGTACCCATAACAGTCTTAAGATCAAACAGGGATTACCTGTAATGAATCAAATTATTAGCTGGATGACACTAGGTAAGAAAATCTTCCCTCTCAAACTTCTATGCTGGCAGTTTGTGGAGTCTGGGACTGGGTGGGGGATGATGTCACTTTTTCATTAACAACTTCTTTTCCTATATCTGACTGCTGGTATTTCTTCTGTATGTTTGCTTTCCTAAGTGAGTTTTTTTGAGATGTGTTAGTCTTCTAAAATATTATTCCTTTGTAAGTTTGTGATAAAATGCAAATATCTTTGATTTACAAATAGCTTTGTCTTTTGAGTGTTCTGGATATTTTCAAGACCTCTTTTAGGGGTATAATGGTATAAATTCCCTTTTTGTTTCACTTGGAGCTGGATATGGGTGATCTGAGATGTTCTGCCATTAATCCAGTTGAACACAGGGAAATGACCAAAGGTTGTTGCTGTAATTCCATGTAAACTTGAAGCTGCAGCAGATGGCAGTGACTCTTGTGGAAGTGATTTTGAGAGCTGCTTTGCAAAATACCTGTGAAATAATGATGGTGTATGTTTGATATCTGTTAGTATCTAATTATTAAAGAAAAAAGCAATTTGCAAGTCTATGAATTTTTCACCACTCAAATCTTAGTGTGATTAAACAGAGTAAATGGAGTTGTTACTGGGCTTCTGGTATACAATGAATCAATACCTTTCATATTTCAGTTATAAAATAATTTCTATAGGGCTCCATTAGAAAATGTTAAGCATTGTTCATCCCTGAGTGATCTGAAATATGGGATTTGTTTTAGAGTTAAACGTATCCCATATAAAGTTGGATAGCAGCTTTTTGCTGCAAATCAAGATCAGGAATTTAAACAATGAAAGAACTGTGGCCCATGCTACCTACTTGCTGGTTGTCTTGCACATTCCTGTATGGTGGCATTGTTTTAACTTAAGCAGATTGTGTCTGTTTTAGCAATCCTGCTTCTCTTTGAGCAAATGGATTCAAGATTAAGTTCAGTGATTGTGATCAGTGTGTGTGAGCAATGCTTTCTTAGTAATGCATTTTTCTTTGGAGCATTTTCCTTTCCATCATACTCCCCTAACTCTTTGTAGCCTGCTAAAGCTAAATGGGGATCTCTGTGTGGATGAATTTCTCACAGTTGTAAAGTCAATGAAATCGATGAAGTCCTGCTTGGCTTACTGGAGCAGGAGTTGAGTGTAAAGGTTATATTTCTCTCCTGTGTAAGGATGAAAGAGAAACATTTTTCATCTAAGAGATGATTCAGGCAGTCAAAGAGTTTTAGAGTTATGAAGAAAAAGTATATTAGAAATTCTCTTTGTTGTGGGTGATGATAAAAATAAAGCTAACGGTGAAGTAAACTGTAGATACTCAAAATATCTACTTGCTGCCACAGTAGTATTGAATATTTTAGCAAAGTCTTTCAGACTGGAAGTAATCATTCTAAGTGAATATGATATACAAGATAGGAGCTTTGTGTACTTGCTGAAATTGCTTTCCATAATTAAACACAGAAATAAGCAGGTAAAACACTAAGGCATCCAAGATGTCCTCAATACTCCTCTTGGAGAGAAATGCCTTGTCATTACCTTAACCACAACTAGCACCTGCCTCGTTGCCAGGGTGTACCACAAATGGGATACCATAAGAATTAAAATACCAAACTCTACTGTAGCTTTTCCAAGGTTGGTGGGATTACAGGTGGTCCAACTTCTCTTTGTCTTTTTGCAGAATTGTGGAAGAATGGCACTGTTCCTGAACTCTCTTTTTGCATCTCTGTGTATTTATAGAACTAGAAACACACAGTTAACAGTATTTGTTCATAATAATACTGTTTTATTATTGTGTCAGAATAATATTCATACTTCAGAAGTTTTCTAGGGAGTTTTTCCCCTCTTCTCAGCTGTTTATCCTGATTAATATGAAGCCAAACTGGTTAAATTTTAACTTTGACCTACTTTTTTTTTTCTTTTCTTTTTTTTTTTTTTTTTTTTGAGAAAGACTGGTGTTGGTGGAACCAGACAAGTGAATTAGTGATGGTGATGGCTGGGTTCCTGTAGGCCTGTGTCCAAGTGGCTTTAGCTGTAACACTGTATGGTTCATACAATGTACTTAACTGCAACCATAGAGGCAAAACCAGGAGGTGTAACATTAATTCAAGGGCTTCCCATCTTCTTCAGAACCTTCTCAATATTAGCAGACAGTTCTAAATGAATGTAAATTATGTCTTAAAATTTTCATCAGTGGGAATTTAGCATAGCAACTTGCTAAATTTTGAGGAATTTAGTGTCACAACTGTGTGCAGGAGTCATATACAGAGGTTTGTGTCAGTCAGCCAGAACCTACAGGTCTTTTTATGATTAATATCTGATATATTGCATCAGAGATAGAAGAGAAAGACTAATAGTCATCTACTAGCCACTCATCTGTTCTCATCTATGATTGCACTCAGAATGATACACATCTGATATGTTCAGTGTCATTCACAGAGGTCAGTTGCCATGCTGAATTTTATTTCCAACTGTTCTGACTTTCAGTGAGGTCCCTGGAGTTCCTCCTTGAATTGGGCCTTTTTGGAGCCCCTTGAAGTCACTTATTCTGTAATTTTAGCTGTGGCCAAGGCTGAAAGCCAGGAAATAAAACATACTGATCCACAGGACTTAAAAACCTCCTCACCTCTTTCAATGATATGTTGACTATAGATACTAATAGATACAATGATGATAATCACAAGGGAGTACTTTCCATATCTTTTGTGTTCCTTGGAGTGATTATTAATTTTGACTTATTCTTGATGCAATCTTTGAATGATGCAGTAATGTGAAGTTCCTATACTGCAATGAAGAATCACATGAATATTATTTGTCAGCATACTTTTTTATAAACTTGCAGTCTTTATATTTAAAAAAAACAGGTTTAAAGATTACATCACAGCGTGATCACAGTGCTTGTCCTTCTTCCTTTCCCTTCTTCAAGCACTGGCCATCTTTACTGTTTTTCTACCTCTTTACTCACTTTTGCAGTAGCCCAGTTCCTAATCTAATTACAAAAGAGAGAAGGCCAGGTCAAATAGGGCTCTGAGCAATCTGGTCCTAGTGGAAGGTGTCCCTGCCCATGGCAGGGGATTTGGAACTAGGTGATATGTAAGGTTCCTTCCAACCCAAGCCGGTCTATGGCTCTAATCCAGTGGAGCAGTGGCTTTGTCACTGCAGTTTTTGAGCTGCCAGAGGTCCTCAGGGCCTTGGTAATTGGTTATCAGAGCAGTATTAAATAGTCAAGTTTGATTGGATTTGAGGGTAGTGCTTCTGCGTCATCTTAAAAACTTATTAACATCAGTTCATGAGAAATTATAAAGGCTGTGACATGGAAAGACAGGGAATTAAAATGATACAGAACTGAAATTACTTTTGATGAATGTGAAACTTTCCAAACATTGTATTTTCTTTAGCAAAAGTAACTTTTGAAAATAGAGGGTCATATATGATCTGTATTGAATTTCTGTACATAATATGTCAAGATTTGAGGAAAGTTATCTTGTTACTGAGGATGAAATGTTTTGCACATTGTGACTGATGGATCTCTTCTTATTATTGCAGTTTTTTCCCCAGTGTTGCTGCTACTGAGCCCCACATTTCTCTTTGAGAGACTGTTCAGCATATTGCTCTCCCTGATGTCCACCTACCTGCTCCTCAGCACAGGGTACTTCATTCTCACTCTATTTCAGTTAGTTTTACATACGGAAATCCAGGACTATGTGTGAAACTGCTTCATCTCATGCACATTTCTGTTAAAGGTGTAACATGTGCTTCCAGCATTTATCTCCTTGTTTAGTTTACTAAATAAAATTTCAGGGGAACTTTCATATTCTTCCTTGTATTTTAAACACAGTTTGTTGACATTCCTTTCAACTAGACAAGGCAGTGGCTAGAAGGGTGTGTGTTCAAACAATATTGCACCAAAATAAGAAAGTCTGGTTTAGTTTATGCTTTTTGTTGTTTTGATGTGTGCTTTTCTGCTCACAAACAAATAGCATCTCTCCCAGCTGCTCAGCACTGGTGTCTAGTTATGGCTTAAATTATGTGTTCCAGGAAACAGGTAGTCCTAAAATGAGGGAAAATTGCATTCTGAGAGATTTTTGTGGAAGTAATTTTTTTTTCAAAGGGATGTTGTTTCCCATAAAGACTAGACCTTGGTTTTTTTTGGATAAAAGTCAATTCCTCTGCTGTTATAAATGAAGAAAACACTATGTCAGCCAGCCCTTTCTTTTTTCTCAGACTTGGTAGCTCTTAAGAGCATAATTAATGGGGAGTATAGGAACTGTTCTTTCCGCCTCCCCTCCCACTTATTCTGTGGATTTAATTACACTGGAAAATTAAGTGGAATAAAACATCTTGCAGCAGACATTTTGCAATAGCTGCCTCCTGTGGGTACTCTCATTTTAGTTGAAGCATCTCCTTTTTTTTTTTCCCCCGTCTTCTGCCTCCCTTCCTCCCACTTCCCCATTAAGATTTTGATCCTAATGTTACTCCTGACTGCACACACATTCTTACACTCAACCTTCTTAGCCTGTGCTGGCTACTGTATAAAGCAGGAATGTTGTTCTCTCTGAGGCTGGCAATCTCCCTCTTTGTATTTTGGCCCTCCACCAGACCACGTAAATGCTGACAGCTCTCTGCTGCCTTCCTACAATGTCCAAATAGATGAAAAAATTTTGGAATGATTCTTAAAAGAGAAAACAAAACCCAAGGCACTGGTGCCAAAAGTGTCCAGTGTTTCTCTCCTCAGTGCACTCTTCTATCATGTACTGATAACCCAGCACATTGCCTGGGGAATTGCAGCACCTCTCTAGGGGTGCTTAAGTGGAAACACTGAAGCCAGCCCAAGAGCATGGTTGCATGCAACCACTTGTCACCAACTCTGTTGAAGGCATTTAATCTGAAGGCAAGTATAGACCATTATAAGGACTGTAGTGTTTCGATTGCTGACAGCATAAGTGTTTCATCTTCATGTTTAGCTGCCTGTGGTTCTGATAATTGAAGTGGAAATGTCTAGTCAGAATTTTTGTTCCAGTCTGAAATTATTTTGTAGCCCAACAGAAACAATATCAAGACACAGTGATTGCAGCGACTGCAGTGATTTCCTTCTTTTTTAGACAGATATTTGTCTAAGAAGGAAAAAATAAAAAGGGAACCATTTACAATCTTGTCAGTATCAGTATTATAATTTTACCCTGAAAGAAAAAAGCCTGGGAGGTACCATGAAGTGCAGCTGGAGAAACTAAATGTTATCCAATTTTAGTTTATACCCTTATGTTATCTGGGGGTAATAATCTCTCTCATAAATACACTCAGACTTTGGAATTTGAGTGCTATAGGAGTCAGAAGTACCCAGAGATTGTGGGTGTAGCTACAACAGCTTAGTGGCCATGGTGTGTGACTTGATGCTGCTATTGTTAAGGATTGGAATACAGTGAAGATTAGGTCCTAAAGAGACACAATCTCTAGCTGCTGTTGAACTGTAACCCCTCAGTTCAAGTCGCTCTCATTGAGAAATGTTCCATTTTGCAGAAAATTAATGTCAAATAGGTTTGGTTTTTTCCTGTTTCTTTTAACTTTATTCCAGTTTTGTTAAAATTAAAAAAAGGCATTCATCCAACATTGTGGCAGCCATCGAACAAAAAAATGCAAAGCATGACAAAGCTGAAGCAAACTCTGTTTCTCCTACTTTTGCCATTTAACTACTTTATGGCTTTAAAATTCAACCTATTGTGGGTATTTGGAAATGGAGAAAGAAGGGAGAGAATGCCACTAGGTCTTGGCATATTCTTTGTGTGAAGAAAAAAGCAAAGAAACATTTGATGTTAATTAGTTGTCAGCAACTGCACTTACTATGATTATTACATTACTTTTCAGATACGAAGCTCTCTTTCCACTGGCACTGTTTGGTTTGATGTTTGTGTGGATAAATATGGAACAAGAAGCACTGCAGCACTATGGTCTTTCACTCAAACCAAAGGTAACAGCTCTTGACAGATATATGAATGTAATTAACAGCTTTAGCTGGGTTTTTTTGAGGATGTAATAAATATTCTGAGTGGTTTTCAGAGAGCAACACTTTGTGTTTCTTTTCAGTTTGGGAAGTCAGTATTAGCTGTATCATGAACTAGGAATATGACTTTTTAAGTAAGATTTGTAATTCATGTTATGGAAGATATTGCACATCAGAGCCATTTCTAGAAATGCAGGAAGACAGTCTGACTTAGTAAGACACAGTGGTATGATCCGTATGCTACAGAGTTGTCTCTGTCAAGTGTAGCATAAAGTGCAGTAAGTCTTCAGAGGAAGTACCATGTCACTGTACTTTTTTGGTCTGATCACAGACTCATGAGTGAGAGGCTGAAATTATTTGATTTCTGAAAAGACCTTAGGAGATATTAGCAATCTTAATTTGACAAGTAACTGGAGACCAACTTGGAACTAGCACCTTCTCAGGTTTGCCTGGAGGAGAAAAGGGAGTTTGTAATCAATGCAAATTCTTCACCTTAAAATTTAGTATATTGTCAACAATTTGCAAAGGCCATGCTGTTTACACTGCAACTTAGCTCTTAGGTTAGGTGTGGGGTTGAACAAACTGGGGCTGTGCCACTGTTTTGGTCGGATCCCAAGTGCCAGTTACAGTGGCTTGGGTCCTTGGAGCCAGGTGGGTGGGTGTGCACCTCAGCTCTCCCTGGCTTCTCCCAGATGAGCCCTCCTGGCTGCACATGCGTGGGAGTGGCCAGAGTCACTTGAAGAGAAGTGTTGGTACACATCTTTCCTTCCTTTTGCAGCTCATAATAATTAGGAAAAAGTCCTGGAGGTTGAAACTTGAGCCAAGACAGTCAACAGAGAGAGTGAACCTGACATTTGCCGTGGTTTTGTGGTGCTCCTACAATGAAGACAGTTTTGAAATTTGGCAGAGTAGGATTTACCAATTCAAGACTAAAAAACAAAAATAAAACCAGGAATCATTTTCTATTTATGCTGCCTTTACTTATGATAATCTGTGTGATTGTGTTTTGTAGCATCTTAAACAACAGGGATGGAATCTGAGTATCACAATTACAATTAGTGTGATGCCACAATTGCAACTGAAGGTGTTTAACATCTGTGGGATGTATTTTTTCTTCCACTATAAGACCCACTCTAACTTTTCTATCTTGTTACAAGGCATCTATGATGCTTGCCTGTCTGCTGTTAGTCTGGTGTTCTGTTCATTGTAAAATAAAATTATATTAAAGTTGTATTAAACAGTGGTGAACACTTTACTAATCAAATGCAAATGAAAAGAACATAGGTAGGCTGTAATTATGTTTTGTCACTCACTGTTTGTCAACATTTACGTGAACCTTATGGTTTCAAGTGAAAGGAACAATAATGCTTACCCCAGAAGATATCATCCCTAGAATGCCTGTTAATATATGCTGCAAAGCAAATCTTGTATTAGAGAATGCAGCTCAATTCTCTGATGAGAGATTATTTTAAATTAAAATTTTATCAGTCTTGAATGTCTATTACTTGATTTTTTTTTCCCAATGTAAAGGAGTTCACTGACCTCTTAAATTCCATGAAGATAATTCCTCTTCAAGTCAAGTGATATTGTGCTGAGGAGTGAGTAAAGGAGATGGAGAGTATTTTACTATTTTCACTCACAAAATAAGTCAAATAAGGATAATTGTAGTCTTTTATTTCTGAGGATCTTTATCCATATGCTCATGTGAGCAATGGAAGTGTATGTGTGTAGGAGGAATATTTCTGATGAAAAAAGATGGTTATAAGTCTAAGGCATAGAAGTCCATTTTTAGTTTAGATAACAGCAGAAGCTTCACTGTTCATTTGATCATATCACTTGTACAGTCTTTCTGGCAGATTCATTAATTCATTAAAGTATAACGAAAACATGTGAAACATTTGCAGTCATTATAATTCTCTAATAACAGGCAATAGGGAAGTAGGTTTCTTATTCATTTCAGTAAAAATACAGTGGCTCTGTCGAAGTCCATTTGTTCATATTCAGTGTTGATTCCTTCTGCTGTCTTTCCAGATTGCTGTTTTCAACTTCACCTGTACTATGGATATAACTCAGTTCCGACAGCTCCACCTGGATGATGTCCGGAGGTCCTTCTTCTTTGTATCCTTTGTTGGTTGCTGCACTCCAGGGCAAAAAAAGGGTTTGTTTCAAAAGGACCTGCAGTCAAAAATTGTAGCCTGGTACTCACTGAGAACAGGAGCTGGTAAAGATGATTTTGACTCATATCTCTCAAAAGGCAATAGTCTTGTACATTATGCTTTTTATCAAGTAGTTAAAAATGCAGTTTTGGAATCTGGCTCTCTGCCCACTTATGGCCATTGCAGCTGAGGTAAATTTTCTTCTGAGGAGTTCTGTTTTCAATTTGGTTTTGTTTGACTTCACTTTGGCTGGAGGCAATTTGCTCACCTTCCCAAATCAGTTGAAATAGGTGATTAAAGTTATTCTCATTTTTAGAGCATGGCAGTGTGTTAGGAAGCAGATGTTAGGTAGCAGGCAGATGAAGCAAGAAGGAAAGTTCCTTCAGGCTCATGGTGAAACATGTTCCCAGAGTCTGGCCTAGAATTACTTATATCTTAAGTGATTTCTGCTGTTAGAAATTATATGGTCTTATGAGGGAAGAGGTGTTTGTTCACTAACATAGCAGTTAGTTTGTGTTCCTGTAACTGATATGCAGCTGATTTTTTTTTAATACTATACATAGATAACATTGTCATTTTTCTCTTTCATTGTGGGACTGCAATTAAGTGAGAGCTATTTGGTAGCAAGGAAGATGGATGGGCAAATGGGAGAGAAAATGAGCCAGTCTAGAACACAGGGGGGTTTCATGCAAGTGAGTTCCTACTGTATCTGGGGATGAAGTTGTCTCAATACTGCTTCCTACAAAAACAGCCTTTATAGTTTGTCAGATAACCAGATCTGAGAGGGTGGGTCACAGTCACAGAGTCCACACTTTTGGAATTTGGAACTGTGTTGTTGGACATTAGGAACCTGCAGCAGAGAAAGTGTAACAGATACCAATTTAAGAAGGCAGATTAATGCTAAGAAAGAAGGCCAAATTATTTGCTAGGTGTTTGATGTTTGTCTTTGCTTTAGTATATCTAAAAAGAGCTGAGACCTTGCCATTAATGCATCAATTTCATTTGCTGTTTTAACAAAAAATATGTTAACTTCAGTAAAGCTACTGCTGTCAGTTGCTAAATACTAGTAAAAATAAATCAACTAATCCAGCTGTATTTTCTAAAGCTCCAGCATAGTACATCTTTAACGTTGGAATGTAGCTATGCTGGTTTTGGCTAGAGTTATTTTCTTTATGGTAGCTAGTGTGAAGCTATGTTTTGCATTTGTGATGGCAGCAGTATTGATAGTTCAGTGCTGGCACAGAGTCAAGGCCTTTTCTGCTCCTCACACTGCCCCACAAGTGAGCACTTCTTTAAAACACTCAAATGTGTTTTGCTCAGCTCCTGAAAAAATTACCAATTTTCAGATCTCCTTTGTCTGCTCAAAACATGTTATGTCTTTTTTTAAATTTAGATGCTGTTTAATGTTTAGAAATAGTCGTATTAGAGGAGAAACCTTTTCTGCTAGAGCAGTCATACTGCAGCTACAACCCTGTGAACTGTGTGCCTTAAGGTTGTCCCAAAGCTCCTGTATGGGGCCCAGTAGCTGGCATCTGCTGAGAAATCAGAGTTTGGTCTTTGAGGAAAAGATTCAGATTGCTCATGCTTAGCATTTTGATTAGACCTATGTGTTACTGGTTTGTTTTTTTGTTTTATTGCAGACCTGCTCTTATAAATCTCAACCAGCAGAACTGTGCTAGTTTGTTAGACTGCTAAACTTGAAAAAAGTTATACTTTTTTATACTAAAGTGTTACTAAACTTGAAATTATGTGATACTCTTGGGAAGCCTGATTTCTCCAGTTATGCTGACCTAATCCTTCCAAAATATTGCACGTGGAATCCCAACTATTCTACTAAACAGTTGGTAACAAATTGTTTATGGAGAGACTTAAATGACCCAGTGCAGGAGCTATAACAGGAGCAAAAGTAGCAGAGGGAGCTCTGGAAACAGCAGCCCATCCTCACTGACTTATGACCCTCTGCCTCATGCAGAATAAGTTAAAAACTTCAGCTGAAGCCATGTGAGCTATTACGGGCTCCAATGAGCTCAGAAGCAAGAAAAATACCTTTCATGGGCTCATGTAGTTGCAAGTGTTGTATTTAGATGAAAAAGGTAGGGTTTATCCAAAAGCTTCTAGCTGTACAGAGACTGCTGGAGTCATCCTCGAATGAGGAAGAAAATGGAAGTCCCATATTGCCATGGGTAGACTCAGCATAATCTTTGGACAAAAAAAATCTGTAGTAAGGATAGCATAGGAACTTCTAGCCTTTTTTAAGAGCCACGGTCAGTTCCTCAATAAAGCCATCTCTTTTGGTGTGCAGAACACATGCCTGTGTCATTTCTTTCTGCAAAAGCATGTGTTTGAATGCATTGCTGGGTTTGTGGTCCAGGGATGTTCCTGTCTTGCTAGGCAGAGACCCAAAAAGCCAGCTGCAGCTTTCTTACAAGGGCCTCAAGACAGGCTTTAAAACCTTACCTAGGCAGTGTGTGTTTTAAAATTGGTATAGATGTGTGTGAAATCTAGGTTAGAGCTAGAAAATACTTTGGATTTCTTAATGTGCTGTAAAACCTGTACCAGTGGATCAGCTTCTTGTAGTTTCATGTTAGATTTTGAAAGTAAATTGGAATGAAGGAGGAGAAATGTGGGTTTTATTTTCTTATTTAGTGTATTTTCCTTAAATACATCTAGGTTTTCTTCATAGTGACAGCCTTTTTTGGTACTGGAAACATAGCTTCTATTAACAGGTAAATTTTATTCATTTATTTGAGACACAGAGTACAAAAAATTCTTCCTGCAGTTGATGTACTAAATGTAAATTCAGTTAACAAAATCAGGGCAGCAGAATCAAAGCAGTAATCAGTGGAGAGATAACAATTTTTTTTGTTTCCGCTCTCTGTAACATCTGCCTTAAGAGCCCGAGTGAGGCTGTCTCAATTCCATTAGATGTTATCAGGATGATACCAGGATGAGCAGAGAGAGCTTGGTTGCCCCCCAACAGCATGGCACCTTGAAAAACACAATCAGAGAAAAATTGTAGAGAAAGACAGGTGAGGTTGGCAGTCCCTGCTGATTTAATATTTCATCAAGAGAAGATAAAATTGGAAGCCTTGTTTAAAAATGCATATACAACCCAGTGTGTTACAGGGTAATTAAAGGCTGGGGTTTTTTTTAAATGGAAAACACCATTTCAAAGATATGTAATGTCTTTTTCATGTTTCTCTAGTTTTGATCCTGCTTCTGTCTATTGTTTCTTGACTGTGTTCAGTCCCTTCATGATGGGAGGCTTGCTTTTACTGAAGGTTAGTAATCTTAGCTTGGCGAGATTTTCTCAGAGAACTGTGGAATAAATAACGTATCACATACATAGTTGTTACTTTGCAATTCATGAAAGAACATATGTATATATATTTGAGCTTCATTAGGCTTCTTAACTGTGTGTGAAGCTTTCAGTCTTTGTAGTGTTTTTAGAGAGATCATTTTGTTTCCCAAAAGAAAAACTGAAGTGCAGGGAAGTGTAATTTGACAGCATTAGGTCAGTTTATTTTATTAAAATGGAAATTTCAAATGTTGAAAGTACTTTAATTATTTTTAAAGTTTTAAGCTTTTCCTGTAGTATAATATCAAAAGAAATGTTGAGGATATATATATATATATATATATATATATATATAATTAGCTCTATCTATATTACATTAAATAGAGGTATTGAGTGTTCTACTGATTAGATTATCATTTTACAATGGCTGTTATTTTCTATATTTTTTAGTAGTCTGTCATAGATTGGATTGCACTTCTGGTTTGCAGGCAAGGTGTGGTAGCTCTTTTCTAGTATTTGAGTAAAGGATCTGCCAGAGGGGGTGAAGTGGGACACTGAATCTATTTATTATTACCAAAATAAGCAGTATTTTCTACCACTGTTTTTCTGCTGCTTCTGTCCCAGAGGAGGCAGACTGAAGTTACAGGTACACTGCATGTTGTCCTACAGGACACAGATCCATAGTGCAAACCTTCTGGATGCCAATAGTCAGGTTTTATACACTGCTAACATAAGGATTTCAAATTAACTTTGGAAACAGCAAAAGGCAGCATTCACGTTTTCTAGTTTTTGTTCTTAATTTACTGAAGCATTTATATTTGCTTGACTTGGCTCTGGAGGGGGCAGTGTGACCCTTGCCTTATTGAATGCCTTTTGCATTCAGACTTTTTTTTCTGATGAGATTGTCCTTTACACTTGAAACTCTGCAGCCTGTCATGTGAGATGCTAGATCTGAATAGTTCTGTCTTCTAGCCTTGTTGAAGCATTTATCACTAGTGCTAAAATGGATAAATGAAGTGAGGATATGCTTTAATTCTAGTTTTTGATATTACCTCGTGGCTTATTTCACTGCAGTTCAGCTATGATCATGGAAGGGGGTTTTTATTAATGAACTGAAAATGTTTCCTACAAAATTATTTTCTACCCTGTCTAGCCAATATTTTATTTTGTAACATACACATTCTGTGATAATTTCAAAACCAGGAAAATGTTTTCACAATCTGCCCAGGTTCTTTTTGTAAATATGACTGTAAACCAAAATGTTTGGTTTTGAACAGGTTGCAATCCCGTTTGTTCTGGTATCATGTGCTTTCGAAGCTGTTCAAGTCACAACACAGCTGTCTTCTAAGAGGTACATTACATGCTGTATTTCTGCATTAGTAAGGGATTCAAATCTATTTTGGAAGAATTCAGAATTTTCAAATCTCAATGTAAATTAAAAAAAAAAAACAATCTATTAGATCTCGTTGCTTTTATTTGTTACTAGGGCTTGGGGTTTGTTCAGTGATTTCTGCAAGTTCAGGGTTTTTTCCTTAGTGATAAACGAGTATAAATTGAAGTGTTGGCCTTGTCTGAAACAATCAGATATTTCATATTCTTTGTTGACAATACACAGAAAGACCCTTTTTCCTCTATAATGTTAAAAATGAGCAGAATTTAAAGTCTGATTTTTACTTTATACTTTACTTTATGCATCTCTGCCTATCGCATAGTATTTTTTAAATAGCCCATTTGTAATGTAACCAATTTATAGCTTTGTAGCACTGACCTCACCACAAATAGCATTAAAAAAGGCACTGGATGTCCTTACATTGCAGTTCAGTGCTTCCCAGATGTGTTCAGTATTACATATTTTTTGCAGTAGGAGCAGATGGCTGCCAGTCTTTTCCCTATCTCTAAGGACTTTTCAGAGTATGGGTGCCCAGCTTCACAGAGTGCTGTATCCAGACATGAAACATGTTTTCCCATCTCAAGGCTTTTATTTTGTCAGCCTGCTCACCCCATTCAGCAGACCCAGTGCACATGACTGAATCCTCCACTCATCGTGTGATATTATGGATGGTGCTGAGATGGAGGAGGTCTCTGACAGCCATGTGATTTTGTCACTGTGGGATGTTGTGTGGGTTGACCAGAAGTCCTGCTTGTGTGTGGCAGGAGGACTTCAGGGACTTTCTCCTGCACATTGCTCAGCTGAGCATGAGGAAGCTGCCCTCACTTGTTGTGATGCCCTCTGCTTTTCAGTTTGCTTTCCTCCTGCCTGACCCTGCTTGTTGAGTCCTTGTACAACACCACCCACTACCAAAGAGAGATGAGGAAGCCCAAAATCTGACTCCCTGTTGGAGTGGCAGCACGACACTCCCCACCCCTTTCACCTGCTCTGCCTTAGCTGTGTGCACACCGTACCTGCATCGTCCTTGGATCCCCAAGGAAGGGCATTCATCCTTATCCCTAAGGCTTGTACAAGGGCAGGGCTGCATTGGGGACCTGGGGTTGCTCAGATGACCAGCTAGTGGTTTCCATTTCTAGGGCTCAAGCATCATAAAGGTCAGCATTTCCTAATTTGTGAATGCTTGCCTTGGCAGCACTGGTGATATTGCAAACTTTTGTGGAATGTGCATCGGAGTGTGTGAGAGGGGAAATGATACTGCCTTCATAAACCAGGGGACACAAGTATTTCTGTGCCACTTTATGAGGCTGTGGCTGTAACTCTGTCTCTTGTTTGTGCCAGCTTCATTTAGCTGGGCTCAGGTAACAAATGCAGTGATAGTGCCACAGCATCCGCCTGGGAACAAGGCAGAAACCGCAAGGCGCACCCGGGATCCCCGGAGAGGTTGTGCTCTGATTGTCAGCGCATCCTGAAGTCTGTGCTGCACTCCTTACTGCGGTTGCTGCCCCTGCTAGATAAATTAAACCATCACTGGGAACAATCTTGTCTTTGCAGTGTATAAACATGCCCTGAAATTAGTCTTGTCCTTCTGTTGAGAAAGGCTTCCTGCAGTTCAGAACGGCAAAAAGTGCATTTTTGTGATTTGGACAAATTGCTCCTAAAGTCCCTGATTACAGATTTTTTTTTTTTTCCAGTGGGAAATATTCTGTCCCAATATGTTCTTGGAGCTTGCCTATAAAAAAATATCCCTCTAGCTGAGTGCCTCCTAAGCACTATTATTGCAACATCCTGTTTATCTGAGCCATAGGTTAGGAGAAAGAAGCCTTTCCCTGTGTCTGAGATGCAGTTGGTTTGCTGCATCCTGATTTACCAATGAAGCACAACTGATGTAGGCAATATCAGCAAGTTCCTCATTTGGAGGCATTGGTATGGGTACCTCCCCAGTACATGCCCATGCAATGCTGCAGCAGGACATTTTCCAAAAAAACATTTGTAGTTTTATGATGGTAGTACTGATAAATTAGCTGTATTCTAGTTAAAGACTTTTGTTAATGGGTCAGCTGTTTGCAACATTACTTCAGTGTCATTAACTTAGAAACCAGTTTTAACCAGTTACAGCAATTGCTTTCATGTAATTTAGGATTTACATGGTTTCAGGAAAAGAAGATTAGGTTAATGGGGGGGAAAAAATAGCTCTGCCTCCTCCCTTCTGGTTCCTTTTACTAGCCTAAGCCTAACTTCCAGAAGTTAACTGCTACCTGTGAAGAGGCCCATGGTTTGGGAGCAGACCACCAAAATGCTGGGTGTTCCCAGAGCAGGTTATGGGCATCCCAAGATTTGGAAGAGGGCAAACACCTCCTTTAGCAGCCTCTGACCCAGAAGAGTGGTTGTCAGCAGGGTGGGACTGAACGGTTCAGGTACCTGCCAAGCAGCTTTGCTCACTCTTGAGTCCATCATGAAGCTCCTAAATCAGCTTTATTTGGTCCAACCAGCACACAGCTCTCTGCATCAAGAATGGGCCAGATGCTCTTTGTAAGATTCTTTTGTTCTCCAAAAAATGACTCAGGTTTCTCCATTGCAAGATTGAAACCCTATTAATGTGAAATTATAAATGCCAGATGTCCTAGTCATGTATTTGAATTGTTTTCTAGTAGATTGAAATGTACCTGATTGTTTGAAAGGCAAATGCAAGAAATCATACCTTTATTTAATTTCTTTCTGTGGGTTATAATAAGCTCTTTTAATAGCTGTGTCCATAAAGAAAGGTTGATGGTCTGACTTCGCTGGGTTTTTTTCTTTGCAGCCTTTTCCTCATTGTTCTTGTGATTTCAGACATTATGGCTTTGGTAAGTTGTTGTTGCACATTCTCTTCAAATAAGATCAAGAAGCAGAGAGTTCTCCTAATTCCATCAAGAGAGATCTGAATTTGTTTCAGACTTCAAAGTTTTTCTAACTAGGGCAGAGAATTGGATTGAAATCCTAGCATAACTTAGAGATAAAACTCTTCCAATCACTGCTTTTCAAATTTCATGTAATTAATGCTTCTGAAGAAGCAATGTTCTCATAATAATAAGAGACAAAATGAAGTAATAAGTTAACATTCGGAGTTCAACATGTGCTTTATGATCAAATTCCTTGGAAAAAATTAAACAGGAATATAAGTTTTAGCTGCGTGCAGGGTTTAGTTAATGTAGTTCAGGAATTCCAAACCTTTTACCCACCCCAGCTTGTCTTGAAAAAGAGAGGAAAAGGAGAAATGCTTTACCCACCAGCTCCATTCGACTTGTCAGAATCCAGGAGATCAGCACATCCATAAAGACACTTTGTGCCCTTTGTAGTAAGCTGTCAGGAAATGCTATCTTCAGAAAGCCTGCATCCACAAACCAAGCTAGCCGAAACAACCCAAAGCTGAACAATCCCCCAGCACAGTTTTTGCAGATTAAAAGTGTGGTTTTGTTGCCCACTCCAGCTGTCTTCAAATCATCAAGCAGTGCCACTGGTAAATAGAAACCTTTTCAAATCAGCAAGTAGAGCTGGTGTTGTCACTTTATGCATGCTGGTTTTGTTTTATCCCTTGGAGTAGACATTCCTGGTCTTATTTCTTAGTACAGTGTGATCTGTAAATACCACCTGATAGGAAAAACAGCAAGTAAAAACCAAATAATTGCTAATTTGTCCGTAGAGTGAGAAAAGGAGAAGGTGTGGCTGTGTCAAGTAAGAAAAGAGACAGTAGCAGAACAAAAAGAGAACATGTTTGTAGTCTTGAATCAATGGGGCCACCAACTGGAATTAGGGGAATTCACTAATAGGTAAGAATTATCTTCTCCCAACATTATTCCCACTTTACAGGTAGAGAACTGTCAGAGTTGCCCAAAGACATTTGTGTTGAAATTCCATGAAAACTTTTAGGCACTATGCATTATTTGGCATGCTATTATTTCAAACAATAAGGTGGCTTGGCTTTTCTTATTGAAAAAATTCTGGTATTTCTCTGGTGTTTGCAAGCCAAGCTAGACAGAACTTAGTCCATCTCTTGTGATGGATGTTTTTGTTTGATACTGTGTTAAATCTATTTCTGGTTCCTAAACTATTCTTTACTGTGGTCCAAATGATCATTCTGGAAAGGTGTTGTGCATATTCTATGTGAAGAATTAGAAATTTGGAGTAACCAGCCTGAAAAAATTTTGGTTGAATTTTCTCTTTCAAATTGTGCAGTGTTGATGTACTAATCAAAGTTGTTTTATTTCCTAGCATTTTTTCTTTTTGGTTAAAGATTATGGAAGCTGGCTGGATATTGGCACAAGGTACAGTACCTTTTTTTGCTTCCATTGCATTTATGAAGCTTCATGGGTTCATACTATTGTTTATCTACTCATAATTCTTGTCATTTTTTCCAATTACTCTGCTCAATCAAATGCTTTGGGGAAGTTCCACATACTTTAAGCATGTGCACACATACATATACATATCCCAAGCTAAAACTTGTGCCAGAGCAACGCAAAGTAGTAAGTCCAGCATGGCAAGAAGTACAGTTAGTAGGATCTGTTTGAAGAGCAATTACACAAAAAGTATTTAATTAATGTTTTGCATTTTAATTAGTTGTAATCACTGTTAAAATAACAATTTATTGAAGTTGTTAATTACCTGGTATCTAGTTAAGCCTCCATATACAGTTCACTGTGAATTAGTGAACTTTGTGTAAATATGTTGGTGGCTACCAAGGCCCATGGACTTATCCTCCCCCTAGCTGGGGAAGAATTTAGCATTTGAACATTGCAATCACAGCTAAAATGAGAGAATTTGTTTTGCATTGAGTCATATTAACCTCAAATACAAGGAATATACATTTCAGATTTACCTTCCTTGAGTTGTGAAAATAGATAAAATGCTGTAGTAAGCTTAGTAGGGAATGTGTTGTTTCTAATCCAGCCAATCTGGTCACTTGACACTGTTATTTAAACAGAAGCTGAATAGTGACCCATTGTTAATATTCTGTTTAGTCTACGTGTGCTCTGTGCTTTGCTTTTGTGAGCCCCTTTGTTGCCAGCAGCGTGTGCACATGTGTTCTTTGGAAACTCCAATTCCTGCTCACTCTTACCTTCTGAGGTTCCTAGTGGGCAGAGGTATGTCTAGATCAAACAGTGAAATGTCACTTTAGCATCCCAATTCCTTGCTGTGGTCAGTTTATGGTAAGTCAGAGGGCTTCATCCTTTGGTTTGATTTCCTCTGCAGATTAATAAGGATATTAAAGCTCTCCAGAAATTTCTGTTCTGTTGGGCAAGAAGTTTTTTAATTAGGGAGTTAGCAGCAAAAGTATAAATTGTTACAAGTACCCAAAAGCTTCCTCTCTGATACGTGGTCTTCATAGCTAGAGCTTTACAACAGCAATGCATTGCTGGATCTATTTCAGCTGGAAGGTTGCCTTATTCTGAAGAGTTTAGGAGAGCTCATTATGCACCACTAATTCTGCCTCTGTGTGTGTGTGTTTTGATCACTGAAGAAAGCACTGAAAAAGGCCTTTCGAAAGAGTAATTTGTGGTTAATTTTTAACATGGAAATTCATATTCAATGTTCAGGCAACCTCTATCATTACTTGACGTTTGAGTGCTTGACTCTACCACCTGTGTTATTTTATTGTGGTCTCTTTATATATGTCTTATATGTAGGTGTGTATATGCGCATAAGAAAAACAATTAGGTTGCTTAAGAAAGGAAGTGAAGCCATAGGTGTGGAGCTAAGTGGTCCTTCCTTTATCTAGCATGAGCATTATTTTGGCACCAGAACTTTCTCCTCTTTCTCCTCTGAGCAGATTTCTAATGTGTGATCCTCAGGCTTGGCAAAATTAGCAGGCAACAGCAGAAGATTTTTTTTTTTTTTTTTTTTTTTTTGCTTGTTCCTGAAAGGGAAGATGAACTTCAAGGGGTTTTGGGTAATTCCCAAAACCAGTGGGAGTGAGATACTAACATAGCTCTTTCCTGTCCTCCTGTTGCAAGTGCAGTGACAGCTCTGTGGCATTCTCATTGTTCTCATTGCAGTGTTGTCTGTTGCTGCTTTGACTGCAAGGTCTGAAAATATCCTGTCTTACAACAGGCAACATTTTCCATGTTGCCAAAGCTTTCCTGAGAATCGGACAAGTCTTTAGGGACAGCTGCTCTCATATTTTTCTTTTTTTCTTGTCACACTGATAGGAAGTACGTATGTGTGTGTCTGCAAAAATATCTGGATTTGTGTTATGTTACTGGTTAGCACATCAGTGAAATCAGAGGTAGAAAACCAGCAGCTTAATTGCCTGGTGGAGATTTATTCCTCTCAAGTCTCTCAGAGCTCAGTGGTGTATGTGCCACATTTGTAAAGCTTTGATATGTGTTTCCTTACTCATCCTGTTTTGTGGTGATGGGCTTTCCATGGATTTTCTAACTACCATGTTCAAAAGTTTTGCATGTCCTCTCTCTTACTAAGAATATGCAAGTTGAGTAGGAGACTCATTAGGCAATATTTGATTTTTCCAACAGCCAAGTTTCATGTAGATGAGCTGGCTTTAAATCCCTTGCAATAAAAAGACCTTCACTGCTTTTTCACCTTGATGTTTTCTTTCCTAGCAGATCTTATTGTTTGAAAGTAAGGTTTGTTTACTGAACTGACATTTTCTATTTTTAAAAATTTCACCCCTAACTCCTGGCTTTTTGCATCCTGTTCTGTTATGCCTTAACCATATGACATGACATTTTACCATGCCTCACATTTGCCTTAACAATATGACGCCTTTATTCTCCCAGTGGCGTTCACCAGGTCACATAAGTGTTGTCTTTGAATGGAAGCAGATTTCTACCTCTTCCATTCTTCCAGTGCATTAATGAAATGCTGAGCAGCAACAGATCCAACATACAGCCCTGTATTACCACATTCAGCAAATTATCAATGCACCACTGATTCCCTCCTCTCAGTAAATTATCAATTACCATAAATATTTATGGCTTCTTAGAAAATTTTAAAGCCCCTTTTCTTAATTGCGATGCCAAAATCAATGTAAGCTTGTCTTTCAGAGAATGCTTTTCATTGTTTTGATATAATAATGGGATAATAGTCTTGCAGGGAATGCAGAACTCAAAGCAGCAGCTTAAATAAACTTCTGTGGTGTGCTTAACCTTGCCCTCTACCTATATACCTTGAGGTAACCTGAATTGCATCATATCACCCAGAAGAACACACCACTAAATTTCTTAAAAATAATAATGTAATTTTCCTAGTGTTTTTGATGTATTAGTGTGTAGTACATGATCATGAGAGTTTTGTTCTGACAGGTCCTTTTATTTTTGAATAAGAACCAAATGGAATAGCTAGCTTTTCAGCTTCTTTGTCACTAAAATAATTTCTCTGCAGCTTAAAACATGTTTATCTATCTCTGTAGATTTCCAGAAAGAGAGAGAAATAGCCTTTAAAGCCTACTATATCTTTACAGTACATGCACTTTGTAAATAGTTGTATAACCTGATAGTAAAGATAAACCTTTAAGGTTCTTTATATGGCTATTATATAGCTCTATACAGACACATACTGTACTATTCCTTCTCTTTATAGCTGCTGGAAGATAAAGATACTATCTTAACTGCTCTTCTGAAGTTTCAAAGGTCAGGGGACATAAATAAAGCACAAAACTGGGGTTTTTTAGGTTTTAGGAATAACGGAGTCAATTTTGGGGTTGGGGTGCTGAGGCTTCTTGGTTGAGCTGTCAAAACAAGAGTTTTGCGATTTGTTTTTGGTGAAACTGAGGAGAGAGGGTGTGGCATCCTGGCTGGAAAAGCAGGAAACTTAAAATTCAGAATCTAAATCTGGGGTCTCAGTGTGTGCTTGGGAGCAGTTCAAAGAGCATGTCACAAAGAAATAATGTCTCTGGACTCTTCTGAAGAGTGCTCATCCAAGTCTTAGCACAAGTTGTTTTTGTTCTACTTATTTTGTTCCTAGTTGTTTTAATTGCTATGGTGACTTACTCCATCTTCTTGTCTTTCCAGCTTCTAATCGGGTCTGTCATCTTAGGAATTAGCCTGTCTTGGGAGAAAGCCAAGTTTTGGAGCAAGATTGATTCCCACCGCTTATCCCCCTGATTTTTTTAATATCTTAGATTCTTCTCATCTTCTTTTTTCTCACCAATGTACACTGTCACAAAGCCAAGAGGTGGTAGTACCTCATATGTTCTCCTTGTGGTTCCTTGCCACTGAAACAGGTGTCTTGCTCCCTGATTAAAAAATTTTCCCACCACCAGCTTTGCCTGTTGACATTGATCCCTACATGGGCACTCACCTTTCCATTGAACAGTGCCACCTTACCATAGATCATCCATGATCCCCCCCACCTGCTACCTCTGCCATCTCATCTTTTGTAAGCATTGCTCCACTGTGCCCCATTATGCTCTTCTCTTGTATCTGTTTAATGGCTCTTCTTCCTCCACATGGATCTAATTTGCCTGGAGCCTAGAATCTTACTACTCCTTCTCATTAGCTCAGGTTTGACTTTTGATGCAGAAAGCTTGTTTTGAGAATTACCTCCTTCACTGTAACTACATATCCAGTCAAGGGTACAGGTTCTGAATTGTATAGGGATCAAGATTTGACACTGCTGTTGTGGCATATACCTGTAAGAGTCTGGTTTTCTTTGTTTAAATACAGCATTACCCCAGCCTAAGAAGTAATTTACCAGGCAGAGCTGCCCACAGGCAGTGCAGTGCCAGTTGCTGAGAGCCCCAGAGATGCTGGCTGTTTGTAATTAACATGACAACCAGATTTAAATTGTTTTTATTGTGCCCTATGGCATTATATTTATATATATATATATTTGAATGTCTGATATTTTATTAAAGGAGCATAACTATGCAGACATGCGCAGTATAGCAAGGGAGAAGTGTGTGCAACGCTCTCTTTACAAAAGTATGGAGGATCCAGTCCCTCAACTGACAAGAGGCTAAGGAGAGTTTGAAGAGACCTTTTAGCTTTGAGAAAGCCCTTCCCTGTGCCCTGCCAAATCCTGATCACATCTGAAAGAGCTCCTTTTGGGGGGTGCACAGGAACTCAGATGCCTGTCTAAGGGCCATACATGGTTTGTGATGTTCTTGGGGTATCTATGGGAATAAAGGCAGGGTCTTCGCTTGGCTTGTGATTTTCAGGTTTTGCATTCACACTTTCTTGAAGGTTACAAGGAAAGTGGTGTTTGCTGCTTACATGAAAAACTAGAATTCTGGTGCCAGGTGAGAAGGAAAGCTGAAGTGTTACCAGTAAGGCAGGAGACACTAGGTGTCCAGCTGTTTACCAGAGTGGCTGTTCCCTTAGGAACAGCAACCTTATCTACCTGTGGTAAATGTACAGTCCCCAAGGCCACATTATGCCATGAAGATAACTGCAGCAAGAGTTTGAGTTTCATCTCTCAATGTGTCCTTTCCCGTGGAGAACTGAAACCAAAGTTGTAACACACCCAGGTGATCTTTCAAGGGCAGCTCTTGAGGGAGTTGATCTTTGTTGTTGTAAATGTGCTATGAACTATGAAGTCCAAAGTGTGCTGCCCAGGTGACAGGAGGCTGTCTGCTTGACTTCATGCTCCCCGTGTCCCTTCTTACACCTTCCCCACAGAAGCAGGACAGGAGCTTGGCCCTTGTAGATGTGCTGCTCTGCCACTCATTATCTTCATTGAGGTCTGAGCCCTTTTATGATGGTGGATTTTTCTAATTGATTTCTTAAAACTATTCATTTGAGCAAGGCATTTGTGAGGTGTTTTAGTCAGACTCAACTGAAACAGAAAAATCTTACAGCTTTTATCTCAGCCTTTTCATGCATCAACTCTGTTGTCATGTTCTCTATGTTTTGTCCTTTGGTTTCTGGCACCCTGGTTGTGGAAGAACTTTTTGGATTACCTTTATTCTCTCACACTGGTTAGCAGCCCAGCTTTGTGGAGAGATGGTGCTTCTCCACTTCACAAGTCTAAATTGTGCTAGACTAGAGCCAGAGTTGTCACAGTCTCAGGGTTGTGAGGATTGATAGTGTCGGCATTATGAGCTTTACTGCTCTTCTGTGGCTAAACTCTTAAACTGAATGAGTCCTCTGGCAGAAATTCCAGGTCATTAATCCAGCAAGCATTCCTTGCAATCCTTTTTTGTGACTAAACTCACATTTCATCGAGTCTGAAGTTACTCTGTTTGTCCTAAAGAGCCATCTACTTTGGAATAATAGGTATGGGTGCATCAGGAGGTATGGGTACCTCTTGTGTCAGAGTGCTAGTTTCTTCAGTAATCCCAAGAAAAACCAAAGCTACACTGGATGCATAATGGACATGGTTGCAGCAGTGTTTCCTCTGTAGCTCTAACCTGAAATGTCACTGGTTTTGGAAGATTTCTGGTTTCTGAATGACTAGTGGTTTACATTAACAGTACCCAATTCAGATCTTACAGAATCACACAATGGTTGAGGTTGGAAGGGACCACTGGAGGTCACCTAGTCCAACCTCCCTGGTCAAGCAGGGTCCCCCAGAACACATTACTCAGGATTGTGCCCAGATGGCTGCTCTCCAGGGAAGGAGACTCCACAGCCTCTCTGGGCAGCCTGTTGTGGTGCTCAGTGACCTCCACAGTAAAGTTCTTCCTCATGTTGAGGTGGAACTGCCTGTATTCCAGTTTGTGCTCATTGCCTCTTGTTCTGTTCCATGGCACCACCAAGAGGAGTCTGCATACATCCTCCTGACCACCCTCCCTTCAGATACTTATAGACCTTGAAGAGATCCCTTCTCACTTGTTTCTGCTCAAGACTGAACAGGCTCAGCTCTCTCAGCCTTTCCTTGTAAGAGAGATGCTCCAGTCTCTTAGTCCCTTGATCATCTTCTTAGCCGTCCCCTGGACCTGCTCCAGGAGCTCCTTGTCTCTCTTGTACTGAGGAGCTCAGAACTGGACACAGCTCTCCAGATGTACCTCACCAGGGCTGAGCAGAAGGGCTGGGTCACAATGCTCTTCTAATGTACCCCAGGATACCTTTGGCCTTCCTGGCCACAAGGACACACTGCTGGCTCGTGGACAGCTCATTGTCCACCAGGACACCAAGGTCCATCTCCACAGAGCTGCTTTCCAGCAGGTGAGTCCCCAGCCTGTCTTGGTGCTTGGTGTCATTCTTCCCCAGGTGCAGGACCCTGCATTTGCCTTTGTTGAATCTCAGGCAGTTCTTTGCTGCCCATCTCTCCAACCTGTCAAGATCCCTTAGGGGCTGCGCAGCCCTCTGGGGTATCGCCACTCCTCCCAGCTTTGTGCCATCAGTGAACTTGCTGAGGAGGCACCTGCACATGTGGATGTCAGGTTTGACTGAATGGCCTGTAATCCAATTCTCCCCCATGAAGGCAAAGTCTACCTTCCTCCAGATTTTCCCCCTGATCTCCTGGGTCAGGGGTTCTTGAGAGATAGCCTTGGCAGTGAAGGCTGAAACAAAGAATGCATTCAGTATCTCAGCCTTTTCTGCAGCCTCTGTTGCAAAGGTCCCTGCTCCATTCAGTAGCAGACCCACATTTGCCACAGTTTTCCTGGTGTTATTGGTGTCTTTGAAGAAGCCCTTCTTGTTATTCTTGACATCCTTAGCCAGATTTAATTTCAAATGGACCTTGAACCCATTGTACACAGAATGCTGAATGTCCTGGACTGAATCTTAGTCTGACCCTAAATAGCCCTTCTGTAACACCAGTGAACCTCAGATAACAATTAGAGCAAGTGGAGAACAAGCTCACTGCTTGTCAGACTTTTAATCATTTCAGGTGGCTTTAGTGGCTTCAGGACATCCTAACCCAGAAGCTGTATTTTCATATTGTGTTTATTAGCCACTCTTGAACTCATCTCTTTAATATCTTTGCATGTGCTACTACAGCACAGAATTCTACAGATTTTAGCAATGTTCAGTGACAAAGTAGTGGGGTTTTGGTTTTTGGTTGGTTTTTTTTTTTTTTAAGCTATTTGTCACTAGGATAGTGTTTTCTCTAGAAAATTTCACTTCATCTGACATAAATATCTGAGTTGTCTTAATACCAAGCAATGTCTGCCGGATGGCAAGTTCTCTCTAGATTCTGTGTTATAGTTGACAGCAAATGAAAGTTTTGCAATTGTTTCACTCACATATACTGAATTATCCATTTGAATGAAAAGTACACCTGGTACTTTTACTCACTTGGTGTATGTTCAGTTGTGTTTTCTGTTGTCCACACCACTTTATTTTGTCATAACTTGGGTTTTTACATGACAGGACTGCTATAATTACTTGTCTTCTAAGAGCAGTGTATATGAAATTACATCCTAGGTGAACAATTAGGCCTACTTAAAATGGAAAAAAAAAAGAAATATTCAGAGGGTTATTCATGTCAGGGTTTTTTTTCTTTACTCTGCAAATTAGTATTTTTCTCTCACTTTTTTTTATCTGTCTCTTCCTTACAGCATCAGCCACTATGTGCTGGTGATGTCACTGACCATATTTATGATGGTGATGAATGGACTGGCCCAGCTGTTAACCACACGGAGACTTGGACTTCCCAGAAGGAATAAGCACCATTCCATGTGATGAAGCATCCTCAGACTTCCTCTGAAGCAGCCTCCAGCTCTGGAATGTAAATAAGGGTTAATGGACTGGAGTGCCAAAATCCCATCCAGCAATTGGAGTGCTGTGCTGATACAGATTAAATGCTGTCACATGACTGAAATTTGCATTTGAGGGTTGCCATTTAGATACCAGTGGGAATATGGGATTAAAAAAAGCCTCTGATTATTCTTCAAGTGTACACATTTCTTGAACACGACAACAGCACAAAATTCTTATTTTAAAATACATAGGCAGCTGTCTTTTGGGTTGTGTTTTTTGGGGAGGTGTTTTTCTTTTTTTTTTTGTTGTTATAACTTGGCTGCCAGCTGTTTGTTTATACATGCTCTCATTAGGAGTCTGCAAAGTTCTAGCTTAGTTTCATGTCTTGCATAAGCAGCTCCCAGACTAAGGAATGGATGGAATCAGTCTGGGCAGGTGGCTGGTTTGTGTGTACCTGATGTGGCACACATGTTGGAATATCTTCGAAATGGGCCGTGCTTTTTGCCAGCCCTGCCAGCGTGCCTGTGAGCATATCTTGAGGCAGGTTAAGGCTGGTGTGCTGTGAGGCTGTTGCTGTAAGACAAGGTCTTTCAGCTCATCTTGCTGTGAATTGCTGCTGCTGACTGGGCTCTCCTGCTGCTTCCTGAGCTTGGGCAGGCTGAGCAGGATGACACTCATGATCCAAATGAAAAGGAAGCTGGTTAAATAGCAGTCAAATTCCCTGGGCCAGCTCATGACAGGGTGGGCAGGAAGGTTAGGGCTGATTGTTTCCATAGCAGCCCAGAGTTAGATCAGCACAAAGAGGTCATGAAACTGCAGCTGGATTTGCTGGTTTTCAGAAAGTGAAGCCATGTGGAGGCTTTTTTTTTGTTTCCTTGTTTTTCTTTCCACTTGTATTCTGCTCCATTACTGTAAGTGTCAGTAATGGCTGCACAATGAATCTAATGCAGATTCCTTGGTTACTGATTACAAGTGAGAAGCAAGAAAAAGAAAAAATGTTGTTCATTCTGGCCTATTCTATGATGGCATCACTAAGAATTGTGCTGTGTAATATCCCCGTGTCACACTCCCAAGTGGCAGCCAGGCCTTTCTATTCAAGAGCTGATACATATGGTGCATGATCCTGGCAGCAAAGGCTACACATCCATCATGGGGGCTTCTCCAATGCTCTTTCCAGCCATCTGGCATTTGGCCATGGTCACATGTCTCTTAACATTCTGAAAACTAGTCATCCCTCTGCAGGAAGTTTGGCTGGGAAAAACCAGTTACAAGCCTCCATCTGCTTCTTAGGTACTAGAAAAAAAATGGCATCACGGGCCTGCAGTCATGCAGCCTGCAGTGCAGCTTCAGAGTACCTTGTGAGAGTATCTGAGTACTGTTAAGGGAGTAATTTTTTCCACTAGGTGGTGGTCCAGTGGTCTTATTGGGCATGTTGCCTCACAGCTGGCCTCAGTTACAGCAGATATTTTGCATTTGTTACAGGCTGTACCTGCAGACTACACACCTAAAGGTGGACACATGCCTGGTGCTGGTGGTTGTATCCTACAGCCAGGGAAAGGAGCAGCCATGAGCAGCTGGAAAGTTGCCACTACAGCACAGTCTGTGTATAGGCATGGGAATGTGCCACGCTTGTTCCAGGATCCAGTGAGTGTCTGCTGTGGAGAGCTATCCTCGCCTTAGCCTCGCTCCACAAGTATCTACAGCATATACTCTGTCATTGTGGGTACTCACTGCATCCTCAGCTTTCTGTGCCCTAGCTGATGTCTTAAGACTTCTGGCCACAGTGTTTCCCTTCAGTACACAAAGCTCTAAGCCATTGACCATCCCAGTCTCCATTGCTGGAGTGACTGCTTTGCAGAACTTCTGTTTGTAGAACAAATTCACTCATGGGAGCAGCTGAACAGCTGGTATCGATGTGAGTGAAGTAATTGACTGAAAAATTGGGAATGTGGGACTCACATGGCTGCCACCCCATAAGTCACACCTTCTGCAAGCTCATCAAAACTTCTTGTTATTTTTGACAAGACCAAATGGATGTCCTACCTATTGGGAGGTAGATACTGCTGGCACTGCAGGGTCCCTGGGAGAATGCAGAGGAGTTCGAGCCTAACGCCTTTTTTTACCACAGGGGGCTGGTAATAAAACAGCATCTCAGCCCACTGCATCTGGTGCTGCTCATCTGTGGTGGTAGGAATAATCTGTGTACTGTGGTATGCAGGCGAGTGGAAATGAACGTGCAAAGTACAACCTGCATCAGTTACTCTTTCTGCTTACTGTTTCCATAGCACCTTTTTCTACAAAGTGAGTTTTGTTTCTTACATCATTCCTTGTTAGAGAACAAAGGGGACAATGAGCACAGGGGAATATGCAATATGCAATTTGCAATATGTGTGTTGTTTGTCCCCAGTGCTGCTCTGCAGGCGTTTGTTCTTGTTTGCCATTTGCTCTGGTTGGGCCATGGTGGTAGCAACCTCAGCTGCCCTTTCCCTTTCCCCCTCCAGTTCCTTGCATCTCTGTGCTATTTGTGAATTCAGTTTCTATCAGAGGCCACAGGAGTGCTGGAGAGCAGCTCTCATGGAGAGGCAGGATTGGCTGTGCTATTCTCGTGTCTCCCCAGGGGAGGCTCTTGCCGGAGTCTTGGCCCACACTTCTGGGTTGACTCCAGCATGGAGAGGTGTCAAAAATTCTCCCACTCAGCTACTTTACACAGCCCCATGGGGTGTGTGACAAAGTCAATTCTTCCCTCCCACAGATGTGTGTTTACCAGAAACAAATGGCATCGGCAATAAAACATCCTCCCCAACCTTAGCAGCTAAGGTAGGGAGTAAAATTCTGTGTTTGGATGAGTTTAAGCTTTCTTTTGTTCTACTTGTGGGTCTTCAAGCATCATCATCCCTCTTCATGGGGTCCTGACAGGATTCAGGTGACAGAAGGGGGTTCTGAGCTAGCAGAGGCTTCCAGCACCACGTGAAGGACATGAAGGCAGAATTTACCCCAAGCTCTTCTGCCTGCCTTCTTTCACCTGCAGCAGAGCTGCACACTCTGACACTGGAGCAGGTGAGGCTTCAGAGGATGAAAACATCAGGCTGGAAAAGACAGGTGGTGTAATGCAAGAGAAACTATACTGAAGAGCAGCTGATACAAAGGTCTCATAATCTTCAGCACTAGGAATTGTTCTCTGCTTTTTTGTTATCAAAGCTGTACACAGCAGCCTTTTGATATCTGCCCAGGGAGTGAGCTGTTTTTGCAGAAATGATGAAGCCTAGATCGTATCAAGACCTCTTATGACTCAAACTAAATAACTTCCCCTTCTCCCTCACAGAGTAAATCAGATTTTACAAGCTCTGGCGATTTCAATGCATGCCGTGCCTGTTAGTTGTAAGTCTGGTACAGTCTTCACATTTTTGAATGAGAACTATGATATGAATGAACATTCATGGTCTCACCCAAACCTTAAACTGCAGTGTCTGGTTTGGAGAAGCCACAATGCAAATGTTTTTTCATCTCTTACGACCCCAGCTAATTTGTAAGGATGCAATGCTCGTTACTTCTCCAGATTGTTTGTGTGAACCCTGAAGACCCTTTTCCTGTGGCTTTGGAATGGTGGGGATACTTCACCCAGATGTCTTTGGTAAAAAGGATGAGAATGTGGAGGGTGCCATGCTTCTGCATCTGATAGATGTGGGGCACTGTGAGCAGGAGCCAGCTGAAGATAATATTTTTGGGAGCAATAGTTGTGGTAGGGAAAGAAGAACTTCTGTGTTGCAGCTGCTCTGGGGTGTGCTGTGTGTCACAGTGGTGGGACATCTCCAGATGCCCCCTTCTCCATCATCACATGGCTTCATCCAGCCTGAAGGTGGAAAACTGTCTTCTCCTGTGTGTTGTCTTTGGAAAGCTGCTGGTGAGCTTCTGTGGCTGGGGAAGGTCTGGGAACCTGGCTTGCAGAGCTGCCAGCTGTGTGGTACAGCCCCAGGTCAGTCCTGATTATCCATCCATGAGACAGGGCTTGTGGTGAGCTGGGACTGACCATCACAGTAGCTGGCAGTCACCAAATTATTTGCAGTCCTCTCTGGCCTCTCTTGGACTAGTTATGTTTGTCAGGATGTGAAGTGTTGAGTCCAGTTCATCTACTTATAGAGGCTCTGAATCCATCTGCTTCCTGCAAGATCTCCCTCCTCACCCCAGGGCAGGGCACAGTATTTTAGCATTTGAGGACTGAAAAGAGGAAGAAGATGGCTGAAAACATGGCAGTCTCCCTCTTCCCATGACCTTTGAAATCAAGCTTGTTGATATTTTCATTGTTTGTTTATTTATTGACTTATGCTTGGCATAACTTTCTAACTTTGATGGTGGATAATGTAAAGGCAATGACAACACACCTTGTTATGTTTGCATTTTATTTTCCATGTGAGTTGTAAGAGCAAATGCCTCTAATGTTACGTAAGGTGAAGTTGACTTAAAGGTTTACCTTTTGCCCAGGTTAATACTGCTGACAAACCTGTTAATAATGGCTGGATATCATCCAGTGCTTTCTCTGCAATGGGGAGAAAAAACACCAGACCAAGTTCCCCCCAGCTGTCTGTGACTGTAGTGAGACATGGCCAGGGATGGAGCCCACTTCTGCTCTGAATTTCCTGCCATCTGCACCCTCCCTCTCGGGGTGTCACCTCTGCTGCAAGGAGGCCCTTCCTGACCTGAATTGTCCTGTGACCCAATGTACAGCCACCAACTTCTGTACACCCAATGCTGAGGCCAGCGGTTGAGTGAGGGACAGGGTAATGTAGAGTCAGGCCTGGGGAATTTAAATTTAAATCACTGCAAAAGCAATCACACCTGGGTCCAAAGTTTTTGCCTCAAAGTGAGAAAGTAGGAGAAATATGAGAAAGCCACGTGTCAGTACCACAGCTCTTCACTGTTCCCACTGCCCCCTCTTCCTTCTCGAGGGGTTTGCAGCTCCAGTAGTACCTGCCCAAGCCTGGCTCCAAGCTTCAGCAACCACAGGCTGATCCAAAGGGCACATGTCTAGTAACAAACATTGTACAAGTGAGCCACTGGCATTTAGGGCTGGGGAAACCTCTGACCAAGACTTGGACTCCTCTAATTAAACTTAGCTTATCACTCTTGTGGAAATGCTGAAGGACAAGGCATTCTCAAAGCAGTTCTCATATTGACTTTCTGTGGAGTAACCTTTATAGATCTCAATAGAGGTGGCCTTTTAGTGATGGACATCATTATTCTGCCTTCTTGGCATGTGAGGCAGTGCAAGACAAAAACTGCAAAGTAATTTCAACAGAGGCTGAAATTTGGTGGCCTGAGTTGCAGTGAGCACACAAGCAGAGAGAGACTCTGAAAATGCTGTGATTTTATTTTTGTATCAATTTCCATATTAAGTTAAGAGACACTAGAACTTAATGTACAAAGCACTGTGTGGTGGTTTGACAGGAAATGTGTTTTTTGGGATGCTGTGTTTTTGGCCAATGGATATTCAGGCTTTAATATTGGCATTTAACCTGGCCATTGAGACATGGACACGCCTCTGAGAACACGGGGTTAAAAGCAGAGCTCTCCCCTGGGAGGGCCCTCTTGGGTTTCCGGCGGGAAAGAGTTCGGGTCTCTCCCCCGGCCCAGCTGCTGGCTGGGCAGGGGGAGGGGAAAGCCATGTGGCCGAGAGAGGTAGGCCTGAGCCCCGGGGTGGAAGGGTGGAAGAGAGAAAGAGAGAGAGAGACACCGGGAGCCATCGGGTGCCCCCCCGAGAGACAGAGAGAGAGAGAAAGAGCCGCTGCCTGAGACTGTGACCTTGAAGCTTGATAAACATGGGCCTGTGCCGGCAGCACGGCTGGGACGGAGAAGAAGGGGGGGGTTCAGCCGGCCACTTGTAGGAGCTTTTAACCCCTTTTTGGAAAATGAGAACTTTACAGAACATTGACCTTTCCTAGAAGATAGAGTGGAAGATGAGGAAGAAAATGGGCCAGTGTGAGAGAGGTCTGGGCAAGCGAGAGATAGTAGAAGAGTAGAGAAGAATCCTAGTGGGAAGAGATGATGGAGTGGCTTTTGCTGGACTCTTTTTGTATAGCCATGGACAGACCCATGTTCCTTGTGATACAGAGACTGCATTCTAGGGGGAGGCAATGGCCTCAGAGCCAAGAGGGTTCAGTGTTGATGCCCCTCGGCCCCAGGGGGTGAAAAAAATATGGGGGGGACAGGTGTCCCAAAGGAGAGATTGTGGGGACAGGTGTCCCAAAGGAGAGACTGTGCCTTTTTTTGGATCGGGACAGAGCATCCTTAAAAGACAACCCTAGAAGCAGTTCTGGTCCGTGTTCAGTGGTGAGAGCACTGGACATGAAAAGGAAGAAGTCACGACGGCAGATGTACTCCGGGCGGTGCCACGAGTGACACGGAAACACACGAGGCTTCAGCTGTGTTTCCAGGGGAAGCCCATGGCACAAGAAGGACTCCTCTCCTCTTGATGAACTGAGGATTGATTGTTTGAAGGGTGGTGCAGGACTGAGAGTTGGTGATTTGAGGGACAAATGTATTGAGTTGGAAATTTGGTGGGGGGAGGAGGAAATGCATTTGTGAAGTTTTCATTTTCCCTGTGTATGTGTGTTCCTTTTTCTTTGTAGTTGTAGAGTAGTTAATAAAATTCTAGTTCTTTTTTCCCTAAGTAAGAGCCTGCTTTGCTTATTCCTGGTCACATCTCACAGCTGAAACCAGGGAGAAGGTATTTTCATGGGGGCACTGGCATTGTGCCAGTGTCAAACCATGACACACTGCTATCCAGAACTATATTTAGCTGCTCAGATATTTGTGTCTCCATCTCACTAGATCTCCAGAAGTGAGTGGATATTTTCCATCAAGGGTTTGTTATATCTGACCTACTGTGAAAGGAAAATATCTGTTTCACCACCATGCATTTTTCCATACAAGTGGCATCTTTCTGTGTCTTTTCTAACCTACTTTAACAGTATATTTCCTTCAAAATGCTACAAACTTACTTGCTGTAATGTAACTTGGTAATTAACTGGTGGTTACAACCAAAAGAAGTTAACATGCATGTAATTTTTAAAGAATTACATAGTGCAGGAAAACCTTCTAGTATTTAGGATGATGGCCAAATCTCCATCCAGGACCTGAACTGAACATAAGCTTTCTTAAATTTGTCTAAGGCTCCTAATTTCCTGGGGCTTCACTTCCCCACTAATCCCAGAACAGCCATGCAGTGAACCCTGCCTGAGATTTCTTTTTCCCAATCATGAGGGTTTCCCTGGAGGGTCCCTCCTGCCTTTACTTCTCCAGCAATCTGTGTCCTGTTGGCCCAGGACCTGATCTGCCAGCCCAACTCTGCAGGAGAATCTTAGGAGCATTTTGCAGTCACAGGACCCAAACCCAGGACAGTTCAGGGGACGAGTTTTGTCCTGTTCAGTGGGTCATGGTGGCAGCCGGTCTATCACGGGAGGGCCCATTTGCTTAGATTGCTGCTTCTTTCTTTGTTTGTTAAGAGTTGGATTTTTCGTTAATTTACACTTAAAGCTTGAGGTTTAGTTTTTTTTCAAGTAATGATTGTGAGACCAGCTGTCAGCATTAATTTGTTTTAATATGACTCAATCTGAGTAGTGTTCAAGCTTCCTCTTAGACAATGTAGCTGACTGAGGGTTTTTTTTCAGGCAGTTTGCTTGACAGAGAATAAATTTTTACAAAAAAGTGCTCTACAGAGCAAGGGAACAGACTCTGTCATTTTCCCTTCCTGCTGCTCATTTCTTGCAAAAGTACCTGACATCTGGGGAAAAGCAGCCTTTTCATTAGCGGGTGCATGGAAGGCCCACGGGCAGGAGCACAGAATAACTGGCTCTGCAATTTATAGAACTGCAACTAATTGTGTTTTAAAGCTCTGTTTCAGTGAGGCACCATTGCTGCCTATCATTCCAATAAATATATTGGAACTGAATGGCAGTAACTATGTTTTCTCTCCTTGTGGCAATTTTAATTCTTTGTGAAAAATCACGGCAGCTGTGAGTTTTCTGAATACAAAGCAACAGAGCACAGGTAAGTGGAGGTGACATTCCCCTGTAGTTCACAGCAATTAACCTCAGGAGGGAAAGAAAAATTAAAATGGTCACTGGTGTTTGGGAAAATTACCTTGTGATGCATTGCAAATACCCTTGTAGGCAGTGATTTACCTTAATCTATGCCAAAGTTATGCAGATATGCTTACGATGGGTTTGACAGCTTGATCCCTTTCTCACTCTGGGAGTGGAGGAGGAAGATGAATTGGTGTACATGCTTCTAGAGGCAAAATGTGTGATACTTGTCAGGTTAGAGCTAACTGGCATTATTTATTTGCTTACTTTGCAAGTCTGTGAATGTGCCTCACCATTAAGAAGACGAACACGGTAATGATTCTGTTTAATTAAGGGAGAAGTTACTTTCTTGCCAGTTCTAAGTGTCGCTTGATCTATCTGAGGTGTCACAGGACTGGAGAACTGCAAAGGGCTGAGGAAGCATTATTTGTGCTCAGTGCGTGGAGCTTTATGAAAGCAATTTACATACTTGCACACTGAAGCATAACTACCAGAACATAAGCGGGGTGATAAATGATTAACTATAAAAGATTGGCAGCTTGGGCAAAAATCCAGCAGAGCACTTAAGCATGTGCTTAACTTCAAACAACCTGGCCCTGCTTGCAGTGTCAGGACCTCTCTTAAGTTCGGGAATCTGCTCCTGCACTTTAGTTAAATGTGTGCTTAAGTGACCAGGAGGACCAGAGTCTGGCTAAGCGAGCATGTAAACAGGAAAAGCTTTCTCGTAGAATGCTTTTAAATCGGGATGGCAGCTGTAAGCAGGTCTGTAAACAGATCAGAGCTCAGCACAGATGGAGCATCCCCAGCTCCTATTGATGAAGTGGGAATTATCTGTTGCCTAGCATTTCTCAGACAAAGGGCAAAACCAGAGGTATTGCAGCAGAAGACTAATCTAGTCTGCCCATTTCAGCACAATGTTTTGTTTTGTGCATTTTGTTCTGCTTTGTTTTTAATTTTTGGGAACATAAACATGCTAAATATTTCATTGCTGTTCTGTGAAAATCATGCTCTGCTTTGGCCAAATGTTGCTTTCAGTAAATGGTTTAATTGAAAATGAGATTTGGCCAAAAAAATCCCCAAGAAACTCCCAGAAAACAAAACCCCCAACCTCCAAACAGTATTTTAATTTTCCAGTAATTGAGACTCTTCTCCAGCATTAATTTTGCACCCACCAAGAATCCTGTTAGTAATTTTGCTCCATTACAAGCCACTTTCTTACAGTGTATTTGGAAGTTCCTGTAGGTGGAGGATGAAGAAGCTGCTCTGAAGCACAAGTGTTAAGCAAAAGTTGAAGACCCAGATGAGGGTCATTCTGATGGAGCTGGTTTTGGTCTCCATGTAACAATTCAGGAATGTTTCCATGCCTCTGGGTGAAATTTACCAAATTAGTACTACAAATGAAGTCCACTGCTTTCTCCTTTTATCTCTTCTAAATGAGAACATTTGGGCTTTTGTCTGCTGTCAAAGTAACTTGCTCCTCGAGTTACCCATCCCACCTCCAGCAGATACCTGGGAGCAGTGGCTACTGTGCATTCACCAGGCATTCACTCAATCCTTGTGGGCTTTTATGTCACCACAAAGTGATACATGCTGCTGTTGTGTGTTCTTTCCATTTTGGGAAGCTTTTTGGCTCCATAATTAATTTTTTAAAATTTATTTTATCTCTGATGATATATATTTATCTCTTAAACCATGTCTGAAGTTCTTGGTGGTTGGGTGGAACTTAATTAAAGCGTGTCAGTGTGATGGTGTCTTTCATTCAGGAGACAAGAATGAAGATGATAATCTCCTTTTCTGGAATAAATATGAATGGATTCAATGCCCAAAACATAGGCTCTGGATAATTAACAAGAATCAGAAAAAGGTGAAAATATTTTTCCAGGGCTCAAATCAAGATCTAAGCAATAAGATAGCGTTACTGGAGTGTGTTGCCAGCCTGAATAGCCAGGAAACAGGTGGGAAAAATAGGATCTAGACAAGTCCTGGAGACAGAAAAAAAAATGTTGGAAATACAATTTGGAGAGAATGGCTGCAAATTCTCACAACAAATATGAGTGCAGATTAGAAAATTATAAATTACCTCTGAGTTGATTCAGATTGTCTTCAAGGCTTTTTGTATTTCTTTTTTCTTTTCAAAATCAACAGGTTTGCATCAAATTACCTGAATCCCTCAGCAATTTCTCCTCCTAATGGAGCTAAGTTGAAAGATGCTGAACAATGATCAAACAGCATGAGACACACCTACAATGAAAGCAGTCACATTTTTGTATCAGAGAGTGGGGGGGCTGGAGCTTTCTCCATATCTGTTTAAAGCATCAAAATGGGTTTCATGCTTCTGAAGGCATGGACCTTGGATATAAGCCAACAGCTGTCAAAATCCACAGGAATTTCCTAAAGCCTGTGGAAGCCAATGGATTGAAAGGTCAGTTGTAGATAGATCAACAGTCAAAGTGCTCTCTCAGGAGCATAAGTTAAAGGCTGGTTGTTACAAAATTCAAGTACTTACATTTTTTGTAAGTCTGCTATCATTCCTTTTTTACAGCTGGGTTTAATGTGTTGGACCTATACAGAAGTTGTGACTTTCCAGAATGTTATTGCAGGTGCCACATTGCTACAGCTTTTCCAGGTAATGCTTCAGGTGGCTGTGAGCTGATTGTCTTCTCATATTCAACCCACCCCACTCCCTCCAGCAAATCCTCCAGCTCCTTTGGTGTCAGATTTGAAATCCCAGTCTTTACTCAAAAGTCTTTGTGCATTGGTCAATGCACAAAGTGTGGGCAGGAGCAACACCTGGTCAGAACTCAAGAGGGGAAAAAACCACTAACATTGGTTTTCACGGCCAATCCTGGTTTCTTGGGAAGGAAGGTATATTGAGGTGGATTTTATCACTGGCAAATTAACCTGAGAATTGGTGAGGGATGTGGAAGAGGAGCTGACAACTCTTCCATTACCATTATTGAGTGGCTTTGCTTCTATTACTAAAGGAAACTACATACATATATTTATATATATATATATATATATATATATATATATATATATATATACATAATGTATATAATGTATATTTTTGGGGGGGATTTTTAGTCCTTTTCTTCTGGACTCAGACAATTAAGAAATCAGTAAATCACATAAATTCAGGAGAGGTAAATGTATTGTTTTCTGGTTTAAACCAGTTCTTTTGTGTTTTGTCTTGCCTGCAAAATCCTTCCCGTTTCTCAGATGCAGGATAAGTACGCAATATATGTCAGAAAATACGTGATAATAAATGTTTAACTGTGGTTTTCCATTGCATGTGCTGAAAGTAAGAAAAGGGGGAGGGGAAATAGACATGTTAATGATGTCCTATCATTATCATATTTGCTTAACCTAGCATGGGAGGAGGATGCATAATTACCTGGACAGAGACTGAGTATATTGACTTCAGCTATTCCTCAGCTGGAGCTGTTTTTCAGTGTGTGAGCACAAAAAGCTTTAAGGAATAATGCATAAAAATGCTATTATCCTTGGAAAAAGCTATATTCAGCTGTCTTGGCCATTATGTAGGTGAAAACACAATGGGTACCGTGACTGCTGAGTACATTTGCATGAGATTGGTTAAATCATCTAAGCAGAATGTCCCCCCTGTCTGTTTCACCCCATGATCAGATGCTGGGGAGCCTGAAAGCAAAAGTAGAGAGAGGATGCAACACTGCACGAGCACTTCCATTATTTTTCTCTGATTAAAGAGGAGGCACAAAAGGTGGGGAGGGACTGGCTATTCGTGGGAAATGCCAGTGGGGAAGAGTGGTACCTCTGGGTTCTGTCGCAGTGTGCAACTTTGGGTACCTTGATAAAGTGTCTGGGATCACTTTTTTGAGCTTGATTTAATTTTTAACAAACTGTCAGGACACAAAAATTCCCATTTCAATCCACAGCATTCAGTAGAAGGGTCAGTTCTTCCCCTGTGAAATGGGAATTGTTTGAAAGGATGACCCACTCACACTTAATCCCTTCTCCAAAAGGTTAATAGCCTACCTGGACATGAAGGGCAATTTCCTTTGTACTTGCAGCAGGAATCTGATCTCTGTTGGGGTTTCTGGGAATATCAGTGATGCAAATAATACCCCCTCCAGCATCAATGTGAGTGCCATTTGCCAAGTTGTGACTGCCTGGTGCCGATAAGGTACAATGTTATTGCTGGATCCAAGACAGACCCTGGCCTTGCTGATGGATGAGGCTCCTTCTCTGGGCTGCATTTGTGTGGTTCCAAAGCCTTTGCAGGGAATTTAGAGAATATGTCCCCAGGATGTTGTGCTTTGGAAAACAGGCATAGGGATTGGAGCATGTTAGCTCAGCTGTGGTTTTACTGGCAGTATGGGACATGAAATAACACAAAGTTTTCATTTGGCCATTGAAATGACTAAATAGAAGTACTTTACCACTTAGGGAGTGTTACATTCTTGTCGTGTCTCAGCATTTTCAGATACAACAGATGAAACAAATTAAATTATGCAAGCACTAAAAGAATGCATTGTTAGCCCCATCTTTAACTTGCCTGCAAATAAATAAACAAACAAAAATAACTGACGTGTAAGGTACTGTGGGTGGACTTTTTGCCTTGTGCTGGTCCATGGAACAGATATACATGTGTGTGCATCTGTAAGTGACCCATAAAGTGTTCCTGCTGCACATGTTGCCTGCTGGGTCTTATAGTGTAGGAGAAACCACATGACTGCACATCCCTTATTTGCATTCCAGTTGTATACAGATTTGGCAATTTGTTTATGCAGTTGAATATATGTAATTATCAATAACAGAGCCCACAATAAGTCCCAATTAAAGTTGCCTCAGGAATCTTCCTTTATGTTGTGCTGGTTTCTGTAGATTTAAACACTCAGCATTAATGATGCATTAATGTTGTTTTCTCTTGTGTTTTGGGGGTTTTTGGTTTTTGTTATTTTTGTTTGTTTTTGTTGGTTTTTTTTTTTAATTCAATGCTGTGTTTGCAGTATATAATCTCCCATTTATTTTGTTCTCTTTGCTCAGCAGGGACACTTTTTCCACTGACTCTTTATGAGACTTCTTCATGGGTACGAAAGCCATTTATCTTTATTAGTTGTATATTTTGCTCATCACCTCTCTTGCATTTATGAATTAAATATTTATTGATTTTTTTTCCACAAAGAAGAATGCCTCGCTTCTCAGTAAGAACAATTACCAGCAGCTATGCACAGAGAACCGTAAGCAAAGCAAACCTTCATTACTTCTGCATGCACTTCCATGTCAGAAGTGACGGGAACTGAATCTGTCTTTTAATGGAGATCCTTGTAGGGCTGGGTATTTTCTTTCCAGGAGTCTGTATAATGGGCTGTGAAAGAAGAGATTGCATCTGTTTGTTTTGTTTGGTTTTTTTTTTTTTGCTTTGTGATACACAAGCAAAATTGAAGGAATTTTTCATCTCTTCTCCACTTTTTGCTTGTAATCTCATCAAACTGATAGGTATTCATCCTGATATCATATGAAACCATTATAACTGAAAGTGATTAGCTTACTCTCAGTTTTTCATTAATTAATTTTAATGCTCAAAGGATAAGTGTGATCAGCTGCCAGATATTGCTGCATGAAGCCTACAGCCCTGACTGGATCTTGCTGCAGGAATGTGTGTAACCCTGTGCTGGAAATGGTGTGTTCGTGCAGCATACAGGACAAATCCCCATCACCTCTGAAAACAGAGAGATTGTTTCCAACCTAGATAATATTCCTTCAAACTGCAGCCAAGGAATTTGATGTTGAGTCTCTATCTAAAGCATGGAAATGCCTTGTCAAAGAAAGCAGTCACAGAAAATGGCTTTGAAATTGTTTCCTCTCCCCAGCAATATCCTCTATTGTTTGAAGTTATGTCCCGTGAGCAGAAGACCTGGTGGACCCTGGGAAGACTGTGCCTGTGCTCCCTTCCCCTGGCTGCCTGGCCATGTTCCTCAAGTGTCCAGGTGGGGCCATCCAGACAAATGGCGTTGCTGACCCACTGCCCAGTCTTGGCCATGTGCTTTTCCCTGGGACCTCTTATTCTCCCAGACTCCTATGTCTCATCAGTCATGTGGAAGTTCAATTGTTTTTGAGACTTATACCTCTGAGACTCCTTTGAATTCAGCTGAAATTGGCTGAGAGAGAGAGGCAGAGAAGGATGAAGTCTTTATTCCTGAGGACACAGGCTAATAACTCTGGCCTCCTAATGACCATCCTTCTCTCCCCTCCCTTATGGCAGCCCTTGCCAATTGGAAAATAAAGTCAACTCATGCCCTCTGGCAGAAATCGTTTAGGTGGATCACCCTTTTTTGGGCCTCTGAAGTTTTTGCCTCTGCACTTTGTGATCCAAATGGGCGAAAACTAACCCTGTCCCACTGTTCACTACTGACTTCCTTGAACTTGGAAGGGGGCTATGAAGACCTGAGCTTTGGCTTTTTTTTTCTCAGTCTTGACGGTGTTCAGGAAAGAAAGGGAGCTTCTGTGCCCTGTGGGGTTGCTGGGTGCAAGTCTCCTGTGCTGGGCTGTGTCTGTGGCTGGAGCTCAGACCCTCATGAGGGAGCTATTATGCCCCTCCTGAGTGCACATGCAGATGTAGTGGCTTTTTTCAACATCTGTTTTTCAGCTGGGATGGCACCACTGGCATCAGTATAAGGACAGACAAGGAAATGTGGGTAAAAGCCCTTTTGCCCAGGATCATTCACTGAGGGATGCATTGGGTTTAACTCTAGTGAAGCCAGCAAGCTCAAGTGGCTTCATGTTGGCTGCATTTTTCAGTGGACTCCCATAAAAACACTTTTTCTTTTGCCAGCACTTGGAGATTTGCTTCTCTTTTTCAAGAAATAGAAACATAGAGAGGAAAAAGCCTTTCCTCAGCAGTGCTGTTGACACAGCCACGGTTTTCATTATCTGCACTTTTCTTCTGTGGCAGCAATAATGTCACCTCCGTGGTCTCCTCGGGGCTCTCCTGACACATCAGCCAAATGCCCAGAGCAAGATTTCCAGGAATGGCTTTTGACAGGAAGGGCAGCTCCTGCCCCGCAGCTGTGGCGGCTCTTGCAGTGCCTGAGCCTGACCGAGGCCTGTGCAGGGCGAGCACTGAGGCGGCTCAGGCATCGCCGGGCCTTGCCTGCGCTCCTCAAAACACCCCTCAATCTGCTCTTCTTGTGGGACTGCCCCCCCCTCACTCCTGATGGATTCCTTTCTCTCTGGGGCTGCAGCCCTGCGTTTGCTGTTCTGAAGCACCTCTGTAGTGATCAGCTCAAAGAAGGCAGCAGAACTGAAGGTGATTTTCTGCGTGTCATGGCTGAGGAGGTTTGGGTTAACGCTTTCTTGCCAGGCACAGGCCGCACAGGCCATCCAAAGCTGGGATCTGATTAGTCATCCTCCTACAATTTAAACTCTACTGGTAATGCATCTTCATTTTATTGTTTCTACTTCATTCTATTGTTTCTATTTCAGTAAATCCTTTCTTTGCAAGATGCTTTCCTCTAGCTAAGGGTGTGTCTCCCTTCATGGAGGTGACCATGCCACTGGGATAAATACCCCTGAGGGGCAGGAACCACAGTGCCAGGAGGTCCAACTGGAAGCATTGCTGCCCTTTGATGTTAAAAAGCCCAGCTTGTATGATAAGGTGAACAATCCTCATTGAAATACCCACATTTCATCTCTCTGTCCTCCCCCAGTGGTATTTCTAGGGTGAGGGGTTGCAGTGGGAAGACCCCATCCCTTGAGTTACCAGGGTGCTGGGATGCTCTCAGGAATGCAGAGAGAGGAGGTTAGCTCCATATCCTTTGTTGCTACACTTTACCCCCCGGGCAAAACCAGGTTCCAGTATTCCAGGGGCACTTGGGTCTCAACAGGCCCGTGCCCACGAGGAAGAGCCCAGGGCTGTGCAGCAGCTTGGTCGCTGCCTGTTGGAAATGGCCTGGCTCTGCCTGACAGTGAGTGATACATTCTCCCCTGGCATCAATCCAGGCGCAGCTTCTCCTGTGTCAGGTTTGTGATGAAAGATACTCTCCTCTGCCACCTCCTTCTCCTCCTCCCCAGGACTGACTCTTTGAAAACTGTGGCTGCCTTTCAAAAGCCGGCTGTTAAAACGCTGGCTGCTAAAAGAGATAACAGCGCGCCTGCCCATGAAAGCCAACCATCCTGGGTGAGCTCATGGGAAAATCTGATCTAACCTGCCTGTCTGAGCAGTATTTATAAGCATTGCTACCCAAGGATTAGGCAGCCCAGCTGCACTGATGTAGTCAGTAAAAGCAGCTGTTTATATTTCAAACTTTCTGATGCAGCAGGGTTTTATAAAAAAGTCACAAGGCCACACTTTTTTTTTTAAATACTTTTTTTTTCTTTTTTTTTGGACAAAGCCTCTAGAGGAACAAGCAGTACTTCAAAACACTGCTGCCTCCATTTATTTAAACATTTCAGGATCTTACTGTCATGTCCCCACCCCCTATCCCAAACCTCAGCAAATAGCAAGCTTTATTTTTGACACTGAAAAGGAAGCCAGGGTGCATTCAACAGAGCCTTGCAGGATGCAAATTCCTACAGTTGCACCTATGGTGGGCATGTGGAGCTGATTTTCACCAGCTGATGAGCTTTAACTGCCAGTGCACTGCTGACTGTAGAACTGAGGTTTCAATCAGGTCTGGCCAAAACACAGCTGGTTTATCCCTCTCCATTTGAACAGCTGTGCCCCTGGGCTATGCATTTCAGCTGACTTGTTTAGACAGAGGGGCTGGAGAATGATGAGAAGCAGCTAGGAAATAAGAGCCCAAGAGGTGGGATTGCTGGGGTCTTCCTGATGGTTCCAGTGGTCTTCCTCCTGCCTCAGGCTCCTTCAGGTAGGTGTCCTGAGCTCCTTCTGTATGGGGGTTTGGTATGTGGCTTTTATCCTGAGGCAGAGAGGCTTCCAGCACTGCTCATGGATCTGTGCTGCACACCCTTTGTGCCCAGGGTCCTTCCCACCCCCTTCTGAACATCAGAGGGGCTCCCTTGCCCAGCTGCTCTTGAAGGAGCTTTCCTCCTCTCTGGGGAAATTTGTGATATTGCGGTAATGTTTTAGGGTTTTTTTTTTTAATTTGGCTGTTGTTTGTTGTTAAAGCATACTAATCCTCTGATTCCACCCCAGAAGGATTGGAAACCCTGTGTTTTATGTTTCTTGACAGTCAGCATTTTCAGTAGATGAGACTGAATGATAAAGGGTGTTTACTTAGGCCCGAGGGTATGTGATACTAGAATAAAGTTAATAAAATAAAGGAATTATTAATATTTTACTTAGCTTTAAGTGTTTATTTTTTCTGGCTATTCCCTCAACCAGCTAGCTTTTTAGAGTAGTTCATTATCTGCTGCTATTGGGGCTGGGATATTCTGTTACCTCTTCCTCTGATTTTATAGCCGACTATTCTGGTTGCCGTATTCCTTCATAAAAAAACTTTCTCTTCCTTCTGTCTGCTTGCCTCTTGGTGCCTGAGACTTACCCCTGGGACCTGGCTCTGTAAGGACTTGTATCGCTTCTGTGTTCCCCCACCCCCGCTTCAGGTTACTGAATTTACATTTCTATTGTACAAGTAATTACCTCATTCCTGGCTCCGGGCTGTATGCCTTTGCTTCGGAAAACACTTGTGCCGCGACTCTAACATTTCTCATGCTGTATCATTTATAACAGTGCAAAAGCCTTTGAGGATTTATAATTGATAGCTCGCCACGAGATTTGCATACAGCCTAAATGTATAAACATGACCAAACGGTGATCTGAGGACGTGCTTCCCAACATGGTGAATGTCTGGCTCCCAGTTTATTAGGTTTTTTGGGACTCCCAGCCCGATGAGCTGCAGAAGAGATGCTGGAATGCCCATAGCCCATGAAGGGCAAATCCCATACCTGTTGCTCTCCCCCTTTTGGCAGCATGTTGCTGCTTTTGCAGCCATTTTCTTTCTACATCAGTGTCTGTGGCAGATGCAAGCCCATGGAATTGAGGGACCTCCAGTGCCTGGCTGATGGCCTTGAGGAGAGATTTCTGCAGCCCTGGTGTGCTCAGTGCTTCCCTGCCAAGACAAGGGGGTTTTGACACCATCAAGGAGAGGGCATGGGCTCTTCTGAGCAAGAAGGAGCTTGCTGTACTTGCCAAGCTATTTCTCCATGAGCTTTATGCACAGATGGGTGTGAGGATGCACATCTGCTCTGCACCTTCCTCTCTTCCACATCCCCAAAGGTTTCTGCAGCACTTGTCTAATAGTCCTATGGATGTGACCCTATGGATGGATAAAGAAAATCTGATGGAGAGTCTTGCCCTTCCCCATAAGGCCAGCCTTTTCAGAGTTCAGATTATTTAAAATGTAGCTTAGTAAAGCACTTTTAACTGAAAGCCAAGGCCAAAGAGGAAATATTTTACTGAAAAGTGATTTCTATCTTGAAAAGTAGCTCTTCTTTGCCTGGTTTTTATATTTAAATTTTTATCAGAGCAAAAACTACTTTTGCAGGAAAGTTTCTGTGCAGAAATGTTACTGGTTCAGTGCAGGAGTCAGAGTCTTAACAGAAGGTAACTGCTGAGCCATATTTGAAAAAAACAAATCTCTGATTAATTTTCCTTTTCCTGAAAAAATACCCTCTGTCACTTGATGATGTCTGGTAAATTTCAGGCTCACGGTTCCATAGAGCAAAGCTGTGCTAGGGCTAAATTCAGGCTTTATATTGGAAAGAAACTTGTGACCTTCTGTCCTTTTTCTATTGCATCTTTAGAATGGATGTAAATCCATGAACTTCATTGTCAAGATGGGTCTGAAAGACGCATTTGTTATATCCCCATACATACATATGTTTGCTCTTCTCAAGTAGGGATGATGTTCTGAATGTGCAGCCAAGGCTTGATTCATAGATAATAAAGCAGCTCTGAAATTCTTGATGTAGCCCTCTTAAAAGTAATTCACAGGATTAAAAATCTCTGTCAGGAAGCCAACTAAATGGTAAAGTTAATAATCTTTGCCAGGGCCCTAGGCATAGGTTGTCACCTAACAAAGAGTGGGGATTTGTGGACCTTTAAGAGCAAGCATCTACAGTACAGCTCATGGATCAGTAACACTGTGGTGCAATTTAGACACTTTAGAATCGGGTGGGGTGGGGAGGGAAGTCAATCCAAATATCTTCTCCTTACTTGAAAAAAAGAACACTGAGAGTGAACTTTTTTATCAGCCTTGAGGTTTTAAGCTGACTGTGTTAAAACAGCAGAGCAGTAAGTTTTTTTTATAAAAATTATGAGATAATACTTTCCTTTGTGAGGATAATCCTCTTAATGTTTCTAATTTATAATTAAGGTAATTTCCATTAGAAATTATACCACCCTCCTGCCCCATTATCTACCACTGCATTTACAGTGAAAAAGGCTGAAAATGAGCTGCTGTCTCCTTATGACTGAACGGATGTGCATACCTCCAGCACAGAGACAGGCCCATCAGCAATGGGCAGCCCCTTTCTCTGTCACTACAAATTAAAAGGATTCAAGAGCTGTGAGGAGTCACAGACTCTCTGTGAGATGAGGTCACAGTGTAGGATGGGCGGGAAAGATGGGCCCGAGGGCAGTGGTGGCCCTGGTGCTCTGCTGTGGGGACTAAGCCTGGGCAGGTGGGTGACAACCCAAGTAAGGTTTTGCTGCTCACTCCCTGGGCTCCAGAGCAGGTACACTGGATGCTTGGGGTCCAGAGCAGGTACGCTGGATGTTTAGGGTGGCTGAAAGGCTCCCAGCTACACGGCACCCTGGGCTGGAGAGAGGCAGCCAGAGGTGGGCTGAGAGTCCTGACCAGGGACCATCCCAGTGGGCACCCAGCTGGAGGGTGCTGAGGGAGGGGGGACTGCAGCACAAGGCCAACTTTTGGCTGCTGCCACACCCTGCACTGGCACTGGGGAGAACCCTGGTTTGGTAGGGTGCGGAGATAATGTACAAACCCTGTTTCCCTTAAATCAAAAATGTCTGGACAAACCAGCCTGAAATCAGGTCTCTGTTCAGAATAAAAGTGAAAATTGGAAAATGCATTCAAAACTTCCCATATTTCTTCATTCCTGATATTATTATTAAATTATTATTATATATTAAGAAAAGAAATGGAACTCACAGTTTTTTTTGGTAGTGTGATCTGGGGGGAGTATTTCCCAGAAAAACTGTGAGGAGGGATCAGAAAGAAGGTTTTGCTTTTAGTTTTTTCTCTGTTTGCTCATATTAGCATGAAGCGTGCACTTGAAGATGCTATGTAGTTTGTAATGTTCTGGTCCTTTTTTCTTATGGTCCTGGTTTTTTGTTGGTGTTTGGTTGGTTGTTTTTTGTTAGTTTTTGTTTTTTTTTTTCCCCTGGGAAAACAGTTTTAATAAAAGGGCAAATTTATTACAGTACTTGAAGTCTACAAATTATCACTGTCTTGTAATACCTCATCTTGATAGAAAAATGAAAACACAAAGGCTTTTGGAGCTGGACTTGACTCCTCTGCACTATTTTCTCTCTTTTCCTCTCCTTTTCTTCCCTTCCAGAACCACTGATGCATCTCTAATAGGAAAAATGCAAAGTGTGCAAGTTGTCTTGGCACTGTGGCTCAACATCTTGTCATGTTGCACTATTATGTTGACTCTTCTGCACAGAGAGAGTGCATGAAAAAATCCCAGAAGCACTGTTCTGGTTCAGGCAACCACAATTCCGTTTCTTGTTGGCTCTGGGAAGAGAGATTCTACAGAGACAGACATCTCGGAGCTAATCAGCTGGTTTGACTTAAAGGGAGCTGTGTGGAGGAAAGCCAGTGGCATATTGCAGACCTAACTGTGCTCAGACTCAGTTTTTCTTTCTTTTGTTTGCTTCTTTGGAAGCAGAAAGGAAAAAGAAGGATGTGCAGAATTTTGCTTCCAGAAACTGGGTGTACTGAGTTGTTCCTAATTATCTTATAAAATAGGAGAGGATGAAATAGGGAAACTTGACCCAATTATTTCCAAGGCTTTTGAGGGACAAATTTAATTATTTTGGTATTTTGTGGTTTTGCCCACTGAAGTATGAAGTCCTTTAACTACATGTGTCTGTCCAAGTGTTTTTAGGTTATTTATAGAGCTCCATTATTGTGGTAGATGTGCCTTTCACAATCCATAGTTCAACACATTGCTCTGAACTAATATTGGTGAACCCACTCTACACAAAGGGAACCAAGACAAAGCACAGGCATTTGTTGAACTCGGAGCAGGGTTATTCCTCATTTAAAGAAGGATATTTGTTTCAGTATATGTTTTATTATGATGTTTAATCTATTTTCCCAAGTCTTGAAGATCCTCAGCACAATGATTCAGAACCATTAACCCTGTCCCAGATGAGACAGTCAATGCTCTGCTGCTTACAGCTCCCACCTGCCTCATACCCATGTACATCCTGTAGCAAAGCCCTAGCACAGTCTAAGGAATGGGACCAAGCTTTCCAGAAGCAAAAAGTCCTTGGCCAAAGCAGATAAAAAGGCTCAGCCAGGAAGCAAAGCTGTTGGTTCCTCATTTTTTCTTGATTGCAAAACAGACCTGAGGGTAATTTAACTGGAGTAGCAACTTCCCAACTTCTCACTGGCTGAGGTTTTTGTAGCAGAGCTTTATGAAGGCAAGGGTGCTCTCTCTGTTTGACTTAACAAGGGCAGCAGCAAATCACCAGCTTGTTAATTTTCTGGTTTGTTCACATGATGTGTGCCTGCTGAAAATGCTACCTTAGATCAAAATAAAACTCAGTAGAAAAGCCATGTGACTGTGAAGGGAGAGAAAGGGCATGCTGGGCAATGCAGTGGCATTTTAAAAAACACCTGTTAGGCTTGATTGCAGAAGTTAAATGCAGTATCATCTCCAGCAGGTTTGGATCAGACTTTTATGAAAAGCATTCAGCTTCATTCTGTAGCAGCTTTATGTGTAAGAGATCTGTGGTTTGACTATTGCAACAGAGGGATGCTTCAAGGGGCTTAACACAAGTCACATGGGTATGAGCAGTTGCCTGGTCACACTCTGTTAGAACAGGAGCCTGGGATGATCCTCTCTGGGGTCATTCCCTGGTCTTCTCTCAAACATTGCTTCAGCAGTTCTGATACCACAGTGATTCGATTTCCTTAGAGGTTTGTACAGTCACAATTGTTCCAAGCCTTGATGTTCACACACTTGTTTCACTATCAAAGTTTGTACATGATCAGTCAGCCCTCCTCTGTCTATAAGCCACACAGAAAAGGCCTCTGAAGCTCTTCTTGTTTCTGCAAAGAGGAGGCATTTGGGTTCAGGCATGTTAATGCTATTTCAGTGGACATCTTCAGGCTTCCTAGACTTTATTGATCCTCAGAAGTGAATCTTTCCCCTCAGTAGCACTAGGAAGTCCGGGAAAGCTCTAGATTGTGGCTCAGCACCCTGTGCTGAATCCCTGGAGACCTGCTGTACCAGGGAGCATGGTCTGGATCCAGCCAGACCTGTGAGGCTGCTGAGCACAGGCTGACCCTGGGTACGCGGGGACCTTGCTGTGCTGGCGGTAGGAGGGTGGCAAGGGAAGAACTAATCTGTGTCTGCCAGGTTGGCTGGCTGGCTTGGGCTCCCTGCTACACAAAAGTGGGACATCTTCTCCTGGAGCTGAGCTGTTTTGGAACCAGTCTTTATCGTGTAACTGTGTCAGGACAGAGAAGTCTTCCAAAGTTTGAGCTGAGTTCATAGAGGCAATTGCAGCCTGCAGTCTTGCTAGTCTGCAACTAAAATAAGCAACCCCTGTACAGGTTAAAGTGGCCTATTGAAAATTTATTCCTTGCTATCATAGAATGATAGAATGGTTTGGGTTGGAGAGGACCTTAAATATAACCTACTTCCTACCCTCTGCCATGGGCAAGGACAAAGCCCTGTCCAACCTGGCCTTGACCACCTCCAGGGATGGGGCATCCACGTGCCTGTGTTTTAATATTGGTGTCAGTGTGTCCACATGAGCATGCACTGCCTTGCTGCACTGCTTGTTTAGCAGTACCTAAAGTAGGAGAGTCTTCATCCCTGTATTTTGCCTATAATACAGAGAGATGGGGTAGATGGATGGTCAGGTTATTTGCCCTTTCAGTGAGGAAAAGCCCATAGCCTTAGCTGAGGTCTCTGTGGCTCTGCTAGGGTGATATCAAGATATAAGCCTAGAAAGTAGATGGTGCTCCTGCTGGGCAGACAGAGGTCCTTGGCACAGGGACACTCATAGTGCACATCTGTCCTGCTCTCCCTTTGTAAAAGGGAATTTTTCCACATATCAGATCTGCCAGCAATTCCTCTGAAATATTTAATACCCTAATAAGTAAAGTTTATCCCTTTAGAGATGGCCATAAAACATAGATTATGGACATTGAGGTGATGCCGTGGTTGGCCTGCAGTATGACAGTGGATTATATTTGCCTCATGTCGGCAAAGCATTGTCAAACTCTCCAAGGAGAGCACCCTAGATTCATAATTCATAGGATTTAGGGCCAGAAGGGACTATTAGATCATCCAGCCTGACCTGTTTAATGCAGATCATAGCATTTTTCTGAGTAATTTCTGCTTTAGCCCTGTAACTTCTGTTTGAGCTACTCTTCACCTTATAAGGGAACATGTACTTTCAATTAAATGAAGCTAGAAATTAAGATTTTTTAAAATTATTATTATTCAGTAGTTTGATCTAGTAGCTAATTACTTTCAATAGTTAGTGATTATTAAAATTAATTGTATCTTCTTAGCCAAGTTTCCAGCCATTAGATCTCGTTACATTTTTGTCTCATAAAGAGCCATTTAGTATTAGAAATATCTTTTTACAGTCAAGGTTTTCATTATGAATTACAAAATCCCTAAGTTCAGGATCTTGATCATCTCCACTGGACACAATGTGAAGAAGAGAACCTCTGTGATCCTTAGATGAATCACATTTTTTTTACTGTACATTTTATATGCCTGCAGAATGGACTTGGTATTTGTGAAAATTAACAAAGCAAATCCCTTTTAATACATTACAAACAGTGCTCAAAGCCTGTTTTTTAGTCAGGCAGAGGGATTGTCTCCTGCCTTGGAAAAAACCTCAGCTGAAATAGAAATTTGTATTAGAGCAATGCAAAGCATTTCATCAGACTTCAGACACAATTGAACTTAGCCTTGGGCCAGAGGCTGAGTTCATGAACCACAGCTCATGCTGGCAAAAATTCAGCTGTGAGAAATGCTGCTTCTCCTTCTCCCACGACAACTTGCACCTTTTACCACCCTCCTCAGAGCCACACATAGAGGGAGGACATGGAGGGAGAGAAAAGCAGGGGGAAGCAGCTTAGATCTCCTGTCACCACTCATTTTTGCTGGGGGAGGATTTGGTTGCCCTTCTCTACTTTTCGCTCAGTGGGAGGGGATGCAGGCATGAGAGTGTCTGAGACATCCATGATTCAGCGTGCCTTGTATTGTCCTTGAAGGGTTGTTGGGTACTAATCCTGCCCAGAAGAAAAATAAATAAGGAAAAAGCCTCCCATCTAACATGATAATCTTTGGAGGAGTGGAATATTTTTATTAGAGCCAGGCATCTCCATCAGAAGCTCTCTGTTGGTAATGCGTTCCTGATGCAGGGGCAGTTTATAAGAATCCCCTTGACAAAATACATAATGACTGCAAAATTGTTATTGCAACCAAAAACTTCAGTTTCTAAATCATAAAATGGCACTTGCTGCAACTATGCTGAAAATGTTAAGTGTGGACCACAGTTTAAGAGAATCTCTGTTGAGGTGGTTGGTATATCTGGTTAGTCACTACAGTGAGAAGTCAACTGTGAAGAAAAGATGTGTGATTAGGAAGTCTGGGTTTTGGTTTGTTTTTTTTTTTAATACAGAAAGAAAATTTGGAAATAATAAAGGCTACCCACAGCTGCCATATCTGATGGTTATGCAATAGATGCTACATAACTACTTCAATCATAGAATATTAAGGGGTTGGAAGGGACCTTAAAGATCCTCTATTCCCAACCCCCTTGCCATAGGCAGGGATGCCTCCCAGTAAACCAGGTTGCTCAAGGCCTTATCCAGCCTGGCTTTGAACACTGAGGTGTCCATAGCTTCCCTAGGTGACCTGTTCCAGTGTCTCACCAGCCTCACAGCCAAGAATTTCTTCCTACTATTTAACCTAAATTTCCCCTTCTTCAATTTGTGCCCATTACTCCTTGTCTTATCACTGCAGTTCCTGATGAAGAGTCTCTGTCTTGCTTCCCTGTAGGCTCCCTTCAGGTACTTGAAAGTTGGTATGAGGTCTCCATGCAACCTTCTCTTCTCCAGGCTGAACAGCCTCAACTCAGACTGTCTTTAGAGGAAAGGTGCTCCAGTCCTCTCATCAGCTTTGCATTGCTCCTCTAGGCTTGCTCCAGCAGTTATGTGTCCTTTTTATGCTGGAGACCCCAGAGCTGGTTGCAGCACTCCAGGTGGAGTCTGCTGGTCATACCCCTTTTTAAGAATAGAAATTATATTTCCCTTTCTCCCTGAAGTCATCAGGGATTTCACCTTTCTGCCACAATTTTTCAAAAATGACAGATGGTGGCTTACTGACTTCAGGTCCCTCAGGACCTGCAGAGGAATTTCATCAGGTCCCATGGACTTATGCACACTCATGTTTAGGTTTCCTCCAATAGATGGTTACAGATATTCTTCCCAGCTTTCTATTTTGGTATTTAATTTTCCAAATTTTTCAACTATGCCTGTACTGAAGTAACACACTCTGATGGATTGGTGTGTAATGTAGTAGTGGTCAGGAGTGTAGCATCTGTGTTTTGCTGAGTTAGCACCAATACTTGCCCAGCCACATCAAAGGTTTCCACCAGCAAGAGAGATACCACTGTGTATTCAGTCCTCTGTGTCCTACTGTTCCAGTGCCATGGGGCCAAGGGGTAGCAAGAGAACTGTTAAAAACATCCCCCTCACTCAGCACCTGTCAGTCCTAGAGTAAGAAGTTTTTGATGGCTCTTTTGGAAGTTGTCATCATTCTCTCAGCTGAAGCTAGTCCCCATATGCAGCTCTTTTTTCTAGTTCTAGCTTAGTCTTTACTGACTGGTATATAGCCCCTCTGAAAGAAATCTGGAAGTATTTGGAGAGAAAAGAAGGTACATTCAGGTGGTATTGGAATTCATACGTGTGATGCAAGGTATGGAGGAAATTTAACAGGAAGTTTGGTTGTAAAACTTGTGCCAGTGAAGAAACACTGTAAAGAAGATATGCCTTTCTTACTGGCTATTTGTTCCTGCCCTCTTCTTTGTTTTGACACAAAAGATGCTGTAGCTGGAGATTAGGGTGCTGATCTGGCTGAAAATAAATATGAGAACCAGAAAACTGCTACACTGCTGGTTGCGAGTTGAGAACAATCCCTGCAGAGCTCACTATAAAGGTGCAAAATCTGGTGTCAGGTATCCCTCCAGCCATGTTTCTTTTGCTGGTGACTGCCTGCAGGAAAGCAAGCTAAGGTATTGCATCCATAAATGTTTTGATAAACCAGACCAATCCCTTGCCAAGGCAACTGATTTTATTCAGTTTTATGTCTGCATTTCTTTTAGATCCAATTTCTATTGTATGTCCAATGATACTGCAGTGCTGCAGCCTGTTTTGGTGATTCTTCCCTGCATTGATGGCATGTTGGCAGCTGATTGATGGCCTCAAACTGCTGTTAAAAGACCCAGTGGTGGCAGTGATTGCAGGACTGTAGGAGATGCTTTGATGTTGCTACTGCGGAGTGCTGGACTGTAATGCCACAGAGCTCATCGGGATGGCTCACCTGTAGTCACTGCTCTGATCAGAATGCTTCACAGAATTCCCTTATCCTGCTTGTAACAACTTCTTTGCAATGAAGAGGCCTGAGTAGTGCTTGCAGAAGGGTGTTTTATGTGGATATTTGTTTTCTATAAGTATATAAAGAGATATCCATCTAGATGTGTAATAAACACCCCATAAAGCAGCTTGACTCTATGTGGAGATTTGCAGCTGTGTTTACATAGCCTGACACTGCAATATCCATACATCATCCCTTCCTCAAGGAAGTCTTCCTTCTCTTTTATCTCTTTAAAAGGCTCTGAGAATTTACTTTGCTCCCACCTGACCAAAACTTACCATGACCTCACTGCATCTCCTTCTTAGCAGATATTGTAGAAACACAATAGCATAATAGTGTTGTGCTAACTTGGAAGAGGTGGACTTGAACTTGAGCACCACTGGTGGGAATGTGACATGAATTAATGAACACTGAGCTCAGATTTAGACCTCATCCTCATGCCAGCAGGCTGTGAATCTCATGGTCTCCTTGGATGGAACCGTGCTCGTGTGAGACAATTCACATGCTCTTACACAAACCTCTCCAAAGATAATAACAAATTAGCAAAAAGGTTGCTCCTTTTGTGCTTTGCTGCTGTAACTTGTTATCAAGAAATGGGTTCTGCAAAATTCATCTGTGGAAAGCAATACCTCATCTCTACAAGCAGCTTGGCACTGCAGGCACTGAGCTCTGACTTTTTGGAGGAATCTCCACATTCTGATTTGATTTGATGGGGTTTCCTGAACTTGCTTCACAAGCTTGCCTGGGCAGAGCTGCCTTTTTGCTCAGTCCCATTCTCTTGCATGATGCCTAAGTAGGGATCAATTTGTTCCTTTGTTATAAATCTTGCAGGACAAATGGAGCCTGTGCTCATCCATGTTCCTAGTAATAACCAACATCATTAAAGTACATAAGCTTGAATGTATGTGCAAAGTCACAGAGAAACACAAACACACACTTCCCTAATACTAGAAATTTCCTGTAGGTGGTAGGAAACTCCACAGTTTACATTTACTGCTCATTATTGCAAGTTACATTGTGGTGGCAGTAGGTAGAAGTCCTGTCTTGCATCTTCTACACATGGTGACTGAAACTGTTCCTCTCCAAAGAGCTGGTGTGGAGTTGCCTCTGCAGGGTGTTGTGGAAGGTCATGCCTCCTCTCCTTTGCTCCTCCTGCATATTTTCCTGGCTGAGGATGGATGGCAGGAGCCCCAGCAGAGGCCGCTGGACTGTAGCCCTGGCTGTTCCTCCCAGCAGTTGTCTGGACATCTCAGGTTGTGGCTCCTGGGGAGGGCAATGTGAGCCACAGATGAGGCTAAAGCTCTGCCTCGTTTGGGCAGCGGTGATTTCCAGCAGATTAAGTGGACCATAAGAACAGGCTCTCTACTCTTCTTCCCATTCATGACCTCCTGAGCTGTAAAACCCAGGTCATTCACAACCTGTGGCTCCTTGGGCTGAAGGATGAAAAAGCAACTGAGCTTGGTGTGCCTGATTTTTCTACCCTTTCTACTGCACATGAAAACTTGATATCCAGACCTGAGGCTTTGAGTGAGTGGGAGAGAAAAGCCATGTTTATTTGCCAGCAATTCTATGGTGTAGAGATACCCTGTATCTAGAGATCACAGGATATTTTACAAATATTATTAATCTCATTTTCACAGACAGAGATGCTGCAGTGAAGGGTGGATAAGATGACTTTGTGAAGCTGTCTAGGAGAAGAGGCCCATTTGCTGAGATTTAAATCCACAGCAAAGTTATATAGATTGAAAACATGCATTAGCCTAATGTAAGTAGCTCTTCCATATGCTTGATCTACCCATCCAGTGTTTTCAGTTACATCTATCATGTTGTTAATCCCCAGAAATGTTTGTAGAAAAGTTGAGAAAAAAACAGTGCTGCCCTCCTTGCTCAGGCCTGGCATGTTTCTTTCCCATTCCCCAGAACTGCTCATCAGTCTCTAGGAATTTAACCATGATTCCTCATCCTGTTCAGGAAATGCCTTATCAAAAATGGTTGTCCATCAAAGAGATTTATATCTTAGTACAGTTCATAGGAATCCACTCTCAAGTTGCTTTGTTCCAGATGCTCATACTTGACATCCATATCTCTAGAACTGATAAAGTTGTATTTCATAGTAGTTCCTAGTGCGCCCTGCAGGTGAGAGTGAGGATTTCTGGGTTGGCCCCAAAGCAGCTTTATGAAAAGGGAGCACATTGTCTCCAATGCAGCAGCTTCCACCATAGCCCTTGTAGACTGTCCTTGCTGGCAGCATGGGCTTGCCTTCAGAGTGGGGAAGTTCTTAACAGTGATGTTTTGCAGAGGGCAGAACGCCTCAGTTATTCACAGTATGGAATTTATGGCTGCCCTCAAATCTCTGCATGACTGTGTCTCAGAGTATGCATGCTGCTCAGGTTTCAGACGCTTGGTCATTCTTGCTGAGCCATCATAGGGTGGTTGCCCCCACTTTCTCTATAAAGCATCTTTGGAAAGGCAACTGGACAGTGTGTAAATCACAGAAAATATTGCAGAAAATTTCCACCAAAAATTTCCAGCAAAATTCCTTTTCTCTGCTTCCTCTCTAACTATAGAGTAAATTTATAGAATCTTCAAAGAATAGTCTGAGTTGGAAGGGACCTTAATGATTGCCAACTTCCAATCCCCCTGCCATGAGCAGGGACACCTTTCCCTACATGCCCTTGTCAATATGTCAATAGTCCTTCTCTGCCTTTCTTGCAGGCCTCCTTTAGGTACTGGAAGGTGCTGTACGGTCGCCCTGGAGACTTTTCTTCTTCTGGTTGAACAACCACCACTCTCTCAGCCTTTCCACAGAGGAGGAAATCCTCCATCCCTCTGGTCATCTTCATGTTCCTCCTCCAGACTTGGTCCAATAGATCCTTGTCCTTCTTATATTGCAGGCCCAGAGCTGGACTCAGCACTCCAAGCGAGTTCTCATAAGAGCAGAATTGAGGGGAAGAATCACCTCCCTTGACCAGCTGGTCATGCTATTGTCAACAAAGGATACACTTTCAAGTGGGTGGATTTTTTTTTTTTTTAAAGTGGTTTTTTTATAGTTTTCCAGCCCTTGTTTTAAGGGTTGGAAAGATACTCTTGTCACCCGTTTACACATGTGGCAGACATGCAATGAAGTACTTGAATATGCCTTTGTGCTACTTTCTCTAATAGCAAGGGGCTTTTTTTCTGTGCATTGATCAGCTAGACTCTCTCTTCACTCCTTTTTGGTGTCCTCTTCCTCCCTGACCTTCTGCCACCTGCTCAGCAGACCTGTGTGACTTCCCTCCCACTCCAGTGCGTGCTGCACCGACCTGCCAGCTAATCACCCTGAATTTGCTCACACTGCTGGGACCTGACTTGCAGATTCCAGCCATCTTTACTTCAGGCATAGCAGCCTGGCAACCTTCCAGGCTGCCTGCTGGATCTGGGCCAGCTATTTATTGTGAAACTTTTGCTCCTCTTGGACTTTGCAGTAATTTTGATCCCCCTGGGGGATTTGCCTAGTACCAGGTAGAGAAATCCAATAAAAAGCCCTGGGAATTTGCTCTGTGCTCAGCAACACATAGTTGCTACTGACTCAAATCCTGTTTCTTTTACAGCAATAAAAGGGGACTGTAAAACCAATAAAAGGTACTTTTACCTGTGACTGCAAATATTCTGGTGAATGGGAAAAAAAGCTGCATGTGCTGGGAATTGAGATAAGCTCCTGATTTGATGCTCAGTGTGAACTGTTAGAAGACATGTAGAAGAGCAACAATTTTACTCTCTACTTCACTTTTGGACCAAGACTGAGCTTATTCTTATCCTGTCCATTATTGAGACTCCTTTCCTTCACTTGAATATATTAAAATGAGCCAAACAAACTGAGTTTCTCTGTTGTCCACATGAGCCTCCTGCTGCTGCACCCTGTGCAAACAGTACTGTCCCCACAAAATGGGACCATGCTGCACACTCCATGCCTACCCAAATGGTTTCAGAGGGGCTACTCATGGAATAATCCCCAAGGAACTGGGTACCCATGCTTTAGATGTATGCCAGTCAAATCAGTGCCTGTGCACCAGGTTACAGTCACTGCTGTTTCTTTGCAGAGGACACAAACATCCATCTCAGCACAGCTCCTCTGACAGAATAAACAAGTGTATGAGCTGTTCTTCAGCATGGGAACTGCTGCTGCTGGTCTGTGTCACTTTGCACACCCCTGCAAGTTACTACTTACTCATATATAATTTAACGTGGAATGTGGGAAATCAGTCTGAGAGTGAGGTAAAATGCAAACCTCTGAAGACAGCAGGTCAGCTGGAAAAATACCTTTCTCCTATGTCCTCCAATGGCCATGTAAAGAGGTGACTCTCAGCCAGGGAAGGCTGGTGGCCTAACAATTTTACTGCACTAACTTTTGCCTTTGCAAATGCATACTAGGCTGGAACTAAGGATTTACTCAATTCCCACAGCTCTTCGTGTTCTGTCCCTGGAGCCAACACCCAGGCATTTTGGGGGACTGAGGGAGGATGTGTGTTTTCCTGCTTGATGGACACCAAAGATCAGTGCTAAGGGTCAAGCCAAGCCACAGAGCTGCCACGAGCCTGTCCTGAGCTGGAGCCTGCAAGCATGATCCTCAACTGTGGCTCTGGGAAGCATCAAGCTGGAAATATTTTAGGGTGTCCATGGCCATCTCAGTCACACTCAGGTATCACAGTGCTTAAGAAGTAGTTATTTTGCTGGTGCTTTTTACTGCAGCTGTGCTCCCAGTCTTGCCCTGGGAGCTGCTTCCAGGGAAGAGGATTGACACCCCTTTGCTCTTTCTCTTCCTGAGCTGTAGCTGTGGGGTCTCCTAACGGGTGCCATCAAATAGGAAGGGAGCTGGGAATCATCCTTCTTGACAGTGTCTTGCCATGGTCTTGGACCTTCTTAAATGAAAGGTAGCAATTACCCATCCTATTACCCTTGATAATGTTTTATTAGTAATTGTGGTGATTATCTGTAATTGCCACTGTTAATAGTGTGCTATGATTGGCAGGGTTCAGTTTACACTTTTGCCTTGTGTGGGGGAGGAAATGGCTGTTTAGTTTGTCACTGCTGTCCTCTGTAATAAGGTATTTCATGCCAACTAAAGCCACAGTTGAGGACCATATTTAGAATGTTGGACTAAATTTGCCTTTCCATTTAAAGTCTAATGTCCCCCAAACTAATTCCAGGCTATGAAGGACTTCTAGAAGTATCTAGGACCCCCAAGGAACATGCTGCATTATTTAGCCATGCTTTGAAAAATTGAATTTTGTTTAGGAACATGCCCATTGCTAGCTGTGAGCTGAATTAACCCCAAAGTATCAGAAAACTTGCCTCACCTGCATGGGAAAGAAGTTGGTTCCTTGGTTTGGCATTTTTAAAGAAGCAGCCCCAATGTCATCCTAAACTAAGATTTCTATTTCAGAAAGCTTAGGTGACAAAAGAGGTTTGGCAGCTGTACAAGAGAAGGACTGGCTATTTATCATTATGCAGCATAGGAAAAATCCTTCCCCAAAAGAGGGTTCCATGGATTTTGTTTCCTGACAGAAAAGAGTGTACCCTCTTGGAGCCCCAAACAATATGGGAATCAAAAGAATTATTTACCAGAGGTGTTTCTGGATCAAAGCCCTGCTAGAGCCTGAGCTCAGTGAGTTTCAGGTTTAGATCTTGATTCCCACCTTTGCATTTCTCTGCTTGGCTGAACCTGCCTCTTCAAAACTGCTGAGTTATGGGTGTTTTAGAAGGAGGGTTTTTTCAGGGGACAGACGAGTGTAAAAGCTATACAGAAGGGAGTGTGGAAAATTGTACAGATGCAGAAGCACTTTATTATGTGCCTCTGCAGTCCATATCTTCAGTCCACATTAGTTTCTGTGTATAAAATACAAATTTAGGACTTAGACCTACAGTAGCATAGCACGTATGATGCCCCTGTACGTAACAGCCTTTCATAAAGTCTGAAGGGCACTTTTGCTGTGCATAAACCCTTACACTTTTCAAGACTGCTCTCCAGCTCTCTCTCCTCCTTCCCAGGTCATTGGAACAAGGCAACCCTGTTTGGTTACCAATCAGAGGTGGATGACCTGCTTGTTCATGGGATTGAGGAAGACCCTGCAGACTGATGATTAATGGAGTTCTGGGAGTAGCTACTTTAAAGCCACTTTACTCTAGCTTTTGTTTTCTGCTTGAGCTGGCCCAGAGAACTGTTTGGACTGGTTGTACTTAGCCCGGTGCATCCTGACAGTAATAAGCTGTATCCTGTCCTGCTGGGCACTGGAGGCAATGCAAAGCCAGTCTCTCAGGAAACAGCCTGGTGCAGCCGTGATGCAAACAGCACAATACACATTAGCTCTGAGCAGGCACCACTGGCTGAAAAGATTTAAAACAAAAAGTAGTCTTTTCCAGTGTTTATAGGATGGTGATTTACTGCAAATGATTTACTGCAAATGAAGAAAACATGAAAGAGTTGAATTCAACATGTTTGTATTTGCCAATCTTTTTGCATGGTTGCTTCTAACTAATTTGGGGGTTATTCAGTGAAATTTGGCTTCCTTTTTCTTTTCTACCAGTTACCAGTTTTGCTTTCAGGACCTCGGACAAAAAGGAAATTCAAAAATATTTCCCTTTATAGTGTTTCTTGGGTTGGAGGAAAGAACCATGAGCATTAGTGGTATTTTGCATTTTTGCTTTAAAGTATATTTGTGTATGCATTTATTGTTTGTATAATATGTATATGCTGAACCAAGTTTGTCCCTCTGGTGTCTCTTTCATCCTGTTTAGTCAAACCTTTTTTTCTTTTCTGGATCATTCTTGTGGTTATACAAGTGCTGGTGGTCTGATATTTGAAAAAAAATTAGCCCTTTAGCTGGACACAAATACCATGATTGCACATAGCCACGGGTAGTTCTGCATTAATGGGCTCAGTCTAAGACACTTAAAGGAGGCTTGAGCAATTTAAGGAAGTGATGAGGATCGTCCCTCTGAAAAGCCAGTCTGTTATTTAAAGATGGGTCAGATCAGATGTTGGGGAACTAATGAATCCCCTGTGCTTACATCTCAAAACCCCTGGCTTTCCATAAGTGACATGTGGTTGTCCCTAACAACAGCCAGATAAAATCCGAGTTAATGGTGTAAGAGGCAATTTAGCTTACAGTTATGTGCATTTTATTTAGATAATTGTAGGAGCTGCAATATGCTCACTAAGAAATGTGGAGACAGCTTACATTTACAGGCTCATCTTATGTTCATGTAAAGAAAAAATCAGGGATATGGTGTTTAATTTCCTGAGAACAAGCACATGAGTCAGAAGCTGAACACCAGCATAGCTCATGAGGGGTCTCAAAAGGGAAAACAAATGTCCCAAGGTACAAATATTCTGTATTTATCTTATTTTTTTTTAAGTGGAGCTTTTATTTAAGCTTCTCTTCAGATCCTAGCTTCTTCACTCAACAACACCAAAGTGGATTTTAAGATGATACTTTTTTATGAAAACATCTAGCTTTATTTTACTCTTGACATCCTTTGATGTATAAAGCACCAGACTTTTAGGTGATAGTTCTCCCTTAGGGCAACAGAAGTGTGCAAGAGCTTTAAAGGCTTTTAACCAAAGCCAGTGTGGGGAAATCTGCATCACCAAAGTGTTTTGCTAGCACAGAGTGTCTACAAATGGCACCTTACCCCAGTCTTCCTGAAGGATAAGTTTCTCAGAATCATCAGAAAAAGAAAACCCTTGTCCCACTGACCTACCTGGGGGATTTTTATCTGTATGCTGGCCTCACAGGAAGCAATGCAGTTGGGATGCTGGTTCTCCCTGGAGTGGTGGTGGTGCTGGTAGCCCAGCAGCTACCCATGAGCTCAGAGTGCTGAGCATGGCTGGGCAGTGCCACTCTGTGAGTGCTCCTCTCCACAGCCATCCCTCCCCATCCTTCTCCATGCAACCTCACCACTGCTCCCCTCCTCTCTCTGAGGCACCACTGCTGTTGGTGAGGCACAGGAGGTGATGACAATGTTACTTGTGACTTTCAGGCTCTTGGATCTTGGGCTAGAGGTGAATTACTGATATCACTCTGATTGCAAGTGTGAGAAAGGTTGGCAGGAGAGATGGGGAACATGGGCAGCCCTTCTGGCACGGCTCTGCTGGCTCCCTTCCCTGCCACAAGCAGAAATGCATATTTATTCTCAGTATCAAAGGTTACTCCTGGAAAACCATAATGTTGGTATTGAAAATACCATTTATCACCACAAAGCCTGAGATGGCCACTATTACATACTTTGCCTGCCATAAAATGCTGTTCACCTCCATTAATCAAGGTTGATAAGCTAATGATACTGTTGTTGGCTGTTGCTTGTGCTTTGCTCCTTCTCTGTTGCATGATTTGTGTAAAGGCAGCTACATGGCCCAGGAAGCACATGCAAAGGGCAGGTCCATGGAACCCGAAAGTCATGTGCATCCATGACTCAGGGAAATGCCTAAGTCTGGAGATGTTTTAGTATGATATGTACCGTATCTTTTCTTGTATGTGTGTTTTATTCTTTGAGGCTTTTCCATGAGCTGGACCATTGCACCAGTTTTGGGGCAGCTGATAAACCCTATGGTGTCCATTGGGTCTGGGATTGTGTTTATTCCCAGCATGAAGCAGGGACCAGACAGACAAGGGACTGTGGGGTTGGGAGAGAAGGAGGAAACAATCCTTTACCCCACTAGTGAGTTCACAGCTGTGTGTATGACAAGCTTTTGATCCTTAGTGGTGTCTCCCCTGATTTTCTGATGGATGAGTATCATGAACATTTTTTTCAGTTTTTTTTTACTTTTCCCCAAAAGAACATGTAGAGGACATTCCTTTCTCACTAAACAGGCAGAAGGGACAGTAAGTTCGATCTTCTTTTAGTATAGTCTAGGCTAGATAAACCACTATGTATATTTTCTTGATTGGATTCCCAAGACCCTGAGATTATAATAATAATTATAATAATGATAATAATAATAGTAGTAGTAACAGTAATAATAATAATAATAATGATAATAATAATAATCTCAGATGTGGTGTATTATAGGATACCATGTCATTCAGTATCAGACTCATCCAAATGCTGATCAGATGAAACCCTTCCTTGAGATGCAATTTATTAGAAGCATTTCACAATTCAAATGTCAAGCATAGAACAAGCTTTTCCTCTCTCTGTCTCTTGAGCCTTTCACTACAATCAAAATACCCAAGAAGGAGAGGTGGGGCCTGGATGTGTGCTGCTGGTGGGTCCCAGCAGAGTGCTTCAGCTGCCTGGGGCGAGGGGGATTTTACCCCTCACTCTGCCTGACCCAGTGCCAGTGTCTCCAAAACAGAGAGAGGACAGCCTCAAAAGTCAAGCCTCCTCACTCAGCTGATGGAGAGTCTCCCATTTTTGTTTCCCTTGAAGGGATGACCCTAGCCATCACACCTGCCTTTCTGCTCCTCTTTTTATAGGGTGGACTGTTACTTGATGACTACAGCAGCCAGTCCAGATGACCCCAGCCTCACAGGGCTTCTCTGGGGCTTGTTTCTGCACACTGGTGCTGGTTCATCCACAGAGTTTGAGTTGGATGCAGGTGGCTCCCAGTCACCTTTGCCTGCCCCAAAGTGATGCCTCCTGCACTGCAGAACCTGAGGAGATGGCTCTGCCTGCAGATCAACAAAAGCCAAAGCCCATTGGCTTCATAAACAGGAGTACTGAGTCCTTGGCAGCCAATTTAAAAAAGAAGCAGCAACAAAATAAAATAAGCATGAGGCTTCTGTGCCAGCTGAGGCCAGAGAGCTGGTTGGAATAGCTTCCTCAAGAAGCTTCCTCAGTGAGCTCTGCAGAGACAGATCAGTCATGGTGCTTCAAGCCTACAGCCAAGTCTTCCTCTGGGTTTCCCTGGCTCCACCTCAATTCACTTTATTATCAGCTGGGATAAATGAGATGAGGATTTGGTCTTTGCTGTCATTTGCATTTTTTATCTACACAGCATCTTAAGGACACTAAGTAATGAGTTCACACTAAGGCCTGTGAGGGAAGTGAAGTGTTATCACATTATCTTTTTAGGGGAGCCAAAGAGGCTAAAAGAATTGCTCAAGGCCAAAGACTATCAAGGCCTGACTGTGTGTGAGTCTTGGACTTATAAAGCTTTGTCCCAATGGCAGGGTCTCAGTTCATTGTCATAGCGTTTTTACCCACAAATTCTCCATAAATTAAAGCATCTGGGTTCTTTGCAAATGCAGCCTGATGCTTCCTGTAACACCCTCCCTAACCACAAGCAAGAGCTTGAAACTTGCCCCTGATCAAAGGCTGCATTTTGACAGTTTAGGTGCAATTAAATGTGAGTATCAAGTAGGGTGCCTGCAGTTCATTATTAAATCTATGCTGAAGTGCTGGCAAAAAAACTAGAGCCACAGCACTTCCTTGCAGATCATGTAGTTAGATGTCTAAATGGGTGCACTTGCAGGCAGGAAATTGTGCTTGAGCCATTGGAGGTTGGGCACAGCCCAGCTGACACCGAATAGCCAGCCATTCCTACAACAATGTGCTTCATCTCACGAATAGGGAATAGGTCTCTCACCTTGCTGAAAGAGAGCCAGGGGCAAGCATTCAATAAAACATTTCTTTAATCATGGACTAGATATAAAGGAGCAGACAGCTGCTGGCTTTAAAGCAATTTTGAATCAAGAACATTTGCTGTATCCTTGGTATTTACACTCAAAGGCATCTCTTAGAGCAAATATCTGCCTGAGCATGGAAAAGCAAGATCACATTTGCTGTTGAAATCTGTGCTCTGGTGGATTAAAATCATAAATGTTTAATCAACTTAAAAAAAAAAGAAAAAGTAGAGGAACTTATAATAAGGAAAATGTTCATTGTGATCCAGACAGAATGACTACCAGAAACCTTAAATGTTTGTTAAGGTAGAGGAGAAAAGCAGTTGTTTTTTGATTTCCTCAGCTCCTGAAAAAAGCACTGTTGGCTTCTGTTCTTCTTTTGTAAGGGACATTCAAACACGTTCAACTACATGAGAGAATTGATGACAACTCTGTGAATCCAGGTCAGCATTTCTGTGGCTTTTACAAGACATGCTTGGACACTGGAGTGACAGGTAAGGTTCCCTCTGAAAGAAATAGTTCAGTTGGTTCCTGGTTGTCCTGTCCACTGTTGTTTCTCCTTGTTTCTTATCAGAAGATAATAATTTGTACTATCTCATGAAAGTAATGAAAATGTTTTGTCTTTTGCTGTCATCTCTCTTCCTGCTGAACTGGGGGTGTTACAGCCACTACTGGTGTACTGAGGCTAAAACTCACTAGCAAGCTCAAGTCAGATTTAAGGAAATGAGTCAATGAGCAGAACAGGAAGGAAACACACCAATTTAAACCTAGAAAACCACATAATATGGGGGTTAATACATTTCTTTATAGTGTGAAACTGGGGGTATAAACTTTCAGGCGCAGTGGCTGTGACAGGCAAGTTCTCACTCTGTCTCAAGTCAAAACATTTTCATTACAAAAAGATCAAATTGGCATGAGGCAGTGCTGTCTGTAAATATTGAAACATAAATTGCCTGAATGGGCTTGCTGAAATGCTACCATGAGCAATGTGTTTGTCAACATTACTGCAGGGGAAAGCGAGCCAAATTAATGACAACTGCCAAAAAAGTAGAGCAAAAAAGGTATACTTTCCCTTGTGTGTCAAAAGCTGAATTTATGCCAGGCTCTGTCAGGATGTGAAAGAAAACATGCTCAGAGGCTGAGTCCCACAGCAAGTCTTCATTTCCTGCTGTAAGTATTTTCCTATTTATATTTATATTTGGCATGTGTAAAGGATGGTGATAAGGATAGATCCATTATTTTGTGGAGCAAGGAGGAAGACAGGACTATTATAAACATCTGTTAATTTGGATTTGGTGCCTTGAGGCCACTTCCTCTTCTCATTGTACCAGAACCAGCCATAGGAGCTGAAGGAAACTTCACTGCACTTCATGTCCCAGTGGTACCTTGCAGGTAGGGTTTGAAGAAAGCTTGGAAGACTATAAACAAGTTTTTGAATGCACCTGAAGGTAGTTTTTATTCTCTCTGGTTTGCATATTGAGAAACTGGAGCATTGAAAAGTTGATTTTCAGAGTTTCCTACTGCTCAGCACCTGCATGGAAGGTCAGCATTTCAGAAGCAGTATGAGTGCTTGGGAGGAACCAAGCTCTTTCTCATAACTTTGAACAACAGCCACCTCTTTGCTAAATTTGCTAGCATGCAAATGCTGGGGGAAGTCAGCACTGATGTTGACTAAAGCAGAGTTTGCAATCTGTTTGCAGCACCCCATAGCACCTCCATTATCACTGTGGTTTTACCCTCCCTAATGACTAATGCACCAGGAGTAAATCAGCAACATGGAAACTGGCACATTTTTCAGCAAGCACAATCACCCAGGAAATTTGTGTAATTTTTCTCCTTCTCCCCATCCTGCCCATCTTTCCCTAGAAAACTGTTTCTTAATGGGGAAGATCACTTATGGTGCTGGCACATGACTCAAATAACGTGTTATGGACAGAGATGTCTCCAAAGACCAGCTTCTGGCACCCTCCTGCTCAGGCAATGGGGTGAACATGAATTTGTATTTAAAGGCTTGGTCTGTGAATAAGAGACCCGGTGGCTCAATCAGTGTTTTGTCTCATGACACCTGTGGGCAGGGAAGAAGCAGTGTTTCTGTGACCCATGATCATGCCATAATTATCCCAGGTGTAAATGAAGAGCTGGAGCCACAGTCATTGAAACTGAGTCAGTGACAGTGAATTTCACCTGGTGTTTCTGGTATTATTTTAGAACCAGTGACCCAAATTGTAGCACACAAACTGCAATGTATTTATTGCATAAACATATATAAATTTTGGGCAGCTACAATATGGTGTGTACTCCTGTTGCTGTTTTGACAGTCTTAGCTCAGTGAAACTACTAATTGAACTTTCAGTGCCTAAAATAATACAGCCATATGTGTAACTGCAGTGTGTACCTCATAAACGAGATGGTGCCACCATAAACTGTGAAAATAATGCAGCTGTATAAAATTAGAGTGATGGATGTGCATTGGCCTGCAATTCTACTGTGCAAGCCAAAGCTGGTACCAAGCTCCCTCAAAACCGCGGGCGTTTAAACAAGCTTTATAGGGCAGCAACTGCTTACTTTGCACTTTCATGTGTGGGATACAGTGCTGGTATTTTTTTTCCCCCTTTCATCCAAATTTTTCTACTTTAGTGACGTTTCTGTTATGATGGTCGTCCTCCAATGCAGGTAGGCTTTGCTTCAGTTTTGGAGAAAACCACCCATTCCAGGCTACAACCAGCTGTTGTGGGCTGGGAGCTCCCAGATGGAGGGAAGATGAGAAATGGGACAAAGCAAAGTATGGCAAAGGGGTGAACAGGAATTTGGTTTTGCTGCATTTTCCTTCTAAGGACAGAGAAAATCTTCAGTTTAGCGGGTTGTCACAATCACAGGCCCCCCCTCCCCTCCCCCTTCCGCAGCACACAGCTCCTCAAACAAAGGACAAATTAGAACAGGGGACAAACAAAGACCTAGGCCATCAAGGGCCGAGAGCAGAAAGACGAGGAACATGAATACACCCAAGTAAATGACACCCAAGTAAAGAGACAAAAGACTGGGAGTGATTCCTGATGACTCACAGAGGAGGGAGAGGATGAGGAGGCAAAGACCATGATTACTATCAGCTTCTGGAGGGAACATCCCTGCCACATCCCAGGCTATCACATGGTGCCCAGAGGGAAGAAGCCAGGAGAGACGTTGAGGACAGGTTAGTGAGTGAAACACCTCTTTACAGTCACAGGGAGGCCTGGCCGAGACCGCCGGGACATTATAGAAAACAGGTATTTTTATCTGGTGATAAACAGGTTAAGAGTTGTTGTGGTGGTTTGTTTGTTTGTTTGGTTTTGTGGGGTTTTTTTGTTTGGTTTTGTTTTTTTTTTTTTTTTTTTTTTTTTTTTTTTTTTTTTTTTTTACTAAGACAATCGGCAGCTGCTACAGTATTGCAACATTAGAAGATGAAGGTTTAGCGCAATTAGATCTCTGGCCAGCGTGAGTACTCTGCTGGGTGTTTCCTGAAAGAGGCACACTCGGGATAAGAGTAGTTCAGCCATCAGCAGATAAACAGAGATTTGACAACTTCCAGACCCAGAGCAATCGCTGCCGGCGAGGGTGCATCACTGGGGGGTGACTGACGCTATTTATCGATCTTGATAAGCATGCAGAAACATCTGTGGACAAGTAGCAGCCACGGTTCTTAAAATGAGACTCTCCCTCTGATACTACTCCATAAAAAACGCCCAAATCCCTACATCCCAGAAGTGATTAGCAGCATGTGAGAGCTCTGTAGGAAATGCCGGTGAGTCCATATGCAGAGAGCCCCATGCCATAGCACACTCTTCTTGCCTAAGCTTACAGGTGGCAGAATGAAATGAGATGATGCACTACATGTACTCAGAGAAAAAGATCACATCTCACAGACAGTCAGAATAACCTTGTTCTGAAAATATTCATTATTTTAAATTTCATTTTTCATGCTGTGGCAACACCAGTGCACCCCGTCTGCCTTAAAATAGCATTCACAAGAACCAACCCGCTGGTGAGGCTGTGCTGGGTCTTCAGCTGCAGACATGACTACATAGCATCAGCTCCAAAGAGAGGTTTGTCATGCTACCATCAGCACTTTCTTGTTATATGGGATGTCTGGACAGGTAGGACTTTGGCATTAGGCTCTGGCAAGCAGCAACCTGCAACTGCAGCTTTTTCTAGGGCTCAGAAGTAATTCAGTGCGAGGCAAGGATTGGCTGCACTGAGAGAAGCGGGACCAAGGCACCAGAGGTGGGCTCCTCCTCACCTCAGATTTGTAGCTTGGTCCTCCTTGTTCAGTCGAGCACTTCTGCCAAAAGCCATCTGGCAGTCTCCTGGAGCCAGCATTGCACATCAGAGAAGTTTTCCTCATAAATTAAAGGACAGAACCAGCTGGCTGGGGCTGGATCTGGATGGAGCAGGATGCTGTTATTTATAAGACAGGAAGGATGAGGAGGATGGTTAAGGAGTTCATTCATAGCAGCACTTCATAGCAGCAGAGAAGGAATTAATTTGGCATGAGGTGGAAAGAATAAAATAAAATCCTAGCATTGAGAATTATGCTTCCTGATCTAACTTTGATAAAGCCACAATGAACAAGATTGAAACTATCTGGGCCAGTGAGTGTCCTGTGGAGAGCAGCCCAATTTGCCTAAGCCAGCTATGACGAGCAGGAAAGAAGACATCTCAAGCAAGAAAAGGGCTTGCTGAATTTGGTCTCTCTCATGATTCCATTCAGGCATTGCCTGAAAGATGATGATCCTGAGTTCAGAGCCTGCAGACCACTTGATTTTTCCACTTCTGATACAGTGCAGTAGATAATCTGTGTTTTCTCATCTGTCACTAGCACAACTGGTGTAGAAACATATCCAGAGAAAGCAAAACACTTCTGACTTTAAAATGGAGTTGAGTTCTGCCACACATAGGCAAATCTTTGTTAAAGTTGGGAAGAGGATGATGAAAGGAAACATTGCAGAGAAAAGAGTAAGATAAAAGAGGCTTGGAGGTCTGCAGAGTATTGTGGACTTGCATCAGAATGATTTTAAAAGCAGATTAAAAGAGAGAAATTAGTAGGAAATTAAGAAATGTAGAGGGGAAACTTTCAGGTAAGGAGAAAACCACAGTTTAGGCTTTAAAGGAAGAGAGACAGGAAGAGAACAACCAATGATAAAAACTAAAACCAGAAATGGTTGGAAGGGAATTACAGTGTTAGAGGGAGAGCATGAAGAAAGCTGTGTAATATTAGGTCTAGCAAAATGTATTTTATTTATTCATATTTCTTCTGGATTATTTTTTGCTGGCAGCTGCTGAGGGTCCCATTGCTGCACATTCCCCTCCCTCCATGGAGGGCAGCCAAGCACTTCTCTTTGAGGATGATGAATGTGCAAAACAGTTTTGAACACTTCAACTTTAAACAAAGCACTTTCCAAAGCTCCTTTCTGCCTTGGGCAGCCAAACTCGAGTCTCCCTGGTGGAAACCTGGCAGCTTCCATGAGCTACTTTTGCAGGTTGGTTCATTATTAATGCTGAAATATAGATACTGGGATTGAAATAAATGAGAATCAGGCAAACTTTCCTTGCAAAAAAGAGAAATGTATTTTACTTCCTCCTTGCATGTCCTGTGCTCACTCCTTGCAGACAGGTGGGTGGGAACATTAGCTCTCCTAGATTTAGAGCACCTTCTGTATGGGACCCTCCAAATCCTGCTGTAATCAATGGAAACTCCACCACTCACTTTAATGGGACTTGGTGTGGCCCTGCAAGTCACACCAGCACCCAGTGGCCCCTTCAGAGAATCTGAAAAAATTGGGAAAGTTGTGAAGTTGAAAAACAGCCTAATCTTTTTAATTCTTTTCCTGAGTAAGCCTTTTCCAAGTCTAAAAAGAGTGTTGAAAAGAAAAGCCTTTCTCACAGGTAATTTTTATTCAGCCCAAACAGCAACATAGTAAATTTTTCAAAAGCTTTAAGGGTGTAAGTCCCATCTGACTTCAGAAATAAGACTTAGGCAGTTTTTTGTCCTTCAGCCACATCTCTATGGAGGTCTGTACTCCCTTAAGGAAGGTATGAAAATGGGGTTCTGAGCACCTCTTTTTAGATCAGAGTTAAATGAAAGAGCTACCATGTTAGAGGACTGACATTTGACATGGATTTAAGGAAGTGCTTGCAGCTCACAGGTCTGAACTGGGAACTCTGCACTTATTTTCTGGCAGCAATCTTATGTGAGATACAAGCAGTGCTGTTCTAGAAAACACGAACATGCTTAACTGGAGCTCTGGAAGAATGAGTACTAATGAGACTGATCTATGAACTTAATAAGAAGCTTATTCTCTCAGACCATAAGTAGGTTGTTTGAAAAAGCACCTACTAACTGAATGAGGCTGGGATTAGACTGTTTTGAAGCTCTGTGACTGCAGAAATTCCCTGAGAATCATCTTGAATTCATCAGGGCAGGAGACAGGAGCCCATTTGGACATTGAGCAGCAATGTAGTCCCCCGGACTTTGAACAGGCTGACATAGGTTTGAATGTGTCTGCCTTGGCTGGTGTGTCCTGAAGACATTTGCTAGCAGAAATAAATTTCAAATTAGACGGCACTAAATTCCTCAAGCTTCTTCCAGGGGTGTAAGGACTGCAGGATGAAGCCCTGAATGAAAGACTGCTGTGCAAGGTTATCATCAACCAGTGTAGTTTGACCAGGCATGTCTGGCAGGGACAGCATTGGTTTTGATTTGTTTAATGGCTACCAGCAATGCCCTCCCCTCTGCAAGGCACAGACGGGATCCTTTCATTTTCAGAAACCCCAATAAAACAAAAAAATATTTACATCATATATTCATGTACTTAACCAGCCATACTGTCTATCCCAGGAAATCCATGGGGTTTCCTGAAGAGCTCTGCTACTTAATTCATTGTAAATGGTGGGGAATCTGCAGCTGTAGCGTTAAATGATAAATGATGTAATTTTCAGGAAATGTGAGGATGAAGTGCAGTCACTGCCATGCCAGCACCCAGCACATAAATATCTCAGTGTGCTTGTTTTTCTGTGTGCACTTCACATTTGACTCTGAAATTCTAGGCCTTGGTTCTCATTCTGTTAACACTGAGTGAGTAAAGTTACTCAGTTGAGGATGCTTCAGAGCAGCTTGTCCTGCAGGTAAGAGCTGGAAAGATCAGCCAGTGGCTTGGAAATGTGTAGTGTAAAAAGTCAAGAAAACAAGTCTGCATAAACACAGAGACTTGCATACCTCACTTTATTTTCTCTGCTAAAGTACACCATGACAGACACGATGTGTCTGGATGATTGCTGGACTTTGTTGGACACGGGCTGGGTGTTCTGCCTGGGGTAACCATAGGGTTTATAACACCAGTCACAGGGTGTAAAGCACCCTGAACCTGGTGACTAGTCCTAATGAACTATATCTAAAGTGTTTACACAGTGCAATTTAATTTTCTCAAGGCCTGTAGTGTGAACTGTGGACTCTTACTATCCTAAGGATAATATATCTGGTACTTCTGCTAAGCTAGAGAAAATAACCTTTCTTCTACTCAGCTTGCTTTAATTAATGCCAGAGTTTAGTTGCACCACTTTTTTTTTTTTTTTCTCCTTTTCATCTTCTGTAACTTTGAAACCTTGATCTTTTGGGTTAACATTTTCTGTGCCAGGTGAATACCTCAGTCTGATTCTGGAGGGATGTTTCTGGCTGTTCAGCTCTTTCTATGACATTTTTTCCTGTGAAAGACTGAATACTTGAAACTAGATTTTCTACATAACATTCATCACTGCCTGGTTGTGAAAAATACCCAGATTCAGCTAAATTATAAATTCTTGGAAAACTGCAGTTTGCACACTCCTGGCAGAGGCTTCTAAGTGTGGCTGCTGCTCTCTTTGATGTTTCAGTTTGTGGAGACTTGTGCTCTGGTCTGTCTGTGGCTGCAGGGACTGAGGAGGAGGTTTCTGGCAATGCTCTTCTTGGTGCCTCCTGGTACAGCCATGGAGACTTGTGCTCTGTGTCAGTGACCTCCTGGATCCTGAGCAGTGAGGAAGGGACCTGGCCTTTATTTGTAGAGTTAGCATTAACAGGTGGACTAAAGCAGCCTGCAGTGAAAGACTGGAACTGGAGACTTGGAGTGGAGAAAGTACTTGGGCCTCACTGTAAGAAACCTGGTCTGGGAGTTGGGGTTGGAAACTGAGGCTGGAAACTGCTGGGATGAAATGGGGGTTACAGCTGGACAAGGAAAATGGAGGAGATGGTGCTGAAGAGAAGAAAGTGGCCTATCAGGGCTGGGAACCAGGAATGAGGGAACAGGGAGCCTGGGACATGGAAGCTGGGTGGTGGCACAGGAGAAGATGACAGAGGAGGTTGGCACTGGGGAGCAGGAAGCTGGGGTTGTGCTTCTGAGATCCCATGCAACTGAAGGGAAGCCAAGGATGCTGTGAAAAGCAGCATGCACTCGTGTAAAGGAAGCATGTGGTTATGTCAGGAAGGACTTGCACAGTCAGCCTTAATTTGGGTGTTTTCTAATTTTAAATGCTTATGTTTGAAACCTCAATTTTCTTTTTAATTGAGCTTTTTGTCAGTGATAGGACTACCTGTATTTATAATGTAGAGCTGATGCCAAAGGGCTATCCTGATGCTTTAGTATGCAAGTCCTGAACAGTGAAGTAGTTGTTGCACTTAGTAAATTATGATGAAATATCTTCATGCCATTTATTTGTGGTGCTGTTTGTATATGAGGACTGTAATTCTCTTAAAACTCATCTACTTCAGAGGAGAATGAATTAACATAGATGATTGAGGGGCTGTCTAACTAATGGACTTCCAATATAGTTAGTGCCCAGCAACGAATTCAGTGTTGCTTTGGATAAAGGAAGAGTTAGGGTTTTTAAAATAATCAGGCTTTGGTAATTGAAATTCACTGATGTGAAAATATTTTTCACATATGTTTTCTCTTCTGTTAAATATACAGTGAACTATTAATTATTAAGAAGATACAGGCATGACTCAGTACAGTGAAAAACAAAGATTAGATTAGTATAAGTGTATTTTTCTAAATATCACCTGGTGATGGGATAAGGGGAGAGAAAAGTGCAGCTCTGGAGATAATTGCCAGAGCTTATAAACAACCCCTCCCTTTCATTTTGTGACAGCTGCAGCAGCAGAGACAATATCCAGGACTGTACAGAGAGCAACTGCTGCGGTAGCACCCTGGTGTGTTTATCCAGCTCTCTGTACTGGCAGTAAATGTTCCAAACACAGCAGGAGACAGCCCTGAGTGCCCAGCTGATGCTGCCCCTGCTTTGAGCAGAGGGATGGACAGGAGGATCTGCAGAGGTCCCCTTCCTCCTCGGTTATGCTGTGCTGACAACATGGGTGGCACATCTCAGGCATATCCACACATGCTGCCCAGAGGCAGGAGGTGACACTGTGCCAGGAGTGGGACCGTGGTTGGTGGGATAAAGGGTTTGTGGCTCCTCCAAGGTGATTCACAGAGAGGAGTAGGGGCCACCGCTTTGAAGGAAGCAAAGGGATGTGTCAGCAGACCCAGGTGCTTCCCAAGATTGGGAGCCTCAGATGGCTCTTTGCACTACTTTTCCCCCTATCTTATCTGTGGAGGAAGATTAGCCCAGGCAGCAAGAAGGTGACTCAGAGTATGGATTTCTGCTGTGAATTACCTCCAGGGACATCTCCCCTTTGAGTGTAAAGGCTCAAAGCTGGTACTGAAGGAGCAACTTCCCTACATTTTGTACTTACATATGTTAAATCACCTGGTATGTCAATGCAGGCTGAGAGAGTTGGAGTAGTTCACCTTGGAAAAGAGAAAGCTTCAGGATGACCTAGCTTTCCAGTACCTGATGAGAGCCTACAAGAAAGATGGAGAAGGATTTTTACAAGAGCATGTAGTTACAGGACAAGGGGGAATTGATTCAAAGTAAAAAAGAGTAGGTTTAGATTGGAAATTCAGTGGAAGTTCTTTGCTGTGAGGATGTTGAGGCACTGTAAACAGGTTTCCCAGAGATGCTGTGGAAACCCTGGAAGTGTTCAAGGCCAGGCTGGATGGGGGTCTGAGAACGTGGTCTAGTGAAAGGTGTCCCAGCCATGGAAGGTGAGTTTTTACAAGATGATCTTTAAAGCCCCTTCCAACCCAAACCATTCTATGGTTATATGATTCTATGATTCATTATTCAAGTTATAATTAATAGATAAGCATTTACCAACTATTGCTATCAGGAGAAAATTATTGATCAAATTTCTGTACCCAACCCAAGGACAAAAAGTGGGCTGAATGGCATACTGGTGAATAGAGAATTTGTTGCTCTCTTAAGGTAGGCACATTGACCATCTTCTCCTGCTTGAAGCCTTTAATCTTAATGAAGGGGTGAAGGCTCTCCTGTTAACTTTAGGGTGGAATTTTTTTTCTTTTTCAAAGGAGACTGGGGTTTCACAGCAATTTATTAAATGGAATTACCACAAATATGCATCCTTTTTACGTGCCTGTTTTCAGGTTAGCGACCTGTAAAAATACTCACTCTGCTGAATCTTTTAAAGCATACAATAAAGCAGAGTTTTATGGAAGAGAACAAGGGAATGTGTATGAGCCTGTCAGATTTCAATGAGCCAAAATGTTCATTGTAATTTTATCACAGGGTATCAATATGAGAAGTGACAATTACCTGTGATCAGCAGGCCTTGAAGCTGTTTCCACCTATAGATGCTTTTTTTAATCATTTAATCGCTATGGGCTGTACTTTTGTCTCACAGTTTTAGGCAACATCTTTCTGTGAAGCTTTTGTGCAAGGTGTGGAGTTTGACAGGCCTTGATTCAGTAGCAATTTTAATGGTCAATGTAATTTTCCCCCCTTAGTCCCAGAGCTCTGAGATCCTAGAAGTCTTCATTTTTTCCCACTAAAAGATCTTACCTGAGCAGGGGATATTATGAAGTTTGGTGAGGTACTGCTGTCTCATGCATTTATGCTGACTGCCACACTGAAGGGAAAAGAGCTAAATTCTCCCTGCCTCTTGCTTGGGGAGGGTTCAAAGAATCTTCTTTACCCCACTCCCTCAAAGAAGATTTCTTTGCCCTATTAATGATTTAATACACAACAACAAAAATTAGGGGCGTTACTGTCTGATTTCTTCTCCTCTGCCAACAGTTTCAAAAGCAGCTGAAAGAATACAGGAAGATAGAAGGAGACACAGTGAGGTAATATAAACTTTGTTTCTCTAGGAAACTGTGCTAAAAAGAGTTCTTAGGCTTTTTAATAACAGAATAAACATTGGAAATATGATTTAAACCTCCAGTGTTGACTCAGAAATGAAAAGGAATGGATCCCCTATGTGCTGATTATTTTTAAAATGCTCACAAGCTCCCATAAAACCGTTCGGTTTTATGATTATTTGGTGACTTGTTTCTGGAACTGAAAGTTTGACACTGAGGTCTTACATACATATTGTGTATTAGAGGTCTCTTAGGTGATCATAATGGAGAAACCATGAGTTAGCTACCTTTGTTATGATATCCCAGTGCTACCCCAGCACTTGCAGGGATTGCTCCTGTTATTTCTGTGAATGATAGGTGTTCCCACCTCCCCAGTACTGGGTATGTTTGAGTGAATGCATCTGATAGCAGTTCTTTGCTCTCATTGACTGTTAGATATGATGTAAAAATTAAAATTATACAAATTGTTAGAAGAATCCAGATGGGGGAAAAGAAATGTCCCCATATCCAACCAGACTGGTGAGAGAATAGCAAAGGGCAGAAGAGCACAGCTGCCTTTGCATGCCTTTCCTCTGTCTTTTGATGCCTCTGGCACTGGATGAACCCTTTTCATCCTTTTTATTCAGGTAGGAACTGAAAAGGGCAGTACCAAAGAACTTGCTGCCTTTTACAAAACCGTCTCCTAGTGAAAAGTTTTATCGAAATAAACCATGTGAAGCAATCTGAAGATGAAATCTATTTATCTTTTTTTTTTTTCTTCCCAAGCCTATTGCTGTGAACTTTTCAAGATTTCCTCCCCAGAGACTTATACAGACTCTACTCATAACAGATGCAGCCTTGGGGACCATGGCGGCAATCCAGGGATCCTCCTGGGAGTAATTACCTTTTCCAGTTCCTCTCATCTGCTGCATCTCTCTGGTAGCACTTCTGCCAGGAGCTGTGCATGGAATCCATTCAGCAGAGGGAGTCAGATGCTAAAATCTACAGTAGCCCCTCCAGACCAGGACCTTGTATTTGCATGTGGGATCTGAAGGACTTGATTGTTTGCTGTCTGCTTAACCTGGATGGGGGTGTATGGGGTGAACTGGTCTCAGCTGAGCTGGCTAAACTCTGCTGTAATGATACAATCACAGCAGCAACAACAGCAATACCATTGAGTCATTGTGTAAATGCTCTTCAACACTGCACCGCAAGATCCATCTTGGCAAGCGTGTGATCTTTTTCTACATCTGTGTAGCCCCCCTGCCTTAGTGGTGGACATCATTTGCAGAAGGGCTGACCAGTGCAGAGTTGGAGTGACATTTGGTTCCATTTTGTAATGCATTTTCCTCCCTTGAGTCCATGGATATCTGGTACCATAGCACTGCCTGTAGTGCAGATGCCATTTGTTCTCTGAAGAAGAAAGGGGAAAATGACCCCTGGAAGGGTAGGGACATGGAGCACAGAGGCATGTAAGGAATTGTGCCTTCCAAACCTGGTGTGACTCTTCAAAGACAGGATGTTCTACAAATGCCTGATGTGAGTTTGGCATAAGCACCTTCTTAAATTGTAAAAAAAAAAAACTGCACAGCCCCCCTCTCCAGCATCTCAAAGGCTTTTTCTGAACAAAATTTGTAGAACATTGAGTGGGCATGGTGGGAAGGTGTGGGTCACATCAGGGGCCATGGGACACGGCCCATCCCCAAGAGCAGAGGGAAGGATGGCAGGAGGCCCCTGTTCCTTTAAGGGACACCTCAGAAGAAGCAATTTGGATGTTTGCTCTTCAGATTACTCAGCTGGGCAATGGGAGGGGGGAAGGGGAGGTCGGCAAAATATTTCACACAGTCCTTCCAGCTGATCAACAGAGAAGCGAAAGTCAGCTGCATGTGCTAAAATGATGCCTGTGGTGTAAAATACATCGTGAGAGGTCAGAGATGGTAGTGACTAATACTTCAGAGACAGACATGAAGGGGGAACCAGACTCAAACTGATGGCTGAAATTTGACCTATTTGACTTCTCCTGTGTTATCTCAATTATTTCATTAGGAAGTTTTGAATCAAGAAGCACTGTGGGATGCAAAAATCTGCTTCAAACGTTCATTGTGAGAATGGTAATTGAGTTTTAAATATTTATGGCAGAACCTGGAGTTGTACTAGTGAATGCATTATAGACTCTCCCTAGTGGTAAGCCTGGCTCGCTGGAGACCTTGCGCTGCAAACAGCCCCAGTACAGTGAAGAAGGGGGAAAGGAATTTTATTTTCTGAAAATGATTTATTTAGCTGATTATAGAGGGCTTACTCCTTCCTAGGCAACAGTTTCAGCGTGGAGCTACAGGATATGGGGAGGAGAAGGGTGTTCTATACAAACCTGACACCTGGATAACCTACAGGTCTGTGTTCACACCTCTTGCAACTGTTTGCCCCCAAAAAACACAAGATATGCAAAAAAATGAGGCAATGAGGAGTGAAAGACTCCTGCCTACTATTGCCATTTGTAGCTCTTGCCGCTTGGCATTACTGATCCCATGCGACACGCTAGGAGGTACATATGCATTTTTTCTTTTACTGCTGATGGAAATAGGATTGTTTTCTCTGCAGGGAGAGAAGAAACGAATCTGTGGTCCTGTGCTCTATTGCCGGCATAGGCCTTGGTGCAGTGGATAAAAACGAGGCCTTATTCCCTCGCCTGGCCCTGGGTCTGCTGTGGTAAGACAACACACCACATGTACATACCACTTTAATGCGCGCTACTAATACAGCTCTAAGCCTCCAGCTGAGATTAATGGTCCTCAAGTCACTTGAGCCGGAGAACCTGCCTTGCGCGGGGTGTCCGACAGCCCCGCGTTCCCCGCGGGGGCAGCTCCGCAGGGTGCGCGGGGCAGGCGCCGCTCCGTCCCGCCGGGAATGCGCTCAGGTGCAGCTGTCCCTCACCTTGGGCCAGGTGGCACAACACGCTACAGCTTAAAGCCGCAGAGCCCTTTCTCAGCCCTGAGGAACCCTCCGGCCGCTGCATCGTCCCTCTCGCCGCTGGCGGGGCCGGGTGGCACCGTGCGGGGCACGGGCTGTCCGCGGCTGCCGCTGCTGCGAGGCCGCCCCGCTCCGGCCCCCCCGGGCAGCCTGGCCAGCAGCAGCCGCCGCGGAGCAGCGGCCAGCCCCGGCCGGGGCGGGGTGGGGCGCACCGGGGTCCGGGGCGGCTCCGGCGCTCCCCGGCGCCTCGGCCACGCCTCGATCGGCCCCGCACCCCGGCGGGGCGGGGGGGACGGGGGGCGGCGCCGGCTGCCGGGGCGAAGGCGCCGGCTGCGGCGGCGGGCGCGGGGCTGCCATCCCGCGGGCAGGCACGGCGGCGGCGGCGGATGGCGGCAAGGTCAGTGGGCGCCCGCTGCCCGCCGGCGGGGCTCCCCTCCCGGCCTCCCCCCGGGGCGGCCGGCGATGCTCGCGCGCGGTGGATCCAGTGGCGCGGGCGCCTCTCCCTCCTCCTCTTCCCGGCGGGGAGCGGGGCCGCCGCGGGCGCGGATGCCCCCCGCCACGCCTCCCTCCTTCCCTCCCGCCCGGGCGAGGGGCAGACGCGGGTTTCGTAAGCGCCTGCCCCGGCCGGCCCCGCCGCGCTCGGGTGGCCGCGGTAGAGAGAGGTCCCCCCGGGCGGTGCCGCGGCGCGATGCGCGGTGCAGGTGAGCGGCCGAGCAGCGCCCGTCGCCGCCGCGTCCCGGGAGGGCGGCGGGAGCCGAGGTTACTTCGAAACCCGGCGGGGTCGCGCCTGCATCGCACCAGCGCTGTTGCGAGCGGAGGAGGGTTATCCGTGTGCTCTGCGAGCAAGTAAATCCAGATAACTTAGAGACGGGGTTTGCTGGGGTCCTTTGTTCCAGCGGGAGGTTCGGTGGTGCTTTTGCGCTGGTTTGGGTTCGTTTTGGTCTTTTTTGGGGGTTTTTTTTGGGTTGATTTCCCTTCCTTATGCCGGCAGTTAGCGGAGAAGATACGCGGTAACTCGGGTGCTGTCATTAAGTGACATCTCGCCGGGCTTTTAGAAAAAGGCTTTAATTATTTTTTTAACTAGCCTGGAGGAGAAGCGTGAAGCCCTCTGCCCAGGTAGGGTCCCCGCTGTACGGAGCGGCAGCGCTCAGAGTTCCTTACGGCGTTAGATGCCGACCCAGCTTAGGTCGAGCTGCCAAAAATGTGATTTACGGACCCTGCCGACATCCGTCACCCAAGCGCTTTGTTCCGATACGCCGTCCGGTGGAGGGACTTCTCCGGGAGCAGCTCTGCCTCTCCTGAAATGTGGATACACAGGATACGTGCACCAGGGTGCCAGCCGGCGAGGCATTAAGAGTGTGTATTTGTGTAATAGATGTCTCAAAAAAAAAAAAAAAAAAAAAAAAAAAAAAGCGCAAACGGGATTTTGATGAGATCCCATTAATTGAACTGTAAACATAGTAATTCCTCTGCACTTGTTTGCTCACTAAAACTCTTCCTCTTCCTCATCGATATGGCCCATAGTTGTTTTTTTTTTTTGTTGCTTTTTATTTTTGTTTTCAACTAGTATGTTTTAGAGAGTTTTTGATGCAGATTTACTTGGATTTTTTTGTCTGATTTAGGCTGTTGGAAATTACTTGTAGCCTTTCAATTTAGGATGAGTATGAAGGTCCTGTTCTCAGCCTTTTTGTACCACAGGCCCAGTACCTTTTTGTACCACAGGCCCTTTTTGAAATGCCCAGTGAGTCTGCGCTAATGTAGAGCCTATGGGATGACAACAATAGCAATCAGGGAAAAAAACCCTTCTGCTGAAAACTCTGTTCTTGGCTATGTAACAGTGTGCAGCTGGATTTCACCTTCTTACTAGTTGCATGGAAGGTGGAGTGTAAAAGTAGTCCTGGCTGAGGAGTGCAAAGCTGGGAAAGCCTTGTTCTGTTGCTGGCTGTGGCACTGGTGGCACTGGCGGCCACCAGATGTTGGGACAGGGCTCTGGAAAATTCCCGCTATGCACAAGCTGGCAGTACAGTTGAACAGCCCAAGCCTCTGGCTCAAAGCTGTGAGGTCTCTCAGAGGGTTTGGACAGCTGGCCAGGTATGTGAAGACAAAGTAAAGTGATACCTGTTTTTTGCTGCTTTTCTGGGAGAAAGTTGGTTGGACCACACGTGATAGAAATATATTGTGAAGTCTTCTTGGGAGTATTGGATAGTGCTGTGAGATATCCAGATTAGAAATGCCAGGAAGACAAGAAATATTATTTTGGCCTTAATATCGTGTGTTTAGGTTATACATGGAAATGCAAGAGCTCAGAATGAGCCTCTCCTTAAAAGACCTGCTGTGGCTTAGCAGAGTGCCCAGGGAATGGGCAAGTAGATCTTTCTGGGTGCTGGTCACCCTTCCCTGAGGGACTCACTTGGTCCTTTAGCTTTGTCAAAATCTGTGGATATGTTTTTGTCATACCTGTGCTTGGCTTCAGCTCAGGGTTCTCACCTTGACCCCTCGATGAACTGGATCAGGAGCTCCATCAGCCACAGTCCAGCAGAGGCTTCAGCACAGCTTTAACTTCAGTCATGTGAGTTCCCCCAGTGAAATTAGAGGGATACTTGAAAGCAAGTTTACATACGGAGATTTCAATCTCAGGGCTGCCTCTCATAAGCTTTCTAGGGTGTGAACTGCTCATCGTTTTTCCTTGCATGGGGCCGAGAACAAATGCCACATCATGTTTGGGTTCCATCCAGAACAGCTGACCATACCTGGGACCAGTACTGGCAGAGCAGGAGCAGTGGTGCTTCTGTGCTGGAGTTTTATGGAGCATTAGTTTGTGCTTGGGGCTTGAAGTCTTGCTGGAAGCTAATGAGGCTTATACTCCTAAATGCTCAAGCCATCCTTTTGAGCAGAATTTAGTTTTCTAAGTCAGTGAAATATTTTTCAGACTGTGACCTCAATCAATCAGTTGATGGGGCCTGGAGGATACAGGTCTTTGGTATGAATGAATTTAGATGATTCCCTGATCAGTTGACATGGCTCTACTGAAAACCTGGTGATTTGTGGTTCTGACCACATGGCTGTTGACTTTGGGACTCGGCCTAGGGCTCTAGCCTTTGTAAGAAGATCAGGCATTTTTTAAGAAGATCAAGTGTCCTTAGACTGCTTTTTGTATACCTGTGTCTATTTGTCAGCCAGTTCTGCAGCCCCCTTCAGTGAGTAGAAAATATTCAGGCAAGTAATGTCTCTGACTTAAGTGTGGTTATTCAGCTGAGTAAATGGTGTGCAATCCAAGTTCAAAGCAGCAGATTTTGGGTGTGAGTGCTCTTTTTGTGGAGCATGTGGGAAACTAATTTCCAGAGCCTGGGATCTTGGCATGCCTTAAATTTTCTCCTGTTCTTATGCTTTGCCTCTATCCAGTGGGTGGCTGGGCTGGAAGTCAGATGGAAGGCTGGGCTTTCCTCCCCTTAGAGAAAGCAGCTCTTCAGAGAAATTCCACAGCTGTTTCTGAGTCTGTCTGGAGTTGCTTTCTTGCTTTGTCGCTGCTGTTTCCTCCTGCTGTGCTGTGCTCTGCGAAGGGAGTAGAGGAGTCCTTGGAACTAATGCAGCTCTGTAGCATCATCCGTCATACCGAGTGGGGTTAGAGGAAACCCTCCCAGCCCTCATCAGTGCAGCCTCTCCCTGGGTCCTGGACTGGCCAGGGCTCAACATTTGCTGGTCTGACTGCAGCAGAGCTGCCCTCTGCCCTAAAGGCAGCGATGGTGGCCAGGCACCAACAGCATGGGTTAAGGGGGCGCTGGGGATGGCAAGGAGAAGGATGCTGAGGTCTCCAGGATGAATTAATTTCTAGGGTTGTGAAGGAGAGCTGCTTTCACCCTGAGATCTGGGTGATAGTTCTTCAGCCCTGACAAAGCATTTCACTGCTTGCAGATGCAAATCCCCTTGCCCTGTTTTTCTGCTGCAGAAATTACCCCTTCAGGGCAACCCCCAGACATAAATAAATTTGAAATTTGCCCCTTCCTGCTCCAGATGTGTAACATCTGGGTAGTTACAGAGCTGAACTGCATTGTGTGCCATGCAGCTCACAGGCTGGATTGAGCAAGACGTTATTTTTTGGGATGTAGCAGAACATGGGAACACCACTAATCAAACATCATGATTTTCATCTGGTTTTATTTTATTTCATTTTAACTTAGTGTCCCCAGGAAATGAGCACTGTTTGTCTCCTGTTTGGCTAGTTTCAACCAGATTGCACCAATAGTTGGCAGTCTGGAAGATCACTCATTTCCCACTTGTGTTTGTTAAGAGTAGTGGGTGGCAGGGAAATCTTTGAAGCAGTGCTCTCTGATGAAAACTAGACTGCTAACAGCTACTCTCTGTTCTGCCTGGTAGTGGCTGTCCAGCCAGGCATTACATGTGTGGTGGTCAAACATGCAGCAGCTCTGCAGCCCTGGCCAATTTGCAGGGCAGGGATGGATGTGAGGCAGCATTGAAGGGAGCTGCAGGGGCAGGAGGGCAGAGGACACAGATGTCCCACAGATGAGTCCTGTTTGTTACTCTTCCTTGCAGCATGGCTACCCTTTGGTTTGTCAAACTAGAGCCACATGAGATTTAGGAAGGCTTGTGGGCTGACAGGCCTGGTTTCTCTGACCTCCAGGACACCTTGGGAGGTGAGCGTTGGAGCAGATGGGAATATGCACGCTGGGCAGGACTTAGCAGAGGTGTTTGTGCATGGGCAAACACTTTGCACGTGTGCAGTGGCACTGTGATAATCTGGGTGTTCACTGATGCCAGCCATCCTGTTGAATTCAGTGATAATTTGACACTGGTAACATTCAGTATTGTATGTTTCTCCCACAGCAGCTTCTGTGAGTGAATGCAGTCTCGGATTCCCACACAGCCCTCTCCCTCCCCAGAGTGACTTTAGGTAGGTGTGCACTTGGGCTGAGGTGCTGCTGTGGGATGTCAGGGACGTGCTTGTGTGTTGCTGAGCATCCCAGTATGGATGCAGCTGGTTTGGCATGGCTGTCTTGAGGGGTCTGCCTCTGAAATCTGGACACCATTGTACTAAGACAATCAGACTTACCCTTGCCCAGGCTGTGTCTGTGCTACACAGTATAACTGTGCTGGATGTGGTGAGCACATTTCTTCCAGACTTGAACTGAAGGAAAAGACAAGCATTGACAGTAGAAATCGGAGTGTCAGAGGTGTTGAGCATTTATGGGATGCACATGCAATTCCTCACCCACTGTGCATTTTGATACTCTTTTTGTTGCTGCTAATTGTCAAATGATGCATACCTGTTGATGTGGGGCATAGAGCATGGCCCTGCAGAGACCAACAGTGTGGTGGCTCTAATGTCAAAATATTATGTGACACCTTAGAGGGCCAAGGTAAATCTCAAACACCCATATAGATCTAGATAAAACCAGATGCATCTGTCAAGATGAGGTGAAGGGAGGAACTGTATAGCTGGCTCCCCATCATGGTTTACAGAGGATGTGGAGCATCAAGTCATGCTAACGAGGCAAAATGCTATTCCCTTTCCCCACACAAAAACTCTGCCTGGGCATCTCTGGCATCCAAGTGTAATTCTCTACACTGTTAGGGATATGTCACTTAGTGAAGCAGAACATCTCTTGCTTCACTTCTTTTCCCCTCCATAAACACCATCTCTGACCATCGGTAGCTTGGCATGGTACATGACTGTGGTAGAATGGACTCTTGGGCTTGGACAAGACTTTGCAGGTCCCTCCTCTGAAGGTGCCAGCCACCCAAGCTTCAGAAATCCTGAAGCAGGCAGATGTGGGGTAAAACATGGCTGTGGTGTTATCTTGCCTGTTCTTGTTAGATGTATTGTGCTACCCCTATACCTTTAGGGATGGTGCAGTGCTTTCTCTGTTAGCTTTTAAAGTGAACTGAGCAGGAGGGAGGCATGCATGCCAAGGAGGAAGGATTGCAATGTTTCCATTACCAACCACAGTGGACTTTTCCATGGTGGAGCTTTTCCAAAAGATATGTACTGAGAAGAGCTGGTGTGACCTGCGTGCCTGGGACACTGCAGGCTCTGAATGACTGCGCCTCAGGGATTTGATAGCTCCAGGCTTTGCAAACTCTGCTCTCTGAGGATGGGGAAAGACAGAAGTGAAACTTGCTTTGTTAGGTGCACAAGATCATGTAAAGCTTGTGGTAGTAGCTGCCAGCACCCCACAGACAAGGTGAAAGTATTACTTAAAAGAAAGCCTGGGTGTGTGTTTGCAACTGGGGACATAGAAAGGCAAATAAGACTTTTTAAAAAGCATGAAGCATGCCTAGGGAGCATGGTGTCAGGCGCACTGCCTCTTGCCAGCTAATACCATCTTGCAAATAAAACAAGTTGGGTTGTTGCTATTGCAGCTGCTTTCCCTCACAAAGCAGGGTGATCCAGACGCTGAGAAACATGTTGGCAATTGGCCTGAAGTCGGATGTATGCAAGGTAATTTACTTAAAAGACCCAATATAACAATTATCATTCAGCATGAACACATACAGCTGTAATGTTTGCTTGCCAGTTGTATTTTATCTGATGCTCTCCCTGAAGTTGCTCATTGGCTGCATCTACCCACAAACACAGAAACACAGCCTGGAGATGATGGGCTTCTTCCCTGACCTGCAGTTAGGAGCAATGATTACACTTTAAAAAGTGTTATTGTGGAGGTAGGTGGGATTCAGTGGCTTGGGCAAAAGGCTGTTAGTGGGGTCATTTGGGATCCAGGCCTTGGGAGCTTTCTTTCTGACCTTGGGCAAAGCACATCAGCTGCTCAGTGCCTCTGTTCATAAAATCTGATTTGTGACAATCAGCTTCAGAGTAGGTGATTGATATTGGTCTTGGTTTCGTCCTCTGAAACAACCCCAAAATCCTCAAATGTTTGTGCATGGAATTGAAGCATAAAAGCTCCCTTTCTTCTCCCTGCTCTTTACCTCAGATAAAGGTGGAAGAAAGGGAGTTGTTCACAGTCTTTTGCTGGAGGCATCCATCATGTTGGGAGCAGAGGCTGCTGGTTGTTCCACATGTTATTAATGATGAAAAGATACAAACATATGATCACATAATTGTGTTGCATTTCAATTGCTTACAAAATAATGATATCAGGAGAACAATGGGGTTACAAAATCAGGCGGACAAAAGCAATAAAGTTCCAGGACTAATGTTGCAGAACTCCCCTTTGCATCTGCATTATGATACAATCTTTAATTCTGTAATTGCGTCATTTTTTCCCTTTCACAGAGTCCCTTTTTCACTGGATAGGTAATTGCTGCATAATTCATTTTCTCTTCCCCACATCTACTTTCTCCATGTGTCTCTACATCTATTTAGTTTACACCCTACCCAGACCTTGAACTGAACAGTTGCTAATTCCTTCCTGGAGGGCTTTCTCTAGTGGAGAAGTTATTCTTGCAGCATATCAGGTACAGTTGTTGTCTGTGTTTTCATAGTTGAGGAATGAAGAACAAATCAATCTCAGGAGATTGAAACCCCTTCAATTTTGGCTACATCAAAGAGGTACTTGGATACGGTTTTATTTTTCACTCATCCCAGAATACCTGGCATGATGTAGCAGTTCATCTGCTGGAAGTGTAAAGACAGCTGACCTGTAGATTAGCCCTAAATGCCTTGAGTGTGGAACCACCCCATTAGGGGTCACCTGAAGAGAAAACTGGTTCCAGGGACTTGCTGATCTTCTTAAAAGGTTAAGTGTGAAGCCCAGGAGGAGGTAATTCCTGCCTGTAGGTGCTATGTCCAACTTTCTCATGCAAGGTGGTTGTCTCTTGCTTCCTGCATTGCTTTGTTCACTAATGTTTCTGACATTCACCGAGAGAGGCAGAGTTTGAGGAATAGCTGTTGCTTTTATCACACAACATTAACTTCCTTTTTTTGAAAGCAGTTTATTTCTAGAGCTCAAATGGTTTGTGATCATTGAATTGGAGTCAGTGCAGATATATACAGAGGTGGGGTGAAGGTTGTATAGGCAGTCTTCATGATACCTCCTGATTTTGAAGTGACCAAGTTTGCAGTCTTTGTATTAAAAAACACTATAGCTAGGTTTAATTTTATAACTGTACAAAGGGAAAAGGGAAAAGCAGGAGATAAATAAAAATTAGGCCTTGTCTTGTGAATCTGCAGTGGCCTGAGTCATCCAGAGAGCACAGACCCTTGGGATGTAACATTAATTTCTAGCCCATGAGATAAGGCCTGGTGAGGAAGCCCTGTTTGTTATGGATGGTGATCAGTGGCTGGAGTGGGAAGACATGCTCAGCAGATTGTGTGGTGCTGTACTGGGGGGCTTTGCAGCACAGAGTCTGGATATCCTCAGATCCCAGTTAAGGATGGGGTAGGCAGAGTTCTGGTGCTTCCCAAGTCCTCTCTAACTTGTGTCTCTTCTGCTCTGCACTGGGAGGCAGCCTAGTTGTCCTCTTAAACTTGCCCTTCCCAGTCCTCCCTCCTTTCCCCCTCTGTTTCTGTGTTCCCCTAACAAATGCCATCTCTTTCTCTCTGTGTTCTCGAGTAACATCACTTTAGCCTGTTGTTTCTGGTGCCACTTAAAATTTTCCAGAGGTCCCAGATATGTACAATCTTGATTCTAGTGTAGATCTGTAATTTTTGCCTATTCAAACTGTAGGTGAAAGCCAGCCCAATGCCCTTGAAGCATTTTAAAAGATTCATCTTCCTTACTTTTAGACCACAGCCATTACTATGGGATACTTTGAGATCAAGCAATGGGGAAATGGCTGCTTTAGGCCAACTCTATTTATACCTTATATCTAAATACCTATATACCTAAATACCTATATACCTTATACCTTATATCTAAAGAATATGTTGTGTTCCACCCTGTTCTTCAGTATTTTGTTTTATGCAGTCTTGCTTGATGTCACCTACTTTCTATGGGGTGAAATATGATACTGAAATTGCAACAATTCATAGTGAGGAACACTAGTTGCTCATGCTTTTTTATTTTCTGGAAATGAATAGCAGCATGATAGTGCAAGAAAGAGTGTGCAGGTTCTGGAGGCTGAGCTTCCAGCTGAAATGCAAGTTGGTGAACTTGGCTGCTTTCCAGAAAAGTGGTGTCTGTTGTTCCAGCAAGTCATTAATGTCTGCACTTCTGTCTTCTGACCAATTTACAACGAGTCTCTTCCTACATCTTTATTCAGGGGAGGAGGGTGAGCACAGCAGCAAGAGAGGACGACGTAGACAATTTCTGATTGTGTTCAAATGACCATAACAATAGGCTTTCTTTATTAACTTTAGGATTTTTTTTTCATTTTACTAGATGAGGAAAAGTGGATGTACCAGCAAAGAAAATATGCTTGCCAACAAATCTGGTCTTGGAACAGACCAGGCTGACCTGCAGTGAAACATTTGGGATGATAATAATTTAAAAGTCAGACTTGTGTTCTTGGGAGTTTGTGGTATGAATCATGGCCATGATCACTATAAACCACGTCAAGCTAGATTAATAAAATAATGTCAGAGTGTCTTAAAAAGTTTCAGATGACTCCAAGGATTGTACACCTTTACAAAATAATTAATAAGCCAGATGCTAAAAACTGGCACCAGCTGTTTTTTCTCCTTGCATTGCCACTGTGTGTAAGTCCAAGAGCCAGTATTTGATTACTGAACTTCATGTGTTTGGGGAGAGACAATTAACAGGAACATGGGACTGGTCTTCAGCTATTACCTGAAAATTCTTGGGGTTCCTGGGATTTTGTCAAGCCTCTGGAAGGTTACTGGGAGAAATGGTGTGTATCAGTGGAGACATCTACACATCTTAAAGAGGTGAGGGACAGGTTTTGTGGGGGGAGAAAGTAAACAGCAAAAAACACTTGCATCGGCATCTCCAGCCTATGTAATGTGGTGGTGAGCCTGTGGGCCTAGGATTTGGTCTGTGCTTGGATAGGCTTCACTTAATCCCTGATAGAACCTTGTCCTCTCTATTTTGTGTGTGCGGTTTTCTTTTGAAGTAAGCATGTTTAGGCAGACCTTCAGGCACTGTAAGTTGCAATAGCTCCCCTGGGAAAAAACCAGCTCCTCTGTGGGGTGGCCCCCATGTTAGGTGTGCCCTGCTGGCCTCTCTCCACCCCTGGTTTGCCTCCCTCCTCTCCTCTTCCTCACAGCATCTGTGGTCAGATGCTTAGAGGGAGGGACAGGGGTTAGAAAAGGCTGGCTCAGCAGAGGAGGTGGAGAGCCAGCTGATGCCACTATTAATGTTCTTTCAAAATTGATGGATGAGACAGTTACAAAATTGCAGAGGGAAGTGAAAGTTAACAGAATCCATGTTTTAATTGTATTCTGGATTGTTTTCAGCAGCCAGCTTCTGAGGTGCAGGACAGATCAAGCATTTTTGTGAGGATGTTGATGTGGACTGCGCACTGTACTGTTTTAAAAGAAAGAAAAAGATTGGGCCAGTCTGTTTTCCACACTCTGCTGCTCTCAGTCTTCTTCACTTGTCCTGTGTGATAGTATGCTGTGTCTAGACAGTAAATCAGATCTGAAGTACTGTCCTGATGCAGCTAGAGAAAAAAGAGGCTCTTGCAAACACCTGTGGTGTCAAGGTCCTCAAGCCTGTAAGGGGTACCTAGGTTCTAGACTTTATTGTAATTTCCTCTGTGTGCCCTTCATCCTCATGGAAAGGAGTGAGGATGGTGGAGCTGCCTGGCTGGTGGGTGACCAGCAGTGCTGGCCTTTAACCTGAGGGAGATTCTTTTTCAGCTGATGAAGCCCTCCTGCTCAGTCTTCAAGTAGCAGTTTTGTGCAGCATGAGGTTTTCTTCTGGACAGGTGTTTTACTTGAGTATGCTTCATCCAGGATTGGACCGAAACACTCTCTTCTAAGTTTCATTTTTCTTCAGGTTTTAAATAAACCAATTTTCTTTGTAGTATTTTTCCTAGCTTTTCTTTTCTCTGTTACTGAGACCTTCTCTCCCCAGGCTACTTTATTCAAACATAACATGCTATAATTCTACATGTTTTGAAAAAGTACTTGTGTAGGTGGTTAAGAAAAGAAAGCATCAGTCCTCTTGCTTGCCTCCTCCTGCTTCCTCCCAAGTCAAAAGCTGAGAATGGGACACCTTTCAGGAGTGGGCTCTTTAATTTAAAGTCCTAGTCTCAAAGTCCTGGCATCTGCATCAAACAAGTGTTCTTTTCCATCAGCTGCAGGTGGAGTTGCATAAGGGAAGGTATCTTTGGGGTCTTGGAGGGCTGCTCTGTTTCTGAAAATGAATAATTAGGGGTGGAGGTGGTCTTCTGCCTCAGTGCTTTAGCATGTGTTTCTTCCATCTCTCTCATACCTTTGTAAGTATTTCTGGGATCCACTTGGGCAGTGAGGAGCCTCCCCCATTTCTCCCTACTTACCTTCATGGGGCAGCAGCTGCCATTCTAGTGGTGAGGTGTAGAAATTTGTTCCTCTGGCTTCCCTTCCTGCTCTGGAGCTGGTTGGTATTATAATGTCTGTGAGCTGACATTAGGCAGGGTAGCACACCAAGGAGCTGGGCTGCTGTAAGAGGAAAAGTTCCTCCCATTGTCTCAGGGAGGAAAATAGGCTTGTGAGATGTGGTTGTGATCCCTGTGAGTTCTGGAGGCACTTTAGCTAAGCAGGCAGTAAGTGGGGAAGATGAGCAGTGGATCACAGTGGCTTTCTGACATCCTAAAGGACACAAAATCTTTGCAGTGTTTACTCTGAAAATATTCACTCTGCCTTTCCAGAAGTGTGCTGTTTACATACAAGCAAACGCTGAGGTTTTGCAGTGTACAAGCCTATGCTGTTTATGCTGTGGGCACAGCTGCTAATGCTGATAGGAGGGTTTCTCTTGTTCAGGCGCTTGCTGCTTAGAAAGTAGAAATTTGCTGAGAGTGGCACTGGAAGCCCAGCTCTCCTTCCAGTGGGGTAGGGACCTGCTGGCAGGGGCTGAGCTGTGCCACAGCAGAACCAGAGGTGCTGAAGTACTGGCACTGTTATTTGGAATATTTAAATCCTTTAAGCTTTTTTTTCCGCTTAGCAATACTTTCCAAATCTATTTATTTAAAAGAAAACCTGAAATATGCTATTTTGCAGATGCTTGGGAGCCTGTTTCCTTCCCTCTGCCATGGTAGATCTGTTAAGGTCAGTGACTACAGCTGCAAGTTGCTTGTCCAGGTGAAGCTTGTCTTTGCTTTTGTGGTATCAAGCCCTGTTTGGTATGTTTCGATCTGATTCTCACAGAATTTCCTTTTGTTTGCTGCACTGTTGTGTATGCCAATTTCCCTGTAAATGTTATGAGAAATAGCAGTATGGGCCTGATGCCAAGGGTGAGGAACTAATACAAATACATTTATTTTTATTTTGGAAGCTCTTGCAATTCACACTTTGCTGGCGGGGTGGTAATGATGTTTCACAAAAGAATGCCTTTCTTTTCATTTTGATTTCCAAGTGCTCTAACAGGGTCCATCCACAGTCTTAGGCATGGCCAATGATGCACCAGGATCAAGGACCATTCAGCAGCAGGAGATGGGGGGTGGAGATGGTCCTGGGGGCATAGGATGAGCCTGAGGTTTGTCCAGGATAACAGCACTGCTGTGGCATCCCCAGAGCAGGGCGTGATGTCCCTGGGGGTCAAAACCAAGGTCATGTTTCCATTTTTTAGTTGCCAGGCCTGTGCTGTAGCCATTCTGTGTTGTTGTTTTAGGGGGCCTGAAGATGTGTTGCCACAGCTGAGCAAGGCGTCCTCTGTGAGGTCTGCGATCCCTGCCTGTGCAGTACCTGGCTGTTGGGGGCGTGCAGAGCCAGGGACACGGAAGTGGCTGAGGGTTTGCTTTGGCTCCTGGTGTGTGGCTGTGCTCCGCAGGCTGTGGGATGTACAGAGCATTGTCATGCCGAGGTTCTTCCAGTGGCACACGGCAGCTTTGGCACCCAGGGCTGTGCAGTCTGAGGGCACAGTGTTTAAGCTGGAGAGGCACTTGATGGGAGGTCAAGATGGTTATTTGCATTACTGATGAGATGATTAGTAGACGGTGTTCATGGCTCTCATTAGAGACCTGTGGAAGATTGGGTTCAAACAGAAGGATCTCTGTGTGTGTGTAATTTATGAGGGCTGCTGCTCAGACCTTCATTCATACTCTTAATTGTTCCGCAGTGGCAGTGGGGAGGAGAAGCTGGAAAATGCTAATTGTGTCCTGTGCTCTCAAATGGGAGCAAAGGCAGCCATGGCATGCAGTCCACAGAGGCTTAGATGCTCCTCTGTGCTGTGGATCAGCAGTGTAGTGCAGGAGGATCTGATTTTCATATCCTGATGATTGGCTTTGTTTGTATAGAAGTACCCATTTTTTAAAAATAGCTGAAATCAAAGGGCCAGGCTCTTTGGTACAAAACTATTTGTTCTTGGTACTTGTCACATGCTTAGTTGACTGAATTAATCAAATGGAAAATGCTTTTTCCCAAACCAAAAAATTCTATGCAAAGAAATGTACTCCACCTATTTTTTTTTAAATTTAAATACAAAATACAAAAAGATTCCTCTTTTCTGCTTCCTTCTGTCACCCTCTTTCTTCTGTGTTTCTCTTGGTGGCAAAATGAGAAGAGTAAAAGATTGAAGAAGATGTTTTGTATGGGCATTCACACATGTATGTATGGAGGAAAAAACCAAAATATATGGATGTTTTTGATTTACCAAAAATAGGCTGGTAAAAAATCAGTGATTTATATAAATTTAGTTGTATGAAAAAGTTGCATTTACCAACTTGCAGTAACTTTGCAAGTTATTCCACTTCATATTCTGGTGGTACATAAACATAGGCTTACTTTTCCAATTTCTTGCTGCTGCATATCCTTTTCTAACTTAGACCACAGTTGCTGTTCATGTAAAACTAGGGTATTGAATAGGCATGTCCAATTAATTTGCTTATTGGTTTTGGTTTTTGATTTTTTTGGGGGTTTTTTGTGTTTGTTTGTTTGTTGGTTTTGGATTTTTTTTTCTTTTTTTGTTTTGTTTTGGGTTTTTTTGCTATTAATTAGTACTAGAGGTGGTGGCAACCCTTAGTTCTGAAGTGTGCAGTGCACTTCTTTGAGTGTCCTGACCTACATCACAGTTCGGGAGTCCGTCTTCTCCATTTCCTTTGTGACGCGTGTCTGAGCAAAAGCAGTGACTGCCTCAAGAGGGTCTGAAGTCATGGGTGTGATGTGCTGCATACTTCTGAGATGTATCAGCTTCCCCCTTTGGTAAATCTTAAGATGCAGGTCCTTTTATATTTCAGTATGGCTTGCTTGTTCAGTGAAAGGGATGCATGCAGTTGTCTAGGTGGATGAAACTGGTTTTGGGTGTTTCAGTACTGCCAGACATGACCAAAATTCTGAGCTTCTTTGTGTGAAATGTGTCTCTTCCACGAGAGGAACGTCCTTGACTGTACTTTCAAAACGTGGGTTAAGTAATTGCTCTATGACCACATTAACATTCTCTTTTCTTGCCATTTTTCCAATTGTGGCAAGATTTGCAAGCAAGAAAAAAGAAAAGTAATATAAGGGAGCAGATAGTTTGGGGGTTTGGTTGTTTTGCTTCTTTATTGCATCTTACCTGCATCTGATTCCTGGCAGTGTTTTGTGACCTCCTGTGGATCTCATGAGTGTTTTCCATTCAAAGCTCCAAGCAGACAGAAACATACATGCCAGAGCACTGAAAGCTCTGGACTGCCCAAAAGGAAAAGCTTCTTGCATCAGCTCTTCCTCTTTTCTCCTGTGTTGGTGAGAACATTGAAAGCAATTGTTTAAACCAGCTGAGCTTTACAGCAAAAGAAACAAAGGAAAAAAACCCACAAAACTGTCAACATTTGGAGATAAGTACAAAGAGGACTGACCACTCCTATTCCTCCTTAAGGCAATCCCAAATTTATTGCTGCCTTATTTCAGTACATTTTTAAAGGTTTTAAAAATCAACTTCATTTGAAAACAGAGCTATGGTTTGGTTGTAGTGCACCTAGGAAGTGGGGATTAGTCTTGTGTGTCAGGAGACATGTGTTTAGACTATATGGTGCTTGAATATTCTTGGAATATTCTCAAAGTGAAAACTGGGAGCCATCCAGGCATTAGCTGAAGAAGAAAAGGTTTTAAGTCACAAAAATCATAAATAGAAGAAATGCAAGTTGCATTTCTTTAGTGCTGCATAAAAGGAGATTGCTAAACATGTTCATTTGGTAAGCAAATGGGTTCATGAACTGTATTGTATTGCTTTTTTTTTTGTAAATGCCCCTATTTCATCAGCTTCTGTTCTAAGATAGATTGCTGGCATGGTACCTTCTGTAGCCAAAAATTAAGAAGAAAGAGGTTTGTAGGAGTAGCAATTTCAGCAGACTGCCTGGAATCTCAAACTGCTTATTAGGTTTCTTTGAATTATTGGGTGATGTATTTGGTAGCTGGTGCTTTGTATCAGAAGTACATAATGTAAATAAATTTAATTAGAATATGCTCATACACTTTCTGTCAGTCTGTTGACTGGATTTTGCTAGCTTTGTAAAGCACAAAACTCCAGGTATTGGCAAAATTTCTTCATGTGAACTCCTTTGCTGTAAAAAGCTGGTGCAAAGTAGTTCTGTACTATCAAAGAGAAAGACTAGGAGGTGTGCTGCTTCTCCCAAAACCACACAGGTCTCTGTGCTACTTTGAGGATGCGTGCTGGTGATTTAGCTCTTCTTCATCACAGATCAAGGGTCCCTCTTTCCTGGTGCCTTGCCTGCCACTGCATGCCTCCTTACAGATCTTGCACCAGTAGAGAGAGTTGCCCCTGCCCTTACCTGTTGAGAAAGGGTGCTCAGCATCTGGGAGACACAGACACCATGCTGGAAGCCTTGCACTCCCCAGGAAAGCTGAGGCAAATGGGAAAGAGCTAGAGCAGCAGGGTCCTGCAGTCCACATGCTTTCTGCTTCCTAGGTCTTAGTACAGTGGCTTTTTGGAAGCAGTGAAATTAGATGGCCATGTGCCCAGTGCAAGAAATTATTCACTCCGCTGTATTTATTTTTATAGTGAAATTGCATTTTCATATCTCCATGAGAGAGACTGTAGCCGGATACAAACCCAGTGAAGCGTTTCTTTTTGTGGACATAGTGACTTTGGCACAGCTGTGATGAAGCTCACTGCTCTCTTCATGAAAACACACTGAGCTGGGAATGCTGCTGGTTTGCATCCTCTCCGAGGAAATTCGGCGATGCAGTTGTGGTGGATGGAGATTGTATTTTGTCACATTCCAGACCGAATGTTGCTGTGCAGGAAAAGATGTGCTGGACAGGCATAGCTTCAGTAAAGTTACGTGACTGTGATTTCACAGTGAAACATGGGATTAAGAACTACCTGAAAATAATTTAATTTTGCTTTTTAGTGACTCAAGAATGTGAAAGCTTTAGATTTGAGGCGCATTTCTTAAAGGGGTTTTACATTTCAGTGCATTGAAATGAATATGCATGTGAAAGCTTGAGAGTATGAAGTCTGTGCTTGTGAATTGGGCAGTTAGTGGTTTGGCCCACCTGCATTTTCTGTTTACATGCAAAGCAATTTGCATTAGCAGGAAAGCATTCCATGTGCATATAGCATGTGTTACAACTAATCAGCACACTAACAAAGTTGTTCTGAGAGATATAGGAGGCCGTGTAGTTAAGAGGGGCTACTTGTTGGAGGTCACTAAATTGTGTCTTGCCTTCAAAACAGAAGAGGGGGAAAAAATGGAGGTGAGATGGTGGGCGTAATGTGATTGTTTTAGTTAGGATCCGGTCCTCTTTAAGTAATGCAGTCTGCTCTTGATCTTAGAGAATTACTCAGGGCTCTGTTTCAACTGGTCTCCAAAGTGACTCAGTGTAAGAACCGAGGTCGTGTGGATTTTTTTAAAAAGACTTACTGGACTAATTAGGCTATGCTATGTGGCTTAGTAGTAGTTAAGCATGCCCAGTGTTACTGGTAAGAGTTCAGCCTTCAGTTTTCTGCTGGAAGCAACTTCCCTTCAAAATGCAGAGATGAGCAGCAGTTGTGATTAGAGATTGTAACATACAAACCCCAAAGCATTGTAGAAATTATGGGGGGAGGAAACAAGCTGTAGAAACTGGAAGGAGAGTTAATTATATGACAAGGGATCCACTGAAAAAGCAGATGGCTTAACATTCAGTGTTGCAGGGAGAAGATAGATTGTATGAGTGTTTAGTAACTACTTTGACTGAGTCTGTTCATGTGCGTATAATATATATAAAAAAACGTGGGTGCTATGATTATGTATAATGGCTTATTATGTAGTTGTTGGAACAAGGCAACAGAGAAATAAGACTTCCAGATGTACTTCTTATGCTTGTTACAAACATTCATACAAGCAAACGTTCCTCTCTCCCCACCTCTGGACATGCCAAATGTTGCTTGCCTGTTATCTGTATTCCCCCTTGCTTCCTGCTTGTTCTCTCTCCCTACCCACCTCCTGCCTCTGCCCTGGCCTCCAGCTCCCATAGGGAGTCTGGTGTCTTTTCTCCTGCTGCCTTCTCCATCCTCTTCACATACTTCCTAAACTTCAGTAATACAGATGTAAATCAGGCAGAGTTTTAGTTCCCTCTTAATTTCTGTAGCATATATAAGTTCAAAAGATTTAAAAAGAAAATTTAATAAAGGTCTTTGTGCAGTGTTTGTTTCCAGATTCTGTAAATGATTGATGAAGACCTTAGATTATTTCTACAAGGAAACTCTCTTATAAACTTCATCAAATTCTACATGACTGAAAAAGAATATGGGTTCTCTTGACCCATAATTCCAGAGGGGTAATTTTATTGTGGTTTAGATTCAGGTTTTGTATTGTAGGAAGTCTGTGCCTACTAAGGAAGAGCCTTCATCTGTCACATACTGTTTACTGTTCAGAGGCAAATTTCAAGTCTGGAAGGGTGAGGCCATGTGCCATTGGGAGGGTTCTCTCAAAATCGGGTTGCCAGACCAGAGGGCAGTATGATCAGATGAGCCAGAGCATGCAGTGGAGTGTTCTTAGTGATTCTCATCAATTGCAGGAAGACAGAGGACTGCCTGGCTGTCACAAAGCCTGCTGGGCAAACACGCCGAACCAGTAAGAACATATTGAATCAATGCTGTGTTCTGTGCCTGTGGTATCCATGGATGAGTGTTGGGTTGCATCAAGGCCATCTTTGCTTTTGTGTGACACGTTGGCTTTGTGCTGCCAAAGGTTACAGGGTGGCATTGGGTGCCTGTTTGTCCCAGCATAATGTTCAGCATGCTGTGCTTCCTCCTTGGCTTGGCTTTCTGGTTGGATTTTGATCCAGAAGAAGTAAGCCCTGCCACCAGGGGGTGAGTACAGGGGGATGTTATACACAACATGTCACTACTAGGCCTGCCCAGTTTAGTGCTGGCCAGTGCTGAGTCCAGAGGAGTTCCTTTGTTTTCAGCTGTGCTTGGTGTTGGCACAGCATAAGCTAAACTTAAGCTGCCTGAATACCAGCTTAGCTAACTTATTGTTCTTTGCTACTATTTGGTCTTCCCAGCACAGACAAATATCACTTCATTTCTCCTCTTCAAAGGCTGTTATTACTCGCTGCTTTTTTAATTTCTTCCCCCCCTCCCAGTGACACCTCCAGTAATGTTTCATTGCCATGCAAAATGAGGAAAGCACTTTGTCAGCAGCCTACTTCAGGCAGAGAAATTTATATCTTTGAGAAGCATATCTACAGAACAGCAATTACTCAGATCATCAATATTTATATAGCAGATAATAGACATCATGGACAAGATGAATATTGTCACAAGAGCAATAGCTGTCGGGAAGGGGGGGGGATGGAAAATATAATTGCTAGATTTCTTTAAATGGGATAATTATTTAACTTTCAAGTGATTGGTGAAAATAGCTTAGAGTCTGAATTAACTATTGAGCGGGAGTTCATCTGCTTCTAGAAAGCAAAGGAAATGCCCCCTCCTGTCTACCCTCAGTTCACACAGAGAAAGCTGCCTGGGGTATTGGCCCTTGCATATGGCTTTAGCTGAAGGCAGTAATGGTGCCAGTCTCTGAATGAGGACTCATATAAAATAACAATAAAGTAATCAAGCAGCTTGTTTTGAAAATAAATTTTTATGTCTGCTGTAGATGGACACTTCAGGTTGAGATGGAGACACAGTCACGCATGCTTTGATTTTAAAAGCTGAGCCCCAGTGCTCAGGGAAAGGTGGCCATGCAAGGGCAGTTTTTAACCAGAGCTTTGCAGCATCCTGCCTGCCAGCTGATGTGCTGCTGCTGCCTTGGTGCTGCCTGATTGGATGGGCAGTCCAGTGAGTCCCTGTCTGGCCTCCTGGCCGGAGGGACAGCCCAGGTCATGGCTTCCTGTTTGCGCAGGAGATGCAGCTCCTGAATTCTGCAAAGAGAATGCCTCCTCCCACCCACCCTTTTTAACCTTTTAATGGCAGTGTGATTATTTGTGGGGCTTTCATTCACTGGCATGAAAGTCTGCTAGCTTGTCCTGTTTTTGAGATGTATTAAGCCAAAAACTAGAGCCCACTGCATGTGGGCTGTTTGCTAAAGATAATTTATTTGCTGACTTTTTTCTTCTGCGTGTGAAATGCCTCTGAATAGCTCCATTTTTTCTTTATACTGACTAACTCTTCATGTGTGACTTCAGATGGGTGTCTGAAACCCTGCACCCTCCTGACTTCTCTCAGCTGAGGGGGAGCAGTGGATGGGAAGGTACAGTACTTGATGTTCAGTATTTAGCTCAGTTGGGTTGGCTGTCATTTGTAGCATTAATCACATGCTTTTCAAAACATTAAAGCAACTTGGGAACATTTGCAACAGAGTTGGTCCACCACAAAAGATTTAAAGTACTGCAGTATCAAGCCTCTGGGCTCTGTGTTCTGTGGCATGCATATAGCAGGGCTTCTTGTGCAATGCCCGGAGAAAAGCTGGAACAGCATTTGCAAAGGCTGGCATTCTAAATCAGGAGACACATGAGCTGGCTACAAGGGAGGATCAAGATGAGGACTTTTAAGTTACTATCCCTCTTTCTGTTGCACAAAAATCAGTTGAACTTCTCCTTTGTATTCCTTCCTGGAGTTAAGTACCTTCTGTGGAGTTGTAAGCAGTGGAGGAGCTAGGGCTTGCTCTCTCTGAGTTAGGTCTGATACTCAGCCCAAAGGAAGTAAGGCTGAGTTCCCACCTTTATCTAGCAGCTTTTGATCATGGATACTTTTCTCTTCATAGGTAAATCCATTAGCTTGCCTGGATTCTAGCGCTTTTTCAAATTAATTTTTAATATAAAATAATTAAACATTCATTGGAGCAGGGACAGGAACTTCCTTTCCCTCATACTCACTTTTCCTTTCTGACCTCGATATTGAATTGTGCACTTTGAAGTGGAATGGGGTTAAGGAGGAGGCATTGGTGAAGCTCTCCTGAAATACTTAAATTCCTGGTACTTGAAACTTTAATCTGGGAGAAGGGAAAAGAATATTGTAATTTAGTCAGATTCACCCTTAGTGAAGAAAAGTTTCCTTCTGCTGTGAGCATACCCAGGTTCTTGTGTGGGTTCACTGAGTCTGCTACTGGCATGTGACTTGGGGAAGTCCTGACCGTGTTGCATGCAGCTCAATTTGAACTGAAGGCTTGTTTGAAGCTGAATTTAGGCCAGCTTAGATCTTGCTATTGCAGGTAAAGCTGAGATCTCCAATAATGTCAGTTTTAATAGTTTAGATGCTCGTTCCAGTGCATGACTGTCTTAATGGCAGTGGTTTCTAAATTGGAGATTGCAGACCCAGTATTGCAACTATGCGTGTTTCAACTTCTTCTAAAGTAGTACCCCCTAAGCTTTTAATGATGATGCTGTAGTCTTTGCTGGGAATTTAAACTTGCAGTCAAGAGGCTCCCTTTTATAGTTACCTTCCCAGATCCCTTTGAGGCAGCCACTCTTGAGACTCTGTTGAAAGACTGTCTGCAAAAGGGTTAATTTAAACATTATCATCTGTCTGAGGTTCTGCCTTGAGGAAAGTAAGACTAGATACCCCTTGGAGAGGCTACTGCAATTCTCAAGCCAGCCCCTTTCATAGGTGAACCAGCCCTATGACAGATGCATTCTTTGCTCCTCCAGGTGCATTGCAGCTTGGAATAGCTTTCTTTTCAGAGTAAGGAGAAGAACAAGGGGCCATTGAAAAGAGCAGGTTATCAGCACTACTGATATGCTAGATTATTGGATTGTGTTGAAATAATTAGTTTTTTCATCAGGCTAGATTGTTTGTACCTAATTCTCTGAATAGTTTTTTTTTTTTGTTGGTTTTTTTTTTTTTTCATTGTGGTAACTTGCACAGAGATCCTGGAGATGATGAAAAGGATTGCTTTCCCCTCATATTTAATGAGATACTTTGCTGTGTTTTGGCTGTCTTGTCCCATTGCTAAGCCCTGACGTATTTATATTCTAACTTGAGGATGAGGTATTAGTGGCATGAGGAAATAGTGTGTTTGCAGCATCTAGAAGCCATGAGCCTCTCTTAATTCCATTCCACTTCAGTGTCAAGCACTGGGGCACCACCATGAAGACTCTACACTGAGACCTTTGTGTCGGGCCAGGACAAACTAGCTAAAGCCTTGAGAGTTAAGTGTGTAAAGATCCAGTCCTGTGTAGTGATTTTTTTTAAAGGCAGAAATGGGAAGAACTCCATGGTAAAGGATATATTGGTCAGAGATAGATTGGTACAAAGTTTCAAGAATGTTCCTAGAAAAATCCCTCCTCCTTAGCTTCTGAGCATTGCAAGGGTGAAGGCTGTTTGCTTCTTCAGTTTGTTTTAAGCTGGTTTGAGGATTTGCCCTGCATTGCCTTCTGGAATAGTTTTTCTGCATCCTAATTTTGTCAAGGTTCATCCAAGGTTTTGTCAAGGTTCATTGGTTTATTTTTATGGAGAGACACAGCACACCCCTCCCCCCCCACCAAATCTCCTTTCACTGAGAAATCGAACTGAAGGGTTAGATTTAGGAATGCTAGCACCATACCCCATGGGAACTGTAATTAGCATGCTTTATTTCCCATTCTTCCCTTGGGTTTGGCTTTATGGCTGACTTCCATCTCCTCTTTTAAAGTTTAGTTGCTGTTGTGGTTGTGGGAGATGCAGTGCAGCTGGGAAGCCCAGTCCCTGTTGGAGGTTGGGAACAAGGGTTATCCTGTCTCCAAGTACCTTGAGCTGGAGTAAACAGCATTTCACAGTTCTGGAAATGGACTACTAAATCTCCACTACTTAGTAGAAAGGCACCTCTTCCTTTAATACAGGTGGAATAGCTGTTGATTTCATATAATCCTTAAGGTGTTAATTTGAAAATTCATAAATTTTCATGAAAACTCACTTTTCTCTATTTTTATTTAATCATCTTGGCTTAATTTGCAAGCACAAAATACCACTTCTATGGGCTTGTCCCATACTAATGAAATGTGATACTAGGATACTGCTGAAATTAGTTGTGAGTTCAAAGTGTAGCAAATAGGGGTTGTGATATGATTTACCTGAGGAGACCTCTTGTTTGGCATTAATATTTCTGACATGTGGAATGGAGCTAGACTGGGAACGGGAATAAACTACTCTTCAGATTTTACTTTCTGAGGTAGATAAGATTCCCTTCTTAAAATAGAAATCAGCAGAAAAGCTGGAATTGTGTTAATTGAACAGACTGATCATCTGTGGAGTAGGAGATGTGTCAGTATGAAGTTTAAGGATGTGTAGAAGAGAGAAGCTGGTCAGCAATAACAAATTAGTTAGAATTCAGTGAAGTTGTATTACTCACAAATTTGCTTTCAATAACCAATGAGCTGTTTTTATGAGGACTGCTTACAACTGCTACTTTTATGGTTGGCTAATTAGCAACCTCCTTTGGACAGAAACACAACCCTCCTGAAAGTCTTCAAACATACAGAAACTTGGATTTTTTAATCCTCTCCATTTCACGCTGTCTTCTGGCTTTCAATTTACAATCTCTTGCAAGCTGCCACTCTCCCTGTTTGTATGTTCTACAGAAAACACAAGTAATGGTAGTTGAAAGGGAATTTTAAAATAGATCATGAAATCTGGGGCATGTCAGGATGATTTTGAGGTGGTCTTAAAAATCAAGTGGTTGTCTTCTTTGAAAGCTTTTGCTGAATGTTTGAGATTGAGCCTTTCTCCTCTTTATCTAAAGGTTGGGAAGGTCTGTTCCTCTCAGACAGCACGTGTCACATGTGTTGGCATTTGGGAATTCGATCAGGATGGTTTCTCCACTGCAAGGATTCCTGGGCAAGTCTGGCTCAAATCTGCTCTTGAGAGCAGTTACTGTGAAAGGAACTTCACCCAGCTCAGTGGAACTGCTTTGTATGGAGTTGCCAGTGGCAGAAAGAAGTGCTGGCAGAATTGGACCCAGGCTGGTTTTCACAGCTTTAAAGAAATTGTATGCTCACCTACAAAGTGTCTGTGATACATTTCCTTAGACTCCTAGATAAATTTGTAATTATATTAATGCATAAAATAAATTAATTCATGCTATCATACTGGTGCTCCTGAAGATCTTTGCAAAAAGGCAAGGTAAACAAGTGAAAAGCATTTTGGTAAGAAAATGTGCATTTTGCCTGTATTCAAAAGCAGTTTAGGGAAGAAACTCCCTCATATTGATTTACCTCTTGGAGTCCTGATGTACTGTGCAGATCTCTTCTGATGTAGCATACAAGAAGGTGTGAGCTGGGCTACTTGTGGTAGTGATGAGTTATTTGAAGAAAAGTTAGAACTGTGTGGCATGCTGGCTTTCCTTCCTTATGTCCTTATGTTTGGAGTTAGTGTGAGCCAAAGATAAGTGGCGGTTTTTGGTGAGGGGCAGTGGAAACACACAATAATCCCACAACTACAGGAACTTCATGGTTGTAGCTCTTGGAGGAGCTGCAGCAAAAAACCCTTCTTATCTTCTGTGTTAATGGGTGGTTATGAAATGAGAACAAAAAAAATTAAGGATCATGAACTGGCAATTTTAAGAAGACAAATCTACAAATTTGTCCTTTAATAAAATTGTAATACTGTTGCTTTTTCAAATGAAGAGGGACACACAGGTCCATAACCTGTACTTGTGCATTTTTAAATCAGGATATAATGCTGAGTTGGAGTTTCTCAGCTCACTCCTTTAAAGGTCTAATTTTCTAGCTTTCATGCTGGTTTCTTTTGTGTCATTTTAAACAATATACAATAGGATTTTTCCATCAGCAAAGGCCTGTGCATTTCAGTGACCTTTACTGCTTTCTTTAGAGGGGTTGTGATCAACATACAGGGATGAAAATATTTAATAGTTTTTTTTCTTAAAAGAGGTCATATGCCTTTATTCTTATGGTTGCACAACTCACATCTGTGTCTTGCACCTGTGTTCTTTGTGTTCTTTATTTAGAGGAGCCTGAAGGTCTGCTTGCAAAATCTGAGCTCATTTGCAAAAATCAAGCTAAAAAAAATATAGGTGGATAAAACTATTGTCTTTCAAGCAAGAAGCTTTTATTCTAATGTTTCTCCTTTGGTCTCTCATCCCCATTAAATATATGATTTTTTTCTTCCAAATTTCACAGAATGACCTAACTTACTAAGGGATTGACCCTTTTCATATCTATTGACTAGTCAGTGTCAGAGAATTTTGTGTGCCTTTCTGAACCCACTTACAATGCACTTGCCTGCTTTTTGCTGCCTGGCAACATTAAGGCTCCTGAGAGTCCACACTAATTGCAGTCTCCTCACTAGAGGTGGAGGTTTATTGCACCTAATAGCAAGGAGAGTACTGGAGCCTCATCACCCCTTAGTTCTGCTTCCTGATCAGGTGGGTGGGATATTGAGGAAAGCATCCATGCATCTGTTCAGGGACATCTGTGGAAATAGGAGATTGAAGTATGTTCTTTGAGCAACAACGGTGTGACTGTGAACTTGGAAATACTTCTGGTATTAATCAGTTACACACTTTATTGCTGCTCTGTGAATGGGTTACAGTTATGCTTCATAATCTGTCTCCCCACAGGTGAATATTTTATGGTCCACATCCACTGTGAGATTAGCAGCTAGGAAGGCAGAGTAAGCATGAACAGTTGCCTCATTCTTCTTTACATGCTGTCAGCCCATCTTTGTGTGTTAAAGATAACTTACTCTAAAAACATGTTTTGAGCAAACTTGTGTGCAGAGCATATAGTGCATAAACCTTGAGCTGCATTGTGCCTCTTTCATTGGGTTGATACTAGTGCACCATCAAGAAAAAAGGTGTTTATAGCTTGTGAGGAAATGAGTTTGAAATTCTAAATACAAAGGAGTTCCCTAAACACAGTGGATGTCATGGCAGTGATTGTGGGGCCTATTCTGCAAGAAGGACACATTACTTTGGTTTCATTTGTTGTTCATATCCACAGATTTGACCTTAAACTTTTCTAGTTTTCTGTCTATTTATATTTGGGGTCAGTTTGGAGGGAGGGGGGCAGGGAAATGCCACTGATCCATTGACATATACAGGAGAGGAAAGGAAATTACTTTATGACAGATCTTTTCTGCTATTTCCACATGAGCAGATGGATCCTATGGTACAGGTTTGCCTTTAAGGAGAGTTTAAGCAGTAAATACTTTGCTTATTGTAAGAGGGCTGGTTATTTTCCATGTTTGTATAGCTTTTAGGTAATTCATAAAGACTTCTGATAAAAATGTGGGCCTTTTTTTTCCACCCAGTCGTATGAACCTTCAGTACTTTTAAACTCTAAATTTTTCCAGGGTAGAATGATGTGAAAATTGCATCTTTGTCAAATGAAGCAATTCATTACCTCCCTAAATATTGGCTGCTGTGCTTGATGCCTAGAGTTGGACAAAACAACTGTCTTACAGTTTCTTTAAAATTTCATTTTCTTAGGGAACAGCACAATCCTTCTGGGTTTAAGGATACCTCCTTTTATCTCCCTCAAGTTGCACAGTGTTTTCAAGGGCCTAATTTTGAACATTGAAGGGTTGGGAGTGTTTTCAGCAGGAGCAAAATAAGTGATTACTGTTAAGAGTTGGATGGGAGATGCAAAGACCAGGGGGGCCACAGCTCTTTGGGGTGGATTTATTTTTCTGGCTGCTGAGACATTTAGATAGAGGCTTTACTGACAGTGTTTGATTGGAAGAAGTGCTGGTGTGACTGGCTTTGCTGTGGGAGGAGTGCGAGTGTTGGGACAAGGCTGAAGGCTCACAGCAGGGTGGGTGTCTTCACCTGGTGCCTTGGGCAACCATCTCTAGTGACACTTCCTAGCCGTGCAGGTGAGTGCTGTAGCTATTCTATGTGTGTAGGGCACAGCTAAAAATAAACACAGAGGAACTGGTCTCCTGATTGCTGGGGTTTGGTTTTTGTTGGTGATGCTGTCTTAAAGCACTAAAAGCCAGCATTGCTTCAGCTCTGTCCTCTGTTGGGAGGAGTAGGAGAGTGGTGGGAGGCAGCAAGATGCTGGCACGTCTGCATGCACAAGGTGGGAAAGGCACTGTAGGGGCCCAGTGGGAGCTCTCCCCTTGGTCAGGGACTGAGTACTGACCTCAGTGCTTTGGGTGTGCTGGTGCCCCTTGCTTGCTTTTAGAAAGGACCGCGCAAGGTCCATCTCAGTGTGCTGGTGCGTCCCATCCAGCACCAAGGCAAAAGCTGCGACTGGCAGCACTTTTCCCTGCTCTTTGGGAGAGGGAAGGTGGAGACGATCATCCTAAACCAATCCTCCTGAAGGGTGCTAAAGGCACAGTGGGACAGCCAAGCAGAACTGGCTTCCTTGGTCCCTCGAGCCCTGGTACTTAGTGGTTTGTATTTTGGAGTGCCACCTGCTGGCACCTCTCTCTTTGCTTGCTCTTTTCTAGAGGCAGCTGCTCCAGAAGATGAGAACACAGAGCAAAAAAGCATGAATGTTAATAATAAGAATAACAGTACTAATTATTTGTATTGATCTTTACATTATTTTTTTGATCATCATGGTACTTACAGATCCTGTTTATTGGCAAAGAACACACTCTGGCAGGTGTTCTGCAAACTTGGCATGAAAGAAACTGGCAGAGGTTTCATGGCTTAAAAAATAGACAGCACAGTGTGAAGGAGTGGTTTAAAAAATAGAAAATGATTTTTCCAATCCATGCTGTTATTTGGCAAAATATGAAGCATTTTTAAAAATTTATGGCTTGCTTTAGTAAAATGTTTGGATCATTTCTGTGGTTGGCAAAAAAACCCTCAAAGCAGTAACCATTCTATTGAAAGACACCTGACAGTGAAGGCACTTAGGCAAAAGTTAAGAAAACACTGACTCAACTCTAAAAAGTAAAAATTATGTCAGTAAAGTAATTCTGAAAACCTTTTGGCTGTAAAGCAAGAGATATTGTAGTTTGTGTCACAAAGCAGATCTTGGTCCAGAGCTGAATTTTTTTTTCATCCCACTCAAGAACTTGTTTTGGCAGTAGAAAAGAGGCAGGTTTTGATTCTGTTTTTTAACACTGATTTTGCATCTGTGGGTCAGAGCCTAAATGGGTGTTGTCAGTGTGGTGCCTTTAGCATCAGTTTGGTTTTGTGCATTGGCATTGCCGATGTTCAGTGTGCCACTGTAAGACACAGATACAACGCTGTGACAGAAATTAGGTAAAGAACTCAATTGAGTAGAAAATGGTCAGATCTTGCAGATATGCATAACGCTGTGTGTATTCATAGCATGTCTGAGATAATCACATCCAGTGCAATACTCTCTAGACTTTTTCCTTTTCCCTTTAGTGAGCTGTCCCTAAGGCACCTCCTTGGTTCCTAACTGCTGTTCAGTGTGATGTTGCATGGAATAGAATCACAGAATTGTTTAGGTTGGAAGAAGCCTTTAAGATCATTGAGTCCAACCATTAACTCAGCATTGTTGTGTTCACCACTAAACCATGTCCCCAGGTGCCAGATTTCCACATCTTTTAAATACCTCCAGGCACAGTCACTCCACCACTTCCCTGGGCAGCTTGTTTAAATGCTTGACAATCCTTTTAGTGAATAATTTTTTTCTAACATCTAATCTAAGCCTCTTCTGGTGCAACCTGGGGCCATTTCCTCTTGTTCTGTCACTTGTTACCTGGGATGAGAGCCCAACCTCCACCTCACCACACCCTCCTTTCAGGCAATTTTAGAGAGTGATAAGGTCTCCCCTGAGCCTCTTTCTCTCCATGCTTGACACCCCCAGCTCCCTCAGATGCTTCTCATCAGACTTGTGCTCCAGACCCATCACCAGCTCTGCTGCCAGTCCCTGGACACATATCAATGTTCCTCTTGTAGCATGAGGCCCAGAAATGAACACTGAATTCAAGGTGAAATACGTGTTGGAAATACATGGTAAGGCTTCTCTGATGTAAGGCCTCAAAAGTAATTAATGATCTTGGGATGTAAGTTGGAGAACATTGGGATGAGTGTGATGAGCGTTTCCTTTTTTTTTTTAAAGAAATCTGTGAACCACCTGTCTTTTTACTGTAAGATCCTTCCAATCCTTTTCAAGAAACACTTGTAAAAACCAGCAATCCTATTGACCACATAGTCCTCTTCAGCTTTTGGTCGCATCGTGAAATGTAACTTGTATGTTGAAAACGCCCCATGTGGTTTTATTTTTAGGCCAGCAAGCGAAAAAGCTGAATCACAATTGTTGAAAGCACACTTCATAAAACTACAGCTGATAATTTCAGCTGATGGTTTCAGTGTATCTCATTTGCCTTTGTTAAACTAGGAAAGCAAAAAAAAGTCATGGTGTATCACTAGACTTAAGCATTCCACATTCAGTGGTAGAGCAATGTGAGTGACACTTCTGGCTCGACCAAATCAGAAGAAAAATTATTCCAGAGTCAGTACAAAAAGCTTTGTTTGCCCTTTACATTACCTTTTTAAAAATTTCTTCTGAAAGAAAACGGTCAAATTGAAATGGAAGTCGAATTTCCATTAAGCTGACGTCTTAATGGAAATTTCCATTTTTGCTGAAGGAGAAGGTATTTGAATAATTTGATCTGAAACTGCCAATGAATTTGCTCACCTCAAAACTTTTTCTTTAGTTAGCTCTAACTCATGCAGAAATCACGAGACTGGCTTGCAAATCAGAGACTGAAGTTTAGAGGTCCTACCTGACTGGGTTCTGAAGTTCATGTTTTTGGGCTTTTCTTCAGATAAACTGGACTAGCTGCCTTCTTTTTTACAGAATATTGCCTTGATTGTGCATACTCCTGTGAGCCTAGGACTCACTGTGCCACAGACTATCCAGGATTGTGATGATGTGTTGAGCATTAGCAGCATTATGTTAGTTTCCTTGCCTAAGTTTGTGCTGTTACATTGCAAGGACTGCAGAACCAAGCAAAAAATTAAGAGGTGTAAAGCAGTTTGCTTCACTTTGATTGTTTTGCTCTGTTATGGAGTAACATAGTCCTTTCTGAGCATTTGTACTCCTTCATACAACAAAAATGCTGTAAACTGTTAGTTTAGGTGCTGCCAAATGAACGGTATTTTCACACCAGGATGTTTCAAAAGCAGATTTTGACTGGCAGAAGTATGATGGGTGATGTCTGGCCTAAACTGTCCAACTCACTGTAAAGAATGAAATTCAACATAACAAAGCTTGGCAGGTCTGATAAACTTCATGCAGCTACAGGAGTGGATCTTGGAATTCAGTACCATCTCTGTGAAGGAAAGCAACAGTAGCTTTCTCAGAATATGGGCAGGAATAGTTCATCCTCCCATGCCTGAGCATTTGAGCAGCCAATTGCCAGTCCCCACTGCAGCGTGTCTGCCACAGGAGAAGGGGTAGCAGCTCTGAGCTCAGTGTCCCAGAGCTGTAATTTATCTCAGCCCACCAGAGATGGTTGTGGTAGCACTAACCTGAGTTATGATCATTGCCCTTGAGAGAGAGCGCCGCTTTTTTTAGCTGCAAGACTACTTCTGTCTGAAAACAGTCCTGATTCCTCTGGTGGAGAGACTGGGTGCAAATCCACTCACTCTGTTGTAGGCTTCATTGTAGAAGTCCATCCTTGGGAGTCTTGTTTCTGTCATGGGCATGCTGATGCCTACATCCATGGGCATTGAGAGAGCCGGGAGCCTTTCCTGGTGTTAGTTTGTTGTCTCACCACTAATCTGCAGTTTCACCTGGTGGTGCGGGGGCTTTTTGTGACTGTGTGGAGCTGGTTGGGATAGTTGATGTGTGACCAGTTTGTTTAGTTGCAACTGTTTTGGGAAGGTTATCATTGTGTTTCTTCAGATCACACCTTTTCGGCATGGTATAGGGGAAAAAAAGGTGTCAGCACTTGGAAACTACCTTGATCTGCCTGCGGCTTCTGGCACTGGGGTTCTGTATTGGTAGTGTTGATGGATCATGTGTTAAGTATGTAAATGTGCAACTGACCTCAAGAGCATGTGTCATCCCATTTAGTTCTCTGGCTAACATCAGATCATGTGCTTGATAACTTGTCAGAACTGGAACTTGTGGAGTGTATAGTCACAGGTAGAAACATGTGGTTTGGAAAAGTATTGGAAGTAATTATTTATCCGGTATAGCCTGCTACATCTCTTTGGAGGATTTTACTGTCTAAAGACAAAGAGATAAATCATGAAATAGGAAATAATCAATATTATGCAGTTCAGGCTTGATCTAACTCTGCTTGTGATCCATATTTGCAGTGAGAGTTGGACTGTTCCCAAAATCCAGGAAGCGAGAGTGGTATTAATATTACAAGCTGACAGAATGTTACGGGGTGAATGATTAGTTTCCAATAAGAAAGGAGCTTTTGGATCAGTTCCAGTTCCTTTTGGTGTAATCTGCAAACCTGAATGACCAGTGCTGTGACCTGGAGTAGCACTAGCGCTTATCAGAGGCCAGAACTTCATGAAGATCGTGATTTGTCTGCATTATGAAATGACAGAGCTGTTGACCTTGAGGAGGCATATTAGTTGGCAACCTTCCCCTCTCTTGTGAAGATGAACTCCTGGAATTGGTGGTTTGGCTTTGGCACAGCTGTTCTGCATTCTCTGTTGATAAACAGGGGGCTTTACTCTTTTGTGCTGCCCGCTTAGAGGATTGCAGAAGAAAGGTAAAAAAAGGTAAAAAAGAGGAACAAACCTCCCTGTGCCCTTCTAATCTCTTTCAGACCTTATTATATCAATTATGATTGATGAAAAAAGAGAATTTCCTTACTTATTGTTGTGGGGCTTTTAACAAAATATTTTCCAATTCCTTAATTTCATCGATTTCAATGTAAAAGGACACATTACTTTGACTCCTTTAGATCTGTTGTGCTTTCCCCCCTGTTTTCTGAAGCAAAAAAACCTCTTCCTGCACTTGAAGAAAACAAACCCCAGGCCATTCAAGGCCTTGAGAGCAGCCAGGTGGAGGTGGGTCACACACTCACGTCCTCAGGGAAGCTGTGCTGGATGAGTGCAGAGAGCAGAAACCATGTTAAGCACATGGTGGGGGGTACAGAGCAGACACAGCAATTAAAATTGTAATTTAAAGGGCTTTTGTTTCCTGAGGTAAGTGTGAAACTGAGTTTGCAGTTTTTGCATTGTATAGGCAGCGTATGAACATGTGAGCATTGATTCCTTTCCTTGCTGTTTGGGCCTATAGGCAGGTAGATTTTATCCCAGTTTTATCAAAATCCACTCAATGACCTTGGAGAGCTGTAGCACTCTCCTCTAATTATAGACTAGTGTTTTAATAGACTCAGTCACCCACTGACCTGTATCAGTGAGAAAAGTCTGCATTTGAGCTTTATTTAAAATTAATTTTTTTTGATGGTGTATTTCATAAGTCTAATACAAGATCCTCAGGGGAGGGAGGGAAGAATCTTTTAATTAAGTTTCTATTTAGGTATCAGGCAAATTCTATCAATGGCAGATGAAGCATAAAGCTCTAATGGGAGAGTAAAATTTGTAATTTAAGTGATCAGGTGCTTCATGCCTCTCTCAGTGGTTTGAATGCCACAGTAGTATGACATATTGCCATAAGTGAAAATCCCTTAGAAAGAGGATGTTACATTGCATTTGAAAGCTCTTACTGAGTGTGAGTTTAGCACCACTAGCTCCTCCTGTATTTTGTGGGATTTTGGCCTCAGTGACTTAACTTGTGACCTCACTTTAAGTTTGGGAAGCAGTTTCTGAATCTGTCTTGCCAACTACCTAACCACTTGCTCCTTCTGTCCTGGTCATAAATAGCTACTGCTTTTATTCACGGCTGAGAGGTAGAACTCCTTTCACACCACACCTTCCACTGCCATTCTTCAGGTGTTGGTTTGCATGGCAAATGGATCTCTCACTTGGTAGTGGAAAAACCTGACTTTTCATTCCTCTCATCCTGGGGTTTAGAAGTGAGTCAGGCATAATTAAGAGCAGCCAACAAAACCGAGGAAGTGCTAATGGCCCTGCAAGCTCAGAGTGGGCTGTAGAAATGAGCATCGTCCCCTGGGATGCTTTGAATGCTGGAGATTCTGTTTATTTGCAAAATGCAAGGAACCTTTATATATCCTGCGCTGGAAAATTTTCAGATGTGAGATGTCTTAGGACCACAGTCAGGTCTTTAGTGCACTGCTCATGGAGAGAAGGGCAACTTAGAACAGCAGGAATGATGAGAAATACCACTACACTCCTTTTAGCAGGGCAGAACTGCACCTGGGGGTGCTCTGCCAGCATGGAGGGGGACTAGGAGACTTAGAGAACCATAGCTTGACAATTGACCTTGTCAAAAACCTGCAGACATCAGAGTTGGGCTGGTGAGGAGCAGACCATCTCCCATCACCTGGCCTCTAGGATCACCTGCACAGAGGGCTGCTGAGAGCCAGTAAAGCTGTCCACTCTCTGTCTCTGCCTGTCTGAAATGGGCATATTTCTGTGGAATATTTTAATTTCAGATAATGTTTTTCACTTGTAAAGTGCCTCATGTGAAACTGTCTGATGAGCATATCATACAGAACAGCTGTACTGTTCTGCCTGAGCACGATGAAATGTTTGCTGACCTGGCATGTTGCAGGTGATTAGTAGTGTTTGCTGTTGGAACAAAGTGCAGCTTATCCTGGTCATATTTGACCAAAATAAGGTCTTTGGAGGCAGGGAATGTGGACGTGTCAAAGTTTGCAGATAAAAAGAGGGAGCAGCACAGCTGGTGATGTGAGATGGAACACAGAGCAGCATGTGAGTCTCTCTCTGTTTTCTCTAAACACCACAGGCTGGTGTTTTCACCCGATCTGTTTTTGCTCCAAACCCATAAATGTCTGTATCTCATTATGCTCCTGTAGGTGACCTTTCTGCCTCTGTTTCCTCTTCCTAGGGCTGGCTGGTGACAATTTCTAAGGTAAATGCTGTGGAATGATACCTTGCAACTAGGCTCCTGTTTTGTGTTCCACGACTGATTTCTCAGCTGCCTGAGAGGCCGGACAAACTGGTGTTCTCTCTGATGTTGGGATCATCCACAGCAGGTTCTGTTGCCATCAGCATGGATCTCCTGGTGCTGGTTCATAGAATGTTACAGATTCATGTATCACAGTTTCACTCAGCTTTATTTTTTGTGGCTTTATGCACCCAGGACTGTATACCAAGATGCTCATCTTGGCAAGGGCTGGACTAAAACTAAAGGAGCAGTGACAGCTTGCACTGGCTGAGGCTTTGACTGAATTAAAATACTTTTCCTTCTGCAATATTTCTGTGCAACTGTGAATAATGAAATGGAAAGGATGGTGGGTGTAGGCTGCCTGGTTTACAGGAAGGTTCCTGGAGAACAGGTAATTCTGGAGAGAAGACTGGATTTACTTCGCTGTTTTATTGTTAGCTTTATGTCCCTCAAAATGCATATAGTTTCTCAGTTGTAATCTGCATGGTAGATGAACTGTGCCAGTGTAGATAGGTAGCTTCTGGGGCTCAGGCTCTCATGTTTTTCATTATATGTGAAAAAGCTGATATGTTAATGAAAGCCCCCCCAAATCCCAGGCATACCATGGGGATGCTGCCAGCTGAAGGAGGTGGGGAAAAATGTGTAAGTTTCTGAGCTTTATTGCACAAAAGAATCTGTCACCTCTGCCCTGTGGCTCGTGAGGTGAGAAGTAGAGTTGTGATGAAATTGTACTGGAACTTGAGGCAATCGGGTGGTGCTTGCATGACCTTGGACCAACGACTTTGTCTCTAAGTGCTTCTTTTCTTAGATGATGAAAGAATATAATGATGATAATACTTGTCTCTTAACAAGGGTGTTGTGATGAATAAATTAATTGTTCTCAGTTACTATGGTAATTAGTGCTACAGAACAGCCTAAAAATAAATAAGATCATTTAGTGAAGGATATTCAGGGGAAGTCAGGTAGTACATCCTGGGCATTTGCAGTTAGCCCAAGTGTGTTTTGTCTAAATGTGAATTTGTGAAAAACGTTCACTGATGCTGAATTTTTGTAGCAGAAATGCTTCCAATTATCTTTTTGGAGGCGGCTGTAGCACACATTTCCTTCCGTATCTGTGGGCACATGATTCTTGCAATTAGTTCTCCTATTGAGAACAGCACTCCCTCCTCACCCCATCTCCTTTACAGCCTAAGGGCACCTGAAACGAATGCTTCTTTCTTCTTCATAAATCATACATACTCAGTAATACAGCCAAAGAATTGTTAATGTATTTGGGGAGTTTACATAATGAACCTTTCTTGGTAAAGGTGAAGTATGGTCGATGCACTGCCTTGCTGAAATTCTGTTACAACCTTGCTGTACGGCAAGTCGACTGCCTAAATCCATCTGTAAGTCTGTGCAAAGTTTTTGAGGCTTTCTCTCAGTGATCAGTTAACTACATCAGCATGCCCCGAGCCAGCTTTTTAAAATGTTATATGATGTTCAGTCATCTGTGAATTGTATTGGATTCCACAGGCATCACTGAAGTATATTCTTGGGGTTTTTAAGTTAATAAAATTTTGGAACCTAGTAAGTTAGGAAATATGTCTTAAGGTAGTTCTGAGTCCTTCCGTGAAGGCATCACCCCTTCAAGGCTGTGGTTTCCATTGCTTAATATCACAGGGGCTATCCTTACATAGGAAAAATACTGTGTTGCTAGGCAAGGATTTGCCATTAATTACTGTGTTCTCTGACTTTATGTACAGCTCTGGGCTTGGGTGTTCAGTGTCTTGCTTCGCACTGGGTTCCAAAAATAGCTGTCTTTTGTGACCTGGCCAGTTTGTCGCTAGCATTTGTGCAGAGCAAACTTGTGCTTTCTTCCTCTCACTGTCACAGCTACAGCAACCTTCATCTATTCACCTCCCACAGCACCTCCCCACATTGTGTTGGGAAGGTGTCAATAGTAAGAGCAACAAATGCCCCTTCTGCTTTTTCAGGAATAGGAAGCTGATGCCTTGGTATTCCTGGTGTCCTGCTCACCCAGAGAGAACTTGGGTCATTGCTGTGGTCTCCAGTGAGGTACTGGCAGAACAGATAGCATGACTAACAGCTCAAATACTTGCCTTAATCTTCAGGGCTTTACTGGTATTGAGTCATATAATTTGAAAAACTCATGGCTTGTGCAAAGGGCAGCCCAGATCTGCAAGGAGGACCTTTGTGCCATGTTCTCAGCCACCTGGCTGCTGCAGAGGCCATCAGCTTTGCAGGTTTCTCCATGGGTCTCTGTAACTGCTTGCGAATTCCTCTCCTTGCCAGCCACTTGCAACCTTGTGGATATTGGGTAGATGTAATGAAAAGGAAAGAGAATGCAGGACAGGGAGAGAGGCTTCTTTTCATGGCCTATCTCTTCTTGCTGCCTTTGCTCCTGCTGCACCTTTCTGACACATGAGTTTTGGATCTTGTGGATTTTCATTTCTAGTTGGTTATTATTTGTGTTATAGCTTAGATTTCAGCCCTGAAGAGCTTCCAGGGCTGTCAGGTTTGTGCCAGGCAGTCACTGCTTGTAGCTGCTATTGCTTCTGTGTCTGGTTTCAGTCATAGTCCCCAGTCCCCATTCCACATGTGGCCCTATTCATACATATACATGTACTATCACTTTTGCAGGGACCTGTGGATATCCCTGACAGTGTTTACTGCTTTTTCTCCCCACTCTGTTTTCTTCTGTCAACACTCCCCTTGTCCACCTTGGGTGTCACTGTGTGATGAGAGCAAATGGCACAACAGTAGTTTTGGCTGATACTTGATGTCAGCTGTACCCTCATGTGCAGTCCTGGCTGCCTGTCTGTCTTTGTGCTTAAAGCACAGAGAAGAGTCCAGTCTGAGTAAGCTTTGAATGAGCTGTTCACCTGTGGCAGCTCAGTACCTTCAGTTGGTGTCAGGGTGGGTTGGGCACAAGCTAAAGAGCTTGGTCTCCTGTCCAAGAGGAAACCTGCTCCTCTTGGCATAGTTACTAAAGTGAAGTGGTAGAAGAGTACTGAGAGCTCCCATGGATTTTTCCTTCTTAGGTATGTAGTGCAAATTTTTTTCAAATAGATTTTTCTTCTAGATGGTGGCTTGACTTTCTTTTATCCTGAAACTGAGCTGTGGCAGAGTGCAAGAGAGTTGTATGGTTGGAATAGGTTGCATTGCACCTCTGAAGCTGCACGTCCAACCTTTGAACAAGGCAATGTCAGCAAAGGTCAAGGGGTTAGATGGCTGTGGCTACTCTTTAACTTGTCTTTAGTTATGTTCTGAAGGAATCATACTAACCTCTCTACTTACTGGTCATTACTGCTGATCCACACCTCTGATTATGATTTGAGATGTTTTGGGAAAATATGAGCAGTTTTTGTCACGTAAGTGGCAAGCCCATTCCTGACCTTGCAGATAGACTGATTTACATCTGCAGAAGCAGTACTTACACTCTGTCCTTGGGCAGAGTAGTCACGTGAGAATAGGTTTGGGTTGCACTGTGAGGGTGGTGAGGCACTGAACAGGTTGTACAGAGTAGCTGTGGCTGCTGCCCCATCCCTGGAAGTGTTCAAGACCAGGCTGGATGGGGCTCTGACAACCTGGTCTAGTGAAAGGTGTCCTTGCCCACAGCAGGGGTGTTGGAACCAGATGATGTTTGAGTCTCTTCTATGATTTTATGATAAGCCTTAATTTCTGAATTTCTAGGCATTGGGATTTTTTTCTTGTAATACTGCAGTATTGTTATACCTGAGGCTTTTTTGATAGATTGGCAGATAAAGCAGGTAAGAGTTGTGTCTTGTGCTGTCTGAGCTCGACTTTGATTTGGATGGTCTGTAACTGCAGATTTGTATGGATACTTCTGTGCAAAATGGAAATCTGCTGAGTTGCTTGTGGCTGAAAACTGGATCTGGTGGCTTCATTGATTCTTTTCTGAGTTTCTGTAACTAATTTCTATTCTGGCTGTTGTCTCTTAATATTTTTTTTCAGCCAGAAATTGCCCAGCATCATGGATATCTCTCTTCCATTTTTCTCTTTCAGTTGTATGCTAGTCTGTTATCATGTCAGCTCCTTTCTTGATAGTCTTCCTTTGTGTGTGCCTGTACCATAGGGATATGGAGATAGGAATGGATAAGGAAATAAGGAAGATAAAACCTCTCCTCATTTTCTTCCACTTTCTCTCAGCGTGGCCTGCACACAGATGTGTAGCCCCTTCTGCAGCAGTGTTCAACTCCCCAGCACACAGAGTATCTTTTGGTCCCTTTGTGTAGCATGGTGCTGGTGTGGAGCTGCTGTCCCATGGGCTTCATAATGGTGGGGGTCTCTCTCAGCAGTGGCCTCTGTGCCACATTAAGATAAAGCATCCCAAAAGTGTTGGTGGGCAGGGTGTGCCAGTTCCCCCTGCAGCCATTTTACGTGTTTCAGGAGCTCCTGCCTTCCAACTGCCCCCTGCTCAAGTCAGGATTATCACTGCGTGTTTGTTGAAGCATCTTGTGAGCCAAAATCCACTGCTGTTACAAAATCTGCAAGCAGGGGCAGTTCTGCCAATGTTGGTGAGACCAGTCATCAGCATCTGAAGAGATGACGTGAATTTTGTTTTCCCTATTCAAATACTGGTAACTGCCAGAAGCAGGGTACAGGACAGTGAGGTCCAGAGCACTGTCCTGGGTTGCAAATCCCATCTCTATGCCTGCCTTCTCTTCTTAAACTACAATATTTGTCTTTCTGATAGAACCCTTTGATTAGTATGTTGCAATCTAGTTGCTATAATCTAGAGAGGAGAGCAAAAAGTTATTGTATAGAAAGGAAGAAGTCCTCTGAAAGCTGTGGTTCTTTGGTGTTAACTCTAGTTTGGAAATAGCATTGCAATAAGAGAATATCAGAGGTCATCCTGCAGATATTTTGGGTTTTCTTTATTCTCTGGAAGCAAATTCAGGCTAATACTTCTTCAAACACAGGAAGGAAGTAAGTGTAAAATGTAAAACTGTCACCCCTTCATGTTAATTGTATTGGAGTGACCAAAATCAAACAAAGCTGAACTATGCACTGCAAGTAAACACAGATGCCTTCTTCTTGGCAAGATGTAAGTAATAAGTGAGAAAATGGGAATTGTAAAGGAAATCCCTTTATAAGGATTTAGAACAAGATCAGTAACAATTTGCTTTTAATTCAATGCATTATCTTTCTTTCTGTTATTATTCTGTTTTATTTCTTTTCTTTGTGGTGTTCAGTGGTCCTGGGTCTAAAGAGAGCATTTTGTCTTGGGTGAGGTTTTCATTAGTGAGAAGGTCTGTGTTTCAGAGGGCCATGTTCAACAAGCTGCTTGTGTAACTGAGCAAGCAGTTAATTTGACTGAAAATGATACCATTCCTTTTCATTATGTGCAAATGTAGGTGTTGCAGTATAGTTGCTTGGTTGCTCATTTGTGCACAGGTACAAGTTCAGGAGCCTGTAGAAATGCTTCCATTTAAACATACTTTTTCTTTCCCCCACCTTTCATGCAGACTTAGCAGTTGAGCCAAATAGCTCAAAATCCTCAGGGATTTAAAGGATTAAATGAGAACAATTGTTTTGGTGCAGGAAGGGCTGAAAAGTGCTGAAAGTATGACAGGAGCTTGTTGCTGTGGGACCTGGCTAGTGAACTATACAGCCACTTCTGTTATGGGCATAAATATAACTGTGAGTGGTGGACTGTGATGGGGGTTTGATTGCTGCGAAAATTAGGAGGAAAAACCCCGGTAAGAGACCTAGTGATTGTACTGATGACTGACTGGAAGTTTTACCACTGGGCTGTTTGGTGAATGTGGTGGGAAGATGCTTTCTAGCGAAGGATAACAAATTTGTTTCTCCCATCAGATAACAAAATCAGTGCTAGTTTTCATTCTCCTTTGGCTGGACCCTTCTGTTCCCACAGGCTCCTGTGAATAACCAGTTCTTTCATGTTCTTCTGTTTTCTCAGGTGCCGAAAGTTTCAGGCCGGAGGTTTTCCTGTGCTCTCTGTAGCTGCTACCTAGTGCTGCCCTGAGGAAAGCAGCGTTGGGAAGGCGGGTGCTGCCCTGAGGAGAAGTGGTGGGAAGGCTCCTACCCCTTGCCTTGAGGTGTCAGGGCTCACCATAAGGCCTGCTGTGCTTCCCTGCACCGGCTGTCATGGAGACCTTATCCCAGGACTCTCTGCTGGAGTGCCAGATTTGCTTCAACTACTACAGCCCCCGCCGGCGGCCCAAGCTGCTGGACTGCAAGCACACCTGCTGCTCCGTGTGCCTGCAGCAGATGAGGACCAGCCAGAAGGACCTGCGCTGCCCCTGGTGCCGTGGGATCACCAAGCTGCCTCCGGGGTACTCTGTGTCACAGCTGCCCGATGACCCCGAGGTGATCGCCGTCATTGCCATCCCCCACACCTCGGAGCACACCCCTGTCTTCATCAAACTGCCCAGCAATGGGTGCTACATGCTGCCCTTGCCTCTCTCCAAGGAGCGGGCGCTGCTGCCGGGAGACATTGGCTGCCGTCTCCTGCCCGGCAGCCAGCAGAAGTCCCTGACAGTGGTGACGATCCCCGCGGAGCAGCAGCCGCTGCAGGGCGGCCTTCCCGCCGAGGCGGGAGCGGAGGAGCCGGACCGGAGAGGCGCTGTGAAAAGCTCCACCTGGTCGGGGGTGTGCACTGTGATCCTGGTGGCCTGTGTCCTGGTCTTCCTCCTGGGCATCGTCCTCCACAACATGTCGTGCATTTCCAAGCGCTTCACGGTGATCTCCTGCGGCTGAGGTGGCGGGGGCTGTGCTCCCCCGGGGTCAGGTTGGGTCGGGTCAGTGGTGGTGGTATTGAGCAAGACAATTCCGTGCAGCTTTCCCCAGTGACTGCAGGACGCTGTGCACCTGGGCAGCGGTGCCTGCCTGGCTGTGGCCCCCGGAGGGGTGACATCAGGCCTGTTGGCAGCCTGCGGAGAAAATCACATCCCGTGTCTGGCGGCAGTGGCACTGAGGAGGACTGCATGTGTCACCTCAACCATTTATCAAAGGGACTGCAACTTCACAGTGATCTTTTTTTATTGTGTTACGAGATTAAAGACCTCCATGTAGCTGGTTATACTGTGAAGTACACAGTACGGGCTCTTCTTTAAACACAGTGTATTAAAATCAAAACTGCTCCACATAGAATTAAATGAGAACTGGCGCACAACTGTACGAGCTGTTCAATACCAGTCCACACATGCATTATTTTTTAATGAGGGGAGGGAGGGAGATTCATAAAACAGAGAAATCATGTAGCTGGTAAAGTATTTTATATGTTTTAAATGGCGCATTAATTAAACCAAGTTAGGGAGTTGTACAATAGTTTTTAAAAGGTAGCATTTTACAAGCAGTTATTTCCTTCCTTGGTGTCTGTTTTTTGCCTCTGTTTTTCACCTCTGTTTTTCCCCCATTTCTTTCAACTACAGAAAAGTGGTACTTCCAGCATCTTTTATTTGAAGGAGCTTTCAGGAAGGGATTCAAAGTGGACTAGAAAGGATACCTAAAAAGTGCAGTCAAAACAGTTCTGCCTCACTGGCTTTATGGGAAGGATAGCTTTGCATGGTAAACATTGGACATGCTGTTAAACCTCCAGTCTGGCTGCAGACTTCCTGATGACCTGGCCTTCATAGCCAGGTGAAGAAATGGGTCATGAGAAGTCCTGGGACTCCTGCCAGGATGTGATAACATATTGCTCTTAATTTTCTTTTTCTGCAGGTTAGGTTTACTTACTTGTTTATGAAGAAACTAGATCTATTTTGCCTCCCTCTTTCCTAGGCGTTGCAACTGTGCACTAATGGGTGGTGTGACAGAGGTGTTGCTCTAAGAAAGCTTCACCACTGGAACTGAGACCAAGGACTGTTGTACACAGTCATCTAGTAAGAGGCAGTGATGCATCTCAGAGAAGAATCCAGGCCAGCCGAACCTCTTACTAGATGGGCCACCCCTCCTAAACTGCTGTGACTGTCCTGGTGTCAGAATGTCTGGGTGAGCTTAACAGAGCCTCTTCCCATGTTTCAGTCTTAGTAGTGTTAATGATTTCATAAGGACAGATTTGAAAAACAAACACAGTAAGTGTCCCTCCTCCCTTTCATGACAGTCTCCTGTGACTGTCATGAAACCCCAGTCATTTGCAGTTCACTTCTTGGGAAGAGCCAAATTTCTGAATGTTCACTGCAGTAGCACCTTGCTCTAAGCAGTCCCACTAGCTTTAGTAGTACTGCTCCTAAGTAAAATAGAGCCCAGTGTGAATTTGGGTATTTGGCAAGTCTGATTGCTGAAACTTACATGAGATTTAGGGATTGGATCAAGGGGCATGTGGCAGACCTTTAAAAAGACAGAAAAATCTGTTGATTTGCACTGCTTCTTTTTGTGATTACAAGATGTAACTTCCCTGATCTGTGTCCTCTTTTGTCTACCTACTGTTCTTTCTAATTCTCGGAGATTGCCGAATGCCATATTATAACAGTTTTGACTATGCAGTGCCCAAGTTGGCTCCATAGTCATCCTTGGTTTTCTGGTTTTGTCACAAAATCCAGTTGCTGGTTCACAATAAACATTCTCAGCTCACACTTCTGTCAGAAAAATACCTCTGACTTCATGCTGTGATTTCATGCTGGATTTCTTTCCCTCCCTGTTTCTAAACCACCATTTTCTTCCTTGATTTCCATTGAGGGAAGAATGGAATATAGGGTGCTTAGTTGTGCTGATGTGTGTTTGTTCATGTATGGAGAGGAACCATTGTGCTGATTTTTATCTACTGTCATATGTATGCATAGCACAGGAAAAAAAAAAGTCTTCAGAAAAAACACTCAATGCCTTTTTTGTGCAAGGCCCATGTGCAGTATGCCTTGAATCTGGCTTGCAAGTATTGTAATTACATGGACACCTCTCCACAGCATGTTTCATGTGGCTGCAGTAGGGAACACCAGGTATTCCCAAATGTGTCTTGTGAACGTGCTTGTCTCTTGTTGCCAGTAGCTAGCCAGATTTCTACTGACATCCATGCTATGCTGCCTTTTGTGTAAAGGAAGCCAGTTCACAAAAAATCCATTTACAAGACTCTTGAGGAACTGACCAGACACAGGACTTGACCCTCTACTGCCTTATCCCGTAGCAATTGCTGGGTGTACCAGAAGCTTATGACAGAGATGAAAGATGCTCTGAGAGCTGTGCTGGTGCATTTTGTGCCAGATTCTGCATTTGTTTATCCGAGTTAGCAGTGAATGCACAAAACCACGAGGCAGTCAAGGAGCAGGTCCTGGCGACACACACAGTGGTGGTAGTGTTACCTCCTTCCAGCCATACCTGCCTGACTGAAGCTCTTGAGGCCGAGGATTCTCTGACATTGCAAAGAAAGGCCCTCTTCATCTCCCTATGGAGAGTGCACAATAAAAGAGGAATCAGAAATTAGGTTAAAATACCACACTGCATAACACATTATACAACAGGCAGACCTGGAGTTTATCCGGAATTAATGACGTTAAGTGTTATATTAGCAGAATACCATCCTGTACTACGTAACACAGTACATTGTTTCGTTAATATGAATTTCCTGTACTTTTGTGCCTGCTGAAATGCATGTTTGACCTAATTTCTGATCCAGACATTTGCCTGCTCACAGCCTTGTGTAAGAGCAATAAGTAAAACCTCAAGATTTTTGCCTGCGTGTATGCGCATGGTGTGTATGTTCATTCCTTTTTATAAATAGGAGTTCTGGAAAAGTTTTTGTTCTGGCTTTAGACTGTGACTAGAATTTTAAATTTGCAGCTGTCATATATGTTAGATCACCTAGCTTTTTTGCTGACTTGTGTAGAAATGAACTAAATAGTTTGTTGTAATGTACAGTGTTAAAATGTTTCTCAAGTATGTCAATAGTCACACTACTTTAAAAATGCAGTGCAGTCTCTCCCATTCCTTGGTTCAATACCTGGCATTAAAAAGTACTGCTAATTTTTTTTTATTATTATTTTAAAAAAAACAGCCTTGTCTTTGTATCTTTCCTTTGTGGAGAAACACATTTGGACTTGTGCCAAAATCATCAGGTTCCAGGTTAGCTTTTGTTCTCTGGTGTCCAGTAAGAAGTCACTGCCCAGTTCCACCAAAAAGAAAGACAGAAGCTTACTGTGACTCAGTTCTGTTTGAGAAACCAAAACTTATGCTAAAATGTGTGGGTAATTATTCAAGCACCTGCATTTTTAAAGCACATTACTCTGTATGAATGTGTATTTATTTGCTTGTTTAATAGGAAAGGTGTGTGTGTTGGGGTCCAGTTTCAGTTTTTTTCCTGGATGGTCCCAACTTCCATTGTTGGCTTGTGCTTTGCTGGCAAACAGACTTTAGGGTTCACTCTGTGAAATTTTGTTTAGTGAATTTTAAAAATTCAAAATATGCAATTTTGTTATGCGGGATTTTTTTAGGAAATTGTGTGTTCAGTGATTGTTCATGCTTAACCACGATGTAAAGGAGCCTGTATGTTTTGTAAACATGGAGCAGTCATGAGTCCAAAGTTTCATCTTTACTAAGAAGCTCATTCTGAATAAAACGTTAGCAGGAAAAGAATGATAGCAAGTGAATTATGGTTCCTCTGTTATTTTGCCATCAAATGAAGAGTGTGGAAGGGAATTCGGCAGAATTGCTCCATATTTTATGAGAGAGTGGCTGAAATTCATCACTCAGTGTTTAAAGGCAATGTGTAAAGTATGGGTTGTGGTAAAAAGTGAAAGGGCATTCAAGTTTTAATTAGAATTATAGCTGATGACTACTAAGCCACAAAACTTTTTTTTCTGTTTTAATAAAATAAAAAATTTTAAGTAAATGCATTGCTTATAGGAATGAGGGATTGCTGGCCTTCACTTAAGCCTGCATTGTGCATACTGGTACACTGGTTCCCTCTTGCCTTCCCAGTCACATGATTGCTGGAGCTATAGGCATCCTGCTTTTTTTGATAGTGCACATGATTTTCTAGAGTAAGGATGGTCAATATTACACACTGATTTTGTTACATTCACAGCAGGGCTGAACCAAAACCACATAAATAATACATGGTCTGAACTCTTCTGTAGATGTCCCAGAAGCAAAAGCTCCAGACACCAGTCTGTCATGTAAATTGAGCCAAGCCCGTGTTCTCTGGATCTTTTCACAATGCCAGGGAGCAGAGGATGCTGCTTTCTCCCACTCATGAGAATGGATCTGTACCCACCATCCACAGCCAAACTAGCCCCAGGGAATGGGGCCTACTGGCATGAGCCGCTTGCATGAGTACTGCAGGAGATGTTCACATGTTGAGTGAACACCTCTCTAGTAAGTGTTGAGGTGAAATGCCTCCTATACCAATGGCACAGAGAGTATGGCCTGAGATTTGTTTTTCCCAAACCTTTTCTATGGGTGGCTGGAGGGGGAAGGGAGGGAAGAAGGTACATGGCAGCAAATTAATCCCAGCAGTGTCTGGGAGGCTGCTGAAAGATCTGCTGGCCCTGAAGGCAAAGATTTTGAGCAAGAGCTTCAGTAGGACAAGATTGTCTGTAAATGCAGTGGATTTAGAACATGTTAGTAACCTTTCTGGTGCTGTACAGTGTTCTTAGGCCTGACAGCTGGGCTTGTTGTGCTCTCCCTCTTTGTCACTTTACCTCTTGCATGCTTGTGTCAACAAGCACAGCTTCTTGCTTCAGCCTCAAGTTGAACAATTTTCCAGACATTTCTCAAGTTGCCCTGAGCATCTCTGATGAAAAAAAACTGACCTTCCAAGATCAGTGGAATTTAATGCTTAATGAATGTTTGGAAAATGCATTTTTAAGCATTTTCTTGTGCTTCAATATATTTTTATTATGGTTCTAAATCCTCTATTTTTTTGTACTAATTATGTTCCTGAATGTCAGAGTCAATTCAAGGGAGTAGTTAAGATCCACAGGCAGAAGAAAACATTTCCTACCGATCCTACATTCCCCCTTCAGATGTACATGAGTCGGTTTTCACTCTCCTCATCCATTTCACACTGGAGCACCTAATCACGGGGATGAAATGGGAATTCTTGGGCATACATGGAGCACCTATGCATATGAGTACAGGGGCACATTCCCGTGCTGGGCAAGGTGTGTGTGGGGGGGCATGCACACAGCACATGCTCATGTAGAGCCCTCATCAAGAGGGCTGGTGAAAGATCCTAAGGCTTTTCTGTCTCAGGAAGGTCACGTACTTGATGGTGCTGGGATGGCTTGGTAACATGAAGCTTTGTTACGATTACCTGGATCTCCTGTGGGATGAGTTGCTACTCCCTCTGAGCTGTGCCCTGCAAGCCAGCTCCTACTGCTGTTGGATGGAACTCTGCTCCACAGCTGACGCCTCTTCTGGAGTTCAGGTGAGGAACCATACATTGCTTTGTTCCTCCAGGCTGGAATAGCCATCCGAAAGGAACAACCAGATGCTTTGGCTTTTAGTTGTAAGATAAACTGGAGTTCTTTTGAAACAGGACTGCATACAGCACTCTTGCAAGCTGGAAGGCAACATACAGACTTGGCCTAACTGGTTTGAAAGAGTGAAGAGTGGGTGGAGAAAGAAAGGACACCTGAAAATGAGCACACAATTAGACACTAGCCTGAAAATTCAGATCTGTATGTGCAAAAACATCTACTGGGCATGTTTAGCAGTGGCCTGCTTATGTCATTTCTGCCAAATTGTGTCTCAAGAATGTCACTGAAACTCCAGATTTTGCTTTTTCTTCAACACCTTTGAGCTGGGAAGCAGCCTCTTTCAAAAATGCAGTTTTGTACCTCACTGAAAGACTTGGGTGTACAGAAATTTTTTAGGATACTGAATCGTCACTGAAGCTCAGGACTTGGACTAAAGCTGAACAGGAATTCAGTGGAGAGAAACTGGAATAAAAAAGTCAGATCTTTAATTCTCAGTATGTGTAGTTGAGTCACATGGTTTGAAATAGAAACTTAGCATGCGTGTCTCCCAGGACAAATAATGAAGTTGACAATGTTGGTAATGCCCAACAGCTGAAGACAGGACCCAATGAATCTATTAGATCTGAAAAGCTGAAAGGAAAAGTGGCTATTTGGTACAGTTATTGCATTCAAAGGAAAGGACTGTAGGATTAGATTAGGGGTCTGTAGCTTTCTGGCTTGGTTTTCAACATTAAGTAAAAAAACCCAAACCTAAATTGAGAAACCTGAGTGGTTTCAGGCTGAAGGTTATTTATTCCTATTTTGAGAGTGACGAAAAGATGAGTGTGTGTTGTCACTGCACTCATCAGTTTGGGAAGTGTTGCCCTATAGGTGCCCACATGCCCTGACTTGATCTATACTACTGGGATTTGCATCTGCTTGAGAGAAATCTGGATGTGCCTCAAGATGGAGGAGTTGGGGGGGGAGGGGGGAAAATAATCTGCAAGATGTTTTGAATTCAGGTGTCATTGTAAGTGTCTGATCTCACTGAAGAATTTTAAAAACAGTAGTGACTCTTACAAGACTGTCAAAGCAGTCTGTCATGTGGTAGACACATGGGGCTGGCTATGAGCATAACAGGGAGATCACTTCCCAAGTATGGCCAATTTGCTGATTGAATTGCAAATTAATAATTTCTCACTTAAATTTTTTTGAATAATGGTTACAGATATTTCTTGAAGATATGCTTACGGAATGTGTTTAAATACTCAGGACACAATTCAGAAAATATACTGAGAAAGCACTGAAGTACTAAATCTGAGGAAGCCAAAGGGATTCAGTCACAGATGATTAAATACTTTCTTGAACAGAGGTGGACTTCACATTCACGTATTTGTTTCTTGATGCTTGGCTAGTCTGCACAATTCTTAAGGAATGTTTGAAGTAAAAAGCTTTGCTTTGGGGAAGGCTTTATTTTGAAATTTGAAAGTATATTGACTAGGAGAGGCTCTTTAATACCCCAAGGCAACTGTTTTCAAGCATCTGAGTCTAAAAACTTATTTCGGTAGCTTCTGTTTTTAATTGCTTATTGCAACATAGCTGAGCATTCTTAATTTATGGTAGAAAGCCCCACAACCTTGCAGTTCAAGCCCACACCAAAACCCACCTTAGGAATCCAGAACAATGATGGTTTAAAAAGCTTGGGAGAAATAAACTGAATTCTAATCACTTCTTTTCTGCTATGCTGAAATGCTGAGGGGATTTGCTAAACCTTCAGGTTGATAAAACAGAAGCCCTGCTTAATGGTTTTATTTGCTAAACCAGCTAACTGCAATGGATATATAGTGTGTTCTTTCTTTTTGACCTCCCCTGGTTTAGAGAAGACAAGATTTGGACAGTTGTAGCTGGATTGAACAGCATGATAAGAGTTGTAAAATGTTACCAGCAAAGAGTGTGGTTTTGTGATAAACAAAGGATTGCAACACTGAATGTCTTTTGGCAGCCATCCAGGCAGAACAAGCATTCAGCAACTCCAGCAAACCCTTGGGATAGAGAGAAATGTCAGGAGTAGTGCATAAATGAGGATATTTTTTAATACCATAGATACTGTCTGTTATTGCTGATGCTTGACATCTTTGGGTTGGGGTTCTTTCTTTGGTCCCTTGTAACAAGCAGGCTAAAAATCCCTTTGTGCTGCTTCCTTAGGAGCGTGCTGTCTCCTGTTTCCTCTTCTTCAGCCCTTTGTTTGGACTATCCTATTTCCCTACAGACTTGCATGGAGAAGCTTACCTTTGTATGAATGACTGCAAATTTCTACTGCATTTTCAGTGATGAAACTGGTAACAAAATCTTCACAGAAGCAGGAACATCTCCAGGACTCCCAAACCAAGTTCTATTTGCAATACCCCATTATCTGCCGTTATTATCATAGGTCCTTTAGAAATCAGTATTTTGGATTATTGTTTCTTTAATATAGCCTAAATATTTTTGAAAAAAGCAACAGCAGAACAAGATAAAGAAACTTGGAGACTAGAGATTATTTGCACAATCTGATTTTTAAGAAAGTATCATTTATTAACATGAATGGATGATTCATTTTTTTTTTTTGTTTCATTGTTGGGTTTTAGGTTGGTTTTTTTTTTTTTTTTGGTTTAGTGTATCAGTGACATTAATTTTGCAATTCCACTTCCTTTGATGAGGGAGGGAGATAAGGAAGAAGAAAATCCATATTCATGGCTTGGATTAGATCTGCTGAGTTTCAAAATGTGTGTATATGCTTCTGTTTTGTAAAACCTCAGGAACCTCCTAACAGCTGAACACTGCAGTAGCACCAAAATCTTAATGAAATGTCACGTGCTGCCTATTAAGATTAAAATGCCTGCTGAAATCTGCAGAGTCTGGGCTTTCTGGCTGTCGAGCACAGAATGTGGAATTAGTTGTGACTGTCACTTCTCTGAGACCAAACTTGAGTCTTATACCTCATTTGGAGCTGTTAGCTGCCTTGGGCTCTGAGGATCTGTCATATGTCTTAGATGCAGTGGCTGTCCTAACTTTATGGATCTAAAACAACCAGCCTTTGATAGGGAGACATTTAAAATTTTTGAGGGTGAGTTATCCACCTCCTTAAGAGATTCTTAAATGCTTGATTTGGTCAATGACTCAGGTTTTGCTAAAGGAAATGGAAATTTGGTCAAATCGTCCAGGTTCTATCTCACCCTGCTGTTCTTAGTGGCCCAGAGGAAGGAGGTGTCTTGGGATGGGTGTTGAACCAGCTCATGGGATGTGACCCACCACAAATCTCTGTTGAAACAATGGCCCTATAAGTGCATATCTCAGATAATGCTCCTTGCTGGAATGGTCCAACATGACCTCTCTGGTAAGAGCATAGGATTCCTCTGTTGTAGGCAGGACTTTTAAGCTTTAAAAGAAACTGTAAAATTCTGCTAGATTCCTTCAGCTTTCTAAGTTAACAGAAATTTGAAGCTCTTCTGGCCATGAGGTGCTCTGCAAACTGGAGGAGCTGCTCTTCTAGTAAGCTTCAGGTGAGGAAAGTCCAAAAGCAACCTCCCTCGTGGCAGGGCACTGTGTCTGATGCTGCGCTGAGGGTTAATGTGCTGCTCAGATTCTTTTTGGCATAGCCTCTAAAAAGTATTTCTCATTCTTCCCCTCCTCCTTCACCCTTTTTTTTGCCTATAATTTTTTTGGAAAAAACAAAAACAGGCACTAAGAAAAACAAAAAGAAGAGTAAAGCTGTTCTTCATGCAGACCACGTTTATACCATCTGTTCTGTATCTATTTAAACTCTATTGGGAGAAAACAGAGGTGCCCCTGAATTTCAGCTATGCTTCTAATGAATCCCATTGGGCTTCCTGTTTTGGAGTCTGAACCTTGCTAAGCAGAGGACCTCCGAGAAGAAAAAAAATTTTAAGTCCCAGGAGTGAGCCGATGTGGTTGGTGGTTGCTGGAAAGAGCAGAGGGAGCAGTGGCAGTCCTTGCAGTCAGGTATTTTTCCTGTGCTTCAAAACCAGCAGGCTAGTGCAGCACAGGGCAGCAGCAGGAGGGCAGGACTGGCTGCACACACATGGATTCTCTCGGGGTGCTGCTTGACAGTTTCCCAATGTGTATTTTGAGCGGCTTGCAGTTGATATCCGTTTAAATTACTTCAGCTACAGTATCCCTGATTGCTCCAAAGACATTGCAAGTGAACTGTAACCTAAAGCAGACATGAAAAGCCCATCCCATAGGGCCTGTCTTTGCACTGTCCCCATTAGCAAAGGTTTCTGTATTACTTGGGGAGGTAGGGAGGAGTGAGGATGGTTGGGGTGTGGTTTTCTTTTTTTGGTGAAGGCAAATAAACTTTGACAGGTGTTAAAACAAAAAGGCAAAGGAAAAATACTGAGGAGTCCTTATGTCAGCTGATGTGTCCTCAGCACAGCTTTGAAGTGAGAGCTAGTTCTCTATCTCTGTGCCAGCTTTGAAGATGTGTGTCTCTATTCACATACTCAGTATGTTAATTAAAACAAGGCTTGTCTCTTATTTTGAGAATAGTTGCACCAGAAACTGGAAGGTTGAGTCTTGCCTCAGGCACGCAGGTATTACATGGCTCTCCTAGAGCTCTAGCACTGTCTCTGCTCCTTGTTTTACACTGTTGTACATGGTCCCTTGCCTTCCCTAGGCTCCCTCCCCAGTACTCATTAATTATATTCTAGCTAAATAAGTAGACTGGCAGTGTTCAGTGGCTGTGAACTAAAGACCTTGATGTGTTCCAGAGACAAGAACATGTATCACTTGATTTTATATAATTTCTCCTTTTTTTTCTTGTCAAGGGCCAACCATCCTCTATAGATACAGGACCTGCAGGGCCACCATGTCAAAACCTTGCCAAATATTTAATTTATAAGTGTGACATCAAAGTGCTGGATAAATCAGAATGTCTGGAGAAGCATTCTTTGCTTGCTTTGTCTGCCCTAGAAGGATGTCTCAAATACTGCTCAGTTTTTAACCACCCCCTTCTCCCTGCCCCTGTTTTAATACATGTTACTTTTGCAGGTCAACCTCTGTAGTCTTGTCTTCTGTATAGGTGGAAACGCTGCTTTAATGAGAATGGTTCAGACACATTTGCTATGATTAAAATTCCTAAAAATTGTTTTCAACAGACTGGTGTGTGCTTTTTTTAAAATACAAGAAGTAAAATTGGCCGGGACATTCACTCATCAGTTCCACTGAGAGCTTTAATAGAGTTGCGCAGTAATTAAGAAAGACTGAGATCCTCAGCCAAGTTTCAGGTGGGTGGAGGTGACATTCAAGTGGTCCATCAGAAAGCCACTATTGCAGGCTTCTGAAAGAGAGGGAGAAAAATGGTTTGCACTCCCCTTCTTTCCCTGGCCAGCTCTACCTTTTCAAGCTTGGTACAACTTTGGTCTTGGCTTAGGTGAAATCTCTGTCCTTTGGGACAGGAGCTGCTGTGAATACTCTGTGATGCCTGAGTGCACATGTGCTCATGCACACTCGTGTCTATACCCATGTGTGTAGATCTAGAGATGCTCTCTTACCTCCTTAACTTGTATACATCCTTACAAATATGGAATTAATGCACTACTGGTATTAATGAATGTAAATCCAGTGACTTCAGAGGACCCCTGAGGAATTGCAACACCCAGAGTGAAGACCAATAGAAATAGATATAGAAACAGATAACTTATGTTCACCAATCTCTGAAGTTTCAAGTCAGTGTTATTCTGAACAGAAGTACAGCTTATTTTCCTTGTAAATCTTCCATTTTATAAAGGCTGATTTCCTATGGAAATGAGACATGTCCCCACATACTCTGTGTATGTGTCCCTTTCCACTGACCTCGCAACCCAAATTTAGTGCAGTGATACCTATTGAAAAGATAATTAAATTTCTGTTTTGATGATGTGTAAGTAGAAGAGTAGAGGGAAGAGAGAGACAGATCCTCTTAGTCCCAAATATTTGAAAAAGCTGGAGTGTGTACTTGAATCTCATTATGAAGACCATGTGGGGGATGATCCCCAATAAAAGACCCAAGTAGAAGAAAAATGCAAATTGAAACTTGCAGTGAACAGTGAGACAGTACAGGAAATTAGATTTTATATTTGCTTCTTTTAATGCAATTTCTTTTCCTTTGAAATGCACTCTCTTCTAGGATTTTATACATATATTTTAGTCTTGAGTGATGAATTTATATGGTTGCCAATATACAGTTCAAGGCAAGTGGAGTTTTGAAGTCACCAGAAGCTGAATCTCTTCATCAGTAGAGTCATAACACAGCTTTCATGACATCACTTTAAACAACTAAGTAATTTCACTGAGATGGGGACAGATACCAATTGGCAGAACTGTAGAGGCACATCATCAAAAGGAAATGCCTATAATGATGTGTCTGACTGGTTTTTAGTATCAAAAGCAAGGCAAAACTATACAGTGCTCTTGTGGGGGAATAGAATGTAAGAAAATAAAGATAGTGCAAAAGGTAATCTCACCCCTGAGGAGTTGCAGCTGTACTAATCACCAAAGATTAGGAACAGGCCTGCCCTTAATAGGCCACAGCTGTGTCCAATGAGAAGAAGAGTGCCACAAATGAGTGGGTTAGGTGGTTGAGAAGGGAGTTGGAGTTTGTTGGCTGTGCTGTGAAGAAGAAGGACTCAGTGCTGGGAGGAGATGCCAATGAGAAATCACCCAGAAAGTATGGAACTTTTGCAGTAAGATGACAACATTCTCTGTCATTTATGATAGCATAGTAGATATGGTTGGTTTAGCTGGGAAGAATTAGGAGTGTAAGTTAGGTTAGGTGAGGTAATTTTCTATTACTTGAAGCAATAAACAGGAAATTAATGAATTATTGTACCTACGAGCTCCCCTTCTTCAAGGCTGTAGCCAACATCAAAAGTAGGTACAGGTGACTTAGTCATGCCACTTGGAATACTGAGAGAGTAAGAGAGATACAATCTATGGAGGAGAGGAAATTTTGTTGAAGGCCAGAAGAGCTTTTAGCCGAACAGAACAGGTAGAGAGTGAAAGAGGCAATTTCAGTAGTGAAAAATTAAAGTGGTTAAGGGAGAAAAGGCCTGAGGGGGACTTATAATTGGCATGAAATATGGGTATTCAGTAGATAGCGGTCTAACAGATGAAGAAATTTCAGGATCCAGTACAGCTGTTAATTCCAAAGCCAGATGGAAATATTCTCAAATAGCAATGTATTTTTTTCCCCTGTGCCATCAACAGGCAGGCATAGTGGACATTTCCAGTGTCTTTAAACCAAATAATACCAAATAGGACTTCTGAGTAAAGCTTGACATAAGGGCATTTGGTATTTTCACTTGTGTAAGTCTTATATAAGGCAGATTTGTCCAAAGACTTGATACATTGCTTCACAGAGTAAAGCCCTTTTATATGACACTGAGCTATCCAGAATAGCTTAAAGAGTGCTCAGCAGTGAAAACATATCTGGGGAGCAAAAACTGTGTGTCAGCAGTTACTGCTTCAGACAGATGGAGTATGGGAAGGGAGGAAGGAAGGACTAGCCTTAACTAGGGGTTGAATAACCATTAGGAGATGCAGACTACCCTGAACCCTGCACTTGTGTCTGTCCCAGACTGCAATGCTGGAATCAAGAGCTGCATCTCCAGTGTGAGAGTTACATATGTCACTGTGCAAAGCTGGGAGCATCTGGCAGCTGTAACCAGTTCCCTGTTGGTGTAACAGGCAGGTTTGCTCTGCTGAGCTTGTCTTTTGGTGGGATGTGTCTCTATTTCTCTGAGTACAAAAGGAAAGCAAAATAGGCCCAGTTGTAGTGATTCTGCTGCTGGGCTTCCTCCCCATTGCCAGTGCAGGAAGGTGGGAGGTGGCTTCCTACAAGAAATGGAGTGAGGCAACAGCTGCACACAAAGGTATGAAAAATGTTGCTTCATCAAAACCACCCCTTTCCTACCAGCTGAAGGCATTATAAAAGATTGCTGGTAGCTGAAGTCTTACACAGAACGACAGGTTAAATTATCACAGTGTTCTTCATGGCCTCCCAGGCAATGAATCAGTGAAGCAGTGAAGTGGGTTGTTGCTTTCACCATGGAGGAATTCATCACAGTAGCCAAATTAATGACTGCTTTTCAGAAGTTTCTCCTGGTATCTGAAGGACTGATTTGCTGTCTGCTGTTTGTTATCTGTGGCAGTTTTAAGTTTCACTGAAGTGAGTTTATTGCTTTGTGTGTTTAATGCCTGAATACAGCCTTCCTAACCTTGATGATGTCCATTGCTTTGCTTTCTTCCTTCGCTGGGCTTGATGATGATATCACAACAATTTACCTAGCTAAGAGCTGGTTCCTCATTTCACCTTGTGGCTACATTAGAGTGATTGCCTCTGCCTCTTCAAATGGGCATGCTTGTAAGTTGACCTTGGAGTGGGAACAGTAAGGCTGTAGTGTTTTACTGGTGTTTTAGGTGCTGTCTGTGTTTGAAGATGTAGCACAGGGCTCTTGGCGGCACTAGGGAGGGGGAATGAAGCAAATAGGTTGGAGGGGTGGATGCAAATGAATTTATGAAGCCCTGACTGGAAGGCACAGAACTGACTGGCTGATTTGCACACACCCTGAGCTGGGCTTAGATTATTGCCCGCACTACCCTGGCCTGGGGCTCTTGCTTGGATTATTTTTTCATTCTGTGCTTCTCTCACCTGCCACAAGATGAGAGCTGTGGAACTGTTGTTGGAAGGCTGCCAGGACAGTGTCTCCCTGCAAAATGCAGTGGGTCAAATTAATCCTTCAGGAAACCTTACTGAGAAGAAGGGTGTTGGTTGTGTTCCCTGGCATGGCTGAAAAATATATTAGTAGAATAAATACAGTGGTGTGGCTCACAAAGTATATTCAGCAATTTTCACTCTGACACGATCTGTTACCCAAATGTCAAGCCTCCAAACTCATACAAATTAATTTGAGTCTTTCATCAGTTTTATATATAACTTTTGCTGCTGAGGCATCTGGATCACAGTCTTATCTCCAAGTCTTTTGTGTCCAGGACAAACCAGAATCCCTAGACTTCAACAAATGAGGTGTCTCCTTCACTCAGTAACCCCCAGCTCTCGGTCCTACCTGTATTTGAGAAGAGCTACAAAACAAAACCAACCCAAACAGCTCAACCAAAAATGTGGAGGCTGTAATTTAGGGCATATCCAGGGGAATCTAAACACACAACTAAGTAAACAAACCAGTGTTTCCATCCACTTCTGACCTGGTTAGAAAGCCAGGACAATTGTCTGTGCCAGGCAAGCAGCTCCCAAGCTGCTGTTCAGCTCAACGGCCTAATTAATGTGTCTCCAGCCTAATTAGCTGGTCAGAGGTGCAGATGAGCACTTTAATTGCATCAATGTATCACCACTTTTGACCAATCCCAGTCATGCCTAGGCAAGGAGAACAATGCAACTTGTGCGGACTTTTGTGGCGGCTCCACAAGGAAGGGGGATAAATCATGGAGGCCTCATTCTGCCACCCCTGTGCTCACAGAGCAAGGAGCCTTGTCAGGAGAGGGGTTTGAAGCACCAGGGCTAACAGTGAGTGAAATACTCTCAGCGTGAGTGAGTGTTCCTGAACAGCAGATTAGCACACTGAGCCAAGCGCGTATCTAAAATTAAGCATTTTCTTCTACTTACACCCTGACATTCTTGTCTCCAGTTATGTTTATTTTGTTTGCTTTTCCTTTTTTCTCTGTGTATATTCAAATGTTGATGAGAGAAGTCTACACGAAGACCAAGGAATGGGTAAGGTCTGAGTAGCACACTAAAAACAAAAGCTTGGGTGGAGTTCAGTTGTTAAATCTATATACTTTAGCTATTATTGTCTTCGGCTGGGTTTGAAGTACTAATGTATCTAGGGAAGAAAACAAATTTACAATGGCTTAGTTAGAAATTCCTTTGCCAGGAAGAGCTAGAATAAGCAAAACATAATCTGAAACAAGGCCAGATTCCCTTGGAACTTATTGAAAGGGATCTTCTTGAAATCAAAACAGTTGTGTTCTATTAAATTAATGCTGATCCCATTTGGCTACAGGCAGGCACCCAATCCCAAAGCTGCATTGCAGAGGTGCACAGTAGAGAGCTGGCACCCCCTCAGGACCAAACTCACTCTGTGATCACTGGTTATATGGAGGCAGCAGCTGCTGACGTGGCACCTCTGCGTTAGTCTCCCACCACACTATTGTTATAAATGATCAAATCGGTAGCCAAATTTATAAAAAAATTTAACAAAGATTTATTAGATCGTTAACAAAAAATATAATTTTGAAAGACCACCACAGCCTCGGGCAGCGTCGAACCTGGGTTTCGGCACTGGGTGAACCAGGATCCGACTGACCAAGTGCCAGTGTTTCCTCAGTGGTTCACCCCAAGTATTCCGAGCAGCCCCCTTATATACAGTTTATTCTGCCTGAGGCAGGGATGACTGACCATTTCTTTGTGTCTCTTCACATGTAGAACCGGATCCATACATGTGCAGAAACAGACAAAGGTAGGTCCAAGGGTCCAGACAAAATGTCTGAGCATCTAGGCAAAGTCTGTATTCACATGTAGCAGGGTGACGCCAGTTCGCCACTTCCTGAGCACGGCAGCCATAATCATTCCAGGTGCAGGTCTTGTGAGTAGCTGAGACATTCCATTAATCATGGTCCAGGAGGGTTTAGATGCTATCTCCCAGGTGCAGATGCCAGATGCCAGGGAAGTCATCGATGATGGCCTGGGACTGTCCCATTCATACGGTAACAGATCTGATATTTTCTTAGCGCTGTCTGGGAACTAATTGAATAAAAATAGGACTCTGCTCCCAGCCAGAGTGGTCAAAGACATAACCTTGGACTTTTACAATATTTTATACATATATAGCATGAATTATTTCTACCATATACTACACCATCCAAGCCCAAGGAGGGCTCTTGTTTATCTTTCTTCCCAGAACTGGGAAATCCTGTCTCTGCTAGCAGGGTGCTTGGACAAAAGGGCCTGGGCTGAAGTGCTGGGGTGCTACTGCTGAAGCAAAAGAGGGTGCAGACAACTGCTCTTCACCCTCTAGCCCCACAGCAGCTGGATTGGTTTGCTAGAGTTCAGTAGAAGCAATGTAGGCTATAGATACTTTCTTGTGGTTGACAATCTGTTGCACTATTTTTTTTTGCCTATGTTGGAAGCCTCAAAAGTTTTGAGGGGAGTGTTAAGATTTCAGCTTCCTCTGCTGGCCTGTTTGGAAGTGGGGAGGTCACTTTGTTAGAGTGTGTGGGTGCCTGAATGCCACCGGGGAGCTAAGAGTAGCTCTGCTTCCTGACCTTGCTTTGATAAGCAGATGGCATTTTTTGTAGGCATAAAATTGAATGGAGCAGCTCACTGCTGACACTGAGCATTCTCTGAGATGCCTGATGGCCATGACCTGCTCACATGCTTCTGACAATGGTAATCAACCATGCTAAGGGCAGCAAAAATATTTCCCTCTAAGGTTAGGTGTGTGTTGGTGTTCTGTCACTTTATGGGCAGAGAGGTTCAGCTGCTGGGGACACCTACACATGTCTGCCACACAGGATCAGACCCTGGAGAGCTGCCAGGTGAGCATGATCTATACCTCCACCTTGCTTTCCATGAGTGCCCCATACTTTGACTTTTGCAAGAGTGAGGCATGCTTGTAGCATCAGGACATTTGGATGAAACTGAGAATCAGGCCAGATGGTCTAATGATCCCTCCCACCTTCTATAGGTTCTATAGTGCTGCATCTTTGAGATGTAGCACAGTCTACTTGTGCAAACCTGAAAGAAAATCCCACCACTACCAACCCTCCATATTGCACCTCCTGAAGACCTTGTGCAGCAACTATCTTATAATATCTTTTTTAAAAGATATGTTCAGGTGCTGTTTTTAAATGAAGTCTCTGACCTTGGTCACTTGAGACTACATGGCTGAATTAAAAATGAACTGCATAAAACTTGTTTAAAATATTACCCTGCATTTCAGAATACGGCTTGTATGAAAACTGCATATACATTCAAAATTGAATTAATATATATTAATATATCAACATCAAACCTGTATATTAATTTAATTAAAACCACCCTTTCATTGCTTTGGAAATTATTTAACAGCTGACAAGTTCAAAGGTGAAAGAAAGTGAAATTTCAAACAAACATGGTTTTTTGTCTTTTACTTGGGTGATGTAGTTATCAGTGTTACTAAACTGTTCCTCTTGTATGCCTTAATTGTCATAGTCAAACAGGAAGTATGATGGAGGAATCATGTCAGAATTGGGTAGATTTGCTAATAACATGTATTCCTTGAAAATTTGTGTAATAATAATATTGCCACAATTAGATGTTCTTTCATGTTTTTTCCAAAATCTGTGTGTAAATTCAGAAATAGTGAAAGCTAAAGCATATTTTATAAATGTCCATGTGTATAAGTAGGCATTTATATATGTGCATGTGCATATATATTTGTGTTTATCTTTAATGATACATATATTGAAAAACTTCACATGACGTTGCTTGGAAAACCTCAGCAGCACAGAATAGTTTTTGTGATGTTATAAAAGATTCACAGGGAAAACTTGCAAAATAATTTCATCTAAAATAATGACAGAATCATCGTAGATTGACAGAAGGATAGCCCAAATCTGGACTTTAAGATCATCTCATTCCAACCGCCTGCTATGGGCAGGGACACCTCCCACTAGACCCAGTTGCTCAGAGACCATGTAAGGTTGGAGATTTTACTTTTCAATGCATCTCACCTCAACATGGAGATTTTCAGTTTTGCAAGGAGGGTTCTCTCTCTGGTCTTTTACCCTTTCATGCATGCACACGTAGGGATGGATGTACCTTCTCACAGGAGGTGACTCCAAATTACTGGATGGCTGTACTCCAATTTTAAAAGAGCATCTCCTGGTCGCTTTCATCTTGGAAACAATTTCATGTGAATGTCCTGTGCAAATTGATCTATATAATATGCTGATGTAATATATGCATGTGAAAATCTGGAGGAATGCTTCCTAACAAAGCTGGATGAACATTCCTGTAGACCAGATGTTGCCTGTGAGTGAGTACCCCACTGTATTTTCAACCATTCTTTTTTGCTCAGCAGGAAATTACTCAGAGGCACCTCAAAGGCAAAAGTGTGGTGAACTGTGGATCAGTAGATCCATGGATCATTCTCTCTATTGAGAGATCATATGGATAGTCCTTCTTTTTCCTGATTTTTTTTTTTCAACAAAAAAATGCATTTGTTGTTACTGCACTCTTAAGATGATTGCTTTTGCTTCTATTCCTTTGACTAAATATTTGAGGGAAGCAAGCACAGCTAGATACTCCTGATCTCATTCTGCATTTAGCAGAGTGTCCTGGTTCAGGACGACAGAATTAATTTTTGCAGTGGCCAGGTGTGGAGGGATAGAATGTAAGAGAATAGTGCAGAAGGTAGTCTCACACCCGAGGAGTTGCAGCTGTAATAATCACCAAATATTAGGAACAGGCCTGCCCTTAACAGGCCACAGCTGTGTCCAATAATGATGAGTGCTATAGAAGAGTGGGTTAGCTGGGTGAGAAGAGAGATGGAGGTTGTTGGCTGTGCTGTGAAGAAAAAGGAGTCAGTGCTGTGAGAAATCACTGAGAAGGTATGGGACTTTTGAAATAAGATGACAACAACCAGGAGGGGCTATGGTACCTGGAAGTTGTTTTGTACCACCTCAGGTCATTTTCCAGGGATGGGGAAAGGGGTCCCTTGTGGGTTGGTGTAGCATGGTGGAGGGAGAGGTTGGATATTGTTAGGGGTGAGAACTCATGTGGAAATCCTTTGTTTCTTGCACAACTTTGTTATTAATTTTATTGCTGTTATTAATTTCCATATGTCATTGCTGTTTCCAGTAAATTGTTCTTTTCTCAACCCACAATCTACCTTTTGTGGCTCCACTTCTCCTCTCCATCCTGCCACAGGGGAAGAGGGAGGAGGATCGAGTGAGTGAAGGGTGTGTAGTTTGGAGGGTCTCAGTGGAGCACTAAATTGGGGAGTACCATTTTTAACCATGACACAGAGCAACCAGGGTAGTTTCCACTGCTGCACAAGTGAGACTCTTGTGCATTTCTGTTGGTTAATGGAACCTTCCTCTTTAGCTACAACACTTGGATTTTTTTTTTTTCTCAAGCTTCTCTAAAGTACAAGTGCTACTAGAGCTTTTCACACTTATAGCCCATAACCCCTCAAGAACTCTGGAAACACTGCAGAGGCATAATGGATATGCCCAGGTTAGTTGTATTACTTGTGGCTGGGACCTGAAAATATGCAAAATGTTCTGTGGGAGACTTTATACTGGGGTCTTAACAGGTAAAAGAAATGAGATTGTAGAGTTTGGAGACAAGGAGGTTGCTGGGAAAAAGGCACTGCAGTAAATGCATTATGTACACAAATGCTTGTAACTTAGACTGAATAGCTGTGATTTCTTACACTATAGCAAGTTTGTATCATATTTTTCTCTATCCCTTCTGTGGGTCTTCAATTTTTTCCCCTTCACCTGCAGTGTGGCAGTTAATTTTTCTATGCTTATGGTTGCCACCTCATGCAAGAAGAAAATAGATCATTTCCAGGGTAATCTTGTGTGGAGGAGCGGGCATAAGCAGATAAGCATGTTTTATTCTCGAGCATTCTGACTGTTGCAAGAGGAAAGTTATTAGTGGAAGAGAGGGTGCTGTGGAGATGGAGCAGCACTGTTCTCAGCCAGTTCCTGTTTCTGCCTTGGGCCTTGTGCTTGTTGTGCCTGCACTGACTCCCCCTCAGCCCGACTCTCTTCTGGAGGGCTCTAAAGGGCTGTCTGTGCATGCCCAAATAATGTAATTCGAATGGTGTGAAAAACCTACTTTACATAAGAAATATGCACCAGATAAACCTGAAGAGGGTGTGGATCAGTCCCTTTCTCTCTCTCATTTGACCCCAGATTTGAACTATCCATGGTGGCAGGACTAATGTGGGATGTAAGGACTGGTGATCTTTCTCCTTCTCTTTCTCCCTTTTCTGTCTTTATTTCTCTCCTCCCTTTCTTTGTCTTGGCAAAGTGCAGCTTTCATATTCTTACCCTGTACTTGTACTGAAGTTTGCTTTAAGGATTGGGAGCATGTTAAAGGTAGTGGTAAAAGTTGAGAGCTTGTTAACCAACACTCCTCTCATTATACAGTGGGCTAGTTTCTGGAATTACAGGGGCTATATCATAAAAGATAAGAGATCCCTGCCATGTGGACTGGTGTCTTTGTTCAGCCAGATGAGAATTTATTATGAACAGCATGCCCCATCCTGAGTGGGCTGTGACACTCTACCCATGCGGTTTTCACCACCCTTCAGAACAGTCCATGTCCAGATGGAAACCCACCTGTAAACTAAATGATTGACATCCATCCAGTGACACTTCCCACAACAGAGATTGTCAGTTGGAGATGTGCTACGCAATTGTACTTTATCCTTGTGTTATAAATGATCGAATCGGAAGCCAAAATTATAAGAAAAAATTCAGCAAAGACTTATTAGATCGTCAACAAAATAGAATTTCGAAAAACAACCACCACAGCCAAGGCAGTGTCCACCCCGGGATCGGCGCTGGGTGAACCTGGATCCGACTGACAAAGTGTCAGCTTCTCCCCAGTGGTTCACCCCAACTGCTTCATGCAGCGAGTTTATACACAGTTTATTCTGCCTGAGGCAGAGATGACTGAATGTTCCTTTGTGTCCCTTCACATGTAGAACTGGGGCCATACATGTGCAGGGATAGACAAAAGTAAGTCCAGGTGTCCAGATGGATGTCTGAGCACTTCGGAAGAGTCCACATTCACATGTGGCAGGGTGGCGCTGGTGCTTGAGTGTTGTAGGTGCAATCTCCCAGGTGCAGCTCGCTCTTGAGTGGCCCCAACATTCCAGGGAAGTCAGTGATCGGTGGCCCGGGAAGGTTCCATTCATACCTTAACAGACTTGATATTATCTTAACATAGTCTGGGAACTAATTGAATAAAAAGAAGACTCTGGTCCCAGCTGGGGTGGTCAAAGACATAGCTTGGATTTTACAATATTTTATACATGAATAGCATGAATTATCTCTACCATATATTACACTTGGAAGGGTTTGGGTGTAGTCCTGAAGGCAGCTGTGCAGTGGAAATGAATGAATACAGGGCTTCTCCTAAGCATGGCTGTGCTACAGGGTTTACTTGGGCTGTGTTTGCACCCTGTGTGGTTTCACCCTGCCAGCTGGAGCTGCACTGCCTGTTTCAGTCATAGACATCCAAGCTCTGCTCCTTTTGTAGCCTACAGAGGAGTCCTGTTTATGGTCCATCCAGAAAACTCAAGGGTCAGAGAGCACCTCTCTCATTCTTTGCTTCTAAGTTTTCCAGGAGAAATAGTGTTTATGTCTGGGTTAAAGAACTGATCTTATAATGGTGTCTGTATATGCGGCTGATTGCAAAAGTAAGCTGGATGTATAAAATCAAAGATGCCCCTTTAGCCTTTCAAAGCAACAGAGAAGCTCCCACCTAGAAACCATCAGGGATTTGCACCTTTCTCCCCTGTTCTGAAACAAAGGACAGGTATTCTCCTATTGGCTTTTCTGTGAGATGATTTTCTGTGTATTGATTTTATGACCTTTCAACTGCTGTCTCTCAAGTCTTCTGCATTGACAGCATTATGAGGATCAGCTGTATGGTTAGAGCTTGGAAAATATTTCTATTTTTGGTTCTTTTTGAGTCAGATGAGTTCACAAAATCCTTGAGGCTGAATGATGATATCATTTCTCACCTCTGTATTTCACAGGTCAAATTATTGCAGCTGCTCAGAGAATTGGAAGAATTCAGGGCAGAGAATTAGCCTTTAGCATCCATTTCTGCTCTTAGTGAAGTTAAGGGGAAATTCTTTCAGGATCAGACCTGTTTGTGCACATTTGCTCATGCAGAAACCTGTGGCTGTATGCAGCTATGTTGAATTCTGCACCTAAAAATATCTTTTCAGAAACAAGGGGCTTACTTTGTTCACATTCATTCCTTTATCCCTGAGTGATTGTTTCTGTCTGTCAGCAACAACAAAGCGTCATTGTTTTGGTGCTCCAACTGGGATGAGTTAAATGGATCCTGTTTTCAGAAACTGCTGAGACTCCAAGCCCTTGAGCTATCTGCTCATTAGTGTTTCACCCTGGATAGCCCAAAGTGGTGGCAGTTACACCTTCCTTTAGCAATATCTGCTTTCAATGCAATTTTTTGCAACTTAATGATTTAAAGCCCACCTAGTTGTGATTGTTGGGGAGAAGAGATGGTAGATTGCTCTTCAGATATGCACCTTGGCATTTTGCAGAAAACACTGCTGCTTTTTAGCCAAGTGATCTCTCACTTTTGTTCATTCTCATCCTTCTGACCGACCATTCTCCATTCACCAGGCTCACAAACAACCTCATTTTTCACACCTACTTCTCCATTTGTTGACACTTTGGGCTCCTGCCCATTGCTCTCCCTCAGCAGCAAGCTCATTCACATTCCATATTCAAAACCCACAACATGATTCATTGAACACCAAAGTGCTTTTGCTTTGCACTGTTTGTCTGAGACTGACCTGAAGGATGACATTATAAATGAGCTCTTACATCTGAATTGCTTTGTCCTGATTAGCAAAGTCAGGAGAAAATGGCAAGGAGCTTTTTGGGTTTGAGTGGGATCAGCTGCTTCTCCAAAGTTTCTCTACTCATTGATCTTATGTCTTTGCTTCCCTCTGTTGCATGGAGTATGCCAGTTTCAGTTTTTAGGTTCCCAAGGGAGATTTTTTAAAAGGACCTTTTGCTGGAGATGACTTTCACCAAAAAAAAAAAAAAAACCAACCAAAAAAACCCAAACAAAACCAAACAAAAAAACCAAACAAAAAAAACCAACCCCAAACCAAAACAAACCAACAAAGCCCCCCAGCCAAATCCTAAACGAACTGAATGGAAGTGACATTCAGTTTGAAAAGAGGGGGAGGAGCTGGACATTTGAAATGTAAACCATGAGAATTCTCCAACTTTAAATTTGAGGGATTTCAGACTCAGTGTATTTAGAACATCATTAAAATTAACAGGAATATTCATTCCTCAATAGGAAAATTCAACTTAGGAATGTCAGAGTATTATCTAAATTCTTTGTTGGTCATTTAGACCAACATTCCAAATCCAGATATATGACTAATTCTGATGCACGTCACTAAAAGGGAATTCCCTTTTTTCCACTAAAAGGGAATAAAGATCACTCTTATTTTTGTCATCCACAGATTAATGTGAAAATATTGCCCCGGTGAGCTGTTTTGCCATATTTACTCAGCTTCCTCTTAATTTCAGTTTTATTCTGTATCCATGACCAGTGACTACTGCTAATGTCAACATCAAGATTTACAGAGCTGCAGAATACTACTCTGAGGGCTAAGACTTTGAGACATAATGAGTCTCAGTAGACATCCTAATAGAGATTATGAAGTGCTTTATTACACACAGTAATTATTGTTGTCATGCAGAACATCTCAGCTTGTGACATAAAAGAGGTACTTTTTCAGACTAATATTAAGGAAAATGAATTGAAATTTGAGATCTAGAAGAAAACCATTCTTAAAAATGATCAGAGTAGGTTGTGAGCTTTTGTAGCACCTCTTATTTTTCACTGATATGAATGAAATTCTGGAATAATACAATTGGCTGGTGAAGAACAAAGTTTTTTTTTCTGTTATAGAAAGAAGTGAAAGGTGGAAGTGGCAAATGAACATAAACATAGATGAAATAAGTGTCAAACTTGTAGTGTCTTAACACTGTTGGAAGTTGGGACTGTTTTGGTTGTAGTAAGTTATTGTTAAAGGTATAAACAGGCTTTGGTGGAGTGGTGTAATGGTCTCAAGGAACCACTGGAATTCAGAAATTAGAATCTCTCTCGAAGGAGGTGAGGAAGGAGAGAGATGGATAATATATAGGAAACAGGACTTTGTTGTACTTCAGGAAGGGTGAAATATAGTGAAACACAGGTAAATACTTATGGCTGATTTACTGATTAGTTACTAGGTTATGATCTATGTGTTAATATTATTAACTCAACTGTAAGTAAGCTATTAGTTAATAGTATGTGACCCATGTGTGGCCACAGTGAGATTGTTACAGAGTCTTCCAGTGTCTGCTGTTTCAAAGGGTTTTTTGAAACATAAATGAAGTGAGAGTAAATGTTTTTTGTGGGCTTGGGGATCTGGTGTTGAAACAAGACTTAAGTATCTCAGTTTATTTTATCAGCAATGAGAATCAAGAGGTGACAGTTTTACAGTGGAGAAGTTCTTTCAAGGAGAGAGAGTAATGAGGTCTAGACAAGCGTGTGACATGATCTTATAGCTGAAAGCTAAAATTACACCAGTGGAGACAGCAAATAAAGCACAGATTTTGAACTAGGAGCTCTGGCAACAGCACAACAAAAACCCCACTAATTTTTTCCCCATCCTTCTGACGTTCACATCACCTCTTTGGATTTTGTACTTCAAGTATAAGATACTGGTTCCAGTACAAGACTAGGTAGATGAGCATTAGTCACTTTTAAAATACGGAGAGGCGTACTGGGTCAATTAATTACTGCTTTTTGCGGCTTACAGCTCTGTGGATCAATTATGCTCACTCCTTTCAATCACAAACTATTCAGGGACCAGGCTTATTCTGTATTATTTGTTCAGATGTGGTATCTTTCCTCTGTGTCATGAATATAGGATATAAAAGTGATAGATACTCTCCTTGCTCCTTTAGCATTCAGGTCCATCTCCCATCAGCTCAGAGTTTAGGACTGAGATTGCAGGTGCTGCTTTGTCATGCAGTCGATGGCTTTCATCACCATCTTATCGTTTAAATGTAGGATTTCAGTTTCTGATGTGGATGTTATTACAGGATTTGGACATAATGCCCTCATTGTTGCCATGCAGATGTAGGCAGCATGTTAAACAGTGCTTAACCAAGTGTGGTCTTTCTCATGGCTCATGCAATTGCTGTCACCTAAATTCTAAACTTCCAGACCTTGGGCACTAACCTTGAGGCACCATTGTCCTGTGGTTAATGAATGTAATGTGATGATTTCTGGAATGAAATGACTGGTCACAGTCTGTACAATACAAACTCATTTCAATATTACAATTTTTGTTGGGGGGGGGGAGGAATCTCTCTTTAGAACAATATTTCCCCATTTCTATTATTCACCTGTTTATGAGGAATGATACAGTAAAGACTGGGAAAAAGCATTTGGAAATCTAGATATGAGGTGAAAAGATGCAAAGAGTGGCTAAAAGTGCAAGGGGAATAGAAAGTGGGTACTGCACTCAGCTGTTCTTTGATTCTGGAAGTTTGAATAGAGTTGTGAAGCTTTCCTCCTATAGGGGTGTAGGATAGAGCTGTTCTTTGCCTGGTACACAGGAAGATAATTAAAGGGACAAAGGTGTCCTGGTCTCAGGCTTGGCCATTTATCAGGTGTTCTACCCCAAAGTGAAATCCATTAACTTAATCCTCACAGAGGAAGATGTGGAGGAATTAGCATACCAGGGTTTTCTCATCAGGATGCTCTAGGAAAATTGTTGGCCAGAGGGATATAGAGCAAGCAGGTATTTTGTCAGCAGGAGGTTAAGTGGGAAGAGGATATAAGCATAAGATGTGAGGAATGAAGTCAGAACGAAGGACAGCTGATCTGAGGGGGCAGGCCACTCCATATAACTGCTTTTTCATGCCTGCTGTGCTGAACCTTGTGCTGGTCATGAACCAAAGTGAAGGAGCTGCCAAGTCAGTTCAAGTGGAGCCCGTGTAAAGAAGGCAGGTAGCTCTGGCTGTGCAGTGCTGCTCTTGCAATAATCCTGCACATCAGGAGGTGCAGGCAGACATCAGCTGCCTGGGGGAAGCCTTGAGCTGGGAGGAGTGGGCAGAAACCTCTGAGCTATGTGGGTGGGTGCAGAGCAGTGAGCTGATGAAGCCCACTGTGATGTTGTGCAAGCACTCCCAGTTCAGTCCTGGGCTATTTTGTCTGCTTGGCTTTACAGCCTGATAGCAGCTCTTTCAAACAGTTTGTATATGTGGGATATATGTGTTTTATCAATTTCTGTGTGCCCTTTTCCCAGAGAGTTGGCATCTGTGAATTTATGGCACTGTACTGCTCGAACTGTGCCACTTCCATCTCCCTCCTTTAAGCTGGGAGGCTACAGCAACTGGTGTAATAGAGCTTATGCATTTAACCTGAGAGATTTCTGAGGTATTGGGGAGGAGAGAATCTCTGTGTGTGTGTGTCTTGATATGGTGCCAATTTAAGCCCCAAGGAAAAATTTCCATTGATTATAACACAGTTTAAATCTGGTCTGTAATACTTACTAAACAACAAATCGTGTTGTAATCCTTTTAAGTCATGACTTTTATATAAAATCAGGAGAATTATTCTTATTTATTATCCCTTTCACTTAAACCTTTTGGGGATAGAAACACATTCAGTTTCAGTGATAAAGAAAACACTGCAGTCAATGGCTTTGGAAAATCACTAAAAATAAAGGGTTTGTGTATGAGATTGAGTCAGTTTTTATCCTGCTAAGTACCTATTGTGGAATGGAGTGATTTACTGAAAAGTTGTGGAGCAAACCAGAGCACTGTAGTCTTGATACTTCATAGCTAAGTGATGGAGGAAAAGTTTAAAAAATAATACAATGATGTCGGAAGCTTTTCATAGCTTGTAGGGTTTTCCCTACTAGAACTTAATTTCAATCTGAACACAATTACCTAAGTAGGGCACCCTAGGGAGCAGAGGCGAAAATCCTTTAGAGTTTTCAAAATTGGTGATGGAAAGAGAGTAGCTGTATTTTAGCTAAGACTGGAGCTTTTTTTTCTTCATGCCCAGATTTTGCCTTCTCCACTAAGACTGCGACATACTTGAGGCTGGTATTCTGCAGTCTCATTCCTCATTGTCATCTTAACTGTCTAAAACTGCTTCTAACATTTGAATGAAGAAACACAGGAACAAATCACACAGAGTTTCTCATATTTCTCCATATATTCTGTTTTCAGTATATGCCATTATCTGAAATACCATTAATCATAGGAATGTTTGTTGTGTTACAGTTATTCCTCAGATCAATTACACAAGTTAACTACTCTCTGTATTTCAGATCATCTTAGAATAAGAAGGGCTTGGCATTGCCTCCTCAGCTTTGCAGGACAGTTTGGCAGTAAATGACTGTGCAATTAATTTATTTTTCAACCAGTGTGGTTTAAAATGCACAGACATCAGAAATACTGATATTACTGCAGACAACCTCCCTGTATGTCACAATACCTAAGCAACTCATATCATTTTTTCAGGCAAGTGATTTATTTTGTCCTCCAGTGCCAGACTTGGAAGTTCTAAGCTCTTGCTCAGATAGGCTGGGATGCTGCATGGAAGTCAGAAAGTCCTGGGTAAGCACACTGCCTTTTACTTCCCTGTTGGATTCATGTGGATTTGTATTTTGATTATTTGCTGCTCAGCTTCCTTCAATAGAGAGTTTAAAGCAAGGTTTGGATACATAGCTATCTCTGGGGGCATCAGAAATTAATTTTTCTATGGAGTGATCCTTCTCACTGAATTGTTTTCTGAATTGAACATACATCAGAAATTTATTTTTCTATGGAATGATCCCTCTCACTGAATTGTTTTCTGAATTGAACATGAAGAAGGTACCTCTCAGTTCAGTAGCAGCCTGCACTGGCTTTGTACCAGCTCAGTCAAATGGCACAGGCAGTGGAGCAAGAAGCATTTTCTGTGATGCGACACCTCTCTGGGGTAAGGAAGACCTAGCTTCTTCTAGGAAGCTAGAACTTGTGGGTAATACTTTGTAGGTTCCTTAAAGACAGTTTCCCAATTATACACATCCAAACATAGGCTGTAAACTCTTTTTGTGCAAGCTTATGTGATTGGAAAGGAGTCGGGTAGATCAGTACCTTTGGTTTGCTCTGAGTGACTGCCTCCTAACTTCTCTGTGCATGAAGGCAAAAGCATTTGTGCTCACATTCTCTGTCTAGATTTGGTAGATATATCCTTTGGCCACTCAATGGTTTTCCAAGAGGGCACATCACAGCTGCTTCTGAAGGGATTATGCTCATGCTGCTTTGGGGTGTTGACAGGTGACCCTGGTGTGCAAATCATCTCCCCTCAGGCAAATCCATTCTCCTCAGCAGAAGCTATTTTATAGTTTTGAGTGATTACATTTCAAGGGTCGATGAAAGCAGCAACCCCATGCTGTTAGTGATGTGTGAACACTCCTTATGAATTACCTTTCAAAACAAGGTTTGAAAGGGGTCCTTAGGCAAAGCAGGGCCTTGCAGTTAAAGGGAGTGTTTCTTTAAAGTGCACTGTGACTGGGAAGACTCCCTTCTCAGACTCCTGTCAGTGTGCAGATGTGTCTCCAAAATGGCTTTGCTTACACCTTGCTCAGAAATCCTGTCATGTTCATACTTCAGAAGCATACTGGCTCACTGAATACCAGGCTTTTACTGCCTGAAGAGAGGGCAATATTTCTCCCTTACAATACAATCTTGACGCCTTACGGCAAAGATTTCTTTGACATAGGCAAAATATTTTATTTTGCCTGACTAAGGGACCAGGACCTTAATATATGCAATCTTTTAAACTGGCTCAGTTTTTAATGCTCACAGAACTGAAGTGCCTTATGAATTACAGACTGACATCTCCTTTATCAAATGAAATTACTATGTTGGACTCATTCATGGAATATTTCCAAGCACAAAACTCACTCTGCTTTCTATTTCTGTTAAGAACCAATCCACAGTATTCTGGTTTATGCTCACTGGTAGCCTTTTAACTCTTTTATTATAAAAACTTTGCCTGATGCTATGTGTGGTTGAGTAGAAACAATCTCTCCTGTGCTACAGTGACAGTTTTAAGATAAATAATGTTATTTTCAAAATCATTTGAATTTTGTTTATAGCTTCATCTACCACTTTAGTAGTAATGCACGGTGCTTTAAGATACATGAAATCATCGTTAGGTTCCTGGAGCGGTGAATTTAGAGAGTACCTTGAACACTCATTTGACAGATTTACTAGTAGCAAGAAAGTAAAGCAGATATAAACTATCATAAGTAAATCCACCCTTTTATTAAGAAGGCTCATATTTCAAAACCTTCTGAAAAGTTACTCTGAACACTGTCAGTCTGAAATTCAGCTGATGTAAATGAACACCTTCCTACTGATGCACAAGAAGATGTGGGGTTTTACACCAAGTCTGTTCCCACATATCATCTGCACAGTCTTCCTTCAGAACATGCATATGTGATTCCATTCATTTTTGATAATTCATGTATAGTCCTTGCAGGCCCACATCAGAAATGACAATGGTTGAAAGTACTGCTCATCAGAAGCTGTTGAAGTTTCATGTGTGAACTCCATTCCAGTTTACTTTGGTCACTGAACCCTGAATCCATTTCCAATGGCAAAATAAAGATATTAGCTTGCAACACACATAAAATTTTGTTCGAAGATGCAGTTCTCAGAACACAGTTCTCACTTGACACTGACCTGGCTTGGCACTGGTATGTCCATTAGATTTCACTGCATTTTAATTTCCAGGATTTTATCCATAGCATAGCTAATCTCAATACCAAATTGAAGACTAAGTTTTGCTGCTTTTTGTGTTTTGGGCAGTGATAGAAGTGCAACCATCTGATGGTGAAAATTTGTCATTGTGATTCTTCTTTAAGGTCACTTCCTGTAATTTTTGTGGCTCACCAGCAAAGGCTCCCAAGGTTTCAAACAGTTGACAGTGTAAGAGATTTACTGCACAGGTTCCATTGAGGGAGAGCCCTGCTCATTTTAACTCATCTCATGTATTTTTTTCCAGACCTTTACTTTTGGTCTAGTATTTTCCACATTTGGGTTCAGACCATTTACTATTTTGAGAGGAGTTTGGTTTATTTGAATTTTAGCAACTCCCACCTAAACTAGGAAAATAACTTTACTTCAGTATCTTTCCACACCTTCACCTCAGATTTTTTATTATTGTTGTTGTTGCAGACAGAGATCTAATTCAAGGTTATGAGAGCAATTTTTTTTCTTCATGGTTGAGGTGTTTTATGGCAGTAAGAGCCAGAAACAGAAGAAACTCACAGGCACAGCGCAGTCTCCTGCCATTCCAGTACCTGCAGCCAATAGCTGCAATCAGAAAATTGTCAATTTCCACAGTATTCCATTTGTGAGGTAGATTCTGAAGTAAATTGGTTCTGCAGGTAGGCATTGAAGATGGAAGATTGTCTTAATCCAGCAGTTCCAGTTCAATTACAGTGTGAATTACTGAGATACTGCCATATGGTTATGAAAATTGTCTCAAACAAGAAAACGAAGGATGGGATTATTCACAAAAGCCACATGGCTATATTTTGCTTTATGAATGCTGGACTACACTGTAATGAGAAGTATTTTTAAAGCAAATAAGAATATTGCTTCTGCAAACATAGGTGCTTAAATATTAATCATAGCTCTGCCCCAATCCTGCTGAAATACTTAACAATTTTCTGGCTGTCACTCACTGTAATTCTGGTGGTGGTAATGAAACACTGGTGTCAGGCCTGCTTGTTGGTGCCCTGTGAGACTGCAGCAGGTGTTATTCCTGTGTTAAAAAGTACCAGTTTACTCCCATTCATGTGGAGAGTCCTGTGTAAATGCAAGGAGCAAAGTACAAAGAGCCAGGGTGACCCATCCTTTGCAGACAAGGTGTGTGACCCTCTCTCTCCCTCTGCTCAAGGCATCCTCTGGAAATAGTGATGTGTGGTCTAAAGCTGCCTTCCAGCCCACTCCAGCCTAAGAATATTTAACAGCTGAACTCTGAGATTTCCCCTTTAAGGGAAAAAGATGGGATGCAGGCTATAGCTATGGAGTCTAGAGAGGAAGCATTTATTTTCTGTAATTAGATGGACGTTTGATGTAACTACTTCTGCAAAGTGTGTGAATTTAGACTTACTGCAAAGTGTGTGAATTTATTTTAGCTCTGAAACTTTATCTAGAGATTGCTTTATAGACTTGCCAGGGATGAAAAACAAGCATAAAAATGACATTTATCTCTAATTCTATTTGTATTATTAGACCTTGAGCACGGAGAGAGGAAGTAAGAATGCCATTTAGGTGTACCGCCCTAGCCAAAGGAATACATGTGTGTATAAACAATAAGAATTCCTCTAGTGACAAGCCTGTAACCTTTCATGGGGTGGGTACTACCTTCCTTCCTGTGTTTTTTTTTTTTTTTCTTCTCCACACTGAAAAAGTCTTCCTTTTACAATGCCATACTCCCTTTAATATTTCTATTACATTTGAGACTGTTTTAATATTAAAAAAATAAAAGTATGTATAATTCAATTTGGTATGGTTTGAAAATTAAAAAACTAAAGGATAAATGGATCCTTTTTTTTCCCCAGGTCTTAATCTCCCAGTTAAATTTTCTGGAAAGAACACTTCACTTCTTAAACCAAGACTTACAGTACATGAAAGCACAGATGTATTCAAAAATTTTTCTGTACTGCCTATAGTATTATTTCTGCCTTAGAGGGGCTCAAATACTTGTATGCAGTAATATACGAGCTATTCTTTTCTGCAGCAACTTCTCTTTTGAAAGCCTATTCCATTTATTATGAACTGGAAGGTATATTTTAAAAGCAATGATGAAATATTGACTAGAAAATTGGGTGTGCCAGCCATGGGAGCCTGTCCCTCAGGAGAAGGAGCTAGTTTGTCAGGTGGCTTAAGTGTGGCTGACATGAAACACCTACATTTGTCAGCTCTTTCAGTGCTGGTGCAGCATCCAGCAAACATAAGTGAAGTGGCATCACCAGCAATGATGACACTTGTGAGTGAATTTTACCTTCTCATCTACTGGCCCGGGCTGGAGTTTGAACATGCACATTGCAATTCCTCTGGGCTTCCTTCCAGGAGAAATCCAGGCACAGAGAAGTTCCTCTGTGCCCAGTTCTCTCTTGGACATGAAGGTGAAGTGCTGCTGGAGCAAGGTCATGTGTGCCCCAGCTGAGACATGACCCTGTTGCAATGTGCAAGGCAGATGCAGCCTGTTGTCTCTGTTACAGACTGCCAAGGGCAGCATCACAAGAGTGGTTGAGGCTGGGAGGCACCTCTGGAGGTCATCTTGAGCAACCTTCTTTGCTCTAGCTGGGCTCACTATGGCCAGTAACTCAGGACCACGTCCGATGGCTTTTGAATATCTCCTGGGACTGAGACTCTACAACCTTTCTGGGTAACTTGTCGCAGTGCTTGGTCACTCTCAGAGTGGAAAAAGTGTTTCCTGGTGTTCTGAGAGAGCTTCCTGTATTTCAGTTTGTACCCATTGAGTCTGATCTGTCACAGGTCACCATTAAGAGCCTGGCTCCATCCTCTTTGCACCCTCCCCTCAAGTATTTATACATCATGAGACTCTTCCTAAGCCTGCTGTTCTCCAGGCTGAACATCCCCATTTGGGACTTTCCTTGCAGGGGAGGTACTCCAGTGCCTTCAACACCTCAGTGGCCTCTCCCTGGACTCTTATCTTGGACTAGGAAGCCCCAGACTGGTTACAGTCAGTCTTCTCTTAATGCTATCACTCTTAGAGCACCTGGGGCCAAAACTCAGAGTGACTCAGACAACCAGCCCCCTGGGGCTCCTTAACCCTGGTGCTGGGGAGTTACCAGGGAGGAGTCCTGGGGGCTGAGTCTCTCCTGTAGCTATGGGGAGATGAGGTTAGAGAGCATTTTGTGGTGCTGATGCTGGTGGCTGTGTGGGGCAGGATGGCCCAGGAAGAATGGTCCGTTCTATCCCGCTGATGTGAAGGCTGGCTCTTGGGCAATCCATGACTGTCTAGCACTGGATAGCCCCAAGCAGTGCTGGCATTGCTGCTGCCATCCTTTTTCAGCAAGGGACCATACCATGGCGGTATCATTGGGAAGCAGTTGTGTTTAGTCTTTCCTTTTTCCCTCACTTCTTCCAGCCTCTAAAAGTATCAACAGCATATGACCTTCCCTGCAGTCCCATTTCTCCATTGTTCCTCCTCTTCTGCCCAACCTCCTGGGATGTTTTTGCAACTCCATTTTCCCAGAAAAGCAATTGCCGCCACCGTCTCCCTGTCCCTCCTTCCCTTCCCTCTCTCCTGGGCACTCTAGATTTTTTTTCCAGGATGGGAAAGATGTTATGTATAATTAAGTTAGCACATGGATTCTATATTTTTATATATTTTTTAAAAAACAAATAGCATTTTAAACAACAGGTAAAATTAATGCATACAAAAAAAAATTAGTTAATTGGGCTGCAGATAAAGCTAAAGTGCATACTAAGAGATGTTTGCCGATTTTTTTCTCTCAATATAGCTCTATAAAGATAAAAGAAATACACATTTCTAGGGGAAAATACCCTTTCAATAACAAACCAGCACATTTTGCCTTAATGCACCGACCCAACGCTATTATGTTGAGGAACAGAAATAACCTTGGGTACATGCTCAAGTCAACAGCTAGCTTTGAAATTACAATTTTCTGATCTTAAAATGTCTTTTACAACGTTTACTTTAAAGCCTTATTAGTTACATATTCCCTTAAGCGTGTATATAAAGATATACAACTTATTAGTTGTAGAAAATATACCTTCTCCAGTCAAAGACAAGAGAGAGTGTTTCAAATAAAACCTTTTTATTTCCAACTGAAACTCAATATTTATTTCTTTTTCCATACTACAGGTTGACAGGAGAACAAAGGAAAGTTTTTCTTATAACCTGATTCCTCTTCCCTCTCCTCACCGTGCTCTTCAGACCTCCTTCAGGTGAGAGATGCTGGTCCTGAGGTTTCCTCTATGAGTTGCACCAAGCAGCTGATGCTCATGGTGAGTAAATGAGGGGTAGAGGAAGGGAAGAGAGCCTTAGGAGATGGGGAGCAAAGCATATCTTGATTTCCTGAAGTTGACTGGTAGGGATAATTTTTTTCTTTTGAGATGTTGTGAACAGGGATTTCTGTGTGGAAAAAATGGGAGTAACAATGGTGTGCTACCTAAATCTGGGAACATGAAAGTCAGAGGCAATGTGTCTGGTTCAACACAGCTTTGTCTCTGGACCTCCTGGCTCCCTTTGAATTGTATTACCTGGCTTTTTGGAACTGTAGGGGTGTGAAAACTTTCAGCTTTGTCCACCCACCATAGGTGGTCACTGTCCAGCATGGTCAGTGCTTCCTCTGACCTTGATGAAAAGTGCAGCCTTGGCTGCCCAGCCTTGTGCTCAGAGAAGCCTTCAGGGCTTTCTGACTGAGAGCATCATGGAGGCACAGCCTTGGGATGGCATAAGCAGGCCACTGAAATGGGGAAAGAGTCTCAAAATCCAGGTTTTCATCCTCAGATCTGGAGGCATCCTGGGCACATTATTAGTAGGAAGAGTAAATAAGGATTGGTGTTGCATACCTTTCTTCATGCAGAGAGGAGTAATGTAGAAAATCCTGGGACATTTTATAGGAGAATTATAAACTTCTGACAAATTCATGCTGAGGTGGAGCCTGGTCAGAAAACTTCTGTACTGTAGAGCTGATTGTTTTATACAGGAGGAATCTGGAGTCACAGATGAGCAAAGAGAAGAAATGTGAAGAGTCAGAAAACCACCCAATACCCCCCAAAAAATAGATCATAGAGAGGTGTTTGCCTGGGATGGGGCAGTTTCTACTCTGCCCCATGAGCTGGGTAATCTCTGCTGCAGAGACCCTTGCTTAGTCTAGGGCAAGTGTTAGGGCAGCCGTGGGGAGGAGAAGGAATTTTCTCTTCTATGTGAGGTTAGGGAGAGAAAGCAGTAACTAAAGCACTGAAAACTGCAATGGGGGTGGAGTTTGTTTGTGTGCACTGTGTGCTCTGTCCTTCCAGGGGCTGCTCTGCTGCCTTTCAGAAGTGAAGCAGAGCTCAGGTTTTTAAACAGGAGGAACACAGGCTGATAGTTTCACTTCTCAGACACTCTCATACCTTTGGATGCTGACAGGTTTTAACATGAATTATTGCCATCCAAGTTCACTGCTTGGCTGAATTGCTTTGCCTGTCCCAAATGTCCCTCAGATGTACTTGTTCCACAAGGCTTGTCACCTAAGTACCACTGCAATAACAGAAATCTCTTGTCATATCCTCTTTGTTCATAGTCAAGACTTGGCACTGCTGTTACTCATCAATTTGGTGGCTTCAGAACAGCTGCTAAGTACACTTGGGAAGGACTTTTCTCAAGGTGCACCTGAGCCAAGAAATGTAACAAGGAGAAAAGTTGATATATCAGTCTCAGTCACTCTCCTGTAGTGGGGATATGGTTCCAGTGCTCTTGCATTACATTAGTCAATATTTATCTACAAAAAGAATCAAAACTAAAGAGAAGAGCCTCACTTTTTGGCCCAGTTGTGTTGTTTTGCCTTTGGCTATTTCTATTTATGTGTGGGTTGTGTGTTATCATACATCTGTTTACAATTCTCTTAAGACATCTATGTTATATTTTATAATAGTATAACACTATTTTTTAAAAAAAGAACAGTATTCCTTTTAACAAGAGCCATGTCCTGTGGTCCTGACAGGCCTGCCCTTCCAAGTCTCAAGTGTTCTCCTTGATGACAGTAGAAGGCAAATAACACCAGATCTTCCCAACTTGCTCTTTTCCTCTGGGTGAGCTATTCTTTTTGTGTTTGTTTAGTATGTAATATTAAAGTGGTATTTAGCCTGTAATCTCCTGTTAAATCAAATGAGATAGGACTGCTGATTTTGTTTAAGTCTGGTGGTGAGAGCCGCTTGCATGAAGATATTCCTTTGCAAAAGGGACCTGACTAAATAATTAATTAAACAATGATTAATTTTTTTTCAGGCAGCAAGAGAAAGAGCTCAATAGGATAAACACCCAGGGTATTTCTCATTAATTTAGAAGTCACTTTCATGAGAACAATAAAGAAATCACTTGTGGGAAGATAATCCAAAGTTAGCTAAGCCTTGATTCAGTGGTGATGGATTTGCTGTCTCCAGTGGTTCATATTATGCCTTTAGGTCAGCAGCATTGTTCTTTAAAGTTTGGTCTAGGAGTCTGGCTGCATAAGAATTTAACTTTCATTTAAAAATAAAAAGAAGGAGCTTTCTGCAGCCTAGAAAAGGAATTTAAAATGCCACCAGATCCAACTGTGATTAGGATGGGTTTACTTTGTGTGAAGGGAGGTGAAGGGAACTCAGCAGTATTTATGATGTGGATAAGTCATTGGCCACTGTTGTGGGGATCCACATAGGTGCACAATTGTGCATCAGAACTGGCAGCAGAGCATGTGCTGTTTGTGCCCAAAAGCACAATACAAAACCATGAGTGAGCCTGTGTGGGCATGGGTCATACCATGTTAAATTAGACCTTTATTTAACCCAGTGACATTATGACATTTGTTCAGTGTGATTGACTACAAATTATTGCCTCTGCTCTGTTTGTTACTCTGTTTTGTTTGAGGTTGCAGTGCTAGTAGACTGTCTGGATACTGGGGGGGCAAACTTTTGTATTAGTTTTGTAGCCAAAAAAGTGGGATTTTTCCCAGTGGATTCCCAACACAGGATACCTAAGCTGTAAAACCCTAGTTGAAAGAAGAGCTCTGTAACTCTTACTCTGCGATAGGAAAATGACCTCAGCAGCATTTTGTGCCTTACCTGTGGGGTAAGCTTCTAGAAGTTTGCCTAGGAGTGAAAACTACAGGAGCTTTGTCTTCCCTAGCATTTTATTGAGAATAGCAGATACCAGCTTTTCATGTCTATCTTCTTTGGTAATGAAGCCAAAACCAGACTTGGAATACCACCTGAATACTCTCAGTATCCTTTTCCGCTGTGGTGACTATATCATTCCCTGAGCAGGTTTGTGGCAACTCTGACTCCTCTATCAATACCACCACTGCTTATCCTGAGATTGTACCACAGTGTGCAAGAGGGAAAAACTCATTCCTCTAAGGAAACCAGGATAGTTAATGTCTGTATAGAAAATTTCTGAAGACTTTGTATCACTACTAGCATGTGAAAGTAGCCAAGGGGGAGTAAGCAATGGGAGGGAGTTTACAGCAAAAGTGGTGATTTTTAGTCTCATCTTAATGAGACTAAAAAAAGAATCATGAGGAAGCATTGCCTGACAGGGAATATCTTCCTTCCCATGTGAGGAAGCGTTAAAATAGAAACAAAATTAAGGTGTGTCCATGAACTGTCAATTATCATTATTTTAGTAACGATTATGCAGTTCTTGGGAGAAGGAATGGAAGGTGATGCTTTGCAAGCCTCTAGAGTTCTATTTACTCACCAGTGGGTTTCTACTCAAATGCCCTGTTGCTCCCTGTTAATTATATGTGCTTGACTTTACACGTTAAAAATACCTTGGCTTCTATGATAAGAAATTTCATACATGCTTTGTCTTTCCAAGCAGAGCTTATATTCAAACATGCAAATTAAATCTCACATTCTTTCCCATAACGAGTTAGAGTTGTGCTAATCTACTTCTCATGTTTTTTATCACATGGCTGTAAACAAAATAATGAGCAATGAAAAATATTTAGGCAGAGTTAAAAAAGGCTAAAAAGATAAGTCAATAGAAATTTTGAAAACGAATAGTTATAGTTAAAATAATCTCTAGTCTATGCAGATGGCATAATTCAGTGCAAAGAGCAAAAAGAAAGGAAACAAAAACATTTCTGGTGTGTTTGAATCAAGTTTATTTTGGTGATGACTTCTTGCTCAGCTGTGCACATCAAAACAAAGCGATTGTTATGCTCTCGGTGAGAATTTTATTTATGTGCCATGACACTACCAGTACTGAATCATGATGTTCTTCTAACTGTCCCCAAAACAATGGTCTGCCTAAAAGTATTTAAGAAAATACAGCTATTATTGTTTTCTTACATGGTTTCATATGCTGAATATGGGAAGTCTAAAAACACAGCCAGAGTCTTGCTGACACTGTTGTTTTCATACAAGTGAAATGTGCTGTAATTTGTTTTGAAAGGAGGTTCTCTCTCCCATCAGGGAAATTCAGAGGTGTCTAAGACACATCATTAAAAAAATAAGATTTCCATCCATTCTTGTGGTCAGTTGGTGGGTTGAGAATGCTTTGGGTTTGCTTGGGAGGATATTCAAAGCCATGATTTGCCCTCTGTTCTCACAGTAACACAGTTAGCAACACACTGTGTTTCCTGCAGGGCTTTCACTGAGTTCTGCCTCCACCAGAGCCAGCTCTGGATGCTTTCACTGTGGTTTTCATGTGACCTTATAGCTTTCCTGACTCATTTGAGTTTGTTTCATGTCAGGAGACCACTTTCATTGGCATCTTGCCTGCAGCCAAGTGACTCCTCTCAAGGCTTTGACAGAGTACCTTAGGGATATGACACTTTTCTTCATGACTCTCTTTCTATGTATCTGTGTATTTAACCTGGTAAAAAGGCTGTTCACACTCTTTAAATCTAGATAAGTGCCTGTTTCTTACCAAGTGGGCCTTTGAAGACTTTCTATTGGGCATCTGTTCCTTCCTGACATCCCCAGCCCCACAGAGGGAACTACAACTGCAGTGGCGTGTATAATTTTGTAAGCAAGCTAAGAAAATGGAAGAAAAGCATTCATCCCTTCTTGCTGTGCCTAGCTAATAGGAAGATACCCAGCAATGACTGAAGTGATAGATATTTGCTGAGCAGAAATTGCTTCTGTTTTAAACTATCTGTTGTAATGTTAAAACAGGAGCAGCTTGACTAAACCTTTTCCCCTGAAGCGTGTGAAGAACTGGAGGAGAGATGGAGGAAGTGTGCCCCAATTACCATCCTTTGTGGGAAGTGCTAACCCACATCCCAGCCTCCTTCAGAAGTGAGAGTGGTGCCTTTAAAGGCCAAGCCCAAAGAACGTGTGACTGATCAAGAGAGGTGGAGAGTGTCTTCCTTGCTTCTCTCCCAGTTCATATGCTGGAAACCCATACTTAGAGCTGCAGATGTGCTAAGCATCCTGCCCCAGTGGAAGGTGCTGTTGTCTTCTTATTGTCCTTTCTCCTTCAGACACAAGCCCTTCATCACTGCTTCACAGCTTTGTGTGGAGAGAAAGTGTAAGCAGACTTCTGTTTCATTTATTAGTAGTTTTCCTGATCCAACAAATACTGATTCCTGAATTTTCTTCAGTTCCTCATGCTAACTACAATTTGACCCCTCTCTTTGGAGAATTATGAATCTTCTACTGAATTGGGCCCTGTCTTGCCACCTGTGTGTGTTTCCTCCAGCTTCCACAAGCCCCAAGGGTCCTGTGTCCCTTTGTGTTACCTCAAAAGTGCTTGTGCAACCATCCCCTAGCAAAGTGGTTGAGTTGTAGTCGCCCTCTGCACTGCTCTGGATCTGGTCTCTATTGTGGTGGAGCAGATACTATACTACACCAAAGAGCCTGCTTTTTTTCACTATAAAATTTTGTTACAGCCTCCTGTTTCCCATCAATTTCAATGGCTGAGGGTGCTGACTGGGAGCCTACATTGATGTTCACCCATTCTCAGCGAGGCTGCCCACTAACATCTTGGATGAAATTTCCCATGTGTGCCTGGAACTGACCATCACTGTAGAGGGTAGAGCTCTGTAACTGATTAATGGGCCAGAGCAGATTGTTTTGGTGGAAACCTGAGCAGGTGTGCAGTGGTGAATAAGTGTGAAATAATACTACAGGTTATGATCCAGTGGCTCAGTGTAAAAATCTCTTGTCAGGTGTTGTGAGGCAAGCCTGCTTTGTGAAAGTCACACTTGACATCTCAAGAACTCTGCTCATACAAAGACAAGGGTGCTGCAGCAATATCTGACTGGGATACCTGTAGGGACAATATCAGATAGGTAATGAGATGCTAACCTCTGTTAATATGTGATCTACATCCCAAAGAGGTAGAGAAAGTGGCAAAAACTTCAATGGAGAATCTTGTGAAGTAAGATATACAGACAGCTGTTCTGGGTTTGTGATGCAGCATACAACAGGTAAGGATCACAACAGGTATAACCCACAGGTTTCACCTTTGAACAGTAGTAGGGATTATGGAAGTGTAACAGATCACTCTCTAAGTGTGAGAGCTAGAAGTGACTTTTGCATTTGTTCAGCCTTTGTTGATGAGAAGAGATTGGCCTCACCCCAGTCAACTCAGCAGTTTTGTGTTGCTTTGCCCTGGGTAAAACAATCTTGATACATTGAACATTTATAAATAGAGACACACTTCTCCATCTCTTGTGGAACCTCTTTTTTGGCCCCCAGTTAAACTCTGTGGCAAGCTACTTTAAAAAACAGCAGCACAAATATGGTCTTTTATCTTTCTATGAGAAGAGGACAGCAACTTTTCTAAGCATACTGTTCACAGCTGTTTGGGTTGCAGAGAATGAGCCTGTGCTGTTCCACGTTTTTCTTGTAGGTGTGGATGTATTGTTGACACTTTACACAGCCCTCTGCTCTCTCTGGTAAGTTTTGAAGAGAGAAACTGCTGAGTTTCAGTTTCTGAGAAGTACTCCTCAGTTCCTGAATTCATTCACAATGGCATGAGAAGGAGTGATTTAGCAGAAAACCATAGAGCCTGTCAGCAAGGTGTAGGACAAGAAATAGAAATCACAGTAGAAAATCCCTTGGCATAAGGGTCAGCCCAGTACCATGAGCCTGCTTCTGGAGCTTGACCTTCCCAGCAGCAGTTTTCTACCATCTGGCCATCCACTAGCTCTTCTAAACAGGGTCCAAGCAGAAGGGAGAGCAGAGCTGGAGTTCAACCCTTGTTCACAGCCAAGCACGTACTAGATCACAAGCCTTTGTTCCCATGTCACACATTTTTTTGTTGACAGCTCTGTGTGTAACACAGTGCTCAAATCCTATCCCAGTCCCTGTGGCTTAAACTGTGCAAGAAACTCCCTCCTGTCCCAGATCATTGAGCCTACTACTTCTGAGGTGCAAACAGATCATACAGTCTGTTCCACGGATTAATCAATCTCCATTAAAAAGTAGTTAGAACTTCCTGCTCTCTTTCTTTTGTCCCCCATTAGAAGGCTGTTCATGAATAAAATTGCTTTGCCAGGCATAATTTGCAGGCTAAGTGTATTCATTAGTTGTCTTTATCCTCTGGTTCTTTGGCTTGAAAGGTTCTTTTCCCTATCTCATGCTCACAATGTTTCATGTGTTCATAAAAAACAGCTCTGGCAATGTTTCTGCCCCTTTCTTCTTTCCCAGGCGGAACAAGGCAATCTTGGTGTCCTCTTGTGACATAGTGCTTCTACTTTGTCTGAGATTTTTGGTAGATTCCTTCTGGATGGCTCTCTTGTATATCACTGGTTTATTAGCTTGTGCTATACTTCCCTTAGAATTGCCCAGCCTCATATCCTGCTCCTGATCACATTAAGTCATTGGCACTCTGAGACTGCTTAAGTGCCACAGGTTAATCTTTGTAAATTCAGAAAATTATTCTGTTTTTTCATGCTGAAGTCAATGAACATGCTTAGAAAACATAACCCCAGTGTCATTATTGCTACTGATGGCTAACCATAAAAATAAGTAATACAACAGGCCAACGAAAATAGCTTAATTTTTTTCAACTGAAAAAATTAAACTAAAAGCTATTAATGATTTTGTAAATGTGTCAAACACAAAGACACTGTTTATAAAGAACTTTCAATATTTATGTGTGTTATCAGGTGCATTTTGTTGGCTGATATCTGAAAATGTCCTTGTGGGAGGGGTAGTTTGAAAATATTAGTGCTGTATGATAGTCAGTAAAATAGACCCCTAAAATAACTCTCTACATGCATACACCACCAGTCTGTACACATGATGCTGTTGCTGTGTGGCATTGGAACCACTGGTAATGAATCCTTAAGGTTAGATTAAAAATCTCAAAGGCTGGGACTTTTTCTTTTCTTTTTTTTTTATTATTTGTGTGGAAAGCATCTTTTTGACACCATGTAAATGATATAACAGGGCTCTGCTCATTTTCTTCCTCATAGATGAGCAATTTCTGTCACAGCAATAGACAAGAATAAACTCAATAATATATCAAGATTAAGGTTAGATATTAGGGTTGACTGATGCAGACCTTTTATTCTGCATAAGCTCTCGCTAAGAATTGCAAGTGAAGCAGCTATTTAGACTCTGAAAATGCTTACCTGTTTACATTTGCTCTTCTCACCCACTAGAAATCATTTAAAATGAGATGGGAGACAGAATTAACTAGAAGAATATGACTGTAAACATAGAATGAATGCAGTTACTTGAGAAAATACAGATAACTCCTGCTCAGGATGGAGCTAAATGATAACTGGAATGTTTTCTTTGAAGGTCAGTTGTTTTCACATTGTTGAGCCAGCTGTCCAAGGAGTTTTCTTACAGTTGCCTCTTGGCTGGGGACATACATCTATCTGTGTAGCTCATGCTGTTCTTAGGCTTTTTTCTCATTGACAATAATGGGGTAGTCTACCAACCTATATTGCTCTTGTCAGCCCAGGAATACTGACTATGGCATTACAGATATCCTCAAGAAACCCTGTGATGTGTTTTCTGCTCCAGCAGTTTTCACCCTTGGGCAAGCTATGATGTTTGATGCTGATGTATGGAGCATAACTGTTACCTCAGCATGTTGCTAGCAATTCTGTGTAGAATTTAAGATCCTCTCTCATCTTCACTATCACAGCAAGTATTTTCTTCTGACATCTTGACATTTCATGTTTTTTACCAACCACAAGCCAGTGGTGGAAGAAACTTATTGCAGATGTATGAGGGTGATTCTCTGCCTGTTTGTGCTGGTGATCCTCAGCTGGTGCTGTGGGGTGAGTTGCTGTACTATTGACATGTTTATGGAGCATCTGACTATAAGGGAAAGCTTGACTTTTGACAGGTTTTCTTTTGTGCCATTAGCTTCTAACCTGATTTTCTCCTATTGGCATACAGTAGTGGCAGTAAAGCCAGGATGAAAGGAAATGTATTAAAAAGACCCAGTCTGTCAGGCAGGGTATACAGTGTTGTCACAGTTCCTGTCCCAGCTTCATGAAGCTTATTGCAAGCTGGGTGAAATGCAAAGTGTCTCTTCTCAGAAGGAGCATGGCTCCTCAGAGAGTGCTGCTGAGAGGGCAGGGCAGACATCCACTGCTTTGCTGGAATGTGAGGAGGGTCTAAAAAAAGGCCCTGTGGGCCATTGTCCCCAGTTCTGGCAGCAGCCAGTGCCAGACTCCTAGGAAAGGACTGTAAAGTGCAGGGCAAGCTAGAGAGTTACCTCCTTGGAAAATCTTCCCTGCTGCCAGCCATAGGAACTTCTTGCAAGAGAGCTTGTATTAGTCTAAGTTTTATAAGTAATTGAGTTTTAAATACAGCAGGAGCAGTGACAGATTCCAGTACCAAATTATAGAAGAGGCTTAGATCAGAGCCTTCTGTGTTCTCTGTGTGCTGTGTCTTTCTTCTGCTCTGCAGCAGTTTGACCCACTGTCCCTAGGGGTCCCCCAGTATAAAGATCTGATTCCTAGCAGGCAAAAGTATTGACTGTGTCTAACACACAAGCTATGCTGACACTTTTCAACACTAACCACATGTCAGATGCTTTCTGTAAGGGGCTGTGGGAAGTTGAATTCACTGAGGAGAAGGCAAGCCCATAGCAAAGTTTAGTGGGCACCTTTTTCTGCAGCTCTGAGGTTTCCTTAGGTGCCTCTTTTCTGTATGCCTTCAGTTGCTATATTCCTTGTCATGTTGGGTGCTGATGGAACTGGTGCAATAAAAGATGAAAGAGGTAACCAGAGATTGCTTGGCCCTCTTTAGTCTTCACTGCTATTAGGATTTCTCACCCTCAGTGAAAGGAGATGCTTTAAAAGGATTGTCTGATCATAGTGCATCCTCTGTGAACAAAGCATCTCTGGTATTGACCACAGAGGTTCTGCTGCCTTTCCATTCCCTGCAGCTGCTAATTTGTAAATACCATCAGCATTAAGACACGCTCCACATGATGGATGTAAATCTGAATAGCACCTGCACTGAGGCATTTAATCAGCAGCAGTCATTTAGCACAGCAACTTAATTGTCGTTACATAAGTGAGTCATATCATCACAGAGTAACACCTAATAGCTGACTGATTGCTACACAAAGCTGTGTGCTCTGACTGGGATTTTTATGTCCAACTGTTGCAAAAATGAAATCAAAGGGAAATCATGCTGTGTTGTGTTTCTCTGCTGTATTTGATATACCCCTTTCCACACACCAATTTTTTTCTGTCAGGATCTGTCACATGATAAATCTACTGAAAGTCTTGCACTAATCGTGCCCTTGTGAATGAGCCAGCAATATCATTTTTCTGTCAGTCAACCTCCAGTTTGAAATGACAAAGCCTGCTTGCTTGTTGCTACAGCATTATCACTGGTTCTGTTCTTATGGTGTTAGTAATAGAAGCAATGGGTTTAGACTGGTTCATTTGTAATTCCATTTATCTGCCTCTCACCAGTTCTTGAAAATCAGATGTCTAGATGAAGCATAGGCAATGCTTTTCAAGAACTAATTTAGAAACACCTGCTTTTGGCTGTAGCAGTGTCCTGCCCTCAGAATCATACAGGTGAAATTCACCCTCACAGTATAATGCTACTACCATAATATGCTCATTAAAGAATACCAGATCAGATTTTTTTTTTTAAAGAAACTGTCCTGAATTGACTGAATTAAGCCAGAGAAATAAGACACCAGCTGTGTTGCATGTGCAGGGATTTCAGTTGTTAGCTCAGTATTTTTCTCTATAAAGAACAACGGGAAATCCTAGCCTTTAAGTAAAGAAGAAATATGATAAGCTAAAAAGAAAGAGAAAACTGTTTTTTATGTGCATTAAGGAGATAATTTAGGCTCTCAGCCTGATGCAAGATGCCAGATTAAAAAAAATAAAAATCACACTTCAGTCTGCATGACTGTGCCTATTAATGTTACTGGTTGTCCAAGAGATTGCAATTCTTTTATTAGATTCCTTTTGTGTATTTCAAAGCACTTTTACATGGAATAATTTCACTATTCCCCCATGTACTGTCAAATGATTCCTTTGTTGCCTATATGGATTTTTTCCACAACAATGAAGGAGGAAAAAGATTTTTAAAGGCAAATGTAATTATGAAAAGCATTGTTTTTAAAAACAATTCTAAAAACGTTGTCAGGGGAATGTGGGATGGGGCAGTGCTATTTTGAGCTCATTGATAGACTAAAGATAGTCTTTTTACTCTCTTCCTCTAGTGATCCTTCTTTTCTTTCCCTTTCCTTGAATTTTCCTGTATATGAAACTGAGCCATACTCTGTGGAAGTGAAAGTTCCCATTTCCTTCAAGGTAAAATGTAATTCACTTGCTAGTCACAGGACTGCTTCTTACACTATTAACTTGAAGGTCAGGGGGAATACCTAAAACCTCTTTTGGGGGTTTGTACTGAAATTCTGGATATCATAAAACTTTTTGAAGGTAATGATCTCAGACATACAAATGCTTTTTAGACACCTAGTGGTTTATATTTATAAGGAGCAAAACTCAAAACCTCGTAGGAGTCAGCCATCAGTGCAGCTGTGGGTAAAGAAATCCAGGTTTTGTCTGTTGGCTTGGAGCTCAAACATTTAGTGGTAGACTACAAACTGTTAATAAGTTTTGCTTCTGCTTAAATGAGCAGGAGAGAAGTACTAAGCCAAAGTCTGTCTAGGAGTACTGACTTTCAACTTGAAAACACAGAGGTAAGAAAGGAGCTGTGACACTGGATGACGGCTCCCTTTCTCCTAGTCCTGCCTAATTTTCTAAGATGAAAGTTTAAAGTGCATGAATACTGACCCAGAACTGTTAGTCTCCTGTTACTCAGCAGGGTTTTGTGCAGAGCACTTGTGAGTAGCAGTAGTTTTCCTCTTGTCCACTCCAGACTACTTCCACTAGTTTGTTTATGATTTGTTGCAATAATTTCCCTCCCAACCCTGCCTCTGCCAAGTTCTAGTCCTTGTTTGAGGTTGTGCATTTTGTTTGTTATGCATTTTGTTAGGGTTGAAGCTTTTTATGTAGTAGGGCTTCTTGTTTTCTTGAATTTTGCATGTTTTTCCTGAGTGCTGGGGTCCTGAGCGGGCTATAAGGCCTTGCTTTTTCTGACCCTGGTTCCCATGACAGAGCCTGATCCTGGTCCCTCACCTGCAGGCATGTGTCCCAGCCTTGGCCCCTCCCTGAAAAGATGTAAGGGGCTGTCCTGGGTTCCTCTCAGCTGCCTTGCTCTGGCTGGGACTGTGGGACAGACCCTGACCCCAGAGAGCCACTGCCCCCCCTCCAAGTGCCCTGACATTGAGCTTTGTGTGGCCTTTGTTTTCCAGTTTTATTTTGGGTAGTATCTTGTTATTTCACAGTGTGAAGCCATTGTTCACATTTCCTAAGGTCAGTTTTACTCTGGTTGGAGTTCTTGTGTTTTCCCAACTACTCCAGAAATTTGTTTCCCGTGCTTGGATCTAGGCACATGCCTCAGATGTGCTCCTGTTCTTTGCATTAAAATGTGCACAAAGCTTTTGGTTTTCCTGACTATTTCTTTAAAGCATCTCTGCCAAGCCTTTATCTGGTGTGTAGGCCTCTTCCAGCTCCTATAATTACATTTCATAACCTCCTGTACCTGAAATAACTAAAAGCCCTTTAAAATGTCAAATGATCAGAGTCAAAGCCTGTCAGGAATGGAGCTTGTCAGAGACAAAGCTATCTTCTGATTGCCCTCCACTTTGCTGGCACCCATTTCTTGCTGATACATAATGAAACTCTGTTTAAATCCTTGGCAGTGGTCTCCTATTTTTCTTTCCATTTCCCATGAGTTTTGTCTCTGGCTGGGGCTTGAATAATTCTGTCCTCTAAAGGTGTTTTCTGAGCTTGCTTTACCCACAGGATGATGTGTAATTTGGCAATCACTCAGAGCCAAGCAACTGCTTGGGCCATCCAAGGTGGGAGCCCATCATCTCAGCCTGTAGTCAAACACCTCCTGCCTCTGTCTGCCTCTTCCTAAAGCACACACAGCTCCTCACCATCCCTTTGCTTTTGCTTAGGGAGGAGAGGTGCTTATCAGGACAAACAGAGGATCCTCTAAGAGCAGCATGCTGACCTTGCCTGGTATTGATCCTTGCATGGGGGTTACTTTTGTACAGTTCCCACAATGGATTTTTCTTTCTGTTGCTTGAAGGTGAACAGGCCTCTATAGTTTTTAGTCCCAGGCCTTCAGTTCTCTACGTAATGCCAGTTCTATATCTGTGAAGTTTCTTTCCTGGTTTTATGTGTGTTACCCAGGTAAGAGGAGGATTGGAACTTAGACTTCATTCCCACAAGTTTCTCTGTGCCTCTGGGGTAGTAATATTTAGGTCACTCTGAGCATGAAGCCCTTCCTTCTGCCACTCATAAAAAAAACCCAGGCAGATTGAGCTCTACAGGATCAAATGAGAGATAAACCCCACTATCAATCACTTTCCTTTTCCTAGAAATAGCAATTCATCTAACCTGTCTAGGGCTTTCTAAAGACAGAAATTGTGAGAAAGGGACCCAGCTTCTGCCCAAATCACAGTACAAAATATGAATTCTGTTAATAACCGTTTCAAAACTTGGTTTCACCCTCAGGACTGCTTTACTGGCTGTTTCTCTGTGGTGAGGTGGTTTTTACACATCTTTGCAAGACTCTGACAGGGTTTTTTTGCTTTAAGAAATGTACTGCCCTCTGCAAACTGACTTCTAAACTAGCTGTGCCCAGCTAGTTTAAGCCAGCACTGCCCTCTTCTGGAGATGACATTAGGCCTTTTTGTAGAAATGATGGTTTTTCTGTGGCCTGGCACTGAGTCAGCAACATACTAATTCAACTTGTACATATGATGCAAAGCACGTCTGTAGGTCTGCCTAGGTGCTTAAGGACATCAGCATATCAAACTGAAACCATTAATAGTCTGACATCACAGCTTCAGTGGAAACACTTGTGTATAAAACCACAATGTGTATATACCAGACTGAACTGCGTCTCTGAATTTTAAGTTTTGGGAGCAGCTCCTTATTTGACCCCTCACTAGACTTTGATAATGTGCCCACCCTGAGCATCTGCTCTGCATCTGCCTTACAACCACACAATCTCTAAACTAGTGTCTGTAAATGTTTCACAACCCCTCCTTCTTTCTGGCAAGGTCATTTTCATCAAAAGGAGTAAGCTGTCCTAGTTGCTGGAGAAGGGGCTGTGAATCTCAGCTGCCCTGTCAGGGGGAAGCCTGGGTGGTGACAGTGTCTGTGCCTGTTTCATGTGGGCTGTGTGTGTGCTGTAAGCACCTGTGGTGTCCTGGACTCTCTGCTATGGCCATGGGGGGCCTGATTTCCCTGGGATGCACACATGGATCTGAGAGCCAGCAGAAATTGCAGTGAGTTGCACCGCTGATGCCGCAGAAGCTACTGAATCTCCTGCTTTGTGTAGTTGGTTCTTATAAGGCCTTGAATTTTAACTTACCTGTCAAAGTGCGTGTCAGTTTTGAGAGAAGTTTGTCTTAGGGGTTGTGATGTACTCAAATTGTTGTAAAGGCTGAGAAGCAGAGCTAGATTAATGTTATAACTGTCACCAAGCCCAGATTTTACTTTAAATATTTTATAATGTGCATTTGCAGCCTGGAGAAATTTGTACCTCCCTGTCAGTATTAAGTTTTCTGAAAAATATCATGTGAGATATTAAAAAAGGAAACCCCAGACCTCATTCAATGAAAGGTACAGCGCTACATCACTCTAGCAATTTCAGCCAAGAATTAGTGCTTTTCAAGAATCAATGACAAATGATTTACAACATCCTTGTAACACTTAATGTATGTAATGATGAGAGAGCTGAGCTAAGTGACTCATATGAAGTCATTGAGTACCTCATTTATAAATGAGGACACCCAATGTTTAATTGGATCAGACACCGTGGTTGTTTTGGTGTGGCACTCTACCAGGACTGCAAACCAAACTTTGTTGATGTTCAATAAAGTTTGAAATAGATATTTTGCATTCTTTCTTTATGTGAGCTTCCTAAATTTATATACTCCAAGAAGGGTAACTAAAATTAAAAGAAAACAGAAAAAGTGGGCTAACTGATTACTTAAACATTACTATGCCACTGGCACAGGAAAGCATTCCATACATGCATGAAACATGTATGTTTTCTTACAATGTAAGAAACTTGCATTCTTTTTGAAGTTTTGCTTTCTGATTGGTAATGCTTGGGTATTCCGAGGAAGTATGCATAAGGTTGAAAGTGAGTATTTATCCAAACCAGGGCTTCAACTTCTCAGTATTTCAGTCACTTTGACTAATTGTCTCTCTGTCCAGCAAGACCTTGGAATACTCTGATCTTTTCCTTTCAAGCTCTTCCTATTTCTAAGAGAGAAGAGTCTTCTACAGCATCTTTTGAAAATATTCAGCACAAAGTGATTGCCTTTCTGATTTTCCTATAGACAACAAATGTTTGTATTTTCATTATTTGTTGTGTGAAAAGACATGTACAAGAATTTTCACATTCACTGACAGAAAACTCTACTGCCATTGTAAATTAGGAGTAACTCAGTCAAAAGCTATGAAGCTCAGCTGGTGTGAAACTGCTCTGAAGAATTGATTCAAGGGCAATTGGAGTTAATGGGAATGTTCCCATTGACTTCCATGTGCTTTGAAGTATGTCATGTGTAATGCAGAATAAGTAATGGACTCGTGGGCTGATGGTGCTGGGGACAAAAAATGTTCAGAGATAAATTTTAGCATGGGAAAGCAGTTATCCCTAGTCTTCCTATGGAGCCAAAAGGGAGAGGGTAATTTCTCTTCTGGACTGCTCTTCCTTGTTACAGCTCTTTGAGTCAAAAATTAGCATTCACTCCTGCAGCAGTCCCACCTGTCTGATGACTTCAAAACTCCACTGAATCAGTAATTCTCCCTGCACTTATAATTCTTGTTGATTACTTGAATTATGCTTTAATGGTTTTGCTAGCAATACTTTTTAAAACTACTGAAAATCTCATGTAAATAGTACCCAAGTAGGTTTTACATAGGATTAGTCATACTGGATGACTACCAGGTACCCACTTCTTATATTAGAGTTAACAATATTTAAAATAGAATTTTTGATATTTAGGGATTTGTAAAAGCTATGAACATATACAAGGAGTCAAGGGCAGGTACACAGAGTTTTCACAAAGTGTTCTGTTGCTGTGGTTCCTGCAAGCAGAATAGGTTTTGAAAGAAGAGAATGTCTTTCAGGATTGGAAGTATATATGTAGATATATTTTTTTTTTCTTTTAAAGCTTTCCTTAACAGTAGGCAGTCTAGAAAATACCTACCTCAAGTTTCACTACTGCAAAAGGGTTGCACAACTCTGAGCTAAGGAAGACTTAATGAAGAAAATGAACAAGGCAACAATTCAGAGAGCCTGAGCTCTGTACACTAGCTCTGCTCTGTCTGGCAGATTTTTGTTGTTATTTGTTGTGATATAAAGGTATTTTCCTTTTCATCTGACAGAATACCATTAATTTTTCTTGGAAGAAATTAATTTCATGATGGAAGATGAAAAGTTTTCTGGCTACTCTGTGGTATATTATAATGCAGGAAATAGTGGTGCAGATTTTTAAAATTATGTTTGGCCTTCATTATGTCAAGATTTCATAGTATTTCACAGAGATTTTATAATATTTCTGTGGTTATTACAAGCACTCAATTACTATGGAAATTATAGACTGCTTGAATGTGTGAAGTGAGGCATTTTAGATAATTTCTGATATGTTGGTCCAGTTTCTATGGTAATCTGAATAAGTGTGAATTAATTGCCTGTTGTTGCCATGGCTTTTTATGGTAATTCCAGACTTCTAATGTTTGAAATGTACCAGGTTACACGTTATACATGTCTTTAGTCCTTGTTGACGTACCTCTTAGGATGTTCCAGAGATTACTGCCATCTCATTTCTCCTGTTTTTTACTATCTGAGGGTGTTAACATGAAGAGCTGGAAGATAATCTTCTTTAAGAAAATCCCTCTAGCCACACTGGCTTTATTTTGCAGCCCAAGAAGTCTATTAAGAAAAATTTCTCATTACTACTTTAGATTTTGGTTGGGCCCCATGATCTTTCTTGGGCATCCATGATTGGCAGGCCATTATTTTTTCCTTACCTTTCTGTCCTGCTATTGTTATCAGATAGAACTGCTGCCAGTTTCAAAAATTTCTTGGAAAATGTAATGACCAAGTCAGCACAACAGCAACACTGAGATCCTTCTAAACAGGGATTTTGGAAAAAAAAAAAAAAGAAGTAAAGAAGTAGTAAATAAAAAAGAGAAGAAGGAACGCTGAAAAAATGAGAACACTGAAAAGTAGGCGTTCACACAAAATTATTTTTCCACTAGTGTTAACAGCATTCTGGTGGGTGATGAAAAAGAATGAGGAATCACTGCACCCTGAATGGGGTGGTACAGCAGTGAAAATTTGTAATGGTCTTTCTTAAGGGGCAATTACTGTGTTCAGGATAAGAATTCATGAGCAGTGTAAGGTATCATTTACAGGTGAAGCCTATTCTTCTTTTGGTGTTGAGCAATGTGGTGAGGAGGTATCTGCTGTTGTTTACGTTACAGGAACATTCAGACTCCTATACAACATGGTTTTATCTCCAAGAGCTGAGCCTCAAAACAGGCATAAGTCTTCTTTATTTGTTATTCAGTGGAAACTAGATGAAAAACTTGGTTATCTAAGGATCTGTCTTTACCACCATGATAGGTAGATAATTATGGATCTGTCACATTAGTCATCATTAGCTACACACAACTCCTAAATTAATTAATGCTGTTTAAATTGCAAAGTCAAAGTATTCAGAAAATGCTGGTTGAGTTTTTAAATAACAGAATTAAGGTATTTGCCAGTGTAGGCTTAACTCAACCCCTTTGTGCATGGGCTTTGAGATCCAGCCTTTGATTACATGATAATGTATTTTTCCCCGTATTTGGTGCCAGGGTGGCAATACTGTCTTTATAAGCCAGCTAGTTGATATTTTGTGGTCATATTTTCTTAGTGGGTGGTGCCAGGATTATTTATGATTCTCCAGTCAGACACTGTGGATGTGTTAAATTCCCTATTGTCTACAAAGGGAGTGGGGACACTGGCCACCCAAGCATTTTCAGAAAAATTACATTTAAGGATGAAAGGAACTTCATGAAAGTTGACAAATTCCCTGTAGTGTTTCAAAAAATGAAAAGCAAGCAGAAATTTAAAAATGTTAAACAAAATAAAAACATTTTAACATTTTGAAAGTACTGAAGTGGCTCAATATTTCAATACAAGCCTGTGAATCTCTTTTGTTTGATAGCAGTGTATCTTTAGACACTGTCTGAAAAACAAACAAGAAACACAGAAAAATACTAAAATGGTTAAATAGCACAAATAATTGCACCAAGAAGTTGTCTTAGATTGAACAAAATGTGTACATGATTGTCATTGTCTGGAAAATATCTGTTTTGACTAGCTCTGGAACAGTTTTTTGTTGCATTCCTTGTTTGAGATACTGTGTTAAAACCCAATTATTTTCGCAGTAAAATGTTAGTGCAACTGATAGGAGTAGTAGCTTCTCTATTAATCAAAATGAAATTGTGGAGGGATCTTGTCACTGGGCATAGGTATTTATTGATGGGAAACAGCTAATCTAAAGGTAGGAGAGCATTACAGTTTCACTAATCAAGGTGTAAAAGGATCCAGAGATTAAATTAGGTAAGTTTTATCTTCAAGTAAAAGGCAATTGATTGTCAGTGAGCCTTAGAACTGTTAAATCTGTGGGGTTGTGTTTGTTTGTTCGTGTTACTCAAGGCAGGACTCGATAAACTTGCTGTTGGGTGGAGGCTTGAATGTATCATTGAACACAATTCTTTCATTTCTATTCTTTCTGTCTTGCTCTTTCTCCTCCAATCTTCCTTAAAGCTGGACAATGAGTACTTGATACAACATAGCACAGCAAGTAAATGAGTGCTGGGAGTGAGTTATGATTTGAAGCTGAGAGACATTCTCCAGGCATCCTGTGATAAAACTTTGGGGTCTGGAGAAGGGCTTTCTGGATCCTCACATCAAAGACATGAAGAGCACTCCAGCCTGATTTCTTTCCTTGTGTGACCAATGTTGAAAGGCCCACCTTGTCTCACTGTACTTCCTAGTCTCTTCCTGTTGTTCAAAAAGATGACAAGTATTTAAAATTATTGTATTTTGAAATTCTTTAAGCAAAGTAAGAAAAGGAGGGGAGGGTTCCAAAAGATGCTCAGAGGAAAAGGCCAGAAAGGGATGGCTCACCCAGTTTCACCTGGTGTTTTTACTCCCAAAGACCAGCTGGTAGAAGATGAACCCAATCAACAGTTTCCAAACCACACTGAAGATTTTCTGTGTAGTGGAAACCCAATTGCTAACCTGTAAACAGAGAGATTCCTGGGAGGCATCTTTGCTGGGTGAATTCAGAAGGGCCATAAAACTGTTGAGGAAAAATCATGAAAGGGAGGCGTGTAAAAGGCTGCAGCCACCCCTGGAATTCCCTCCTGCTGTGTGTTCCTGGCTTCCACATATCCCCTGGGAGTCTCTGTGAGGCCACTAAGTAACAACCACACCTGCCAGGTGGTGTGACACTTTGCAGAAAGTCATTATATACCCACCTCTCCTCTGTGGGAGGATTGTCCTGGCCTCGGCTGCGCCTTTTGGTATTCTTTGAAGAAAACTATCATGCATTGCTCTAACAGGCATCCAGTCCTAACCTTGCAAGAAAAATAAAATGCTTATTTGCCATCACTATAAAAAAGAAAACCAACAAGAAGTCTAATACCTAATCTCTTGTTGAAATTTACTTTGAACTACCTGTCAGTATTTTACCTTTCTCTTCTCTTTTAATGGATTGCTGATTTTTTCTGCTTAGGATGCCTCTTCCTCACCTTTCCAATTACTTCTGTATTTGTTGATAAAGGCATTGCACTTATTGCCTTTGTCCCTGTAAAGCTCTTACATTTTTAAACAGCTTTTTCACACCTATTTTTCACTATTCTTCAGGAAAAACAGCCAAAGGGACTGCATGATTTGTCTGGGATTAGTATAAAATACATTAAATACAGAGGCAGTGTCACCTCCTTTTCTTCCTAATGACTCTATTCTTTATGGATCAAGGCATTTCATCAATTGCTTTTATTGCAGCATGGGAGCCTGAGTGGAATTGTTTATTCACTGTGGTGGTGAGGTTTCTTTCTTTCCCCAGTCCTTCAGCTGTGTAGGGCATAGGTTGTTCTGACAGGCAGACATGGCACTGTACTTCATTGCACCATTTATTGGTCCTGAAAAACTAACCATGTCTTAGTGACTATTTAATATTTGTTTCTGAATAACTGATAGATGTATTTGTGAGAAGAGATTGTCTGAGGGTACTTAGACCACAAATGCATACACTCTAAATGTGATTTTCTCTGCAGAGTGGGAAAGTCTGTGACTCAAAAGGGTGTGCATGCTTGGGAGTTCTTTAGTGTGGGGCTGCAAATTACTATAAAAGATTGCAAATAGGTTACAAATTTGTGGGGTGAACAACTGATGTATTTATTGTTATTCTTTATTGCTGCTTCTCTTAAGAACAGGAGAAAATTTATATAGCTTGATGATTTATTTTATACTTCGTATCTAATATTTAGGGGAAACTGAGTCAAATTAATATAGTGTGACTTGAAAGTATTCTTAAGGTGACACAGTGCTAAAGCCATGAGAACTGCAAGCCCTTTGATTCCTAATCTCAGGATCCATTGCCTTATCTCTCTTGTCTCTATTTTCTACTTCAGGCATAATTCAGCTAGAAATTTATGCCTGTCCTTTCATCATCTGCCATCAAAGAGAGGGTTTTCTGTGATCTGCTGCCTGTGAATTTTGTCATGATTTGGCTGAGCCTCCCTAGTGGATGGTGGCCAGATTGTGTTATTTGGACCTAAAGTTAAAATTCTGTAGTAGAGCTCTCTTCTTCAAGCTGAATTCACTTCTCTCTTCTTGATGTGGAGATCGTCAAATGCTCTTTCAGGGACACATCTTTTCTTCTGGTCCCTTTCCTCTCTCAAAGGCAGTCTTGGTGCATCCTAAAGCACATACATCCTGGCTTACAATTTAACCCCTTTGGGAGATTCATGGCAGTTGAAATAAAGAATACAGGATTTGCAAAGGAACTTCCCAAGCACAGATACATGACTTTAAGCAGTGCAAGCGAACTGTAGGTCCATGGAAATCAATACCTGTCTGGATGCAGCGCTCTCTTCATCCTTCTGAAACAATTTCTTCTGACACTTGATGGATTAAGTCAGTGTCCTTCAGTTCTTTGCTGGGGAGTTTGCTTTTTTTAATGTTTACTTAACAGTTAGTGATACCTTTCCTCTTTCTTAGCATTTTTCTGGATATTTTTATGCCTTGAATCCCTGTGGGATTATTATTGCAAAAAGTCACTAAAAGTCAATGATTTTGTTAAAACAGCTATCTGTCTGTTAGGATAATACTGTTTCAAGTAGTCAATGCCAAGGGGACCCTATTCAGCTTTTTGGACAGGGTTTATTCTTGTTTTTAAGCTGAGAGTCTTAGTGATACTCAAGGTGAAAATGAGAAAATTACTCTATTTACTTGAATAAGAATTGAAAAACATCCATACCCATGGACTATTAACAAGTTTTGCACCTTATAAACTGCTATTTTTTAAGCAAGTTCTGAAAGAAAATATCCTGGTTGTTATTTATGTACATGATTCAATGCATTAAAGTAATAAAAATAATCTGATGTATATTCTGCGATCAGTCACAGGTGTTTTTCCTAGACAGATGCTATAGTTCAATCAGATGTTATGTACTCAGCTGAGAAGTGTCATCTTCCTCCTTTTCCACAGCCTGGTAGTCACAATGGCTTGGTGCTGTCTTCTGACTCTTGTGCTCTTGCAGCATCACTTAGAAAATGTCTCTCTGTAGTGTCTTAACTCAGACTTGTCAGAGAGTTATGTTTTTGACTGTAAAACCAGCCTATTCTTAGTAGAAGACAATTGTGTGAAATAACCAAGCATTCCCAACAAACTGAACAAAATTGCAGTGTTAAACCACCAATGTTGTGTCAAGGTTTGAAGGTGATGGAAAAGAACATCAAAGAAGTTGTATAGATGTGGAAGATTAGAAACAAGGAAAAAGGTAGTGATGAAGGTAAAAATGAGATAATGTTTTAATAGCTTTTGTTAGGAGAGAAAAGAAATGCTCTGTAATATTTGCCTCCTCATGTGTATAGCCCTAAAGACTATTGGTGATGTTTTGGAATGAGAAATGAGGGTGCCTATGGGTAAAAACTCCACACTTCTCTTTTGAGAGTAAGCAAAAGCTGAAAAGAATTTTTGGTTGAAGTGAACAAACTCTTAAAATGCCTGGAGGCAGGACCTGACTGAGGACATGAATGACCCTCTGCAGTGCACTGATGGGTGCTTTCACTGCATTTGGACATAGATTTGCATTGCCTATTCTCAGGATTCCCTCTATAACTCATGAATATTCATGGTGTACGTTCAGTGCTCCAAAATGGGAAGGGCTGGGAGCATATGGATGAGTAAGCAAGAAGAGAGCCCATGAATGCCCACCATCCATGGAGGGGATCTGCCCAGAAGCTAACCCAGCTAATTCAGGGGTTTTCAAAAAGGTAAATATTCTCAGCAAGGCGTTGGCATGCTGGGACCTGATAACAAGAGAATGCAGGAGATGGTGTTCCATGTGCTGGTGTGGAAGTACAAGTATAATAGACCACTGAGGGATTGGGTAGAGGAAGCAGAAAAATGTATTTTTCCTGCTGGGAAAATATGAAGGTAACTATGACCAACTTCACTTCCACTGTGGCCTGTTTCCATACACTTTATGTGGGAGATGTTGCAGAAAAAAAAAGCTAAGTAATTCAGCATTGTTTTATTCTATATTCCAATATTCTGTGAGGTATTGTATGCACTGTTCAAAGCACTGTTTGCAGTAAATATTGTTGAATATGACTGTAGGTATTGTGGCATGGCAGATATGAGGAATGTCTTGTTGTGTAAACACTGATAGAGGGAGAGGTAAAATGGGAGAATTTATTGTAGCAAAGTTAGATATTAGTCCCCAGGAAGGAATGAAAGTGCAATCACTAACTGCTGTTCATCCCATAAAAATAGATTTTTCTGTCTTTCTATTTGGATGTTCTTATGTGGTATTATACTTTGTAAAATATGATCCAGGAGTAAAAGAAGAATTGGGATGTGAACATTTAATCTTAAATCCAAATTCTTGATAGAGATGCAATGTCTCATCTTTGATTTTCTGAGATTTATGCTTTCTTTGGACTGCCATATTTTTCTTGCAAGGACATTACCTCAAAAATATGTATTAGAAGTATGTGGTGTTAAGGACAGCACAGCCACAGTAGCATAAGGACTAGTGACAAACTGGATTCCTGAAAATCTTGCTGATGCTGAAAAATGCTAAATGAAATACAGGATGGGAAACAATAGATGGATCTATTGTATAATATATTCAGGAAGTAATCTTTCTTATAATAATTTTTTGCATTAATCTTTGGAATTGTGGGTCAGAATTGATACTGACTCTCTAGTTGTATGAGAAGATGAATAACAGCTTTCTGGCATTCATGCCTCTTTGGGAGGAAGCTGGTGGAGCTCTAGAGAAATCAGTGGAGCATCACTGGCCCAAATTAATTTTCTAAAGGAAGTGGTACAAGGTGGACCGCTATAAAAAGAGACTGGGTCTGCTGCTCCAGCGTGTCTACCCAGTGCCTGTGCTGCTACTAGTAATTTCATTTTCATTTTAATCATTCAGTGATGTCAAGTTATTAGAGCTTTTTCCCTTCCCAATGCTTCTTCAAGGTGATTAGTGAAATGAAAATGTTTCTTCTAGGATAATGAGATCCAGCAAAGATGAGCTGGATAAACCAGCAATAGCTTCTTCCATCCTTCTCTGGATGGCATTTGTGGATAGTTAGTAGGGAGCCCTTCCAGTTTCTCTCATCTTTTCACAGAAATTTTACCTCCTAGGCAGCTGTGAAGAGGCAGCTTTGTATATGTAGCTACCTATTCCTGGGCTCTCAGAGGTGATTTGCTATGTTCCATCAAGGGAGGGAGTGGATACATCCAGACCTCAGTTATTTTTTGTAAGAACAAGGCAACTGTTGCAGAACTGATGAGCAGAGCACAGCACAGCCACCCCAGGAATATTAAAACCACTTTGAAACAGGTGGTAATATTTTTTGTAACTTTCTTCTGACAGAATTTTAAGTACTGCTAAACCTGTTCAATATTTTGGTTGTTTGGTCCAGTTGTTCTTAATCTCAAAGAGCCCTGACTGTGGCTTCCTTGCAGTAGGAAAAGAAAAATAAAACAAATGAATTGTTTCATTGTTACCTATTTTTATTTTGCTAACACCATATGTATTCTGCATTGAGGTCACTGGAGACTCATTTTATCAACTCATTTTCTGTGAGCACAAGAACATCTCTGGAACAAAAGCATTCATAATGTCTGACTAATGAGAGGGTAGCTACATGGCATGAAATGATTTTAAAAAGATAGTATTAAAGAGGCAAAGCCAAGTACCCAGAAACAAAGAAATGTTGGATTCATGCTCATCAGAAGCCTTGATTTGCTTCCTCTCTATGCAATATGCCTTTTGTTTGCTATTTGGTCATGTTTTTTCCACAGCCTTCTGTCTCACCCAGTACACAGGACACTTGGTGCTCATGCACCAAATATCTTTCCAAGTATTTTTCCACTCCTCCATATACTCTCCCATAAACATGGATGACTTCCTTTCACCTTGGACTTTTCTAGGGTGCTTGTGCTGAAATAACCTCCTAGCTTTTAAAGAGTAAAGATTTCAAAAGACCTTTTAAGGAGAGGAGGTGGTAATACCCACTTTTTACAGAATGCAGGCTGAGACCTGAAGATTAAAGCCAATAAATATCACAAGGAAATCCAGCAGCAGAGATAGAGAATGGATACTATTCTTCAGGTAGATTTTCAGTTTCTTTACCTATGAATTCTTTCTGCTCCTCCTCCAGTTTCCTGCCTACTTATTGTTTAATGTTCCTATGTTAGCAGATGACCCTGAGTCTTACATATAACAGCTCATTCCACCACCAAATCCCAGAACAGACTAACTCTGTAAAATCAAAAGAAAGAAAAAAAATTGGGAAGGTTACATCCAAGAAACTACAGCGTGTGGAAACCTTGTGGGATGTGGGAGACTGCAGATTTCAGGAACCACAGCAGCTAACACCTTTGAGAGAAGTGATGTGTACTGCCCTTGCATGAGTTGGTATCACTGGACTGAAGCAACACGATGAAGACAAGATAAAAGCTGCAGAAATTAGCAGATTAAATGGAATAGTGAGAGCTTTGTGTCCACAGAAAGTGCAGGAGAAAGAACTGAAAACTAATTGACTAGTACAAGGCTTCAGAGGAATAATCAAGAAGGACTGCTGAGGGGGCTTGGCCATGTGTCAGGAATGGAAGATGCCTACAGTGTATATTCTCCACAGAGAAGCAGTGGAAAGCAAAGGAAAGCTGAACCATGAATTACTGAAAACTGATGTGGAAAAGAGAAACTGTGAAATGAATACAGAAAGCAAGCAGATGCTCTGCTTTCTGGAACTAGGAATAGAATTAGGTAATTACACAGGAAGATGAGGAATGCTTCTACAAGATTTCTGTGGCCCCTTTGTGCAGGCCTGCATGTCTCAAGACCTGTCTGATGTGCTGGAATACCTATGAGAGCCTGAGGTAAAACAGCATACTGAAACACAATCTAAGTTCCCTCAACTTTGAAACCTACCTGTGTGACAGGAGAATTACAATAGCCTCAATGAACTTGCAAGTCTCTTCAGTCATTTGAGGGATGCAGACTTCTCTACAAATGAGGTAGGACTAGAGATGCTGAAGGTGGAAACAAGAGTTTGCCTTATTAAGGAATGGAGGATTCTGGTGCACTTTTATAATGATATCTCCATGTTACAGTGATGCTGATACAGGTCAGCAAGGTGCAGCTTTGAGGTTCTCAGGTAATTTGCACCTTTGAAAGAAAATTACAGCACTTTCACAGGCTTATGTGTGATTTTCCCTCCTTGTGTTTCGTTACCCTGCAACAGATGAGCTCTTACAGCTTTTCTGAAGTCAAATTTATCTCACCAGTGCTGCTTTTCCAGACCTTGTTGAAGAAAACTTTTTAGAATATAACCTTTATAATGAAACTTATTTTTTACTGACATACACATGTATCTATCCTACAAGCACATATTGGATGTGGCTTTGGCTTGCTAATCTGGGAGAATATTCAGAATACCGCAGTAGCTTTTGCAGTTGGTTGCTTTGTTTTTGTGCCTTGCCTTGTAATGAAATGGCATAAAACAATTTTGTTTATTTCCCTGTTATTGGACTGCAGAATCACAATTCAGTTGATTCTTTACCATTATGAGCATAACATGTAAGACTAGCCAAACCATACAGAGATACATGTAATGCTCTGAAACACTGCCATCTTTTGGCGTTTGGGAAATGTATTGTGTAATTTGTTTTGGGTTTCTCATAGGTGTCTTGCAAGAGAGAGATGTATTATGTGCTCC